>NC_136430.1:189263750-190665625 GCF_052849685.1 Lactuca virosa
GTAATTTCTGTTACAATTTCTCACCTTATGTTTAGGATGACTTGTAACGAAATTTTAAACCATCCACGAAGCATTATAAAAGAAGCCCTTTGATACTTATCAACAAGTATTCGATTGTAATTCACGGGAACCCACACAAGTTATTGATCATTTCTCTTAATGATTAATGAAGTAATCTTTGCACGGGATTTCATCTGCTTTTGTGTCAATGGTTTGACATCACAATATCCCAAAATTTTCTTATATTTGTTTCTCGTCTATATTCTTTGGAACACTGCACTCACGAAATCCTTGAGGTTCTGAGTAATACCAACTCAGGCTGATGATTTCAAACTTCTGGCGTATGACTTCGCTTTTCATCCCAAAAGTGAAAGAGCCTTGCTTCCATTCAAAGGGTTTTGACGGTTACAATTTTCTTGGGGATTACAAGACAGACTGTTTATAAATGACGTATGGTATTCTGTCCGTTTCTCAAGGTGATGTGACAGCTACTTTTTGACGCATGGCTACTTTTATGCAGTAATGGTCTGATTTTCAAGGTGCCATGTCGGATATCATTAAATACATATCCCGCTTCAAATTCAAATTTAAGGGTTACATATAAAAGGGAATTTCAGGGGTTCATTGTCAGTTTACGCGATCAAAAAGCAAATTTCCCAAAATTCTCTGTTCATCATCATCTTCAAACCCTAACAATGGCGACTTCTGCTCATGTTGATTCTCATACCACTGAAGATGTCACTTCATTACCAATAATGAAGATTCAAGCAACAAACTACTACTTGGAGGGTGAAGTTTCTCAATACCCGGAAGAATTAAAGATGCTCATAGTTGCTTTGAAGAACTCGGTTTTGGCGAAAGCGATGTTCAACTCTTTCTCTGTTCCATTGTCCTGGCTTTCTCAAGCAGGATCAACTGCGACATACAACAAAGCAACTGATACGATTACTTTTCATCTGGTGAACGACAAAAAGGTCAGGCTAACCAAGAAACTATTTTGCCAAATTCTTGATATTCCGAATTCGCCTCCATATGTTTCATTTACTTTTCCACAAATCGTTCACATGTTTAATGAGATGGGATATCAGCCACCATTGTCCAAGATTAGTGATTTTAAGAAATCTGGTCTTCCACGAATCTGGAATTTCTTATTTGGTATTTTTCTACGATGTTTGACTAGGAGATCAGCTGGCCTTGATAAAGGAAGAATGGAGGTTTATGTCATGGTTGCTGGAATCTACTATGATCTTCAAGTAGATTATTCTACACAGTTGTGGAAGGAATTCCAAAAGGGTGTAGAACACACGAATGCTATTCATGGTATTTCGTGTGCAAGATACTGGAGTTTGATTTTGCAACACTTTTACAATAAAGAAGGGATTTTGGTACCCACTGATGAAGACAAAGCAGTTTTTCAATCATACCACTATCCAAAGGAGGTTACAGATAATACTGATGTTTTTCCTACAGTTGCTCGTATTCCAGATGCGATGCTTAAAAGAGTTGATTCTTCGAACCCTGTATTGGTAGCCTATTTGACGACAATTGATTCTTCAATTAAAACTGGTGTTTTACTGGGAGGAGATGATAAGAAAACCAAGAAGTCGAGAAAGCATGAAACTGAGTCCAGATCTTCGAAATCTCCAAAGAAGAAGCCTGAAACAGTGGAAGTGACTGTTGCTGAGACTCCAGTAATTTAGCCAATTATTGAAGAAACACAAGAACATGTAGTCCTTCCTTCGAAGACTGGCATGTTTCGAAGAATTAAAATGAAGTTCACTCACAAAAGCAAGTCTCCAACGCACAAAGTGGTTCGAAAACCTCAAATAACTCATCAAGGGATTCTAATTAGAGAAGTGTCCGCACCTGTTTCTCCGGTGTCCAAGAAAAGAAGAGCTGAGGATATGGCAAAACATTTATCAAAGAAGAAGAAGAAGAAGACAAGAAAGCTGGTCATTTCTACTGAGTCAACTGAAGATGATGAAGAACGAATTCCTGAAACTCCTGAGAAGACAGTTGTCATACCACCCGAAGATTCGATAGCCAAATCAGTTCCTAAGGAGGTTCGAACTTCAGGCATCCCTGCACACGTATCTGATACGGATGCAAATGTCAATATGGGTGAAGGAGGTTCGAAAAATGAAGCTACAGGTCCATCTACTTCTACTCCTTTTGAAAGTATTGTTTCTTTACCATTATCCACTACACCTCTAACTTCAACTACAGATTCCCCAACATTCGAACACATTCTTGATCAACCTTTTACTTCTATTTTTTCTTCACAATCCACTGAGCCACCCAAATCAACTTCACCTATTCAAGAAACTGTTTTTATGGAGACAGAGACTGATAAGGAGGGGTTTGGCGGTATGTTTGAAGACTTGGAGTTTCATGAAGAAGAAGAGCAGTTTCCAGATCACATGCTGATGACCATGAAGCAGTTTAAGATTTTAAATCAAAAGTTGAATTCTGTCATTCAATCTCAAGCAGATCTAGGGGTTGGTTCGTCTGTTTCAAGTGTTGAAGTTGATTCGTTGCTGAAGGTGTTTGAATCCAGAATCATCAGTAAAGTATCGGGGATGCTTAAAGATTCTGAATCTCGAGTCTTGGAGAAAGTTGATCTCAATGATCAAAACAATGAAATTCGAATCAATTCTCAAAATTCGAAATTTGCTGGTGATCTGAGAGAGTTAAAGAATGTTGCAAAGGAAAGACATGTTCTTTTTATTCAAGATGTGAAGAAAATTCGAGAGGATGTAAACTTGCAAATTCACGAACTTCGTGAAGATATGAAAAGAGAAATAGCTATTGTTCAACACGACTATGCATCATTGAATCAAAAGGTTGATATCATTTGTGACGCAGTCACACGATTTGTTAAGTTGTATGAAAATTTGAGTCCTCAAATTACTCAACTTTCAACATCCGAAAGTGCAAGCTTTAAAGAAGTGCTTAAGTTGCTCAAGGAATTAAAAGAGATTTCTGATAGGACGATTTCTTCTCCATTGATTACTCCTGAATTTTTATCTCAGAAGTTTATCCAATTCGAAGTCATTCTCAACAAGCAACTAGCTCCTCTCTTTCGCATATCTAGTCTTCTTCCAACCACAAATGCCCCACCTGTTTTCACAGGGGTGCAAGGGGGAGAAAGAAAAACTAGTGAGTCGAAGAGTAGTGGAGAAGATGCGAAAGTTGTGGGAAAAGTCTTTTCTTCCAAAATCCCTACAACAAAACCAATAATTGTTTCTGCTGAACAGGTGACTTCAACAGTTGTAACAACAATGCCAATTGCAAGACCAATTTCGAAAGGAATTGTGATTGGTAAATCTTCGGAGACTGGTGGGAGTGGTTCAAAACCAAAAGAGACAACTGACAATCAAGCATTGAAAGATAAAGGGAAATCGATTGTTGTGGAAAAATCAATAGAAGAAAAGAAGGCTGAAGCTGATGCTAAAATCGAAAAGCTCAGAATAGTTCAAAGC
This sequence comes from Lactuca virosa, assembly GCF_052849685.1. Classification (NCBI taxonomy): domain Eukaryota; kingdom Viridiplantae; phylum Streptophyta; class Magnoliopsida; order Asterales; family Asteraceae; genus Lactuca; species Lactuca virosa. Next base: position 189,267,233 of record NC_136430.1, read on the forward strand.
ATTATGGCTCAGCGAGCAAATGATCCGAAGGGAATGAATAAAGGGGATCCAACTAAACACTATAACTACGAAACAATCGAGGCCAAGGTTGCATTCAATCACATGTATTCATTTGAGAAGAAACCAAAGCAGAGTTATTTGGTCACAAATACTGATGCAAGCCAGCTGGATTTTCCCATAAACGAAATGATGTTTATCATGCCTCAGTTCAAAGCAGAAGGGAATTTTAAAAATAAAGATGAAGGTACACACATGAAAATTCGTTTTCATGCTGTTCTTGGAAAAGCCCCTGAGGAAGTTTGGTCTTTAATAAAAATCAAGAAGGTCATAAGTATGAAAAAGGATGTGGTTTTCGAAAACACAGTCCAAAATGTTAAGTATGTGGTTGCCAGGGCAAATGGAAATATTTGCGAATTCACTGTTGCAGATTTTCCATTAATGAATTCAAGACACAGAACCAGATGAATTCAAGATTGGAGTAGCTCACATCAAGATTTTTATCGAAAACTATTATGAGTGCTTGGCACTAACAGATGTTGAATTAGCTACTGCCAAAGGAATGAAAATTAAAGCTCCGATGGCTCCTACGAAGACTCAGGCGGATTTGAAGAAGTATGCTGATGGTGAAATTTGTCTGAAGCCTTTTGGAATTGTCTTTGCAGGAAAAGACAAAGCTGGAAAGTCTAAACGGTTCTTATTCCAAGCAAGTGAAGTCGAGAGATATTCAACATCTCAATATACGAACTTGATTGTTCGTATGAATCATTGCAAGAAGAACAATGAAGGTGACAAGAAAGAGCTGAAGAAGATTATCTCCTGGTACACGGAGATTCAAAGAGTATTACTGTATTCCATCACACTTCTTACAAATTGAAGACTTCGACTATGATTACAAAGGGGGAGATTGTAAGGGTCGAATTGTTGTAATTAGTCGAAGTATGTATTGGACTCTTCGAATGTTTTGTAATGTATTTTACTAGGGGGCTTTTATTCGAAGCTTTAGAGTCAATGCCTTAGTATATTTTTTGTATGCTTTTAGTTCCCTATAAATAGGGTTATTTACTAGAGTTAGAGAAGAACTTTTACAGACTTGTCTATTGCACTCTATAAAGAATTCGAAAGCATAATAGAGCATAACAAGATCATATTTACATCGTGTGTTCAAATCTCATATTCTTACTTGAATTCATACTCTGATTAATTCATTACTCGATTCATAGTTTCATCAGTAAGTCATGTAGTTATAACCAGAGTCTCCTGGAGGGAGAGCGAGGTAATTGTGTATAGATCTATATGGGGGTTGACACCCCCACACCTGAGCTGTTCGCTACAGCTAGACGGGTCAGTCTAGGGTGACAAATATCTATTAGAAACCAACGCCTGAAGAACGTTAAGACATGCACGTTAGTCATATTAGCATGGTTGTAACGACTCACATAGAGAATAACAATAATATTCTGAATTTACGAAGGATATACACTCTACTAGTTTTATAAAATACACAACTATGTTTCGTCTATTTTGTAAACTAATTTCACCACTCCGGACTTAGGGTTTTAAGACCACGACTCTTTTATATACAGAAAATATAAGATTTTCTAGGATCACACTCTTTTCAAATACAAATAAAAGAAAACAAAGAACATGCATGCAATTATACATGATTTTGGAACGAGACTCACAAACTACTTTTATAGAAAATAATGGATTTTATGGAGTTTTACAACTTATTATAAATAAATATGTTAGAAAGTTTTCATACAAATATGCTTATGAACTCACCAACATTCTATGTTGACGCTTTTCAAAACGACTTGTATTCTCAAGGACCCAGTGAACAGGTATTCGAGCCTTGGATCTGGATATTTTGCTATCTTTTTTAGACATCATACTTATTGTTATTTTTGTGTAATTGAAGAACAAGTACAATTTGTAAACAATGATTGTTGGTATATTGTAATGTATGATGTTGGGTTGCTATGTATCATTTATATCCAATTGTTATGGTATTACAAGATGTAGTCACCTGCCCCGGACGTTTCCGCCGACCCGGTTCGGGGGTGTGACAGGCTCGTTATCCAGGATCAAATTTTCTTCTCCATGTTCTAGTCTTCTTACTTCTTTTAGCCACTGCGTATTTTTGTAAGTGCTAGTACTTTATCCTTAATAAAATACTTAACGTTTAAAAGTAATATTCCAAATGGCATTATGAATTTATATATCTGATTATACACTAAATATTTGGGAGAATGAGTTGACTTTTGATCCCAATGATAATAACATGGGCTTGTTATCCATGATTAACTCATATTCTCCGTGTTTCAGTCTTTTACTTCCCTTCATATATACTAGGCATGTATGCTTTCTTAGTCCTTTTCTTGTTATGGAAACTAATAGCCTATCAAAACATATCTCAAAATAAACCTTCCATTTTTCTTTGGCGTTTTAGACCAAATTAGTTATACCAACACTAACCACCTTTTACCCATGGGCAACTGGCTTTCTTCTTATTGACACTTTTATTCATGATAGCGAATGTAGGAACATTTGAAGTTGGAGTTTCTATAATTGGCCATGTTAGTTCCAAAGGACCCTCAACATGACATACAATTGCTTTATGGGCATTTCAAAGTTCTTCATATCAAAATCACAGTGATCTGATTAAATATACACGTTAGCTAGTTGATAATGATAACCAAAGTCAACTCCTAACTTAATGACATTCCATTGTAACGCCCCGTTCCTTGAATCTTGGTGAATTGTTGAGCAATAAGAAGAAGGAGAAGGTAGAAGAACTCAAGGAAGAAGAAGTAGATCCAGATTATACTCCTCTTTGGCCATCCTTTCTAGTAATAAAGCTTTCATCTTGGTTATTGTATTGTTAGATCTAGTTTGTCCCCAAATTGATGGTTTTGAGCTCAAAAACCCCAAATCCCTAGTGATGAAGCTTGATAATCAAGCCATATCTCGGATCTAGCCTCTCTTGAGTTCCAGGAGCTCAAGAAGGCCACCTTTTGGCAGCCATGACTTTGTTCTAGACAAGTAACCCCCATAATAGACAAGTTTGAGTGTTATTGCTTCATTGCATCATAGATACATTTAAAGTTAGCAACTTTACGTGTTCAGATAGTCCCAGAAACCCAGATCTATGAATTGGATGCACTAAAACTGATTAGAATCGACTGAATAGAAATTGCATGTAAAGGACTCGGCGAGTCGTTCTTCTGACTCGGCGAGTCAGGTCGCGAGTCTTAGATTCCCTATTCAGTAGTAGGGAGTTTGTTTAGTGAGTGGAGTAAAGACTCAGTGAGTTAAGACATGGATCTGAGTGTAGAGGGACTCGGCGAGTCGTTCTTCTGACTCGGCAATCTCCTTACCCGTAAGAACAGACTCGACGAGTTGTTCATACAACTCGGCGAGTCGGATGAAGGTTGACAGGATATCAGAAAGAAGGAGAACCCGTCGAGTTTTGGTTAAACTCGATGAGTAGAGTCGGAAAGGGGAGTAGAAGGAAAGATAGGAGCTCGATGAGTTGGCGGCCCAACTCGGCGAGTCAGGTCAACGGATTGTTAACTTTGACCAGGGGTAAAATAGTCATTTTACCCTAAGATTAGTTATCAGTGTCTGATTAAGTGTCTTTTGGGAATTGTAGCCGGGGAGTTACCAGAGCAGCAGTCAGACAGTTCCCGAGCAGCATTTCAACAGCCAACCTTACGAGGTGAGTTTTCCTTCCTGTAGGAACGGGTCTACGGCCACAATGTCGACCCGTTTAGTTAGCAGTAGTTCCGGACTACGGTCTGATGCAGTAGTTCAGTATGCTTGGTGTCTTTGTGATACAGACATGGTATGTGTTATGTGTTCCGGACTATGGTCCGATGCAGTATGCAGTATATGTGTTCATATTATATGCTATGTTATGCTATGTTCAGTCGGTTTCGGACTTCGGTCTGATGCAGTGGGCAAGGCCCTAGTCAGTTCCGGACTTTGGTCCGATGCACTGGGCAAGGCCCTAGTCAGTTCCGGACTTCGGTCCGATGCAGTGGGCAAGGCCCTAGTCAGTTCCGGACTTCGGTCCGATGCAATGGGCAACGCCCTAGTCAGTTCCGGACTTCGGTCCGATGCAGTGGTCAAGGTCCTAGTCAGTTCCGGACTTCGGTCCGATGCAGTGGGCAAGGCCCAATATGTGCTTTATATGTTATTGTTTGGTATGTGTTAGTTTGGGGGAGCCCACTAAGCTTCGTGCTTACAGTTTCAGTTTTGGTTTCAGTTACTTCAGCTAGCAAAGGGAAGGGCTTGAGATGATGGCATGGCACACACCACAGTTTAGCCTGGGAGTTAGACTCTGATATTTTGATATGATCTTGACACTAGTTTCGATTTGATAAATTTATTATGACATTTTGAGATACACGATTCATGGTTTTTATACTTTAATATTTGATATTATGGTTTAGTAAAGTTTTCAAACAAAAATTTTTGGGTTGTATGTTTGGGATGTTTCAACTTGGTATCAGAGCCTTGGTTTGAGGGATTCGGGCACACTCCCAAGTGTGCCTGAACTCAAACTAAGGAAGTGGTATAAAGTTTTTAAAAGAAAAGAGTTTTAGAAAAGCAAAAAGAACTTTTAGAAAGCAAAGAACTTTGAAAAGAGAAAAAGGGTGTGGTGCATGCAATCAGCCGAGCTCAAGTAAGTACTCCCAAATTATCCATACAAGTTTATGCTATGCTATGATTATCAGCTTTATTAGAACAGCATGCTAGATTAGGACTAAGGATCTAGGAAGGATGCCTTATGTGCCTGTTATATGTGTTTCAGCTCTATGAAAACTACATGCTAGTACAGAATTGTGAGTATGATAGCCAGAGTAGTATATGCTTGATTATGTGTACTCGATGCTCAAATGCTGCTTGCTTTGTGCTTTTAGGAGTCTTAGTTATCTTTCACTAACTAGTAAACAAATATGTAATAGTATTCACGAGCTAGTTAGGGGGAGGTAGCCGGGACTTCTTGTGCAGCTGATAGTGGAGAGTGGGCTGGTGATTACCCTAGGGCAAGCCTAGGATGAGAGTAGCAGAGAGCAGTGGTAGTAGAAGGGACTTGGTGGAGTCAAGGCAATTCTGGAGGAAAGTACGGATAGATGTGGAAGGTAGTATGGGCCCGTACTACTGAAAGCAGAGGATCCGTACTCGAATCAAGGAAGGCTGAGATGAGACCAGGAAACTTATAGTAGTAGCGATCCCTCGAGATATATCAGTATTCCTGACGTTGTAATTATGTGTTTTCAGAATGGTGGTTTTACGCCCTAGACCAGCAGTCCGCAGTTCAGGTGCCGGTGAGGGATCGGGATCAGGCTCGGGGGCCGAGCATTTGGATGAGCAGACTAGGGAGTTTCTCTCCTCAGAGGTTACTCGCATCATACTCGAGCAGACTCCTGTGATCTTCGGTTCGATCAAGGAGGGTTTTTGGAGCTGATGGACGAGAAGTTGAGCACATTCCGTGCTGAGGTGGCGGCCATGATGGGGTCGCGCACCCTCACTTTCAGGGAGTTCAGAGCATGTGGAGCTCCTGACTACCATGGGGCGCGGGATCCCATTGCGAGTACCAGGTGGTTGGCGGATGTCGCCAATGCATTCCGCACCAGCAGATGTCCCGAGGGGGACAAGGTCAGACTAGCATCCTGTCTCCTGAAGGACAAGGCATGAGATTGGTGGGAGGAGATCGGACATGTCATGGGAGATGACGCAGCTCTCGATGCGATGACCTGGACCGATTTCACTACCAGGTTCAGAGCCGAGTTTGCACCGGTTATCAAGGTGCAGCAGTTAGCGAGGGAGTTTCAGGATCTTACTCAGACTACTGAGACTGTGGCAGAGATTACCGCCAAGTTCAGGGAGAGGGCTCTTCTCATTCCTCAGTATGCGGCTGATGAGGAGATGAAGAAGGCTCGTTATCATGAGATGTTGAGGGGTGATATCAGACAGTTTGTGAGCCGGTCCAGCTATAAAACGCTGGATGACATGATTGCGAGGGCTCGCGAGAAAGAGATAGATTTGGAGATGGAGAATAAGAGGAAGCCAGAGGCGGCATCTGGCACAGGGAGTTCGGGCAAAAAGCCCAAGGTATCGTATCACAGACCCAGAGGACAGCAGAGCCACAATAGGTGTGGCAAGTGTGGGAGATTTCACGATGGGGCGTGCAAGGCAGGGATCTCCGGCTGCTACAAGTGCGGTCGGACCGGGCATATGAGTAGGGATTATACAGCCACCACCACCACCACAGCAGTTGATCTGATTTTCTTCCATTGCAATCAGAGGGGACATAAATGTCCCAGTGCCCGAGTTTAGCAGCAGCAGGGAAGGTGGCAGCACCTGCCCCTGCTACTTTGAGGATTTCAGACGACCGTCAGGGTTGGGCTGAGGCGCCAGTGGCGAAGAGTAGAGCTTTCCAGATGACAGCAGAGAAGGCGCGGGCGACTCCTGATGTGGTGACGGGTATGTATTTTCCTCTTATCTCTGTATTTAGTATTGATTGTTTCTCATGGTTATGTGTTTGTATATAGGGTCGTTCTTAGTGAACGGCATTTCAACTACAGTATTGTTTGACTTGGGGGCTACCCGATCGTTTGTCTCGCTTGTGCTTAGCAAGCGGTTTAGCAGGGCTCCGGGGGAGCTGGACAGTCCACTTGAGGTTGAGATAGCTGATGACAAGACCGTCAGGGTCGCGAGGGTACATAGGGGGTGTTCGCTGCGGTTATTTGATGAGCAGTTTTCAGTAGATCTGGTTCATATTCCCCTACGAGGGAATAAGGTCATAGTGGGTATGGATTGGTTGAGCCCCAATGGGGCAGTGATTGATTGTGAACTGCAGTTAGTGAGGGTTCGCACTCCTAGTGGGGGAAAGTTAGTGATTCAGGGCGAGAGGCCACAACACGGACCGATTCTGTGTTCAGCAGCAAGAGCGAGGCGCTACTTTCAGCAGGGTTGCGTGGGGTACGTTGCCTATGTTTTAGATGCCCGGGAGAAGGGCAAGGCGACAGTTGACGATGTACCGGTAGTACGCGAGTACCCGGATGTATTTCCAGAGGATTTGCCTGGGATACCTCCTGAGAGACAGGTTGAGTTCAGGATTGACCTGGTTCCTGGTGCGGCTCCAATAGCCAAGGCACCATACCGGTTGGCTCCTCCCGAGATGCAGGAGTTGGCTACGCAGCTGCAGGAGCTGCTAGACAAGGGTTTTATCAGACCGAGCAGTTCACCATGGGGATCCCCGATCCTGTTTGTGAAGAAGAAGGATGGGTCACACCGTATGTGTATAGATTACCGGGAGTTGAACAAGGTGACGGTGAAGAACCGTTACCCACTTCCGTGGATAGATGACTTGTTTGATCAGCTCCAGGGAGCATCTTGGTTCTCCAAGATTGATTTGCGCTCCGGTTATCATCAGATGTGGGTCAGAGGTGAGGACGTACAGAAGACCGCTTTTAGGAACCGCTATGGTCATTATGAGTTCGTGGTGATGCCATTTGGGCTCACCAACGCGCCAGCCGCGTTCATGGATCTCATGAACCGCGTATGCAGACCGATGTTAGATCGGTCTGTGATAGTGTTCATCGACGACATCTTGGTCTATTCCAAGACTCAGGAGCAGCACGAGGAGCACCTGAGGGAGGTGCTAGAGACACTGAGGAGGGAGAAACTTTTCGCAAAGTTCTCCAAGTGTGAGTTCTGGTTGCGCAAGGTGCAGTTCCTTGGACACCTCGTCAACCAGAAGGGTATACTAGTAGATCCGACCAAGATAGAGGCCGTGATGCAGTGGGAGGTCCCGAGGTCTCCATCTGAGATTCGAAGCTTCCTAGGTTTGGCAGGGTACTACATGAGATTCATCTAGGATTTCTCCAAGATAGCAGTTCCGCTCACTCGACTGACCAGGAAGTTGGTGACATTTCGCTGGGGGCCTGAGCAGCAGACAACATTTGAGACCCTCAGGCAGAGATTGTGTGAGGCACCGATTCTTACCCTGCCAGAGGGAGTGGATGACTTTGTAGTCTACTGTGATGCTTCGATCACAGGTATGGGAGCAGTGTTGATGCAGCGAGGGCATGTGATAGCTTATGCCTCTAGACATTTGAAGCCTCATGCGGCTAACTATCCGACGCACGATCTAGAGCTGGGGGCAGTGGTGTTCGCCCTCAAGATTTGGAGAAATCACCTCTATGGGATCCGTTGTACCATTTACACCGATCACAAGAGTCTGAGGTACCTCATAGATCAGCCGAATCTAAACATGAGGCAGCGTCGGTGGTTAGATGTGGTTAAGGACTATGATTGTGAGATCCTTTATCATCCGGGCAAGGCCAACGTAGTGGCCGACGCCCTGAGCCGCAAGGCGATGACGGCCCCGGTCAGAGATATATGTCTGAGGATGACAGTGATTACTCCATTGATGGAGCAGATTAGAGAGGCACAGGTTGAGGGCCTAAAAGAGGAAAGACAGAAGTGCGAGAGGATCGTGGGCCGAGTAGCTTCTTTTGATTATGACAGTCGAGGATTGTTGACCCTTCATGGGAGAGTTTGGGTTCCGTACTGGGGAGGAGTACGGTAGGTGTTGATGGATGAGGCCCACAAGCCTCGGTTCTCCATCCACCCAGGGGCGACGAAGATGTACAGAGATCTTCGACCCGATTATTGGTGGCCCTGCATGAAGCGGGACGTAGCTTGGTACGTGGAGAGATGCCTGACCTGCAGGAAGGTCAAGGCAGAGCACCAAATACCCCATGGCAAGATGCAGCCATTAGACATTCCCGTGTGGAAATGGGACGATATCACCATGGATTTCGTTACTAAGCTTCCCAGGACTGCACGTAGAGTTGACTCGATTTGGGTCATAGTGGATCGATTGACCAAGAGCGCGCATTTTGTACCAATCCAGAAGAGTATATCGGTCAAGAAGTTAGCCGATATTTATGTGCGAGAGGTTGTGGCACGTCTTGGAGTGCCTGTTTCGGTAGTATCAGATCGAGACGTCCGGTTCACTTCCAGGTTTTGGAAGCGGTTCCATGACGAGATGGGGACTCGTCTCCTTTTCAGCACCGCTTTCCACCCTCAGACGGACGGGCAAAGCGAGAGGACGATTCAGACTCTCGAGGACATGCTTCGGGCATGTGTCCTAGATTTTGGTGGCAGTTGGGATACGTACCTTCCATTAGCGGAATTTTCGTATAACAACAGTTACCACTCTAGTATAGACCGACCTCCCTTTGAGATGCTCTACGGGAGGAAGTGTAGGACCCCAATCTGTTGGGGCGAGGTTGGTCAGAGAGTCATGGGGAGCACTGAGGTGGTGCTTAAGACCACAGAGTTGATACAGCAGGTTCGTAGCCGGCTCCAGACTTCTCAGAGTCGGCAGAAGAGTTACACCGATAGGAGACGTTCTGATTTGGAGTTTCAGGTAGGCGATATGTTCCTCCTGAAAGTGTCACCCTGGAAGGGTGTCATCAGGTTCCGGAAGAGGGGCAAGCTGGGCCCCAGGTTCATTGGTCCCTTTAGGGTTTTGGCTCGGGTGGGTCGGGTTGCTTATCGGTTAGATCTTCCAGCAGAGCTCAGTCAGATTCACAACACTTTCCATGTGTCTCAGTTACAGAAGTGTTTGGTGGATGAGTCAAAAGTTGTACCATTGGAGGATATTCAGGTTAACAGCAGCCTGAATTACATCGAGAGACCAGTTGCGATCTTGGATCGGAAGACGAGGACCTTGAGGAACAAGGTGGTTCAGCTAGTGAAGGTGCGGTGGCAGCACCGGAAGGGTTCGGAGTGGACATGGGAGACCGAAGAGGAGATGAGGGAGCATTATCCGGAGTTATTTTCAGATCCAGAGACAGCAGACTTCGAGGACGAAGTATAAGATAAGTGGGGAAGAATTGTAACGCCCCGTTCCTGGAATCTTGGTGCATTGTTGAGCAATAAGAAGAAGGAGAAGGTAGAAGAAATCAAGGAAGAAGAAGTAGATCCAGATTATACTCCTCTTTGGCCATCTTTTCTGGTAATAAAGCTTTCATCTTGGTTATTGTATTGTTAGATCTAGTTTGTCCCCAAATTGATGGTTTTGAGCTCAAAAACCCCAAATCCCTAGTGATGAAGCTTGATAATCAAGCCATATCTCGGATCTAGCCTCTCTTAAGTTCCAGGAGCTCAAGAAGGCCACCTTTTGGCAGCCATGACTTTGTTCTAGACACTTACCCCCATAATAGCCAAGTTTGAGTGTTGTTGCTTCATTGCATCATAGATACACGTAAAGTTAGCAACTTTACGTGTTCAGATAGTCCCAGAAACCCAGATCTATGAATTGGATGCACTAAAACTGATTAGAATCGACTGAATAGAAACTGCATGTAAAGGACTCGGCGAGTCAGGTCGCGAGTCTTAGATTCCCTGTTCAGTAGTAGCGAGTCTGTTTAGTGGGTGGAGTAAAGACTCAGTGAGTTAAGATATGGATCTGAGTGTAGAGGGACTCGACGAGTCTACGCCCTGACTCGGCGAGTCCAAGTCAATCTCCTTACCCGTAAGAACAGACTCGATGAGTTGTTCATACAACTCGGCGAGTCGGATGAAGGTTGACAGGATATAAGAAAGAAGGAGAACTCGTCGAGTTTTGGTTAATCTCGACGAGTAGAGTCGGAAAGGGGAGTAGAAGGAAAGATAGGGACTCGAAGAGTTGGCGGCCCAACGCGGCGAGTCAGGTCAACGGATTGTTAACTTTGACCAGGGGGTAAAATAGTCATTTTACCCTAAGATTAGTTATCAGTGTCTGATTAAGTGTCTTTCGGGAATTGTAGCCGGGGAGTTACCGGAGCAGCAGTCAGACAGTTCCCGAGCAGCATTTCAGCAGCCAGCCTTACGAGGTGAGTTTTCCTTCCAGTAGGAACGGGTCTACGGCCACAATGTCGACCCGTTTAGTTAGCAGTAGTTCCGGACTACGGTCTGATGCAGTAGTTCAGTATGCTTGGTGTCTTTGTGATACAGGCATGGTATGTGTTATGTGTTCCGGACTATGGTCCGATGCAGTATGTAGTATATGTGTTCATATTATATGCTATGTTATGCTATGTTCGGTCAGTTTCGGACTTCGGTCAGTTTCGGACATCGGTCTGATGCAGTGGACAAGGCCCTAGTCAGTTCCGGACTTCGGTCCGATGCACTGGGCAAGGCCCTAGTCAGTTCCGGACTTCGGTCCGATGCAGTGGGCAAGGCCCTAGTCGATTCCGGACTTCGATCTGATGCAGTGGGCAAGACCCTAGTCAGTTCCGGACTTCGGTCCGATGCAGTGGGCAAGGCCCAGTATGTGATTTGTATGTTAATATTTGGTATGTGGTAGTTTGGGGGAGCTCACTAAGCTTCGTGCTTACAGTTTAAGTTTTGGTTTCAGGTACTTCAACTAGCAAAGAGAAGGGCTCGGGATGATGGCATGGCACACACCACAGTTTAGCCTGGGAGTTAGACTCTGATATTTTGATATGATCTTGACACTAGTTTCGATTTGATAAATATATTATGACATTTTGAGATACACGATTCATGGATTTTATACTTTAATATTTGATATTATGGTTTGGTAAAGTTTTCAAACAAAAATTTTTGGGTTGTATTTTTGGGATGTTTCATCCATTTTATTGTAACACCGTAATTTTTCAAACAAAATTTTCATTTTAAAATCGCATACTTTTCGTAACATATTGTATAGAAATCTCGTTTATTCAAATTACAAAACACAACTCCATTAATAAGCCAGGATCCTCAAAACATGACTCTTTCTCTGGTGTGTACAATCAAGCCGGTGCCTTCCCGCGATCCTCTGAGATACCTGAAACACATAACACTTAACACGGTAAGCACGAAGCTTAGTGAGTTCCCCAAAATACCACATACAACACATAGCCACTCGAGGCTATAACTCGGTATGACCCTCCGGTCAATGTGTCTCAGCGGGACCCTCCAGTCCCGTAGCTCGTCGGACCCTCCAGTCCGGTCTAGCTCGTTGGACCCTCCGGTCCGGTCTAAATCGTTGGACCCTCCGGTCCGGTCTACTCGAGGACCCTCTGGCCTCGTAAGTCGTTGGACCCTCCGGTCCGGTCTATATAACACATAACATACATATATCACAATGCACATAAACTCAAAATATTACACATAACACATAAGACCCTCCGGTCTGCATATAGTTACCACTATTGGTAATGTATAGTGAGAAGACTCACCTCGACTAGCAGGTGAGCAAATAACCTCGCGTTCAGATCTCGAACTAGCCTCCTCCTAACACAAAGGATGAATATCTCTTATTAATACTCTTTTCACGACTCAGATAATCGAAGGCGGTTCTTTCTCTTTCTAACTCTTTAAAGTGGGTAAAAGACCATTTTACCCCTCCAAGGCCTCTACCACATATGTTGACCAAAACCCCAAAGTCCACAGAAGTCAAACTCGAGTCAACGGTCCAATTTTGACCCGACTCGTCGAGTGCACTCATGCAACTCGTCGAGTCCCCTCGTATCCTCAGAAGACTCAAAAGTCCAGCTCAACTCGTCGAGTTGACCCCCAACTCGCCGAGTTATCGCACAATCAATCCATCGGGACAAACCCTTGCCGACTCGTCGAGTCAGGACATGGACTCGGCGAGTCCCTTTGATCTGATTTCTCATTCAGACGATTTCAACCAGATCTATCACTCTAAACTATAGATCTATCATCCCAAGGCTCAATATTTGCGTAAAGCTTCGATCTTTACGTTCATACATGATGCTATTGCTTCAAAACGCCAATACATGCTCTTCATGAAGGTTTTTGCTCATTAACCCTCATTTGGACCACTAAAGCTGAGGCACCTAGCCTCTAAAGACCTCACAAGGTTCAGATCTGAGGTTTCCCACCTCAGATCATGTCTCATTTAGCTCATAAGCACTAAAGAAGGGGAGTAGCCTGACACACAGCCAGACCGCCCTCTCCAGATGTCACCACATTATTCGCTCCTCGAATAACAAACCCCGATAGCTCACTGCCCCTCTGATTCTCCACTGGGGACCGATAAAACAAGTCCATGCCCAAAACTGGCTACCGATCACTCGTCCCAGACATGATAAACAATCCAGATCATATACCAAGGAATGGAAGGATCACATCACACGAGGGACTCATTCACTGTACTGCAATCACAACCCTTCTGAACAACGAACCCTCAACACCCTGTCCTCAGACACGAACAATGACCATGCTTGTTCAGAAGCGTCCTCCGACATCTAACAAACATAAACCTCAGCTCCCTTCTCAATATCCCTTTCAAGACTGAGCACCAGGTCATCTCCTGACCCAACAATTGAACCTCCAAAGGTTACCCATTGCATGTACCAAAACGTCTCACTGACTTCCTTATCAATACAACTATCTCGGCCCAGTGCGACACACAAGTCGCGAAGTTTGCTTTACCTCAAGCGAATACAGAATTCGACTCACTCTCGATCTCTGCCGTCTGCTACTCATTAGTTCCATGTGTTTCGCGGTTTTCTCATACCAACGAATTGACCCACTCAGGTCTAAGACACCTGATGGAAGAAATACCCCCTTCCAAATGAAATTCAGCTCTGAATCTGTAATCTCATTCTGCCTACTCAACACACTACCAGAGCCAAACTCAAACTCGAGAGTTTGATCTAACCCAGAGCTGGAACCACTCGCCCCAATGAACCACTCAAGTCATGACTCATGACCCGCAACCCATGCGTACCTCACTGATCCACTTCCCTTTGTCCACGAAAACCACTACTCAATTCAGAATATAACGACTTCCGACAAACATGAAGACCCCAGTCTCGCCCCTGGTTCGACCCCAGGCTTCCACAAACTCAAATATTAGGGCTACCCAAGCCTAAAACTCTTCTGCGTCAAGCTCTGATCAGAGAGCACTTCATCACAACATTCTCTCGCTGACTAGTGGGTACTACGGCTCCCCGTAGTATCACAACGACCTCTCACTAAATAGTGAGTACTACGGCTCCCCGTAGCATCACCACACCCCTCACTGGATAGTGAGTACTACGGCTCCCCGTAGCATCACCACAACCTCTCACTGTATAGTGAGTACTACGGCTCCTCGTAGCATCACCACACCCCTCACTGAATAGTGAGTACTACGGCTCCCCGTAGCATCACCACAACCTCTCACTGAATAGTGAGTACTACGGCTCCCTGTAGCATCACCACACCCCTCACTGAATAGTGAGTACTACGGCTCCACGTAGCATCACCACAACCTCTCTGCACTGACTCATTGAAACTGCAGCTCCCCGCAGTCTTACCGTATTTACTCTCACCACTTCACAATCTCATCCTCAGGTTGACACCACACTGCGATCATTAACTCATGCTCTGCGGCCCAACATAGATAGGTACACACACACCCATCCAGGCTAAGCATCACTACTTCCAACAACCACCGTCGTTACAAAACCTCTTTTTCTCGCTGCAATTCACATTCTCAAATAAATCCATTTGATGTCAATTAGCTAAAGGGCCCCCACCGGAACCATAGACACCTGATACACCACTCGTCATCTCAAACTCAAAACTCAAAATAATCCGAGATTTAGGACATTAAACTCGGATACCCCGGAATACCATCACAACGCCTCACAGTGTCTTGACTCTACCACTGATCTCATACTCATGGCATCATACTCAGATACCGCATTGCTTCCTCGAAATCTCGCAACCGATCTTTCTCTTGTGCCATTTGTAACCCCGGAATACTCCATCTCCCAAATTAAAACATGGAGAAATTGCCAACGACTCAGAACACGAAGATGACAATCCAAAACTTCCTCCTCTATTGCTCAAAACTCATGCAAGAATACTCATAACGACCCTGAAGTTGGTTGCCCAATCAACTTCTTCCCTTCCCATACTGAAAATATAATAGCCCATACTCTGAACCAGAAATTCTCAACCGCCGAACTAACCTCACAAGAAAACTACCTCGAATTCACCATTTTAACCTTGAAGGATTCCTAACCACCACAAGGTCTCCGACCAACGGCCACTTGCCGTGGAGACACTCATCCTTTCTCAAACACGTACCACATACACTATCTTGCTCTGCACCTCTCCTTGACCACCAATAACCCTGGTCTCAAGAATCCGCACCGTAGGCCTCTCTATCCAGTTCTCTAACCGCCCTTGTAATGGGTTTTAGGTACAACAAATAAACTAGAAAACAATTCCTAAGTTCACATGCAACCTACTTTGGATCTATGTTTTAACTATTGAACATACAACTTTGATTGCAAAACTAGAACCCTAGAGGAGAGAGGCTAATTTCGAAATTAACAAACTAGGGTTTAGGGTTTACATACCTTTCAATTGTTATAGCAAACAATTGATATTCCCTTGATCTTGATCTTGATCTTCTTGGAAGCTTTAGCACCACAAGTGTAATGCCTCTAATGGAATCACACCCAATGACTAGCAAGAAGGAAAGTAGAAGAGAGAGGGGAGAGGGAGTATGCAAAATCTCGGCCTTAGGGTTTCTTCAAAAGAAAGAGTGACCAAAAACATGAACCAGGAGGCTCCTTATATAGCTGAGGGATCTAGGGTTTAAGGGAAACCCTAGTTATCCTTTGCTTAGGGCCTAAGCAAACCCAAGGGCCTTATCCAAGCCCCTATGGACGAAATTATTAGGGTTTCCCCTAAAGATTTCGTCCACCCTCTTCCAAGGGGGTTCTAGAGCCTTCCACTCAACTATTAGATAATTGCAAACTAGTCCCTGCACCTTATAATTAATTCTTTTAACCCCAAAATCAATTCTGATTAATTTCTGGCTAACAATTAATTAAACATAATGATTTCTAATTAATATATTAATCCATTAACATATTAATAAATCATTTATATATATATATATATTAATTTATTAATCTTATAAATTAATATCTCTCCTTTCATAATTTCCTTGTCCAGTTGCTAGGTTGAGGGCAACCCAAAAGGACTGTGCTGCTATCAATTCAAGTACATACCAATTATAGTTATGGGCTTAGACACCTAATCCAACAGTCTCCCACTTGGATAAGTCTGTAACTATAATTGCTAGTATGCCTTC
This sequence comes from Lactuca virosa, assembly GCF_052849685.1. NCBI lineage: Eukaryota > Viridiplantae > Streptophyta > Magnoliopsida > Asterales > Asteraceae > Lactuca > Lactuca virosa. Next base: position 189,283,371 of record NC_136430.1, read on the forward strand.
TAAATTTGACCAGCAAATTGTAGCTTCCAAAAAGCTGCTGCCGAACTCTGACCCAGTCAGTTATGTGTCCTAAGATAAGTGATCATATAACCCTTCGTTCTGCTTGATATCCCCAGACAAAAGACATGGAATGTAATCAATCTGTTTGTCCAGAATCTATGTTTCCCGATTCCTGATTTGTGATGATGTAGGACTTCTAATCGAACACATCAATTTAGTCCTGGCTGGGCCCAGCACATAAGTCAACACCAAATCATCGAGGGGCCCACATATATCGCTTTTCCTGTTAGGGCAAAAGGAACGAATAAACGTTGACTCATATGCTTGTATCTTTTACTCATCAAATTATGCATGACAATACGTTTTATAACACCAAGTTACTGATGCGTTTTCGTATCACCAATGCACAACCGACTTGTAAATTACAACTCATATATCTTCGTTTCAAGATTATAAGATATTATCGTCTCAGTATTACTCGTGATGAATTCCATGAAGTAATACTCTGAGCGAGGGTTTATCCAATACTCAAATCTCAATTTCTGAGTACTCATGAACATTGCAGCAATTCTATTGCCATGTCTATCCTTAGACAATCTGCAATCCAATTCATGACAGTCTTAATTCACTACTTACTTCCAAGAGTACGAGTGACTGTGGAGTTTGAATAATCTCATTATTCAGGAAGTAAAACATGCAAAAATGAAACACAATAATAAACAATCGACAAAAGGTAGTAGCCAAACTTATAAATAATACTTTATTATTTAATCACCAAAAGTCAATTACATTTACTTTGTTACAAGTTTCAAAAACTAATCTAACTACTAAAACTAATATCATCTTTCAGTCCTATGCTCCGAGCATGCTGAATATGCTTAGCCCTACTCAGACCCTTTGTGAGGGGATCTGCTGGGTTATCTTCAGATGACACCCTCTTTACTATAAGATGGCCTTCTTCAACTCTATGTCTGATGAAATGGTACTTTCTGTCGATATGTCTGGTCTTACCATGATCTCTCGGTTCCTTTGTCAAGGCAACCGCTCCTTCATTATCGCAGAACAGTTCCATAGGCTCCTGGATGGTTGGAACAACTCCGAGATCCCCGATGAAGTTCCTCAACCAAGCTGCTTCTTTCGACGCTTCACTTGCTGCTATGTACTCTGATTCACAAGTAGAATCAGCCACCGTATTTTGCTTGGAACTCTTCCAAGTAACTGCTCCTCCATTCAGTAAAAACACCCAGCCTGACTGAGAACGGAAGTTATCTCTATCCGTCTGAAAGCTGGCATCACTGTAACCATCTACTCTCAAAGTATCACTGCCACCAAGCACAAGGACCCAGTCCTTTGTCCTTCGCAAATACTTGAGTATATTCTTAACTGCTATCCAATGAGCTCTACCTGGGTTTCCCTGATAGCGACTGACCATGCTCAAAGCAAATGCCACATCAGGGCGAGTACATGTCATAGCGTACATGATCGATCCGACAGCGGAAGCATAAGGTACACGATTCATGTCATCTATTTCAACATCTGTACTCGGACATTGAGTCTTACTCAATTTGGTATTGCTCTGGATAGGTAGCTCTCCCTTCTTGGAATTTTCCATACTAAACCTCTTTAGTACCTTATCCAAGTATGTGCTCTGACTAAGTCCAATTAGTCTCTTCTTTCTATCTCTCGATATTCTAATCCCAAGAATATAGGCAGCTTCTCCAAGGTCTTTCATGGCAAAACACTTTCCAAGCCAAGACTTAACTTCTTTCAAGGTTGGAACATCGTTACCAATGAGTAATATGTCATCGACATATAACACCAGAAAAGTTACTATACTCCCACTAGCCTTGATATACACACAAAACTCATCTTCACTTCTAGAGAAACCAAACTCTTTGACTTTCTCATGGAAGCAAAGATTCCAACTGCGAGATGCTTGTTTCAATCCATAAATGGATTTCTCAAGCTTGCACACTCTATTGGGGAACTTTGCATCAACAAAACCCTCTGGCTGACTCATGTAAACATCTTCAGCCAACTTCCCATTAAGGAAAGCAGTTTTGACATCCATCTGCCAGATTTCATAATCATGGAAGGCAGCTATGGCGAGCAATATCCTAATAGATTTAATCTTAGCTACTGGTGAGAAGGTCTCATCATAGTCAACCCCTGGGGTTTGAGTGAAACCTTTTGCAACCAGTCGAGCTTTGAATGTGTGCACATTCCCATCCATGTCTGTCTTCTTCTTGAAGATCTATTTGCACCCAACTGTCTTGCGACCTGGTGCACTATCAACCAAATTCCAAACTTGGTTGTCATACATGGACTTAATCTCGCTGTCCATTGCCTCTTTCCACTTGGAAGCCTTTGGGCCTGCCATTGCTTCCTTATAAGTGACTGGTTCATCTAAGTTTACCAGTGTTCTGTCACTTATGAATGTGTCACCATCTGAAGTAATATGAAAACCATACAACTCAGGTGGCACACTCACCCTAGTGGATCTTCTAAGAGGTAATGAGTTATCAATTGGTTCAACAGGAACTGTTTCCTCTGGTTGAATGCTAGTGTCATCTAAGGTTCCTTCATTGGCTGACTCTTGAATTTCTTCAAGGTCAATAGTGCTCCCACTGTCCTCTTTGAATATGAGCTCTCTTTCAAGAAAGACTCCTCTTCGTGCTACAAAGACCACGTTCTCACTAGGCCTGTAGAACAAATATCCAAAAGACTGCTTTGGGTAACCAATGAAAACACATTTCTCACTTCTAGCTGCTAGCTTGTCGTGAGTCTCTCGTCTTACGAAAGCTTCACAACCCCAGACTTTAATGTGTGCTAACGAGGGAACTTTCCCTGTCCACATTTCGTGAGGTGTTTTGGCAACCTTCTTTGTAGGGACAAGATTTAGGATGTGGGCGGCTGTCTCTAAGGCATACCCCCAGAAGTGAATAGGAAGCGAAGCCCGACTCATCATAGAACGAACCATGTCTAACAAGGTTCGATTGCGCCTCTCAGCTACACCATTTAACTGTGGTGTCCTAGGAGGAGTCAATTGTGAGACTATCCCACATTCTTTCAGATAGTCGTTAAACTCGATACTAAGATACTCCCCGCCTCTATCGGATCTAAGTATCTTTATCTTTCTGCCCAATTGATTTTCGACTTCATGCTTAAACTCTTTGAACTTTTTCAAAAGTTTCTGACTTATGCTTGATCAAGTAGATATATCCATATCTGCTATAATCATCAGTGAAAGTCACATAGAATCGACTAGCATCTCTTGTAGTTGATCTGAAGGGCCCACACACATCTGTGTGTATGAGATCCAACAGACCTTCACCTCTTTCACAAGACCCTGTGAATGGTGATTTTGTCATCTTTCCCAAAAGACAAGATTCACACATATCATCTGACTTTAGGTCAAATGATTCCAACACTCCATCCTTTTGGAGTTGGGCTATGCGTTTCTTGTTAATGTGTCCAAGACGACAATGCCACAAGCATGCCTTGTCTACACTATTAGACAAGTCAATATTAAGTACACTATTTCCTAGGCTATCAACACAAGTCACTGTTTCATACACACCATTACAAGGTAAAGCTTCAAACATAAAAACACCATTCTTATAAACAGAAATTGAACCATTCAAATCATTAAAAGAATATGTAAAACCTTGTCTGAACAATGCATGAAATGAAATAATGTTTCTCTTCATCTCAGACGAATAGCAACAATTTATTAAATCTAATCTAACATCATTACTAAGCAGAAGCTGATAAACTCCGATCTTGGTTACTGGTGAAGACTTTCTGTTTCCCATGATCAGGTTTATCCTTCCTCGCTCTATCTCCTCACTTTCCTTTAGACCCTGCAAATCAGAACAGATATGAAAACCACATCCTGTATCAAGGACCCATGAACGAGAAGATAATGAGTTATTAGCAGAAATAGTGTAAATACCTGCCGAAGATGGCTTCACTTTGCCATCCTTGATATCTTGCAGATACTGTGGGCAAGATCTCTTCCAATGCCCCTTTTGGTTGCAGTAAAAGCAAACTGCCTCTTTTGGATCAGAAACATGGGGAGTGGAACCATTGGGCTTAGCCTTTGGGCCATTACTAGATGACCCAGCTTGAGCCTTGCTCTTCCAGTTTTGCTTGGGAGGACCTTTCCTCTTTTTCCCCTTTCCCTGTCCAATAGCCAAAACAGGGGCACTCGTAGGTGTGGAGGGTATACTTTTACCCTTCATCCCTGCCTCAGCTGTCTGCAACAAGTTGTGCAATTGGGCCAAGGTCTGCTCAGTATTGTTCAAATGGTAAGTTAGAATAAACTGACCATAACATTCAGGAAGTGAGTTCAAGACCATGTCAATGGCCAATTCCTCATCAAAGTGAATATTGAGCTTGACCAAACGCTCTATGTAGCGTTGCATTCTTTGCACATGTGACACTACCGACTCCCCATCCTTCATCTTGCAAGCCATGAGTGACTTGACTACTTCGAACTTTTCTTGACGAGCTCGCTTATGGTACTTTTCCATAAGGTCCTTGTTCATCTCGAAAGGCCAGTAGTCCTCATAGTACCTCTGCAGTTCTGGGGACATAGTTGCCACCATGATGCATGCCACTTTGGTAGCATCATCGTAATGTTTCTTGTAGGCAGCAAGATCTTCAGGAGTAGCTTCATTCTCATCAAGCTCTTTGAGCTCCTTTTCAAGAACATATTCTTTGTTCTCGAAACGAAGAGCCATCTTGATGTTGCGCATCCAATCGTTATAGTTTGAGCCATCCATAACGACTTTGGAGCATATATTGAGCAAAGAGAAGTTTTGGTTGGAGGAGGACGAAGCAGAAGTGTTTCCAGGAGTAGACATCTGAAAAGAAAGAAAGTTTTAGTTAGATTTCAAGATACCTTAATAGAATAACCCAAAGATATAATATCAAGGTTAGGATCCAACTATGAAGATTCACAACTTAGAAATGGGATGCCGAGATCCAAGTGCAAATTTCATAAAGGTAGGTGAATGACGATTCACCAATTCCACCATTAGACGAAACAGACGAAGTGAAATTCCTAATTCTTTTGAGATACATTGAAACTATTCAATGGCATGTTTTAATCTCAGATTATGCTCTTCTATTTGTGACTGGGATGCCGAGGATCACAAACAAGATGTGAATAACCATGCAAATGTGCTTGGTAACCTCATTGTCTTTATCATTAACTATTGATGTGCTGGTAAACCACACACGCTCCATCAAAATGACAATTATGAGATACCCATTACTACTCTTTATTAGTGCCTTTTAGTGTGCTGGTTAACCACACACGCTCCACTAACGACCAATAAAGCATAATGTGCAATTTCATGGATTAGCATACTTTTCACATTTTTCCTAAAGTAACTAGAGTTGGGATTTTGAAAATAATGTTCTAGTACTTTCTTTAATATCATTATACTTTTAATGAGAAGTAGTTGTCCTATCAAATCCGTTCTGCTAACGACCCTCCACTAATCAAGGAAGCGGTGGGTGAGAGTGGACACCCATTCAACTACCATTTTATAGGCAGTTTCCTTATACCCCCCTTATAGATTAGCTTCGTGAATGAGGCATACTAGCGATTTGACTGACCATATTCTTATACATATATAATATTAAACCTTTAATTATAATATATATATAAGGTGTGTTTTAAAACATTTTAAAACTTCAAGGGTTTATAAATTTCGAAATTTAAGCTATTAAATTTAAATTTAAATAAACCAATTAACTAGATTTAATATTTATCTTTTAATTAACTATTAATCAAATTATTAAATCTTGTAAGGATTATCTAATTAAATTAATCCATTAATTTAATCCTAATCCTTATCCCTCTAAATTTCGAAAAATAGGGTAAGGATAATTATCCAATTAATCTAATTAAGTAACAATTATCCAAAACAAGAAACCCTAGTTATCCTCTAGCATATTTCGAAATTTACAAGGTAGGAGGCTAGGGTTTTCAAAACCCTAACCCTTAATTTCGATTAGGGTTCTTTGGAGGCTAGGGTTTTCGAAAAAACCCTTTGATCCAAAACCCTAGAAATCGAAAATTTGGCCTTTAGGGTTTAATAGCTATAAACCCTAATTTGCAATTCAACAATTGTAGCAATTCAATTTAAAACAATAATGGCTCTGATACCACTAATGGGTTTTAGGTACAACAAATAAACTAGAAAACAATTCCTAAGTTCACATGCAACCTACTTTGGATCTATGTTTTAACTATTGAACATACAACTTTGATTGCAAAACTAGAACCCTAGAGGAGAGAGGCTAATTTCGAAATTAACAAACTAGGGTTTAGGGTTTACATACCTTTCAATTGTTATAGCAAACAATTGATATTCCCTTGATCTTGATCTTGATCTTCTTGGAAGCTTTAGCACCACAAGTGTAATGCCTCTAATGGAATCACACCCAATGACTAGCAAGAAGGAAAGTAGAAGAGAGAGGGGAGAGGGAGTATGCAAAATCTCGGCCTTAGGGTTTCTTCAAAAGAAAGAGTGACCAAAAACATGAACCAGGAGGCTCCTTATATAGCTGAGGGATCTAGGGTTTAAGGGAAACCCTAGTTATCCTTTGCTTAGGGCCTAAGCAAACCCAAGGGCCTTATCCAAGCCCCTATGGACGAAATTATTAGGGTTTCCCCTAAAGATTTCGTCCACCCTCTTCCAAGGGGGTTCTAGAGCCGTCCACTCAACTATTAGATAATTGCAAACTAGTCCCTGCACCTTATAATTAATTCTTTTAACCCCAAAATCAATTCTGATTAATTTCTGGCTAACAATTAATTAAACATAATGATTTCTAATTAATATATTAATCCATTAACATATTAATAAATCATTTATATATATATATATATATTAATTTATTAATCTTATAAATTAATATCTCTCCTTTCATAATTTCCTTGTCCAGTTGCTAGGTTGAGGGCAACCCAAAAGGACTGTGCTGCTATCAATTCAAGTACATACCAATTATAGTTATGGGCTTAGACACCTAATCCAACACCTTGAACAAATCTCTGATCTCCTCAAAAAGTACCCAGTTCTCCCCACTCAGGGTTCGAACCATCACCAATTGATTCGCCAACAATCTAACCACAGACTGTTTTTACCAATAACATCGCACCTACTCTTGGAATGTGATACGCAATGTTCGATGATCTTGCCGATGGAGGTCAAGCAATTCCAAATACCCCGAATCTCCGATGAAATCCTCAGAAACTTCTCATCCTGACTACCTCTAGTCATTCAGAATCTCGTACCATCCCACTACCGGATATCTCATTTGTCCAGTCGAAACCCTGACTCTCAGTCTGAAAATAACGAACTAACATATTCCTCATCCTCGACTCTTCAACCAACGTTCCATCACGTGGGTTGTAATAAGAGTGGAGTCCTCATTACCACACTTGATACTCATCATAGACAATAAGAGCCACCGCCCCAAAATCCTCTTCTTGATCGTCTGCCGCTGCAGCTAATACATGCCCTACTATGCTCAAATAGGGTGTATCCTTGTCCTTAACCATCTCAGTCCCCGTTGACAACCTGCTCATACTCTAACATTACCTTTCGGTAGACATACTGCCCAAATACTCTGATGGAAGGTCGCCATCAATGCGAACCCGCAGGGTTCTACCCCCAAGCTCGGAAACCGAATTCTCAACACCTCTTATGTTTCCCACAGGAAACGGAAATAATACCATCCATGTCACAGAAGGTGACATCTCCACTATCGGCTGATTGCTCAACTCATGCCGCAATCCTCCATAACTGCCATCTCTACTCATCCTTGAGCCTTGCGACTTCATCTGCCATCTTACCAAAAATCCCTCGGAGCTAACTCGATTTCCCTCTCAAGGGATGCTCCACTAAAACTCGTTCATCATGGCCCTCTGGTCCCATACTCTTTCACATCTGATCCCAGTCTAACCAATTTCAACGGAATAACCGGTAGAACCAGTAACACTAACCGCCACGGGTCATGGTACTCGAACCATGTGGCCACCTCTCGATCTGCTATGAATCATGGTACCCGAACCATGTAATCTCTTCTCAATCTGCTACAAATCATTGTACTCGAACCATGAAATCACCTCTCGATCTGCTACTTAAAACCTCCGGAATGTTCTCTGTATCGAGTATGGGTCCCCTGCTTTCAGTAGTACGGGCCCATACTACCTGTCACATCTACCCATACTTTCCACACGGACCATCCCTGAGTTCCTAAGTAGCTGCTCGACCTTCTCAATCACCAACCCCGTCATGCGTGTTCGCTCCTCTGTGAAATATCCAACTCTGTCAGTGTACTCATCTGACTAGGGTCACCCTTTCCTAGGCTCTTCCTAGGTTCTCACACTTCTCCGCCATCAGCTGCTGAAGAACTCCTTATGATGTCAGCCATCTACCTCCTGAATATCGTCATATTCACTTAGTAGCTGACTCTCATCATCAAGAGTTCCACAAAGCACGAAGCAAGCAATATTCGGGCATCGAATAATCTCTACCAACATGTAAAACCACTCTAGGTTATTACCCACTTGCTCTCCTCATACTCAAAGGATACCACCGAACTCAAGCAACTTTACCCTACGCGGGCGTCTGACTACTCTCTCAGTAGACTCCTCAAATGCTCATCTGGTATCTCTCCTAGATTACTCCTCTACTCAAATCTCTCTCTAGAGGATTCCTGCTGGATACTCTTACTCAACACATGCTCGAAAGCACATCACAGATAACAATAACTCCTAGGCTAAGGCATCACAAATCAGGCCACTCTAGTCCTAACATATGAAATACCTAGCCTATCTCTAGCATGCATAATATCTCATAGCATATCTCATAAATATCTCATAATACAAACGTAAGGGTATTTTGGGAAATCACTGTTCGGGCTCTAGCTGATTGTACACACTGCTCTAACTCGTATTCTTTTAGAAACTCTTGCTCGTTTTAGAAAAATCATTTCCTTGAAATTTTTTTCTCAAATCCTTAGTTTGAGTCCAGATCTATCCGAAGGTGCATCCGAATCCCTCAAACCAAGGCTCTGATACCAACTTGTAACACCGTAATTTTTCAAACAAAATTTTCATTTTAAAATCGCATACTTTTCGTAACATATTGTATAGAAATTTCGTTTATTCAAATTACAAAACACAACTCCATTAATAAGCCAGGATCCTCAAAACATGACTCTTTCTCTGGTGTGTATAATCAAGCCGGTGCCTTCCCGTGATCCTCTGAGATACCTGAAACACATAACACATAACACGGTAAGCACGAAGCTTAGTGAGTTCCCCAAAATACCACATACAACACATAGCCACTCGAGGCTATAACTCGGTATGACCCTCCGGTCAATGTGTCTCAGCGGGACCCTCCAGTCCCGTAGCTCGTCGGACCCTCCAGTCCGGTCTAGCTCGTTGGACCCTCCGGTCCGGTCTAAATCGTTGGACCCTCCGGTCCGGTCTACTCGAGGACCCTCTGGCCTCGTAAGTCGTTGGACCCTCCGGTCCGGTCTATATAACACATAACATACATATATCACAATGCACATAAACTCAAAATATTACACATAACACATAAGACCCTCCGGTCTGCACATAGTTACCACTCTTGGTAATGTATAGTGAGAAGACTCACCTCGACTAGCAGGTGAGCAAATAACCTCGCGCTCAGATCTCGAACTAGCCTCCTCCTAACACAAAGGATGAATATCTCTTATTAATACTCTTTTCACGACTCAGATAATCGAAGGCAGTTCTTTCTCTTTCTAACTCTTTAAAGTGGGTAAAAGACCATTTTACCCCTCCAAGGCCTCTACCACATATGTTGACTAAAACCCCAAAGTCCACAGAAGTCAAACTCGAGTCAACAGTCCAAGTTTGACCCGAATCGTCGAGTGCACTCCTGCGACTCGTCGAGTCCCCTCGTATCCTCAGAAGTCTCAAAAGTCCAGCTCAACTCGTCGATTTGACCCCAACTCGTCGAGTTATCGCACAATCAATCCATCAGGACAAACCCTTGCCGACTCGTCGAGTCAGGACATGGACTCGGCGAGTCCCTTTGATCCGATTTCTCATTTAGATGATTTCAACCAGATCTATCACTCTAAACTATAGATCTATCATCCCAAGGCTCAATAATTGCGTAAAAGCTTCGATCTTTACGTTCATACATGATGCTATTGCTTCAAAACGCCAATACATGCTCTTCATGAAGGTTTTTGCTCATTAACCCTCATTTGGACCACTAAAGCTGAGGCACCTAGCCTCTAAAGACCTCACAAGGTTCAGATCTGAGGTTTCCCACCTCAGATCATGTCTCACTTAGCTCATAAGCACTAAAGAAGGGGAGTTAAACCCTAAAACTCCCAAGATCATGAGGTCCAACCAAAATAGAAGAAAAGATGCAAGATTATACCTCCTACAGCAGTCCCATGTGAAGAAATGCTAGATCCACAGCCCCCATCTCGCTCCTTGCTTGAATCATGCTCTTTTCCTTCCATAAAACCCACCAAAATACTTGATTTCATCATAAGAACTCTCCCATGGATCCAATGGCGATTTAGGGTTTCTTACAGGAGATACGAGGCACATCCAAGGTCATAAGTTCCTTTAAATAGGCTCCAACCCCGGAACTTAGGGTTTTCTCTGCCCAGTACGTACTCGACGAGTCCCTACTTGGACTCGTCGAGTCCGCTCATTAAATCCACGTGATCACTCGACGTGACTCGGCGAGTCAGACCTTCGACTCATCGAGCCCCTCCTAAATCTTCAAAAATGAAACTCTAACTATCATACCCGAAGTTCCGGATGTTACATTTATTTAAGACTTTAAGTATATCAGTATATAATGTACACTTGATAACTGCTATTTTTTATAGTTTAGAAGCAGTGGTTGGATAAACCTTAGGAAGAGCTTTATCTAAGGCATGATCTTTATTTTCATTCATGAGAACTATTCCTAAACTACATATTTAGACAATATTGATTATCCTATCAACTTATCCTTTCGGAGGTTTTATAAGAGTAAATTTGAGCCGATAAAGTTATAAACATCATTTAATATTAATTTCCATTATAATTTGTTTTATTAATCCTTAGAAAATAATTACCTAAATTAACAAGTTATTTAAATAATGTTAGGATTCATATTTCACTCCATGATATAAAGAGGAATGTCGTAATCATACCACAAAGCTATTTACGTATGCAACACTATTCTCCAATTTCAATCATTATGAAATTCCTAGATCTTTGAGATTCACTGACAAGGGTCAATGTCATGTAAATCTTGATTATGCTCGTCTTGGTATATGACAGGGATGTCATGGATCATAGATTAGATGGTGAATCAACCATGCAAAATTAAACTACATGATCCTTTACTCAAGTTAAGCTTGAGATTCATGATTGCTACATCATTTTCAACTATACTCTCATATTAATGTGTCGAAAAACCACATACGCTCCATCAACATATTATAGATAAAATATTGTATTTTTCAAGGGTAGCATATGAATCATGTTTTTACTTATAAAATGATATTTTGTTTTAATACTTTAAGTTAATACTTTTAACCTGAGCATTATCCTATCAAACCCTTTCAGTAACTCCAATCAAAACATAAAGAAGCGATGAGGGTGGTAAGCAATGAGATTTTAAAAATAGGTCTCATTATGAATAAAAGAAACCTCCTTAAACCTCTCTTATAATATTAGAGTTGATGAGCCTAGTCATAGTAAGACTGACGATGTTTTATTAAACATGCAAGGACACATGTTGTAAATGTATTTTATGTAGATACTCTTAATATATATATATATATATATATATATATATATATATATATTAAAACCTTTTATATTTAAGTGTCTTTCATTAATTCAAATTAACATGCGAGGAAGCAATGTTAATAATTAATCTTAATTTAATATTATAATTTATAATTCTTATTATAAACAAATAAATATTCAAATTTATAATCACCATCATAAATAATATTTAAATTTAAAAGATGTATTATTCAAAATTTGGGTTTTGTTTCTTGCAAGACAAGATATGAAACTTGTGGAGTAATTTAAGGTTATAATGGACAAAATCGGGCAAAGCGAGCCGCGCCCTAGAGGAGACGCGTGTCGTGCCTGGTCGATTTTTAGGTTTGTTTTTTATTTATTTTTTTAGGGTTATGGTTATTAAACCCAAGCTTAGGGCACAAGAAAAAAAAATAACCATCAGAAACGAAAACAATACTTCCGTACCCTAAAAACCTAAAATAAAAAAATCCTAATAAACAAATAAGATTCAGATCAATTTAGATTTATTAGTGCAAGTAATCATGAACTTAATGGGTTTTAGGTACAACAAATAAACTAGAAAACAATTCCTAAGTTCACATGCAACCTACTTTGGATCTATGTTTTAACTATTGAACATACAACTTTGATTGCAAAACTAGAACCCTAGAGGAGAGAGGCTAATTTCGAAATTAACAAACTAGGGTTTAGGGTTTACATACCTTTCAATTGTTATAGCAAACAATTGATATTCCCTTGATCTTGATCTTGATCTTCTTGGAAGCTTTAGCACCACAAGTGTAATGCCTCTAATGGAATCACACCCAATGACTAGCAAGAAGGAAAGTAGAAGAGAGAGGGGAGAGGGAGTATGCAAAATCTCGGCCTTAGGGTTTCTTCAAAAGAAAGAGTGACCAAAAACATGAACCAGGAGGCTCCTTATATAGCTGAGGGATCTAGGGTTTAAGGGAAACCCTAGTTATCCTTTGCTTAGGGCCTAAGCAAACCCAAGGGCCTTATCCAAGCCCCTATGGACGAAATTATTAGGGTTTCCCCTAAAGATTTCGTCCACCCTCTTCCAAGGGGGTTCTAGAGCCTTCCACTCAACTATTAGATAATTGCAAACTAGTCCCTGCACCTTATAATTAATTCTTTTAACCCCAAAATCAATTCTGATTAATTTCTGGCTAACAATTAATTAAACATAATGATTTCTAATTAATATATTAATCCATTAACATATTAATAAATCATTTATATATATATATATATATATATATATATATTAATTTATTAATCTTATAAATTAATATCTCTCCTTTCATAATTTCCTTGTCCAGTTGCTAGGTTGAGGGCAACCCAAAAGGACTGTGCTGCTATCAATTCAAGTACATACCAATTATAGTTATGGGCTTAGACACCTAATCCAACAGTCTCCCACTTGGATAAGTCTGTAACTATAATTGCTAGTATGCCTTCTAAATTTGACCAGCAAATTGTAGCTTCCAAAAAGCTGCTGCCGAACTCTGACCCAGTCAGTTATGTGTCCTAAGATAAGTGATCATATAACCCTTCGTTCTGCTTGATATCCCCAGACAAAAGACATGGAATGTAATCAATCTGTTTGTCCAGAATCTATGTTTCCCGATTCCTGATTTGTGATGATGTAGGACTTCTAATCGAACACATCAATTTAGTCCTGGCTGGGCCCAGCACATAAGTCAACACCAAATCATCGAGGGGCCCACATATATCGCTTTTCCTGTTAGGGCAAAAGGAACGAATAAACGTTGACTCATATGCTTGTATCTTTTACTCATCAAATTATGCATGACAATACGTTTTATAACACCAAGTTACTGATGCGTTTTCGTATCACCAATGCACAACCGACTTGTAAATTACAACTCATATATCTTCGTTTCAAGATTATAAGATATTATCGTCTCAGTATTACTCGTGATGAATTCCATGAAGTAATACTCTGAGCGAGGGTTTATCCAATACTCAAATCTCAATTTCTGAGTACTCATGAACATTGCAGCAATTCTATTGCCATGTCTATCCTTAGACAATCTGCAATCCAATTCATGACAGTCTTAATTCACTACTTACTTCCAAGAGTACGAGTGACTGTGGAGTTTGAATAATCTCATTATTCAGGAAGTAAAACATGCAAAAATGAAACACAATAATAAACAATCGACAAAAGGTAGTAGCCAAACTTATAAATAATACTTTATTATTTAATCACCAAAAGTCAATTACATTTACTTTGTTACAAGTTTCAAAAACTAATCTAACTACTAAAACTAATATCATCTTTCAGTCCTATGCTCCGAGCATGCTGAATATGCTTAGCCCTACTCAGACCCTTTGTGAGGGGATCTGCTGGGTTATCTTCAGATGACACCCTCTTTACTATAAGATGGCCTTCTTCAACTCTATGTCTGATGAAATGGTACTTTCTGTCGATATGTCTGGTCTTACCATGATCTCTCGGTTCCTTTGTCAAGGCAACCGCTCCTTCATTATCGCAGAACAGTTCCATAGGCTCCTGGATGGTTGGAACAACTCCGAGATCCCCGATGAAGTTCCTCAACCAAGCTGCTTCTTTCGACGCTTCACTTGCTGCTATGTACTCTGATTCACAAGTAGAATCAGCCACCGTATTTTGCTTGGAACTCTTCCAAGTAACTGCTCCTCCATTCAGTAAAAACACCCAGCCTGACTGAGAACGGAAGTTATCTCTATCCGTCTGAAAGCTGGCATCACTGTAACCATCTACTCTCAAAGTATCACTGCCACCAAGCACAAGGACCCAGTCCTTTGTCCTTCGCAAATACTTGAGTATATTCTTAACTGCTATCCAATGAGCTCTACCTGGGTTTCCCTGATAGCGACTGACCATGCTCAAAGCAAATGCCACATCAGGGCGAGTACATGTCATAGCGTACATGATCGATCCGACAGCGGAAGCATAAGGTACACGATTCATGTCATCTATTTCAACATCTGTACTCGGACATTGAGTCTTACTCAATTTGGTATTGCTCTGGATAGGTAGCTCTCCCTTCTTGGAATTTTCCATACTAAACCTCTTTAGTACCTTATCCAAGTATGTGCTCTGACTAAGTCCAATTAGTCTCTTCTTTCTATCTCTCGATATTCTAATCCCAAGAATATAGGCAGCTTCTCCAAGGTCTTTCATGGCAAAACACTTTCCAAGCCAAGACTTAACTTCTTTCAAGGTTGGAACATCGTTACCAATGAGTAATATGTCATCGACATATAACACCAGAAAAGTTACTATACTCCCACTAGCCTTGATATACACACAAAACTCATCTTCACTCCTAGAGAAACCAAACTCTTTGACTTTCTCATGGAAGCAAAGATTCCAACTGCGAGATGCTTGTTTCAATCCATAAATGGATTTCTCAAGCTTGCACACTCTATTGGGGAACTTTGCATCAACAAAACCCTCTGGCTGACTCATGTAAACATCTTCAGCCAACTTCCCATTAAGGAAAGCAGTTTTGACATCCATCTGCCAGATTTCATAATCATGGAAGGCAGCTATGGCGAGCAATATCCTAATAGATTTAATCTTAGCTACTGGTGAGAAGGTCTCATCATAGTCAACCCCTGGGGTTTGAGTGAAACCTTTTGCAACCAGTCGAGCTTTGAATGTGTGCACATTCCCATCCATGTCTGTCTTCTTCTTGAAGATCCATTTGCACCCAACTGTCTTGCGACCTGGTGCACTATCAACCAAATTCCAAACTTGGTTGTCATACATGGACTTAATCTCGCTGTCCATTGCCTCTTTCCACTTGGAAGCCTCTGGGCCTGCCATTGCTTCCTTATAAGTGACTGGTTCATCTAAGTTTACCAGTGTTCTGTCACTTATGAATGTGTCACCATCTGAAGTAATATGAAAACCATACAACTCAGGTGGCACACTCACCCTAGTGGATCTTCTAAGAGGTAATGAGTTATCAATTGGTTCAACAGGAACTGTTTCCTCTGGTTGAATGCTAGTGTCATCTAAGGTTCCTTCATTGGCTGACTCTTGAATTTCTTCAAGGTCAATAGTGCTCCCACTGTCCTCTTTGAATATGAGCTCTCTTTCAAGAAAGACTCCTCTTCGTGCTACAAAGACCACGTTCTCACTAGGCCTGTAGAACAAATATCCAAAAGACTGCTTTGGGTAACCAATGAAAACACATTTCTCACTTCTAGCTGCTAGCTTGTCGTGAGTCTCTCGTCTTACGAAAGCTTCACAACCCCAGACTTTAATGTGTGCTAACGAGGGAACTTTCCCTGTCCACATTTCGTGAGGTGTTTTGGCAACCTTCTTTGTAGGGACAAGATTTAGGATGTGGGCGGCTGTCTCTAAGGCATACCCCCAGAAGTGAATAGGAAGCGAAGCCCGACTCATCATAGAACGAACCATGTCTAACAAGGTTCGATTGCGCCTCTCAGCTACACCATTTAACTGTGGTGTCCTAGGAGGAGTCAATTGTGAGACTATCCCACATTCTTTCAGATAGTCGTTAAACTCGATACTAAGATACTCCCCGCCTCTATCGGATCTAAGTATCTTTATCTTTCTGCCCAATTGATTTTCGACTTCATGCTTAAACTCTTTGAACTTTTCAAAAGTTTCTGACTTATGCTTGATCAAGTAGATATATCCATATCTGCTATAATCGTCAGTGAAAGTCACATAGAATCGACTAGCATCTCTTGTAGTTGATCTGAAGGGCCCACACACATCTGTGTGTATGAGATCCAACAGACCTTCACCTCTTTCACAAGACCCTGTGAATGGTGATTTTGTCATCTTTCCCAAAAGACAAGATTCACACATATCATCTGACTTTAGGTCAAATGATTCCAACACTCCATCCTTTTGGAGTTGGGCTATGCGTTTCTTGTTAATGTGTCCAAGACGACAATGCCACAAGCATGCCTTGTCTACACTATTAGACAAGTCAATATTAAGTACACTATTTCCTAGGCTATCAACACAAGTCACTGTTTCATACACACCATTACAAGGTAAAGCTTCAAACATAAAAACACCATTCTTATAAACAGAAATTGAACCATTCAAATCATTAAAAGAATATGTAAAACCTTGTATGAACAATGCATGAAATGAAATAATGTTTCTCGTCATCTCAGACGAATAGCAACAATTTATTAAATCTAATCTAACATCATTACTAAGCAGAAGCTGATAAACTCCGATCTTGGTTACTGGTGAAGACTTTCTGTTTCCCATGATCAGGTTTATCCTTCCTCGCTCTATCTCCTCACTTTCCTTTAGACCCTGCAAATCAGAACAGATATGAAAACCACATCTTGTATCAAGGACCCATGAACGAGAAGATAATGAGTTATTAGCAGAAATAGTGTAAATACCTGCCGAAGATGGCTTCACTTTGCCATCCTTGATATCTTGCAGATACTGTGGGCAAGATCTCTTCCAATGCCCCTTTTGGTTGCAGTAAAAGCAAACTGCCTCTTTTGGATCAGAAACATGGGGAGTGGAACCATTGGGCTTAGCCTTTGGGCCATTACTAGATGACCCAGCTTGAGCCTTGCTCTTCCAGTTTTGCTTGGGAGGACCTTTCCTCTTTTTCCTCTTTCCCTGTCCAATAGCCAAAACAGGGGCACTCGTAGGTGTGGAGGGTATACTTTTACCCTTCATCCCTGCCTCAGCTGTCTGCAACAAGTTGTGCAATTGGGCCAAGGTCTGCTCAGTATTGTTCAAATGGTAAGTTAGAATAAACTGACCATAACATTCAGGAAGTGAGTTCAAGACCATGTCAATGGCCAATTCCTCATCAAAGTGAATATTGAGCTTGACCAAACGCTCTATGTAGCGTTGCATTCTTTGCACATATGACACTACCGACTCCCCATCCTTCATCTTGCAAGCCATGAGTGACTTGACTACTTCGAACTTTTCTTGACGAGCTCGCTTATGGTACTTTTCCATAAGGTCCTTGTTCATCTCGAAAGGCCAGTAGTCCTCATAGTACCTCTGCAGTTCTGGGGACATAGTTGCCACCATGATGCATGCCACTTTGGTAGCATCATCGTAATGTTTCTTGTAGGCAGCAAGATCTTCAGGAGTAGCTTCATTCTCATCAAGCTCTTTGAGCTCCTTTTCAAGAACATATTCTTTGTTCTCGAAACGAAGAGCCATCTTGATGTTGCGCATCCAATCGTTATAGTTTGAGCCATCCATAACGACTTTGGAGCATATATTGAGCAAAGAGAAGTTTTGGTTGGAGGAGGACGAAGCAGAAGTGTTTCCAGGAGTAGACATCTGAAAAGAAAGAAAGTTTTAGTTAGATTTCAAGATACCTTAATAGAATAACCCAAAGATATAATATCAAGGTTAGGATCCAACTATGAAGATTCACAACTTAGAAATGGGATGCCGAGATCCAAGTGCAAATTTCATAAAGGTAGGTGAATGACGATTCACCAATTCCACCATTAGACGAAACAGACGAAGTGAAATTCCTAATTCTTTTGAGATACATTGAAACTATTCAATGGCATGTTTTAATCTCAGATTATGCTCTTCTATTTGTGACTGGGATGCCGAGGATCACAAACAAGATGTGAATAACCATGCAAATGTGCTTGGTAACCTCATTGTCTTTATCATTAACTATTGATGTGCTGGTAAACCACACACGCTCCATCAAAATGACAATTATGAGATACCCATTACTACTCTTTATTAGTGCCTTTTAGTGTGCTGGTTAACCACACACGCTCCACTAACGACCAATAAAGCATAATGTGCAATTTCATGGATTAGCATACTTTTTACATTTTTCCTAAAGTAACTAGAGTTGGGATTTTGAAAATAATGTTCTAGTACTTTCTTTAATATCATTATACTTTTAATGAGAAGTAGTTGTCCTATCAAATCCGTTCTGCTAACGACCCTCCACTAATCAAGGAAGCGGTGGGTGAGAGTGGACACCCATTCAACTACCATTTTATAGGCAGTTTCCTTATACCCCCTTATAGATTAGCTTCGTGAATGAGGCATACTAGCGATTTGACTGACCATATTCTTATACATATAATATTAAACCTTTAATTATAATATATATAAGGTGTGTTTTAAAACTTTTTAAAACTTCAAGGGTTTATATAAATTCCGAAATTTAAGCTATTAATTTCAAATTTAAATAAACCAATTAACTAGATTTAATATTTATCTATTAATTAACTATTAATCAAATTATTAAATCTTGTAAGGATTATCTAATTAAATTAATCAATTAATTTAATCTTAATCCTTATCCCTCTAATTTCGAAAAATAGGGTAAGGATAATTATCCAATTAATCTAATTAAGTAACAATTATCCAAAACAAGAAACCCTAGTTATCCTCTAGCATATTTCGAAATTTACAAGGTAGGAGGCTAGGGTTTTCAAAACCCTAACCCTTAATTTCGATTAGGGTTCTTTGGAGGCTAGGGTTTTCGAAAAAACCCTTTGATCCAAAACCCTAGAAATCGAAAATTTGGCCTTTAGGGTTTAATAGCTATAAACCCTAATTTGCAATTCAACAATTGTAGCAATTCAATTTAAAACAATAATGGCTCTGATACCACTAATGGGTTTTAGGTACAACAAATAAACTAGAAAACAATTCCTAAGTTCACATGCAACCTACTTTGGATCTATGTTTTAACTATTGAACATACAACTTTGATTGCAAAACTAGAACCCTAGAGGAGAGAGGCTAATTTCGAAATTAACAAACTAGGGTTTAGGGTTTACATACCTTTCAATTGTTATAGCAAACAATTGATATTCCCTTGATCTTGATCTTGATCTTCTTGGAAGCTTTAGCACCACAAGTGTAATGCCTCTAATGGAATCACACCCAATGACTAGCAAGAAGGAAAGTAGAAGAGAGAGGGGAGAGGGAGTATGTAAAATCTCGGCCTTAGGGTTTCTTCAAAAGAAAGAGTGACCAAAAACATGAACCAGGAGGCTCCTTATATAGCTGAGGGATCTAGGGTTTAAGGGAAACCCTAGTTATCCTTTGCTTAGGGCCTAAGCAAACCCAAGGGCCTTATCCAAGCCCCTATGGACGAAATTATTAGGGTTTCCCCTAAAGATTTCGTCCACCCTCTTCCAAGGGGGTTCTAGAGCCTTCCACTCAACTATTAGATAATTGCAAACTAGTCCCTGCACCTTATAATTAATTCTTTTAACCCCAAAATCAATTCTGATTAATTTCTGGCTAACAATTAATTAAACATAATGATTTCTAATTAATATATTAATCCATTAACATATTAATAAATCATTTATATATATATATATATATATATATATATATATATATATATTAATTTATTAATCTTATAAATTAATATCTCTCCTTTCATAATTTCCTTGTCCAGTTGCTAGGTTGAGGGCAACCCAAAAGGACTGTGCTGCTATCAATTCAAGTACATACCAATTATAGTTATGGGCTTAGACACCTAATCCAACAGAACTAAGACCCTAATACCACATATAGATGTTCTACATCTAAACATACAATTATGCGTAACGGAAAACAAATAAATAATTCATATGTGTTCATGCAACGTAAAAGATCTAAGTTTCATGTTATTACTTCAACTATTATAAGAAATAAGAAAAATTACATTCCTCTTTTGAAGCCAATGCTCTCCTTGCCTAATATCTAGTTCTTTCCACATTACTTAGATGAAAGGACCCAAAGCAGAATCCCTTTAATGGTTGACATCCAAAAACACCAAAGAACAAAAATGAAAAAAACCCTAGGAATGAGGAGGCTATATCGAAAATTCTACAAACCATAGAAGGGTTAAGAACTTTTGTCCACCTTAGAGATATTAATGAGATAACAGAATTCTAGCAAGAAAGGAGCATCTAGGGTTTGATCACTAGCTCTCTATTTATAGGCTTTAGTTGCTTAGTCCCATGCTTAGTCCCAAAGCAGCTCTAAAACCCTAGATAATCCCTATCAATTTCCGTCCACCTCAATCATTTAGGGATTCTGAAATGTCCCACTTAATTAACATTCAACCCCTTGAATTAATTAATTTACAATTAATTCCAAAATAATTTCTAATTAATTTATGAAAACATGAAATATTAATAAACTAATTTTTCCTAAATTATTTTTGTCTTTTAATTGCTCAAATGAGTTTTGACAAAAACCCCAAAAGAACATGCTATTATTAGAAATATATCAATAGTTAATGACCTTGGACATTATTTACAACACTTTCAAGGAGAAGTTGCAAGTTCGACCATTGCCTTCAGAGTTTTTACCTTTTCATTTCAAGCAATTACATTTTTAAATACTTATTGGTGACCAAAAAAAATCACAAAAATAATAGCAGTTAAGGAATAAAATAATGTTGGGCTAAACACAAACTAAGATGTATTTATCGAAACTAAATGCATAGTAATAAAATGTATCCATATCAACCAAAATGACATGTTATCATAGACTGTCAGTGACCGCCATATGTCCAAATTTTTTTTGTTTTTTTGTTAAATATAATGACAAAAAATATCAGGATTAAAACAAAATAACACCATATAAATAATGAATTTTGTGTCATTAAACAATAAAATTCTTATATGCTACTTCAAAAAAGTTTGAGAACGAATTTGGGCTTTAAAATCGATTTTAAGGATAAGAACCATAGATTGGGCTTTTCAAGAAACAGAGTTGAAGTGAATTTTGGGATATCTGACAAAAAGAATTGAATGTAAAGTGTAAACTTACAATTTCCATTGAACAAAATATATTGGTGAAAATTTGAAAGCCATTTTGAATTTTTGAAACCGTTGACATGAGGTATAGAGAAAAAAATTCTTATCTTCATGCATTAGATTTCAAAAATCTCACACCAAAATATAATTTAGATTTCAATATAATTTCAACCATATTGAAAATTTCTTATTATCTTCATGGAAAAAAGTCAAAAACCCACATATGATTACACGTGTTATAGGTTTAAAACTTAATCGAAGTTCCACGTGGCGTGGTGGGGCCAAATTGGATTACACGTGTTATAGGTTTAAATATTACAAGTGCGAGGGTCTATTTTGGTAAAATTTCATAATAGAGATAGCAAAATGTAACATTGAAACATCTGTTGGCGCTCGCTAAAAAGTTTTCCATTTCTATTTTCCCTCGCTTTTATCTTCACTCTTTAGGGTTTTCAAAACCCCAAATCACTGCAATCACGCTTCATTTCATCCGATCAAAGATCATGGCGGTAAATCTTACCTCCGGCGCAATATCGATTCTAACGAGTGGGGAATCGAAGGATCTGAAACCGGTGCTTCAGGTGACGGATATTCGGTTGATTCGGACGCAAAATCCGAGTGGGGGTGGTGGAGAAAACAGTGGGGATAGATACAGGGTGCAGCTATCTGATGGTTCTTTTCACCAGCAAGGGATGCTTGCTACTCAGCGCAATGAGTTAGTCATCTCTCAACAGTTGCAGAAGGGTTCCGTTGTTCAGTTGACTGAGTTTGTTTGTAATACGATCCGTGAACGCCCGTAAGTGTTATATCTATTCTCAGCTCTGATTTGTTTGTGTTCGAAGAATTTTGTGCAAATATAATTGATTCCATGGATTTAAGATTTTTTTTTTCAATTATTATTAGGGTTTTATGATAAAAGTGTCTTTCTTTTCCTTGTTCCTCTGACCAAGTTGTCATATACTGCATGTCAATTTCATAGTTTTATTGTTAGGGAACTGCAATCAATCATTCTATTGCGATATGGATCAAGTCCTCAGCGATTCACAACTCAGATCATACGATTTGGTTTCTTCTTGAAGCTAATGATATGAATCACATTAATGATTAACCTTCTATTTGTATCATCTTTGCATTTCCCATGTGCATACAAGTTCTTGCCTATCTTTCACAATTATTGTATAATTCTTTCACAGTTATACTCATATCTCTTCAACTTATTTTGTGCAGTATTATCATCATCATCAATCTCAATGTGATTATGGAAAAGTGTGATACCATTGGTGATCCAAAGCCATTCCCTCTAAAACTCCCTGGTGGAGATACTCCTTCACTGACAAGACCTTTACCACCTACACAATCTCCTTCCAATCAACCACCAACAACTGTCAATGACACCCGATTTTCCAACCAAGCTCCGCCTCCTGGACCTGTTATTCGCCCACATGCCAATTCTTATGGCCCTCCACCACCCCCTGCTGCAAACAACCGTATGCCGCCAGTCCAACCACCACCAATGTATGCCAACAGAGGACCCATGGCTAAAAACGAAGCTCCTCCAAGAATCATACCAATTGCAGCTCTAAATCCCTATCAAGGTAGATGGACAATTAAAGCCAGAGTAACTTCAAAAGGTGAACTCAGACGTTACAACAATGCAAAAGGAGATGGAAAAGTTTTCTCATTTGATCTTCTTGATTCTGATGGAGGAGAAATCCGAGCCACCTGTTTCAATACAGTAGCTGACACTTTCTACAACCAAATTGAAGTAGGAAAAGTTTACTATCTCTCAAAAGGAACCCTAAAACCTGCTCAAAAAGCCTTCAATCATCTCAAAAACGACTTTGAAATCACCCTCGACCACACCTCGACAGCTCAGCAATGCTTCGATGATGACACCTCAATTCCACATCAGCAGTTTCACTTCTGTTTAATCAGTGAAGTTGAAGAAATGGAAAACAACACTGTTCTAGATGTTATTGGTGTTGTAACCAATGTCAACCCCACATCATCAATCACAAGAAAAAACGGAAATGAAGCTCAAAAAAGAACAATTTTTTTAAAAGACATGTCTTTAAGAAGCATTGAGTTGACTTTATGGGGTGACTTTTGCAACAAAGAAGGTCAAACACTTCAAGAAATGTCTGATTCAGGTGAATTTCCTATCCTTGCTGTGAAATCAGCTAGAGCATGTGATTTCAATGGAAAAACATTAACAAGTATAGTATCAAGCCAGCTCAGCATAAACCCTGATTTCCCAGAAGCTCAAAAACTCAAAACATGGTTTGAAAGTGTTGGAAAAAACACCCCATCTGTATCCATGTCACTCAATTCTCTTTCTACTTCTTCCACACATCCAGATTCATTCAAAACTATCTCTCAAATCAAAGATGAAAAACTCGGGACTTCTGAAAAACCTGATTACATAACAATCAATGCCACAATCTGGCATATGAAACTTGAAAACTTTTACTACACTGCATGTCCAATCATGGTAGGTGAAAGAAAATGCAGCAAAAAAGTTGTGGATAATGGAGATGGGAAATGGAAGTGTTTGAAATGTGATAAGGTTGTTGATGAATGTGAATACAGATATATTTTACAACTAGAAATCCAAGATCATACTGGGTCAACATGGGTAACTGCTTTTCAAGAAATTGGTGAGGAGATTATGGGGTTTTCTGCTAAAGATTTGCATGATATGAGATATGAAGAGCAAGATAATGATAAGTTTACTGAAACTGTTCGTGGTGTTCTTCATAATGAGTATTGTTTTAAGTTGAAAGTGAAGGAAGAGAGTTGGGGTGATGAACAACGTGTGAAATCGAGTGTTGTGAAAGTTGAAAAGATAAAGTTTTCATCAAGCACAAAGGTTAGACTTTTGGAGATTGAAAAGAATGGGTTGGGTTCTGGTGCTGACCGAACTGCCCGTTCTGAGATCGGGCAGGGGCAGGGAGGTGTTTTGCCTGCGAATCAGGTCGGTCATTGTGGTGGTGGAATTGGTGTTGCATATGGTGTTTATTAACTTTAAAGGTATGTAATCAATATTGATGCAAATTTATACACATATGTAACATATTGGGATTAGCCTTTGTGATTTTTAAGGATTTATATGCATGATATGACAAAATTAGTTTATATTTGAAAGGTTTAATGACATAAAAACCCTTTAGTTTAGCAGAAGTCCTCGGTTTTACTTTTACCCTTTTACGTATTTTTGGTTCATGAAAGCCTGAGATTTGCAACTTTATTTTCAATTTTACCCTTTTTGCAGTTTTATGGAGTAAAATCTAATAAACCAGAAAAGAGGGTAAAACTGAACATTTCTGCAAAACTTAAGAGCTTTAATGAACTAGAAATATGCAAAAGGGTAAAATTGAAAAAAAAGTTGCGAACTTCTGGCTTTAATGAACCAAAAATACGTAGAAGGGTAAAACCAAACATTTTTGCTAAACTTAAGGGCTTTTATGCCATTAGCCCTATTTGAGAACACGAACTTCAATAACTCTTAGGTGATGTTTCTTTTTGACTTAATGGGTTAAGCACTTAATCTAGACATCTATATATGGTTGTTTCCTTTTGACTTAGAGTAAATTACATGAAAGGTCCCTATGGTTTGAGGTAATTTGCACGCTTGGTCCCTAACTTATTTTTTTAACTCGGAAGGTCCCTAATGTTTGTTTTTATTATGCGCTTGGTCCTGTCTTACCAAAAAATACTATTATTTAAATAGGGAAAAATGGTGGGGTAGGTAAGGTAAGGTGATGGGGTGGGGTTGAGGGTGTGTATATTTAAATAAATTAAAAAATCAAGGGCAAAATAGTATTTTTAGGTAAGACAGGGACCAAACGTGTAACAAAAACAAACAATAGGGACCTTCCGAGTTAAAAAAATAAGTTATGGATCAAATGCGCAAATTACCCTAAACCATAGGGACCTTCGTGTAATTTACTCTTTAGTTTTCTTCTTTAGTCAAACACCATTGGTTATTTCTTCACTAGGGACATAAAGTATTAAGTTTTTTGTTTTATGAATGCAGATCTTTGTTGTGATAATGGCTCAATTTAGGTTTTTGAAGATTGGGGTGAAGTTTTATGTTTATGACATATGTGCCCTTGGAAGCAAGACATGGATCTTGAAGTAGATGTTTTTTTGTGTCTTTTGTTTTGGTAAATGTTTTCTATTTTACTCCTAGTAGTTTTCCAGTACGATAGTTGTTATTTTATCTTGTAGAATTGGTTGTGTTCAGTTGTTTAATTTTTTGATTACTATCTTTAATTTTGCATGGATATGTATATATATGTTAAGATATCTTTTTATTTTTACTTTTTTTTAATTTAATTATTTATTAAGTGTTGTCTGAATGAAGTGATGTATGGATAGATGTCTAAAGATTATTTGAGAAAATGATGAGAAGTTGTTGAAATGAAAGGAAATGATAAATGAGATAATTTTTTTGTTTTCCCGCTTTTATCTTTCTACTAATGCTGTTGATCTAAATATTCTCCTATCTTTAAGTACATTTAAAATATTTTCTTCTAAAGTAATTAATTTAACCACGTTTAAAGGATTTGCTTTTTTTTTGTAAAATTTTCTGTAGTATTTTCATATGATTTGTTGTTTTTTAAAATATTTATTTTTTAAAATGTATTTAATAATAACATTGAATAAAATCAATATATTACAACACAACAAAAAGTAAAATATATATTGTTAAATATAGAGTCTAAATTTTGTTTTTGTTTTGTTGCATAATATTATGATTATAATAAAAAAAACAATAAATTATACTATATATTAAAAAGCAAAGTTCATTCATAATGAACTTCGAAGTTTTGCCACCATATTCCACCATTTTAAGACTTTTGCCATAAAGCTTTTTAATTTTGAAGTTTTGACACAATTGTTTTGGATTTTGACAGACTTAGCTCTCGTAACTTTTTAATTTATAGAAAAGGTCCGTATGATTTTTATTATTATTATTTTTTAGAGCAGTCTATTTGTGTAATATTTTGTATGTTGGTAAGTTTGATTAGGGGTGTTCGTTTGGATGGATCGGTTTGATCCGATCCAATCAAGTGAATCCAAATTGATTTCGGTTTTCAAAACATAGATCCGAATAGTCCAAACTAAATTCAAATCCGATCCGATCCAATTCAATTACAATTCGGTTGGATTGGTTTTTATAATTCGGTTTTCAAAAACCAAAACATTTTAAAACGACATATAATAATAATATTACCCAACTTTACACAAGAAGCGAATTTTTTTTTTAGTTGTGATTTGAAATTTATAAACAATTACTAAGAAGATATATTATAGTTAAATATTTTATAGATAGAAAACTTTTGAGAGAAAATGCATATTAATGTTTTATGCTCGGGTGAAACGTTTTGAACCTATTTGAAAAAATAAATTACACAATTAATAAATAACTATAGATATATATTATAAATAAATAAATAATAAATGTTTATTCGGTTTTTTTGGACTATTCGGTTCTTATTTTATAAACCAAAACCAATCCAAAATCCAAAATAATAATTCGGTTTTGTTGAAAACCAATCCAAAAATCATAATATCCGAACCAAATAGTCCAATCTAAATTGTCCAATTGGACAATTCGGTTTTATCCAAATAGTGAACAGCCTTAAGTTTGATTCCTATAAAGAAAATAAATTACAAAAATTGTCCCTGCAATTAACAAAAAAAAAGGACATTGTTTATTTTTTTTAAAGAAATGGTCCCTTTGTTTAAAAAAATTACAAAAATAGTCCTTATCTTATAGAAAATCTGTAGATTACCCTCCACGCCCCTGCAATATATTGCCATATTTCATCCCTACACCTTTTTGGTTTAACAATTTCGCCACATGACCTTTGTATATTTGTAGGTTTCCTCCTTACACTTTTGGCGTTATGCAAAACCCCGCATGCGTCTCCCGTGGAGCGGGGTGTGGGCAATTTCTAGTATATATTATTATAAATTAAATATTTACTAATGGAGATCAAAATAAAAAAAATATATTTAAAATAATCAAACTTTGCACAAAAAAATAGACTCAAAAGTCATTCCATAAATATAAATGGTTGATATTATTGACCTAAAAGCCTGGTCACTCCGGTTAGAGAAAAAAATATTTTTTGGGTTAGATCATTATCGGTATTTAGTATTCGATTTCTTGAAAAACCTCAAGGTGCAATTACAAAAAATTAAGTATGGAAATCAGTTTTTTTTTTTTTTTTTTTTTTTTATTGATTTTTCATTTTAAATGCAAGTCATATATGACTAAAGAGCGGTTTTGAACAGTAAAATTAAATCGTTAGTTCAAGAAATTTATCGTTTATGTTACCACTCTCTAGCACATCAATCCTTACCATATAAAAGGAAGGGGATCCCTAGTAAATTTTATAAAAAATGAAAAAGGTAGTTGTTGAATGTCATGCTTCTTAAAGATGGAGGCTGGTTATAAATTGTTGGTTTAAGACCGTTGAAAGTGGCGGTAGCATGAAGCATCTAGATTAAATATGAACCTACTATCAATTTTGTAGTTTTTAGTTTAAAACTAACGCTTATCAATAAACTATATTAAACTAGTTTATCAATTAGTTAGCTTTATAAACTACGATAAACTATAAACACCAAAATTACAATAAACCTTCTTTTAAATTGAAACTAGCTTGTTTTTAAAAAGACATAGACAAACCTGGTTAGGAGAAAAAGACATAATCAGAATCTGGAGACGATGAAGATGAATAAAAGGACATAGACGAACCCGGTTAGGAGAAAAAGATAGAATAGAAACTATTGGTATAACACAATGAGCTAATGCTATAAATATGTAACCCACTTTCAAACGTTTAGACTGAAATCATTTGAGAAAAAAATTACTATATATTTTTAGCTTTTTGCCGGTAAAAAGCATTGAAATAAAAAGTCAAACATTTTTCAAATGACTTTAATCGAACAGAAAAGGACTGTATTTTTTTTTTTTTTTTTTTTTTAAATTGCTGAAAAAGTCTTGTGGTGTATTCTTTTATTTGTTTACATAGTCCATAATAACATAACATGTTGATGATTCTATACACTATCGATGTGCACATATAGGCATGTCGTAATAGGTCCAATATTTTTGCATACCGGTCCAATATTTTTTTTACTCCAAATCGGTCCAGCCGGTACAAACCAGTCTTGTGTGAAGAATGGAGCTGTCCACACCGGTCCAACCAACTAACAAACTGGTATAAATTGAGGCTAACATCTATTTTACAACATTTGGTTTTTCCCCACCTTAAAATCACCATTTAAATAACATTTAATACCCAACCATACTTCTCACTTTAAACTCTAATTCTCTCTAGATTTGCATAAAATTCTAACAAATACAAAGCTTGAAGTTTCGAATAATACCCAATTGGAAAATGTTGAGAGCGGAAGGAAGTAGCACTTCATTTTTTGTCCGAACATATTATTTGAGGAAGCTAGCAAATCAAACAGCAGTGCGGCAATTTGGAATAAGTTTATGCAACTTCGACAACTAAATAAATTATTCTGTAGATGCAATCAGTGTGAAAAAGTTTATGTCGGCTTGAATAGCATGCTATAACGACATGTTGTAAGTTTTCGTGTTTTATATCTCGCATAAATACTTTGTTATGCTTAAGTCGTTTAGTTTATTTTATAAGTAGTTTAATTAAATTTATAAATAGTTTAGTTTATTTATGATTCATTTAGTTTACTTATAATTAGTTATTTGCATTACGTAATTCAATTATTAGTTTCAATTGCGATATAATAAGGAGATTGGTGTCTATAATGGTCACAATCAGTTTGGTAATTGGAATTTCACAAAATATAGTCTTGACTTACCATATTTTTCTTCTTAGTCAAAAAATATTATGTTGAAACTAGTAAGTGATCAATGCAATGGAATTGACTAATTATAAATTAAATCAAACTATTAAATTATTGATAACTAAAGTAATAACTTAGGTTTAGTTTTATTAATAACTGTATTACATGAGTTTATTTCAAAGAAAAACTAAATACAAATTCTAAACATTTGAGAAGTTTGAATTTATAAGAAAAATGAGAAAATATTGAATTATAAAAATTACAATGTTTTTTTTTTAAATTTAAACAAATAAATAAAGAAAATTAATGAATCTTTAATTTAGTAATTTTGAAATTCGAAGGAAAGTTCATTAATGAAATTGATATGCATTTATTATTGCATTTAAATACTATCTAGAATTTAATAAAACGAAAAACAAAATCATAAAATGACACGTGGAATAAAAATTAATTTAAAATAACCACAAAATTATATGTGACAAAATAAATAAGAATGTGACATGTGACAAAAAAATCTTTATTTATTAGAGATACTTTTGTTTACTTTAAAATTATTGGGTTTCATGTGAAAAGTAATATGACGATGCAATGGCTACTCAACTGTTACTAAACTGTCTAAACACAAGTAGATAATGATTCCAAATTTCCAATTGTTAGTTGTAACAAGAAGTAGATTCTGGCTTCTAATGGATTATATGTATTTACTTCGGCCCTTGGAATTCTTAGCCCATAAGTTGTTAAGCTTAAGAAGTTGTGAAGCCCAAATTCTTATAGAATAGAAATTTATTTAAAAATAAATTAATTTGTTGGTCAATAACTTAAAAAAATTTAAGTTTGATGCATAAAAAAAATATAACGCATATATTGGAATAATAATTTACTTCGAAAAAAGAATGCATATTTTTGTATTTCTCTTGATCTTTTGGATTTAAATAGATGGAAAAAAGTTGGTTTATTTAATGAGAATATTCTGTATACGTATTTATTAAACATAGTCGAACCTATTTTCTAAATATTATATTTGCTTTTCTTATATTTTCAAAATATCAAATTTACCTAAATCTTTTTTATTAACATTTGTTAATATTCTACATCATTTTAAACCCTTATTTTTTTTAATCAATCGATTATTATATCCTTTTATAAATTTAATTTCTATAATTTTTTAAAATAACATATTTACTCAAATTACAAAAATTATGTTTAACTGTAATCTAACTTTTCTAAAAATATGACTGCTATCATCCTAATTCTTTTAGCCGGATAAGTTGACGACTCGATGTGTCATTGTTAAAGTCTCCACATCCAAAGCTCACTATTCCAGACCGCTAATGCATTATATACTTGTACATTATACAAAACAGTTGTACATCTTCACAAACTAGAAGATCCAATCTTGTTAGAGTGATAATATTAATGTTTTTAATCAAAATTGATGATTATAAAAATCATATACGTTTAAAAGATTTAGTAAGACCGGAGAAAAAGTGTGTGCAGAAATCAAAGTAGCTTTGAGAATAATTTGTTTGGGCTTTAATGTTGTCAACATTTTCAAGCCAAACTAATTGAAGAAATAAAAAAAGCGGAACTCTTAAATGTTAGTTCTTTTTGTTTAACTCAATTTACAAATTTTTATCCAAAAGAATCACATGTGTGGTAGCCTGACAAAACTGGATAGGTTATCTCACAAATACTAGAAGTAGTAACTATATATTAAGCATAAACCTTATCAAGGAAAAGACTTTTAATAATATGAAGTTTGATATCATCACCAAAAATAGCAACTAAGTCTTGTTATTTTCGAAATGTTTCTGAAAATCTCCCACCATACTCTAATTATCACATCCTTTTATACCCAAAATTCCATTGTATTTTAACTCCCTAGAATATAATTTATAGAACATGATTATCACTAGGGCAAAATGGACAAGTTGTCTAGAATTCAGCAACCCCAACAGAATAGGAGCACCATTATGAAGGCAATAGCAAAATTCTCCAACTTTTAGCATCCCACCTTTTGCCCAACGCAACATATCTAGGAATGATAAATGAAGGATATAAATGGATTATCACCGATAAGACCATGAACTTTCTGAATTTAATGGATGATGAAGTCCTTGAGTCCATGCAAGGGGCAACAGGTTTTAAATCATATATAACATCCCGAGATTTTGTAAGTATTTCCGAATCCTCTCTTCAATTATTATTTTGTCATTTGTAGTCCTCGGGATTAGAAGAGTTGACCCATGAGGAGCCTAAGGGCTAAAGTTGCAACTTTGAGAACAAGACTAGTACGCTAAGCGTACATAAGGTACGCTAAGCGTACTAGGCACACCCTAGTACGCTGGGCGTACACTTGTATACGCTAAGCGTACTCGCGTCAGATGCAAACCCTAATATTTAGGGTCTGAGTGCTATATAAACGTCCTTATGAGCTCATAACCCTCCCTTACCTCAGCCTCCATAGATTTGAGTTGTTTTCCCCAAACCCTAATCCTTATCTTGAGTGTGTGAGCTAGAAGTGTATGTTTTGAGTAGTTGGAGAAGAAGGTCTTGCATCAAGAAGTTGGAGAAGAAAGACAAGCTTGTAGATTTGAGGTTTCCTTGTGCTTTAGAAGCTCCAGGAGGTAAAAAGATCCAAACTTTATGCTTGTATGATGTATATCTTGCCATGCTAGCTTTATGGAACCATTTCTTGTCCCAAAAGTCCCAAGTTGGTGCATGTTACGATTTGAACGAGATAAGCTGTCCTTTCAGACCCTAGAAGGGGTCCTAAGTGATAAAAATGATGTCCCAATGGCTGATAGTGTCCCATGCATGTAGTAGAAAGGTATTAATGGGTTAAGACAATGTATTAGGAACTTTCTAGACGTCCAAAGTCTTAAAGTTCAAGACTTTATGGTTCTAAGGCACATTTGGTCGATGGATATGAAGTTTGGGCTTAAGTGCTTAAGCCATTAAGCACTTATTAGGGTTTTGGAAAAACCTTGCGTACGCCCCACGTAATTTCTGTACACCTAGCGTACGGAGTCAACCACCCTGATGGTGGTCTACGCAAAACAGAAGTACGCCCAGCGTACCAGAGGAGTACGCCCCGCGTACGCCCTCTGTTGGGCTTTTGACGATTTGGGCTTCAGTATCGGACGCCCTTTTTGGGCCAGTTAGTCATGGGCATTGCTTGGCTTTCTGAATAAATGTGTTTTTGGGCCATTGGTGGTGTAGATCTTAAAATGAGGCTCGGTTTGGGAGTTGGGGCCCAATTAGGAAAATTAGGCCAATAATGGGCCTTAAGTATATGGACTTCTGGACAATGGATTGATAATTGGGCCTTGGCCCAAATTAGAGAAAGGGATAAATGGACTATGTGGACCCTTAGTCAAGATTGATATCCCATGTATTGACTTAGTAATTGTTATTTTGGATAGTTCGGGATTTTCGGTGAGACAACGATCGGAGACTTTTAGTCCAGTTCAGCACTACTAGTGATGTGAGTTTTCCTCACTATACTCAAGGGTCTAAGGCACCAAGGCCTTCCCTTTTGGATTGTTATCTGGATATGTTATGCTAGTATGATCTGTTAGATCAGTATCCTGGGAGATAGGATAGTACTATGCTATTATGATCCGTTAGATCAGTATCCTGGTAGATAGGATGCTATTATGCTGTTAGGATATGTTAGATCGGTTTGTTTGTCTATAGACTGTTATGTGATTATCTGATATATGTGCACATGATTGATTGTTGGTTGAGGCTTATGTACTTTGTGCGAGAGCCAATAGACCTGGGCATTTTAACCCGATGGTTGTGGACTGTGAGTATTCCATCCCGAGGATGATTGGACTCGTAGTATGTGGGCATTCCAACCCGATGGTTGTGGGCCTGGGGTATTCCATCCCGAGGATGACTGGACCCATAGTATGTTGGCATCCCAACCTGATGGTTGAGGGCCTGGGGTATTCCAACCCGATGGTTGAGTGGACCCATAATACGCTGTTTGTGATTATATGTGTATTGTTGTGTGTATGGGTATTTTGGGGGAACTCACTAAACTTTGGGCTTACAGTTTCAGTTTTGGTTTCAAGTACTTCGGATGATCACGGGAAGGCGAAGGCGTGATCGTACAGCTCCTCACATTTTATGATTTTGATTTTTGGGATACTCTGACATGAAACTATTTTGAAAACACTTGGTAATAATTAATGGTTTTTAATTGGTTGAAAAAGTTTTAAATTGGCTTGAATTTTATGGATGTTACAAGTTGGTATCAGAGCCTTAGTTTGAGTAAATTGGAGGAACACTCTATTGGATTAGGTGTCTAAGCCCATAACTATTTTGGTATGTACTTGACCCGATTATGAGCATGGTCCTTTTGGGTTGCCTTCACCATAGCAACTGATAGGATGAATTAAGGAGAAAGAGGATTAATTATGATTTATTAATATATTATGTGAATAATATATTAAAAGAGAAATCATATTGTTTAATTAATATTGATCAAGAATTAATTTAGAATTAATTTTGTGGTCAAAAGAGATTAATTAAATAAAGGGGACTGATACTGTAATTATAAGATAGTTACAAAGTTGGGCTTAGGATCCATAAGGATGCAATGGACGAATTCTATATGAGAGTCCATATAGAAATCGTCCAAGGGCCTTCTGGAAGGATCCATTGGGCTGCTTAAGGACTAAGCAACTGGATTAGGGTTTCCAAGTTGATAACCCTAGAAGCCTAACTATAAAAGGAACCCTCTAGGCCACCAAATTCGTGCCTAACCTTCTAAGAGAGCCCTTGGACGAATTTTGTGCCTCCTCCTCCCTCTCCCAAGTCATCTTGTTGCTAGTGGTGTTTGTGACTCCATTAGAGGTGCAACATTTGAGGCACTAAGCTTTCAAAGGTCAAGGATATTCAAGGAGAACTTGTTATTACTACATAACAAGAAAGGTAAGATCTAAACCCTAGTTTATATGTCAATTTGATTGTTGTATGCTAGTTCTTAGGATCATTGCGTTGGTATTCAATGTTGTTGTGTTCATAGTAGAAAACCTAGATCAAAGCAATTAGGGTTGCATGTACACCATAGGAATGATGTTATGCTAATAACTCATCAGTGGTATCAGAGCCTAGGTCGTTTTTCTAGTGAATAGATGCAAAAGTGAATTGCCAAAGTTCAAGAAAATCGAATTTTTTTGCCTTCTGACTGGCTGACTCGCTGAGTTGGTCCAACTCGATGAGTTCCATAGTGGACTCGACGAGTCCAGGGGTCTGGTGCCGGGATTTTCGATTTTCTGGCCAGATTTTGCTGAGGATAATTACCAAATCTCGATTTCTTGCCTAAATTCAATTTTTTAAGTTTGGTATGGTTATCCTTATCAAAATTGGTGGATTTGGTTAAATATGGATAATATAGGATTATTATAAGTCAAATATTTGACCTAGAAGTATTGAAAAGTTTAAAATTACACCCTTTAGGTTTTGTAGTTTAAATTTGAACTTAAAAGTTTTAGTTTTTGAAATTTAAATAGTTAAACCCTAATGTTTTGAAAGGTTTCAAAATTTGTCCTCAAGTTTTGGAATTTAAAATTTAATTAAAAGGTTTTAATTTTGAAATATTAAATTCTAAAACCCTAGTACTTTGAAAAGTTCAAATTACACCTTTATGGTTTTATTAAATTAATTATGTGTTTAATTAAAAGAGATAATTAATAAATCCATATTTACACGGTTTGTATTTAATTAAATTAAAAGTCTAATTTATTAATAGATTAAGCCACCTAGTATTTTAAAAGTGTAAAATACATCCTTATACTATATAAAATTAAAAGTCTAATATTATATATATGAGTAAATAATCAGTCTTACCGTTAGTAGGCCTCATTCACGAAGCTGGTCTATAAGAGGTGTCTGACAACCGTCAAATTTCGGTCAAGTCAAAGTCAAACAAAGTCAACAAGTCAAACCGGTCAACTCCAATAACCCTTGTATGTTAGGGTTTACGTTATGTAATCACTATACAATTCGCTATTTTAATGAGAAATCATCATTTGGAAAGTTCATGTGTTTGATTTTCCTTAGCCTTAACAGTGCTAAACAACGAACCAAAGCGATAAAACACTATTGCACAATCATCGGGATTGTGTACGACACTAAAACACGGTTTAACGGGGTTTACGAACCTTGCGTTATGAAGCCGGACACTCAAATTAATCACAAACGAAACCTCTCTAAATCGTTTTCACTCTATCTCTTTCTATTTGAAATCTCTCCCAAATCTCTCCCAAAGACGGCCCCTTTTTACCGGTTTTTCGACTACGACTTCGTTTTAACTCCGTTTTTCATTATTTTAACGTGAGATTTTCACCCAAAACTTTATTTTATAAACTAAGGCCCCAAAATATATAAATCTCCAGGGTTTTTATAAAAATGTATTAAAAGAATTGGTGGTTGGACTAATTATTGAGGAAATATTTGCTTTTCCTTATTTTATGACAAAAGCAAGCCACCACCACCTCACTCTATGATCATCCACTCTTTCCCACTACTCCTTGTCACCTTAGTGGACCTTTACACCCAATCTCCAGCTCTTCCCACGTTCTAAGAGCTGGAGGATTGATCCTCTCTCCTCATTCTCCATAAAGTTCTTTCATTCTACACTTAGCAACCAAAGGACACTCTCCAAAATTCTCTCATCTTTTCTCTCAACTTCAAGAACTTCAAGGCTTTCTCCTGGGATTTCTTCCTTCAATTAGTAAGTATCTTCATCATTCACATAATTATTAAACTCCATTCTACTCAAATCATTGATATCTTACACAAATTCCATCTTATTCGGTGTTAGATTCTCGAATCATCAAGACATCTTCTTAGTATTCTTGGGTTGAACACTTCCTCTATCTCACTTTCATCTACAGAAATCACATAAGGTGAGCTCATACCCCTACATTTACATGTTTTCTTAAGTTTTAAGGGGGGAATACAAGTAAAATCATCAAGAACACAATTAAACTTTTTCTAACAGATTACATCAGAAAAGATGGACTTTAATCACAGACTGTTTTGGTCAACTTAATTATTTTAGTTTTCAAAACTGTTCCAGGTGCAAGTAGTTCAAACTCTTAGCTTTAAAATGGATACTTGCACATCTCCATATGATGTTTCTACAATTTATGGTGATTTTTACAAAACTGCCTACCATTTCAGAGGCAAACCTGGACCAGCCTGTGATTATGGACATTTTGACCTCTGTTAGAGATCACTAAAAATCATGATAAAATTTATGAACAAACTAGACTCATATTCCAAACTCTCATAATTTGTGGATTTGGATTTGGAGCTTTGATGATTTTTCTATAAATTTTCTAAGAACAGTAACAGAAACTGTATTCAACGAAAAGTTGCTGTCAATTTCATTTCACCTTGTAACATGTTGAGCAAGGTGTATATCTTTATGTGATTATATGTTATTGCAATATATGACATTTTATCTTAATATTTTGACACACATCAGTTTACAAATGGATTTGGACATATAAAATATAAAGAATAACAAGTGATTATAATCAAAGTACAACCGATACATTCAAACATTTAATAAACTATTTTGAATATAGTTTGCATACATTACTACGTACTACCCTTGGTTGATAAACTATAATAGGTATAGTTTATGATACATTACATAACACATACATTTAAAAAGGGTACATTTATACAAATGATATTTTCATTAAGCAAGGTACGGCCATACGGTACCAAGTTTTCATAACACGTAATTCCGTTAATGACTTTGTGAGACATTTACTTCAAATTACCATTAAGTCCTGTATTGTAACCAGAGTCTCATTGAGGGAGAGCGTGATAGTTGTGTATAGATCTATATTGGGTTTGACAAACCCACACCTAAACTGCATGCAACAGTTAGACCGATAGGTCTGGGGTGACAAATGTCATAACATTTCCGACGCCTGAAGAACGTCGTTTTAGGCAACCTTGGTCATAGTATGGTTATAATAAACTCACATAAAGTATTAATAAATATTGGAATTTACGGGAACTTCATTAAAATTTAACGAGTTTATGTCGATTTAAACTTGTATTGTTTTACTATAAATATGACAAATTACTTGTACATTTCGGTCTTTGGGTTTTAAGACTACATTTACACATTAAGGAAAATATTGGATTTTTTAACACAAATACTACTTTTACAAACGAAAGGCTTTTAATAATACCAAACAAAAACTTATGAACTCACCAACCTTTGTGTTGACACTTTTTCAAACAACTTGTATTCTCAGGAAATCATTAAACAGGTAACCAAGTGCTTTTGAGGATGGGGCGCTAAGGCGTCTACTATTTCATATTTTGTCAACATATTGTAATTGATTCGTAAACATGTAATTCATACAATGATGTCACTTTTTCAATTATATATATGTTGGTTGTGTTTACTTCAATTACTATTACAATTGTTGTTATGATACTATACATGAAGTCCTCCACCCCCGGACGTTTCCGCCATCCTTGGTTTGGGGGTGTGACAGATTGGTATCAGAGCACAGTTTATAGTAAATTAAGTATATCAAACCACATAAGATATACAAACTATAAACACAATTGGGACTAATAGTCTCTGATTTGTGCATTTTTCAAATAAATATACTCTTAGAAAATAAATGATTTTCTTGATTAAAGTATACATACATACATTACATGCTCGCATGGTATCATAACTAGCGAAAACATAAAGCAAAAGAAGAAGAGTTGAACATTTTGAGTATGCCTTAGTATATGTGGATTAAATCTGGGAAGGATATAGTCTGATCAACTATATCTGTCCGGGAATTGACTTGCATATACTGGGGGATGGTCAGGATGGACAACAAATCTAACAAACCTAATAACACACTACAAAAGGATACTTTAAGAACTCAAAACTAAACATTTACAAATACTATAGGAGTATTTTGTGTTACTATAATAAATTATCTGAGAATTAAATAGGTCTTTATTTATAGATCAATAGCTGCTAAGTGGATGCGCTAAGGTCATATGTAACTAAGATGCTATAGACTTAGAATTTATGTATCTTTGTTTCACTTCCTGTCCTTGTTTGGTTGTGGTCTTGGAGTTAGGGTCATCTATTCGAAGGACTATTATATCTTAATCACATATGACTGGTATGCACTTTGCAACTAATTAAGTAACCGATAAAGATCATTTTAAAATATAATATATTAATTATGTCCCGACTAAATTAGTATATGTAAAACTTTTACAAACAGTCATATACTTGGAAACAAGGAAACTCAAATAAAATATTTTATACTTTCATTTTACCTCATAACCCAATGTATTGGGTCAATTAAAAGTATAAAATCGTATGTATCGTAAACATACCGGAAAACAACGTAATAATATACTTTATGTATAAAAGATTTCTCTTCCTATAAATATACTTTTACTAAAAGTACATTGGTTTACGACTTATGACAGAACCATGCCGCCAAGGAGAAGACCAAGACCTTCCGGCAACACAGCAACACCTCCTCCGCCGCTGCCTCCACAGTTTGATCCTGCGATGTTCCAGGCTGCAGTAACAGCAGCCGTAGCGGCCGCAATATCGCAGATAGGGACAAACGGAGCTGGTGGTTCTGGATCGGGTGCTACAAACTCTAACCACGGAGACAGTACGTGGCGTACAAGAGAGTGTTCCTACAAAGACTTCACCAATGGCAAACCCGACAACTTCAATGGGAGCGGGGGAGTCATCACTTAAATGCAATGGTTTGAAAAGACTGAAGTAGTCTTTCAAGTGTGCTCTTGCCCGAAGCGAGCAAAGTTAAGTTCGCAGCCTTCACTTTCACCGGCCGGGCCCTTACTTGGTGGAACTGTCGGATTAATTCACTTACTCTCGAAGTGGCTAGCTCCATATCCTGGGTAGAACTAAAAACCTTGATGATGAAGGAGTACTGCCCGAGAGGTGAAATTCAAAAGCTGGAACAAGAACTTTGGAACCTCAGGATGACGGGCTCCGACCTTGAAACCTACACCACCCGATTCAATGAATTGGCTCTCCTCTGCCCAACAATGGTTACTCCGGAGGAGAAAAAGGTGGAGCGATACCTTTGGGGACTGTCTCCCCAAGTGCAAAGTAGTGTCCTGGCTTCAAGGCCAACTACTTTTGACAGTGCCAGGGAGCTGGCACAACAACTTGTTGACCACCGAGCCGGTCATAATACTACAACCACCACCACTGATCAATCAAAAGGGGGAAACAACAAAAGGAAGTTCTGGAACCAAAAGAAGAGCCAACCAGCACAGGACCCCGCTAAGAAGCAACAAACTGTTGCTGTCCATGCTGCCACTAATGCTGCCACTACTGCTACCACTCCAGCACCACCGAAGCCATATGCTGGAACCCTACCTAAGTGCAACAAGTGCAACTTTCACCACAATGGTGCTTGTAGGGAGATGCACTGTAACAACTGCGACAGGAAGGGGCACACTGCTCGTTTCTGTAAAGCGCCGACTCGACCAATCAACCAAGTCGCCAGTACGGGGGCAACCCGAACCTGCTACAACTGTGGAGACGCCGGTCACTTCAAAAGAAACTGCCCCAAAGCACAAGCCCCTAATGCTGGTGGAGTAGGAAGAATTCTGGCAATAGGACATGGGGAAGCAGTTGAGGATCCCGCGGTGGTTACCGGTACGTTTCTCCTCAATAACTCTTATGCATGCGTACTATTCGATAGTGGAGCGGAGAGGAGTTTCGTGAGCCACCAATATAAACAATTACTTGAACAAAATCCCCAAGCACTAAAGGATACTTATGTAGTAGAAATGGCAAATGGGAAAGTAGAACGCACTAGCGATATATACTCAGAGTGTACTCTCACTCTAGACAACCATACATTTAAAATTGACCTGATGCCGGTCACCATAAAAAGCTTCGACGTAATCATTGGGATGGATTGGTTAGTTCCTCACCGTGCCGACATTCTATGTTACGAAAGGGCCGTTCGCCTCAATCTACCAAATGACGAAACCCTTCTCATCTATGGTGACAAACCTAGTGCGAATTTACAAATCATCTCATGCATCAAAGCCCAAAAGTATCTCCGGAAGGAGTACCACGCCTTCTTGGCCCACGTAGTAGACAAGAAACAAGACGTGAAAGACATCAAAGACATCCCCGAAGTGTGTAACTTCCCGGATGTGTTCCCAGAAGATCTTCCTGGTGTACCACTCGCACGACAAGTCGATTTCAGAATTGACTTAATACCCGGAGCTACCCCCGTAGCCAGAGCTCCATACCGCCTCGCACCAACAGAAATGCAAGAGTTGTCCAGTCAGTTGAACGAGCTTTTGAGCAAAGGGTTTATCAGACCAAGCTTCTCACCTTGGGGAGCACCAGTCCTTTTTGTAAAGAAGAAGGACGGATCCTTTCGCATGTGCATCGACTATCGGGAACTAAACAAACTCACCATCAAGAACCGATATCCTCTACCCCGAATCGACGACCTTTTCGACCAACTCCAAGGAGCAAATTTCTTCTCAAAGATCGACCTAAGGTCAGGTTACCATCAGCTACGAGTTCAAGAAGAAGATATTCCCAAAACTGCATTCAGAACTCGCTATGGGCACTACGAGTTTGTGGTGATGTCCTTCGGTTTAACAAACGCACCTGCGGTATTCATGGACCTAATGAATAGAGTGTGTCGACCCTACCTAGACAAGTTTGTAATCGTATTCATCGACGATATCTTGATCTACTCGCGAAGCGAAGAAGAGCATCGCCTACATCTACGCCAAGTGCTAGAGACACTAAGAGCGGAGAAGCTTTATGCTAAGTTCTCTAAGTGTGAATTCTGGATTAGAGAAGTGGATTTCCTTGGCCATGTGGTAAGTGAGAAAGGCATACATGTGGATCCCTCCAAGATCAAGGCAATCGAGAATTGGTCAGCACCCAAGACGCCAACCGAAATTCGACAATTCCTTGGGCTTGCTGGCTACTACCGAAGATTTATACAAAACTTCTCCAAGATTGCGAAACCACTCACCACCTTGACGCAGAAAGGTGTGATATTCAAGTGGGAAAATAAACAAGAAACTGCTTTCCAAACGTTAAAACAAGCCCTATGCAGCGCACCGATCTTGTCTCTCCCAGAGGGAACCGAAGACTTCGTAGTGTACTGTGATGCTTCGAATCAAGGCCTCGGATGTGTGCTCATGCAGAGAGGGAAGGTTATCGCGTATGCATCAAGACAGCTTAAGACGCACGAGGTTAATTATACTACCCACGACCTGTAATTAGGAGCAGTAGTATTCGCTTTGAAGATCTGGAGACACTACCTCTACGGCACGAAATACACTATCTTCACTGATCACAAAAGTCTTCAGCATATCCTCAATCAGAAAGAGCTCAACATGCGACAGAGGAGATGGGTAGAGTTGCTGAATGACTACGAGTGCGAAATTCATTATCATCTGGGCAAGGCCAATGTAGTGGCCGATGCTCTAAGCAGGAAGGAGTACTCGGGCCGCCGAGTAAAATCCTTAACAATGACAATCCATTCCCACCTGACCATACAAATCAAGGAAGCTCAACTGGAAGCTTTGAAACCAGAAAAGGTGGCAGGAGAGACATTAAGGGGAATGGATAAAAACTTAGAAGTCAAGGATGATGGAGCACGTTATATCATGAACCGGATTTGGACACCGAAGTTCGGTGGACTCCGAGACGTCGTCATGAATGAAGCACACAAGACTCGATACTCCATCCATCCCGGGTCGGATAAGATGTATCTGGACCTCAAGAAATTATACTGGTGGCCGAACATGAAAGCTGAGATTGCTACCTATGTGAGCAAGTGTCTGACTTGCGCCAAGGTCAAAATCGAATACCAGAAACCATCCGGGCTATTACAACAGCCGGATATACCTCAGTGGAAGTGCGAACGAATAACCATGGACTTCATAACCAAGCTGCCTAAGACATCGGGCGGGCTTGACACCATATGGGTAATCGTAGACAGATTGACCAAATCAGCACACTTCCTACCGATAAAAGAAACCGACAAGATGGAGAAGCTGACTAGAACGTACATCAAAGAGATTGTACGACTCCATGGTGTGCCGATATCCATTATCTCCGATAGAGATAGTAGATTTACCTCACGGTTTTGGCAGTCTCTACAAAAATCATTGGGAACTAGGCTTGACATGAGTACGGCCTACCACCCACAAACCGACGGACAGAGCGAACGAACCATTCAAACGTTGGAAGACATGTTAAGAGCTTGTGTGATAGACTTCGGTAAAGCATGGGATACCCATCTACCGCTTATCGAATTCTCCTACAATAACAACTATCATACTAGCATCAAAGTGGCTCCATTCGAAGCTCTTTACGGTCGCAAATGCAGATCACCCCTGTGTTGGGCTGAGGTGGGGGATACACAACTAGCTAGAGGGAAAGTCTCTAATAGCACCCTCACTGGCCCTGAAATCATAAGGGAAACCACAGAAAAGATCGTTCAAATTCGAGAAAGACTGAAAGCGTCTCGCGATCGGCAAAAGAGTTACGCAGACAAACGACGTAAACCCTTGGAATTCCAGGTGGGTGATCGTGTACTACTAAGAGTTTCCCCTTGGAAAGGAATGATACGATTCGGCAAACGCGGGAAACTAAATCCAAGGTACATCGGGCCATTCGAAATCCTTGCTAGGATTGGGCCAGTAGCATACAAACTTCGATTACCTCAGGAACTCGACAAAGTACATCCCACATTTCACGTGTCGAACCTAAAGAAGTGTTTGTCTGATGAGACACTCGTAATACCACTCGACGAAATCGAAGTTAACGAAAATCTCCACTTCGTAGAGGAACCAGTCGAAATCATGGATCGGGAAATCAAACGAACGAAACAAAGTCGTATTCCCATCGTGACGGTCCGTTGGAACGCTAAACGAGGACCCGAATTCACCTGGGAACGCGAGGATCAGATGAAACAAAAGTATCGACATCTCTTCCCAAACTCTTGAAATCCCAGTCAAAATGAAAATTTCGGGACGAAATTCCTTCTAACGGGGGGACTCTGTGACAACCGTCAAATTTCGGTCAAGTCAAAGTCAAACAAAGTCAACAAGTCAAACCGGTCAACTCCAATAACCCTTGTATGTTAGGGTTTACGTTATGTAATCACTATACAATTCGCTATTTTAATGAGAAATCATCATTTGGAAAGTTCATGTGTTTGATTTTCCTTAGCCTTAACAGTGCTAAACAACGAACCAAAGCGATAAAACACTATTGCACAATGATCGGGATTGTGTACGACACTAAAACACGGTTTAACGGGGTTTACGAACCTTGCGTTGTGAAGCCGGACACTCAAATTAATCACAAACGAAACCTCTCTAAATCGTTTTCACTCTATCTCTTTCTATTTGAAATCTCTCCCAAAGACGGCCCCTTTTTACCGGTTTTTCGACTACGACTTCGTTTTAACTCCGTTTTTCATTATTTTAACGTGGGATTTTCACCCAAAACTTTATTTTATAAACTAAGGCCCCAAAATATATAAATCTCCAGGGTTTTTATAAAAATGTATTAAAAGAATTGGTGGTTGGACTAATTATTGAGGGAATATTTGCTTTTCCTTATTTTATGACAAAAGCAAGCCACTACCACCTCACTCTATGATCATCCACTCTTTCCCACTACTCCTTGTCACCTTAGTGGACCTTTACACCCAATCTCCAGCTCTTCCCATGTTCTAAAAGCTGGAGGATTGATCCTCTCTCCTCATTCTCCATAAAGTTCTTTCATTCTACACTTAGCAACCAAAGGACACTCTCCAAAATTCTCTCATCTTTTCTCTCAACTTCAAGAACTTCAAGGCTTTCTCCTGGGATTTCTTCCTTCAATTAGTAAGTATCTTCATCATTCACATAATTATTAAACTCCATTCTACTCAAATCATTGATATCTTACACAAATTCCATCTTATTCGGTGTTAGATTCTCGAATCATCAAGACATCTTCTTAGTGTTCTTGGGTTGAACACTTCCTCTATCTCACTTTCATCTACAGAAATCACATAAGGTGATTTCATACCCCTACATTTACATGTTTTCTTAAGTTTTAAGGGGGGAATACAAGTAAAATCATCAAGAACACAATTAAACTTTTTCTAACAGATTACATCAGAAAAGATGGACT
Organism: Lactuca virosa; assembly: GCF_052849685.1. Classification (NCBI taxonomy): domain Eukaryota; kingdom Viridiplantae; phylum Streptophyta; class Magnoliopsida; order Asterales; family Asteraceae; genus Lactuca; species Lactuca virosa. The sequence continues at coordinate 189,328,106 of NC_136430.1, forward strand.
TTAATCACAGACTGTTTTGGTCAACTTAATTATTTTAGTTTTCAAAACTGTTCCAGGTGCAAGTAGTTCAAACTCTTAGCTTTAAAATGGCTACTTGCACATCTCCATATGATGTTTCTACAATTTATGGTGATTTTTACAAAACTGCCTACCATTTCAGAGGCAAACCTGGACCAGCCTGTGATTATGGACATTTTGACCTCTGTTAGAGATCACTAAAAATCATGATAAAATTTATGAACAAACTAGACTCATATTCCAAACTCTCATAATTTGTGGATTTGGATTTGGAGCTTTGATGATTTTTCTATAAATTTTCTAAGAACAGTAACAGAAACTATATTCAACGAAAAGTTGCTGTCAATTTCATTTCACCTTGTAACATGTTGAGCAAGGTGTATATCTTTATGTGATTATATGTTATTGCAATATATGACATTTTATCTTAATATTTTGACACACATCAGTTTACAAATGGATTTGGACATATAAAATATAAAGAATAACAAGTGATTATAATCAAAGTACAACCGATACATTCAAACATTTAATAAACTATTTTGAATATAGTTTGCATACATTACTACGTACTACCCTTGGTTGATAAACTATAATAGGTATAGTTTATGATACATTACATAACACATACATTTAAAAAGGGTACATTTATACAAATGATATTTTCATTAAGCAAGGTACGGCCATACGGTACCAAGTTTTCATAACACGTAATTTCGTTAATGACTTTGTGAGACATTTACTTCAAATTACCATTAAGTCCTGTATTGTAACCAGAGTCTCATTGAGGGAGAGCGTGATAGTTGTGTATAGATCTATATTGGGTTTGACAAACCCACACCTAAACTGCATGCAACAGTTAGACCGATAGGTCTGGGGTGACAAATGTCATAACATTTCCGACGCCTGAAGAACGTCGTTTTAGGCAACCTTGGTCATAGTATGGTTATAATAAACTCACATAAAGTATTAATAAATATTGGAATTTACGGGAACTTCATTAAAATTTAACGAGTTTATGTTGATTTAAACTTGTATTGTTTTACTATAAATATGACAAATTACTTGTACATTTCGGTCTTTGGGTTTTAAGACTACATTTACACATTAAGGAAAATATTGGATTTTTTAACACAAATACTACTTTTACAAACGAAAGGCTTTTAATAATACCAAACAAAAACTTATGAACTCACCAACCTTTGTGTTGACACTTTTTCAAACAACTTGTATTCTCAGGAAATCATTAAACAGGTAACCAAGTGCTTTTGAGGATGGGGCGCTAAGGCGTCTACTATTTCATATTTTGTCAACATATTGTAATTGATTCGTAAACATGTAATTCATACAATGATGTCACTTTTTCAATTATATATATGTTGGTTGTGTTTGCTTCAATTACTATTACAATTGTTGTTATGATACTATACATGAAGTCCTCCACCCCCGGACGTTTCCTCCATCCTTGGTTTGGGGGTGTGACAAGGTGTTTAAGGAAATTGCCTATAAAATGGCGATTGAATGGGTATTCACTCTTACCGCACCCTTGACCAGTGGACATTCGTTAGCCGAACGGGTAGGATAGGACAAATCCCTTCCATTATAAGTATAATGTAGTACAAGTAACTAAACGTTTTCTATAAATTCCCAAATCTTGGTTACTTAGGAGAAACGGGAATTTGGAGCTAACCCATGAAATTACACTTTGCACCTTGTCGAGACATAAGTGGAGCGTGTGTGGTTAACCTGCACACTAATTTGGGACTGACAAGGGTGGCATAGGGTAACTCGATGTTTGTCATAGATCAATGGAGCGTGTGTGGTTAATCGGCACATTGATTAGGTGATAGTGACATTGAGAGTACCAAGTACATTTGCAGGGTTATTTACACCTTGTTTGTGATCCTCGGTATCCCAGTCACAAACTTGAAGGGCATAATCGAGATTAAACATGCCATTGAAAAGTTCAATGAATCTCAAAAGATCTAGGAGTTTCAATTCATTTAAAACCTAATTTTCATTTTCGTTTTTCATGGTGGAAATTGGTAAATCGTCATTTACCTACCTTCAAATATTCTGCAACTAGATTACGGCATCCCTCTTCCGAGTTGTAGAATATTGTGTTGGGTCCTAGCCTTAATATCTCATTTGGGTGTTCTATTAAGGACTCAATCAACTAACTTGATTTTTCTCCCATTTTGTAGATGTCTGATTCTAACTATGGTCTTCCTGAATCCCATGGAAAAAGCTTTCCACATGAAGATGATGTTTCTCGATTCGATCGAGGAACACGAGATCATTCTTCACTTCCTCCACCTCCTCCAATTGTTCTCTCTGACCCACATGTTTGAAGACTTGAAAAGTTGAAGATGACTCAAGCCTATTCACAAAAAGACATGAAGATGGGAAGTCTGTGTGTGCACACGTCTTGGAGATGAAGTCACACATTGACAAGTTGGAAATGATGGGTGTTGTTTTCCCGAGGAAGTTGGCTGTTGACTGGGTTCTTCAATCACTTCCCGACTCATATAATGAGTTCATTAGAGAGTACTATATGATGGATCACGATGTGACCGTCATTAATTTGACTTATTTGCTTATTGCTGCTGAATCAACAATGATTTGACGCACTTGTCTAGCAAATGTGTCTTGTGAGTCAACCTCCCAAACGTCTATGGACATTGATGATGGAAACATTGGAAGTCCAGAAAAGTTTTCTCTACGCAAGAGAAAGGCTAGGTCTGAGATTGTACTGTGTGCTATTCCAAAGAAGTCCACTTGTTTCTAATGCCAAGAGAAGGGGCATTGGTTGCGAAGCTGCCGTACCTACCTGAAGGATAGCGAAGATGGGAGAGTCAAGATGTATGAATCTGCTTCAGGTAAAATCCACTATCTAAATCTATTAAGTTTTCTATTTTAGATTCTTAATACATGATGTGATAAGATTGCATTTTGATGTGTTGTAGGATCGAATAAAAGAAAGGAAGCTTAAAGGAAGAAGTGATCTGAGTCTGATCGCGAAGAAATGGATTTCGATCGCATTATTCGATGATCGGATTTTTGAGCTGCTGCTTAGAGTTATGATAGATTGCTTAGGAATATGTAATAGCATAGTTTTCATATGAATTTGCTGTTGGGTTTTGAGCATTCTAACACTCCTATGGTGTACATGCAACCCTATAAACCTTGGATCTATGTTTTCTCTATTATACATGCAAATATTAACTATTCCAAGGTTTCATCCTAACTAGCATATTATGAAGCACCTATACTACAAAGTTCTAGTTAGATGATATACCTTTTGATGTAGCTTGATGTCTTCAAGCTTTAAGAGCTTAGCCCCAATAGTGTGGAAGCCTCAAATGGAATCACAAATCACCAAAACACCTTGGAAGAACTTGAGAGAATATGTATGCACACTAAAATCGGCCCACTCTTATTTTCACACACTTTTTCCAATTTTGTGAGCCAAGGACCCCTTTATATATTATGGAGGATTAGGGTTACATCCATGTAAACCCTAATACCCATGACCTTTCATTTACATAGGATCCATGGGTTAAAAGCTCCATGGACCATCCATGAAAGCTTAGCCCAACCTAAATGAACTTGGCCCATTCCATATATATAAGAGTCCATATTTAATTAGTTCTTTTTGATCACTTAATTAATTCTAAATTAATTCTTGATCAATACTAATTAAATAATATGATTCCATATTAATATATTAGAACTTATAATGTATTAATATAAATCATAAATATACTATTCTAAAAAGACTTTCCATATAAATTGTGTCGGTGAAGTGCAACCCAAATGGACCATGCCGGGTCGGGTCAAGTACATACCAAATATAGTTATGGACTTAGACATTAATCCAACAGTCTCCCACTTGGATAAGTCTAAAACTATTATTGAGTATGACTTCAAAGCCTAACTGGCAATCGTAGCTCTTAAAGCCGTTGTCGAACTCTGACCTTGTCAATGACTTGTCCATTAGATAAGGGATCATATATTCCTCCATTCTAGATATCATATGGACTGAGACATGGATTATAATCATTCTCTCTGTCCATTTGTTGTTTCCCGATTTTCGATTTATGATGAATGACTGATTGAACAAATCAAATCAGTCCTGGCTTGGCCAAGCACTCACATGTGTCATCGCTAAATCATCGAGGGGCCCACAGATATCGCTTTTATCCCGAAGGTAAAAGGAATGGATAAACTTCGACTCATATGGCTTGTTCTACTACTTGTTGAATCATACACAAAGGCGCGTTTTATAACATCGAGTTACCAATGCGTTTTTGTGCAATCAATGTATAACCAACTCATAGTAACAACTCATATCTCTAGGTTTGAAGAATATAAGATATTATCGTTTCATGATCACTCGTGATAAAATCCATGAAGTGATTCAAATGAGCACGGGTTGAATCCAATACTCAGAACTTATGAGCACTCATGAGTGTTGTAGCACCACTTTGTCCACCAACTTGGACCTCTACAAACCAACCCATGACAGTCTTGATTCATATCTACTTCCAACATATGACCGACTGTGGATGGTTTGAATAACTTAATCATTCAGGAAGAGCGACTTAGTTATTCTGGAAGTCAAAACATGCAAAGTGAAACACAAGAATAAATGAATCAAATATGGTATCAAACCCTATGAATATAAATAAACACTTTTATTTATCACCATACTGATTACTCATTATTCATTGTTTCGGTTTTATCAACTTTATACTTGAATTAAAAACACTAGTTGTCCCATGCTCCAAGCATGTACACTATGTTTTTCTTAAACAATAGCTTTGCCATACACCAAGTATGCACTCTATGTTTGTCTATGATCCTTACTTTGTGAAATAAACCAATTGAACATAATTTCAATGATTCTAATTTCACACTCCCAAATCCTTATAGAAAAATGTGAGAATTTCAAATTCCTATCATTTATCAAAATCTGTTTAGATTTTAAATTTATATGTACTGACCCTCCTGTAATGAATATGTACAAAGTCACAAAGACCTGTCAACAGTCATTATAAGGTATTCCAATGGAGATCAACTCCATGGAAACTAAGTCTCATATTCAAAGTACATTGCTTTGGACATGCTTCTTGCATTAAGTTTTCTAATATTACATAGATAACTTCCACCTATGGAGACAACTCCATATTCTCATTTTGACTATCACTTCTGAATAAGAGATGCCTCTTTTCAGAATATGTCAATATGGTCCTTCCAAAATTAGCACTATACTTCCAACTGTCCCCGAGCAACCAATCTTTGGTAAACCTCAGATTGTCCTCGACAATTGCTTAATCATTTTAGTCATATCCAATTCTAGACCTTTTCCCTTCTTAATGCCTATGGGCATTTGGAAAAATTTAGAAATGACAAATATTATAGCACATGTAATCGATCCTGTACCCAAAGCAAATGGTACACGATTCCTGATGTCTCACATAAAGACATGATTCTAGACCAGTCTTTTGCTACAATATTTTTATTTGCCATGTTTTCAAAATTTGACTATGAAGAGGGATGCCGTAATCATAATCGAATTTTGAGAACGCAATATATAGAATTTCCTTAAGTTGAACCAATCCAACATGAAATTCATATATATATATTCTTGACTAAAGATGATTAAGGTCTCAATCTAAGCCTTTAGAACTGAAATGAAGTATATCCTCTCCCTTAATTATAGCAAAACAACTTTTTCAATCCCTGCAGCCTCACGAATTGAATCTTTTGTTTTCTATAATTAACATTTCTAACTTGCAACACTAACAATAATTATCATGCTCCCACTAACATGATGATTATTAGCATAACACTTATGCTCCCACTAGCTTTGACATGTACTCAAAAATCAGCTGGACTTCTAGAAATCAATACTTTATTGACTTTCTTACCAAAGTTCAAATTTCTGATACGAGATGCTTTGATAAAACTTTATCAAAATCATACACCTTTCCTTAGATAGCATGCATGTGTGTCTAAACAATTTCAGAACTATGAAAAGGGATGCTGTAATCATAGTCTCAATTGTTTAGACCTTTTTCCATCTGCTTCAAATCTACTTGGTGGAAGTGTTTCCTCACCATCATTTTCATGAATCGGAGAGAAACCTTATGACCCTTAGATTTTATGGTTTATGTGTTCTTATCCATGTGAATCGTCAAAACCATAGTCACAAGACACGGATAATGACAAATCCAAACTCATATGGACTGAACTTATGCAATCTTAACTTCTTGCCACCTGGCAGTACAGGGCCTGCCATTGCTTCCAAGTTGTTATGCAACCAATTGAGAACTTTCAGAACTCCTATGCAAAGCCAACTTTAACTGGAATGGGCACAGAATATGTCAACACGATAGGTTATAAACCTCAAGTCGTGTGCTAGTGAAGAACCTCAGGTTTTATTCTTGATTAGTTCTTGAAATTCTTTTTAGGATCTTTAAGACTCCTACTATCCTCTTGACATATAAGACTATCTTGCCAAATATTCAAGAGATAGTGCGGATTCTTTATCAAGACAAACACTTCACACAATTGGCCTTAGTTGGTCTTTGTTTTATCCAAAACATCACAACTTACCAATTTCAAATGTACAAGAGTAGGACACTTTTACTCTTACATTTGACAAGTGTTTTAAACCTTTCTTTAAGATATGTCACTCAAGTTACAATCTTGGAGTATGACTGTAAGAATTGTTTTGGAACGAAGTATGACTCATCTTCCTGATCTAACCATCATGACTCCTCTTCTTAGTCATAAGAATGCACTAAGATGACCTTTAGAGGACTAATTGTGATATGATTTCTAAATCATTAAGATGATCACAAACATGATACTAAAGTACTCTCCCATCTTTTCAGATTTGAGAAACTTTTATCTTTCTGCCTACTTTGATTCTTACCATTCGTTCTGCCATACATTGAGACGTTTCCAATGTTTCAGAATTATACTTAAACTTGTAAGTATAACCATATTTACTAAACTTTAGTAAATCAAATAGTCTTAACGAGATTTGTGGTGGACATGACCAGTGCACAAGAATGTGTACTCGATCCCTTTAGTCCTTCACTTGACTCACACATCCATGTGAACAAGTAATTAGTCTTCATTTTCCAATGCTTGAAAGTTCTCATTCATCATACTATTCAACTTGCATGATTCCAAGTTTCGGTCCAATTGAAACTTGGGTGATGAGGAACTTTCCTGATTTGGTAAATTTAGACACTACCACAAATAAAAGAATCAAATCCATTTTCCAATATTGCTGTCAGTGGAATCATATAAGCAACAATTTTCCACAAATGCCATTGTAAGGATACTTCAAATAAATAAAATTAAACAATTTTCTTTTATTTTAAAACTTTGCGGAAAAACTTATCCTTACAATCCACATGGAAAATTGTTGTTATCTATTCCTTAGCAATATATCATAACTTCTTAAGCAACTGCTCAAAATTCTGATGCGATCGAAATCCACCTTCGCGATCAGAATCAACATATACTTACTTTAAGATTTCTCTCTATTCTTTGATTCTTAAAACATCAACATGTGACCCAGTCACATCATGTAATGAGGATCTCAGAATAGAACTTAACAAAGTTAGATAATGGGCTCTACCTGATGTAGAGTCAAACTTATTGACTTTAACATCCTTAGGTAAATTTGGCAGCTTTGCAATCAACGCCCCTTCCTTTGGCAAAATAAACATATGGACCCTTTGGTAATGGGACTATCTCAGACTTAGCATTTCTCTTTACCATTTGGTCAACCGGGTTGACTATGGCCAATCCCTTTCCATTGGGAAGAGAATGCTTTTTCTGGATTTCCAGTGTCACCATTGTCACTATCCATAAAGTTTTTGGGAAGTTGATCTTCTAATCAAATTTGCTTTACTATCGTTCCAAATCATTGCCGATTCAGCAGCACCAAACAAATAGATATGATCATTAAGGTTCATGTCATAGTCTGTTTCATAGTAGTCCCAAAGGAACTCACTATGTGACTTAGAAAGTGATTGAACATCCAACTTTCTCAAGACTTTGACACCCAACTCTCCCGGCTTGTCAATATGTGACTTCATCTCTAAGATGTGATCACACATAGACCTTGCTTGCCATTAGGGCTTGAGTGACCTTGAACTTGTGGGTTAGGGAGAATAATTAGAGGAGGTGGAGGAAGAGAAGTATGACTTCCATGAGCCAAACTCGAGAAGTCATATTCATTAGGAAAGCTTGGTTTAGGAAGATCATTGTTGTCTACACCAGACATCAACAATGGGAGAAATTCACGTAAAGTTGATTTAACTCCTTAATATAGCACCCAATATGATATATTAAGACTAGGACCCAACAAACTATTTTATAACTTGGAAGAGGGATGCCGTAATCCAAGCTATAAAATATTTGAAGGTAGGTGAATGACGATTCACTAATTTCCACCAAGATAAACGAAATGTATTATTAGGTTTTAATTGGTTTTGAAACTCCTAGATTCTTTTGAGATTCATTGAACTTTTCAATGGCATGTTTCAATCTCGAGTGTGCCCTTCAGGTTTTGTGACTGGGATGCCGAGGATCACAAAACAAGGTGTGAAGTAACCATGCAAATATACTTGGTACCGTTAATATTTACCCCTCAATCGATGTGCTGGTTAACCACACACGCTCCAACGATACTATGATAAACATTAAGTTACCCTTTGCCTACCTTGTTAAGTCCAGGTTAGTGTGCCGGTTAACCACACACGCTCCACTAACAGCTTAAACAAAGTGCAAAGTGTAATTTCATGGATTAGCACCTTATTCACATTTTCCTAAGTAACTAAGATTGGGAATTTATAAGTGTTTAGTTACTTAGTATTTATCATTATACTTATAATGAAGGGAGAATTATAGTCCTTGTCCTACCTGTTCGGCTAACGACCCTCCACCGGTCAAGGAAGCGGTGAGTGAGAGTGGACACCCATTAAACTGCCATTTTATAGGCAGTAAACTTATACCCCCCTTATAGACCGGCTTCGTGAATGAGGCCTACTAATGGTAAGACGACTTGCTCTTATACATATAATATATTAAACTTTTAATATTATAATAGTATAAAGGTGTATTTTAGACATTTAAAATACTTGGTGGTTTAATCTATTAATTAAACTAGACTTTTAATTTAATTAAACTCAAACCATATATTTATGGATTAATAATACTCTTTTAATTAAACGCTTTAATTAACTATTAATAAAGTCCATAAGAGTTAATTTGAACTATTCAACAAAACTTCATAATTCCAATTATTAAACTCAAAATTAAAACCATTTAATTAATTGTTTAAGTTATGAACCCAAGAGTTTTAGAATTCAATTCTTTTTTTCATAAAAACTTTTCTGAAATTCCAAAACTTGAGGGCAAGTTTTGTAATTCTTGAAAACCTTTGGATTCCATAACTTATGGAATTAATGGTGTTTTATGATGAAACTTTCCATGTCCCATAACTTAAGAACAAGTTATGGAATTCTTTAAAACATTAACACCAAATTTTGTAACTCCATAAAAACTTTGAATCAATTTTTTTTTTAAATAAAATTTTCATATCCATAACTTATGGAAGTTTCAAAAACCCTTAAGATCACAACTTTAAAAAAAACTTTTGAGCTCAAAAATTTTATGACAAAATATGTAACTCCTTAAAACATTTAGATCAAACTTTTAAAACTAATAAAATAATCATATCATTTTATCTTTTACTAAATTTGACCTAATTCAACTCATATAACAAATGATTCAAATTTTACAAATAATTCGTTTTTCACAAAACAAGTAATTATCTTAAAATTTGACAAACGTCATGTTTTTTTTTTCCTTTTTTTTTTTCAACTTGAAAATAAAACATTTGCATCAATATAACAGAAAACAACCCATGGCTCTGATACCACTGTTGGGTTTTGAGCATTCTAACACTCCTATGGTGTACATGCAACCCTATAAACCTTGGATCTATGTTTTCTCTATTATACATGCAAATATTAACTATTCCAAGGTTTCATCCTAACTAGCATATTATGAAGCACCTATACTACAAAGTTCTAGTTAGATGACATACCTTTTGATGTAGCTTGATGTCTTCAAGCTTTAAGAGCTTAGCCCCAATAGTGTGGAAGCCTCAAATGGAATCACAAATCACCAAAACACCTTGGAAGAACTTGAGAGAATATGTATGCACACTAAAATCGGCCAACTCTTATTTTCACACACTTGTGCCAATTTGGTGAGCCAAGGACCCCTTTATATATTATGGAGGATTAGGGTTACATCCATGTAAACCCTAATACCCATGACCTTTCATTTACATAGGATCCATGGGTTAAAAGCTCCATGGACCATCCATGAAAGCTTAGCCCAACCTAAATGAACTTGGCCCATTCCATATATATAAGAGTCCATATTTAATTAGTTCTTTTTGATCACTTAATTAATTCTAAATTAATTCTTGATCAATACTAATTAAATAATATGATTCCATATTAATATATTAGAACTTATAATATATTAATATAAATCATAAATATACTATTCTCAAAAGACTATCCATATAAATTGTGCCGGTGAAGTGCAACCCAAATGGACCATGCCGGGTCGGGTCAAGTACATACCAAATATAGTTATGGACTTAGACATTAATCCAAAACTTAAGTATATGGACTTCTGGACAATGGATTGGTAATTGGGCCTTGGCCCAAATTAGAGAAAGGGAAAAATGGACTATGTGGACCCTTAGTCAAGATTGATATCCCATGTATTGAGTTAGTAATTGTTATTTTGGATAGTTCGGGATTTTTGGTGAGACAACAATCAGAGACTTTTAGTCCAGTTCAACACTACTAGTGAGTTGAGTTTTCCTCACTATACTTAAGGGTCTAAGGCACCAAGGCTAGCCCTTTTGGATTGTTATCTGGATATGGTATGCTAGTATGATTTGTTAGATCAGTATCCTGGTAGATAGGATGGTATTATGCTATTATTATCCGTTAGATCACTATCCTGGTAGATAGGATGTTATTATGCTGTTAGGATATGTTAGATCGGTTTGTTTGTCTATAGAATGTTATGTGATTATCTGATATATGTTCATATGTTTGATTGGTGGTTGAGGCTTATCTGCTTTGTGCGAGAGCCAACAGACCAGGGCATTCCAACGAGATGGTTGTGGGCCGTGAGTATTCCATCCCGTGGATGATTGGACTCGTAGTATGTGGGCATTCCAACCTGATGGTTGTGGGCCTGGGGTATTCCATCCCGAGGATGACTGGACCCATAGTATGTTGGCATTCCGACCTGATGGTTGAGGGCCTGGGGTATTCCAACCCGATGGTTGACTGGACCAATAGTATGCTATTTGTGATTATATGTGTATTGTTGTGTGTATGGGTATTTTGGGGCAACTCACTAAGCTTTGGGCTTACAGTTTCAGTTTTGGTTTCAGGTACTTCGGATGATCGCGGGAAGGCGAAGGCGTGATTGTACAACTCCTCACATTTTATGATTTTGATTTCTGGGATACTTTGACATGAAACTATTTTGAAAACACTTTGTAATAATTAATGGTTTTTAATTGTTTGAAAAAGTTTTAAATTGGCTTGAATTTTATGGATGTTACATCATATGATCCACACTTATACATCTGTTATTAAGAATGACAAACTTTCTTAACAAGTCCTGGAAATAATAAATGTCATAGATAAATGAGAAAAGAGGATTGCTTAAAACCAAAACCAAACCTAAAATTGGCTTCTAGGAGCTAAACTTGAGTTGGTGCATGAAATCAAAGGGTATCTAGTACAGAGTATAGAGTTATTTGTCAAGCTACACTACAACATTAAGTTCTCTATTAAACATTAAAAAAAATACGATTAGTATCAAATGGAGACTAGTTTGGATATGGTTCCTATTTGGAGGGATATATTAGGACCTTGAATTTTAAATACACATGATGAAAGCCATATTCTACATGAGAAGATTATGTTGATGCTTTGTCCCATGGGAGTAAGAACTCGGTTTTACATAATTCATTTAAGTTAAAACCCATGGGAAGTCTCCACTAATGAACTGAATTGTACGTAAGTCATGCATACATAGGCATTCCCACAAGGTTCACCATTATATAGAGAGAAGAAGTAACAAAGTAATTTCTATCTCGTATTGTATATTTGATATATCTACAGAGGGGATTTTTATAGGTATCGATACAACAATCTATGGGAATGATATATGCTAAAGTTGGAGAAGATACAACAGTAAATGAGTTTGATAATACAAATGTATGCAAAATATTATCTCTTAATATGCCCCCATAAGATGGAGGATCCATCAGAGACTCTAATCTTGGATCACAGACGAAGGAATGGAGCACGACCGAGAGGCTTTGTGAGTGCGTCATGCAGTTGATCAATGTAGTTGATATGACGAACTTGGAGAGATATAATAGTAACCTTTTTACAAACAAAGTGATAATCCAAGGTAACATGCTTCATACGGGAGTGATAGACCGGGTTGGCAATGATCTTGAGAATGAATTTTGATGAGAAGATATCCAAGAGATGACATTAGAGCCAATGTATAACAAATACGCAGTAGTGGAGCGACAACCACACACAATACCTCCCCAATCTGAATCCGAGAAGGCTTTAAGATCCATTGAAGAGCCTCTACGTAGGAACAAACCGTGATAAATAGTGCCTTTTAAGTATCGTAGGACCCGTTTTAATGCTTGCCAGTGGGTCTCAGTGGGAGAGTGCATAAATTGAGATAGTTTGTTCACAGCAAATGATACATCTGGTCATGTAAATGGCAGATATTGCAAACCTCCAACTAGTTTACGGTAAGGTATGGGATAAACACTGGTAGACCCGTATTCAGAGGTGAGAATCACTGAGGAGTTGGGAGGGGTAGATACTTCTTTTGCACTGTCCATGTGAAAGGTGGCGAGGAGATATCTGAATATGATGGTGTTGGGAAAGAAAAAGACCAGTAGATGTAGGGATGACTTTGATTCCAAGAAAATGATGAAGAGGACCTAAGTCTTTGATAGATAATTTTTTTAGCTAATGTGAGTACAAAGTGTTCAAGAAATGAGGTGTTGTTACCAGTAAGGACTAGATCATCAACATAGACAAGAAGGTAAGAGAGAACACCATGTTGGTTGTAAATGAAAAGTGACGGGCCAACTCTTGATTTTCGAAAACCAAAAGAGGTTAGGAAGTTTGTAAGTTCCATATACCAGACTTGTGGCGCTTGTTTCAAGCCATATATAGATTTTTTTAGTTTGAAAATATGAGAGGGAAATTGAGGATGGATGAAACCAAGTGGTTGGGTCATGAATACTTCTTCCTTGAAAGTACCATGAAGGAAGGCATTGTTGACATCCAATTGCTGAAGAGGCCAATGATTGGATAATACAATGGAGAGGACAATACAGATGGATAAGGTTTTGTCACAGGGCTAAATACATCAAAGTAGTCTTTGCCATATTTTTGGAGATATCCTTTAGCTACCAACCGGGCTTTATATTTTGCAACAGTTCCTTCTGGGTTTCTTTTGGTTTTGAATACCCATTTGCAGCCAATAGCAGAATGACTGGAGGCGGGTACAAGTTCCCAAGTGCCATTATGTATCAAGGCATTGAATTCATCTTCCATAGCTTGGCGTTATTGTGGATCTTTGAGGGCTTGGGTGTGAGTGTGAGGTTCAATGGAAGGTGGGATAGGATGAAGAATTCAGGTATTCATGAATGAAGAGTTGAAGTATTTTGGATTAGGCTTACGTATACACGAAGGTATATTCAGTGATGGGCTAGGTTATGTTATGGATGGTGTGGTAGAGGAAGTAGATGATAGAGTGGACGAAGAGGGAGATGATGATGGTGAAGTTCTAGGTGTTGTGGGAGAAGGAGGGGATGGATAAGATGGTGTAGAAGGAATATTGGTGAAACATCCCAAACATACGGTCCAAAAATTTCATTTTAATTTAATAATAAAACCACAGTTATCAACCCATTTCATCAAAACATAGGTTATAATATCTTAAACATTGTTATCAGAGTTTCAAAACATCAGAGTAAACATCCCAGGCTAAAACATCTTGGTGTGTGTAATGCAGTCATCCCGAGCTCTTCTCTTTGCAACTGGAAGTACCTGAAACCAAAACTGAAAACCGTAAGCATGAAGCTTAGTGAGTCTCCCCAATCTACCACATACCATACACATAATCACATACTGCAAACACTGGGCCTAGCCCGCTACCTCGGGCCCCGCCCGACGTCGGATGCATCCGGCATCAGGCCCCGCCTGGCATCGAGCCCCGCTCGATATATAGATCTGTTTCTTCCAGGCCCCGCCTGTCTCTGGGCCTCGCCCGCTATACACATACAAACTTATAATCGTAATCATGCTAGTACATAACAGACAAACACAACACTATAACTGCTACTCTCAAGGCCCCGCCTACCTTGGGCCCCGCCCCTACTCTGCTTATAATGAGATATGGAACCCCGTCCACACTCAGCTAGTGATGATATATGGGCCCCCGCCCACACTCACCTCCCTACCAGGCACATACAAGTAACACAAAGACAACACGTATAACTAACCATGCATTCCTTCCTCGGGTACCACCCGACATCGAACCGTAGTTTGGAAACATACATATAAACCTTCCTCGGGCCTCACCCGACATCAGACCGTAATCCGGAAGCATATAAACTACATCGCGCTAACCCCGAGATCAGATCTAAATCCGATATACACTAACATACATAAACGGGCCGACATTGGTGCCTTAGACCCGTTCCTACAGGAGAAAACTTACCTCACAAGCTGACTGTAGAATCCTGCGAATAAACCTCTCGCTGCTAGATGGCAGATCCCCGAACTGCTGATCTCTCAACTCCCCGAGCTACCATTACCCAAAATAACAATTAGTCTAAATCAATAATCCTCCTTAGGTAAAATCACCATTTTACCCCTAGTCCAACTTGGTCCATATCTAAGGCCCCAAAACCATAATACAAAAGGCCCAACACTAGGTAGGCTTCCCAAGCCCACTAGTGGCCCAGTTTGCTAAATTGGGCCCAATCCCTCTAATAGGCCTTACCTTAAGCCCAAACATATTCTTGGCCCAAATTATCTGATGTCTGATGGCCCACTAAGGCCCAACGAACTAAAATCCAATGCATGGCCCAACCCGATGCCCAAAATACGTCAAGACCATATCTGATGAGTACGCGGGGCGTACTCCTCTTTATGCTTAG
The DNA here is from genome assembly GCF_052849685.1 of Lactuca virosa. Taxonomy (NCBI): domain Eukaryota; kingdom Viridiplantae; phylum Streptophyta; class Magnoliopsida; order Asterales; family Asteraceae; genus Lactuca; species Lactuca virosa. The sequence goes on from NC_136430.1 coordinate 189,343,464, forward strand.
CGTACAAGATGTATGGTGTGTATGCTGTGCATACATGAATGTACGCCCATCGTACTCCACTGTTAAGTCACTTTTCCCATTAAGTGCTTATACTCCATTCCACCGGCCATAAACACATACCCAGGTCCTCTTCAACGTCTTAATCAATAAAGTCAGTGACTTGGTGACTTAACATGACCCTAATAAGCCCAAAATCCAAAATGACATTCTATTCTCATAAAAATGATCTTAACTCTTGCATGAAACCAATAAGATGTTGGATTTAGTGTCTAAGCCTATAACTATAATTGGTATGTACTTGACCCGAGAGTAGCATGGTCCATTTGGGTTGCATGGCACCGAAACAATTTGTAAGGATGGACTTTTGAGAAAAGGATATTTATGATTTATTAATATATTATAAGTTCTAATATATTAATATGAAATTATATTATTTAATTAGTATTGATCAAGAATTAATTTGGAATTAATATTGTGATCAAAAGAGACTAATTAAATATAAGGGGTTGATTTGGTAAATCATTCATTCTTATGGTGTGGGCCAATGATCCATGATTCTTTAGGTTGGGCTAAACCAATGTGACAACCCATGGATGATAAATGGAGGTTTAAAACCATGGAGCCTAAGGAATATGGAAGGTCATGCACATTAGGGTTTACATGGTGTAACCCTAGTTTTGCCACACTATATAAGAACCCTCTTGGCTACTATAATCAGCACCCTAGTGATCTTTGGAAGAGCATAGCCGATTTTGAGTACAAGTCATCCTCTCTCAAGTCCTCCATTGTTGGTGGTGGTGTGTGAAGCATTTGAGGCATCACATTTGGGGTGCTAGGGTCTTATAGGTCCAAGGAATCAAGCTACAAGAAAAGGTATGTTATCTTTCTAGTTTGTGTTATACAAGTACCCATGTTTGTATGCTAGTTAGTGTAATGCTTTAGAAAATCAAATTGCATGTGTAATTAGAGAAAACATAGATCGAAAGCATTTAGGGTTGTATGTGCACCTTAAGGTTGTTAGAATGCTCAAAACCCTTCAGTGGTATCAGAGCCTAGGATTGTTTTCTATTATACTTGATGTTTTATAGGTTTTTCAAAGTTGGAAAAATCGAATTTCTGCATTCTGTCCAGTGAACTCGCCGAGTCCACTGGGTGACTCGCCGAGTCCCTTCAGAAAATGACCAACTCGACGAGTCCAGTTCATGTACTCACCGAGTTGGTGTTCCAGAGTGCAGATTTTCGAGTTTTGGCCAGAAATTGGATTAGGATCATTACCCCAAACTGTTTTTTAAACCATGAAATCTGTTTTTTCATAAGGTAATGATCATGCTTGTCCAATTAAAAGGTAATTGTCATAATTTCAAGATTTGTATTAGTTTATATGATTAGGCTAATTTCTTGAAGATTGATGATATGAATTACCTTATGCTTATGAGTTCATTTAGATCATGCATGTTTTATTTGATTATTGTGTTAATTAAATTAATGGTCTAAATGGTTTTAATGGACTCCATAACTTGTCCTCAAGTTATGGAAAACCAAAAGTCTTTTCTTTAAAAGTCATTAAGCTCATAAGTTAAGAAAATGAAAAGTTTTGAATAATGTTAAAACTTGTCATCAAGTTTTGGAATTTATAAAGTCACACTTATGAACACTTTAATTCCAAACCCTAAAATTTTAAAAGTTTAAAATTCAACCTTATACTATTATGATATTATAAGTTTAATAATATATATATATATATATATATATATATATATATATATATATATATATATATATATATATATATATATATATATATATGTATAAGACAAGTCAGTCTTACCATTAGTAGGCCTCATTCACGAAGCCGGTCTATAAGGGGGGGGGGGGGTATAAGGTTACTGCCTATAAAATGACAGTTTAATGGCTGTCCACTCTCACCCACCGCTTCCTTGACTGGTGGAGGGTCGTTAGTCAAACAGGTAGGATAAGACATTAATTCTCGTTAAAAGTATAATGAAAATTATAAAGTAACTAAATGTTTTATTAAATTCCCAATCTTAGTTACTTTAGGAAAATGTGAAATTGATGCTAATCAATGAAATTTCACTTTGCACCTTGCCAAGTCGTTAATGGACATGTGTGGTTAACCGACACATTAACTTGGACTAGCAAGGTGGCAAAGGGTAGCTTGATGTTTGTCATAGATCGGTGGAGCGTGTGTGGTTAACCGGCACATCGATTAGGTGATAAATGACATCGGGTGTACCAAGTTAATTTGCATGGTTATTCACACCTTGTTTGTGATCCTCGGTATCCCAGTCACAAACCTGAAGGGCATAATCGAGATTTAAACATGCCATTGAATAGTTCAATGAATCTCAAAGGAATCTAGTTATTTCAATCCAATTAAAACTTAATAAACTATTTCGTTTTTCATGGTGGAAATTGGTAAATCGTCATTTACCTACCTTAAAATATTTTGCAGGTTGGATTACGACATCCCTCTTCCAATTTGTAAAATATTATGTTAGGTCCTAGCCTTAATATTTCATTTGGGTGTTATATAAAGGACTTTTATCTAATATAAACTTTTTCTTTCTTCCTTTTCAGATGTCTTCCAACACTGCTTCTGCCTCAAACCCTACTAGCTCCTTCTCTCTCATAAACTTGTGTGGGAGAGTCATCTTTGATGGTTCCCACTTCAATGATTGGATTAGGAACATCAGGATGGTCACGCGCTATGAGGACAATGAATATGTCCTAGAAAAGGAGCTTATGGAAATCGATGAGTATTCTGCTATTCCTGAGGAGATCGCTGAGTTTAGGACTAATGAGAAGGATGCCACCAAGGTGTCTTGTATCATGTTGGCCACCATGACAGCTGAACTTCAAAAGTCCTATGAGGACTTCTACCCTTTTGAGATGCACCAGGACCTGATGGAAAGATACCATCAGAGTGGTCATCAAGAGAGGTATGAAATCATCTCTTCCATGATAACAACTAATATGAAGGATGGTGAACCCATCACGACCCACTTGCAGAAAATGCAAAGGTTTATGGATCAGTTCCACATGACCTATCATATGAACAAGGAGGAGGTCACACTTAGCAAACTTCAAGGGATTTTGAGGACTGCTGAAAGTAGTCTCAAAGGTAAATCGGTTGTTACTACTCCTACCACCGCCCCTGATCTGGCAATTGGACAAGGGAACGGGAAGAAGAGGAAGGCTCCCTCAAAGAGCCGCAAGGGAATGTCTCTTGATGGATCCTCTTCAAGTGGGACCAAGGCTAGTTCTACTGCTCCCTCTACCATTCCTAAGGAAGCAAAGTGTTTCTATTGTCATGAGAAAGGGCACTGGAAGCGAAGCTGCCCCAAATACTTGCGGGATGTTAAAGATAGGAAGGTTAAGGCCACCCATGAAGGTATTTATACTATTCTATCTAATAACTCATCACATTCTTATTCTTGGATCCTTGATACAGGTTGTGGATTTCACATTTGTTCTGATGTGCAGGGCCTAAAAAGAAGTAAGGATGTGGAGCACGGGAAGATAAACTTGATCATGGGGAATAGGAAGGTTTCACTTGTCACCAAGATTGAAGTTTACTCTTTATTGCTTAGTAGTGGGTTAGAGTTAGATTTGAATAATTGTTGCTACTCGTCTGAAATGGCGAGAAATATTATTTCCTTTCATGGTTTGTACAAACAAGGTTTTTGTTTTTCATTTGATAATGAAATTGGTGCTATTAATGCTTATTATAATGGTGTTTTTTATTTTAAAGCATTACCTTGTAATGGTGTATATGAAACTGTGATGGTTGTAGACAACTTAGGAAATAATGTGTTGCACATTAATTCTTTCAATGAATTGGATAAATCATGCTTGTGGCATTGTCGTCTTGGACATGTCAACAAGAAGTGCATAGACCAACTCCAAAAGGCTGGAGTTTTGGAGTCATTCGAATTAAGGTCAAATGACACTTGCGAATCCTGCTTACTTGGAAAGATGACCAAGTCACCCTTCACTGGTACTTGTGAAAGGGGTGAAGGTTTGTTGGATCTCATACACACCGATGTGTGTGGGCCCTTCAGAACCGCCACGAGGGATGCTAACCGCTTCTATGTGAATTTTACTGATGATTACAGTAGATATGGCTATGTCTACTTAATCAAGCATAGGTCAGAAACCTTTGAGAAATTCAAAGAGTTTAAACAAGAAGTAGAGAATCAGCTGGGAAGGAAGATAAAGATGCTCCGATCCGATCGGGGTGGTGAGTATCTTAGTATCGAGTTCCTTGACTATCTTGAGGAATGTGGAATTGTTTCACAGTTGAAGCCACCTAGGACACCACAGCTCAATGGTGTGGCTGAGAGGTGCAATCGAACCTTGTTGGACATGGTTCGTTCCATGATGAGTCGAGCTTCGTTACCTATCTCATTCTGGGGGTATGCCTTAGAGACTGCCAACCATATCCTTAATCTAGTCCCAGTTAAGAAGGTTGCCAAAACACCTCACGAGATGTGGACATGGAAGGTTCCCTCGTTAGCACACATCAAGGTTTGGGGTTGCAAGGCTTTCGTGAGACGCGATACTCACGACAAGCTCGAACCTCGAAGTGAGCGGTGTATTTTCATCGGCTACCCACAAAAATCCTTTGGTTATCTCTTCTACAGACCGAGTGACAATGTTGTCTTCGTTGCAAGGAGAGGAGTCTTTCGCGAGAGAGCTCATAGGCCAAGGAGACAGTGGGAGGCAAATTGACCTTGAAGAACTACAAGAGTCAAGCGGTGAAGGAACCTCAAACACTAGCGATTAACCTGAGGAGAAAACTCCTGTTGATCCAATTGACGAGTCTGTGCCTCTGAGGCGTTCCAGTAGAGTTAGAGTTCCACCTGAGTTTTATGGTTTCCATATTACTGCAGAAGGTGATACATTTATCAGTGATATCACACTAGTAAATTTGGATGAACCTAACAACTACAAGGAAGCCATGGCAGGCCCCGAGTCTGCTAAATGGAAAGCGGCTATGGACATCGAGATCCAATCCATGTATGACAATCAAGTTTGGAACTTGGTAGATAATGTACCGGGCTGTAAGATAGTCGAGTGTAAATGGATCTTCAAGAAGAAGACTGACATGGATGGGAAGGTACACCCTTACAAAGCACGATTGGTTGCGAAGGGCTTTACTCAAACTCCAGGAGTTGATTATGATGAGACATTCTCACCAGTAGCGAAGATTAAGTCTATTAGGGTTATGCTAGCCATAACTGCATTTCATGATTATGAAATATGGAAAATGGATGTCAAAACCGCTTTCCTTAATGGAAAGTTGGCTGAGGATGTTTACATGAGTCAGCCAGAGGGTTTTGTCGATGCAAAGTACCCTAATAGAGTGTGTAAGCTTGAGAAATCCATTTATGGATTAAAATAAGCATCACGCAGACGGAATCTTTGTTTCGATGAGAAAGTCAAAGAGTTTGGATTTTCAAGAAGCGAGGATGAGTCCTGTATATATGTCAAAGCTAGTGGGAGCATAGTTAGCTTTCTGGTATTGTCTATGGATGACATACTACTCATAGGAAATGACATCCCAACCTTGCAGGAGGTTAAGTCCTGGCTTGGGAAGTGTTTCGCTATGAAGGACCTCGGAGAAGCTGCTTATATTCTTGGGATAAGGATATTGAGAGACAGGAGTAAGAGACTAATTGGACTTAGTCAAAGTACCTACTTGGAAAAGGTGTTGAAAAGATTCAGCATGATGGATTCCAAGAAAGGTGACTTACCAATGCAGAGTAATGCCAAACTGAGTAAAACTCAGAGTCCGAGTACATAGGCTGAGATAGCTGAGATGAGTCGAATACCATATGCTTCCGCAGTTGGCTCGATCATGTATGATATGACTTGTACTAGCCCTGATGTGGCCTTTGCTTTGAGCATGGTCAATAGATATCAAGGGAATCTGGGCAAGGCTCATTGGATTGCGGTAAAGAACATTCTCAAGTACCTACGGAGGACTAAGGACTGGGTCCTTACCGTCGGTGGGAGTGATGACTTGAGAGTGGTGGGGTATAGTGACGCCAGCTTTCAGACCGAAAGAAATAATTTCCGCTCTCAGTCGGGCTGGGTCTTTACCCCGAATGGAGGAGCAATAACTTGGAAAAGTTCCAAGCAGGAGACAGTAGCCGATTCAACTTGTGAATCAGAGTACATAGCAACAAGTGAGGCGGCAAATGAGGCAATATGGCTGAAGAACTTCATTGGACCTTGGAGTTGTACCAACTATAAATGAGCCTATGGAGATTTTCTGTGACAGCGAGAGTACAGTTGCCTTTGCCAAGGAACCAAGGGATCATGGCAGATCCAGGCACATCGACAGAAAATACCACTTCATAAGACATCGAATAGAAGAAGGGATCCTCGTGGCAAAGAGGGTATCGTCTGAGGAGAACCCAGCAGATCCCCTCACGAATGGACTAAGTAGGGTTAAGCATCTACAGCATGCGAGGCACATCGGGCTGAAGGACGATATTAGTTTTAATGATTAGATAGCTATTTCGAAACTTGTAATAGTTGAAATGTAATTGACATTTGATGATAAATAAAAGGTGTTTTTTATTTATAAGTAATGTTAGTATCTTGTGTCAATAATTTACTATTGTTTCACTTTGCATGTTTTGACTTCCAGAATAATTATATTATTCAAACTATCCACAGTCGATCATACTTTGGAAGTAGGTATTGAGGCAAGGCTGTCATGAATTTGGCTTATAGATTGTCTGAATTGTATTAGACACAAAAAAGTTTGCTACAACATTCATGAGTGCTCATAAGGTTTGAGTATTGGATTAAACCCACGCTCACTTGAATCACTTCATGGAATTTATCTCGAGTGATCGTGAGACGATAATATCATATAAGTCTTCAAACCAAGAGATATGAGTTGTTAACTATGAGTTGGTTGTACATTGATAGTACGAAACCGCTTCAGTAACTTGATTCTATAAAACGTGCTGTTGTGTACAATTTAACGAGTAGTTAGTACAAGCATATGAGTCGAAGTTTATCCGTTCCTTTTAGTCCTTGGAGGATTAAAAGCGATATCTTGGCCCCTCGATGATTTTGTTTTGACTTATGTGCCGGGCCCGGTCAGAACTAAATTGATGTGTTCGATTAAGTTCTATGTCAGACAAATTGGAAATCGGGAAACAAACTGCTGGACAATAAGTATGACGTTGTTCCATGTATTTTTCCGGCTGATATCTTGAGAACAGAGGATTATATGATCACTTATCTAAAATAGAGCGTCAGAGTTCGACAGAGGATTTTAAGAGCTATGATTGCTAGTCGTTGTTTTAAGTCGTACTTGCAGTTATAGTTATTAGACTTATCCAAGTGGGAGACTGTTGGATTTAATGTCTAACCCCATAACTATAATTGGTATGTACTTGGCCCGAGAGTAGCATGGTCCATTTGGGTTGCATGGCACCGGAACAATTTGTAAGGATGGACTTTTGAGAAAAGGATATTTATGATTTATTAATATATTATAAGTTCTAATATATTAATATGAAATCATATTATTTAATTAGTATTGATCAAGAATTAATTTGGAATTAATTTTGTGATCAAAAGAGATTAATTAAATATAAGGGGCTGATTTGGTAAATCATTCATTCTTATGGTGTGGGTCAATGATCCATGATACTTTAGGTTGGGTTAAACCAATGTCACAACCCATGGATGATCCATGGAGGTTTAAATCCATGGAGCCTAAGGAATATGGAAGGTCATGCACATTAGGGTTTACATGGTGTAACCCTAGTTTTGCCATACTATATAAGAACCCTCTTGGCTACTAAAATCGACACCCTAGTGATCTTTGGAAGAGCATAGCCGATTTTGAGTACAAGTCATCCTCTCTCAAGTCCTCCATTGTTGGTGGTGTTGTGTGAAGCATTTGAGGCATCACATTTGGGGTGCTAGGCTCTTAAAGGTCCAAGGAATAAAGCTACAAGAAATGGTATGTTATCCAACTAGCTTTTGTTATACAAGTACCCATGTTTGTATGCTAGTTAGGGTAATGCTTTGGAAAATCAAATTGCATGTATAATTAGAGAAAACATAGATCGAAAGCATTTAGGGTTGTATGTGCACCGTAAGGTTGTTAGGATGCTCAAAACCTTTCATAAGACATCCAAGATGGCAACTTTCTGCCTTAGGGACTCATTTAGAACTGAGAGTAGCAACTCTAAGCCTAGGAGTCGGATTTGATCCATAAAGCTCTATACTTGGGACCAAAATGACTCCAAAACCAAAGTACACTAGATCTAAGCATACTTGAGGAAAGTTCAAGGCTTTATATGTCAAGATGATCTGAAATGAAGCAACTATCTCGAATCTACAACTTCTCCTTTGAACCACCACCTTGCTTTGCTCTTTACTTGCTTGGAAAATGGCTTCACAACAGCAAAATGCTCTCTAATGGCCTCCAAAGCTCCAAGAACACTCAAGGGTAGTTTGGGTTTCGTGGTGGCTGTCTAAGAGTGAGAGGGAGGCTGATATCTAGGACATTATGTTCTTTATATAGTGCTTAGCCCCCAAAATTAGGTTTTAGGATCTCTGAGCGTACGTTGGGCGTACTCCTCAAGCACCCACATCCACTTTCTTCTCTACGCTAGGCGTACCCCCATCTACACTGGGCGTACTTTCGCGCCTGCCACCTTGCATGCATGGTCCTTTCTCGCCATCTTTCTCCATTAAGGACTAATAATGCCAATAACTTCAAAGTGCTATAACTTCTTCATTCTAAGTCTGTTTCCGACGAACTTTATATCCATGAAAAGGTGGCGGGCAGCCCTACGCTCCTGGCCACACCCTCAAGCCTAAAACCTTCCGAATAAGACCCAAGACCTATAAAAGACCGAATCGCCTATTCCCTTTGGCCTCCGAGACCACAACCGGGTACTTTCAGCCGGGTGTTACAACTCTCCCCCACTTAAATTGGATTTCATCCTCGAAATCGATCCTTACTCACACCCGAATCCAGCTAACGATATGCAGAACGCAACTGATGGTCCTACGTGTCACTTATTCTTCTCAAGTCACCCGAGAGCCAACCGAACTTCCTTCCCGAAGAAACGAACTTCAAGATTCAACAACTCACTTCTGCCTTTCAAAAGATCAAATCCATGCTGGTCTGTCTTCCTGTCAGACCGTCCCTGCATAACCATTTGCAGGACATTTATACTTGACAGAAGGCTCAAATAATATTTCGAGTAGAAGATTCATTCCTGGAAAGGTTAGACTTAGACAAGAGCTGTGCAACAGGATCAAATCCATTACTCTGAGATTATCCAATCCAACCGTAAGTTTCTTCGCCCTTCTAATTCGCAAGCTACCCAACACAATAACCCTCACAATCACTACTTGCATCCGAACATCACACTATCTCTTATCTATCTTCCGAAGGAAACGGGACCTACCAGGTCCAAACTTGTCTGTCCACTATCTGGAATACCGGATTCCACCCGGTTACTGAACCACTGATCACCTTCTCAGTCGCTCCCAACGACTTCCGTATAAAACTTCGGCTACCGAAACTGCTCTATCCACAGTGCCACTCTTGGCTCTATAAATCCTAGAATCCCAAATCATGTATCTTGACCCACGGTCTCTGCCAGGTCTTACCTGCCTTGCTACTAACACACGGGCCTCGCCCACGGGTCCCACCCAAACCTTACTACTAAGTGGCCTTGCCCCTAGGTCTCACCTATCTAGGGCTATGCAGGTACAACTTCCTCAAGTTCTATCTATCTATCCTTCCTGCTACTTAGGAGATACGCCCCCCCGCCCACACTTCCTTAACTAGGAGATACAGCCCCCCTCCCACACTCCCCTAACTAGGAGATACGGGTCCTCGCCCACACTCCCCTAACTAGGAGATACGGGCCCCCTCCCACACTCCGCTATCTGACTGCTGATGCATGCTGTGGCTAACCCACAGTCTTACAACATTTTCCACATTGGCAGACTACTAGTGAATGTTACGGCTATCCCGTGGCCTTACACAACTTCTCACTTCAAACACACATACAACCTAACTTCCTGGATGAGATCGCGTCTTGATTGGAATCCCTACCCTGATTCCTAAGCTAGCTATCGAACAAGGACACAAAACCCTGCATCGGGAAGTTTCCCAAACTCCCAAATCACATACCCCTCAATCCAATCAGGCGCTTCTGCCCGACCGTGGCGGTGGTCGATGATTGTGACAACCCGAACATTTTTCCGTTTACATTAACCGATTCCTGTTAATAAAATTTGAATATTATTAATTTTCCGTCAAACATCTTGGTTTGGTAAATCATCTAGTTTTATATAATTAAAAATTTAATACAAGTCGGAACCAAAATCGCATTAAAAACCCGAGTTTTTCTTGAAAAATCAAACCGTTTTCGGCCTAAGTTAGTTTACGGCCGTAAACCCGTGTACGGCCGTACACTCGTTTACGGCCAACGACAGGTGGACCCCCCACCACCGACCATACAAACCCCTATAAATACGATTCCCTACCCCTCATTTACACTTTTTTTTGGCCGAAAACACTCGTTCTCTCTCTCTACCGCTCGACCGTAAACCCAAAAACACCTCATTTCTTCCGAAAAATCATCAGGAAACACTTCTGGGGGTTGTTTAGGAGCATCTAAAACATGTTTTCATCGAATCCAACATCCTTGATTCTTGAGTGTACGGCTGTACACCCTTCAAGTCTGCAAATCTTCATTGGTCGTAAACCAGTTCACGGCCGTACACCTTCAAAGATCGTACACCCTTCAAGAGGCAGTTCACGGCCGTAAACTCTCTTCACAGCCGTAAACCCCATTCACGGCCGTAAACACTTCCTGAGTGGTGCATTAGACTGAAAAACCCACTTTTCTCGATTCAATCAAGTCCCGGTAACATTCCTTAACCGAAAGCAAGTGTTTTCATAACACTTTATCTAACGAAATCACTAATTTAGATACATATATGCATTTAATTGTTATTAGGATTCCGTTAAGTGCTACACACTACAAATCGAGGGTCTTCATTCCATTTCGTTGATTCGACGCTCGTACACAACTAACAGTGAGTTCATACCCCTACGCTTTTAATGTTTTTTTTTAAAGTTTTCAGGGGGGGGGGGGAATACAAGCCAAACACAAATGATTTTTTTGTGAAATTATACAAAGGAATTTGAACAGATTTAAAACTTATGCAATTGATATAACCAAAGGATTCACATGTTTTATAAAGCATTTAGATATTTTATCCCTTTTGTAACATGCTGAGCCTAAGGGACATTTTCAACAAACATTGCATAGTTTTCAGACTAATACATGAACCAAGTACACATCATACATGCAAACTATAATAGGTATAGTTTGGGGTTTCAATACAAAGTTTACAAATTCAGAGCTTTACATGGTATAACATATAAACTATGACAGATTTAGTTTATGATATTCATTACTACAAAATAACAACATCTAATAATTATTTAATTATAATTATTGTTACATTACAAGTATACAACAAATTCATATACAAGAGAACAATACAAAACTATACGTAAACTAGTTAATACAGGATTGTGAGACAACACTTCAATTGTACCCCTTTGGGGTACAGGTTAAATCCTATCATAGTATAACCAGAGTCTCCTGGAGGGAGAGCGTGAGATTTGTGAATAGATCTATTCAGGACTGACAATCCCACACCTGAACTGCTAGCTACAGTTAGGCAGGCTTGCCTGGGGTGAAAAATGTCATTTAACCGACACTTGAAGAACGTTGTAAAGGTCACTAGGTCATATATCAAGCATGGTTATACGACTCACAATAGTATAAACTAACCATTTGTTTACGGGACTTCATTCTTCATTAGTTTTATTTTAAGTAATGAAACTACTATACGTACTGGTGGTAACCAGGGTTTTCATACAGAACATACTGTACAAAGGTTTTTGTACGAGAATACACACATACTACGATTGGTATTATCCAGAAATACAAACTAATGTTTTTCCTATACTACAACATGATACATTAACAAACAATTTAGTTAATTTCTATAATTTCTTAGTTTATGCATCAGGGTTATGTATGAAGAATATTCGATAGACTGTGGAATGTGTGGTTTCCTCCGCATTTCCTGTTCCTTGTTTGGTTGTGGGCTTAGGGCAGATCCACATAGTCAACTGTCTGTTCGATATTGGTTTATACATGGGTAGCATGAACTAAGTGGTCATAGATGGAACTGACATTACCACACTTTTACTAAAGAAAATATTGGATTTTCTTGGAAACATGCGAACATTTTTACAGAGTCACCAAGATGTTTTCATTACAAAAACATAGCTTATGAACTCACCAGCTTTACGCTGATACTCTTTCAAAACTGCTTGTATTCTCAGGAAATCACTAGACAGGTACCTCCTGGAGTTTTGAGAAGACGGAGCGTATAGAGTCACGTCTTTTTCTTTTGATTATACTTTTGATGTATAAAAACAAGAATCAAACATATGTAAATATCTTTTCATATATGTATTCAATGTAATGGTTGTGTTTACTATGATTACTATGATGCAATTGTTGTGATACTACATATGACGTCATCCACCCTCGAACGTTTCCGCCGTTCCGGTTTGGGGGTGTGACAGATTGGTATCAGAACTCTTGTTTATAGTGAACTAAGTATACCAAACCTTATATTTTATCCAACTATAAACACTAAGGGGCCCGAAGTGCTCTGAACTAAAATTATACTTTTAAAATATAAGTATTTTATAAGAAGTATACAAGTATACATAAGTACCAGAAACAATATCATGAGTAGAACAAAACAAAATTATTTGGATGTTGGACACTGCGGTTAAACCTGGATAGTTATGTAATCATGTTTGGGATCAATATAGCTTGATCAACTATATTTATTTGAGACATGACCAACATGTATTTGGGAGTGACTGTAGTATTGCAACAGACCTAAAACTTACCTAGCTATATACAACAAGATCTCGATAGATCCGAGAATACAACTTAAAATACTATAGGAGTATTTTAGCTAGAGCCGAATACAGTGTAGAGATTCATTCCAAGTGTTGCTACTCATTTCTTCCTAGCGATAGTTTACTTGTATGGTAACTTTTCTCTGTTTATCGCTTAGTAGCACACTTTATCTATCAGGCTGAGATATATCTTGTTTCATATCTCTTGATTCAAAATCCAGGGGACATACAATCCTCTTCTTCCTGATTACTTTTAGAAAAAGATGCCTCCTAGAAAGAGACCCAACAGGAAGAACAACGACCCTCCGCCGCCACCACCTCCTCAGTTCGATCCTGCCATGTTCCAGGCAGCAGTTACAGCCGCCGTGGCTGCAACAATGGCGCAAATAAACCCCGGTGGGGCTAGCAGATCCGGAGGTGGTACTCATCCCCAGAACCTCGGCGATCAGGGACATCTAAAGGAGTGTTCCTATAAAGATTTCATGAATGCAAAACCCAAATCTTTCGACGGTAATGGAGTAGTCATTTCCCTAACCCGATGGTTCGAGAAGATCGAATCCATTTTCGAGATCTGCGCATGTTCTAAGGCAAACAAGGTGAAGTTTGCCGCCTGCACCTTCACCAACAGAGCATTGACCTAGTGGAATGGTCGAGTCAAATCCCTAACTCTGCCAGTAGTGAATGCCATGGCTTGGGAGAGTCTAAAAGAACTCATGCTCGCTGAGTACTGCCCAAGGGGCGAAATGCAGAAGTTGGAGCACGAGCGATGGAACTTGAAGATGAAGGGTTCCGACATTGCTACCTATACAGCTAGATTCTGCGATCTGGCTCTTCTCTGTTCGGGAATGGTCACCCCGGAAAGCAAGAAGATAGAAAGATACATTTGGGGATTGACGCCCCCAACTTAAGGAAATGTCTTGGCTGCTAAGCCTACCACATTTGACAGCGCCAAGTGCCTGGCGCAGACCCTGATAGATCACGGGGTTGATCTTGATGAAGTGGCAGCCGCTCCCGAACCACCAAAGACGAATGGTGGGAAGAAAAAGTTCTGGAACAAGCGAAAGGGCCAGTCTTCGCAGGAGCCCTCCAAGAAACAACAAACAGTGGCAGTCCACGCTGCTACTACTCCTGCTGCTGTTCCAACCACTCAAGCACCTGCCAGTAGATATGCTGGTGCTCTTCCAAGGTGTGACAAGTGCAACTTTCGTTATCACGGACACTGCCGTGATATGCAATGCAATAACTGTGGCAAGAAGGGGTACACAACTTGATTCTGCAAGACACCAGTCCAACCAACCAATCAGGCTCCTGGAGCGGGCGCTGGTCAAGCCTGTTATGGCTGTAGGGAGGTTGGCCACTTCAAGAGAAATTTCCCCAAGGCAACAACAATGGGTAACGTAGGGAGAGTGCTGGCGATGGGCCAAGAGGAAGCAGTTGCTGATCCTACCATTGTTACGGGTACGTTCCCCCTCGACGACTCTTATGCATGCATTCTTTTCGATTCTGGTGCAGAGAGAAGTTTTGTTAGTCATGCATTTAAGCATCTGCTCAAATATAAAACCCAACCTTTAACCGAAACATTTACCGTTGAGATGGCTAACGGAAAGAAAGAAAGCAGTAACGACATATTCATAGGCTGTACCCTTACCCTAAACGACCATTCTTTTTCAATCGACTTAATGCCAGTTTCCATAAAAAGCTTCGATATCATCATCGGCATGGATTGGTTGAGCCCCAATCGTGCTGATATCCTTTGTTATGAAAAAGCCATTCGTTTAAACCTGCCCTCGGGAGAAGCCCTCATAGTTTACGGTGATAAACTTAGCTCAAACCTCCGTATCATTTCATGCATCAAAGCCCAGAAATATCTTTGGAAGGAGTGCCATGCATTCCTAGCCCATGTTGTTAACGAAAAGCAGGAAGTTAAAGACCTCGAGAGCATCCCCGAAGTCTGCAACTTTCCTGATGTCTTCCCCGAAGATCTTCCCGGAATCCCTCCCGTGCGCCAAGTCGAGTTCCGTATCGACTTAATCCCCGGAGCTACTCCCGTAGCTAAATCTCCATACCGTCTAGCACCGGCAGAAATGCAAGAGCTATCCAGCCAGCTCAACGAACTACTCAGCAAAGGATTCATAAGACCAAGTTCCTCACCCTGGGGAGCTCCGATCTTATTTGTGAAGAAGAAAGATGGATCCTTTCGGATGTGCATAGATTATCGTGAGTTGAATAAGCTTACCATCAAGAACCGTTATCCCTTACCTAGAATTGACGATATCTTTGATCAACTACAAGGAGCCAACTATTTTTCAAAGATAGACCTGAGATCAGGGTACCATCAGTTGCGAGTCCATGAGAGTGATGTTCCCACGACAGCATTCCGAACTCGCTATGGCCACTACGAATTTGTAGTTATGCCCTTTGGTCTAACCAATGCACCGACGGTGCTCATGGATTTGATGAATCGGGTGTGCCACCCCTTCCTAGACAAGTTTGTAATCGTGTTCATTGATGATATACTTGTCTATTCCCGAAGCGAGGAAGATCATAGTCAACACCTGAGGCTAGTGCTGGAAACTCTAAGGGCAGAGAAGCTATATGCGAAATTCTCTAAGTGCGAATTCTGGATCCGAAAAGTAACTTTCCTTGGTCACGTGGTTAGCGAGGAAGGCATACATGTGGACCCTTCCAAGATCAAGGCGATTGAGAATTATTCAGCACCGAAGATGCCCACAAAAATCCGTCAATTCTTGGGCCTCGCTGGCTACTATCGCAGATTTATCCAGAATTTCTCTAAGATTGCTAAGCCCTTAACCACCCTGACTCAGAAAGGTGTAACCTTTAGTTGGGGAGAAAAGCAAGAAACTGTGTTCGAAACATTGAACCGGGTCCTATGCACCTGTCTTGTCTCTGCCTGAAGGGACGGAAGACTTCGTAGTCTTCTGTGACACATCCAATCAGGGCCTAGGCTGTGTGCTAATGCAGCGAGGAAAGGTTATTGCCTATGCCTCGAGACAGCTGAAGGCACACGAGGTCAATTATACAACTCACAATTTGGAGTTGGGAGCAGTGGTCTTTGTGTTATAGATTTGGAGACATTACCTCTACGGAACCAAATGCACTGTCTTCACCGACCATAAGAGCCTACAACATATATTTGATCAGAAAGAATTGAATATGAGGCAATGGCGATGGGTAGAGCTACTCAGTGATTATGAGTGCGAAATACGCTACCATCCCGACAAGGCCAATGTGGTAGCGGATGCCCTCAGTCGGAAGGAATATTCAGGTCGTAGAGTGAAGGCACTGACAATGACCATCCATTCCCATCTATCCAATCAAATCAGAGAGGCTCAGATGGAAGCCTTAAAACCAGAGAACATGTTGGATGAAGCCCTGAGGGGGATGGAAAAGAACTTAGAGATCAGAGGAGACGAAGTTCACTATTTCATGGACCGGATCTGGACCCCAAAGTTCGGCGGTTACAGGGAGGTTGTCATGAATGAAGCTCACAAGACCAGATACTCCGTTCACCCAGGTTCGGATAAGATGTACCTGGATCTCGAAAACCTCTATTGGTGGCCAAACATGAAAGTAGAGATCGCTACCTTCACGGGCAAGTGTCTGACTTGCGCCAAGGTGAAGGTTGAATATCAAAAGCCCTCAGGTCTACTTCAGCAGCCAGAAATACCTGAGTGGAAGTGGGAAAGGATTACAATGGATTTTATCATTAAATTACCCAAATCTCCGAGTGGGTACGATACCATATGGGTAATTGTCGACCGATTGACCAAATCCGCCCACTTCCTACCAATCAAAGAAACGTTCAAGATGGAAAGACTTACACGAATCTACATCCAAGAGATAGTTCGTCTGCATCATGTGCCTGTATCCATTATCTCAGACCGGGATAGCAGATTCACCTCGAGATTTTGGTAGTCGCTGCAGAAAGCTCTTGGAACTAAGCTGGGTATGAGCACAGCTTACCATCCACAAACAGACGGGCAGAGTGAGAGAACCATTTAGACCTTGGAGGGCATGTTGAGAGCATGCGTCATAGATTTTGGTAAATCGTGGGAGACCCATTTTCCCTTGGTCGAGTTCTCTTACAACAATAGCTACCATACCAGTATCAAGGCTGCACCATTTGAAGCCCTCAATGGCCGTAAGTGCAGATCTCCTCTGTGCTGGGCTGAGGTGGGCGACACACAGTTAGCTAAGGGTCAAATTCCCGATAGCACTCTCACAGGCCCATAAATCATCCGAGAAACTACGAAAAAGATCATACAAATCCGGGAACGACTAAAAGCTTCAAGAGATAGACAAAAGAGCTACGCTGACAAGAGGCGAAAACCCTTGGAGTTCCAGGTTGGTGACCGTGTTCTATTGAAGGTCTCACCCTGGAAAGGAATGATACGCTTTGGAAAGCGTGGAAAGCTGACTCCGAGATACATAGGACCATTCGAGATCCTTGATAGGATCGGTCCCGTAGCTTACAAACTTCATTTACCCCAAGAACTTAGCAACGTACATCCCGTCTTCCACGTGTCGAACCTAAAGAAGTGTCTGTCTGACGAGACACTTGTGATCCCTCTTGATGAGATCGAAATCAACAAGAAACTTAACTTCGTGGAAGAACCAGTCGAAATCATGGATCGGGAAATCAAACGAACGAAACAAAGTCGCATACCGATAGTGAAGGTCCGCTGGAATGCCAAGCGGGGACCTGAATTCACTTGGGAGTGAGAAGAATCCATGAAACAGAAATACCCTCATCTTTTTCCAAGTCCATGCTTTGTATTCTATGTTTGAATTTCGGGACAAAATTCCCTCTAACGGGGGGATGATGTGACAACCCGAACATTATTCCATTTACATAACCGATTCTCGTTAATAAAATTTGAATATTATTAAGTTTCCGTCAAACTTCTTGGTTTGGTAAATCATCTAGTTTTAGATAATTAAAAATTTTATACAAGTTGGAACCAAAATCGCACGAAAAACCCGAGTTTTTCTTGAAAAATCAAACCGTTTTCGGCCTAAGTGAGTTTACGGCCGTAAACCCGTGTACGACCGTACACTCGTTTACGGCCAACGACATGTGGACCCCCGACCACCGACTATACTAACCCCTATAAATACGAGTCCCTACCCCTTATTTACACTTTTTCTGACCGAAAACACTCTCGTTCTCTCTCTCTACCGCTCGACCGTAAACCCAAAAACACCTCATTTCTTTCGAAAAATCATCAGGAAACACTTCTGGAGGTTGTTTAGGAGCATCTAAAACATGTTTTCATCGAATCCAGCATCCTTGATTCTTGAGTGTACGACCGTACACCCTTCAAATATGCAAATCTTCATTGGACGTAAACCAGTTCACGGCCGTATACCTTCAAAGGTCGTACTCCCTTCAAGAGGCAGTTCACGGCCGTAAACCCCATTCACGGCCGTAAACACTTCCTGAGTGGTGCATTAGACTGAAAAACCCACTTTTCTCGATTCAATCAAGTCCCGGTAACATTCCTTAACCGAAAGCAAGTGTTTTTCTAACACTTTATCTAACGAAATCACTAATTTAGATACATATATGTATTTAATTGTTATTAGGATTCCGTTAAGTGCCACACACTACAACTCGAGGGTCTTCATTCCAGTTCGTTGATTCAACGCTCATACACAACTAACAGTGAGTTCATACCCCTATGCTTTTAACGTTTTTTTTAAAGTTTTCAGGGGGGATTACAAGCTAAACACAAATGATTTTTTTGTGAAATTATACAAAGGAATTTGAACAGATTTAAAACTTATGCAATTGATATAACCAAAGGCTTCACATGTTTTATAAAACATTTAGATATTTTATCCCTTTTGTAACATGCTGAGCGTAAGGGACATTTTCAGCAAACATTGCATAGTTTTCAGACTAATACATGAACCAAGTACACATCATACATGCAAACTATAATAGGTATAGTTTGGGGTTTCAATACACAGTTTACAAATTCAGAGCTTTACATGGTATAACATATAAACTATGACAGATTTAGTTTATGATATTCATTACTACAAAATAACAACATCTAATAATTATTTAATTATAATTATTGTTACATTACAAGTATACAACAAATTCATATACAAGAGAACAATACAAAACTATACGTAAACTAGTTAATACAGGATTGTGAGACAACACTTCAATTGTACCCCTTTGGGGTACAGGTTAAATCCTATCATAGTATAACCAGAGTCTCCTGGAGGGAGAGCGTGAGATTTGTGAATAGATCTATTCGGGACTGACAATCCCACACCTGAACTGCTAGCTACAGTTAGGCAGGCTTGCCTGGGGTGAAAAATGTCATTTAACCGACACTTGAAGAACGTTGTAAAGGTCACTAGGTCATATCAAGCATGGTTATACGACTCACAATAGTATAAACTAACCATTTGTTTACGGGACTTCATTCTTCATTAGTTTTATTTTAAGTAATGAAACTACTATACGTACTGGTGGTAACCAGGGTTTTCATACAGAACATACTATACAAAGGTTTTTGTACGAGAATACACACATACTACGATTGGTATTATCCAGAAATACAAACTAATGTTTTTCCTATACTACAACATGATACATTAACAAACAATTTAGTTAATTTCTATAATTTCTTAGTTTATGCATCAGGGTTATGTATGAAGAATATTCAATAGAATGTGGAATGTGTGGTTTCTGCCTCATTTACTGTTCCTTGTTTGGTTGTGGGCTTAGGCAAGATCCACATAGTCAACTCTCTGTACGATATTGGTTTATACATGGCTAGCATGAACTAAGTGGTCATAGATGGAACTGACATTACCACACTTTTACTAAAGAAAATATTGGATTTTCTTGGAAACATGCGAACATTTTTACAGAGTCACCAACAGGTTTTCATTACAAAAACATAGCTTATGAACTCACCAGCTTTATGCTGATACTCTTTCAAAACTGCTTGTATTCTTAGGAAATCAGTAACACAGGTACCTCCTGGAGTTTTGAGAAGACGGAGCGTATAGAGTCACGTCTTTTTCTTTTGATTTTTCTTTTGATGTATAAAAACAAGAATCAAACAGATGTAAATATCTTTTCATATATGTATTGAATGTAATGGTTGTGTTTACTATGATTACTATGATGCAATTATTGTGATACTACATATGACGTCATCCACCCTCGAACGTTTCCGCCGTTCCGGTTTGGGGGTGTGACAGTGATCCTCAATGTCGTATGGGAAGGTGCCATCACCTGTCCCACTGCAGCCAAACTTGGACATTGGGCCTTCTTGTGGCCCCTCTGACTGCAATGGAAGCAAATCAGGTCTGGTCCCTGGGTGGTGGTAGCAGTACAATCCCTGCTATAATGACCGATCTGGCCGCACCTGAAACAGCCAGAATCGCCACCACTTCCACTCTTACATGCACACTCGTGTGTCCTGCCGCACTTCCCATAGTGGCTACGGTCCTGATGACCTCTCGATCTAGAATCTGGCGTCTTGGGCCTCTTGCCCGATCTCGCGGATGTCTGCACCTCGACTGGTTTCCTCTTCTTATCTGCCTCTAAGTCAATCTCCCTCTCCTTGGCTCGAGCGATCATATCCTCCAGCATGTTACAGCTGGACCGACTCACGAACTATCTAATATCGCTCCTCAGTATCTCGTGGTACCGAGCCTTCTTCATCTCCTCGTCCGCCACATACTGTGGAACAACAAGGGCTCTCTCTCTGAACTTGGTGGTGATCTCCGCCACAGTATCAGTAGTCTGCTGGAGGTCCTGAATCTCTCGTGCTAACTGCTGCACCTCAATAACTGGCGCAAACTCAGCCTTGAACCTGGCCGAGAAGTCACCCCATGTCATCGCGTCCAATGCGGCATCATCTCCAATAGCATGTCAAACCTCCTCCCACCAATCATGCGCTCTGTCCTTCAGAAGACAGGAGGCGAGTCGGACCTTGTCCCCCTCGGGACACTGGCTAGAACGGAAGGCGTTGGTGACATCTGCCAACCATCGGCTGCTAGCAATGGGGTCCTTAGCCCCATGATAGTCTGGAGCTCCACAGGCTCTGAACTCCCTGAATGTCAATGTGCGCGCCCCCACCATGGCCGCCATCTCGGTGCGGAATGCACCCAACCTCTCATCCAAAATCTCCATAATTCCCTCCTTGACAGTACCAAAGATCACCGGAGTCTGGTCCAAAATACTGCGCATAATCTGAGCTAAAATAAACTCTCTGCTCATCTAGCTGCCCGGCTCCAGAGCCCGAGCCTGATCCCTCACCGGTACCTGAACTGCCCACTGGTCTACCCCGTAGCGTCACTATACTACATAATAACATAACAACCATCAGAATACTCATCACTATCGAGGGATCACACACGCACTACGCGTTCCCCAGTTTTATCTCGGCCCTCCTTGACTCCAGTACGGATCCTCTGCTTTCAGTAGTATGGGCCCATACTACTTTCCTCAAGGATTGCCTTGACTCCACCAAGTCCCTTACTACTGCTTCCAACACTACTCTCATCCTAGGCTTGTCCTAGGGTAATCAACATCCCACTCTCCGCCATCAGCTGCATAAGAAGTCCCTGCTATCTCCCCTTAACTAGCTCATGAATACCATTACATATCACTAAGACTAGATAATTCTTCGAATGAGAGATCCTATCCTACAACGGTTGGACTCAGACAAGAGCTACGAAATAGAGTTGGACCTAACCTTATGAAATTATTTAGTCCTCGCAATATGTAACTTAACATATTCTTCACTAGTTAGTAAAAGACAACTAGAACTCCTAAAAGCACAAAGCAAGCAACATTCGAGCATTGAGTACACATAATAAAGCATATACTAATCAGGCCATCATACTGACTAATCTGTACTAGCATGCAATTTATAAAGCTGATACACATATAACAAGCACATAAGGCATCCTTCCTAGATTGCATGCACCACACCCTTTTCTCTTTTCAAAATTCTTTCCTTTTCTCAAAGTTCGTTTATAAAAATGATTTTATTTTGAAAATTTCCATACCAAGTCCTTAGTTTGAGTTCAGATACACCCGAGAGTGTGCCCGAATCCCTCAAACCAAGGCTCTGATACCAACTTGAAACATCCCAAACATACGGTCCAAAAATTTCATTTTAATTTAATAATAAAACCATAGTTATCAACCAATTTCATCAAAACATAGGTTATAATATCTCAAACATTGTTATCAGATTTTCAAAACAACAGAGTAAACATCCCAGGCTAAAATATCTTGGTGTGTGCAATGCAGTCATCCCGAGCTCTTCTCTTTGCAAATAGAAGTACCTGAAACCAAAACTGAAACCGTAAGCACGAAGCTTAGTGAGTCTCCCCAATCTACCACATACCATACACATAATCAAATACTGCAAACATTGGGCCTAGCCCGCTACCTCGGGCCCCGCCCGGCATTGGACGCATCCGGCATCAGGCCCCGCCTGGCATCGAGCCTCGCTCGGTATACATATCTGTTTCTACCAGACCCCGCCTGTCTCTGGGCCCCACCCGCTATACACATACAAACATATAATCATAATCATGCTAGTACATAATAGACAAACACAACACTATAACTGCTAGTCTTACGGCCCCGCCTAGCTTGGGCCCCACCCTACTATGCTAATAATGAGATATGGAACCCCGTCCACACTCAGCTAGTTATGAGATACGGGCCCCCGCCCACACTCACCTCCCTACCAGGCACATACAAGTATCACAAAGAATACAAGTATAACTAAACATGCATTCCTTCCTCGGGTACCACCCGACATCAAACCGTAGTTCAGAAACATACATATAAACCTTCGTCGGGCCTTGCCCGACATCGGACCATAATCTGGAAGCATATAAACTACACCGGGCTAACCATGACATCAGATCTAAATCCGGTATACACTAACATACATAAACGGGCCGACATTGGTGCCTTAGACGCGTTCCTACAGGAGAAAACTCACCTCACAAGCTGACTGTAGAATCCTGCGAATAAACCTCTCGCTGCTAGCTAGCAGATCCCTGAACTGCTGATCTCTCGACTCCCCGAGCTACCGTTACCCAAATTAAAAATTAGTCCAAATCAATAATCCTCCTTAGTGTAAAATGACCATTTTACCCCTAGTCCAACTTGGTCCATATCTAAGGCCCCAAAACCATAATACAAAAGGCCGAATACTAGGTAGGCTTCCCAAGCCCACTAGTGGCCCAATTTGCTAAATTGGGCCCAATCCCTCTAATGGGCCTTACCCTAAGCCCAAACATATTCTTGAACCAAATTATCTGATTCCGATGACCCACTAAGGCCCAAAGAACTAAAATCCAATACACGGCCCAACCCGATGCTCAAAATACGTCAAGCCCATATCTGATGAGTACGCGGGGCGTACTCCTCTGTACGCTAAGTGTACAAGCTGTATGGTGTGTACGCTGCCCGTACATGAATGTACGCTCAGCATACTCCACTATTAAGTCACTTTTCCCATTAAGTGCTTAATACTCCATTCCACCGGCCATAAACACAGATCCAGGTTCTCTTCAACGTCTTAATCAATAAAGTCACTGAATTGGTGACTTAACATGACCCTAATAAGCCTAAACTCCAAAATGGCATTCTATTCTCATAAAAATGATCTTAACTCATGCATAAACTCAATAAGACATCCACGATGGCAAGTTTCTGCCTTAGGGACTCATTTAGAACTAAGAGTAGCAACTATATGCCTAGGAGTCGGATTTGAACCATAAAGCTCTATACTTGGGACCAAAATGATGCTAAAACCAAACTACACTAGATCTAAGCATACTTGAGGAAATTTCAAGGCTTTATACCTCAAGATGATCTGAAATGAAGCAACAATCTTGGATCTACAGCTTCTCCTTTGAACCACCACCTTGCTTTGCTATTTACTTGCTTGGAAAATGGCTTCACAACACCAAAATGCTCTCTAATGGCCTCCAAAGCTCCAAGAACACTCAAGGGAGGATTAGGATTTTGTGGTGGCTGCCTAAGAATGAGAGGGAGGCTGATATATAGGGCATTATGTTCTTTATATAGTGCTTAGCCCCCAAAATTAGGGTTTAGGATCTCTAAGCGTATGCTGGGCGTACTCCTCAAGCACCCACGTCCACTTTCTTCTCTACGCTGGGCATACCCCCATCTACGCCGGGCGTACTTTCGCGCCTGCCATCTTGCATGCATGGTCCTTTCTCGCCATCTTTCTCCATTAAGGACCAATAATGCCAATAACTTCAAAGTGCTATAACTTCTTCATTCTAAGTCCGTTTCCGACAAACTTTATATCCATGAAAAGGTGGCGGGAAGCCCTGCGCTCCTAGCCACACCCTCAAGCCTAAAATCTTCCGAATAAGACCCAAGACCCATAAAAGGCCGAATCGCCTATTCCCTTTGGCCTCCGAGACCACAACCGGGTACTTTCAGAACCGGGTGTTATAATTGGGAGTAGTATTAGGTGGTGGGATGGCATCAGATGTTGGAGTGATGTGGACAAGGTGCGGATCGAGTGGAGGAGCAGGGTTATGTTGTAAGAAAACATCAGGTGTTGGAAGTTGTGAGATATAGTGAGAGGGAAATTGGTTGGTACCAAATTCTGCATGGCGAGAAAGATATAGGCCTTGAGTTTTAAAGTCATAACATTTATAGGCAGATTTGGAGGTTGAGTATCCAAAGAATACACAGGGGATGGAGCGAGGTTGTAGGTTAGAGGTTGTGTAAGGACGAAGCCATGGGTAGCATAAGCAACTAAAAGGTTTGAGTTTGGAGTAGTTGGGTTGTTGAGTAAAGAGACACTCAAAGGGAATTTTATTAGATAAAGTGGATATGGGAAGTCGTTAATAAGGTATACGGTTGTCTCAAGTGCATGCGACCAGAAGGTGAGTGGTAATTTTACATGATGGAACAATGCGATTCCAATTTCAACAATATGTCTATGTCGTCTTTCGGCAATGCCGTTTTGCTCAGGAGTGTGGGGTGGAGTAGTATAGTGGGAGATACCATGTGATTCTAGAAAGGGTAACAAACCATCATATTCCCCACCATTATCACTGAAAAAAGAAACGATTGGTAAATTGAAGTATTTTTCAACAAACAATTTGAATTAGGGAAACAATGTGGCCACGTCAATTTTTTTTCATAAGAAAAAGTCGAGTATATTTGGAGAAATAATCGACAAAGATAACACAATATTTGTAGTTATCAACGGATATTTGGACTGACCCCCATACATCAGAATATATAAGTTGGGGTGGTTTGGTGGTATCAAACGAATTTGGACCAAATGGTAATTTGTGACTTTTATTGACTGAACATGAAAGACAATGGAAATTAGACAAAGAGTTGGATTTTAATCCCATCATAGAAACAATATGCTTAAATACTTTAGTAAAGGGGCGCCCTAATTTATGATGCAGGTCAAGTGGAGAGTGTTTAAGGGTAAGATTGAGTTGGAGTTGGGAAGGTAGGCTTGCATGATATACATCCTCAGTGTTCTTACATCACATTAGATGCGCCCCCGTGCGAAGATCCTTCACAAAAATGAGATGGATAGAATTCCACCGAAACATGGTTAGTATCTGTAACACCCATAAAATTCATTCCAATTTAAACTTTTTTAAATCATTCAAAAACCAATAATTATTAAAAATTTGTTTTCAAAATGGTTTCAAGTCAGAGTATCCCAGAATCAAATCATAAAAATATAAGGAGGTGCACGATCATGCCTTCGCCTTCCCGCGATCATCAGAAGTACCTGAAACATAATCAACAACTGTAAGCCCGAAGCATAGTGAGTTCCCCCAAAATACCAATGCCATACAAACCATAAGCATATCATATAAACAAATAACATGTATAATGAGCCATCAACTTGACTGGACCGCCTCGCAAGGCCATTAGTCTATGTGGACCGCTCTCCGAGCCATCGACACGTCTGGATCGCCTCTCAGGGCGTTCAGCCTATCCGGACCGCTCGTCGGGCCTTCAGCCTGGCTAGTACGACCTAACCGGGTCTGCAGTCTATCCGGTCCGCCCTGGGTATGTTAGCGCAAGCACAAAGCATGACCACCTCAACCTAACCCCCAATCAAACAACCATGTGCATATAAATATCATACACTAGCTAGCATGTACAAATAGTCATACAGATCTAACAGATCACTAACATAGCATCATCCTATATACCAGGATACTGACCTAACTGGTCACTAACATAGCATCATCCTATATACCAAGATACCGACCTTACAGGTCACTAACCATATCATCATGCAATACCCAGGATAACAATCCAAAAAAAGGGCCAACATTGGTGCCTTCGACCCTGTTAGTATAGTGAGGACAACTCACCTCACAAGTAGCTTGGGATGAGAATGTCAAACTCCCGAAATACAGCTCCAAACTCAAACACCTACATCCACCAATGATCCACTTCCATAAATTTCCAAATTACTAAAATACCCCCAGAAGTCAAACTGGTCAAAGTCAAAGTCAACGGTCAAGGTCAACAGTCCATATTGACCCAACTCGTCGAGTTCCTTCAGAACTCAAAAAATCGTGAAAACCCTAGTCGACTCGCTGAGTTTCCAGACAACTTGTTGAGTCCATGCAGTGTCCAGAATGTCGGGAAAACCCTAACCAACTCGTTGAGTTACTTCTCTAACTCGCCGAGTTCATGTAGAATCCAGAAGGCGGGAAACCCTCATTCAACTCGTCGAGTTAACTATGCAACTCGTCGAGTTCCTTCAGTCCATTTCTCATTCAAATGCTTTTAAGTGAAACCAAAGCTCCAAATGTAGATCTAGGCTCCTAGGGTGTTGTTATCACATAAAGTTGCTAACTTTACATGCATGCAAGGCTCCATGAAACTAGAGCGCTCATAACTAGCCTTAGAATAAGGTTTTGGACATGAAGGAGGGCCAAAGATTCATAAAGCTTGAGGCCTTATGTCTATAAGGGCCTAGAGGAGTCCATATCTGAAACTACGCCCTTGTGACAAGCTCAAATCCGAAAGTGATTCCATTTTGCACCAAAATGCCCATATTCCAACATAAGAATAGATCTAAGAAATGGAAGGACAAGGTGAAGACTTTTTACCTTCTACTGGATGCCAACACGATGTAGATACTGGATCTACAAGCTTCCCCTCATTCCAAGCTTCTTCAACAATGCACCAAAAACACACTTTTAGCCTCTCACACACTCAAGAATAGGGTTTAGATCGATTAGGGTTGCTTCTGGCCGCCAAAAGGTGGTAAGGGGGTTGGAGGAAAGGAATTAAGGTCATTTAAATAGGGTGCAAACCCTAAAAATTAGGGTTTTCAAACACAACCTCTACTCGTCGAGTTGGGTCCTCCAACTCATCGAGTAGGTCCTAAAGTTTACGCAGGCTGACTAATATCTACACGACGGGTTGGGGCCTCTAACTCGTCGAGTACGCTTCCTTAATTGCATGAAAATCCCTAAAATCTCATTCCTGGAAATCGGGATGTTGCAGTATCACACAGTTTGGCAACAAAAACAAGATTCTGACGTAACTTCAAACATATAAAACATCTTTGAGTGTAAGTCACTTAGGATATGTGTTTAAGTGTATGTGTCCAACATGTGTAATGGGTAAACGTGTACCGTCACCAAGAACAATTTCATCAGGGCCACCGTACTCAGAAACACTATGAAGAGTGTTTCGATCAGATGTGACATGATTGGAAGCACTGGTGTCAAAGAGCCATGGGGAAGGAGAAGGGCCAGAAGTTGTGACATTTGCTATAGGTGTAGTAGCGTTGGAGGGTTCAGCAGTCACATTGTTTTCTCTGAGAAACCGAGCAAGCTTTCGACAGTCTCGAGTGAGATGGCGTGGACTGTTCAAAAACTGACAGAACGTGTTCTTTTTATTGTTGCGGTAGTTACCAGATGTAGTGTTACCAGACCACTAAGGTCGAGTATTTGTACCAGACCAATGAGACTTGTTGTTGCGATTGACGGGCCAGAAGAACGAGTGGCAGAGTTCTGTTGTCGAGAGGTGTATTTGACTGTGGTGATAGGGGATTCGACAGTTGAAGAGTGTTCTTTAAGAGCTTGTTCATAATCTTGGAGTTTGTCGAATAGTTCAGAGAACGAGAGTGGGTTATCATGAACCTTGATTGCAGCGGCTATAGTGTTGTATTCATCACCGAGTTTCGAGAGTAATGGACCATGAGGTCTTCTTTAGTGATTGGGCTTTGTCCTAGGGTAAGATCGTCAGTAATGGATCTCATATCTTATAGGAATTCAGCTATGGAGCGAATACCTTTGGGGTTTTTGACAAGCTTGGATTTGAGGGATATGATGTGTGATTGAGAAGCGGAAGCAAAGATGGCGGTTAGTCTTTCCCATACATCTTGAGCAGTGACAACAGAGGATATAAGGGGTTGAATAGTTTCTAGGCAACTTCCAATAATTGCTGAGAGAAGCATTTGGTCCTTGCGATACCAGAAAAGGTATTATGGGTTTGGTACTTTGCCTTCTTTGTCATCGATCTGCTTGACGGGTTGATCTGAATCTCCTATGATGAAATCTTCAAGTTCAAGTCCGATGAGAGTAGATTCAACTTGCTTCCTTTATACTAGAAAATTGGTAGCAATGAGTTTGGTTGTTAGGTGTGCGGCGGCTGTTGTAACAACCGTCAAATTTAGATCAAAGATGGTCGGTAAATTGGTGTGACGCTACTAGGACAAAACCGAATTTATGTTTCGTCATTACGTGCCTAACAAGTTTAAATGATATTATAACGGTTAATCGATTATAAGCATATTAATCATAAATTTATGCGATATGTAGCGTGAAATTAACGTAATATGAACATGGTATATATAAATATATATGTATGCTATATATGATTTACTATGTCCAATATTAAACATACAAGGTAAATCTTTGGCTAACATACTTAAAATGACTAAATTCTATACTTATACATTTATATAGATCATAAGATAATACATATATATTATAGCGTATATGTTAATATGTACTTGATACCAAGTGACATAAACTTATGCTCGTGGGTATATATATATATATATATATATATATATATATATATATATAAAGCCATAGCAGAGAGGGGGTGTAAGCGAGTAAAATCTGCTATATCAATTTCTTGTACTAATTGATGTGGAATAACTTCATGTCTTATTAGTTATATATATATATATATATATATATATATATATATATATATATATAAAAGACATGAAGTTATTCCACATCAATTAGTACAAGAAATTGATATAGCAGATTTTACTCGCTTACACCCCTCTCTGCTATGGCTATCACACATGATATAAAAATACACATACAAATATCTTGCACAAGAATGGAGCAAATCCTTAATTAAATTTCCATTGGATTATATGGCCCACACCAATATTAAAAGTCATAAAAATCAGGAAGATGATCCCCTAGTACTACTACAATTCGTCACCCTCTTCCCTCTCTATCTCTCTCATCTCTCTATCAACTACAAGCTCACAAATACCACATGTGCTCAATATCTATGAGAACTATGTCAAGTACTTCAATATCTTCTATAATCTGCAGTAGTACAATGAACCATGTGAAGAAACCCAATCAAATATCTCAAGGACGATACAGTTTCTCATCCACCACCTCACTCATCTTCCTTTCCCCTCACGATTGCCCTAAGCTACACACACAATTCAGCACATATGCATATCCTTCATGAATCTCGATTGTACAATTCAAACTCTGCCAAAATCCACAGCTGTAAAAGTGATATAGAGAAGCTTCATAATATCTCTTCGTTTTTTGAAGGCCCCACTCACTTTTCTATCACCTGCCCATGCCTTTCACGTCCGTGTCTCCTCCAATAAACAGAGGAGGAATTCAGCAGCGATTTGAGTCGTTTTCCCCATCTCTAACCCAGCTCCTTCTACCTTCTTTTTCTCCGATGGCAAACCAACCCAAAAGCTCCCTGATCACCACCGATTCCAGTTGAAGCAAACCCCTGACCATAAACAGGCCTGTAGGCGCAGCTTACCAAAGAAAAAGAAGCAGCGACTACTTCCATTTTTCCCTCCTGCCTTCATTTGTTCGACTCTCAAACAACTTTCACTCATCTTTTCCTTGCTCCTCCATGCATTGATCTCAGGTAAATTCCTTACCTTCTCTGATCAAAATTCGTCCAACAAGCACCGTGAACAATAGGCGCCTGCCATGGTGGCCGGTGGCCTGAACAGGTGGCCTGAACAGTTCCAACAGGACGATCCCGGTGGCGGGTTTGGTCCTAGTCAGGTGTCTATAGTTCTTGATTCTATTATTTTTCTGCCATGTGATGTTTAGGTCGACTCCAAGATTCCCATTCCAGATCCCGCTTAGAACAGGAGCTTCCCGACACTTCCGACTCTCGAAACCAACGGGAGTTCTATGGCCCCTATTTCTTATTATCAAAGTTTGGGGGAGAATACATGTAGTTCGGTCTTATTATCATGATAAAAATGGTTCAAAACAAGTGAATTAAAGTATTTATAGGTATCGAAACCCTAGAAGGCATGAAACGGGCCCCTATAGGCCGGCCCCAGAAAACCCTAGGGCGACGACTTGCTCTCCAAGCAAGCCGTTTCCTGATCCTTCTAGAATGCCCCGATGACTTATCCTCCACGAAGTCAATGCCGGTCAACCATTTGACCGGATCGGTCAAACCGGCTTGAGTCGAACTCGTCAAAAATAAAAGCTCCTCAGCTCCCAGCGACCGATGCGTCGTGCACCTAAATCGCGCACTCGCGGCGTCGGCCAGTGCCAGACTAGGCTAAACTAGGCGCGCGCGCGTGCTTGGCCTATTCCTTTGATCCAGTAAAGCCTTTGAAGGCCTATCAAGAGAATAAGCTTATAAACCCACAAAAGTTTCTTCCCCCCACCAATGTGGGATACAAAGGAAATTGCCAACTTCCAAATCCTTTATATATATATATATATATATATATATATATATATATATATATATATATATATATATATATATATATATATATATAAAGTTCCAACAGATTTAACTATAAACACATGGTTATTCAATCTTGTATGACTAAATAGTAACGATTCATTACTATTTCTGTTATATCTCATAAGTAACTGGTTCCGTTTTCATTTATTGTTCTTATTCTGCATTTTAGAGTGTCTGCATACGACACACTGGTACCTTGAACTTACAATTTCACAACTTTTATCTATCTTTTTTTAACAGTTTACTTCATACCCTTATATAAAATATAAATACTTTAATAATCCTTAATTGTTATGAACATTTAAGTTATATGAACTTAATACTCAGTAACATTTCACAGCTTAGATTTACAGTTACCTTTATAAAGTAAGTTGTTATAATCATGCATGCTTACGTGACATATAATGAAATCTTAGTTCATCAACATTCTTCTTGTATATGATTATATATACTTAGTGATAGTTGTTTTACTTCAATTCACTTGTTTTGAACCATTTTTATAATGATTATATATACTTAGTTATAGTTACCACGAGAGTCATGGGTCTAAAACCACAATAGAATCGCTTAGTGATGGAAACCCAACTTGACATTAGTGCTCCTAATTCTCAAGTTTAAAGGGTAACAACGAAGTCACTAACGATAGAAGGTACTATCATTAATGATAGATCCATGTGAGGTAGGATAATACGTCGTTGCCGAGAAAGAGGTTGAGTTACAACTCTTAACAAAGTTTTGGAGACATCTAAGAAATAAAGATGTTGTAAAACTTTGCCTATATGATCTAGAGGTGGTGCCGCCTCAAGTGAAGATTAGTGGTTTATCTTCTAAAGGATCATGAAAAGGGTTTATAGCGCATGACCATATTAGCGCTCAGGGAGAACACAAAGATGGCTTGTGATGTGTGGGGGTAAACCGGAGAGGTCATTAAGGTTCATGGTTTAAACCTATAAGGATACCATTGAATCGGTCTCTTCTTGTTTGTTCTCATTAAACTAGGGTTTAATCTTCGTGACACCTAAGTGACATCATCTGTCTGAGTGAAAGGAAACTTTCCAACTTGGTGGGGGATTGTTGGAACTTTATATATATATATATATATATATATATATATATATATATATATATATAAAGGATTTGCAAGTTGGCAATTTCCTTTGTATCCCACATTGGTGGGGGGAAAAAACTTTTGTGGGTTTATAAGCTTATTACCTTGATAGGCCTTCAAAGGCTTTAGTGGATCAAAGGAATGGGCCAAGCCCACGCGTACGCCTAGCCTAGCCTAGCACTAGCCGACGCCGCGAGTGCGCAAAATGGCGCGATTTAGGCGCACTTGGCACTTCGCACGACGCATCGGTCAAGCTGAGGAGCTTTTATTTTTGATGAGTTCGGGTCAAGCCAATTTGACCGATCCGGTCAAATGGTTGACCGGCGTTGACTTCGTGAAGGATAAGTCATCGGGGCATTCTAGAAGGATCAGGAAACGGCTTGCTTGGAGAGCAAGTCGTCGCCCTAGGGATTTTTGGGGCCGGCCTATGGGGGCCCGTTTCATGCCTTCTAGGGTTTCGATACCTATAAATACTGCTCCCTAGGAGCCATTTGACACTCTCACGAAAATCGAGAGCTCTCTCCCACTCTCTGTGTTTTTTCTTCCAGTTTCCGAGTATTCGCTTTGTGTTTATCGATCTACAGTGCTGTTGGAAAATCTATAGATCTGCATTAAATCCTGGGGTTTTACTCTATTGCTTACATCCAGTAGAAGCGAAGTAAAAACCTTTAAGGACAGGAGTCCAATCCGTGTAGTTATCTGAAGTTCAAGATCAGCAATCAAGAGGTTGGTTTTACTTTCTGTCTTGCATTTAATTTCGTCCAACAACAAGACAGTCTTCTTCTTCCTTTCTTATAATCAGATCTAATCGTGAAGGATTGATCTGGTTTTGGACGAAACTTGGTAAATATAATAATAATAATTGGATCTATAATTCGCAGCTAATCGACATATAATTCTCAATATAATTTGTCAGTTTCCTTGCGTGTCTATTAGTTTGATTTTCAACATTCTTAAAGGTTTTTTTTGTGATAATTCAACAGACTAATGGACACTACTGCTAGCCTCCACTTCATGAACCAAGAGTTTGCCAAACTTGACCAATTCCATGGTCAGAACTACACCCGTTGGGCCGAGAAGGTCAAGTTCATGCTTCATGTATTGAAGCTCGCCTTTGTGTTGGACCCAGAACTGGCACCAATTCCTGCTAATCCAATTCCCGAGGCGGGGAAAACTGTGGACCCAGCGGTCATCGCAGATCTGGAAAAGCAAAGGACTCTGCGTAGAGCGTCTGAGGAAGTTTGTGTGGGTCACATCAAGAACTCCCTATCTGATCGGCTCTATGATCTTTACGCGCCGGTCAAAGATCCAAGAGAGCTATGGAATGCGTTGGAACTTAAGTACAAGGCACATGAGGAAGGTACTAACAAGTACCTTATGTCTAAGTACCTAGAGTTTCAAATGGCTGATGACAAATCAATCATGGAGCAAGTATATGAGCTCCAAGTCATGGTCAAAAAGTTGAACGCACTCTCCATCTCTATTCCAGAACTCTTTCAGGTTGGTGCGATCATCGCAAAACTGCCACCCTCGTGGAAAGATTTCTCTAAGAGAATGATGCATATATCTGAGGACTACTCCTTGGATGATCTGATGAAACACCTCCGCATTGAGGAGGAAACTCGCATCAGGGACAAGCGTGGTAAAGTCGGATCGAGTGTGCATCACGTGTCAGCTGGGGGTTCTAGTCACAAAGGCAAGTTCGGGGGACAAAAGAAGAAGAACTTGGGACCCAAGAAACAAAACTTTAAGAAATCAGGACATCAGAATCCTAACTCAAAGCCAAAGAGGGCCGGACCTTGCCACGTCTGCGGAGAGATTGGGCACTATGCGAGAGAATGCAAGGATCGCAAATCAGGAGCGGTAGCACATGCAGTCGAGCAGGTGACTGACATGGTGGCAAGTGTGAACCTTGGAGAGATTTTTATGATCTCCTCCCTTACCCGAACAATCAGTGCTCGAGGATGGTTCGTGGACACTGGATCCACCGTGCATGTTTGTGGGCAACGAGAGAGCTTCCGTACTTACCGCCCAATGCCTCATGGGACGGTAGTTGTCTGTGCTGATGGCCACAGAGCTGAAGTTCAAGGAAGAGGTGATGTTCGTGTGAAGTTCACATGTGGTGAATGGGTAACCCTTCGAGATGTTCTTCATGTTCCTACTATCTCGAAAGGGTTGGTTTCTGCAGACAAGTTTGACAAGGGTGGGTTCAAGATGCTGCTTGAGAGAGGCAAAATTGGGATCACTAAAGGCAGAAGATATGTTGGGAGGACGAACAATTGTTCAGGGATGTATCGTTTGTGCCTTAGTGATGAGGGTAGTGTGAGTGGTCCTAGTGTTGTGAGTGGTAGTTCTAGTGTTGCTAGTGTGTCAAGTGTTGATAATGATGTAATTGGTGGATTGGTTGCTAATGTGAATGAAGTGAACTTTTCTGGTTATTTTGTTTGTTCAATTTCTTTATGGCATAAACGTTTAGCTCACACTAATGTTAAAAATATTGAAAAAATGCAAACTAAAGGAATGTTAAAATATGACACAAAAGATTTTGAAAAATGTGCAACTTGTGTGAAATCAAAGTTCACTAAGAAACCATTTCCATCAGTTAAGAGAAACACATCATTACTTGAGTTGATTCATTCTGATATATGTGAGTTAAATGAAATCCTTACTCGAGGAGGAAAAAGGTATTTCATCACATTTTGTGATGACTCCAGTCGATATCTACATGTTTATTTGCTGAGATCAAAAGATGAAGCTTTTGATGCATTTAAACGATATAAGGCTGAGGTCGAAAAGAGGCGGAGAATATTTCAACCAAGAGTTTGACACATTCTGCGAAGAGAATGGAATCAAACATGAGCGAACTTCACCATACACTCCCCAACAGAATGGTTTGGCTGAAAGAAAGAACCGAACCCTTTGTGAGATGGTCAACTGTATGTTGAACCAATCGGGTCAACCAAACAATCTGTGGGGGGAAGCACTATTGACTGCTTGCTATGTTCATAATAGGATCACTAGTCGTGTGATTCCTACAAGCCCTTATGAGTTGTGGAAAGGTAGAAAGCCTAACCTAGACTATTTTAAAGTGTGGGGGTGTGTTGCTTATTATCGGACTCCCGATCCTAAGCGAACCAAATTCGGAGCACGAGCTAATAAGAGTATATTCATTGGATATGCTCAAAATAGCAAGGCTTACCGGTTATTGGATATTGATTCGGGTGTTGTTGTGGAATCCAGAGATGTGGAATTCTTTGAGGACAAGTTTTCTAGGGATGAAGAAAACTCTAGTCATACAACATCTACAAGTACTTCTCGAGAAATACTCCCACATCCTCTATTGTGGAGGAACCAAGGAGAAGTACTAGGGCTAGAATAGAGAAAAGTTTTGGAGATGATTTCTATTCTTATTTGGTCTAAGGAACACAAAAGAAAGTGACGAGAGAGGTCATCTTTGCCATTAATTTGGATGATGATCCTAAGACTTTTACTGAAGCCATGATGTCTCGAGATGCTCCTTTGTGGAAGGAAGCCATCAATGACGAAATTGATTCAATCATGGGTAATGGAACTTGGGAGTTAGCTGATCTATCCAAGGGGAGAAAACCCATAGGATCCAAGTGGATATTCAAGAGAAAGTATCATCCAGATGGATCCATATCTGCCTATAAAGCAAGATTAGTTGCTAAGGGCTATAGGCAGCGAGAAGGTATCGACTATTTTGATACCTATGCCCTAGTTGCTAGGATTAGTTCTATTAGAACTCTCATAGAAATATCAGCTTTGAAAGGATTGTACATTCATCAAATGGATGTGAAGACAGCCTTTCTAAATGGTTATCTCAAGGAGGAGATTTACTTGGAGCAACCTGAAGGTTTCGTGATACCTAGACAAGAAAACAAAGTGTGTATACTTGTTAAATCCTTGTACGGGTTGAAGCAAGCTCCTAAACAGTGGCATGAGAGATTTGACACCACTGTGACTGCCTTTGGTTTTCAGCACAATAGTGCTGACAGATGTATTTATTCTAAACATACATCCAATTACATAGTAGTTATATGTCTTTATGTTGATGATATGTTGATCATTGGCACTCACCTAGAAGGTATTCTTGAGATAAAGAAATACCTATCCTCGAACTTTAAAATGAAAGATCTTGGAGAAGTTGATACAATTCTTGGTATCAAGGTGAAAAGGACAGGTGGTTAGATTTCTCTGAGTCAATCTCATTACATAGAGAAAATTCTGACAAAGTTTCAACATTTGAACATTAAAGAATTCAACACTCCTTTTGATTCAAGTGTGAAACTAAAGGTGAATTCTGGTCGAGCAGTGGCTCAACTAGAATATGCTAGTGCAGTTGGAAGCATGATGTATGCTACTCACTGCACTCGACCTGACATCGCATTCGCTGTAAGCAAACTGAGTCAGTATACTGTTAATCCAGGGACGGAGCACTGGAAGGCAGTAGGTAGAGTACTAGGATACCTGAAAAGGACAAGTATTTTTGAGTTGACGTATTCATCATCTAACGGAATACTTGAAGGTTATTCCGATGCCAGTTGGATTGATCACACTAGTGATTCAAAATCAATAAGTGGTTGGGTTTATACTCTAGCTAGTGGTGCTATTTCTTGGGCGAGCAAGAAACAGACATGCATAGCTCATTCAACGATGGAAGCAGAGCTAATTGCCTTAGCAGCAGTGGGCAAAGAGGCAGAGTGGATTCGAGATCTACTTATGGATATCCGTTTGTGGGATATCCCTATGCCTTCAATACCCATGTACTGTGACAGTGAGGCCACACTGTCTAAAGTATATAATGCGGGATATAATGGGAAGTCGAGACATGTAGGTCTGCGGCACAATTTTGTGAGACAACTAATTGAAAGTGGTACCATCAAGGTTGTCTATGTCAAGACCAGTAGAAACTTGGCAGATCCGTTTACCAAACCATTGACGAGAGATTTGGTTACATCTACCACGAGAGTCATGGGTCTAAAACCACAATAGAATCGCTTAGTGATGGAAACCCAACTTGACATTAGTGCTCCTAATTCTCAAGTTTAAAGGGTAACAACGTAGTCACTAACGATAGAAGGTACTATCATTAATGATAGATCCATCTGAGGTAGGATAGTACGTCGTTGCCGAGAAAGAGGTTGAGTTACAACTCTTAACAAAATTTTGGAGACATCTAAGCAACGAAGATGTTGTAAAACTTTGTCTATATGATCTAGAGGTGGTGCCGCCTCAAGTGAAGATTAGTGGTTTATCTTCTAAAGGATCATGAAAAGGGTTTATAGCGCATGGCCATATTAGCGCTCAGGGAGAACACAAAGATGACTTGTGATGTATGGGGGTAAACCGGAGAGGTCATTAAGGTTCATGGTTTAAACTTATAAGGATACCATTGAATCGGTATCTTCTTGTTTGTTCTCATTAAACTAGTGTTTAATCTTCGTGACACCTAAGTGACATCATCTGTCTGAGTGAAAGGAAACTTTCCAACTTGGTAGGGGATTGTTGGAACTTTATATATATATATATATATATATATATATATATATATATATATAAAGGATTTGCAAGTTGGAAATTTCCTTTGTATCCCATATTGATGGGGGGAAAAACTTTTGTGGGTTTATAAGCTTATTCCCTTGATAGGCCTTCAAAGGCTTTAGTGGATCAAAGGAATGGGCCAAGCCCACGCGCGCGCGTAGCCTAGCAATAGCCGACGCCGCGAGTGCGCGAAATGGCGCGCGATTTAGGCGCACTTGGGACTTCGCACGACACATCGGTCGCTGGGAGCTGAGGAGCTTTTATTTTTGATGAGTTCGGGTCAAGCCGGTTTGACCGATCCGGTCA
Organism: Lactuca virosa; assembly: GCF_052849685.1. Taxonomy (NCBI): domain Eukaryota; kingdom Viridiplantae; phylum Streptophyta; class Magnoliopsida; order Asterales; family Asteraceae; genus Lactuca; species Lactuca virosa. The sequence continues at coordinate 189,381,558 of NC_136430.1, forward strand.
AATGATTGACCGGCGTTGACTTCGTGGAGGATAAGACATCGGGGCATTCTAGAAGGATCAGGAAACGGCTTGCTTGGAGAGCAAGTCGTCGCCCTAGGGATTTCTGGGGCCGGCCTATGGGGGCCCGTTTCATGCTTTCTAGGGTTTCGATACCTATAAATATTGCTCCCTAGGAGCCATTTGACACTCTCACGAAAATCGAGAGCTCTTTCCCACTCTCTGCGTTTTTTCGTCCAGTTTCCGAGTATTTGCTTTGTGTTTATCGATCTCCAGTGCTGTTGGAAAATCGATAGATCTGCATTAAATCCTGGGGTTTTACTCTGTTGCTTACAGCCATTAGAAGCGAAGTAAAAACCTTTAAGGACAGGAGTCCAATCCGTGCAGTTATCTGAAATTCAAGATCAGCAATCAACAGGTTGGTTTTACTTTCTGTCTTGCATTTAATTTTGTCCAACAACAGGACAGTCTTCTTCTTCCTTTCTTATAATCAGATCTAATCGTGAAGGATTGATCTGGTTTTGGACGAAACTTGGTAAATATAATAATAATAATTGGATCTATAATTCGCAACTAATCGACATATAATTCTCAATATTATTTGTCGGTTTCCTTGCGTGTCTATTAGTTTGATTTTCAACAAAATCAAGATACCAAAGTTGTGCATGTATATATAGAATATTAAAGAAACAAAGTGAAAGTTATTAATCTACTTAAGTCGTGCTAAGGCTGTAAAACCTAATATAAATATACATATACATACACTAAAAGGGTAACAGATGGAATTTCCGTATAAATTGTTATTATGGTTTCCTTGCACATTAAATATCATAGTATAAAATAACTACTCTGTCATCATAATATCAATGTCGAATCAAGAACAATAAATATAGAAGTTTTAAGAATTTTGAGAATCATGTTCTTAATTGGCAAATAGCTTCACGCGTCTAGCGAATCTAGGATTCTTTGTGGGTTTGTTATACCCATTCCACATAGGTTCATTATACCTATTCTTCGTGGGTTTATTATACCCATTCAACATAGGTTCATTATACCTATTCTTTGTGGGTTTATTATAGCCATTCTAAATAGGTTCATTATACCTATTCTAAATACCAAACCTAATCCGTTTGAGTATTCATTATAAATTTCATCCGGTTTCGCAAAGGCTAAATTCATAATATTTAGTAGAAACCTTCCGTCACATAACCGTTAATCCTCGAGGGAACGACTAACGCTAGGTATAAGTGTCATAATATTGATCTTATATGGTACAACCGCCCGCCTGAAGTTGCTAGCTGCAACTACGTCTGACGAGATGAATTTTGGCGCTGGCGTTAGCATTATCGAACATTACCCCATGTTACAACGGGGTGAATGACTTTAGCACGCGCGCCCTATTATGGTGTCGGTGCAATAATAAAGTTCAGTGTCAAGAGTTTGGTTATGACATTGTCTAATATTCCTTTCGTTTTTAAATTAATAAAAACGACAAACGATGATATGATTATCATATAGTAAATTGACAAATAGAGACTCATTTACTAATAATGTGACAACCCGAAACTTTCTCCGTTTTCATTTAAGAATTCCGTTAATAAAATTTGAATTTTATAGAGTCCCGTCGAATTCCTTTGGTTTAGAAAGTCATTTCGTTATATAATTGAGCTTCATATACGAGTCGGAACCAAAACCACGTGAAATTTCGAGAATCCCTTCGAACAAGACCGAGTTCACGGCCGTACACTCGTTTACGACCAACATCGGGTGGACCCAATCACCGACCTCGAAAACACCTATAAATACGAGGCCCTACTCCTCATTTACACTTTTCTGGCGGACACTCTCTTTCTCTCTCTAGACTCGTGACCGTACACCCCTAAAACACCTTTACTCTTCCGGAAAACATTGAAAAACACCATTGGGGGTCATTCCGTAGCATCTAGAACACGTTATTCATCAAATCCAGCAACCTTGTTCTTGAGTGTACGGCCGTACACCTTCAAATCTGCAAATCTTCATTGATCGCACACCAGTTCACGGCCGTACACCTTCAAAGGCCGTACACCCTTCGAGAGGCAGTCTACGGCCGTACACGGTTCACGGCCGTACACTCCCTTTACGGTCGTAAACCCCATTCACGGCCGTACACACTCCTTAAGTGCTGCTATTGACTGAAAATCCACTTTCCTCGATTCGATCAAGTCCCGGTAACATTCCTTAACCGAAAACAGGTGTTTTTCTAACATTTTATCTAACGAAATCGCTAATTTAGATACATATATGTATTTAATTGTTAATAGGATCCCGTTAAGTGCCACACGTTATGACTCAAGGGTCTTCATTTCAGTTCGTTGATTCGACGTTGCACACAACTAACTGTGAGTTCATACCCCTATGTCTTTATTGTTTTTTTTTACGTTTTCAAGGGGGGGGGGGGAATACAAGCCAAACATAAATGATTTTATGAAATTTATACAAAAGGATTTCAATAAACTTAAAACGGATGCAATGGATACAATTATACAGTTTCTATACTTTTCTAAAATATGTAGATATTTTGTCCCTTTTGTATTATGCAGAGCATAAGGGAAGTTTTCATCATAATCATAGAGATTTCAATGTAAAACATGAATTGAATACTTGAATGAACATATAAACTATAATAGGTATAGTTTATGGAACAATTAACATATCAATGCACAAATCATAGATTCAATGCAACCAGACATATAAACTATTAAATGTGTAGTTTATAAGATACATAGGCAGCAAGTTAAATTCAATGGATTCATTTTATTCTACATGTAATCGTTAGTATAGCATTTTATGAGTGAGCATTCTTCGTGTACTTCCCTAAGTACTAACAAAAGTCCTGAGATTATAACCAGAGTCTCCTGGAGGGAGAACGTGAGTTTGTGTATAGATCTATATGGGATTGACAATCCCACACCATAACTGCTAGCTACAGTTTGGCTGGCAGGCCTGGGTGACAAAGTCATTTCGATTTCGAAACCTGAAGAACGTCGTTCAGGCAATTCAATGGTCAAGTATGGTTATAACAACTCATAAATTTGGTACTAAGAAAATCCGATTAATGTATGAATGGTAATAACCTTAATTAGTTTTATTATAAAGTAATAGGACTACTATACATATTACAGTTTTCAGAGCTTTCCGAACTTACTATACATACTGGTGATAATCAGGGTTTTTCTTGTAAAAGAGGTTTCTTATTCAATCAAACAATGCTCAACACATTCAATGAGATTCAGTAGCAAATATTCATAGTTAGTTCTATAACTCCTTAATTTATGCATCAGGGTTAAGTATGAAGAATATTCGATAGACTGTGGAATATGTGATTTCTGCCCCATTTCCTGTTCCTTGTTTGGTTGTGGACTTAGGGCAGATCCACATAATCCACTGTCTGTTCGATATTGGTTTATACGTGACAAGTATGAATTAAGTAGTCATAGAAAGAACTGGTTTATCACACTTCAACTAAAGAAAATAATGGATTTTCTTGTAAACATATGAACATTTTCATAGATTCATTAACATGTTTTCTCTTCAAAAACATACTTATGAACTCATCAGCTTTATGCTGATACTCTTTCAAAACTGCTTGTATTCTCAGCAAATCAGTAGACAGGTAGCTCCGGGAGTTTTGAGAAGACGGAGCGTATAGAGTCTCGTCTTTCTTTTGCTACTTTATAATGTATATAAATATGAAGCAAACAGATGTAAATACCTTTTTCATATATGTATTCAATGTAATGGTTGTGTTTACTATGATTACTATGATGCAATTGTTGTGATACTATACATGAAGTCATCCACCCCCGAACGTTTCCGCCGTTCCGGTTTGGGGGTGTGACAAATAAGTTGGTTCAACCTATCCAACAGTAAAATAATCTTTTCGTGTTGGAAAATTGTCAAATTGTGTTTTGAAAAGAATAAAGGTTTTATTTCTCTATAATAAATTCTTTTATGAAACTTTTATGTTATTTTAAGAATATATGGAGTCAAAACCTGTAGGACTCACCAACATCATTGTTGACGTATTTTAACATGTATTCTCAGGAAATTAAGAAAAGAAATCCACGCGAGGAGTATGGAATCATCGTCTTATGTTTATGTTCTAAATTACGTTTTATGTTCTCTTTTTGAATCGTTGAAGATTTGTCATGAAACATGTAATAAAGTAAGATATAATTATGTCGTATGTGATGTAAGACTTTAAGTGGTTGTTTAATGTTTGATATATGCTATGTTTGTGATATTCGATTTTCGTCACTCACCCGACAATTCCGCCGTCGGCTGGGGGTGTGACAGCTGTGATCTGAATGGTGGGTTTAGGCATGACAGAGGTTAGGGTTTTTCTGAGGATCAAGACTCGAATGAGCAATCAAAGCTCTGATACCATATAGAGAGAAGAAGTAATGAAGTGATTTATGTATTGTATTGTATATTTGATATATGTACAGAGGGGCTTTTTATAGCTACTGATGAAACTATCTATGGGAATGATATATGCTAACGTTGGAGAAGTGACAACAGTAAATGAGTTTGATAATTCAAAATATATGCAGAATATTATCTCTTAATAAATTGGCCCTGAGTTATCAAGACAAATTTCCAGACTTCGAGAAGATGGGAATCAAAACTCACTACACAATAGCTATGATAATACGATGCAATCAACTATTCATGTAAACTAAAACCCATTGGAAGTGATGCAATCAACAACTCATCTACAATATTAAGATCATAATTCATCAAAAGCGCACACATAAATTCATTGTATTCACATACTAAAACTGATCAAAAACGCATACAATGATACATAAAAAGCCCTAAAATCCAAGATGTTAACATGAGAATTACTTGCTTATAGACGATTGCAAGAAGAAAGACGACGAGGTTAGAACCATAATTCCAAGTCTTATGTTTTTTTAGAAGATAGAGGCAATATGCTCCATTTAGTTTTCATTTCGATTTTAATGAGTTTAAAATATAAAAAATAATTATTAAATATTTTTTTTGGATAAATTTGATATTTTGAAAACTTAAAAACGGTAAATGTGATCTTTAAAAATTAGGTTTGACAAATATGATATTTGACATTTAACAAAGCATTTATGAAATTTTTCCTAGCAATAATGGTTAATGATTTGTAATGGTATCCAATTTTTTTATAATTATACATATTTAGTCACTAAACTTTTTTAACATGATTTGCCATTCAAATTATTCTAATTGTTCAAAAAATATCAATATGACCGGCAAACCCACTATACCCAGTCATATTGGTATATTTTGAACAATGTCATATTGGTATATTTTGAACAATTTGAACTAGTTGAATAGTAGGCCACATACAAAAAAAAAAAAAAAAAAACAATGATCAAATATGTACAAACGTAATAGTTGAGTACCTTTTGAAGTCATTATCCGTTATTTTAACAAACCGATTACTTTCCATTGAGTTGACTGATCAACTTATGTTAAACTTTTTTTTTTAATAAATTTATAGATAAATAGTGTATTAGATTTGATTATATAAACTATAAAATTAAATTAATAATATATGTATAGAATACAATATAATTTTGAAAACTGTAAGCATTTGAATACATTTTAAACCATTTTCTAGCCATTTAACCTATTTAATTCATTAGGTATATTCCTCTCTTAAGTAATTGTTTATTTATTTTATTCATATGATGGATATTTAATAAATTACAAAACAAATTAATCCCCTATAATAATATAAGCAAAGTCAAAGTTGTCGACGCCGTTAACAAAACAGTACTTAATTGTTCAACAATGGTTGGTAGATTATTGGTGCACGTTAACCAATTAATAATAAAAGATATATATGCAATCTGTGAAATCAGATGTCTTACCTCATCCACACAAAAGGTATATCGTCCCAAATTCAGTAGCTATATGACAATCTCCTTCCAAATGCTACGCTTGTAATTTCTTTCAACACTTTATCTGAATTATCAAATAACTATTTTCTCAACAAACAATGGAAGCCTTCCTGAAAGAGATCCAACATCTTAAAATCCAACTAGAAGATATAAAGTCAGCCACAAACAACTTTGATAACAACAAAATCATCGGAAGAGGCGGATTTGGAAAGGTGTACAAAGGAGTGGTCTGTCACTCTAAGGGGCAAAGCATGGTTGCTTTTAAGCGTCTAGATAGTAGCTATGGGCAAGGATATCCTGAGTTCTTGAAAGAAATTCTAATGCTTTCCCGTTGCACACATGAAAATCTCATCTCACTCGTGGGATTTTGCAATGAAGATGATGAAAAGATCATTGTGTATGAGTATGCATCTCATGGAAGCCTCGATCATCATTTAAGTAACACTGATCTCACATGGAGGCAACGTCTCAAGATATGCATTGCAGCTGCAAAGGGGCTCTGCTATCTTCATGATCCCAATGGATCAAAACAAAGAGTTATCCACCGTGATATTAAAAGTTCCAACATTCTACTTGATGGGAATTGGAATGCTAAAGTTTCTGACATGGGACTATCGAAAATAGGACCCGCTAATCAGTCACACAGTTTTCTTCCCACCAATGTTGTGGGTACCTTTGGGTATATAGATCCGTTGTATATGGAGACATACTCCCTCACCAAAGAGTCGGATGTATACTCTTTTGGTTTGGTCTTATTTGAAGTATTGTGTGGGAGACTATGCATTGAACATAAAAATGGTCATTTCCATAGTTTAGTGCCAATGTGGAAAAAAAGATATGAAGAGACGAAATTAGATGAGATTATCTTTGAAGAGGTGAAACAACATATGGATCAGAGGTCATTGAAAACATTTTCAGACATTGCTTATCAATGTTTGCGTATCTCTCGTGAAGAACGACCAAAGATGTCTCATGTTGTTGAAAAACTTGAGTTCGCGCTTGAGTTTCAAGAGATTTCTGAAGAGGTGGAGCTACCAATTGACTATGAAGAGATGAGTAAGGCTGCAGTTCCTCCTCTGGTCTACAGATCCAAAGAAGAACTAATGATGCTTCTCTCCAAAGGAATCATGGTTAACGAGGGCAAAACGGTAATTACATATATCTATAACTATAGAATATCGCTTTAGATTTAATTTATCTATATTATAAATGGTAACTTGTGATTTATGAAAAGTTAATCTAAGCAGATGATTATAACCAAATAATTGCAAAGTATACATTTCCATGTAGATCTATTTAGTAACACTCATGTTTGAGATTTCACTTTACCTTCAAATGCTAACACAATATATTCAATATAACTTGAAAACTGAGAAAATATTGGCTCTACAACTCTCTACTCTCATAAATGTACTTGTATCCTAACTTGAGCTTTTTAATGGACAGTGGTTTTCGTTAAATAAGAGTGGAGAACATTGTGAAATGATATCCGCAGCAGAATGTTTAATTCCTTTGTACTCTATACCTCGACAAAAAAAATATTTTTTCCTCGAGGAAATCAAAGTTAATTACATGCCCTCCTTTGTGTTTCTAGGTTGTTTAGACTATTTCATGAATATATAATATATAATGTACTCTTTGATGCTCCTTGATGCAGATTTATAGTGAATGACAATATACCATTATGTTGGAAATTCAAAACACATGTGAGAACACAGTTTTTGTCACCACATATCACATACACAATAAATCTTGTGTTCAATTTGGAGTACAGAAGTAGCGACTATTTAGGCCTTGGTTACATATTGGCTGGGGAGACAAATTCTTCGACTTCATACTTTGCAGATAAGAGAGAAGATGGATTGTTGATGGCTGAATTGTATCACTTTGCTAGTGATAGGAGAAATGTTGATCTTGAAATTACATTTGAATGCCAAAATCCATTGATAGTAGAAGGCATCGAGTTTCAACCCATGGAGAGAGTAAGCCGACAAATGCCAATTTATTGATTTGGAGCATTTTGTTTATGTTTTTAGTTCTTCAAACACTGTTAGAAAATAAATCAGTAGCAAATACATTTCAAAGAAAGAGAATACGAATCCTTTTTATGTAATTGTTCAAAGTCTAATATGTCAGTTTCCTAGGTGGAAAAGCATGAAGTGTTAGAGGATAAGGAGGTGGATTTGCAAACCATGTCACATTCAGAAACATATTGGGAACAAAAATTGCCAAATGATTGGGAAGAGATGATCAAGTGGTCAAAAGATAGTCTGCAATGGACAACAAAGAAGGAACTCTATTCTATTCTTTGCAAAGGATTCCTAATCAATAATGGGGAAGAGGTATATTTGATTTAAATGATTTGTTCTTATGAGTTTTGAGACACTCTTAATCATTTAATTCTCATATGTACCATGTTGTGAAGCCTATGAACATTATTTCAAAGGAAAAACTCCAGAATTCTAGAACAATTATTTACACATTTATTGATTTACAGTGGTTTTCTCTTGCAAAAAATGGGAAGAAATGTCATATGCTATCAGCAAGAATATTGGCTTTGCGAAAATCAGAATGGAAATGGCGTTCTTTACCTGAATCAAGGTTCTTTCTTTATCTCTTGTTAACAAGGGTATCATTGTGTTTCCCTATTTTAAGAAAATTTCTGTTAAAGGCAACAATTTATTTTTGCAGATTTGAAGAAGTTGCTTTTGATCCTCATGGCAGCTTTCGGATAAAATGTAGCTCTAATATCCTTTCGCCTGAAACAACATATGGAAGTTACCTTGTCTACAAATTACAAGAAAACTATTCTGGATATGAGCCACCTTTAAAAGTGATTGATGGTGTGAAAGTGAGTGATGGTGTTTTCTTTCAACCTTTTGAAAGACAAAATCATAGTGAGGAAGATCTATCATGGTATATCTATTTACTTAGTCCTCAAACCCCAATTATTAGACGAAAGGTTTATCAAGATAACCATGAGCTTGTGAATAGACCCAAGAAGAAACGGATTCCACAACAAAGGAATGATGGCTGGATGGAAGTAAACGTATGGGAATTTCAAACTGGTACTACAACCGAAAGTATATCCAAGAATCTTAGATTAATGACCATTTCTGATGCTAATAGGTCGCTTAAAGGGCTTATTGTGCAAGGCATTGAGTTTAGACCCATATAAGTTCACTTAATTATGCACTGATCTGATACGTCTCCAAGATTTATCTTTTTATCATTATTTCAAATTAGGAGTTATCTTTTATAGAAATTAAATATCCTCATACTTTTTCTTCCTACACATCCTCCTACCACTTTTAGATGATGACAATTATAATAAAAAATTAATAACTTTATTAAATCCGACAAATGTCACAATCTTAAGTGTCTAAGACGAGGTAGTAAGAAAAAATGGGAAGATATTTGATTTCTCTATCTCTTATTATTATTTAAGATTAGTATTTCCTTAATATTTTGTTTTGGTATGTTTTTAGTTTTGGTAAGTAGGGTTTTGTCAGAACATTATAGAACATTATAAGTATATGACCTTAGGGTCGTTTTTAGATAGTCAATTAAGAAAAAAATCAAAAATTACCACAAAATGACATGTGGAAATTAATTTTTAAGAATTAACCACAAAATTACATGTGTCCAAATGCATAAGAAATTGACAAGTGGCAAAAAGTTCTTTATTTATTAGGAAGGATATGTCTTTCTTTCATCATTTGCTGTTAGGAACACATACCATTAGTTTACATTTGAGCGTTATTTTAGTAACAAAGCATTTATAAACTGTTATTTTAGTAACGAAACATTATATTTGTTGGAACTCCAATATTTTGTTAATTTCTTGAGGATTTGAACTCATCCTACATGTTTTTTAGACATCCTTCGCCTGATTTGTTTGAAGTTTCAACCCATTTTAATCATATTTTATTACCTGCACATATTGTTCCACAATTCATCAAAGTATGGTCATTTTTGGGAAAACACAGATCAATTGAACACATTTAATATCGTTTATTACGTTCCCAAAATCGTCCGATCAAACCTCCCCGACTTTATTCCAACCTCGTCCCGAGGTTGACCTGAAATCATCAGTGTAGTCTTATTTTTCATCGTAAGAAAAACTCAACAAAATCACAAACCCATGAAGGCGTTACCATGGCCACCGCATGCCGGTAGGGGTACACCCACCAACCTATATATGTTATTGATAATTTTTGTTTTAGGAAATGCAAGTAAAAAGAAGTAGGATGGGCATGGTAAGGCAGTAAGGGTAGGCAGATGCTTGGCCCCTTGAACCTAGCTTATCTCTGAGTTATGGATGCAGCTACCTCACGACCAAAAAACAGAAAATTTCAATCTCTTTTAAAATTAAGAATGTCATTTTGCCCTACTTAAAATAAATATAGTAATAACAGAGGTAGGTAGCAATAGTGTTCACAAGATCGATATGCGGTTATATAAAAATTAAGATTGTAATTTATAAGCATATCTAAATATTTTGAAAATAAACCACAAACTTTCCTAAAAAATAACCAATTACCAAAAATATTAATTTACAACTATATTAGATAGACATTGCAAACAAATCTCAAAACAAAAACTAACTAATCAGAAAAAAATCGAATGGTTATAAGGAGTTTAAACTGTATCGGTTACTAAAACTATCAACTAGCAAGATTTATAAACAGATCAAAAAAAAAGTATGGTTTTTCCTTTTTGAAACTTACCATGGTCACCAAACTTCCCTCCAATAACTTTGTTCTATATAGTCTAGGGGATGTGTGCATCCGCATCTTCGTTTTGCCTACACTGGTCGTCGGCCTTCAATCGTGTGCCTCTGCTTGTCGCTGAAGAATTGAAGGTAAAAACTCGCTCTCTCAAAACTTTGAGTTTATTTCTTCTACTATTTCTCCAGGAATATAATATGTTGGTGAACTTTCTTCCCAAGGTATTTACACTTTCTTTCTCAAATTTCTCTAGGCAACTTAAAAGACTATTAAAGCATTTATATTTTCCGACATCCCAATGGTTGATACAAGCTATAAAGTATACCTATGTACTTGCAGTGTTTTAAAACTCTCCGAGTTGGCCGATTACTCCTCCGAGTACTCGCTATTCGGCCTTTAACAAGGCGAGTTACAAATCCCGAGTACTCCCCGGTCGACCCTTTACTGAACTGAGCAGTGTTGTAAAACTCGGTCAACTTGGTGATTAATATGTATAATATACTTAATGGTTTATTATTTAACAAACACATGTGATTATTACTACTTATACATCTTAAATTTTTAGTAATTATTCATGAAGTGAGACCATTATGTGTCTTTTTAGTTTTTGTGTATTCACATGTATCTAATTTTGTTATATATTTCAATCAACTTATGATTTTAACTTATGCTTTTGACATATATAATTTCCCTAAAAATATTTCTACATGAATTACCAAATCTGAGTACTCCCCGAGTACTCCCGAGTACTCGCTACTTGGTAGTCGACCGAACATGTACCGAGTAACGAGTTCTACAACCTTGTGTACTTGTATACAAAAAATATTTAGGTATTTGTCTAATAAGGCTAGAGGGAGTGATGCATGTATGCCATGTTGTCACATCAGCTCTTTAGCAGCCACCTTACAGCCACCTCACTGCCACATCACTTTTGCCACAAAACATGTATGCATGTTACTTTCAAGGGGTGGGTTAAATGCTTAAAAAAAGAAATAAACGTACACTCACATGCACATTCTCTCTCTCTCTCTCTCTCTCTCTCTCTCTCTCTCTCTCTCATCGACACAAACAAGTCATTTGAAGTTGCCATCTTACCATGCTATCTTTGAGGGGCGGTGTATGCCACCATGCCAAGAACATGCCACCCCTACTCCCCCAAGCCTAATATATAATTGTTTATTAGGGATATATGTCAATTTGAATTTAACGTTATCATGTAAGTTATTAATTTTTTTTAACTATTTGGTATATATATATATATATATATATATATATATATATATATATATATATATATATATATATATATATATAGGAATTTATGGAATGATTATAAAAAGTTTATATATTTGTTAGGTGTAACGTCCCATTTTCACCAACAAAATTTTTCATTTTTAATTATGGTGAAACATCATTTTCATAAAACCCAAGTTAAGAAAACTCGTTCGATCCAAATTACAATTGTTTGAAAATCAGAGTAACGTAATAAATGAGTGTGTACAGTCACAACTTCTCCTTCCTACGATCACCAAAAGTACTTGAAAAACATTTAATCCACAACTGTAAGCCAAATCTTAGTGATTTCCCCCAAAATATCACATACAACAACATAATAATAAACAACTATGAGTTATTAGCAACCCTGAGACTATCAGTAGTCCTGAGGACTATCGACAATCCTAAATATCACATACAACACAACAATATAAACAACTATGCTTTATCAGCAACCCTAAGACTGTAACGCCCCGATTCTCAGGTATTGATTTAATGTGTGAGTTCTTGATTTCAAGGGCTACTCGACGAGTTGATTGCCCTACTTTCGAGTAGTAGCGGGTTGGTCTACGTATTTTAATGACCTACTCGCCGAGTCCAAGAAGGGACTCGACGCGTAGGAGCTGGCAGATGAAACCCTAAATCTCGGGGTTTTGCACCCTATTTAAAGGATCATTGGCCTCCCCCAGCCTCCCCTTTACTGCCCCTTGTCCCTCTCAAACCCTAAATCGTGTGTGTGTGTGTTCTTTGGTGTGTTCAATCTTGGAGGAGGAACTTTGGAGAAGGAAACACTTGGGGAAGCAAAGAAATCAAGGCTAGGAACTCGTGGGGAGTTAAGAGATTCATCAGTTGTCACTCTCTGGAAGGTATGAAGCTGTTCCTTTAGCTCATCTCTCTTTTAACCTCTTTTGGATGGGGTTTATGAAAGGCTCCCCATGTTTAAGCTAAGATCTGAAGTTGTAACTTCAGATCTGGACTCCTTTTGACCTCTTAATCCATAAAGTCATCAGCCTTGCCTAGTAAGAGCCTTCCCTCAAGTGTGAGACTTCATTGAAAGCTTAGTTTTGCCATTTAAGGGTCTTAAAGCTTTACATGCACGTAAAGTTTGCGACTTTACGTGATAAACATGCCCTAGAAGCTTGGATCTGTAATCTGGAACCTTGCCATGGCTTAAAAAGCGTCTGCATGGATAAAGGTCTGCAAGGACTCGGCGAGTTGGATGAACAACTCGGCGAGCCTGTTAAAGATGGTGATGAACTCGACGTGTTAGATGAACAACTCGGCGAGTCCGTTGAAGATTTGCCTTGAACTCGGCGAGTCGTTCGAAGACTCGGCGAGTCAGCTAGGGTTTCTCCCAATTCTTGGACACGTATGAACTCGGCGAGTTAAAGGGGAACTCGACGAGCCAATCAAGGATTTCACGACTTCTCGAGTTTAGGAAGGACTCGACGAGTCGAGTCAACATGGACTGTTGACTTTGACTTGGACCAAGGGTTGACCAGTTGACTTCTGAGGGTATTCTGGTAATTTGGAGATTTATGAAAAAGGGTTTTATGGTAACTATAGGTGGTGGAGCTCGTGTTGGTGATCCGGGAGTTTAGCTTTCTAGTTTCAGACGACAGTTTCAAGGTGAGTTATCCTCACTATACTAAGGGGTCTAAGGCACCAAGGCCGGCCCATTGGGTGTGTTATCCAAGCTGTATTGGTTGTTGAGTATGAGTCAGTGTTGTATGTTAGTGGTTATTCCAGTTAGGTGGATCTGTAGGACTACCTATGATGTTATATGATTATTGCATGCTCAGTAGTTATGTTATATGTTACATGTTATGTGGGATGGGTTGAGGTTGTATTGCTCCGTGCGGTAGCCAACAAACCCTAGAGTATTCCAGATATGAGCTGAGGGCCCGGTAGGCATTCCAGACTCATACTGAGGACTCGAGAGCATTCCAGATATGAGCTGAGGGCCTGGTAGGCATTCCAGACTTGTACTGAGGGATCGATGGCATTCCAGATACGAGCTGAGGGCCCGATAGGCATTCCAGACTCGTACTGAGGGCCCAGGGGGTAATCCAGCTCGTAAAGCTGTGGACCCATTGTATGCTGTTTCAGTTTGTTATGATATGTTATTACTGATATGGTTATGTGGACTGTATGTGTATCGGTATTTTGGGGGTGACTCACTAAGCTTTCGGGCTTACAGTTTCAGTTTATTGTTTCAGGTACATCAGGGGATCGCGGCAAGGCGAATGCATGATCGTACAGCTCCTCACCTTATGTTTATGTTTCTGGGAATACTCTGATAAATAATATTTTGAAAACAAAGTTGTAATGTTTTGATGAACTTGACATGTTTTAAAAGTTTAAATTGGTTGGAAATTTTTGGGTGTTATAAGTTGGTATCAGAGCCTTGGTTTGAGTGAATTGGAGGAACATTTGTGTGAATCCAGTCTCAAATCAAGGAAAGATTTTCAAAATGGTTTTCAAAATAAGTAAAGGAGGATGCAGGGTGTACGATCAGTCGGAGCCAGTAAGTAGACCCCAAAATACCATACAGTATTTGATTATGTGATATGTTAGAACAGCATGCTAGAGGGAGGCTAGGAATCTTCAGGAATTGCATGATAGAATTGCCTGATTATATGATGCCTGCTAGCCTAGGGTTTTTCCTTATATGAAATTGACATCATTACTGTAGTTTCTTAGTGTATGCATTATGGTTATACATAATTAAGATCTTATAGCCTGAGAATGTTTGATTTAGCCTTATGTTCTGTTCTTGTTTGATTGGGAGCTTAGGGTAGGGTTGGATATTCAAAAGTCTATAGGGTCCAACATTATGTATGGCTAGCATACACTAGTGATGCAGGGTTGGTGAAAGTTTCAGGGATAGGTGACTTATGTGAGAGGCCGATAGGCCAGTTATGAAATATTTAGCATTCTTCTAGGAGTGAGGATTGAGCGCTCGCCATGTTGTGTATTCAGTTAGGGCGTTGTGGTGATACTTGAGACAAATGTGGGTAGGTGCGGAAGGTAGTAGGGGCCCATACTACTGAAAGCACAGGACCCATATGCGTAGCAAGGAAGTCACAACCCCTAAGGTTAGTAGGGAGTTGGCTCCCAGTTATTTATGTGGATTATCTGATATCTTGTGGTATGTTTCAGAATGGTGATGACGAGGCGCTTCGTGGCTGGATCCGGTTCGGGATCAGGATCAGGGGACAGAGGCCAGGAGGGGCCGACAGCACCTGAGCCGGTGGTGCAGATGGGTACAGAGGAGTTGGATGCCAGGATTCGAGAGATCCTGCAAGATGAGGTTGCTGCTACATTCCGGGCTCAGTTACCGGAGATGTTCGGGTCGATTAAGACCGCCATGGTGGAGTATTTTGATGAGCGCTATGCAGCCCTTGCAGAGACAGCCGCCGCAGCAGCTGCATCAGCTGTATCAGCGGCAGGGGGAGGAGTTGGTAGAGGTTTTCAGTACAGGGACTTCGATAACAAGAAGCCCCCTACTTTTGATGGGACGCAGGATCCCATCAAGACTATGAGATGGATTTCAGATGTGGAGGGGTGTTTCTTCACCTGCTCGTGTCCTGCTGACCAGAAGGTCAGGTGTGCTCTGAACCTGCTTAGGTCTGGGGCCAAGGACTGGTGGAGACTTGCAACTGGGTCGTACACTGATGATCAGAGAGCTGCTGTTACGTAGGAGCAGTTCAGGGACATGTTCCGCGCCCGCTACATTCCGCGGGTTGAGCGGGAACGTTTGGCACAAGAGTTTCTGAGTTTGAGACAGGATGGGGTGTCGGTGACGGAGATCACCCAAATGTTCACTGAGAGGGCAATGTTTTGCCCGGAGTTTGCTTCAGAGCAGGCTCAGATGACCCGTTATCTGAGCATGCACAAGACGGATATCCGTCAGTTTGTGTCTACCCAACGATGTGATACTCTTCTGGAGTTACAGGAGGCCGCCAGACGGCGTGAGTTAGAAATTGAGCAGCAGTTGAGAGAGCAGCGGCAGGCCCCGACACATTCTCAGCCGGCGCCGAAGCGGTCTAAGACCGCTGATACTAGGACCGGGGGTTAGCAGAGCCGTACTTGTGGGAAGTGTGGCAAGGGTCATTCTGGTGTGTGTCGAGTTGGTAGTGGGTGCCACAGGTGTGGCAAGGAGGGGCATTACACGGAGGACTGTCGCCAGGCCGCCCCAGTTCAGGGTATGAGGATATGCTATCACTGCGATCAGGTTGGCCACATGAGGGCCAACTGTCTACTACTTGCCGCCAAGCCGGCACAGGCTCCTGCGCCGGCTATGTTGAGGATTACCGATGGGAGGCAGGGCAGAGCAGAGCCTCCGAAGGCTCATGGACGCACATTTCAGCTTACGGCTGAGGAGGCCAAGGCATCACCAGATGTGGTTGCTGGTATGTTTCTATCCTTTATCTCAGTTAATATATCTGCTGTATGCTTATCTGTTGTACCTGTGATTAGGTACGTTTCTAGTGAACTCCTTTCCTGCTTTGGTTCTGTTCGACTCGGGGGCGAGTCGGTCTTTTGTATCTCAGTCTTTTAGTAGGGAGTTCAGAGTGCTAGTAGGCGAGCTAGAGTGTCCGTTGCGAGTTTCTATCGCCAACGAACACGAGGTTTCTGCTTCTTCAGTTTATCGAGGATGTGACTTGGAGATTTTCGGGGTGTCCTTTCCGATAGATTTGATTCCGATCCCCATGGGGGAGGTGTGCGTGATTGTAGGCATGGATTGGCTCAGTCGGTTCGGTGCTATGATTGATTGCGAGGGCCAGCGAGTGGTAGTTCGAACCCCAAGTGGGGGAGAACTGATTGTATATGGCGAGGGCACCAGAGTGGGATCAAGGTTTTGCTCAGCTGCCAGGGCTCGACAGTACATTCAGCACGGGTGTGCGGGTTATCTAGTGTATGTGGTAGATACGCGAGTCAGGGATCAGATTTCGGTTTCCGATGTATCGGTGGTCAGGGAGTTTGCAGATGTGTTTCCGGAGGAGTTGCCAGGAATACCTCCGGAGAGGCAGGTCGAGTTCAGGATTGACCTGGTGCCAGGTGCGGCCCCTGTCGCTAAGGCGCCATACAGATTGGCACCACCAGAGATGCAAGAGCTGTCGTCGCAGCTACAGGAACTGCTGGGCAAGCAGTTCATTCGACCTAGCAGTTCCCCATGGGGAGCGTTGATTCTTTTTGTCCGGAAGAAGGACGGTTCGCACCGGATGTGCATTGATTACCGGGAGTTGAATAAGTTAACGGTGAAGAACCTTTACCCACTCCCGAGGATAGACGATCTCTTCGATCAGTTGCAGGGCGCATCTTGGTTTTTCCAAGATAGACTTGAGGTCTGGGTATCATCAGGTCAGGGTTAGAGAGGAGGACGTAGAGAAGACTGCGTTCCGAACTCATTATGGACATTACGAGTTCGTGGTGATGCCGTTTGGGCTCACCAACGCGCCAGCAGTGTTTATGAACCTGATGAATCGGGTTTGCAGGCCGATGCTCGATCGTTCGGTTATTGTGTTCATAGACGATATCTTAGTGTATTCCAAGACCCGAGAGCAGCATGAGGAGCATCTGCGAGAGCTGTTCGGAGTTCTGAGACGAGAACGGCTGTACGCCAAGTTCTCGAAGTGTAAGTTTTGGTTACAAGAGGTCCAGTTCCTCGGACATCTCGTTAACCAGGAGGGGATTTTGGTCGATCCGGCCAAAATCGAGGCGGTTATGCAGTGGGAGATTCCGAAATCTCCCCAGATATTAGGAGTTTTCTGGGATTGGCAGGGTACTACCGGAGGTTCATACGGGATTTCTCCAAGATTGCAGTACCCGTCACTCGTCTGACGAGGAAGGGGGTGGATTTCTTGTGGGGCCCCGAGCAGCAGAGGACGTTTGAGACCCTCTGTCAGCGTTTGTGTGAGGCACCAGTCTTGACTCTTCCGGAAGGAGTCGAGGATTTTGTAGTGTTCTGTGATGCATCCATCACAGGTTTAGGGGCGGTCCTCATGTAGAGAGGACGAGTGATAGCCTACGCATCACGACAGCTGAAGCAGAATGAGACGAGATACCCTACGCATGACTTGGAGCTGGGGGCGGTGGTGTTCACCCTCAAGATATGGAGACATTACCTCTATGGGGTCCACTATACCCTTTACACGGATCACAAGAGCTTGAGACATATCATGGATCAGCCGAACCTGAACATGAGGCAGCGCAGGTGGCTGGATGTAGTCAAGGACTACGATTGCGAGATCCTTTACCACCCTGGTAAAGCGAATGTGATTGCGAGATCCTTTACCACCCTGGTAAAGCGAATGTGGATTCTCCGCTTGTGAGTTTGATCAGAGATGCCCAGGTAGAAGGCATGCGACCGGAGAATTGGAAGCTAGAGAGGATCAGGGGTGAGAATACCCGGTTCGTGCATGATAGTCGGGGACTATTGACCCGATGCGGTCAGGTTTGGGTTCCGATGTCTGGTGGGGTTAGGCAGACGGTTATGGAGGAGGCTCATAAGTCTCATTTCTCTATTCACCCGGGGGCCACCAAGATGTACCGGGATTTGAGTTTGAGCTATTGGTGGCCGTGCATGAAGCGATAAATCGCTTGGTACGTCGAGAGGTGCTTGACCTGTAGGATGGTCAAGGTCGAGCATCAGAAGCCGCATGGCAAGCTGCAGCCCCTGGAGATTCCCATGTGGAAATGGGAACATATCACGATGGATTTTATTACCAAGTTGCCGAGGACGGCGAAGGGGTTTGATTCTATATGGGTCATCGTCGATCGATTGACCAAGAGTGCCCATTTCTTGGCTATATGGGAGAGCTCATCGGCCGAGAAATTAGTCGAAGTGTACGATCGCGAGATCGTGTCTCGCCACGGGGTTCCCGTTTCCATTGTCTCTGATCGGGATGTCAGGTTTACCTCCCGCTTCTGGGAAATGTTCCATGAGGAGCTGGGCACGCGGTTGCACTTCAGCACAACATTCCACCCGCAGACAGACGGCCAGAGTGAGCGGACTATTCAGACCCTCGAGGACATGTTGAGGGCATGTGTCATTGATTTCGGTGGGAGTTGGGATTCTCACCTACTGCGTGCGGAGTTTGCCTACAACAACAACTATCATTCTAGCCTTGGCGCCCCGCCATTCGAGCTGTTGTACGGGCGGAGATGTCGTACCCCGGTTTGTTGGGGTGAGGTTGGTCACAGGGTCATAGGTCGGACGGAGGTGGTCTTGCAGACTACCAAGGAGATTCAGCAGATTAGGCAGCGACTGCAGACCGCTCAGAGTCAGCAGAAGAATTACGCCGACTGGCGCCACTCCAAGTTAGAGTTTCAGGTCGGTGACATGGTACTCCTGAAGGTCTCGCCCTGGAAAGGCGTGATCCGCTTCAAGAAGAGGGGAAAATTGGGTCCCCGATATATTGGGCCATTCAGGATCATTGCCAGGGTTGGCAAGGTGGCTTACAGGCTAGAGCTGCCAGAGGAGCTTAGTCGGATACACAACACTTTCCACGTTTCGCAGCTGCGAAAGTGCATTATGGATCAAGAGGAGGTGGTGCCACTGGATGATATTCAGGTTGATGAACGCTTGAATTACGTAGAGAGGCCTGTGGCCATACTGGAGAAAAAGATGAAGATTCTGAGGAATAAGGAGATACCTTTGGTGAAAGTACAGTGGGAGCATCGGAGGGGGTCCGAGTGGACGTGGGAGTCGGAGGCTGAAATGCGGGAGCATTACCCGGAGTTATTCGCTGCAGCAGACTTCGAGGACGAAGTCTAGTTCAAGTGGGGGAGAATTGTAACGCCCCGATTTTCAGGTATTGATTTAATGTGTGAGTTCTTGATTTCAAGGGCTACTCGATGAGTTGATCTCCCTACTCGTCGAGTAGTAGCGGGTTGGTCCACGTATTTTAATGACCTACTCGCCGAGTCCAAGAAGGGACTCGAAGAGTAGGAGCTGGCAGATGAAACCCTAAATTTCGGGGTTTTGTACCCTATTTAAAGGATCATTGGCCTCCCCCAGCCTCCCCTTTACTGCCCCTTGTCCCTCTCAAACCCTAAATCGTGTGTGTGTGTATGTTCTTTGGTGTGTTCAAGCTTGGAGGAGGAACTTTGGAGAAGGAAACACTTGGGGAAGCAAGGAAATCAAGGCTAGGAACTCGTGGGGAGCTAAGACATTCATCAGTTGTCACTCTCTACAAGGTATGAAGCTGTTCCTTTAGCTCATCTCTCTTTTAACCTCTTTTGGATGGGGTTTATGAAAGGCTCCCCATGTTTAAGCTAAGATCTGAAGTTGTAACTTAAGATCTGGACTCCCTTTGATCTGAAGTGTGAGACTTCATTGAAAGCTTAGTTTTTCCATTTAAGGGTCTTAAAGCTTTGCATGCACGTAAAGTTTGCGACTTTACGTGATAAACATGCCCTAGAAGCTTGGATCTGTAATTTGGAACCTTGCCATAGCTTAAAAAGCGTCTGCATGGATAAAGGTCTGCAAGGACTCGGCGAGTTGGATGAACAAGTCGGCGAGCCCGTTAAAGATGGTCATGAACTCGACGAGTTGGATGAACAACTCGGCGAGTCCGTTGAAGATTTGCCTTGAACTCGGCGAGGCGTTCGAAGACTCGGCGAGTCAGCTAGGGTTTCTCCCAATTCTTGGACACGTATGAACTCGGCGAGTTAAAGGGGAACTCGACGAGCCAATCAAGGATTTCACGACTTCTCGAGTTCAGGAAGGACTCGACGAGTCGGTGAACTGCACTCGACGAGTCGAGTCAACATGGACTGTTGACTTTGACTGCGGAATTTGACTTGGACCAAGGGTTGACCAGTTGACTTCTGAGGGTATTATGGTAATTTAGAGATTTATGAAAAAGGGTTTTATGGTAACTATAGGTGGTGGAGCTCGTGTTGGTGATCCGGGAGTTTAGCTTTCTAGTTTCAGACGACAGTTGCAAGGTGAGTTATCCTCACTATACTAAGGAGTCTAAGGCACCAAGGCCGGCCTATTGGGTGTGTTACCCTAGCAGTATTGGATGTTGAGTATGAGTTAGTGTTGCATGTTAGTGGTTATTCCAGTTAGGTGGATCTGTAGGACTACCTATGATGTTATATGATTATTGCATGCTCAATAGTTATGTTATATGTTACATGTTATGTGGGATGGGTTGAGGTTGTACTGCTCCGTGCGGTAGCCAACAAACCCTAGAGTATTCCAGATATGAGCTGAGGGCCCGGTAGGAATTCCAGACTCATACTGAGGACTTGAGAGCATTCCAGATATGAGCTGAGGGCCCGGTTGGCATTCCAGACTTGTACTGAGGGCTCAGTAGGCATTCCAAACTCGTACTGAGGGCCCAGGGGATAATCCAGCTCGTAAAGCTGTGGACCCATTGTATGCTGTTTCAGTTTGTTATGATATGTTATTACTGATATAGTTATGTGGACTGTATGTGTATCGGTATTTTGGGGGTGACTCACTAAGCTTTCGGGCTTACAGTTTCAGTTTATTGTTTCAGGTACATCAGGGGATCGCGGCAAGGCAAAGGCATGATCGTACAACTCCTCACCTTATGTTTATGTTTCTGGGAATACTCTGATAAATAATATTTTGAAAACAAAGTTGTAACGTTTTGATGAACTTGACATGTTTTAAAAGTTTAAATTGGTTTGAAATTTTTGGGTGTTACAAAGACTATCAGTCTTGTGGGCTCCCAACATCCCTATGGGTTATCAGCAATCCTACGGACTATCAACAGTCCTAAAGTTATTAACAACTCATATACACATATAACAGTAATCAACAAATAATACCCAACTGGTCTAGCATGCACACACTATGATATAAGTAATATAGTGTGAAGACTCACCATCACATATCGGGCCTCATACAATACTCTGCACCTCCACTTGCGTATCTCTAATAAATGCATAACTATATGTAATCAGAGGTGAGATAGACAGTCGAAAGGACGATCCCACTCTAGAGCCACAACCAAACAAGGAACATGCAAGAAAACCTAAATCAAGAGTTCTCAGGCTATCCTACATGACTGTATACAACCTAGGACACTCAACTAAGTGATTACCGACCTCGTGGTACTCTAACCAACATGCCACTACTCCTATAAGCTAACATATAAGGATTTATCAACGACCCCAAGATATTAGCAACTCATACACAACAAATTGGGTTATCAGCAACCCCGAGCTATCAGCAGCTCACATATAGCAAATGATATAGGTAACACAGTGAGGAAACTTACCTGAATTGAAGACCCAAGGTCTAATACTAGGATTTCGCCACAAACTCTCTAATATCGGTCTTGAGAATACTCAAGTATCGCGACATTTGTTCCTACTCTAAAGTAGTATACTCTAGGCAGAAAAGGGCTCTCTCTGTAAACATATTGGTGATCTCCGTCACCGACTCTTTTGTCTTCTTGAGAGACAGATACTCCTGTGTCATTCGCTCCCTCTCCACAAGTGGAACATACTTCGTCCAGAACATCTCTAAGAACCACTCCCAAGTCACTGTAGCTCGTTCATCATGCAGAAAGGTATGGGCTACAAACTCCCACCAATCCTTCGCTCCCTAGCGAAGAAGGTTTAGTGCAAACTTCACTTTCTGACCCTCGGGACACGAGAACATGTAGAAACATCCCTCCACTTCAGATATCCATCTCGAGGCGATAATCAGGTCCTTGACCCCTCTGAACTTTGGAGGCTTCATACTACTGAACTATCAAAACCGCATTATACCTCCTCTGTGTAGTCCTACAGCAGCGACGACTGCAGTGGCTATGGCAGCATCAGCCTACGTGACACTGCATAAATCCTGTCAAACTCCTCGATCAACACGATCTTGACTGACCCAAATAACTCTGTAATCGCCTCTCTGATCTCCACGACCACCTCGGCGGAAATGATCTCGTGGATCTCCTCATCACTCAGATCCGTCCCCTCTGGGTAGCTAGCGCTTGATCCCGAACCTCTGATAGACACCATACTGAAACGAACAATGAAAAAAACATCAAAAATCAAGACATAGCGCTCAAAGACAGTATGCCTTCATATTAGTTCCTTAGTAGCCTCAATACTCTTTCTGATTCTCATAAGTATGTCGTGCTTTCAGTAGTATAAGCCCATACTAACTTCCACGCCTATCCGTAGTCAACTCAGAATTCATCTCGAGGAACTAAGTCACTGCATTTGACTACTCCTATGTGTACTCACACCCACATGCTCCTAAGATCCGCAACTAACTTCCTAGGCGTTCCTCCTAGGATTCTCCTCAACCACGTTTCCATACTACTGGTTGTGTTATTCATGCAATTTGTACACAATACAAGATCAAATAGTCTGTCGAATAAATGAATCTACCATACATCCGCAACCAAACAAGGAACAAGAAATAAGGCTAAGTCAATCATTCTGAGGCTATATAATCCTAATCGTATACAACTATACAACATACGCTTAGTAATTTACATAATCAAGTAGTACACAACAAGCAATTCCCTAGGCTATAAGGCATTACATAAGTCAGGAAATACTATCATACAATTCATGAAAGGATCTTTAGCCTATCCACTAGCATGCATTACTAACAATTCACATATCAACAAGCTCAAATTCAACATATATAACAAGTATGGATATTTTAGGAATCACTTTCCTGTTCGGGCTCTGGCTGACTGTACACATCGCATCTTCTTGTAAAATCAAGGTCAAATAAGAGATCCATGTTCATGATCCCAAACCAACAATCTGTTGGATAAGGTGTCTAAGTCCATAACTATATTTGGTACGTACTTGACCCGACCCGACATGGTCCATTTGGGTTGCACTTCACCAGAACAATTTGTATGGATAATCTTTTGAGAATAGTATATTTATGATTTATTAATATATTATAAGTTATAATATATTAATATGAAATCATATTATTTAATAAGTATTGATCAAGAATTAATTTGGAATTAATTTAGTGATCAAAAGGTAACTAATTATATATGCACTCTTTTATATATAGAATAGGCCAATGTTCATTTAGGATGGGCTATGCTTTCATGGAAGTCCATGGATAGTCCATGGAGCTTTTAACCCATGGATCCTATGGAAATGAAAGGTCATGGGTATTAGGGTTGACATGGATGTAACCCTAATCCACCATACTATATAAAGAAATATTTGGCACTTGAAATGACACTAGTGTGTGTGAGAACAAAGGTGGGCCGATTTCCAGTGTGCATTACTATTCTCTCAAGTTTTCCATGTTGTGTGGTGATTTGTTATTCCACTTGATACATCCACATTATTGGTGCTAGGCTCTCAAAACTCCAAGCAATCAACCACAAGAAAAAGGTATGTATTTCTATCTAGTTTTTATGTTGCAAGTATCCCATAACATGCTAGTTAGGATGTGAACCTTGGAAAAATCAAATTTGCATGTATATTAGAGAAAACATAGATCCAAGGTTTCTAGGGTTGCATGTACACCATATGAGTGTTAGAATGCTCAAAACCCATCAGTGGTATCAGAGCCTAGGCTTGTTTTCATTATACTTGATGCAAATTGCTTGAAAAAGTCGAAATTGTGCTCACTGTTCAGTGGACTCGCCGAGTCCATGGGGGGACTCGACGAGTCCAAGTGAAAACTCATCCTACTCGTCGAGTATGTTCATGGACTCGGCGAGTAGGAGGCCCTGTGTGCAGATTTTCGGGTTTTGTTGCTGGAATTGGACTTGAATCATTACCCTAAACTGTTTTGGACTTATAAATTTTTTTTTTGATGTGGTAATGATTATGCTAATCCAATTTTAATGATAATTATCAAAGTTTCAAGTTTTATATGTGTTTATATGATTCTTCAAAATTGTTGATATATATGTTCATGCTTATGAGTTTTGGTAGATCATAGGAATTATTTGCAAATTGTTTGCTAGTGTAATTCTTGATCTAAATGCCAATTAATGGACTCCATAACTTGTCCTCAAGTTATGTAATTCCAAAAGTCTTTTCTTTAAAACCATTAAGACTCATAAGTTATAGAAATGAAAAGTTTTTGAATAGTTTCAAAACTTGCCCTAAAGTTTTGGAATTTGTAAAGTCTCACACACACTTTAATTCCAAACCCTAGAGTTTTAAAAGCTTAAAATTCAACCCTTATACTTTATAATATTATAAGTTAATATATATATATATATATATATATATATATATATATATATATATATATATATATATATATGTATAAGATCAAGTCAATCTTACCATTAGTAGGCCTCATTCACGAAGCCGGTCTAAAAGGAGGGGGGGGGGTATAAGGTTGTTGCGTATAAAGTGGCAGCTTAATGGGTTCCACTCTCACCCACCGCTTCCTTGACTTGTGGAGGGTCGTTAGCCGAACGGGTAGGACAATGACTATAATTCTGATTAAAAGTATAATGATAAATATAAAGTAAGTAAACCTTTTATAAATTCCCAATCTTAGTTACTTAGGAAAATGTGAATTTGGTGCTAACCCATGAAATTACACTTTGTACCTTACCAAGTCGTTAGTGGAGCGTGTGTGGTTAACTGGCACACTAACATAGACTAGTAAGAGTGGCCAGGGGTAACTTAATGTTTATCATAGATTGGTGGAGCGCCTGTGGTTAACCGGCACATCGATTAGGTGATAAAATTAAGGGTACCAAGTTAATTTTCATGGTTATTCACACCTTGTTTGTGATCCTCGGCATCCCAGTCACAAACCTGAGAGGGCACAATCGAGATTTAAACATGCCATTGAAAAGTTCAATGAATCTCAACAGAATCTAGGAATTTCAATTCATTAAAACTTAATAATTTATTTCGTTTTTCATGGTGGAAATTGGTGAATCGTCATTCACCTACCTTCAAATATTTTATAGCTTGGATTACGGCATCTCTCTTCCAAGTTATAAAGTATTGTGTTGGGTCCTATCCTTAATATTACATTTGGGTGTCTTATTAAGGACTCTTTATCTAATCTAAACTTTATCTTTCTTCTTTTCAGATGTCTTCCAACAATGCTTCAGGCTCAAACCCTACTAGCTCCTTCTATCTCATGAACCTTTGTGGGAGGGTCATTTTTGATGGAACTAATTTTAATGACTGGACTAGGAACATCAGAATTGTCACACGCTATGAGGACAATGAATATGTCCTTGACAATGAGCTTAAGGAACTTGATGAGTCGTCTGCTACTCCACAGGAGGTTGTTGATTTTAGGGCACATTAGAAAGATGCTACCAAGGTAGCTTGTATCATGCTTGCCACTATGGCACCTGAACTCCAAAAGTCCTATGAGGACTTCTACCCTTTTGAGATGCACCAGGATCTGATGGAAAGGTACCATCAGAGTGCACGTCAAGAGAGGTATGAAATAATCACCTCCATGATAACAACTAAGATGAAGGATGGAGAGTCCATCACGGGCCACCTACAAAAAATGAAAAGATTTGTGGACCGTCTGCTCAAACTGAATGTGAACTTTGATGAGGAGCTGGCTATTGAAATCATACTGCACTCCTTACCTCCCTATTATGATCAGTTCCGCATGACCTATCATATGAATAAGGAGGAGGTCACCTTGAGTAAGCTTCAGGGAATTTTGAGGACTGTTGAAAGCAATCTCAAAGTGAAAAATGTTGTTTCTACTCCTACCACTGCCCCTGTTCTGGCAATCGGGCGTGGAAAAGGGAAAAAGAGGAAGACCCCTTCGAAGGGTACCAAGGGAAAGTCTCTTGAAGGCTCCTCTTCAAGTGGAACCAAAGGTGGTTCTGCTACTCCCACTTCCAACCCAAAAGAAGCATAATGCTTCTATTGTCAGGAAAAGGGGCACTGGAAGCGAAGCTGCCCCAAGTACTTGCAGGATATAAAGGATGGGAAGATCAAGCCCTCCTTTGCAGGTATTTACACTATATTGTCTAATAACTCACCACATACTAATTCTTGGGTCCTTGATACAGGGTTTGGAATTCACATTTGTTCTGATTTGCAGGGACTAAGAAGAAGTGAGGAAGTGGAGCACGGGAAGATAAACTTAATCATGGGGAATAGGAAAGCATCACCTGTCACCTAGATTGGAGTTTACTCTTTATTGCTAAGTAGTGGGTTAACATTAGATTTGAATAAATGCTGTTACTCGTCTGAAATGGTGAGAAATATTATTTCTTTTCATGGCTTGTACAAACAAGGTTATAGTTTTTCGTTTGATAATGAATGTGGTGCTAATGTGATGCTATTAATGTTTTTTATAATGATGTGTTTTATTTTAAAGCATTACCTTGCAATGGTGTATATGAAGTTGTGAATGTTGTAGATAACTTAGGAAATAATGTATTGCATATTGATTCCTCCACTAGTTTGGATAAAGCATCCTTGTGGCATTGTCGTCTTGGACATGTCAACAAGAAGCGCATAGGCCAACTCCAGAAGTCTGGAGTTTTAGAATCATTTGACTTAAAGTCGAATGATAGTTGCGAGTCTTGTTTACTTGGAAAAATGACAAAGTCACCCTTCACTGGTACTTGTGCAAGGGGTGAGGGTTTGTTGGATCTCATACACATAGATGTATGTGGACCTTTCAAAACCTCCACAAGGGATGCTAAGCGCTTCTATGCGACTTTTACTGATGATTATAGTATCTATGGTTATATCTACTTAATCAAGCATAAGTCAGAAACCTTTGAAAAGTTCAAAGAGTTTAAACAGGAAGTGGAGAATCAGCTGGGCAGGAACATTAAGATGCTTCGATCCGATCGAGGTGGTGAGTATCTTAGCACATAGTTCCTTGACTATCTTAAGGAATGTGGAATTGTTTCACAATTGACACCTCCCAGGACACCACAGCTGAATGGTGTGGCTGAGAGGCGCAATCAAACCTTGTTGGACATGGTTCGTTCCATGATGAGTCGAGCTTCGTTACCAATCTCATTTTGGGGGTATGCCTTAGAGACTGCCACCCATATCCGTAATCTAGTCCCTACCAAGAAGGTTGCCAAAACACCTCACGAGATGTGGACTGGGAAAGTACCTACTTTAGACAACATCAAGTTTTGGGGTTGCGAGGCTTTCGTGAGGTGCGAGACTCACGATAAGCTCGAACCTCGAAGTGAGCGGTGTGTTTTCATCGGCTACCCACATAAATCCTTTGGTTACCTCTTCTACAGACCAAATGAGAATGTTGTCTTTGTGGCAAGGAGATGAGTCTTTCGTGAGAGAGAATTCACAAGCCAAGGAAACAGTGGGAGGCAAATGGACCTTGAAGAGCTTCAAGAGTCAAGCGGTGAAGGAACCTCAAACCCTAGCAATCAAACTGAGGAGGAAACTCCTGTTGAATCAACTGATGAGCCCATACCTCTAAGACGTTCCACTAGAGTTAGGAATCCACCTGAGCATTATTATGGTTTCAATATTACTGCGGAAGGTGATACATTTATCAGTGATAGTACACTGGTAAATCTGGATCAACCTAACAACTATAGGGAAGCCATGGCAGGCCCCGAGTCTGCTAAATGGAAAGAGGCTATGGACATCGAGATCCAATCCATGTATGACAATCAAGTTTGGAACTTGGTAGATAATGTACCGGGTTGTAAGATAGTCGAGTGCAAATGGATCTTCAAGAAGAAGACTGACATGGATGGGAAGGTACACCCTTACAAAGCGCGACTGGTCGCGAAGGGCTTCACTCAAACTCCGGGAGTTGAGTATGATGAAACCTTCTCGCCAGTAGCGAAGATTAAGTCTATTAGAGTTATGCTGGCCATTGCTGCATTTCATGACTATGAAATATGGCAAATGGATCTCAAAACCGCTTTCCTTAATGGAAAGTTGGCTGAGGATGTCTACATGAATCAGCCAGAGGGTTTTGTCAATGCAAAGCACCCTAATAAAGTGTGTAAGCTTGAGAAATCCATTTATGGATTGAAACAAGCATCTCGCAGCTGGAATCTTTGTTTTGATGAGAAAGTCAAAGAGTTTGGTTTTTCGAGAAGCGAGGACGAGCCCTGTGTATATGTCAGAGCTAGTGGGAG
Organism: Lactuca virosa; assembly: GCF_052849685.1. Classification (NCBI taxonomy): domain Eukaryota; kingdom Viridiplantae; phylum Streptophyta; class Magnoliopsida; order Asterales; family Asteraceae; genus Lactuca; species Lactuca virosa. The sequence continues at coordinate 189,410,568 of NC_136430.1, forward strand.
TATAGTAAGCTTTTTGGTACTGTATGTGGATGACATACTACTCATAGGAAATGACATCGCAACCTTACAGGAGGTTAAGTTCTGGCTTGGGAAATGTTTCACTATGAAGGACTGTGACATCCCCATTTTCACGGCCAGAAAAGACCGATTTTGTTTATGCTTTTTAAAAAAAAATCAGAGTATCTCTTTTAATAAAAATGTTGCGGAATTTGTTCCCAGAAAGAAAATGATAAATACATTATCAAAGCATTTCCGAAGAAATGTATTTTTATTCATTTTAAAGCATTTGGGATGTCATCGTCAATACAGAAACATAAGCATAAACAGAACTTACATTCATTTACACTAGTGATCTACATCTCTTTTAAATCTCTCAGTGTAAAGTAGCTTCATATCGACACCCGTGATACAAATAAGCTTGAGTGGGTCAGGTTGGGAAACCTGGTGAGTACATAGGGTTTTCAACCCACAATAATATAATTATTATGTTTAAACATCAAACAATCAACCCAATTACCCATCCCCATTCTGTTCTTTACTCTTAAGGATCTAACCTAAGAATCATCTATCCTGAATTCGTTCATTTCGAAGTCCATTACTTTCAGGGTTTATATGACAGGCACTAAGTCCATAGCTGCCAATGCTCGTTCGTAAAGCACTAATTCCATAGCTGCTAAAGTTCATTCATCGGGTACTAAATCCATAGCTACCAGTGTTTATCTAATAGGTACTAAGTCCATAACTACCAACGTTTATCTAATAGGTACTAAGTCCATAACTACCAACGTTTATCCAATAGGTACTAAGTCCATAGCTACCAACGTTTATCTAACAGGTACTAAGTCCATAGCTACCAACGTTTATTCAATAGGTACTAAGTCCATAGCTACCAACGTTTATCTATCAGGTACTAAGTCCATAGGTACCAGCGTTTATTCAATAGGCACTAAGTCCATAGTTGCCGATGTTAATTATTAGGCACTAATTCTATAGCTGCCAATGTTCACTCATATCATCTTTCATCTCTCATCATTCATCTACCCATGTTTTACCCAACATATTCGTAGATATAAAATACATATACAATTTAAATTATTTAAAACATGTATAAAATCGTTCATCCAACATAGATAGCAAGTATACAGGTTATATGCACACAAAGCACATAATTTATATAAAATACTTCATATCTATGTGTAAGATGAAAGTAACTATGCACTCACTTGTTAAAGTGATGATTCCAAACTCGGGCAGCGCTTCGCTTCTAACGATTCTATTTTCCTTCGATGAAACCTAGCATTATTATCGCTAAGTTTTAGTCTAATATTTATTGCGACTAATTATTAGTCTAGATTCATCATTAACTCAAAGTCTACTTCATGATCTATCAAGTAAGGATCAACCAGGCAGGACAGTTGGGAGGCAGAACCATTTCGGCATATAGCTTTTCTGAAATCCAACAACCGAACCCAACGTGACCATTCTAGACACCTCTCCCGTAAGTAGTTCAGTCAGTATAACGACTTTGAATAACTAATAAATCTTATTTATAGGTTCATAATAACGATATTATATTTATATATAAGCTATATTTAAAGTATGGCACGCGTATCTCACTTACAACAGGTTTTTCTCAAATCGGGCTCCGCCGAAGCAGAATTTCTGAGCCGAAGGCTCTTGTTTTCGGAGCCGTCGGGCGCTCCGGGGCTTCCGCCTCGTGCTAGGGAGTTACCCTAGGCTTTTGGGGGGGGGGGGGGTTGGGGGGCTTAGAGAGAGATTCTAGAGAGAGAAAGAAAGGGTGAAGGTGTAAGGAATGAGGCAGCCCCGACACCTCTATTTATATGCTGCCTGGAGTGTCACCACATCGTGGTGCCTCTCTCCACGTCGTGGTGTTGCGTAGGCTCCAAGGCTTCGCCTGGTGCTGACACGTGGCGCCGAACATAGGAGGTAAAACAACCGATTTTCAAAAATTCATAACTTTCGCATACGAGCTCTGTTTTCAACGTTCTTTAAATCCACGCATAGGTAAAAATAAGATCTACAACTTTACTTTTGACTCCGTCGGCTAATTCTCGACCGATTTTAAATTTAACAGTATGAGGAGATTATGCTGTTAAACGACTGCGAAAAATTCGTAACATCTACATACGGAGTCCGTTTTCGTCTGTATTTTTATCGTTGAGCTCCTACTATTGAGATATTCAATTCTCATTTAGGTCGCGTTGGCCAAAAACCGCTCGATCTAAAATTCGAGTTTCGGGCTGTGCACTGCTAAGCCAAATCTTATAAAAATCATAACTTCCTCATACGAAGTCAGATTTGGGCGTTCTTTTTATGCACACTCTCGGTTTAACGTATACTACAACTCTCGTTTAGATTAATAAGGCTAAAAAGTTCTCTATCGTAAATTCACTATTTACGTCACACACCGTCGTGCTGGTTTAGCCGTAAAACTTCGACGGGCCATGACTTCTTCGTTATAACTCGGATTTTGGCGTTATTTATATGTACGGAACCCTTGTGATATATACTATAACCTGGTTAAGATTAATCCTTCTAATTAATCTTCCATGAAAAAGTCATTTTTGACGCTCATTGTCTCTAAATTGACTAGCCCAAATCTGCGGGCGTTACAAGGACCTTGGAGAAGCTGCCTATATCCTAGGGATAAGGATATTGAGAGAGAGGAGTAAAAGACTAATTGGACTTAGTCAAAGCACTTACTTGGACAAGGTGTTGAAGAGGTTCAACATGCAAAATTCCAAGAAAGGCGACTTACCGATCCAGCACAATGCCAGACTGAGTAAGACTCACAGTCCGAGTACAGAGGCCGAGATAGCTGAGATGAGTCGATTACCATATGCTTCCATTGTTGGCTCGATCATGTATGCTATGACTTGTACTCGCCCTGATGTGGCCTTTTCTTTTAGCATGGTCATCAGATATCAGGGGAACCCTGGCAAAGCCCACTGGACTGCGGTAAAGAATATTCTCAAGTACCTGCGAAGGACTAAGGAATGGGTCCTTAACTTTGGTGGGAGTGATGAATTGATAGTGATAGGGTACAGTGACGCCCGTTTCCAGACTGATAGGGATAATCTCCGCTCTCAGTCGGGGTGGGTCTTTACTCTAAATGGAGGAGCAATTACTTGGAAAAGTTCCAAGCAGGAGACAGTAGTTGATTCAACTTACGAATCAGAGTACATAGCAGCAAGTGAAGCAGCAAAGGAGACGATATGGCTGAAGAAGTTCATTGGAGACCTTGGAGTTGTACCAGCTATAAAGGAGCCTATGCAGATTTTCTGTGACAACAATAGTGCGATGGTCTTAGCCAAGGAACCAAGAGATCATGGCAGATCCAGACACATTGACAGAAAATATCACTTCATAAGATACAAGATAGAAGGACTCCTCGTGGCAAAGAGGGTATCGTCAGAAGATAACCCACCAGATCCCCTCACAAAGGGACTGACTAGGGTTAAGCATTTGCAGCATGCGGGGAGCATCGGGCTGAAGGACGATATTGGTTTTAATAATTAGATAGCTATTTCTGAAACTTGTAAAATGTAATTGACATTTGGTGATTAAATAAAAGTTGTTATTCGTTTATGAGTAAAGTGTTACTATCTTGTGTCAATCGTTTACTATTGTTTCAACTTTGCATGTTTTGACTTCCAGAATAATTACTTTATTCAAACTCTCCACAGTCAATCATACTTTGGAAGTAGGTATGAATCAAGACTGTCATGAATTGGGCTTGTAGATGTCTAAAGTGTTTAGCCATAGCAAGTGTTGCTGCAACATTCATGAGTGCTAATAAGTTCTGAGTATTGGATTAAACCCACACTCACTTGTATCACTTCATGGAATTTATCTCGAGTGATCGTGAGACGGTAATATCATATATGTCTTCAAACCTAGAGATATGAGTTGTTGACTGTGAGTTGGTTGTACATTGATTGTACGAAAACACATCAATAATTTGATGTTATAAAACGTGCTCTTGTGTATGATTCAACAAGTAGTTAGTACAAGCATATGAGTCGAAGTTTATCTGTTCCTTTTAGTCTTTGGAGGATTAAAAGCGATATTTGAGCCCCTCGATGATTTTGTTTTGACCTATGTACCGGGCCCGGTCAAAACCTAATTGATGTGTTCAATTTAGTTCTATGTCAAACAAATCGGAAATCGGGAAACAAACTGCTGGACATTAAGTACGGCGTTGTTCCATGTATTTTTCCGGCTGATATTTTGAACAAAGGATTATGTGATCACTTATCTAAAATGGCACTTCATAGTTCAACAGAGTTTTAAGAGCTACGATTGCTGGTCGATTCCTGACGTCATACTTGCAACTATAGTTATCAGACTTATCCAAGTGGGAGACTGTTGGATAAGGTGTCTAAGTCCATAACTATATTTGGTATGTACTTGACCCGACCCGACATGGTCCATTTGGGTTGCACTTCACCGGAACAATTTGTATGGATAATCTTTTGAGAATAGTATATTTACGATTTCTTAATATATTATAAGTTATAATATATTAGTATGAAATCACATGATTTAATTAGTATTGATCCAGAATTAATTTGGAATTAATTTAGTGATCAAAAGGTAACTAATTAGATATGGACTCTTTTATATATAGAATGGGGCAATGTTCATTTAGGATAGGCTAAGCTTGCATGGAAGTCCATGGATAGTCCATGGAGCTTTTAACCCATGGATCCTATGGAAATGAAAGGTCATAGGTATTAGGGTTTACATGGATGTAACCCTAATCCACCATACTATATAAAGAAGTCTTTGGCACTTGAAATGGCACTAGTGTGTGTGAGAACAAAGCTGGGCCGATTTCTAGTGTGCATTACTATTCTCTCAACTTTTCCAAGTTGTGTGGTGATTTGTGATTCCACTTGAGGCATCCACATTATTGGTGCTAGGCTCTCAAAACTCCAAGCAATCAACCACAAGAAAAAAGTATGTATTTCTATCTAGTTTTTATGTTGCAAGTACCCCATAACATGCTAGTTAGGATGTGAACCTTGTAAAAATCAAATTTGCGTGTATATTAGAGAAAACATAGATCCAAGGTTTCTAGGGTTGCATGTACACCATAAGAGTGTTAGAATGCTTAAAACCCATCACAATCAAACAATAACATGACAAGAGACCGAGCCCATGTCTCCAACCCAACCGTTTTATTAAAATTTCTTTTTTGAAAACATTTTCTGTAAATTCTCGGATCCTAGTTTGAGTTTTGATTCACACAAGTGTTCCTCAAAATCTCTCAAAGCAGGGATCTGATACCAAGTTGTAACGTCCCATTTTCACCAACAAATTTTTAATTTTTAATTAAGGTAAAACATCATTTTCATAAAACCCAAGTAAAGAAAACTCGTTTGTTCCAAATTACAATTGTTTGAAAATCAGAGTAACGTAATAAATGTGGAATCTCTAATGCTTATGATGAGTGTGAATAGTCACGCCTTCACCTTCCCACAATCACCAAAAGTACCTGGAATACATTTAATCCACAACTATAAGCCAAAGCTTAGTGAGTTCCCCCAAAATATCACATACAACACAACATAATAATCAGATATGGGTTATCAGCAGTCCTGAGGACTATCAACAGTCCTAAATATCATATACAACCCAACAATAGAAACAACTATAGGTTATCAGCGACCCTAGGACTATCAACAATCATGTAGGCTCACAGCAACCCTATGAGTTATCAACAACTCTACGGACTATCATCAGTCCTGGATTTATCAACAACTCGGATACACGTATAGCAATAATCAACAAATAAGACCCAGCTAGTCTAGCATGCACACACTATGATATAGGCAATATAGTGAGAAGACTCACCATCCTATATCGGGCCTCATACAATACTCTACACCACCACTAGCAAATCGCTAATAAATGCATAGCCCTATGTAATTAGAGGTGAGATAGACAGTCGAACAGGTGGTCCCACTTTAGAGCCACAACCAAACAAGGAATAGACAAGAAAGCTTAGATCAAGAGTTCTCAGGCTATCCTACATGACTGCATACAACCCCTAGGGCACTCAAATAAGTGATTACTGACCTGTTGGTATTCTAACCAACATGTTACTACTCCTATATCCTAAAATATAAGAATTTATCAACGACCCCGAGATATTGGGATCTCACATACAACAAATTAGGTTATCAACAACCGCGAACTATCAGAAGCTCACATACATCAAATGGTATAGGTAACACAATGAGGAAACTTAACTGAATCGAAGACCCAAGGAAATACAACAACGCCCTCACTCTCAGCACCGACCGCACCTGCGAACTAACTAACACCAAACAAAGATAGATCCTTAATTAATAGCTCATGTCCTTCTAGTTTGACCACAATGTCAAATTGGTCAAAAGTCAACGATCAATGGCCAACAAAAGATCATGTCAACACTCACCACGACGAGGAGACCTCTTGGCCACGTCGTGGGCATGTCAGGACAAAACAGTTGACATCCGGGACCTCGCCAAATCGTGACAATCCCTTTTCCACGTCGTGGATCATGGCAGAATGCCATATTCTTCATTAAATGCTTAATCCTTATAGATCTAAAACCATAACTTCGGATCTACTTCTTTTTAAAGAATTAAGGGATAAAGTTTCCAACTTTATCCATTAGGACTCCAACACAAGTCAAGATCTACAATTCTAAGTCCAATAAGTCCTTAGTGAGGCGAAATCTTTAAACATGGACACAAACTAACTCCAACCATGACTCTTCTGAATTACCATAAGCTTAAAGACTACAAAACGACCATAACAAGCTCTGGAGTTCCTCAAACTCCAAGAGCATCCATAGAAGGGACCAAAAAATGACCCCAAACTTGTATCTAAAAGAAAAATGACAAGGTAAATACTTTATGCCTCAAATAGGTTAGAATTCAGAAGAGAATGATGGATCCAAACCAACTCCTTGGTTCCTTGCACCAATGTGAACTTCCATCTTCCTCAAGCTCCACTAAAATCCAAAGAATAAGCTCCAAATCAAGAAGATAGGCTCTCAAACATGCATGGATGCTAGGGTTTTGCGATGAGGGTTGGAGGCTGAAGAAGGTGTACTAATCCTTGAGATTAGGTGCTTAAATATGGAGAAAAACCTAAAAATCATGGGCTTGGGGTACAGCCACAGCCACGTCGTGGTGGCCGTCCAAACACGCGTTTCATGCATTTGGCATGCCACGTCGTGGTGCCTATTCACCACGTCGTGGCAGAAGGTTTTTCCCAAAAACCTTACCTTTGATCCTTCAAATCCCTCCAGTGATCCATCCTGTAAAATGGGAGTTACGTTAGGAATTTATAGAATGATTATAAAAAGTATGTAAGTCCCCCATTATTTTATCTGGCTCCGCCCTAGTAGTGGACCGGTGCCGAACCAAGAATACTGAGTACCTAATTAGGTGAAAAAATGATACCGGCTATAGAACCGAACTAACATTACCAGGAATAGTATCGATTTTCGGTACTAGCACCAGTACTCACAGTTCCGAATCCTAAATTTCATGATTTTAGAGTACCGATCACTTTCATGATTTCATGGTATGTCTTAATGGATAAAGTTGGAAACTTTATCCATTTAGACCTTGTTAGAGTTCATATCTGGAAGATGGGGTTATAACTTAATGGATTAAGTCAAAAACCCTTGTGAAATTAGCTTGCGCGTGACGTGATTTTCTTGGTCACGATACACTTTCATGATTTTTTTTCAAAAGTTCAAAAAGTAAACATTTTGGTCAAAAAGCACGCCACACTTCTTCTGGGTGCCCCGCGTCCATAAAAGAAGAAAACAGTCGATTTTAGAGGCTTAAAACAGGCGCGCTGAGAAAACTCTAAAGCGTGTCGTGGCCAAGAAAAGCACGTCGCTCTCAAGCTAATTTCACAAGGGTTTTTGATTTAATCCATTAAGTCATAACCCCATCTTCCATATATGAACTCTAACAAGGTCTAAAATGGATAAAGTTTCCAACTTTATCCATTAAGACATACCATATCAACGAAGATCTAGACTTTTGTACCCTAGAAGATCTAAAAAACACCTCAAACACTTGCATGACTTGAATGAAGGGCTATAGTTCCAAACTTTATGAGTTTAAAAGGTTCAAACAACAACCCTAAGTGACCAAAAGAAGTTGGATTCATGAAAACTCCAAGCTCACCTCCAAAATGGGACCAAAAGTGAACAAGGTGGACATTAAGCAAGATCTAACAAATGAAAAGGAATGCTTGAAGCTTTATACTAAAAAAAAGTCCAGGAGACGCACAAACTTTATAGATCTAAACATGCTCTTCTTTTCTTGTAACACCCAAAAAAATCGAGCCAATTTAAAACTTTTAAATCATTTAAAAACTAATCAGTTATTACAATTTGTTTTCAAAATAGTTTAAACATCAGAGTTCCCAGAAATCATAATCATCAATCGAGGAAGTGTACGGTCACGCCTTCGCCTTCCCGCGGCCATCCGATGAACCTAAAACAATAAACTGAAACTGTAAGCCCGAAAGCTTAGTGAGTTACCCCCAAAATACCCATACACACAACAATACACATACAATAACAAACAACATACTATGGGTCCAATCATCCATCGGGATGGAATACCACAAGCCCTCAACCATTGGGTTGGAATGCCAACATACCGATACACTTCACATAGCAATATATAAATAACAGCATGTACTGGGTCCACAACTTTACAGACTGGATTGCCCCTGGGCCCACAGTGTGAGTCTGGATTGCCTTTCGACCCACATCTCACATCTGGATTGCCACCGAGCCCACAATACGAGTCTCCCTCAACTCGTATCTGGAATGCTCCCGGGTTTGTTGGTTACCGCACGGAGCAGTTTCTCCTCAACCCATCCCACATAATATGTCGACATATAACATAAATAATGCACATGCAGATAATCACATGATACTACAGGTAGTCCTACAGATCTACCTAACTGGCATAACAACTAGCATGCAGACAGTCAGACCAACTATAGGTCACTAAGCATACCCACATCTGATCTACCAGGATACCGATCTAACAGATCATAGTAGCATATAACCGTCCTATCTACCAGGATACCGAACTAACATATCATAACAGTAATAATCCCAATAACAAAACAAAGGGCCGGCCTTGGTGCCTTAGACCTTTGAGTACAGTGAGGATAACTCACCTCGCAAGTAGCTCGGAAGATAGTGTCAAACTCCTCCAAATGTAACTCCAACTCCCACACTTATATTCAACAATGTCCTTTGCTATAAATATCCAATTTACCAAAATACCCTCAGAAGTCAACTGGTCAACCCTTGTTCAAAGTCAAAGTCAACTGCCAAGGTCAACAGTCCATGTTGACCTGAACTCGTCGAGTACCCTCAGCTACTCACGGAGTTCCTTGCATAACTTGCCAACTCGCCGAGTCACTCGTCTGACACGCCGAGCCCAAGGCAATCTTTATCGGACTCGCCGAGTCACTCTACTGAATCGCCGAGTCTACGAAAATCTTCATCGGACTCGCCAACTTGACCATGCCACTCGCCGAGTCCCTTCGGTCCTTCATCCATACAGATTCTTTTTAAGCCATGCTAAGGCTCCATACTGCAGATCCAACTTCCCAAGGCATGCTTATCACGTAAAGTTGTAAACTTTACGTGCATGCACGGCTCTAATGACTTATAATGCCAAATCCAAACTTGAAATGGGGTCTAACTCAAATGGAAGGATTCATACATGACAAGGCTAGAAACTTTATGAACCTAGATCCCAAGGAGGGTTCAGATCTGAAGTTGCAACTTCAGATCCAACTCATACTCAACAATAGCTTCATAACCAAGCCAAAAAGCCCTAAACTTCATCCAAAGAGATCTAGAAAGAAATGAGGCCAAGATCATGAATTGATACCTCAAATGAAGTTGAATGAGATAGATTTTGTAGATCCACACGAGTCCCTTGCTGCTAGCTACTTGACCTTCAAGTTCCCTTCACAAGTTCCACCTTCCAAAGCTCAAAAGCACACTCAAATGAAGCTCTCACATGAAATAGGGTTTGCTGGACTCTCTAGAGGCTGTAAGGGACTAAGGGAGGTTAATGATTCCTTAAATAGGGTTCAAAACCCCGGAAATTAGGGTTTCACCCTCCAGCTCCAACTCATCGAGTCACTCTTCCGACTCGGCGAGTTGGTCACTTAAACACGTGGACCCAAACCCGCTGCTACTCGACGAGTCAGGGCATCCAACTCGTAGAGTAGACCCTGAAAGTTGAAAATTAAAGCCATAATATTAATACTTGAGAATCGGGGCATTACAATTCTCCCCCACTTGAACTAGACTTCGTCCTTGAAGTCCACTGCGGTGAAGAACTCCGGATAGTGCTCCCGCATCTCAGCCTCCGACTCCCAAGTGCACTCGGAACGTCTTTGGTGCTCCCACTGTACCTTTACCAAAGGTACCTCCTTGTTCCGCATAACCTTCACCCTTCTCTTCAGAATGGCCACAGGCCCCTCAACATAATCCAGACACTCACCGACCTGAATGTCATCCAATGATACTACCGCCTCCTGATCCATGACGCACTTTCGCAACTGCAAAACGTGAAAGGTGATGTGAATCCCAATCGAACCTTTTCATAAGGTCTATCCTTCATGCCACTTAACCAACTTGACAAAATCCTGATCATCCAAAGTATCGGAAACCCAACTTTCCCTCTTCCTGAAGCGAACCCCTTTTTGTGCTGACAGGATATTTGTCCCAAAAATACCATACCAATTCGATCCACTAAAACATGAACACACATGCCTGGCCCAATCAGCCTTGGGCTGGAATGCCAAACATATCAGCTCCAATCAATCATAGGGTCCGGTCATCCTCAGGATGGAATACCCTAGATTGGAATACCTCTATGAACATAACTCGGGTCTACTCATTACTTGAGATCCAAGGATCTATCCTTGCGTCTCATCCACCATCCTCAATTTCGTCACAACCGAGTGCAAATCCCCTGAAACTTCAACAATACATCCAATCTGAATGCGCTCCAACAACAGACATAACCAACACAATCTCTATGCCCACAACCGATGACTGGAATACCCGTACGTGGTCCTTAGCATAGGTCTGGATTGCCTCCGAGCCCACATCATAAGTCTGGTATGCCCTCTCCGACCCTCAGCTCATGACTAGAATGCTCCCGATGAACGATCGACACTACTGTCGTCACTTCAGTTGCCCAACACTCCGGCCCTGCAGATATCCACTTTCCTCCACCGCTCCAAGGGCCTAATCAACGCTCCTCTCATCAACGAACAACATATTGATATAAAAACTACTACTACACATGAATCCCAAGTCATAAACCCACTTCAACTCTTCCTGCTACCATATGACGTTTCTCAAGCGAAGTCGAAACCTCCTTAGTCCCAACTTGTCTGACCACTACCCGAACATCGGACACCTCACCGATTACGGAACCAAAAGACACACACAAACAACAGTCCCACACATCTCCTGAAAAGAAACCGACTGGCTGGACTTGCTTCCACGCCCTGCCACCAACTCTTGCCAACATAATTGTCACACCCCAAAACCAAGAACGGCGGAAACGTTCTGGGGTGGAGGACGTCATGTACAGTATCACAACAACGCATAATAGTAAAGACAAGCAACAACATCCATTGCATTAATATAATACTTGTAATACAAGCGTGTTCTGTACAGTTTGTAAGACACCAAAGTATAATCAAAATAAAAGATGAGTCTTGTATGTGCTCCATCTTCTCAAAAGCTTCATCTGTACCTGTCTACTGATGACCTGAGAATACAAGTTATTTTGAAAGAGTTTATCAGCATAAAGCTGGTGAGTTCATAAGTATTTTTAGTGTCATTGCTTGTATAAAAATGTTTACAGCAATGTAGTGTAATAACTGATTTCCATATTTGTAAATAGTATACTCCCTAGAAAATCCTATATTTTTCAGTAAAAAGTGGTCTTCTACCAAGAACCGATAGTTTTTTGTCTTCACTCTTATAAGGTTATTACAAAATAAATGTATTAGGGAAAATAAGTGTTTTGCCCTTAGCAGTGACACTGTTGGGTATGAAGTGATAAAATACGGACTCCAGGTAGTACTAAATGTACAGTACACCTCAGGGAGCCTAAAGTAATGAAAATGTAGACCCCAGGTGGTATTAAATGAACAAAACGCCTCGAAAAGTCTAATTTGCCTTTAATTCTTAAATGGGTTAATTAAAGGTATGAATGTGAACTCGTATGTCACCATGCTGATTGACGGCTGAATAACTGATGACCCTCCAGGTCATATATAGTGAGGTAACATTCTGTCACCCCTTGGCCTTTCGGCTGGGACTGTAGCTAGCAGTCGGGATGTGGGAGTGTCTGTCCCGTATAGATCTATACACACAATGCCCGCTCTCCCTCCAGGAGACTCTTGTTGCACGGTGATAACAGAATACACTAAGTCCACAACCAAACAAGGAACAGGAAATAAGGTGAGCTATCAGTCCTAAGTCCTCCAAGTCTTACTTATATAAATATAATGGTTTGGATATGGGTTTGAAAATAATGTAAGTTTAAAAGAATTTGAAAACAGTTTTAGCATTTAGAGAGTTTAATAAAAGGTTTGAGACACTTGAAAATCCATAAGTTTGATAGCAATTTGGAAGCAGTAGAAAATCTTTCTGATTGTTCTAGTTATTAATCACATGTGATTAATGCAATAAATAGAAATTTTCAACTTGTATTCCCCCCATAAAAGCATTTAAAATCATTTCAAAGGTTAATTAAGGGGTATGAACTCACTTGCAGTGAGTGGTTTGGATGGAAGTGTCGGGTAGGATGCTAAGTGTCAAGTGAGGACTTGAACACACACACACACGGATCCTCTTTAACATGTAGTGATACATAAATGTATCTAATTAGTCATTTAACAACTAATTAATCAAGTAAAGACATCCTAATACATGGAAACACTTTGTTTCAAGTGCTAGGAGTGAAAAAGGGTTGTATCTAAGGAGAGTATGGCCTCACATTGGAGTTTACTTCTCATTTGGCAACCCTATATGTGTTTACGGTTTTTGGTCAATTCCCCCATGAGTTTACGACCGTAAACTCATGGTAAATTGTACCATTGTGTGATTTAAGGTCTTATACCCCTCAAGGAAGTGTTCTAGGTTTGAATCAAAGGCTTAGGAAGGGACTAGGGCTCAAAATGGCTCATCTTTGGAGTTTACAGTCCTTGGACCACTCCTTGGAGTTTACGGTCGTAAAACCTTGAGTTTACGGTCGTAAATCCATGAGTTTACGGCCTTAAACTCATGGTCACTCCAACCATTTCGTGTTTTGGGGTTTCTAGCTCATGCATGCAAGGTTCTAGTCCAATATGCAAGCCCTATAAGGTGTTAGTGGCACTTAAACACCACTTGATGATGTTTACGGTTCAAGGATATCCCTTGACCGTAAACCCAAGTGTTCTTGGGTGTTCTTGATGTTTTTCCATGGATAAACAAGTATACTAAGCAAGTAACTAGTTAGGAGGAGTGTACTTACTTATGGGAAGCTTGTAAGAGTGTTTAGAGCCCAAGAACACTAGTGTGTGTTCTTGGTGTTTTGAAGAACACTTGAAGATCTAAGTAGAAATGAAGAATTCATGGATGAAATGAGGTATAAACACTAGATAAGGTGTTATAACAACAAAACAAGTGAAGGAACACTTACATTTTTGGAAGATTTGGAAGATGATCCTATGATAGTTGAGAGAAAAAGTTGGGTGTTCTTGAGCTAGGAGGTGAGAAATGGGGAAATGAGGAGTAAACTCATGCTATATGCATGAGTTCTTGGTCAAAGAGGAGTTTACGGCCCAAACTCCTCATGTTTGGCCGTAAACACCTAACCAAGGTGTTGTTTGTATACTTGCTACTCAACACTCCTAAAAGATACTTCCGTTTATTTGTTCGTTTGACGAAAATTAAAATAAAATACCCAAACGAACTTTAAACTGGCCAAAAATGTACTGAAATGAATTTGACTATTCTTTGAAGTGTTTGACTGTAGAGTTTATACAAATAAAAATTTCGGGTTGTCACATCATTCCCCCGTTAGAGGGAATTTCATCCCGAAATTAGAGTTCGAGTAACTAAGTTATTACAAATAACTAAGTAAAAAGATGAGGATATTTAAGTTTCATTTGATCCTCACGCTCCCATGTGAATTCCGGTCCTCGCTTGGCGTTCCAGCGAACCTTCACGATTGGGATGCGGCTTTGTTTCGTTCGTTTGACATCTCGGTCTATGATCTCTACAAGTTCTTCCACGAAGTTAAGGCTCTCGTTGATCTCGATCTCGTCGAGTGGGATCACAAGAGTCTCATCGGATAGGCACTTTTTCAAGTTCGAGACGTGGAAGGTAGGATGCACATTACTAAGCTCGCGGGGTAGGTTGAGTTTGTAAGCTACGGGGCCGATTCTAGCGAGAATTTCAAAAGGCCCTATGTATCTTGGATTTAGCTTTCCACGCTTTCCGAAGCGTATCAAGCCCTTCCAGGGTGAGACTTTCAAAAGGACGCGGTCTCCCACCTGGAACTCCAAAGGTTTCCTTCGTTTGTCTGCGTAGCTTTTCTGTCGGTCCCTAGAGGCTTTCAATCGTTCACGAATCTGAACGATCTTCTCTGTTATTTCCCGGATGATCTCCGGACCCGTGAGAGTGCTGTCAGGAACTCGTCCTTTAGCTAACTGAGTGTCACCCACCTCAGCCCAACACAGAGGGGATCTGCACTTCCGGCCATGGAGGGCTTCAAATGGAGCAGCTTTGATGCTCGTGTGATAACTGTTGTTGTAGGAGAAATCAACAAGGGGTAAGTGGGTATCCCATGCCTTCCCAAAGTCGATCACACAGGCTCGCAACATATCTTATAATGTTTGAATAGTACTCTCACTTTGTCCGTCGGTCTGTGGATGGTAGGCTGTACTCATGTCCAGCCTCGTTCCTAAGGAGCTTTGTAGTGACTGCCAGAACGTCGAAGTGAATCTACTATCTCTGTCCGAGATAATGGATATGGGAACACCATGCAGTCGTACAATCTCCCGTATGTATGTTCGTGTGAGCTTCTCCATTTTGTCAGTTTCCTTGATGGGCAGGAAGTGTGTGGATTTGGTCAATCTGTCGACAATGACCCAAATGGTATCAAGTCCACCCGTTGTCTTGGGTAGCTTTGTTATGAAGTCCATAGTGATCCGCTCCCACTTCCACTCAGGTATCTCCGGTTGCTGGAGTAGACCTGATGGTTTCTGGTATTCGACCTTGACCTTGGTGCAAGTAAGGCATTTACTTACGAAGGTAGCGATTTACGCTTTCATGTTAGGCCACCAATATGACTTTTTAAGATCCAGATACATCTTATCTTAACCCGGGTGGACGGAATATCGTGTGTTGTGAGCTTCCTTCATGACCAAGTCTCTAAAGCCACCGTGTCGCGGTGTCCAGATCCGGTCCATGAGATATAAGGCTCCGTCACCCTTGACTTCTAAGTTTTTATCCATTCCACGCAGGGATTCTCCCGACACATTTTCAGGTTTTAAAGCTTCGAGCTGAGCTTCCTTTATTTGTGCGGATAGATGCGAATGGATAGTCACTGTTAATGACTTGACTCTTCGACCAAAATATTCTTTCCGACTTAGGGCGTCTGCTACTACGTTGGCTTTACCCGGATGATAACGAATTTCACATTCGTAGTCATTGAGTAGTTCGACCCACCGTCGTTGTCTCATATTGAGCTCCTTCTGGTTGAATATGTGTTGTAGGGTTTTGTGGTCTGAAAATATAGTACTCTTCGTACCATACAGGTAGTGTCTCCAGATCTTTAGGGCGAGCACAACCGCTCCTAATTCGAGATCATGTGTGGTGTAGTTGACCTCATGTGTCTTCAACTGTCTTGAGGCATAGGCTATGACCTTTCCTCGTTGCATCAGAACACAACCGAGCCCTTGATTTGACGCATCGCAATAGACCACGAAGTCTTCAGTTCCTTCGGGGAGGGACAGTATCGGTGCGGTGCACAAAGCTCGTTTTAGCGTTTGGAACGCTTTCTCCTGCTTCTCTTCCCAGTCAAAGGCCACGCCTTTCTGGGTCAGTGTCATAAGGGGTTTCGCGATCCTAGAGAAGTTTTGAATGAACCTTCGGTAGTAGCCAGCGAGGCCTAGAAATTGACGAATTTCCGTAGGCGTCTTCGGTGCTGACCAGTTCTCAATGGCCTTAATTTTGGATGGGTCCACGTGGATTCCTTCTTTGCTAACCACGTGTCCTAAGAATTCGACTCTTCGGATCCAAAATTCGCATTTTGAGAACTTCTCATAGAGCTTCTCTGATCGTAAAGTTTCCAAGACTTGTCGCAAATGATCGCTATGCTCCTCCTTACTTCGAGAGTAGATAAGTATATCATCAATGAAGACGATGACGAACTGATCCAAGTAAGGACGGTATACTCTATTCATCAAGTACATGAATACTGCGGGCGCATTGGTTAATCTGAATGACATCACTACGAACTCATAGTGTCCGTAACGAGTTCGGAAGGCTGTCTTTGGAACATCCTCCTCAAGCACTCGTAACTGGTGATACCCGGACCTCAGATCAATATTGGAAAAGTAACTCGCCCCTTGCAGTTGGTCGAATAAATCGTCTATGCGAGGAAGAGGGTAACGATTCTTGACTGTAAGCTTGTTGAGTTCCCTGTAATCGATGGACATACGGAACGATCCGTCTTTCTTCTTCACGAACGAGACTGGTGCTCCCCAGGGTGAGAAGCTTGGTCTTATAACGCCCTTGCTGAGCAGTTTGTTAAGTTGACCGGACAGTTCTTGCATCTCAGCAGGTGCTAGACGATAGGGCGATTTGGCTACGGGGGTCGCTCCTGAAATTAAGTCGATTAGGAACTCGACTTGACGTTGTGGGGGTAATCCTAGGAGTTCTTCCGGAAAGACATCGGGAAAATCGCGTACTACGGGGAGGTCTTTTAGGTCTTTTGTTTTCTGGCTCGTATCGACAACGTGCGCCAGGAATGCACGATATTCCTTACGCAAGTACTTCTGGGCTTGAATACTCGAGATAATACGAAGGCTCGTACTGGGTTTGTCTCCGTAGATCAACAAGGTTTTGTGATTCGGTATGTTCAGGCGGACTGCTTTTTCGAAACATAGAATATCGGCACGATAAAGACTCAGCCAGTCCATGCCTATAATGATGTCGAAACTCTAGATAGCTACTGGTATGAGGTCGATTGGGAACGGATGATTATCTAGCGTGAGGGTACAACCTATGTAAATCTCGTTAGCACTCTCTGTCTTGCCGTTAGCCATTTCTACGACGAAGGTTTCTTTTAGTGTTTGCGGTGCTTGATTAAGTAAGTGTTTAAATTTTTGGTTTACGAAGCTCCTTTCTGCCCCACTATCGAATATGATAAAAGCATAAGAGTTATCGAGAAGGAACGTACCCGTGACTACTATGGGGTCTGCTACAGCTTCATTGTGGCCAATGGCAAGTAGTCTTCCTGCTCCTCCCGCATTCCCAGCTTTTAGACAGTTTCTTTTGAAGTGTCCTGTCCCGCCGCACCCGTAGCAAGCTTGACTCACTCCGGTACTGGGAATCTGAGTGATGGGTTTGGGTTGAGATCTGCAAAACCGGGCGGTATGGCCCTTCCGGTCGCAATTAGTGCAGTGTATTTCACGGCAGGGGCCATTATGATGGAAAGAGCACTTGGTGCACTTGGGTAGGTTCCCTTCATATGTTTTGGCTGGTACAGGGGCAACAGGAGTAGTGGCAGCATGGACAGCCATTGCATGTTGGTTCTGGGAAGAGGATTGAGCTGATTTGCCCTTCTTCCCGCTCCAACTTCGCTTCCTTTTGTTGTCAGATGTCTTGGTTGATGCGGGGTAGTTGTTGTGGTTGTTGATGGAGTAGGAGGAACCACGTGATCGATGAGCCTTTGGGCCAATTTCTTGGCGCTATCAAAGGTCGCGGGGTGTGAGGCTAGAACGTTCCCTCGATATGGGGGTACCAGACCCCAGATGTATCGTTCAATTTTCTTGCTTTCGGTGGGAACCATGTTAGGACATAGAGCCACCAGGTCGCAGAACCTGGATGTATAAGCCACTATGTCGGAACCCTGCATTTTGAGGTTCCAGAGTTCCTCTTCGAGCTTCTGAATTTTGCCCCTCGAGCAGTACTCCCTAGTCATGAGGTCCTTCAGTGTATCCCAGCCCATGACGTTAGCTGTTACCAATGAGAGTGACTTGACATGGCCATTCCACCACGTCAGGGCCCTTTGAGTGAAGGTGCAAGCAACGAACTTTATCTTGCTTCCTTCAGGGCATGAGCACATCTCGAAGATTGCTTCTGTTCTCTCGATCCATTGGGACAGTGCAAGGATCCCTCCGGTCCCATTGAAGTATGTAGGTTTGTAGCTGATGAAATCTTCATAGGTACACTCTCGTGCACGCGGATGGATTTCACCATGGCTGGAGTTTGTGTCTGAAACATCACCACATCGAACTGCGAAGGAGGTGGTGGCGGCGGTCACAGCTGCCTGAAACATCACCACATCGAACTGCGAAGGAGGTGGTGGTGGTGGTGGAGTTTGGTCTGCAGGCGTGTTTCTGGTCGGGCGCTTTCGAGGCGGCATCTTTAACTGAAAGTTCATAAAGATGACGATAATAGTAAGAATCGATTGTAAGTATGATGAGAGTGTTCTATGGACTAAATTGCCATAGTCCGAATATCAGATAGAGTCATAACAATAGAGTAGGGAACACAAGAGTACAGACTTTCCTATAGATTAGACAACTGCCAATATTACTGGTATTAATGATGTAATCATGAGTTCAGGAAAAGTGACCTAACAGTAGGTCTTACATCAAACCATAAGGGAAAATGTTGACAACTTAGAAGTCTAGTTAGAGTGTTTTCAAAGTTAGGAATGCTTATAGACAAGTGCTCCACAGAACATAGAAAAGAAAAGGCTATTCCTTAAGTCAAAAGTAAAGATGAGTCGACATCTTCTACCGGCGACGGGTATCCCTTGGGCGAACCCTCAGGTCTGCCAGTTGACGTACAACTTCCTGAAGATGTCGTTCATGCGCTCTCTGATGCACACGGAGTTCCATGACTTCGGATCGGGATGCAGCTAGCTGTTGCTGCAGAGTCTCATTGGTTCTCCTGGTTCTTTCCATAGCCTCTTCGAGTTGGCGAATGCGGATCGTGTTAAGGCCAGAGTTGGCGTCAATTTCCACTATTCGGTAGATGGCTGAATGGCCTTGCTCGACGTTCCTAGCAATCCTACGGACCATGATGGGCAGGACTCGGTCAGCTGATCCCCCCTCCCTTAGATTGTAAAAACTCGGGTCTCCGTTGAAAGGTAAGGGCTGACCCTGCTCATCACTCCATCGATTCAAGGTTGTTGCCCACAAGGGAGTGGGACCTTGAAATGTCGGGTGGGGGTTGGGGTTTAGAACTCGAACCTCTTAGGGTAGGTTGTTGACTTCTGGTTCGGAGTCAGAGCTATCTGAAAAGCCTTCTGCACGGTGATCATCCAAAGGGATTGGGTGATCATCTTCTGGCTCCTCATCAATCCATCCACCAATGCCTTGGTTGGGATAATATGGATCACCAGGGAGATGGAAACCAGCCATGTTATCTACACGAGAATGGGGAAAGAATAGTTAATAGGCGTACTAATCTAAGATAATTATAAGATGATCATTATTAGTTGATCCAATACTTGCATAGTGCATACCAATTACATGCAACCAAAACAGGATAGACCTTCGAATAAGTGACCCTAACTCTAAATTCACAACCAAACAAGGAACAGGAAATAAAGCAAAGATCACAGATTCTAAGTCTATAGCGCCTTAGTTACATGTAACCTTAGAGTATCCACTTAGCAACTATTGCCCTACTATTAACGACCCTTTTAGTTCTCACATATGTAATTTATAGTAACGCAGAATACTCCCATAGTATTTTGTTTTAATGTTCTTGTTGTGGTAGTGTTGGTAAGTTTTTAGACTTGTTGCAACATTACAATCATTCTTAGGCACATGCTAGTCACTCCTCAGAAAATATAGTTGATCAGGCTATATCCCCTTAGGTTTGACTATATGTCTCTAAGCCTAATTGTGATGTTCAACAATCGTAATACTTTTGTTCTGTTCTAGTATGATACAGACACTTGTATGAATAGATGTATATATATACTTAGTCAAATATTTTATTATTTAAAAGTATATATTCTTGGTCAGAGTGTTTTAATCCCGATGTGTTTATAGTTCGTATATCTTTTATGGGTTGATATACTTGATTCACTATAAACAGTGCTCTGATACCAATCTGTCACACCCCAAAACCAAGAACGGCGGAAACGTTTTGGGGTGGAGGACGTCATGTACAGTATCACAACAATGCATAATAGTAAAGACAAGCAACAACATCCATTGCATTAATATAATAATTGTAATACAAGCGTGTTCTGTACAGTTTGTAAGACACCAAAAGTATAATCAAAATAAAAGATGAGTCTTGTATGTGCTCCATCTTCTCAAAAGCTTCATCTGTACCTGTCTACTGATGACCTGAGAATACAAGTTATTTTGAAAGAGTTTATCAGCATAAAGCTGGTGAGTTCATAAGTATTTTTAGTGTCATTGCTTGTATAAAAATGTTTACAACAATGTAGTGTAATAACTAATTTCCATATTTGTAAATAGTATACTCCCTAGAAAATCCTATATTTTTCAGTAAAAAGTGGTCTTCTACCAAGAACCGATTGTTTGTATATTTTTTCTTTCATAAATGTAAGGGTTTCCCCAGTGAAACTATCAGTATGAAAATATAGTTTTTTGTCTTCACTCTTATAAGGTGATTACAAAATAAATGTATTAGGGAAAATAAGTGTTTTACCCTTAGCAGTGACACTGCTGGGTATAAAGTGATAAAATACGGACTCCAGGTAGTACTAAATGTACAGTACACCTCAGGGAGCCTAAAGTAAGGAAAATGTAGACCCCAGGTGGTATTAAATGAACAATACGCCTCGAAAAGTCTAATTTGCCTTTAATTCTTAAATAGGTTAATTAAAGGTATGAATGTGAACTCGTATGTCACCATGCTGATTGACGGCTGAATAACTGATGACCCTCCAGGTCATATATAGTGAGGTAACATTCTGTCACCCCTTGGCCTTTCGACTGGGACTGTAGCTAGCAGTCGGGATGTGGGAGTGTCTGTCCCGTATAGATCTATACACACAATGTCCGCTCTCCCTCCAGGAGACTCTGGTTACACGGTGATACCACTGTGAAGTGTCGTATCGAGAAATAGTATGTCACATTCTAATTATAGTATATTCTCTTGTATAGTTTATAGCATATTTTCTGGTATAATGTATAGAGTGTTCTCTTGTATAGTATATAGTGTATTGATTCATATCTGAACTGACTCTGGTAAGTGTCATTGTAATAGTAGTAATGAGTAGTAACCCTTAACTATACCTATTATAGTTAAATAGTAATGTTATTTGCATGCATTTGTTACACAAAGGTACTGAACTGAAGTGAAAACTATTATATCCAACACCTATATATATGATATATAACTAAGAATTAAACGACAGTCGGACAAATAACAGAATACCCTAAGTCCACAACCAAACAAGGAACAGGAAATAAGGTGAGCTATCAGTCCTAAGTCCTTCAAGTCTTACTTATATAAATATAATGGTGTAGAGATGGGTTTGAAAATAATGTAAGTTTAAAAGAATTTGAAAACAGTTTTAGCATTTAAAGAGTTTAATAAAAGGTTTGAGACACTTGAAAATCCATAAGTTTGATAGCAATTTAGAAGCAGTAGAAAATATTTCTGATTGTTCTAGTTATTAATCACATGTGATTAATGCCATAACTAGAAATGTTCAACTTTTATTCCCCCCCCCATAAAAGCATTTAAAATCATTTCAAAGGTTAATTAAGGGGTATGAACTCCCCGGCAGTGAGTGGTTTGGATGGAAGTGCCGGGTAGGATGCTAAGTGTCAAGTGAGGACTTGAACACACACACGGATCCTATTTAACATGTAGTGATACGTAAATGTATCTAATTAGTCATTTAACAACTAATTAATCAAGTAAAGACATCCTAATACATGGAAACACTTTGTTTCAAGTGCTAGGAGTGCAAAAGGGTTGTATCTAAGGAGAGTATGGCCTCACATTGGAGTTTACTTCTCATTTGGCAACCCTATATGTGTTTACGGTTTTTGGTCAATTCCCCCATGAGTTTACGGCCGTAAACTCATGGTAAATTGTACCATTGTGTGATTTAAGGTCTTATACCCCTCAAGGAAGTGTTCTAGGTTTGAATCAAAGGCTTAGGAAGGGACTAGGGCTCAAAATGGCTCATCTTTGGAGTTTACGGTCCTTGGACCACTCCTTAGAGTTTACGGTCATAAAACCTTGAGTTTACTGTCGTAAACCCATGAGTTTACGGCCGTAAACTCATGGTCACTCCAACCATTTCGTGTTTTGGGGTTTCTAGCTCATGCATGCAAGGTTCTAGTCCAATATCCAAGCCCTAGAAGGTGTTAGTGGCACTTAAACACCACTTGATGGTGTTTACGGTTCAAGGATATCCCTTGACCGTAAACCCAAGTGTTCTTGGGTGTTCTTGATGTTTTTCCATGGATAAACAAGTATACTAAGCAAGTAACTAGTTAGGAGGAGTGTACTTACTTATGGGAAGATTGTAAGAGTGTTTAGAGCCCAAGAACACTAGTGTGTGTTCTTGGTGTTTTGAAGAACACTTGAAGATCTAAGTAGAAATGAAGAATTCATGGATGAAATGAGGTATAAACACTAGATAAGGTGTTATAACAACAAAACAAGTGAAGGAACACTTACATTTTTGGAAGATTTGGAAGATGATCCTATGATAGTTGAGAGAAAAAGTTGGGTGTTCTTGAGCTAGGAGGTGAGAAATGGGGAAATGAAGAGTAAACTCATGCTATATGCATGAGTTCTTGGTCAAAGAGGAGTTTACGGCCCAAACTCCTCATGTTTGGCCGTAAACACCTAACCAAGGTGTTGTTTGTTTACTTCCTACTCAACACTCCTAAAAGATACTTCCGTTTATTTGTTTGTTTGACGAAAATTAAAATAAAATACCCAAACGAACTTTAAACTGGCCAAAAATGTACTGAAAGAAATTTGACTATTATTTGAAGTGTTTGACTGTAGAGTTTATACAAATGAAAATTTCGGGTTGTCACAATAATGAATGTTACATGACCCACGTTAGCCTCACATCCTACCTGGTCTTCAGTGACCCATCTTCTCCTTACTTCAGACACGCTATGGCTCTTTTGCAGATGAAACCAACCCAAGACACATCACAATAACTCAAACCATCATCAACATACCTACCACTACCGGCCAACCAGTACGACACTCATATCTAACCCATATCACCCCCTACGGGTTGGAATACCAACATGTCTAATCAATTCAACTATCGAGTTGAAATTCTCAGGGTTTGTTGGCCTACCGACTCAACCCTACCGCTCCCCTTGAGCCTTCGTGCCTACGACTTTCAGTCGGCCCGCACCTGGTATCTTGGCCTACCACATAAAGCAGAACCGCCTCAACCCTATCCAAATGCCATAAACAATCATGAGAAATATCTAACTCGGTTCCCAGAACCTGAATGACAGGATATTCTAATTCCAAGCCTTCCTAAGGCTGACGAATACCCAATCGGATCTACTTCCCAGTCCCCAATTGGATTATTACCCGATCCAAGAAGATTAATCCTTTGAGGCACTCCGAACTAATGAGATCACCAAGATCCTCTGTACTCCATCCGATCTCTAATAACAACTTCTGATCAAACCCAAAAATACACCGAAGTCCTTAGCCTACTCCAACCACATGCTCAATACCTGGGGACAGACCTGCTGATTGCTATTGCATACCAGCATACTCTAGACCCACACATAGATCTACAAACACATAAAAAGTCTTCAGTATGACTAGACCGCCTCACCAGGCCTTCAGTCTATCTGGACCACTCTCAGAACCTTCAGCATGTCTGGACCACCCCTCTAGGCCTTCAGCCTGTCTGGACCGTTCTAAACTGTTGAGTATCTCCCTGGACTACCCCTCCTGGTGATCCTTCCCATGCAAACTGTTCTCACCCACTTAGGGTTCCGAACGCCTGATCTATTTTGTGGACTCAAACTCCGGCCTAACCCTAGGCCTCATGTCGATCGTCCACTCTCTCGGAAATCCGTGGTTTGCCACATACGCTGAATATCCCACGTACCCGTGCTGAATACACTGCTGAGCCCTGGCAGCTAGCAAAACCCTCAATCTATCAGTCCAAAAACCCTCAGAGTCGAGCACACCCTCGACCGAATACTCGACCTAAACTTAATTCCTGACTAGAACTCCAACCTTTTTCCCCAACTATTGCTATCAAGCACCAGGAAGACGTGTTTCTAATGATGGGAAGTTTTTCCGAACCCCCAATCAACACAACCCTCAAACCAATCAGCCAATAGGGCCTCCATTCTCCCCGTCGGGTTGTGAAACTTATCCCTGTTTCAAAACCTCTCCCGGTCTGCATCCCAGGGTAACTCTCCCCCACTTAGATTCGACTAAGCCTTCATAATACATGAAGATTGGAGGATTCCCAATCATTCTCACTTCCTAACGATCGACCCGATGATAACCAACTCTTTCCCGACAGTGCTCCATCACTAGCCAATCCCAGATGATCACACACTTCTTAAGAACCAGATGAACACTTCCTGAACCCCAGTGAACCGACAGTCACTAATGCTTGAATGACCTCACACTCAAGTCCTGAAGACCACAAGATAGATGCTCCAGCTAATACCTCGACAACGAGCTACTTCTCTTGGCGCTTTAGTCCCTCAATCACTAACGGTTGCTAACCACTGAATCCTGACAATGCTGAATAACCCTTCTGTGGGACCCTATCTGCAGACCTCCCACATAATACCCCTTTTCCAAAGGTGTTCCAAACAAGCTTCCCGCTCTCGGGGTCTAGAAATCAATCCTTACCGCGATACACGAGATCCAAGTCACTTACTAGCTCAAACGCCCACAGCTGAACTACAGCAGCTGAAACAACCTCCGCCCTAAACCGGGCTACAAACTACTCCCAAGACATAGTCTTCAATCCTAAACGTACAATAGATTTCACAATCAATCCTTACCGCGATACACGAGATCCAAGTCAAACCGGACCTCATAAATACTTATGCCACGTCGACCCACCTGCGCTCACCAGCGCTGGAATAATGTTGCATATTCCTGCAACCAACTGACCCCGATCTGGAATACAACCTGATCTTGGGGTCACCAGTCTGCTTACTCCTTTGAGCTCGAAAAACTGAGAGGGCACAACCCTTGCCCTATAAATGATAGCCCGATCCATGAATTAACCATTCCACTTCCAACTATCAAAACCCCAGCCGAACATAATCATCACTCCTTCGCAGAGTCCCCGCGACTCACATTCCAGCCTCGAGAAAAACCCCTGAAGCCTCAAATCCATCCACGCCTCATAGCCACTCCTGCTCAGCCCGCGAAATTAAAAAAATAATGAGTACAAAATACCTCCCAGATCACAAGTAACTGCTGCCCTCCGCTCATCAGAATACGTCCCAGTACTGGAAAGCTCGACCAGCTCCTCCCTTTGCCTTCGTTACAACTGTTAAAGCTGCCGCAACAACTGTCTCGGAAATGGCTGCATAGCGTTGTCGAAATACTCAACCATGGCGGTCTTAATAGACCCGACATCTCCGGAAACTGCCCCAGGACAATCTTGATCACCTCCTCCCGGATGATCTCACCAACATGCTCCCCTGAAAATGCTGGCCTATCCTGGCTGCCCACTCCCGATCCTAACCTGGATCCGGTCTCAAGACGTCTCGTAACCACCATTCTGGTAAAACACCAGAAGGATCACTGATAACCCATATAATGACAGGGAACCAACTCCCAAACCAACCCTAGGGGTTGTGACTTCCTTGCTATGCGTATGGGTCCTATGCATTCAGTAGTACGGGCCCATACTACCTTCCACACCTACCCATATTTGTCTCAAGTATCATCACAATGCCCTATCAATATACATAATCATAGCGAGCACTCAATGCTCACTCCTAGAGGAATGCTAAATATCTCATAACTGACCTACCGGTCCCACGCAATCCACTCATCCATGAAACTTCCACCAACCCTGCAGAACTAGTGTATGCTAGCCATACATAACGTTGGACCCTATAGACTTTCGAATATCTGATCCTACCCTAATCCCTAATCAATAAGAAAAGAACATAAGGCCAAATCAAACATTCTTGGGCTATAAGATCTTAATTATGTATAGCGCGATACATACACAAGTAACTACAGTAATGATGTCAATCTCATATAAAGAAAACCCTAGGCTAGCAGGCATCATGTAATCAGGCAATTCTATCATGCAATTCCTGAAGATCCCTAGCCTAGTACTACCATGCTGTTCTATCATATCACATAATCAAATAACCGTATGGTATTTTGGGATCTACTTACTGGCTCCGGCTGATCGTACACTTGCATCCCCCTTTTACTTATTTTGAAAACCATTTAAAAATCATTTTGAAAATCCTTCCTTGATTTGAGACTGGATTCACACGAGTGTTCCTCCAATTCACTCAAACCAAGGCTCTGATACCAACTTGTAGCACCCATAAAATTCGAGCCAATTTAAAACTTTTAAATCATTTAAAAACTACCCAGTTATTACAATTTGTTTTCAAAATAGTTTAAACATTAGAGTTCCCAGAAATCATAATCATCAATCGAGGAAGTGTACGGTCACACCTTCGCCTTCCCGCGGCGATCCGCTGAACCTGAAACAATAAACTGACACTGTAAGCCCGAAGGCTTTGTGAGTTACCACCAAAATACCCATACACACAACAATACACATACAATAACAAACAGCATACTATGGGTCCAATCATCCATCGGGATGGAATACCCCAAGCCCTCAACCATTGGGTTGGAATGCCAACATACCGATACACTTCACATAGCAATATACAATAACAACATGTACTGGGTCCACAGCTTTACATACTGGATTACCCATGGGCCCACAGTGTGAGTCTGGATTGCCTTCCGGGCCCACATATCACATCTGGATTGCCACCGAGCCCACAGTACGAGTGTGACAACCCGAACCTTTCTCCGTTACCGTTAGCCGATTTCCGTTAATAAAATTTACGTTTTATTGAGTTCCGTCAAATTCCTTTGGTTTGGAAAAATCATTTAGTTATATAATTAATTTCTATATAAGAGTCGAAACCAAAATCAGGCGCAAAACCCAAATTTCCTTTGAAGAATCATTAGTTTTCGCCCTGAGAAGTGTTCACGACCGTAAACTCATTTACGGCCGTAAACCCGTTTACAGCTAGTGCCAGGTGGCCCCTACCACCGACCATACCCCCAGCCTATATATACGGGACTCCCACCTTCATTTGAACTTTCTTAGCCGAAAACTCTCTCATTTTCTCACTCTACCCCTCCACCGTAAACATAAAAACACCCTCTTTTCTTCCGAAAATCATCAAGAAGCACCTTTGGAAGTTGTTTTGGAGCAGCTAAAACATGTTTTTCATCGAATCCAACATCATTTTTCTTGAGTGTACGGCCGTACACCCTTCAAATCTTCAAAGACCGTAAACCTGTTTACGGCCGTACACCCTTCAAATCTTCAAAGACCGTAAACCTGTTTACGGCCGTACACCCATCAAATCTTCATAGATTCCTCAAGAACACCGTTCACGACTATAAACCCTTCAAGGGGCTGTTCACGACCGAGAACAGTTCACGGCCGGAAACCCTTCACGGCCGCAAACTCCTTCACACCGTGAATCTTGACTGCAAACCCACTTTTCCGATTCAATCGAGTCCCGGTAACATTCCTAAACTGAAAGTAAGTGTTTTTCTAACACTATAAATAATGGTTTCACAAATAAGATACATATATGTATTAATTGTATTAGGATCCCGTTGAGTGCCGTGTACATCAACTCGAGGGTCTTCACTCTCAGTTTTCGTTGTCCGACTATTCACATGACTAACAGTGAGTTCATACCCCTATGCTTTTATGATTTTAAATGTTTTCAGGAGGAGAGTACAAGCCAAACTCAAATGATTTTGTGCATTTATACAAAAGGATTTCAACACATTTAAAACTGATGCAATTGATATAATCTTACAGTTTCCACATGTTTATAAAATATTTAGATATTTTATCCATTTTGTAACGTGCTGAGCATAAGGCACTTTTTCAATCTACAGTCGAAATTGCATAGTTTCCAGATCAATATGTAAACCAAGTACAACTCATACATGCAAACTATAATAGGTATAGTTTGGGTTTTTCAATACACAGTGTTACAAATTCAGAGATTTATATAGCAAAACATATAAACTATGACAGATTTAGTTTATGATATACATTACTACAAGAGTACAACATTTAATAATTATTAAAGTATGATTATTACCTTATACAGTATACACACGGGTTAAATACAATAGATCAATACAGAACTACACGTAAACTAGTTAATACAGGATTGTGAGACAACACTTCAAATTGTACCTTTCGGGGTACATGTTAAATCCTATCATAGTATAACTAGAGTCTCCTGGAGGGAGAGCGTGAGATTTGTGAATAGATCTATTCAGTAATGACAATCCGGCACCTGAACTGCTAGCTACAGTTAGGCAGGCATGCCTGGGGTGCAAATGTCATTTATCCGACACTTGAAGAACGTCGTAAAGGTCACTAAGTCATATCAAGCATGGTTATACGACTCACAATAGTATAAACTAAGCTTATATTTTAGATGATTTCATTCTTCTTTAGTTTTTTTTATTAATAAAACTAATTCATAATACAACTGGAGGATTCCAGGGATTTCAATACATAGTTTTATTTTAAGTAATGAAACTACTATACATACTGGTGGTAACCAGGGTTTTCAAACAGAACATCGTATACATTACTGGTGATAGTCAGGGTTTTCATACAAAGGGTTTTCATTCAAAGCAATGTTATACAATACAGTTGGTGGTAACCAGACGTACAAACTAATACATTATACACTACTACAAAATACAGTAATAAATATATATGTTAGAAAATATTGGATTTTCTTGGGAAGCATACAAACATTTTACAGATTCAATGACAGGGTTTTCATTACAAAAACATGCTTATGAACTCACCAGCTTTATGCTGATACTGTTTCAAAACTGCTTGTATTCTCAGGAAATCAGTAGACAGGTACTTCGCATAGATTTCTGAGAAGACAGAGCGCATAGAGTCACGTCTTTTACTTTTGTTTATGCATTTGATGCATAAAAACATGAATCAAACAAATTGAAATACCTTTTTATATATATTCAATGTAATGGTTGTGTTTACCTTGATTACTATGATGCAGTTGTTGTGATACTACGTATGACGTCATCCACCCCCGAACGTTTCCGCCATTCCGGTTTGGGGGTGTGACAGATTGGTATCTGAGCTATTGTTTATAGTGAACTAAGTATACCGAACCTTACATGGTATACAACTATAAACAATAAAGGGGCTGAAGTGCTCTGAAGCTAAAAGTATACTTTAAAATATACATGCATTTTTACAAGAAGTATACAAGTATACATACGTACAAGAAACTATAACATAGTAGGAACTACATAAAAGTATTTAGGGAGAGTTGGACACTACGGTTAAACCTAGGCAGTTATGTAGTCATATGTGGGGCCAATATAACCTGATCAACTATATTTGTCCGAGATATGACCAACATGTGTTTGGGAGTGATTGTGGTGTCGCAACAAGTCTAAAACTCACCAAATCCTATACTAATGAAAACACATAGTTAAAATACTATAAGAGTATTTTATGGTACTATAACACTGTACAGAGTCATCATTATTAGTACAAATCCTTATAATGAAAGACCTACAGTTCCTTGTTAATGTTAGTAGCCATCATTATAGGTATTTATTATCGTTGTAGGATTAAGATATATCTTGCTCAAAAATATTCGATTCATGATCATATAGGAGGCTTATCGTCATTCTTTCCCTTGTATCTTTTAGAGAAAGATGCCTCCCAGGAAGAGACCCAACAAACAGAACAACGACCCTCCGCTGCCACCACCTCCTCAGTTTGATCCTGCATTGTTCCAGGCAGCAGTTACGGCCACCGTGGCTGCTGCAATGTCGCAGTTAAATCCGGGTGGCTCTGGCAGATCAGGAGGTGGACTCGATCCCCGTAATCTTGAAGGTGGTCAAGGACACCTGAAGGAGTGTTCATACAAAGATTTCTTGAATGCGAAGCCCAAATCCTTCGACGGCAATGGAAGGGTCATTGACCTAACCCGGTGAAGTTTTCCGCCTGCACTTTCACCGACAGAGCATTGACTTGGTGGAATAGCCGGGTTAAATCCCTACCTCTGCCGGTAACAAATGCCATGGGTTGGGAGAGTTTAAAGGAACTCATGCTTTCTGAGTACTGCCCAAGGGGTGAGATGCAGAAATTAGAGCACAAGCTTTGGAACCTGAAGATGAAGGGTTCCGACATTGCCGCTTACGCAACTAGATTCTGCGATCTGGCTCTTCTATGTCCGGGAATGGTCACCCCGGAAAGCAAGAAGATAGAAAGGTGCATTTGGGGATTGACGCCCCCAACTCAAGGAAATGTCTTGGCTGCTAAGCCTTCCACTTTTGACAGCGCCAAGTGCCTGGCGCAGACCCTGATAGATCACGGGGTTGATCTTGATGAAGTGGCAGCCGCTCCCGAACCACCAAATACGAGTGGTGGGAAGAAGAAGTTTTGGAACAAGCGAAAGGGCCAGTCTTCGCAGGAGCCCTCAAAGAAGCAGCAAGTAGTGGCAGTTCATGGTGCTACCACTCCTGTCGTTGTTCCCGCAGCTCAAGCACCTGCCATAAGATATGCTGGTACTCTTCCAAGGTCTGACAAGTGTAACTTCCATCATCATGGGCAGTTCCGGGAGATGTTGTGCAACAGCTGTGGCAAGAAGGGGCACACAACTCGATTTTGCAAGACACCAGTCCAATCAACCAATCAGGCTCCTGGAGCGGGGGCTGGTCAAGCCTGTTATGGCTGTGGGGAGGTCGGGCACTTCAAAAGGAATTGCCCAAAGGCAAAAATAGTTGGAAACACAGGGAGAGTGCTAGTGATGGGCCAGGAAGAGGCAGTTGTTGATCCTACCGTTGTTACGGGTACGTTCCTCCTCGACAACTCTTATGAATGCATTCTTTTCGATTCCGGTGCAGAGAGAAGTTTTGTTAGTCATTCATTTAAGCACCTTCTCAAACATAAATTCCAACCTTTAACCGAAACATTTACCGTTGAGATGGCTAATGGAAAGAAAGAGAGCACTAACGACATATTCATAGGCTGTACCCTTACCTTAAACGACCATTCTTTCTCAATCGACCTTATGCTAGTTTCCATAAAAAGCTTCGATATCATCGTCGGCATGGATTGGTTGAGCCCCAATCGTGCTGATATCCATTTTTATGAAAAAGCCGTTCGTCTTAATCTGGCCTCGGGCGAAGCCCTTATAGTCTACGGTGTAAACTCAGCTCAAACCTTCGTATAATTTCATGCATCAAAGCCCAGAAATATCTTCAGAAGAAGTGTCATGCATTCCTAGCCCATGTTGTTAGCGAAAAGCAGGAAGTTAAAGACCTCGAGAGCATCCCCGAAGTCTGCAATTTTCCTGATGTCTTCCCTGAAGACCTACCCGGAATCCCTCCCGAGCGCCAAGTCGAGTTTCGTATCGACTTAGTTCCCGGACCTACTCCAGTAGCTAAATCCCCATACCGTTTAGCGCTGGCAGAAATGCAAGAGTTATCCAGCCAGCTCAATGAGTTGCTCAGCAAGGGATTCATAAGACCAAGTTCCTCACCCTGGGGAGCCCCGATCTTGTTTGTGAAGAAGAAAGATGGATCCTTTCGGATGTGAATAGATTATCGTGAATTGAACAAGCTCACCATCAAAAACTGTTATCCCTTACCCAGAATCGACGACCTCTTCGATCAACTCCAAGGAGCCGGTTATTTCTCAAAAATAGACCTGAGATCAAGGTATCAGCAGTTGCGAGTTCATGAGAGTGATATTCCCAAGACAACATTCCGAACTCGCTATGGTCACTACGAGTTTGTAGTAATGCCCTTTGGTCTAACCAATGCACCCGCTGTATTCATGGACCTGATGAATCAGGTGTGCCGCTCTTTCCTAGACAAGTTTGTACTAGTGTTCATTGATGATATACTTGTCTACTCTCGGAGTGAAGAAGATCATAGACAACACTTGAGGCTAGTGTTAGAAACACTAAGGGCGGAGAAACTTTATGCAAAGTTTTCAAAGTGCGAATTCTGGATCAGAAAAGTAACTTTCCTTGGTCACGTGGTTAGCGAGGAAGGAATACATGTGGACCCTTCCAAAATCAAAGCGATTGAGAAATGGTCAGCACCAAAGACGCCCACATAAATCCTTCAATTCTTGGGTCTCGCTGGCTACTATCGTAGGTTTATCCAGAACTTCTCCAGAATCCCCAAGCCTTTAACCACCCTGACGCAGAAAGGTGTACCCTTTAGTTAGGGAGAAAAGCAAGACACTGCGTTTCAAACATTGAAGCAGGCCCTATGCATCACACCTATCTTGTCTCTGCCTGAAGGGACGGAGGACTTCGTTGTCTACTGCGATGCATCCAATCGGGGCCTAGGCTGTGTGCTCATGCACCGAGGAAAGGTTATTGCCTATGCCTCGAGACATCTGAAAACACACGAAGTCAATTACACAACTCACGATCTTGAGTTGGGAGCAGTGGTCTTTGTGTTAAAGATTTGGAGACATTATCTCTACGGAACCAAGTGTATTGTCTTCACCGACCGTAAGAGCCTACAACATATCTTCGATCAGAAAGAGCTGAACATGAGGCAACGATGATGGGTATAGCTACTCAGTGATTACGAGTGCGAAATACGCTATCATCCCGGCAAGGCCAATGTGGTAGCGGATCCCCTCAGCCGAAAAGAGTATTCAGGTCGTAGAGTGAAGGCTGACAATAACCATCCATTCCTATTTATCCGCTCAAATCAGATAGGCTCAGCTGGAAGCCTTAAAACCAGAAAACATGTCGGATGAAGCGTTGAGAGGAATGGAAAATAACTTAGAGGTCAAGGGAGATGAAATTTACTATTTCATGAACAGGATCTGGACCACGAAGTACGGCGGTTACAGGGAATTTGTAATAAACGAAGATCACAAGACTAGATACTCCGTTCACCCAGGTTCAGATAAGATATATCTAGATCTCAAACAACTCTATTGGTGGCCGAACATGAAAGCAGAGATCGCTACCTTCGTGGGCAAGTGCCTGACTTGCGCCAAGGTGAAGGTAGAATATCAAAAGCCCTCAGGTCTACTTGAACAGCCAGAAATACCTGAATGGAAGTGGGAAAGGATTACGATGGATTTCATCACTAAGTTGCCCAAGTCTCCGAGTGGGCACGATGCCATCTGGATAGTTGTCGATCGATTGACTAAATCCGCCCATTTCATGCCAATCAAAGTAAACTTCAAGATGGAGAGATTGACACGAATCTACATTCGA
This sequence comes from Lactuca virosa, assembly GCF_052849685.1. Classification (NCBI taxonomy): domain Eukaryota; kingdom Viridiplantae; phylum Streptophyta; class Magnoliopsida; order Asterales; family Asteraceae; genus Lactuca; species Lactuca virosa. Next base: position 189,444,423 of record NC_136430.1, read on the forward strand.
GAGATAGTCTGCCTACATGGTGTGCCTGTGTCCATTATCTCCGATCGGGATAGCAGATTTACCTCGAGATTTTTGGCAATCACTACAGAAGGCTCTTGGAACTAAGCTGGGTATGAGCACAACTTACCATCCACAGACCGATGGGCAGAGTGAGAGGACCATTCAAACACTGGAAGACATGTTGAGAGCATGCATAATCGACTTTGGCACGTCGTGGGACACTCATTTGCCCTTGATCGAATTCTCCTACAACATCAGCTACCATACCAGCATCAAGGTTGCGCCATTCGAAGCCCTCTTTGGCCGTAAGTGCAGATCCCCTCTGTGTTGGGCTGAGGTGGGCGACACGCAGCTAGCTAAAGGTCAAGTTCCCGATAGCACTCTCACTGGCCCAGAAATCATCCGAGAAACTACTGAAAAGATCATACAAATCCAAGAACGACTAAAAGCTTCAAGAGATAGACAAAAGAGCTATGCCGATAAGAGACGAAAACCCTTGGAGTTCCAGGTTGGTGACCGTTTTGTATTGAAGGTCTCACCTTGGAAAGGCATGATACGCTTCAGAAAGTGTGGAAAGCTGAATCCGAGATACATTGGACCATTCGAGATCCTCGCTAGGATCGGTCCCCTAGCATACAAACTCCGTCTACCCCAAGAACCTACCAATATTCATTCCGTCTTCCACGTCTCGAATTTTAAAAAGTGTTTATCCGACGAAACCCTTATGATTCCTCTTGATGAGATCAAGATCAACGAGAACCTCAATTTCGTGGAAGAACCAGTCGAAATCATAGATCGGGAAGTCAATAGAATGAAACAAAGTCGCATACCGATAGTGAAGGTCCGCTGGAATGCCAAGCGAGGACCTGAATTCACTTGGGAGCACGAACATTCAATGCAATAGAAGTATCCCCATCTCTTTCCGAGTCCATGATTTGTATTCTATGTTTGAATTTCGGGACGAAATTCCCTCTAAAGGGGGGATGATGTGACAACCCGAACCTTTCTTCGTTACCGTTAGCCGATTTCCGTTAATAAAATTTACGTTTTATTGAGTTCCGTCAAATTCCTTTGGTTTGGAAAAATCATTTAGTTATATAATTAATTTCTATATAAGAGTCGGAACCAAAATCACGCGAAAAACCCAAGTTTCCTTTGAAGAATCAATAGTTTTCGGCCTGAGAAGTGTTCACGGCCGTAGACTCATTTACGGTCGTAAACCCGTTTATGGCTAGTGCCAGGTGGCACCCACCACTGACCATACCCCCAGCCTATATATACGGGACTCCCACCTTCATTTGAACTTTCTTAGCCAAAAACTCTCTCATTCTCTCTCTCTACCCCTCCACCGTAAACATCAAAACACCCTCTTTTCTTCCGAAAATCATTAAGAAGCACCTTTGGAAGTTGTTTTGGAGCTGCTAAAACACGTTTTTCATCGAATCCAACATCATTGTTCTTGATTTTACGACCGCATACCCTTCAAATCTTCAAAGACCGTAAACCTGTTTACGGCCGTACACCCTTCAAATCTTCAAATCTTCAAAGACCGCAAACCTGTTTACGGCCGTACACCCTTCAAATCTTCATAGATTCCTCAAGAACACCGTTCACGGCCGTAAACCCTTCAAGGGGCTGTTCACGGCCGAGAAAAGTTCACGGCCGCGAACTCCTTCACATCGTGAATCTTGACTGCAAACCCACTTTTCTGATTCAATCGAGTCCCTGTAACATTCCTAAACTGAAAGTAAGTGTTTTTCCAACACTATAAATAATGGTTTCACTAATAAAATACATATATGTATTAATTGTATTAGGATCCCGTTGAGTGCCGCGTATATCAACTCGAGGGTCTTCACTCTCAGTTTTCGTTGTCCGACTATTCACACGACTAACAGTGAGTTCATACCCCTATGTTTTTATGATTTTGAATGTTTTCAGGGGGAGAGTACAAGCCAAAATCAAATGATTTTGTGCATTTATACAAAAGGATTTCAACACATTTAAAACTGATGCAATTGATATAATCTTATAGTTTCCACATGTTTACAAGATATTTAGATATTTTATCGCTTTTGTTACGTGCTGAGCATAAGGGACTTTTCAATCTACAGTCGAAATTGCATAGTTTCCAGATCAATATGTAAACCAAGTACACCTCATACATGCAAACTATAACAGGTATAGTTTGGGTTTTTCAATACATAGTGTTACAAATTCAAAGATTTATATAGCAAAACATATAAACTATGACAAATTTAGTTTATGATATACATTACTACAAGAGTACAACATTTAATAATTATTTAAGTATTATTATTACCTTATACAGTATACACACGGGTTAAATACAGTAGATCAGTACAGAACTACACGTAAACTAGTTAATACAGGATTGTGAGACAACACTTCAAATTGTACCTTTCGGGGTACAAGTTAAATCCTATCAGTATAACCAGAGTCTCCTGGAGGGAGAGGGTGAATTTTGTGAATATATCTATTCGGGACTGACAATCCCACACCTGAACTGCTAGCTACAGTTAGGCAGGCATGCCTAGGGTGACAAATGTTATTTATCCGACACTTGAAGAACGTCGTAAAGGTCACTAGGTCATATCAAGCATGGTTATACGACTCACAATAGTATAAACTAACCTTATTGCTTACAGGATTTCATTCTTCTTTAGTTTTATTTTATTAATAAAACTAATTCATACTACAACTAGAGGATTCCAGGGATTTCAACACATAGTTTTATTTTAAGTAATGAAACTACTATACATACTGGTGGTAACCAAGGTTTTCAAACAAAACATCGTATACATTACTGGTGATAGTTAGGGTTTTCATACAAAGGGTTTTCATTCAAAGCAATGTTATACAATACAGTTGGTGGTAACCAGACGTACAAACTAATACATTATACACTACTACAGAATACAGTAATAAACATATATGTTAGAAAATATTGGATTTTCTTGGGAAGCATACAACCATTTTACAAATTTAATGACAGTGTTTTCATTAAAAAAACATGCTTATGAACTCACCAGCTTTATGTTGATACTCTTTCAAAACTGCTTGTATTCTCAGGAAATCAGTAGACAGGTACTTCGCACAGATTTTTGAGAAGACGAAGCGTATAGAGTCACGTCTTTTACTTTTGTTTTATGCTTTTGATGTATAAAAACATGAATCAAACAAATGTAAATACCTTTTTATATATATTCAATGTAATGGTTGTGTTTACCTTGATAACTATGATGCAATTGTTGTGATACTACATATGACGTCATCCACCCCCGAACGTTTCCGCCGTTCCGATTTGGGGGTGTGACAACGAGTCTCCCTCAGCTCGTATCTGGAATGCTCCCGGGTTTGTTGGTTACCGCACGGAGCAGTTTCTCCTCAACCCATCCCACATAATATGTCGACATATAACACAAATAATGCACATGCAGATAATCACATGATACTACCGGTAATCCTACAGATCTACCTAACTGGCATAACAACTAGCATGCAGACAGTCAGACCAACTATAGGTCACTAAGCATAACCACATCCGATTTACCAGGATACCGATCTAACAGATCATACTAGCATATAACCATCCTATCTACCAGGATACCGAACTAAGTTATCACAACAGTAATAATCCCAATAACAAAACAAAGGGCCGACCTTGGTGCCTTAGACCCTTGAGTATAGTGAGGATAACTCACCTCGCAAGTAGCTCAGAAGATAGTGTTAAACTCCTCCAAATGTAACTCCAACTCCCACACCTATATTCACCAATGTCCTTTTCTATAAATATCCAATTTACCAAACTACCCTCAAAAGTCAACTTGTCAACCCTTGGTCAAAGTCAAAGTCAACTGCCAAGGTCAACAGTCCATGTTGACCTCAACTAGTCGAGTACCCTCAGCTACTCGCCGAGTTCCTTGCATAACTTGCCAACTCGCCGAGTCACTCGTCTGACACGCCGAGCCCAAGGCAATCTTCATCGGACTCGCCGAGTCACTTTACTGACTCGCCGAGTCTATGATAATCTTCATCGGACTCGCCAAGTCGACCATGCCACTCGCCGAGTCCCTTCGGTCCTTCATCCATACAGATGCTTTTTAAGCAATGCTAAGGCTCCATACTGCAGATCCAACTTCCCAAGGCATGCTTATCATGTAAATTTGCAAACTTTATGTGCATGCAAGGCTCTAATGACTCGTAATGCCAAATCCAAACTTGAAATGGGGTCTAACTCAAATGGAAGGTTTCATACATGACAAGGCTAGAAACTTTATGAACCTAGATCCCAAGGAGGGTTCAGATCTGAAGTTGCAACTTCAGATCCAGCTCATACGCAACAATAGCTTCATAACCAAGCCAAAAAGACCTAAACTTCATCCAAAGAGATCTAGAAAGAAATGAGGCCAAGATCATGAATTGATACCTCAAATGAAGCTAATTGAGATAGATTTTATAGATCCACACGAGTCCCTTGCTGCTAGCTACTTGACCTTCAATCTCCCTTAACAAGTTCCACCTTCCAAAGCTCAAAAGCACACTCAAATGAAGCTCTCACACGAAATAGGATTTGCTAGACTGTCTAGAGGATGTAAGGGACTAAGGGAGGCTAATGATTCCTTAAATAGGGTGCAAAACCCCGGAAATTAGGGTTTCACCCTCCAGCTCCAACTCGTCGAGTCACTCTTCTGAATCGGCGAGTTGGTCACTTAAACACGTGGCCCCAAACTCGCTGCTACTCGACGAGTCAGGGTATCCAACTCGTCGAGTAGACCTTGAAACTTGAAAACTAAAGCCATAATATTAATAACTGAGAATCGGGGCGTTACACTTCTAAGCATCCAAAAGAAACCTTGATCTTTAAGCTTTAAGCATAAAACATGGAAAAATAAGCTCCAAATGTGAAGAAAAATTCAAATCAAGTTATAGGAGGCTAGGGTTTCATGGGATCTCTTTAGGGAGTGTTGGAGGCTGAGACTGAGCTAACCCTAAGGGTTAATGGTGCTTAAATAGCCTCCAAAACCCTAAAAAGCCTTTCTGCCCATGGGTCGGGCACCCCACACCACCTTGCGAATAAATCTAGTTTTCAGTTTTTAAATTTAAAACTTGATTAAATTACATATCGGGAAATAGATGTTACAATTCAACTAAGAGGGTGAGTATGCTCTTTTTGCTGACTTTTAAGTGAGTTTGAACTATTGAATCGACCAAAAAAGATATGTGAAATTGGGTTCGATGCGAACTCTATATTTAAAACTCAATCCTACCACATAAGATCTTATATGGCTTCCACATCACAATATTTTCATGTCATTTATTTGGTATCCTGCTAGATCGAAGGCAACCAGTCAATTGGTTTAGAAGCGAGTTTGTAGGGATCTTCATTTATAGGGGTCTTCGTTTATATGTTGTACAAAAAAATCAACCTTGGGTATTCATTTATTTGTTGTACAAATCGACATTGCAGGGGTCTTCATTTACTTGTTGTACAAATTGTACTACTAAATCATAATGACATCTCCTGAAAGGGTGACTATGCCCTTTTCACTGACTTGTAGTGAGTTTGAACCATTTGATCGACATTTATTTATTTGTTATACAAATCGAGCTTCTAAATGGAGTTTCTAAACCACAATAACATCTCCTGAAGCAATCAATTGGTTGACATTGCATAAAAATTGTAAATGTAATGACAAATTGAGAAAAAAAACTGGATGACAATTGGAATTTTATGGTAATATAGTAACTTTCTTGCAATTTGAAACTTGGTGTCAAAATTGAAATTTTGGTCAACCTAGTGACTTTATTGCATTTCAGGAAAAATGGTTAGTAGGAGAACATGAAGAACCGGTCATTTTGTTGATATTACAAAAAAATTGTAAATATAATAACATAATAAAAAAACTAGATGTTAAAATCGAAATTTTATGGTAATATAATGATTTTCTTGCAATTTGCTTTTAAAAACCCAATAAAAATAAATTGTTTTTATATGAAATTCCACGGACCCTCTAACTTTTAAAAACCCCAAATCAGCGAATGGAAAACAATGGATGTGAAACAGGTGCTTCAGGTGATGGCTACTCGGATTTTTCAGATTGGGGGTAGTGTAGAAAACAAGGATTTTGTTATCTAATGCTTCTTTTCATCCGCAGTGAGTAGTTGGTGAGCTCTCAACAGTTGCAGAAGGGTTTCATTCTTCAATTGACTGTGTTTCTTTGTACGTCGACACATGAACACTTGTACTTGTTATACGCTTGAATCTATTCTCATTTATGTCCGAAGAACTTTGTGCAAATAAAAAATTAATAGTCAAAGCTTGTCTATTGGATTAGACTCAATATAATATTCTTTGTAACCAAATTAGAGTCGATTTAATATTGTCTATGTGGACCGTTTGCTGAAACTGAATGTGAACTTCCTAGAGGAGTTGACAATTGATATTATTTTCCACTCCCTACCTTCGTGTTATGATCAATTCCGCATGACATATCACATGAACAAGGAGGAAGTTACACTCAACAAACTTCAAGGACTTTTGAAGACCGCATAAAGTGGTGTTAAAGGTAAGTTGGTTATTACTACTCCTACCGTGACCCCTGTCTTGGCAATCAGGCAAGGCAAAGGAAAGAAGAGGAAGAGCCCTTCGAAGGGTACCAAGGGAAAGTCTCTTGATGGCTCCTCTTCAAGTGGAACCAAGAAAGGTTTCGTCACTCCTTCTGCTAACCCTAAAGAGGCTGAATGCTTCTACTGTCATGAAAAGTCGTACTGGAAGCGAAACTGCCCAAAGTACCAGCAAGATGTTAAGGATGGGAAAGTAAAACCCAACCATGCAGGTATTTACACTATATTTTCTAATAACTCACCCTATTCTAATTCTTGGGTCCTTGATACAGGTTGTGGTATTCACATATGTTGTGATTTGTAGGGACTAAGAAGAAGTGAGAATGTGGAGCATGGGAAGATAAACTTGATCATGTGAAATAGGAAAGTTACACCTGTCACCAAGATTGGAGTTTATTCTTTATTGCTAAGTAGCGGGTTAATATTAGACTTGAATAAATGTTGTTATTCACCTGAAATGGCAAGAAATATTATTTCCTTTCATGGTTTGTACAAACAAGGTTTTACCTTTTCATTTGATAATGATAGTGGTGGTATTAATGCTTTCTTTAATAATGTTATTTATTTTAAAGCATTACATTGTGATGGTGTGTATGAAACTGTGTCGGTAGTAGATAACCTAGGAAATAATGTGTTGTGTATACATTCTTCCACTAATTTGGATAAAACATCATTATGGAATTGTCGTCTTGGACATGTAAGCAAGAAATGCATAGGCCAACTCCAAAAGGATGGAGTCTTGGAGTCATTTGACCTAAAGTCAGATGATAGTTGTGAATCTTGTTTGCTCGGGAAAATGAAAAAGTCACCCTTCACTGGTACTTGTGCTAGGGGTGAAGGTTTGTTGGATCTTGTACACACTGATGTGTGTGGACCCTTCAGAACCGCCACAAGGGATGCTAACCGCTTCTATGTGACTTTTACTGATGATTTTAGTAGATATGGATATGTCTACTTAATCAAACATAAGTCAAAAACTTTTGAAAAGTTTAAACAGGAAGTGGAGAATCAGTTGGGCAGGAACATTAAGATGCTTCGATCCGATCGAGGTGGTGAGTATCTTAGTACAGAGTTCCTTGACTATCTTAAGGAATGTGGGATTGTCTCACAATTGACACCTCCCAGGACACCACAGCTTAATGGTGTGGCTGAGAGGTGCAATCGAACCTTGTTGGATATGGTTCGTTCCATGATGAGTCGAGATTCACTACCAATATCATTATGGGGGTATGCCTTAGAGACTGCCGCCCATATCCTTAATATAGTCCCTACAAAGAAGGTTGCCAAAACACCTCATGAGATGTGGATCGGAAAAGTTCCCAATCTGGACCACATCAAGATTTGGGGTTGCGAGGATTTCGTGAGGCGCGAGCCTCACGACAAGCTCGAACCTCGAAGCGAGAGGTGTATTTTCTTCGGCTACCCACAGAGATCCTTTGGTTACCTCTTCTACAAACCCAGTGATAATGTGGTCTTTGTAGCAAGGAGAGGAGTCTTTCGAGAGAGAGAGAGAGTTCATAAGCCAAGGAAACACTGGGAGGCAAATTGACATTGAAGAAATTCAAGATTCAAGTGGTGAAGCAACCTCGAACCCTAGCAATCAACCTGAGGAGGAAACTCCTGTTGATCTAACAGAAGAGTCTGTACCTCTGAGGCGTTCCACGAGAGTTAGGAATGCACCTGAGCATTACTATGGTTTCCATATTACTGCGGAAGGTGATACACTTATCAGTGATATCACACTGGTAAGTCTAGATGAACCTAACAGGTACACGGAAGCCATGGAAGGCCCTGAGGCTGCTAAATGGAAAGAGGCTACGGACAACGAGGTACAATCCATGTATGACAATCAATTTTGGAACTTGGTTGACAATGTACCAGGTCGTAAGACAGTCGGGTGCAAATGGATCTTCAAGAAGAAGACCGACATGGATGGTAATGTACACACTTATAAGGCGCGACTGGTTGCAAAGGGCTTTTCTCAAACTCCGGGAGTTGATTATGATGAGACCTTTTCACCAGTAGCAAAGATTAAGTCTATTAGGGTTATGCTAGCCATTGCTGCATTTCATGACTATGAAATATGGCAAATGAATGTCAAAACCGCTTTCCTTAATGGAAAGTTGGCTGAGGATTTTTACATGATTCAGCCAGAGGGTTTTGTCAGTGCAGAGTACCCTAATAGAGTGTGTAAGCTTGAGAAATCCGTCTATGGATTGAAACAAGCACCTCGCAGATGGAATCTTTGTTTCGATGAGAAAGTCAAAGAGTTTGGCTTTTCGAGGAGTGAAGATGAGTCATGTGTATATGTCAAGGCTAGTGGGAGTATAGTTAGCTTTTTGGTATTGTATGTGGATGACATACTACTCATAGGAAATGACATCCCAAATCTGCATGAAGTGAAGTCCTCGCTTGGGAAGTGTTTCGATATGAAGGACCTTGGTGAAGCTGCCTATATCCTAGGGATAAGCATTTTGAGAGACCAGAGTAAAAGACTAATTGGAATTAGTCAGAGTACCTACTTGGATAAGGTGTTGAATAGGTTCAGCATGCACAATTCTAAGAAAGGAGAAATACCGATCCAGAGTAACGCCAGATTGAGTAAGAGTCAGAGCTCGAGTACAGAGGCTGAGATAGCTGAGATGAGTCGAGTACCTTATGATTCCACTGTAGGCTCGATCATGTATGCTATGACTTGTACTCGTCCTGATGTGGCCTTTGCTTTAAGCATGGTCAGCAGATATCAGGGGAACCCTGGCAAGGCTCACTGGACTGCGGTAAAGAACATTCTCAAGTACCTGCGGAGGACTAAGGACTGGGCCCTTACCCTCGGTGGGAGTGATGACTTGAGAGTATTAGGGTATAGTGGTGCTAGCTTCCAAACTGATAGGGATCATTTCCACTCTCAGTCAGGCTGGGTCTTTACCTTAAACGGAGGAGCAATTTCTTGGAAAAGTTCCAAGCAGGAGACAGTGGTTGATTTAACTTGCGAATCATAGTATATAGCAGAAAGCGAGGCAGCAAAGGAGGCTATATGGCTAAAGAACTTCATTGGAGACCTTGGAGGTGTACCAGCTATAAAGGAGCCTATAGAGATTTTCTGTGATAGTGAAAGTGCAGTTGCCTTAGGCAAGGAACCAAGGGATCACGGGAGATCCAGACACATCTACAAAAAATACCATTTCATCAGACATCGAATAGAAGAAGGACTCTTTGTGAAAAGAGGGTATCATCGGATGAGAACCCGACAGATCACCTCACAAAGGGACTGAGCAGGGTTAAGCATCTCCAGCATGCAAGGCACATACGGCCGAAGGATGATATTAGTTTTAGTAGTTAGATAGTTTTGAAATGTGTAAAGTGTAATTGACATTTGATGATGAATAAAAGTTGTGTTTATTTATGAGTAAAGTGTTGCTATCTTTTGTCAATCATTTACTATCGTTTCATTTTGCTTGTTTTGACTTCCAAAATAATTATGTTATGGTATATCATATTATTCAAATTCTCCACAGTCGGTCATATGTTGGAAGTAGATATGAATCAAGACTGTCATGAGTTGGCTTGTATATGTCTAAGATGTTGGACATAGCAAAGTGTTGCTACAACACTCATGAGTGCTCAGAAGTTCTGAGTATTGGATTCAACCCACGCTCGCTGGTATCACTTCATGGAATTTATCTCGAGTGATCGTGAGATGGTAATATCATATAAGTCTTCAAACCTAGAGATATGACTTGTTGCCTATGAGTTGGTTATACATTGATTGTACGAAAACACATTGGTAACTCGATGTTATAAAACGTGCCTTTGTGTATGATTCAACAAGTAGTATAACAAGCATATGAGTCGAAGTTTATCTGTTCCTTCGTTGATTAGAAGCGATATCTGGGCCCCTCGATGATTTTGTGTTGACCCATGTACCAGGCCCGGTCAGAACTAAATTGATGTGTTCGATTAAGTTCTTTGTCAAACAAATCGGAAATCGGGATACAAACTGCTGGACAATAAGTAAGACATTGTTCCATGTATTTGTCCGGCTGATATCTAGAACAGAGGATTATATGATCACTTATCTTAAATGGCGTATCATCATCATCTCAGTTCCGAGAGACCTTGAAAGAGCTACGATTGCTGATCGGCTCCTGAAGTCATACTTGCAGTTATAGTTATTAGACTTATCCAAGTGGGAGACTGTTGGATAAGGTGTCTAAGTCCATAACTATTTCTGGTATGTACTTGACCCAGTTTGACATGGTCCATTTGGGTTGCATGGCATCATGCATTTGGATAGACTAAAATGAGAGAAATAACACTTATGGTTTATTAATATATTATAAGTTCTAATATATTAATAATATTATTTAATTAGTATTGATCAAGAATTAATTTGGAATTAATTAAGTGATCAAAAGGAGACTAATTAAATATACGGGTTGATTGTGTAAATTATCCATACTTGTATAGTGGGCTAATTCTTCATGGATTATCAAGTTGGGCTAAAACCCATAGGATGCTCCATGGATGATCCATGGTGTTTTTGAACCCATGGATCCAAGAAATGAAAAGCCATGACAATTAGGGTTTACATGGTGTAACCCTAATTGTAACACACTATATAAGCATCACTTTGTTCACCAAAATCAGCCACTAAGTAAGAATAGTGAGGGCTAGCGGATTTCTAAGTGTTCTTCATTTCTCTTTAAGTTATTCCAAGTGCATTTGGTGTTGTGTGAGACATTTGAGGCATCACACTTGAGGTGCTAGGCTCACAAGGTTTTCAAGGAATCCAAACTACTCTAAGGTATGTTTTCTTACTTACTTTTATGATTAAAAGTTCCCCATGTATGCTAGATAGGTTATGAACCTTGGAAAAACAATTTTGCATGTATCATAGTAAAACATAGATCCAAAGTTTCTAGGGTTGCATGTAGACCATAGGAGTGTTAGAATGCTCAAACCCCTTTAGATCCTAGTGTAGTTTTTAACAAATTTGACTTTTCCCATGACCAATGTTTATCTTCTTCAAAACGTACATCCCTATTGATGCATATTTTCCCTGTGTCTGGATTAAATAATCTATATGCTTTCGTTCCTGTCTCGCATCCTAGGTGCACCAGACGTTTGCTTCGATCATCAAGTTTATGAAGATGAATTCCAGTTTCTCTTGCATGAGCAATACATCTAAACACTCTTAAGTGATCAACTTGTGTCTTTCTTTTAGTCCACATCTCATACGGTGTTGGATGAACCGAGAGTAGCATGGTCCATTTGGGTTGCATATCACCACGACAATTTGATAGGATGGACTTTTGAGAAGAGCTTATTTATGATTTATTAATATATTATAAGTTCTAATATATTAATATGAAATCATATGATTTAATTAGTATTGATCAAGAATTATTTGGAATTAATTTTGTGATCAAAAGAGACTAATTAAATTAATGGGGACTAATTGTGTAAATTAGTTATATATATATATATATATATATATATATATATATATATATATATATATATATATATATATATATATGTTTTGGGCTTATGATACATGATGGACTAAGTTTATGGAAGAATCCATAAAGAGTTAGCCCACTTGAATCATGGATCATGTGTGTGTGTGTGTGTTAGGAATCCAAGAGTCATGGGTAAACCCTAATCCATACACTTGGGCTTATTATCCAGGATATATATATATATATATATATATATATATATATATATATATATATATATATATATATATATATATATATATATATATATATATATATATAGAGCACCCCATAGCTAAAATCGACAACCTAATGTTCTATGAGTTCATATGAGGCGATTTGTGTGCAAGAAACTCTTTCAAAAATCATCCTTTGTCTAAGGTATGCTGTGAACCATTTGAGGTGCAACATTTAGGGCACTAAGTTCTTAAAGGCCAAATACAACAAGTTCTACAAGCTACATAAAGAGGTAAACTCCTAACTAGTATTTTATGTTGTTTTTGTCAATTGTATGCTAATTGTAGGCTTAATACTTTGGAAACAATATTGCATGTATAATTAGAAAAAACATAGATCCAAAGCATTTAGGGTTGTATGTGCACCATAGGATGTTGTAGTATACAAAACCCAACAGTGATATCAGAGCCATGGGTTGTTTTCTATTATATTTGATACAAATATGTTATTTTTCAAAGCTGAAAAAACTATCTGACAACCCTACTCGACGAGTCCATGCTTGAACTCGATGAGTAAGATGAGTTTTGTCTTGGACTTGTCGAGTCCAGTATGTGGCTCAACGAGTTTCCTGTCCAGACAACGGATTTTTCGAGTTTTTTTGGCCTGCTTTTGGATTAGAATCATTACCACAAAATGTTTTACTTCATAAAATTTGATTTTGTTGATATGGTAATGATGATTCTCATCCAATAAAAAGATAATTGTCAAAATTTTAATAGAATTGTGAGTTTAAATGATAAACTAATTTTCTTGTAAATTGTTGATATGAATTGTCGACTTATGAGTTAACTTAGATCATGAAAATTATATGTTATTTTTGTTTGAAAAAAATTGATCTTAAATGTTATAAAGTCTTACATAACTTGTCGTCGAGTTATGGAACATGAAGAGTCTTTTACATAAATGCTTTTTATGAACTTCATATGTAACACCGTAAATTTTCAAAACAATTTTTCATTTATAATCATATAATCTTCATAACACATTTCAGAAAACATCATTCATTTAGTTACATAACATAACTTTGAGTTTAATCAGTTAATAATCCAAGATCCTCGAAACATAATTCTTTCTCTGGTGTGTACAATCAAGCAGGTTCCGTCCCGCGATCTGAGAAAACCTGAAACACATAACACATAACACGGTAAGCATGAAGCTTAGTGAGTTCCCCAAAATACAACATACAAAAAATTTGCCACTCGAGACTATACTCTGTGGGACCCTCCGGCCCATGTGTCTTAGCGGGACCCTCCAGTCCCGTAGCTCGTTGGACCATCCGGTCCGGTCTGATTGAGAACCCTCTGGCCTCATAGTCCGTTGGACCCTGCGGTCCGGTCTAAGCAACAAATAATATAGCATACAATACATATCACACAATCATGCATAACTCAAGGAAGCACATAAGACCCTCTGGTCACACATAATTACCACTCTAGGTAAACCATAGTGAGAAGACTCACCTCGGGTAAACTCGGATGATCTCGTACTCGAAACACTGATCTAGCCTTCGCCTAATCACATATAGAAATTACCTCTAGTTAACAATGGCTCTCAAAGGGTAGCCTATACCATTCCTATGCTCTCTCTCAGAAGGTTAAAAGACCATTCTACCCTTCCTGACTTCCTACACTCATCTTGACCAAACCCTAAGGTCAACAAAAGTCAACTCCAGTCAACAATCCAACTTTTGACCAGACTCGTCGAGTGCACTCGGGCGACTCGTCGAGTCCAGTCGATTCGCGGCAACCCCAACAAGCTCCAACTCGACGAGCTAACCCCTAACTCGTCGGGTCCCCACCTGACTCAGTTCATCGGGATAAAACCCTAGGCTACTCGTCCAGTCAGCGGCTTGACTCGACGAGTCTATTCAGACTCTTTTGCATTCAGCCATTTTAGTGCAAGACACTTTCCCAAACTTCAGATCTATGCACTCAAGGCTCATTAATCACGTAAAGGTTCGACCTTTATGACCATGCACCACTCAACTACCTCTAATTGTCAAAATAACCCTTAAAATGGTGTCCTTGGTTCAATATTCTTATGTAACTGCATAAAGATGGGTTCTTGGGACTATCTGGACCTCTCAAGGTCCATATCTGATGTATAAAGCTCAAAGGGACTTCACATGCTTCATATCTCAACTTAAAAGAGGGTAAAGAAGCCCTAAGTTCATGAGATCTACTGATCATATGAAAACAAGTATGGATTCATACCTCTAACAGCAGCCTTGAATGAATAGTGGAATATCTGAGCTCCTTTAGCCAGTCAAGCTCGAACCTTCTCCTTCTTCGTTGCAAGAATGCACCAAAATGAAGCAATTATCTCCCTCTATCTCTCTAAGCTCTCTGGATCGATTTGGGTCTCTCAAGGGGAAGTCCGGCCGCAAATGAAGGCCATAAGAGACTTTAAATAGGTCACAAACCCAGGCAATTAGGGTTTTCCTCAGCAACGCTGACTTGGCGAGTCAGATACCCGACTCGTCGAGTCCATTCATTAAACATGTCACCAAGTCGCGACCCTGCTCGACAAGTTGAGGCAACAACTAGTCGAGTCACCCAAGAAAACTCATACTTGCATAGAGGAATGTTATACCTCGGAAATCAGGATGTTACACCATAACTTTTCCTCTAGTTATGGAATTTCTAGAGTCTTTTCATTAAAACCACATTAACTCATAAGTTATGGAAACCAATAGTTTTGAATAGTTTGAAAACTTGCCCTCAAGTATTGGAATTTGTAAATATAAAGTCTCACTTTGAAGAATTTAGTTCGAAACCCTAGAATTTTAAAAATTAAAATTCAACCCTTACACTATTATATTATTATAAGTTTAATAATTATATATATATATATATATATATATATATATATATATATATATATATATATATATATATATATATGTATGTATAAGACAATTCCGTCTTACCGTTAGTAGGCCTCATTCACGAAGCCGGTCTATAAGGGGAGTATAAGGTTACTGCCTATAAAATGACAGTTTAATGGGTGTTCACTCTCACCCACCGCATCCTTGACTGGTGGATGGTCGTTAGCCGAACGGGTAAGATAGGCCATTAATTCTCCCTCATTAAAAGTATAATGATAAATATAAAGTAACTAAACTTTTATTAAATTCTCAATCTTAGTTACTTTAGGAAAAATGTGAAAATGGTGCTAATCCATGAAATTACACTTTGCACCTTGTTAAGTCGTTAGTGGAGCGTGTGTGGTTAACCGGCACACTAACCTGGAACTGACAATGTGTGGCAAAGGGTAACTTGATGTTAAACATAGATCAATGGAGCGTGTGTGGTTAACCGGCACATTGATTAGGTGATTTGTAACATTGGGTGTACCAAGCTAATTTGCATGGTTATTCACACCTTGTTTGTGATCCTCGGCATCCCAGTCACAAACTTGAAGGGCACAATCGAGATTGAAACATGCCATTGAAAAATTCAATGAATCTCAAAGGATCTAGGAATTTCAAATCCAATTAAAACCTAATAATATATTTTGTTTTTCATGGTGGAAATTGGTAAATCGTCATTTACCTACCTTCAAATATTCTTCATTTGGATTACGACATCCATTTTCGCAATTGTAGAATATTGTGTTGGGTCCTAACCTTAATATTTCGTTTTGGGTGATATATTAAGGACTTAAATCAACTAACTTGAATTTCTCCCTCATAGATGTCTAGTTCTGACAACTATGGTCTTCCTTATCCTTTTAGAAAAAGCTTTCTAATGAAGATGATATCCCACATGGCGATCAAGGTGAAAGATTAATCCCTTTGTCGTGCATTAATGGGACTGGAAATCATACTTCAATCTTACCTATTTGCTTGTTGCTGCTGAATCAGCAATGATATGGTGCACTGGTAAAGCAAATTTGATTGGAAGGTCTACTTCCCAAAGTTCCATGGACATTGACAATGGTAACATTGGAAGTCCAGAAAAGCTTTCTCTTCCCAATAGGAAGGGATCAACCATGGTTAAGTCAATTGACCAAATGGTAAAGAGAAAGGCTAAGTCTGAGATAGTCCAGTATACTATTCCCAAAAGGTCCATATGTTCCGTTACCAAGAGAAGGGGCACTGGTTGCGAAGCTACCATATTTACCTGAAAGATTGCAAGGATGGTAAAGTCAAAAAGTTTTACTCTGGTTCAGGTAAGGCCAATATCTAACTCTATTAAGTTCCTATTTGGAGATTCTTAATACATGATGTAATGTAATTACATTTTGATGTTTCATAGAATCGAAGAAATGAAAGGAAACTTAAAGCAAGAGTAAGTTGATTATGATCGTGAAGAGATGGATTTCAATCGCATGGTTCGGTGATCAGAATTTTAAGCTGATGTTTAAGAGTTATGATAGATTTCTTAGGAATAGATAGCAACATAGTTTTCATATGTATTTGCTTTGTAAGGACAAGTATTCCGCACTTTTATAAATAAAGAAAAGTTTTTTTTTATTTTATCTTATTTTAAGTTTCCTTACAATGGCATTTGTGAAAATTGTTGCTTATATGTTTCCATTGATAGCAATATTGGAAAATGGATTTGATTCTTTCGTTCGTGGTAGTGTCAAGATTTACCAAATAAGGAAAGATTCTCATCACCCAAGTTTAATTTGGATAGAAACTTAGAATCATGCAACTTGTATTGTGTGATGAATGAGAACTTCATCTTTGGGAAATTAAGACTAAGTCCTTGTTCACATGTATATGTGAGTCAAGTGAAGGACTAGGGGATCGGGTACACTGTGTGTGTGCTGGTCAGGTCCACCATAAAGAACGATAAGACTATTCGTTACGATTTACTAAAATTTAGTAAATATGGTTATGCTTACAAGTTTAAGTATAATTCTGAAACATTGGAAAAGTTTCAATGTATGGCAGAACGAATGAGAAGAATCAAATTAGGCAGAGAGATAAAAGTTTCTCCAATCTGAAAAGATGGGTGATTACTTCAGTATCGTGTTTTATGATCATCTTAATGATTATGGAAAAAAACCATATCACAATTAATCCTCTAGGGATATCTTAGTGCATTTGTATGGCTAAGAAGAGGAATCGTGAATTGTTGAAATGGTTAAATCAAGAAGATAAATCATACTTCGTTCCAAAATCAAGTCTTGGAGTGACATAATCTTAAGAAAGGTTTATAACACTTGTCAGATGTAGAGTAAAATGTTATCTACTTTTGTACATTTGAAATAGGTAAGTTGTGATGTTTTGGAGAGAACAAAGACCAACTAAGACCAATTGTGTGAAATGTTTGTCTTGATAATAAACCAGACTAACTCTTGAATATTTATTTGTCAAGTAATGTTCCTTGACAAAGAGAATCTTATATGTTAGAGGTCAGTGGGAGTCTTAAAGATCTTGAATAGTTTCAAGAACTAATCAAGAGTAAACCTATCGTTAATCACTAGCACACGACTTGAGGTTGGTAACCTATCGTGTTGACATATTCTTGTTTCTGTGCCCAATCCAGTTAAAGTTGAGTATGCATCTGATGTCTATGAGTACTCAATTGTTTGCATGACAACCTGGAAGCAATGGTAGGCCCTTGTGCTGCCAAGTGGCAAGAAATTTGTAACATCCGGAGTCCCAGGTACATCATTTTGATTATTTACTTTTGAAGTTTATAGAATGACTCGACGAGTTGGTGCTACAACTCGCCGAGTTGTATCGCGAATGGCCACGTGGGTTTAATGATCTACTCGACGAGTCCGAGAGGCGACTCGCCGAGTAGGCGCTGGGATGAGAAACCCTAAATCCGCGGGTTTGGCGCCTATTTAAAGGCACTTATAGCCTCATTTGCGGCTACCCTTCCTTGAGAGAAAACCCTAAACGACATGTGAACCTAGAGAGGGAGTTCTTTGCTAATTGTGAGTGTTTGGTGCATTTTGTGAAGAGAAGAGACGATTTCCAAGCCAAGGGACAAGAGGGTGCTGCTAGATCTGAGGTTGTTTCACTTCAAAGTTTCTGGGAAAGGTATAAAGCTTTCACCTTTCTCATCCTATTGTATAGATCTTATGATTTTGTGAATCTAGGGTTTTTCCACCCAAATATGAGGACCATGAGGGTTCCATGCTCATTGAAAGGGTTGAACTTCAGATCTGGACCATGTGAGGTCCCTAGAGTCCAAAAGTCCCTACTTTATCCAACCATAATAGTGATATTGAGTGAAAAACGTTTTTTGGGGTGTGTTTTGGCATTTTAAGCTCAAAATGCTACGCATGAACGTAAAGTCTGTGACTTTACGTGATAGATGAGCCTTAGGAATGTAGATCCAGAGTTTGGGGAAGTTCCCTGCCTTGAAAATGACTGAATGAGAGATGACTCTGAATGGACTCGCCGAGTCAAGAAGCCGACTCGAAGAGTCAGATGGGGTTGTCCCGATGGAATAGATCGTGCAGCAACTCGACGAGTTGACGGGTTAACTCGGCGAGTTACGACAGACTTTTGAGTAATTCTGGGAATGGCGAGCAGACTCGTCGAGTTCCATCAGTGCACTCGACGAGTAGGGTCAACATGGACTGTTGACTCGAGTTTGACTTCTGTTGACATAGAGTTTGGTCAACCCTGTCTTTGGGAAACCATGGAGGGGTAAAATGGTCTTTTCATACTTCAAGAGAGAGAGAAAGAGAGAAAACTTTGTAAAATGTGCAATATTAAGAGTTAAGTAGATATACTTATCTTATGTGATTAGGAGGAGGCTAGACTGGTGATTTGTCTGCGAGAGTATTCATTCACTCAGCTTACTTACGAGGTGAGTCTCCTCACTATACTTGCCTTGAGTGGTACATTGTGTGATTGACCTGTTTATTGTGTTTATCTGTGCATTTGATATTCTGCATTACGTCTTTGTGATTTATGCTGAATATTGTTACTATGAACTTACTGAGCTGGGACCGGAGGGTCCCACTGAGACACACTGACCGGAGGGTCTTATCAAGTTATAGCCTAGAGTGGCTAATGAGTTATATGTGGTATTTTGGGGAACTCACTAAGCTTTATGCTTACCGTGTTATGTGTTATGTGTTTCAGGTACCTCCGATGATCGCGGGAAGGCCTCGGCTTGATTGTACACAGACTCGCTTCGGGGATATATTTTGGAGGATCCTTGTTTATGTGATAAACAACTTTTGATAAATAAATTGTACTAATGTTGATACTTGAGATTTTTGGGAAATATGATATGTGATTTTTATGTTCAAAATGAAAATTTTGGTTTGAAAATTTCAGTGTTACAAGTTGGTATCAGAGCCTTGGTTTGAGGGATTTGGATGCACCTCCGGGTGTATTTGGACTCAAACTGAGGATTTGAGAAAAAAATTTCAAAAGAAATGATTTTTCTAAAAACGAGAAAGAGTTTTAAAAGAAAACGAGTTGGAGGGGTGTGTAGAATCAGCCAGAGCCCGAACGGTGATTTCCCAAGATACCCTTACTTTGTGTTATGAGATATTTATGAAATGTTATGTTACGGTTACATGATAGAAAATCAGGCTAGGTATTTCATATCCTTGGGTTAGAGTTGCCTGATTTGTGATGCCTTAGCCTAGGAGGTGTTCTTGATCAGTATTACCAGCTATTTGCTCTGAGTATGTACTGAGTTTTGGGAGGAGTCTTCTGAGAGAGTAGTCTGTGAATCATGAGGTATAGAATGTTGTGAATTAGAATCCTAGGAGGAGGACTTGGGGTGACCACAGGTGGGGTGTGGAAGGTAGTATTGGGCCCGTACTACTGAAGGCACCCGGTCTGTGTGCAATCCAAGTAAGAATCCTTAGGATGCTGCTGAGCAAGTAAGGATGAGTAGTCGTGTGTGATTATGCTCGAACGAGTCTCTGATGATTTTGTGTTGTGTTTTCAGAGACATCATGGTAGGCACACGCCACAACCCCGGGAGCAGTGGGACTAGTGATGATGAGATTCGCAGGATTATTCACGAGGAGGTGGCCGCAGCTATTCGAGTGGAGATTCCTGAGATGTTTGGGTCTATTAAGACCACTTTGATTGAGACTTTTGATGAGCGGTATGCCGCTGTTACTGAGGCCACTGCTGCGGCAGCCACTGCAGCTCTCGCTGCTGCCAGACCGCAGGAAGGTGACTCGTTGCTGTACCGGGAATTCAGCAACACGAAGCCACCAGAGTTTAATGGGGCTCAGGATCCGATTGCTGCGATGAGATGGATCTCTGATATAGAGGGTTGTTTCTACACTTGTTCATGCCCAGAGCATTTGAGGGTATGGTTCGCGTTGAACCAGCTTCGATTGGGAGCAAAGGACTGGTGGAAGTTTGTGACAGCTAGTTTCACCCCTGCAGAGCATGCTGCAGTGACTTGGGAGAGATTTGTTGGGATGTTCCGAGATGAGTGTGTTCCCCCTGTGGAAAGGGAACGGTTGGCCCAAGAGTGTTTGTCTCTTCGACAGAAGACAGAGTCGGTGACTGTGATTACCCGGATGTTTCACGAAAGGGCGTTGTTTTTCCCTGAGCATGTGGCGACTGAGCAGGCTCGCATGAGTCGGTACTTGAGCATACTAAGGAGGGATATTCGGGAGTTCGTGGAGAACTCGTCTTACCGTACATTCGCTGAGGTACATGAGAATGCCAGGAGGAGAGAGATCGAGCTGGAGGCTCATGCGAGGGAGGACGCGGAGTCTCAGGGGAGAGACCGGCGACCGACGCAATCGCAGCCGGCAGCCAAGCGGGCTAAACCCGCTGATCCGAGACCAGGAGGCCAAAAGGGCCGCACTTGTGGCAAGTGCGGCAAGAGCCACGAGGGATCTTGTCGGGCAAGGATTTGCTACAAATGTGGTAAGGAGGTGCATATGGCGAAGGCTTGCCCCAAGGGTTTTTGCAGTCTGTTTCCACTGCAATTAGATCGGCCATCGGAAGGCCGAGTGTCCTGAGCTTGTTCAAGGATCAGCCCAGGGTTCCACTCCTACTGCATTGCGTGTTACTGATGTTAGGCTGGTGAAGGCCGAGGTTCCGAAGGCTCGTGAGAGAGCTTTCCAGCTGACAGCGGAGGAGGTCTGCGCAGCACCGGATGTTGTGGCTTGTATGTATTCCTCTATTTATCCATTTATTTGCTCTGCGCTTCTTTTATGATTATCGTGTGCTATATTTAGGTACATTTCTTGTGAGTTCTGTACCTGCTTTAGTGTTATTTGATTCGGGTGCGAGTCGATCCTTCGTATCCATAGCCTTTAGTCGTCACATTGGCAACCAGTGTGAGGCGTTGAGTCAACCTCTGAGGGTTTCTATAGCTGATGAGCATGCGGTTTTTGCTACCGAGGTGTTCTGAGGATGCGTGCTGGAGATTTTTGGCGTCAAGTTTCCGATCGACCTGGTACCGATCACGATGGGAGATGTATGTGTCATCGTGGGCATGGATTGGTTGATCCGTTTTGGAGAAATGATCGACTGCGAACGTCATTTGGTGACTATAAGATACCCTAGTGGGGGAGTGCTTACAGTGTATGGCGAGGGTACCAGATCTGGGTCAGCTTTCTGCTCTGCCGCTAGGGCAAGGCAGAGTTTACAACAGGGTTGTATGGGATTCCTGACGTATGTGATGGATTCGCGGACAGTGTCAGAGAGGCCGAATTCTGTATCCGAGGTTCTGATAGTATGCGAGTTCCCTGATGTGTTCCCCGAGGAGTTACCGGGTGTCCCTCCCGAGAGGCAGGTGGAGTTCCGGATTGATTTGATTCCGGGTGCGGCACCTATTGCCAAGGCACCCTATCGCCTTGCACCACCAGAGATGCAGGAGTTATCCTCTCAGCTTCAGGAGCTGCTAGGGAAAGGGTTCATTAGACCGAGTAGCTCACCGTGGGGAGCTCCGATCCTTTTGTCAAGAAAAAGGATGGTTCGCACCGGATGTGCATTGATTACCGGGAGTTGAACAAGTTGATGGTCAAAAACCGTTATCCACTTCCGAGGATCGACGATTTGTTCAATAAGTTGCAGGGGGCATCTTGGTTCTCCAAGATTGATCTGAGGTCCGAATATCATCAGATGAGTGTTTACGAGGAGGATATTCCGAAGACGGCCTTTAGGACTCGTTATGGGCACTATGAGTTTGTGGTGATTCCCTTCGGGCTCACCAACGCACCGATGACGTTCATGGACCTCATGAACCGGGTGTGTAGGCCCATGTTGGATCGATCGATGATCGTGTTCATCGACGATATTCTTGTGTACTCGAGATCCAGAGAACAACACGAGGAGCACCTTAGATAGGTTTTGGGAGTTTTGAGATCGGAGAGGCTATATGCCAAATTCTCCAAGTGTGATTTCTGGTTACGAGAGGTCCAGTTCCTAGGTCATCTCGTTAATCAGAATGGGATATTGGACGACCCAGCCAAGATTGAGGCAGTCATGCGATGGGAGGTGCCGAGATCCCCATCCGAGATCTGGAGTTTTCTGTGATTGGCCGGTTACTATCGGAGATTTATCAAGGATTTCTCCAAGATTGCAGTTCCTCTCACCAAATTGACTCGGAAGGGTGTTACTTTTGTTTGGGGGCCTGAGCAGCAGGCATCATTTGAGACCCTTTGCCAGAGATTGTGCGAAGCTCCAGTGTTAGCCCTTCCGGACGGAGTGGAGGACTTTGTGGTTTATTGCGATACGTCTATCTCAGGGATGGGTGCAGTGTTGATGCAGAGGGGTCACGTGATAGCATATGCGTCGAGGCAACTAAAGCCTCATGAGACGAGGTATCCCACCCATGATTTGGAGTTAGGGGTGGTGGTGTTCGCCCTCAAGATTTGGCGCCACTATCTTTATGGCATGTGGTGTACTATATACACAGACCACAAGAGCCTGAAGTACCTCATGGATCAGCCCAACTTGAATACGAGACAGAGGAGGTGGTTGGATGTGGTGAAAGACTATGACTGTGAGATCCTGTATCATCCGGGCAAAGCTAATGTGGTAGCCGACGCCCTGAGCCGTAGAGCCGAGGGCGCTCCGATCCGAGATGTGTGTATGAGGATGACGGTGATGACTCTAGTTTTAGATACCATTCGAGAGACCCAGGTGGAGGCCGTGAGACCGGAGAACCGCAAGAGGGAGTGGGTGATTGGGCAGGTGTCTGAGTTTGTGACAGACAGTCATGGGTTATGACTTTCCGAGGGTGGATTTGGGTGCCCTATACTGGCGGAGCTCGCCGTGTTTTGATGGAGGAGGCGCATAGATCGAGATTATCGATCCATCCAGGAGCCACTAAGATGTACTTCGACCTGAAGAGGGACTATTGGTGGCCCTATATGAAGAGGGACTTGGCTTGGGTAGTCGAGAGGTGCTTGACCTGTCGTCGGGTTAAGGCTGAGCACCAGCGTCCTCATGGCAAGCTGCAGCCATTAGAGGTTCCCCAGTGGAAGTGGGAACAGATTTCCATGGATTTTATCACCAAATTTCCGAGGACCACGCGAGGTGTCGACGCAATTTGGGTGATTGTGGACCGGTTGACAAAGAGCGCTCACTTCCTTGCTATTGGTAAGAGTTCTTCTGCATAGAAACTAGTCGAGGTATATGTAAGTGAGGTGGTAGCTCGGCATGGAGTGCCGACGTCGATAGTGTCAGATCGGGATGTGCGCTTTACTTCCAGGTTCTGGAAGAAGTTTCATGAGGAGTTGGGTACGAGATTGCACTTCAGTACAACCTACCACCCACAGACGGACGGGCAGAGTGAGCGGACGATTCAGACGCTCGAGGACATGCTTCGAGCATGTGTTATGGACTTCGGTGGAAGTTGGGACACATATCTGCCCTTGGCTGAGTTTTCTTACAACAACATCCACCATTCTAGTATCGGTATGCCTCATTTCGAGCTCCTTTATGGGAGAAGGTGTCAGACTCCTATCTGTTGGGGAGAGGTGGGGCAACGAGTGATGGGTAGCACTGAGATAGTGCTTAAGACGAGTGAGCAGATTTAGCAGGTCAGGCAGAGGTTACTGATGGCCCAGAGTCGCCAGAAGAGTTACGCAGACAGGCGACGATCCGAGCTTGAGTTTCACGTTGGAGACTTTGTCCTCCTGAAGTTATCCCCTTGGAAAGGGGTGATCCGATTCAGGAGACGGGGCAAGCTTGGGCCCCGATACATCGGTCCTTTCAGGGTGATCGCCAAAGTGGGTAGGGTAGCGTACTGTTTGGAGCTACCTGCAGAGTTGAGTCGGATTCATAACACCTTCCATGTGTCTTAGCTAAGGAAGTGTGTAGCCAACGAGACGATGGTAGTACCATTAGAATACATTCAGGTGGATGCGAGCCTGGATTACATTGAGAGACCAATTGCGATCATGGATCAAAAGGTGAAGGTTCTGAGGAGCAAGGAGGTACCCCTGGTTCAGGTCCAGTGGCAACATCGGAGAGGGTCCGAGTTGACGTGGGAGCCGGAGTCCGAGATGCGAGAGCAGTATCCAGAGTTATTTCCAGATCATGACTTCGAGGGCGAATTCTGATTCTAGTGGGGGCGAATTGTAACATCCGGAGTCCCAGGTACATCATTTTGATTATTTACTTTTGAAGTTTATAGAATGACTCGACGAGTTGGTGCTACAACTCGCCGAGTAGTATCGCGAATGTCCATGTGGGTTTACTGATCTACTCGACGAGTCCGAGAGGCGACTCGTCGAGTAGGCGCTGGGATGAGAAACCCTAAATCCTCGGGTTTGGGGCCTATTTAAAGGAACTTATAGCCTCATTTAAGGCTACCCTTCCTTGAGAACAAACCCTAAACGACATGTGAACCTAGAGAGAGAGTGTTTTGGTAATTGTGAGTGTTTGGTGCATTTTGTGAAGAGAAGAGAAGATTTCCAAGCCAAGGGACAAGAGGGTGCTGCTAGATCTGAGGTTGTTTCACTTCAAAGCTTCTGGGAAAGGTATAAAGCTTTCACCTTTCTCATCCTATTGTATAGATCTTATGATTTTGTGAATCTAGGGTTTTTCCACCCAAATATGAGGACCTTGAGGGTTCCATGCTCATTGAAAGGGTTGAACTTCAGATCTGGACCATGTGAGGTCCGTAGAGTCCAAAAGTCCCCGCTTTATCCCACCATAATAGTGATCTTGAGTGAAAAAACCCTTTTTGGGGTGTGTTTTGGCATTTTAAGCTTAAAATGCTAAGCATGAACGTAAAGCCTGTGACTTTACGTGATAGATAAGCCTTAAGAGATGAGTCTGAATGGACTCGCCGAGTCAAGAAGCCGACTCGACGAGTCGGATGGGGTTGTCCCGATGGAATAGATCGTGCAGCAACTCGGCGAGTTGACGGGTCAACTCGGCGAGTTAAGACAGACTTTTGAGTAATTCTGGGAATGGCGAGCAGACTCGTCGAGTTCCATGAGTGCACTCGACGAGTAGGGTCAACATGGACTGTTGACTCGAGTTTGACTTCTGTTGACTTAGGGTTTGGTCAACCGTGTCTTTGGGAAACCATGGAGGGGTAAAATGGTCTTTTCCCACTTCAAGAGAGAGAGAAAGAGAGATAACTTAGTAAAATGTGCAATATTAAGAGTTAAATAGATATACTTATCTTATGTGATTAGGAGGAGGCTAGACTGGTGATTTGTGTGCGAGAGTATTCATTCACTTAGCTTACTTACGAGGTGAGTCTTCTCACTATACTTGCCTTGAGTGGTACATTGTGTGATTGAGCTGTTTATTGTGTTTATGTGTGGATTTGATATTCTGCATTATGTCTTTGTGATTTATGTTGAATATTGTTACTATAAACTTACTGAGCTAGGACCGGAGGGTCCCACTGAGATACACTGACCGGAGGGTCTTATCGAGTTATAGCCTAGAGTGGCTAATGAGTTGTATGTGGTATTTTGGGGAACTCGCTAAGCTTTATGCTTACCGTGTTATGTGTTATGTGTTTCAGGTACTTCCGATGATCGTGGGAAGGCCCCGACTTGATTGTACACACACTCGCTTCGGGGATATATTTTGGAGGATCCTAGTTTATGTGATAAACAACTTTTAATAAATAAATTGTACTAATGTTGATACTTGAGATTTTTGGGAAATATGATATGTGATTGTTATGTTCAAAATGAAAATTTTGGTTTGAAAATTTCGGTGTTACAAAATTAAGATTGAACAAGTTCAGTACATATGAGTTTGGATTTGTCACTAACCTTGTCTTGTGATTATGGTTATGACAAATTGACATGGATAGGAACACATACACCATAAAAGTCTAAGTGTCATAAGTTTATCTCTCCAATTCATGAAAATGATTGTGAGGAAACACTTTCACCAAGTAGATTTTAAGGAGATAGCAATTGTGGTATTTGCATTCTCAAATTCGATTATGATTACGACATCCCTCTTCATAATTCGAATTGTGAGAAATGGAAAAAGGTCTAAACATTTCATACTTATGTTTGTAAGTTCTAAAATTGTTTAGACACACATGTGAGCTATCTAAGGAAAGGTGTATAAGTTTGAGAAGCCTAAATAAAGTCTTATCGAAGCATCTCGTATCAGAAATCTGAACTTTGGTAAGAAAGTCAATAAGTATTGATTTCTAGAAGTCCATCTGATTTCTGGGTACATGTCAAAGCTAGTGGGAGCATAAGTGTTATGCTATTAAAAAAAAATGTTATGCTAGTGGGAGCATAATCATTATGATAAGTGTTACAAGTTAGCAATGTTAATTATAGAAAACCAAAGTTTCAATTTGCAAAGATGCAGGGTTTAAAAAGTTGGTTTGCTATAATTAAGGGAGAGGAATTTATACTTCATTTCAAATCTAAAAGCTTAGATTGAGATTTTTTAATCAAATTTACTCAAGGATATATATATATATATATATATATATATATATATATATATATATATATATATATGAATGCTATGTCGGAATGGTTCAACATAAGGATATTCTATATGGAAATGTGAATTGTGTTCTCAAATTCGATTATGATTACGACATCCCTCTTCATAGTTCGAATTATGAAAACATGTAAAATAGAAATATTATAGCAAAAGACTGATCAAGTATCATGTCTTTATGTAAAACATTATGAATTGTGTCCCATATGCTTTGGGTATAGGATCGATTACATATGCTATAATATTCTCGTGTTCTAATTTTTCGTAATGCCTAGGGCATTAAGAGGGAAAAAGGACCAGAACTGGATATGACTAAAATGGTTAAGCAATTGTCGAGGACAATCTGAGGTTTACCAAAGATTGGTTGCTCATGGACAGTTGGAAGTATAGTGTAAATTTTGGAAGGACCATATTGACATATTCTGAAAAGAGGCAACTATTGTTCAGAAGCGATAGTCAAAATGGGAATATGGAAATGTTTCCATAAGTGGAAGTTATTCTTTAAATCTGTGTAAGATTAGAAAACTTAATGCAAGAAGGATGTTCAAAGGAATGTGCTTTGAATGTGAGACTTCATTTCCATGGAATGCTCTCCATTGGAATACTTTGTAAATGTCTGTTGCCAAGTCCCTGTGAATTTTATACATAGTCATTACAAGAGGATCATTGCATATAAGTTTAGAATCTAACAGATTTCAGTGAATGGCAAGAATTTGGTATTTTTACATTTACAAAAAGGATTTGGAATTGTGAAATGAGTTTCATTGAAGATGCTTTCAATTGATCTATTTCACAAAGAAAGGACCATAGGCAAACATAGTGTGCATGATTGGAGCATGGCACAACTATTGTTGTAATTCAAGTATTAAGTTGAAACATTATGCAATGAATAATGTATAATCAATATGGTGATTAAATAAAAGGTGTTTTATTTATATTCATAAGTTCTGAGACCACATTGGATTCAATTATTCTTGTGTTACACTTTGCATGTTTTAACTTCCCGAATAACTAGGTTATTCAAACCATCCACAGTCGATCATACTTTGGAAGTAGTTATCGAGTTAAGACTGTCATGAATGGGTCTGTAGGATTGTCTAAGGTGTTAGGCATAGCACAAGTTTGCTGCAGTATTCATGAGTACTCCTGTAATAAGATTTGAGTACTGGATTCAACCCACGCTCATTTGTATCACTTCATGGATTTTATCACGAGTGATCATGAGATGATAATATCTTATATTCTTGAAACCAAGACATGTGAGTTGTAGTTTACAAGTCGGTTGCACATTGGCATATGTAAACGCACCAGTAACTTGGTGTTATAAAACATACTGTTGTGTGTGATTTGATGAGTAAGTACAAGCAAGCATTTAAGTCGAAGTTTATCCATTCATTTTACCCAATGTGGGATAAAAGCGATATTTGTGGGCCCCTCGATGATTTAGTGATGACAACCCTAAGTGCTTGGCCAAGCCTGAACTGATTTGATTTGTTCAATTAGTCAGACGTCATAAATCGGAAATCAGGAAACAATAGATTGACAGAGAGAATGATTATAATCCATGTCTCATGTCCATACGATATCTAGAATGGAGGAATTTATGATCCCTTATGTAATGGACGCGTCATTGACTAGGTCAGAGTTCGACAGCGGCTTTACGAGCTACGATTGCTAGTCGGGTTATGGAGTCGTACTTGCAATAATAGTTATTAGACTTATCCAAGTGGGCGACTGTTGGATTAGGTATCTAAGCCCATAACTATAATTGGGATGTACTTGACCCGAGAGTAGCATGGTCCATTTGGGTTGCATATCACCACGGCAATTTGATAGGATGGACTTTTGAGAAGAGGTTATTTATGATTTATTAATATATTATAAGTTCTAATATATTAATATGAAATCATATGGTTTAATTAGTATTGATCAAGAATTAATTTTGAATTAATTTAGTGATCAAAAGAGACTAAGTAAATTAATGGGGACTAATTGTGTAAATTAATTATATATATGTTTTGGGCTTATGATACAGGATGGACTAGGTTTATGGATGAATCCATAAAGATTTAGCCCACTTGAATCATGGATCATGGATAATAAGCCCAAGAGTATGGATTAGGGTTTACCCATGACTCTTGGATACCTAACATATATATAGAGCACCCCATAGCTAAAATCGACACCCTAATGTTCTATGAGTTAATATGAGGCGATTTGTGTGCAAGAAACTCTCTCAAAAGTCAACCTTTGTTTAAGGTGTGTTGTGAACCATTTGAGGTGCAACATTTGGGGAACTAAGTTCTTAAAGGCCAAGTACAACAAGTTCTACAAGCTACATATAGAGGTACACTCCTAACTAGTATTTTATGTTGTTTTTGTCAGTTGTATGCTAATTGTAGGCTTAATGATTTGGAAACAATATTGCATGTATAATTAGAGAAAACATAGATCCAAAGCATTTAGGGTTGTATGTGCACCATAGGATGTTGTAGTATACAAAAACCAACTTAGTCTTCATCATATGTATCCACATTACTCGAGTAAAATCATCAACTAACAATATAAAATATCAATTACCAGTAGGTGTGGGTGGTGAAATAGGAGCACAAAGGTCCCCGTGTACTAGCTCAAGCTTTTGTTTTACCTTGAAGCTTGCTTGTGTTGGGTACGATTTTCATGTCTGCTTTCCCACTAGACATCCTTCAAACAGCCGTGTCGGGTTATCTATCTTTGGTAATCCACAAACTAAGTTCTTTTCTGACATTTATTTGAGGGCAGTAAAGTTAATATGACCCATTCGTACATGCCAAAGCCAAGTTTGTTTACAAGTCTCTCCAAGCAGACATCTGGACCCGACTTCATTCAAAATGATTTTATATAGACTGTTTGGAGATTGTTGTACCTTCATGAGTAGTCTCCCTTTTACATCATGAACCCACAGAAACGATCCATGTATCAAGATCATGTCACCATTCTCTGCTAGTTAACCCAAACTTATGATATTATTACATAAACTTGGGATGTAGTACACATCTTGCTGCTTTCGTTGCTCTCTGTTCTTGCACAGGAATATGATAGAACCTTTCCCTTCTATGCGTACCTTGGACCCATTTCCAAACTTTACATAACCTTGAGTTGCTTGGTTAAGATTATAAACCTTATATTTCTGACCGATCATGTGGTTACTTGCTCCATTATCTAGATACCACACATTTTACCGAGTTGTTTCATCACTTGCTAACTTCAGTTTTGGTGTCACTTTTTATTCATTCAGGAACACTGTTAGATGCCGTTTTATGCATCTTATAGGGTAGTTTTCATTAGCATTTAGGATCATATTTTGTACATTTGCATGTCATTTGTTTAAACAATGTTCAGCTCATGTCTTTCGTTAGAATTCCCGTACTGCTCATGTTTTTATGTCAATTTCAGATAGTTCGAGTGGAGCAGTGCTTTGGGAGCAGTTGGATGCGCGTTTGGAGCTTAAAATGGAGCTTGGGACTTATGAAGGATTATGAGGAATGTTTGGAAGATGCTTTGGTCAAGAAACATTCGATTGAATTGATCACACGAAGATAGAATATGCAATCGAAAGTTAAAGGATGTTGCTGGCAGCTTTGACC
Organism: Lactuca virosa; assembly: GCF_052849685.1. Classification (NCBI taxonomy): domain Eukaryota; kingdom Viridiplantae; phylum Streptophyta; class Magnoliopsida; order Asterales; family Asteraceae; genus Lactuca; species Lactuca virosa. Next base: position 189,475,292 of record NC_136430.1, read on the forward strand.
CCCTGTCAGTATTTTGACCATATCTCGAGAACCGTAACTCCGATTGAAGCGATTCAAAATGATCTGAAAAGTAGACAAAATTTCGGATGTCATAGGCATAACCGGCGATCGCAAGTTGTCTCCTTGCGATCGCAGGTGACCCTTTTTGCGATCGCAGGTTTGATCGCAGGTCGCCTTCGAGGTTCTTTTGTGCCCAAAATTCATCCGGGAGTGAAAACTCAATACCTGCGATCGCAGGTTGTGTACATGCGATCGTAGGTTGGCCAAAAAGTGTCAAAATAGCATCCTATCTTATTAAAAAGGCACCAGACGCGTTTATTTCAAAACCTGCGATCGCGCAGGTTGTGTACATGCGATCGCAGGTGCGCCGTTTTTGCTGCAGGACGTATAAATAGACCTTGATAGCATTCCTGTAACCTAAGTTGGCGATTCCAAAGGTACCAGACGACGAAAATACGATTTTGGAGGTGTTTCTTTTCCGATTTCAACGATTTCTGAAGATCTGAAGACTGTGGATCATCTCCTTCAAGTAGATTAGTAAGATTAGTTGTTTGATGTCTCTTTTCATTTATTTTTATCAGATTTTGGCCATGTCTGGCTAAAACCTTAGTTTTCAGTTCTGCAAAGACAAGTACTTTTCATGTGATTGACCATTAGATCTGATTTTCGTTTTGTGTTTCCATTTAGATTTTTCAGTTTTGTTCTTAATGAATGTTTGATTTTGATTCTTGTTAGTCTGATCACCTAGCTAGGGTTTTATCATTCCAGTTAATCAGTTAATAGAATCTGTAATTGTTCTAATTAATTGGTAATAAGTAACAAGTAATAAATCAGTTCCGTGTTTGGGATTTGACTTTATTATAAACTTGAAAAATCATATCTTTACGCTTCCGAGCTTGTGAGAAGTATTGGGTATTGCTGGGAATTTTACAAAGAACTTAATGCAACTTTTCTGATCTTAATTAAGAGCTTGTTTGATTAGACAGTAAAAAGTTAGGGTTAATTGAAGAGCTTGTTTTAGTTAACTAAATAAGGTAAAAGAGAAATTACTAGAGCTTGTTAGTTTTTCTCAGTACCAGCTTAGATAGAACGCATCTGAAATAATCAGGTCAATGTTGATTGCACAATTAGGAAAGTCACATCAGAGCTGAAACCATTTTTATTATTGATTTTCGTTTACTTTATTATCACTGCATTTCTAGTTATTAGTTTTAATCAAAAACCCCCCTTTTATATTCTGTTTCTTGACTAGATGTGTCTGATGCAAAAAGACATTGACTTTTAGGCTGTGTCCCTGAGGATTCGACCCTGCTTCCCTGTGCTATATTTTTAGTGCAACCAGCAGTGATAAATTTATTTGTTGAATACGTGCGCGACAGCGTGTTAACAAACACCTCCTCTATTTCTTCATTATTGTTAAAAGAAGCCAATAATAATGTCGGTTCAGCATGATCTTGGGTCAGATTTGCTTCATGGTTCCTTTCACGTCTTGGGTTTCTACACTCTGAGGCGTAATGCCCATATTCTTGACAGTTATAACATTGGAGTTTGCTCTTGTCATGACTGTTTGATGACCCTGATTTCCTTCTCGTTGCTGGTCAGCAACGCCTCTTCCACGACCTCTTCCATGGCCTCTTCGACGGTAGCTATAGTTGCTCCATCTGCCACAACCTCGTTAATTTCTTGGAATGCTATGGTAGGATCCATGAGAGGATTTTGAGTCGTCTTCACTTTGCTTCTTGTTTCTTTCAGACCGTTCTTGGTGAGTCAATAGAATCTTCTTTTCTTCAACTTCATTGTGCCCTTAGATTCTCTCCTCATCAGCTTTCAACCTACCAACAACTTCTTCAACAATCATTTTATCAAGGTCTGCGAATTGCTCAATGGTTGATGCAATCTGCAAGAACTTTGATGGCACTGCTCGTAGTATCTTCTTCACTACATATGCTTCCTCAACTTTGTCTCCTAAGGCCCAGATATTGCTTACAATATTGTTTACCTTCATAGCAAACTCATCCACTGTCTCCATCTCCTTCATATTTAGAACTTCAAATTCTACTTTTAACGTCTGCACCCTTGCTGTCTTTACTCTATCAGCCCCCATGTACATAATTTTTAGAGTCTCCCATTCTTTCATTGTTGTTTGTTTCTCTGCCAATGACAACAACATATCTTCTGGGATTCCTTGATAGATGGCTGCAAGTGTCATCTTATCTTTTCTAACTTCAACTACATCTTCTGGTTTACTAGGCTCTACAACATCCCAAACACCTTGTGCTTGCTTGGACACTTTCATTTTAAGGGCCCATGCAGCATAGTTGTTTCTTGACATCATAGGATAATGCAGTGTAATCTGCCCATCCTTCTCGTTCCTTAACGAATCTTCCATGGATGTAGATCGGGGTTGATATTTTTGCATAAACTTTTATATGTTCTGATACCAAATGTTGGGTTTTTGCCTTTTGAATCACTTGTCTTTTGCAAAAAAATAGAAATGGAGATGGAGAGCTTCCTTGTTTTCGTGTGTATGTGCAGGAGAGAGATAGAGAGATAGAGATAGAGAGAGAGAGAGGGAGAAGGAGAGGGAGAAGGAGAAGGAGGGGGAGAGAGAGAGATAGATAGAGAGAGAGAGAGCAATTAATGCCAAAAAAACGTTGAGAGGAAGTGACTGTGTCTTCTTTCTTACATTCAATACTTACTTAATACAAAAGGAACATTCATTTAAAACTAGACAACTACTATCCACCTACTTCATTTAAAATACATAAAGGAAATTGGCTGATAACATTGATTAAAGCAAATGGAAATAACAAATTCAGATAATATGGATAGCCTCATGTGATTGTCATAATTCTTCTTCATTTTCTTTTTCTGTTTTTTTTATTAAAACTTTATGGATTAAACCAATAAATTAGGTTACTTGCAATTGGTTTACCAAACTCTTCCCTTGTAACTTAAAGTTAAAGGTATTACATGTAGTCTGAAGAAATTCTGAATGAAAGAAAGAAAAGAAATATAGAAAGTAAAACATAAGCGATTTTTTTATGCCCAACCATTCGTACATAAGAAAACCTTTTACAACTAATTCATGTCTAATTACATGGTCTAACTAATTCATGTCTAATTACATGGTCTGAACTCAATGCCTTGCACACTAAGCCCTTTAAGTGACTGGTCAATGGGAAAGTTGACTGAAAGTTTTACAAACGTCGAGGGAGTTTGTGTAAGCTGTTCGTCTATTTGTACTTCCATCCAACCATTTTTCCTTTTTTGTGGAAAGCCTTTTATTTTGGGTCTATTCAATGGGTTGTGGGTATTTTCATAAGCCTTTCGTCTGATGACCAGGGTTTGAGGACTAACCAAATAGATATATCGTGAGATTACTACTGTATCAGAGAAATGACTAGTCATCGTCACGATCAAAGGACGCTTAAATCCAGAATGGTTTTCTTGTAATTTGTAAACAAGGTAAGCTCCATAACATGTTTCAGATGACAACATATGGGACGTATTGCAACATATAGTAAAGCTCCAAGTAGGATCAAAGGCCATTTCTTCAAATCTGCAAAACGACATTGCATATTTTAATAAAAATGCTAAATTTTATTTAAAGTTTAAACTATTTCAAGACCCTTTGAGGTATTTGCTCGTTAATTACCCATATGCAAAACATAGAGTTGGGCCGTGTCTGGCAAAAATAAGTTAGCTTACGATAATTTACTGTTTGGTAAAACCACAAAAATAGCTTATAAGCTAGCTTGAGATAGTTTATAAGCTATCATAACTTATAAGTAGCTTATCATAGCTTCTAAGCTAGCTTTTTGATAAGTTATCTCCAGATAGTTTATTGATAAGCTAGGTTATAAGTTAAGGGTGTTTTGGCGAGCCATAGCTTGGTGATAAGCTAGCTTAGGAGTTTTTTTTAAAAAAAATTTCAAATATACCCCTTAATTAATTATAGAAACACATTCTTTTAAATGTCATTTTATATCTTTCAGCTAGCTTTTTAATTAGTTTTTTTTTATTAGCTAGTTTTTTTATTTAAGAGCTAGTTTTCAGTTTTTTGTTGAACAGCTAGCTTTTCAGCTATCGGCTACACCAAACATAGTCTAAAAGTTGGCATTTTAGTTAGAGCGCCAAACAAGGCATTGGTTACAAAATAAAAGACTGGGAGTGGGAGAAGAGAATAGAACCTTGATTCGGGTAAAGACCGCCAACTCCACTTTTTTCTTTTCAAAGCCACCGCTGCTGGTAGCATAATACATTTCTTCCCATCTTTGTCGAGAGAAAACCACTGTCAGTTATTAATATCTTTGTAAGTACTTGTTTGGGAATTCTATAGCTTTCCACAACAGCTAGATATAATAGATGTACATATTTACAACACGTGATAGGGAAAAAGCAAATTTACCTCTTCGCCTTCGATCCGGATAAGGAACCCTTTGCGGAGAATAGAATATAGTTCCTTCTTTGTTGTCCAGTGCAACTTATCTTTCGACCACTTGATTATGTTTTCATAATCACTTGGTAATTTTTCTTTCCAATAAACATCTGAATGAGACATGTCCTCCTGCATATCTACCTCTCTCTCATCATCTAATTCTTGATGTTCTGGAATTTGTTGGCTTATCATCTCCACAGGCTGAAACTCAATGCCTTCTACTAACAACTTATTCCAACATTTAAATGTAATTTGAAGATCAACAATTTTATTGTCGCTAGTAAATTGATACAATTCAGCAGTCAACCATCCATCTTCTCTCGTATCTGCTAAGTACAAACTCGAAGATTCTGTTTCCCCAGTAAGTATGTAATTGAGGCGTGAATTTGTAAAATCAGAGTCGTATAAACAGAACACAAGGTTTACTGCGTACGTGATATGTGGTGACAAAAATTGTGTTTTCACACGTATTTTGAAATCCGAACAAATTTGTGTATTCATGTACTCTGCAAATCTGCAAGAAAGTTGCAAAGAATACATAAAAATATATACTCACTAATAAAAAAGATGGGGGCAACTTACCTTGATTTTTCCTTAGCATAAAATTCAATATAATGAGGTGCAAGGGTAATAGGATAGAAACACTCTGCTGCGGATATCATTTCACAATGCTCTCCATTCTTATTTAACCAAAACCACTGTCCATTAAAATTAAAAAAACTCAAGTTAGAGTAGAGACCTTCTTTATTTTACAGCTTATAGATCTATGATAGGTGGATTTTAGTATTGTGATTGTGATTGAAGTGTGATTAAGTAGAAAGCCATTTAATTAGTTACATCATCATTCTTTGTGGCAAATGCATAGTATACTTTGCAAGAATTATTTTGTGAAATTCCTCAAATTAAAACTACAATTAAGCAATACATATAATTACCGTTTTTCCCTGGTTAAGGAAGATGCCTTCAGAGAGAAGGATCTTTAGTTCCTCTTCGGATCTGTACGCTAGAGAAGGGACCTCAGTCTTACACATCTCTTTTGTTTTTTTAAACCGTGCTGACTTACGCACCTCTTCATAGTTCATTTGTGGTTCGACTTCTTCAAAATTCTCTTGAAACCGAAGCGCGATATTAAGTTCTTCCACAACTCCATACATTTCTGGTCGTTTTTCACGAGATTTCTTCCAACATTGATAGGCAATAGATGAATATGTTTCCAATGACCTCGGATCGATCTTTTCCTTCATATCTTCAAAGACAATCTTGTCTAATTTCTTTTGTTTGTAGCTCTTTTTCCACATACGCACGTAACTCTTGAAATTACCATTGTTATTTTCAAAGCATAGTTTCCCACACAATACCTCAAACAAGACCACACCAAAAGAGTAGACATCAGACTCTTTTGTTACAACACTTGTCTCCATATACATCGGATCTACACACCAGAAGGTACCCGCAACATTGGAGATAAGAAATGTATGTTGCTGATTTGCAGGGCCTAATTTCGAGAGTCCCATGTCAGAAATTTTTGCATTCCAATTCTCATCGAGTAAAATGTTGGAGCTTTTTATATCACGATGGAGAACTCTTTCTTGTGTCTCCTTTGGATCATGAAGGTAGCACAATCCTGTTGCAGCCCCAATACATATAATGAGACGTTGTGTCCATGTGAGACTAGTACTACTTAGATAGCGATCAAGGCTTCCATGAGAACCATACTCGTACACAAGGATCTTTTCACCATCTTCATCGCAAAATCCCATTAGAGAGATGAGATTTTCATGTGTGTAGCGCGAAAGCAGCAAGATCTCTTTCAAGAACTCGGGGTCTCCTTGCCCATACTTGCGATCTAGACGCTTAATTGCAACCTTGCTTATATGCTCCTTCTCCTTGGAGTTAGAGAGTACTCCTCCATACACTTTCCCAAATCCACCTTTTCCGATAAGTTTGTTGTCATCAAAGGTGTTGGTGGCTGACTTTATCTCTTCAAGTCGGATTGCAAGATGTTGAAACTCGTTGAGGAAGGACTCCATTATTATTTTGATCAAACGGATACTAAGATGTTCAAACACCTTCTAACTACATATTTAACAACAAGAAGATTATTAATCTCAACTTCTTGGAAAAGAGTTTAATTATAGAGAAATTTTAATAAACCTTTTCATAAACCAACACCAGAATCGAGAATAGAGAAAACGATTACAAAACTTGAACAGAAGAACATTAATGAAATACAAAGAAAGTGGAAGCAGAAAATATCTAAGTTTCGAAAAGTAATCCAGATTACCAGATATAAGCTGCACTCCTGACTCCTTGCAGACTGGTGCTCCAAGTTCCAAAATTATATCCTTTATGTTGGAATCAAGCATAAATTAACACAAATTTGCAGAAAAGATAAGAGAAAGGGAATCAACGATAGGATGGGTTTGTACACAAACAAAGACCTTTTTATTGATATAACCCAACAGCATTTACATAATATTTACATACATATATATACTCTTATAGTGTAACTGTCAATTGACAGTTACAAAGTCTCCTAACTAATGCAACGGTTCACACCATTCTGATTCTAACCAACACAATAGTTCACATATTAACGGTAATACCATAATACCTAATAGATGCTATTAATGAAGTCTAGCTTATAACTTTAACACTTTACTCCCTCAATTTAGTAACCACGTACTTCAAGACAGCTACATCAGTATTTTCAGAATCAGTTCCTTATCAACAAATTCTTCACAAAACAAGTCAAGTTAGACACACCTTAACCTTTTAATAAATAAGATTGCAAAGAACTGAAATATTCACAAATTTCAACCAAATGCAGATAATGTTGTCCACGTTTTTCATACAACACCCTTTTGGTATCAATATTCATTCAAGACTTTACATAATTATATTGTAATAGAGCTACATAATATTGATGAAAAGATTTGTCAATTTCAATCACACAATTATACTTATTTTTATTTATTATTATTTTTTTTTTTTGTGAATAACTCGATCAACAGAGTCTTCTACCTACATCTTCAAGTTCATTGAATTTGTGATGCAAATCTATCACAACAACTCTCATACCATCAACGAACTCAGGGTTAACTACAAAGTTATACATAAAAGATAATAGTCATCCACGTTTAATACTAACTAGAAATTGCCTCCTTGCCACCTCGTGGGGACGCCGGCAAAATTATAACTAAAGAATGCATGACTGTATTAATAGAGGGTTAATGTCATAAAATGGCCTCCAATAATCGTCAATTTGCTCTTCATATCACTAATCATTTTAATTGTACTTTGCAGGGTAACAAATTAATTTTGATATTTCTATTAAGCATCATAGTGGCTTTTAACCGGGTAAACTGGTTTCTAATCCTATGTAGCGATGTAGCGGAAAATTAGAAAGCATCAAACAAATGAATAGCAACGATATTTTTGGAGAACCTTAATCCTCATTGGATTTTACTTCCTATAAAGTAAACAGGAATAAATTGACTAAATGCAAACCCATTGTACTTCCAAGATCTTTCTGGTAAAGGGCATTAGACTTTGGTAATCTACCCAATTATAGCATATTATCTTCGGTTTCTTTCTTTTTAAGGCATTATACTTTGTAAATCTACCAAATTAGAGTATTGCGGTTTCAGTTACTTTATTATTAAAATATAGGGGTTCAAGTTTCACAATTCATATAATGATTTTGAATATGCAAATATAATTCTATCTTTTGTGAGAACCGAAAGCGACAATGTTAGTAGCCGAGGAACAATTTTTTGTAAAGATAAAAGAACCAAATAATTGTTGGTGATCAAGCCAATAGAACAGTAAACAACAAAAACAAAGCAGGGGTAAAACTGGAAATAGGCAGCCGAATGATTCACTTTTAATGAATGAAGACTAGCAACCTAATGATTGAGTTGATGTACAAGGAAATTTCGACTGATGGATTGTAACTTCTAATCGATGGTATTTATACTACTAAACATGAACTGAAAATGAGAAATAATAGGAACAGTCAATTTTCCAACGGTCATGACTTCCCATGTGTTTTATTCCTTCCTAATTACGAGGTCAACCTTCGACCAACATTTCTCCCCCTCAAGGTTGACCTTTCTTCTTCAGATTTTCTATCCCAATTTGTGCTCTCATCTCCGCAAACTTTATCCTTGGCATTGCCTTTGTCAGAACATCAGCCTTCTGTTGATCTCCAGTCACATGCTCCACTTGAATATGTTCCCTTTCAACACACATACGAATAAAGTGGAACTTTGTGTCTATGTGCTTGCTTCTGCCATGGGACACCGGATTTCTTATGAGTGCTATGGTGGATTGGTTGTCAATTAACAGCTTCACCTTCTGTGCTTTCTTTCCCATCAGCTCACTGAACAGGTTACTTAACCACAGTCCTTGACATGCAGCTGCAGTTGCAGCCATATACTCGGCTTCACATGAGCTAAGTGCCACAGGTTTTCTGTTTCTGTGATGCCCATGTTATAAGGTTTCTTGAGTAGTAGAAAGCTATTCCAGTGGTTCCTCTTCTATCTTCACAATCACTGTTGTAACTGCTGTCACTGTAACCCACGAGTCTTCCGTCACCTCCCCTGTGGTACATCAGTCCATACTCTGTTGTACCCTTCACATATCTCAGGATATGTTTTATAGCAGTATAATGTCTTTGTTTGGGGTTTTGCATAAACTTGCTCACCACTCCAATACTGTAGTTAAGGTTTGGTCTTGTGTGGAGCAGGTACCTTAAACTTCCAACAAGCTTCCTATACATTGTTGCATTCACAGGTTAACCATCTTCATCTTTGGTTAAATGGAGTTTTGGCTCCATTGGGTACTGAGAACTGTTGCAGCCTTCCATGCCCGAAACCTTTAGGATCTTTTCAGCATACCCCTTCAGTGTGAGCATTATACCATCCTTATACTGTGGTACTTCAATTCCCAGGTAATAAGATAGCACTCCCAGATCACTCATGTCAAACAAACATTTCATTTTATTCTTGAACTCCTGGATTCCCTTCTCACTTGACCCAGTGACTATAAGGTCATCTACATATACACCCACTATAAGAATCAATTTGGGTTTATGTACCTTATAGACGGCTTGCTCACGAACACATCTGGGGAATCCAAATGACTTGAGTGATTGGTCGAGTTTTATGTTCCATGCCCTTGGTGCCTGTCGTAACCTATATAGGGCCTTGTGAAGACGATACACCCAGCCTTCCTTACCTTTGACCGTGAATCCAGTGGGCTGAGTTACGTAAACCTCTTCCTTAAGGTCTCCGTGTAGGAACGATGACTTGACATTCAGGTGATGTACAAGCCAATTTTCTTTTGTCGCTACCGAGAGGATCAGTCTTATCGTCTCCACCCTGGCCACTGGTGAAAATGCTTCGTCAAAATCAACACCCCTTTCTTGAACATAACCCTTGGCGACCAGGCGAACCTTGTGTTTGAGTACTTCTCCAGCTGCACTCCTTTTTAACTTGAATACCCATTTTAGCCCTATGGCCTTGCGATTTGGGGGCAATTTGGCCAAGGACCAAGTTTTGTTCCTTTCAATTGACTCCAATTCCAATTTCATGGCCTGATTCCAAGCCCTTTCAGCTATTGCTTCTTCATAGGTCGTAGGCTCATCATTAACCAACAGTAGCTCCTGGTCTTTCTTATACAGCTCTTGTATTTCAACCTCGTCTAATCTTCTTGTGTTCTCGTAAATTTCATTGAGTAATCAAAAACCCTTCGCTGGTGTGTCGTCACACGAGACTACGGACCCAGTTTGTGCCGATGCTTGACCTGGTGATGTTGATCGTGACTCCAATCTGTGCGCGCTTTGCTGTGGCGTATTTTCAAACGACGGACTGTGAGTTTCGTGTTCTAGGTGAGAGTCACCATGTAACGGCGTCAGCGGGTGTTCAGTCACGTTATCTGCTGAATCAACTTCTTGGGCTGGTTGGGATTTGGCTTCCATACCTGTCACAATAATAGTCCAATAGGGGGTTGTAAGAGGCTCCCTCATTGACTCGTTATTCCAGGCCCAAGGTTTTGCTTCGTTGAACATCACGTCTCTGGCTACTACAATCCGTCGACTATTGGGATTATACATACGGTATCCCTTAGTTCCTTCTTCAGTTCCTAAATACACCATAGCCTCACTCCGATCACTCAATTTTGTTAGACCACGCAATTTCTTGATGAATCCTACACACCCAAAGACCTTTAGGTGTGCTAAGGATGGCTTGGACCCTTTCCAGGCCTCGTATGGAGTTACATTTTTCAGAGCCTTCGTCCCAATTCTATTTTGTAGGTATACCGAGTGTCGTACTGCATCGCCCCAAAACTGATCGGGTAGTCTCATGGCTTTGAGCAATGATCGAGTCATCTCCTGAATTGTTCGATTGCGCCTCTCCACAACGTCATTTTGCTGAGGCGTGTGTGGAGTCGTCAATTGCTTGCGAATTCCAGCGTGTTCACAAAAATTAGCGAACTGGGTGGAGTTAAACTCGCCTCCCCGGTCAGTTCGTAAGATCTTGATCTTATACTCACTCTCTCCTTCAACTCGTGACTTGAATTTCTGGAACATGTTGAATGCCTCGTCTTTTGTTTTGATCAGATAGACCCACATGTAGCGTGAGTAGTCATCTACAATCAGCAGGAAGTATTGATTACCTCCTTTTGTTGCGGGTGTAGTTGGCCCACAGAGGTCTGCGTGCAACAACTGGAGTGGGTCTTTTGCTCTCCATTGGGTTACCTTTGGGAAGCTCTGTCTTGCCTGCTTACCTACCATACATGCTTCACACACTTGTGATGGATGAGTCAACCGGGGCATACCTGTCACCATTTCCTTAAGTGTCATTTCTTCAAGTAACTTGAAGTTTATGTGGCCCATACGTGCATGCCATAACCATGAGTCATCGTCTATACTCATGGATAAGCATACATGCTTTCCAGGTGTGAGCTTTATTTTATAAAGTCTGTTCTTGGATCTCTGCACCTTCATAACTAAGCTTCCTGCTTCATCATACATTCTCAAGAACTCCTTCTTCATCCCTATGTCATACCTCTCTTCAGTCATTTGTCCCAGACTTATTATATTACTGTGCAGGGCAGGAATATAATACACTTCTGGGATGAATAATTGGTTACCATTCTTTCAATCAAACAGGAGAGCACCTTTTCCTTTGATCGGAACCTTGGACCCGTATCCGAATCGAACCTGCCCCGTTACTTTCTCGTCAAGTTCAGCAAATAGGTCCTTCCATCCGGTCATATGGTTACTAGCTCCATTGTCTAGATACCATATGTTTTCTTCATTACTCTCCTTGAGTTGTCTTGGGTAGACTTTCTCTTCATTCAAAAGGACGACTTCGACATTCTTTTCTCCACAAACAGTCAACAATAGAGTCGGTTCCTCTTCATCAGCAGCCAAGTTTACTTCTTGGTCCTGTTGTTTCTTTGCCTTGCACTCCGATGCATAATGACCAAGCTCTTGGCATTCATAGCATCTTATGTTGCTCTTGTCACGAGGCTTCTTATTGGAACTGCTTGCTTCCTGTCGTGAGTCACCACCCCAACGCCTACTTCTGCCATGAGACGAACCTCGCCCTCGTGAGCTGCCTTTTCCTCCCCGGTTGTTATTTCCGCCCCTTCCTCGACCACCTGGTGAGTTTGGCTTGCTTGGACTCCGGTGGTTTGTTGAGCCTTCTGCCTTGGCAAGTAGCAGGGCATTATCTGCCTGTGTGCTTGCTTTCCGGAGCCGGAGCCTGTCTTCATAAGCCATCAAATGCCTAATTGCTTCTTCAAATGGCATTGATTCCATGTCACAAGTTTGCTCAATTGATGCCACAGGTTTATAAACCTTTCTGGGACTATATCAAACAACTTTCTTACCAATGCTTCATCTCCCAATATTTCCCCTGCACTCCCAAATTTAGAGATCATAGCTGTGATCTTCCCTGCATATTCATCTATAGAATCTGTTTCCTTCATTTGGAGTGCTTCAAACTCATTTGGAGTGCTCAATTGATGGGGCTGTCATATTGTTGAATCGAGGATACTTGGGCATACAAATGATCAGGATCTGCCGAGGCTCTGATACCAAATGTTGGTGATCAAGCCAATGGAACAGTAAACAACAAAAACAAAGCAGGGGTAAAACTGGAAAAAGGTAGTCGAATGATTCAATTTTAATGAATGAAGACTAGCAACCTAATGATTGAGTTGATGTACAAGGAAATTTCGACTGATGGATTGTAACTTCTAATCGATGCTATTTATACTACTAAACATGAACTGAAAATAAGAAATAATAGGAACAATCAATTTTCCAACGGTCATGACTTCCCATGTGTTTTATTCCTTCCTAATTACCAGGTCAACCTTTGACCAACAATAACATGGTTTGGTCCTGTTTACTTTTTTCCAGATTAATCAAGTGCTATAAAATGCAACATGTACCTTTATATTATAGGATCCTATTTTTAAAATTTTAATATTAAGCATTATACTTTAGAAAATCTAATTATAGCATTGTATTTTCATATGAAATGAAAGTAAGATATTATAATGCACATATAAAGGAAGGTATGATGCTATAAATGAAATTAACATTTATGAAAGTTAGATGCCATTTCATGCACTTAGCCCAACAATATATATTAGCACAAAAAAATCACAATTTACCTTTGCAATGGTGGCTTTCCTATTACTGACAACTCTTCCGTAAAGAATATCACTTTCTACCTTATCACTGTAAGATTCCGACTACTTAGTATGTATGTTTGATTATGTAATAAGAAAAACTAATTTATTCAAAGGAAAAAACGAAATAGATTTTTTTCCAAATACGTTACATTTTAATTAATCACATGATTAGAAAACTACACAGTTACTCTACAACCCATAAAGGAATATACATTTTACTAACCTTGTTAGGCTCTATTTTGGAGCTATTTCAATAGAGCCCCTTTTTAATTTCATCATATTTGGTTAATATGTAAGTCCTGTATCAACATTTTAAGTAAGTTCTATTAAGAGTATGTTCACTACAATAGAAAGAAACTGAAAGAATGGAGCAGGTGATTGCTTTGTGAATTGTGATTGCCAAGTCAAGTGGAGGTAGACGGTGCCGAAATAAATTTGTGATTTCTTTGTGTGTTGTGATGATGAGGAGGGGGGGAGGACAAACCATGGAACATGTCAGTACATAGGGACATAAACATTGATAATGCTTCCAAATCCCGTAAAGAACATTGTATCAGAATCGGAAGACTTGGACAAATGAGACACCAAAGCCCGTCGGAAAGAAACTCATTAAATCTAATGTATGCAAGAAACGACTTGTAAGAGGACATTTTGGTCTTTATGGGATTACAATATAGAAACATTTGTAGGAATATGGTGTAGCTAATGAACAAAATCACATCATCAAAGCTTCAAAGGAGCTAAAATCACACCTCTTGCAAGAACAAAAAACCAAAATAACAGTTATGTCTATATCTTCAAAGAATTTGTATTGTATATAACTTAATAAGTCTTTTGCGGAGTTGTCAGAAACACCACATTTTATACCACATGACATGTATAATATGGTGCTATTTGCGAAAAATAGGTTGTGGTAAGGGGTCATTTTCTGACGTGCCGGTCAATTGGAAATGGCTCCTCACTGGGCTGTGGTTACGTCTTATGTATGTCTGTTTATTGCAGCGTTTGATATTTAAGTTTCCATTGTAACCGGTCTTTTTTGGGTGTATAAAAGAGGTGTCTTGGTTGGGTGTATAAAAGAGGTGTCTTGGATTGTTAGTTCAACAACTGATTTTTTATGCTCATTTATCTGTATAGTTGTTGAGTTGTGAGTTTTCTTAGTAATATGTTATTTTGTGTCGGAATTAAACAACATTGCTAATTGAGGGATCTACTCTTTGTTGCTTAACTTTCCATTGATTGTTTGTTAATTGAGGTATTTACTCTTTGTTCTGTACTTTGTATTGTTTGTTTGATTATGACAGGGAAGTGTCTTTTGGTCTGATGAGAGCAGCATGATAGGGAAGTTCAATAGATTTCTTAAACTATGAAATGTCTTTGTCTTTGTCTGTCATAATGTTTCCCGATTGAAAATAGTTATTGATAAATAGGAATGTTATGATCCCACATCGGCCGAAAATACTATAAGTTGGTGGCTTATAAGTCTAGGTGTCCCCTCCTCCTACAAGCTGGCTTTTGGGAGTGAGTTCTATACTTGGGCTTACAGCATGATATGGGCCTAGTATGGGATGAGTTCGTATCAATTGGTATCAGGTCTGTCCCCATCTTTCCAGGTGTCAAAACTTGGAGTGGTGGCCTACGGAGTGGTGGCTTGGACCCAAAAAGAGGTGTCCCCTCCTCCTACAAGATGACTTTGGGGAGTGACTATGGGATGGGTCCGTATCAAGGAAATAGGTTAAACGAATTATGCCGCTTTAAATTGTTTGCGTGTTTGTTGTCATTGGTGTGGTGTGGTATTTTAAGTGCTTTATGTTAATATTTGTTCAACAAGTATCATATGTTGCAAACTTTTTTCCATCACTGTTAGACACCACACATTATTAATCCATTACCATTCCAAGAGGTCGACAAACCTTTCTATTATCATTTATTCAGTTTTGATGTTTACAGTTACCCATTGGCAGACCGTCTTAGGGGCCTCGTCCCCCCTCCCCCGCTTTTAGGTCTCCTTATACCAATATTTACATAATTTGATAATCAAGTTGAAAAAAAAGTTCTGCACCCCCCCTCCCCCATTTGTAGATGATGTGAATATAAACGGGTAACAAAAATTTCAGAAGATCTACAACGAAATCAAAACCCTTGAACCTTGTTTCTTTAGGATTATTTAAAATAAGGAAACTTAATATCTATTAAAATCTATAAAAACCCACGATCTAATGAAAATCACAAAAATTTAACCCAATTTAAGTTTAAGAAACTAAAGAGTGTAAGCCTAAAATCCAAACTTTATTTTGGCCGTCGGAAAACTATTTCTCGTAACTCAGGAAGAAAGTCACCCGTTAAGATCGTTGATGTCTTGTACTATTTTCCGTGCGATCTCTCTCCTCTTTTCTAATCTCTCTAGCTGTTGACCATTCAGACTTGACCTCCACCGTGCGATTCAAATGCTCTCCGCTGCTCTGGTCCCCGTTCTCACTTCTCAGGTATGTAGCTTTGTTTCTCTCTTTTTCACTTCTCATGTATGTAAGTTTCTCTCTTTTTCTTTATATCTCCGGTTGCTTTCTTTTTCTTTATATCTATATTGATTGCTTTTATTGTTTTTCCTCCGGTGGACACTAGCAACAACAATAGTCAATAAAGTATAAATTGTGACCTGTGATTATGATTACACACTACACACATCTATGATGATATGTGATGATCATAACAGATGGTATATATTAAATTAATAGAAAAGTATATACATATATATTTTACTTTATATTTATTAGTTTACTATCAATGAAATTATTGCCGAATGGTATATGTTGAATAAAAGTAAATGACTTTTATATATATATATATATATATATATATATATATATATATATATATATATATATATATAGTCTGAATCCGGTACGAACCGTAAGGACTATTCTCCACCAACCATTCCATATAAGACACAAACGTCAAACCTGTCACACGCCCGAACCGGGACGGCGGAAACATTCGGGGGTGGGTGACTTCAACTTGTAAAATCATAACAATTGATCGTAATTGAAACATAGTCATCCAAACATCATACATTACAAATATCAATATGCATTGTTTACAACTTTGAGTTTGTTCATAAAATTACATCCAAAATGACACAATGTATGACATTTCAAAAATACAACAAATATCCAAAAATCCATAGATGCAAACCTTCTTACTGAGTCCCTGAGAATACAAGTCATTTTGAAAAGCGTCAACATACAATGTTGGGGAGTTCATAAGCATGTTTGTAAGAAAACTTTGTAATAGTATGTAAACTTCCATAGAATCCAATATTTTCTTGTAAAAATAGTTTATGAGTCTCGTTTCAAATCATGTATAGTTGCATGTGTATTCTTTGTTTATCTTGTTTTGAAAATATATAGAGAGTGTTTCCCAGAAAATCCTATATTTTCTGTTATACAAAAAGTTGTGGTCCTAAACCCTAAGACCCGAGTGGTGAAATTCGTTACAAAATAAACGACACGTAGTTTTGTACTTTATAAAATGAGTAGAGTGAATGGTTCGCGTAAATTATAAAATAATATTGTTATTCTCTATGTTAGTCGTTACAACCATACTAATGTGACAAAAGTGACGGTCTTGACGTTCTTCAGGCGTCTGTTTCTAAAGATAATTGTCACCCTAGACTGGCCTGTCTAGCTGTAGCGAACAACTCAGGTGTGGGGATGTCAACCCCGTATAGATCTATACACAATATCCCGCTCTCCCTCCAGGAGACTCTGTATAGGACTTACGATGTACGCTAGGTAGGTACGAGTGAAGGAGTGTCTTACGAGAGCCTTAACGAAATTTACGCGAATATTGAATTCCATTATTTAACGTTATAAATAATGTCACTAGTGTATATTTTCGAGTACAAATTACTACACTCAATAATTGCCGTCGTAATTTACACAGTTTAATAGAAGTGATTAAAAATAGCCCATTTTTACTATAAGTGTCAAAAATAGCTCATTTTTACCGTAAGTGTCAAAAATAGTCCATTTTTACCGTAAGTGTCAAAAATAGCCCATTTTTACAATAAGTGTCAAAAATAGCCCATTTTTACTATAAGTGTCAAAAAAACCCATTTTTACCATAAATGTCAAAAATAGCCCATTTTTACCACAATGGCCGAAAATGACCCATTTTTAGTGAAATTTCCATATTTCACCATTTTTCAAGTTTTCATGACAAAAAAAAATTTAGCATTTTCTTGGACATATTTTTGTGATCTTTAACACAAATCAAGAAAATTATCTCTTTTCACCTAGCAACTTGTTTCCATTTTTTACAAACACCAAGATAAATGAAATCTTATCAAGATAATTAAGCTCCAACAACTTGAGACTTAGTAAAATCTCGAGTTCCTGGAGTGAAAACATGACATATCAACATTTCATCACACATAAACACACATACACCCAAATACATGCAAATATACAAAGATCTTCACAAGACTAGACTTGTATCCTCCCCCAAACGAAAGAAAACTCGAAAAAAAGGGGTCTGAAGCTCACCTTGGGGGCTTTTTTCAGTTTGTAGAGAAAGATGAAGGAGGTTTTCGGTCCTAGCTTGTGCCTTGAAGAGATCTTCGAAGTGAGGGTGTTCTAGGGAGCATATTCACGAAATGGGAGAGTAAGTAAAAGATCTTTAACACAAACTTGGAACGAAGTAAAAGAGTTTTTCACAAACTTACCAAGGAGCTTAGAACTTGTTCTTTGATGATGAAGAACTCGAAATATTCTTGGAGAGAAAAATGGAGGTTGAGAGAATAATAAGATGAGAGTGTGAAGTTTGATAGGAATGGCGGAGAGTGAGAGGGAGAACCAGCCGATCAAGAAGGAAGAGAGAGGAGAGATTAGGGTTCATGGAAACATGGTGGACAAAGGCTAATCTCCTAGATATATGCTAGTTTCTTGCTTAGATACATGCCATGTAATAATTAGGTGGCAACATAAGTCAATCCGTTTCTTTTGTTTTCTTTTCCTTTTTTTTATAACCGATCGGCCCAAAGGAGAAAGGAGAAAAAGGTTTTTGGGCTTGAAGGGCAACCAAGAACACATTGTGCCCAATAAGAATTTTCGACCCATTAAGGCCCATATACGATTTTTCGGCACAAAGAGATTAAATGGAAGAGTTTTCGGCCCAATATTGATTTTCGGTTCGATGAGCCAAAAAAATGATTTTCGGCCCAACAATGATCCATATATGGGTTCTCGGCCCATATAAAGGTCAACTAGGGCTTTTGGCCTAAAAAGGGGCTCAATAGCGGTTTTAAGCCTTGGAAGGCCCATTAGAGAGTTTTCTGGCCCAAAATAATACCTAATAGAGGTATTTGGCCCATTAGTGTCTAAGAATAAATTCTTGCCGCCCAATAAGACCCAATAAGGGTTTTACGGCCCAAAAGATCATTTGGAAGTGTTAACGGCCCATTAGGGCCCAATAAGAAGGTCTTGGTCCATTAAGAGGTTTGAACCGAGAAAGCTTGGGTTAAGGCCCAAAGCTGATTGGACATAGCTTATTGGGTTAGGTTTTGGGCCACACAAGCAAGTTTCGACTTGAATCATAATTTTTGAGTGTACAAACTGATATAGCATTGAAGTTTGCTTTATACCAAATGTAGGGTTACAAGATTACACAAAGAAATTATCTTACACAACATAGAAATCTTAACCCTAATTTGCTACTTGTGACATCATCCCCCCGTTAGAGGGAATTTCGTCCCGAAATTCTTTCAAAAGCAATCCTTAAGAATTAGAGAAGAGATGAGGGTATTTCTGCATCATTTGATCCTCGCGTTCCCATGTGAATTCAGGTCCTCGTTTGGCACTCCATCGAACGTTCACAATCGGAATGCGGCTTTGTTTCGTATGTTTCACTTCTCTATCCATGATTTCAACCGGTTCTTAAACGAACATGAGGTTTTCATTCACCTCAGTCTCGTCAAGTGGAACAACGAGGGTTTCGTGCGATAGGCATTTCTTCAGGTTTGACATGTGAAAGACAGTGTATACGTTGCTAAGCTCTGGGGATAGTTGTAGCTTGTAGGCCACCGGACCGATCCTGGCAAGGATCTTGAATGGTCTGATGTATCATGGATTTAACTTTCCCCGGTTTCCGAACCGTATCATCCCTTTACAGGGAGAGACTTTTAGCAGCACGCGATCTCCTACTTGAAATTCTAGAGGCTTTCGCCTTTGGTCTGCATAGCTCTTTTGTTGGTCTCGAGATGTCTGGAGCCGTGCTTTGATCTGGATGATATTATCAGTTGTTTCCCGGATGATCTTGGGTCCTGTGAGTGTGCTATTTTGTACCTGTTCCTTTGCCAGTTGGGTGTCCCCTACCTCCGCCCAACAAAGAGGTGATCGACATTTTCGTCCATAAAGGGCCTCAAATGGAGCAACTTTGATACTTGTGTCATAGCCATTGTTGTATGAGAATTCCACCAGTAGAAAGTGGGCATCCCAAGCCTTTCCAAAATCTATCACACAAGCCCTTAACACGTCCTCCAATGTTTGGATAGTCCTCTCACTCTGTCCATCGGGCTGGGGATGATAGGCAGTGCTCATATCCAACTGAGTTCCCAATGCTTTATGGAGCGACTACCAAAATCGAGAAGTGAACCTACTATCTTGGTCAGAGATAATAGATATCAGAACTCCATGCAGTCTCACCATGTCACACCCCAAAACCGGAACGGTGAAAACGTTCGGGGGTGGAGGACGTCATGTACAGTATCACAACAATGCAAAGTAGTAAACAAGCAACAACATCATCCATTGCATTAATAATATAATTTAATACAGGTGTGTTCTGTCAAGTTTTATAGACACCAAAAATATACATCAAAATAAAGGATGAGTCATGAACGAGCTCCATCTTCTCAAAAACCTGGCTCCGGTACCTGTCTACTGGCGACCTGAGAATACAAGTTATTTTGAAAGAGTTTATCAGCTTTAAAGCTGGTGAGATCATAAGTATATTAGTGTCTGTAATTGTTATGAAAGTGTTTGTAAGTCTTGTAATGTATAAGTTTTGTAAAAGTTTGTAATTATTTGAACTCTCCTAGAAAACCCTATGTTTCCTACTAAAAGTAGCCTTCTACCAAGGCATCTAGTATCTGTGTGTGTGTCTCTTGAAAGAGTGTGTATTTTCCCAAATCTGACTATCATTAACCAAAAATATAGTTTTTACATTATTGTTTATTGTGTGAATATCACAAAGTAAATGTAAAGGGAAATTGAAATAGTACTGTAGTGTTGTATTAAGTAACTACTGCTGTACTAATTACTTTAAACCAATTGTTATTTAAAGTACCATGTGATCGGCCTGTATCCTGCTACCAACTCTATAGAAAAACGACGATGTAAGACGTCGTAAGAAAATGACGTTTGGCACCCGTAGACTTGCAAGTCCCACTGTAGCGAGTAGCAAGGTGTAGGATAGTCAATCCAGTATAGATCTATACACAAACTCATACGCTCCCCATTTAAGGAGATTCTGGATACAAAACGGGTCATGACAGGTAGTGCCATGCCCCCGTTAAGTGGCTCACATAACTGTAAGTAATGTATATGTATATGTATATGTATGTGCTAGCTGTATTGTGTGTTCTTTCTCTGTCTAGCCTGTATGTTTTGTTTCTCATCACTGTGTATTATGTTTGTTTCTCATCACTATGTATTATGTTTGTTTCTCATCACTATGTATTATGTTTGTTTCTCATCACTATGTATTATGTTTGTTTCTCATCACTATGTATTATGTTTGTTTCTCATCACTATGTATTACTCATGAATGAACCGACTCATTGTATGTTTCATTGTTCTAGTAATAGTATCTTCCTAAACTATACCTATTATAGTTTACTAGTAATGTTGTTTGTGTATATGAACATGTTTGTATACCTTTGCTACCCAAAGGCATTGAACTGAATGAAAGAAGTAACATTTTATATCTACACCCATATACATGATATATAACTAGGATTGAAACGACCTTCGGACAAATATCCTAAATACCCTAAGTCCACAACCAAACAAGGAACAGGAAGTAAGGTGAGCTATCAGTCCTAAGTCCTTTCAATCCTACTTATATAACTATATCTATATAGATACACAGAATATAAGTTAAAAGAGTTTAAGTAAAAGTATTTAACATGTAATAGAGTTTGATAAAAGCATTTGGTATGTAAAAGAGTTTGTAAGACAGTTTGAAGTAAAACAGTTTGGTAACACAGTTTGAAAAGTAAGAAATCCACTTGTTTGGTAACACAGTTTGAAAAGTAAGAAATCCACTTGTTTGGTAGTTATTAATCACATGTGATTGATATAATAACTATAATTGTTCAACTTGTATTCCCCCCCATAAAAGCATTTAAAAACATTTAAAAGGTTAATTAAGGGGTATGAACTCACCTGTAGTCAGTGGTTTGGATGAACGAAATGTATAGGATGCTAAGTGTCAAGTGAAGACTTGAACACACACAAGGATCCTAGTTAACATATACTAACACATATATGTATCCAATTAGTCATAAAACAACTAATTAACAAAGTTAAGACATCCTAGGACATGGAAAACACCTTATATAAGTGTTATAATTGCTAAGGATTGCATCTAAGTGTTGTAGGACATTGCTATTGAGGTTAGGGTTCAAGGGGACCCTTTATTGGAGTTTACGGTTTTGTGACCATAACTCATTGAGTTTACGGTCGTAAACCCATGAGTTTACGGCCGTAAACTCATGTTTCTTTGACCATTTTGTGTTTTGAAGCCTTAAAGATCACAAGAAGCATTCCTACTTCATGTTTAAGCCTTAGGAAGAGATTAGGGCACCATTTCACTCCTTTTAGGAGTTTACGGTCCTTGGACCATTTCCCTTTGGGTTTACGGCCGTAAACCCAAATGGTTTATGGTCTTTTGATGTTTTCAAGTACTAAGCACATCACGGAAGGGATCTAGGCTAGTTTCCAAGGCTTAGAAGGGACTAGGGCACACTTTGGCACCCTTTTTGGGGTTTACGGTCCAAGAACATCTTGGACCGTAAACACCTTTGATCATTGGTTTCTTGGGTGTTTTCTTGATGTTTAGAAGTGTAACAAGCTCTATAATACTCTAGGATAGAAGTACTTACTAGGTAGAAGCTTGAAAAGGTGCTAAAAGTCCAAGAACACTAGTGTGTGTTCTTGGTGAAACTTGAAGATCTACACTTTTGGAATGATTTCACGGATGGAATCATGTTAGATCACTAGATTAAGTAAGATATCAACTTTTTAGGGCTAGAAACACTTACAATGTTGAAGATCAAGAAGAAAAGTCGATGATACTTGAGAGAGAATTGAGTTTTGGATCTTGAAATTGTGAAAAGTGATAAATAATGACTAAGTGTCATATTTATACCCTCTTTTAGGGTTTATGGCCGTAAACACCTTTGTTTAGGCCGTAAACTCCAAACTCTTGGAGTTTTGGGACATTATTGTTGCACAATAAACCCTAGGGCATCCTCTCTCATATTATCTCCTAAAGTACTAATCTTAAAATACTCAAACTTATTCCAAAAAGCTTGAAAATTAGCAGAAACAGTTTTGACTCCTATTGAAGTGAATGGTTGTACAGAATAGAAATTTCGGGTTGTCACACACCACCTCCTTTATGTAGATCCGTGTTAGTCTCTCCATTTTATACGTTTCCTTTATTGGTAGGAAATTGGCGGATTTAGTCAACTGATCAAAAATCACCCAAATGGCATCGAGTACGTCTGCTGACTTAGGCAATTTTGTTTTAAAATCCATTGTTATTCGTTCCCACTTCCACTCGTGTATCATTGGTTGTTGTAATAATCCTGAGGGCTTCTGATATTCTACATTGACCTTAGCGCAAGTCAGAAACTTACTCACGTAGGTAGCAATCTCTGCTTTCATATTCGGCCACCAATAATGTTGTTTGATATTCAAGTACATTTTGTAGGAACCCGGATGGACGAAATATCGTGTCTTGTGTGCTTCATTCATGACTACGTCTCTGAACCCTCCAAATTTTAGGCTCCAGATCCGGTCCATGAGATAGTATGCTCCTGTTGGGTTTTGAGCATTCTAACACTCCTATGGTGTACATGCAACCCTAAATACCTTGGATCTATGTTTTCTCTATTATTCATGCAAATATCAATATTCCAAGGTATTGTTCTAACTAGCATAATATAAAGTACACATAATATAAATTCTAGTAGAATTACATACCTCTTGTTTGGTGCTTGATTCCATGGAGCTCAAGAGCCTAGTGCCCCAAGTGTGACACCTCAAATGGTTCACACAACACCATGAACAGTTGGAATAACCATGAGAGAAGATATTAGTCTTATATCTCTATGAAATCGGCTTGCCCTCTATGTAATACACTAGTGCCCATTTTACCAACTAATGGGGTCTTTATATAGTGGCACATTAGGGTTACACCATGTAACCCATGACTTATTCCATTCCTTATGCTCCATGGGTTTTAACCTCCATGGAGTATCCATGGGCCACCACATGGGTTAAACCCAACATAAGGAATCATGGATCATGAGCCCACATATATAAGAATCTATGATTTACACAATCAATCCCCATATATTTAATTAGTCTCTTTTGATCACTAAATTAATTCCAAATTAATTCTAGATCAATACTAATTAAATAATATGATTTCATATTAATATATTAGAACTTATAATATATTAATATGTCACAAATATCTTCTTCTCATTAAAAGGTCTATCCAATTGTTCTGATGCCATGCAACCCAAATGGACCATGCCGGGTCGGATCAAGTATATACCAATTATAGTTATGGACGTAGACACTAATCCAACAGTCTCCCACTTGGATAAGTCTAATAACTATTATTGCAAGTACGCCTTCACAACCTGACCAACAATCGTAGCTCTTAAAAAGCCGAACTCTGAACAAATCAATGACGCGTCCATTAGATAAGTGATCATATATTCCGCCATTCTAGATATCATATGGACTGAGACATGGATTATAATCATTCTATCTGTCCATTTGTTGTTTCCCGATTTCCGATTTATGACGACTGACTAATTGAACAAATCAAATCAGTCCAGGCCCGACCGAGCACTTACATTTTGTCATCACTAAATCATCGAGGGGCCCACAGATATCGCTTTTATCCCTTTGAGGGTAAAAGGAATGGATAAAATTCGACTCATATGCTTGTACTGACTACTTGTTGAGTCATACACAAAGGCACGTTTTATAACATCGAGTTATCAATGCGTTTTCGTGCAATCAATGTATAACCAACTCATAGTCAACAACTCATATCTCTAAGTTTGAAGAATATAAGATATTATCATCTCATGATCACTCGTGATAAAATCCATGAAGTGATTCAAATGAGCGTGGGTTGAATCCAATACTCAGAACTTATGAGCACTCATGAATGTTGTAGCAACCACTGCTATGTCTAATGCACATTAGACAAATCATACAAGCCAAATTCATGACAGTCTTGATTCATATCTACTTCCAACATATGACCGACTGTGGATGGTTTGAATAACTTAGTCAGTCGGGAAGAATGACCTAGTTATTCTGGAAGTCAAAACATGCAAAGTGAAACACAAAATAATACTAATCTTTTATGGCCTCAATACTTCGAGTGTAAATAAAAACCCTTTTATCTAAGCACGATATTGATTACTCATTATTCATTGTTTCGATTTATCAACTTAATACTTGAATTGAAACAATAGTCATGCCATGCACCAAGCATGCATACTATGTTTACTTATGGTCTTTTCTTTTCTGAAATAGATCAATTGAACATGACTCCAACGATGCTCATTTCACAATCCCAATCCCTTTTGTAAATGTAAGAATACCAAACTCTTGCCATTTACTGTAATCTGTTAGACTCTAAACTTATATGCAATGATCCCCTTGTAATGACTATGCACAAAAGTCACAAAGACTTGGCAACATACATTACATAGTATTCCAATGGAAAGCAATCCCATGGAAATGATCTCAAATTCAAAGTACATTCCTTTGAACATCCTTCTTTGCATTAAGTTCTTTAATCTTACACAGATTCAAAGAATAACTTCCACCTATGGAAACAATTCCACATCACCATTTTGACTATCACTTCT
This sequence comes from Lactuca virosa, assembly GCF_052849685.1. Classification (NCBI taxonomy): domain Eukaryota; kingdom Viridiplantae; phylum Streptophyta; class Magnoliopsida; order Asterales; family Asteraceae; genus Lactuca; species Lactuca virosa. The sequence continues at coordinate 189,500,635 of NC_136430.1, forward strand.
GAACAAGAGTTGCCTCCTTTCAGAATATGTCAATATGGTCCTAACTATATACTTCTAATTGTCCATGAACAATCAATCTTTGGTAAACCTCAGATTGTCCTTGACAATTGCTTAATCATTTTAGTCATATCCAGTTCTATTCCTTTTTCCCTCCTAATGTCCTAGGCATTTGGAAAATTTAGAATGGATAAATATTATAGCACATGTAATCACACCTATACCCAAAGCATATGGGACATGATTCATGCTATAAAATTTTTTATTTTCCATGTTCTCACAATTCGAACTATGCAGAGGTATGACGTAATCATAATCGAATTTTGAGAACGCAACATATATAGAATTTCCTTATGTTGAACTATTCCAACATAACATTCATTTATATCCTTGACTAAAGTTGATTAAAATCTCAATCTAAGCTTGTAGAATTGGAATGAAGTATAAAATCCTCTCCCTTAATTATAGGAAAACAACTTTTCAAAGTGAATTGAAACTTTTGTTTTCTATAATTAACATTGCTAACTTGAAACATAATCATCATGCTCCCACTAGCATGATGATTATTATCTTACTAGCATAACACTTATGCTCCCACTAGCTTTGACATGTACTCAGAAATCAGCTGGACTTCTAGAAAACAATACTTTGTTGACTTTCTTACCAAAGTTCAGATTTCTGATACGAGATGCTTTGATAAGACTTTATCAAAATCATTCACCTTTCCTTAAATAGCTCACATGTTTTTCTAGACCTTTTTCCATTCTCACTAGTTAGTGTGCCGGTTAACCACACGCGCTCCACTAACGACATGAGAATGCAAATATCACAACTGCTATCTACTTAAAATCCATTTAGTGAAAGCGTTTCCTCACCATCATTTTCATGAATCGAAGAGAAACCTTATGACACTTAGATTTTTATGGTGTGAGTGTTCCTATCCATGTGAATTTGTCATAACCATAATCACAAGACAAGGTTAGTGGCAAATCCAAACACATATGGACTGAACTTGTTCAGTCTTAATTTCTTGCCACCCGGCAGCACAACGGCCTACCATTGCTTCCAGGTTCTTATGCAAACAATTGAGAACTCATAGAACTCACAAGCATAGTCAACTTTTAACTGGAATAGACACAGAAATAAGAATATGTCAGCACGATAGGTTACAAACCTCAAGTCGTGACTAGTGATTAACAAAACTCTTGATTAGTTCTTGAACATATTTCAGGATCTTTTAAACTCCCACTGTCCTCTTGACATATAAGACTCTCTTGCCCAATATTCAAGAGATAGTGCGGATTCTTTTACAAACACTTCACACAATTGGCGTTAGTTGGTCTTTGTTTTATCCAAAACATCACAACTAACCAATTTCAAATGTACAAGAGTAAGAAAACATTTTACTCTACATTTGACAAGTGTTTTAAACCTTTCTTAAGATTATGTCACTCAAGGCTCAATCTTGGAGTATGACTCTAAGATTTTATTTTAGAATGAAGTATGATTTATCTTTTGATTTAACCATTTCCACAATTCACGATTCCTCTCCTTAGCCAACAAATGCTCTAAGGTGTCCTTAGAGGATAAATTGTGATATGTTTTTATAATCACTAAGATAATCATAAAACAAGATACTCAAGTACTCTCCCATCTCTTCAGATTAGAGAAACTTTTATCTTTCTGCCTTATTTGATTCTTCTTATCCATTCTGCCATACATTGAAACCTTTACAATGTTTCAGAATTACTCTTAAACTTGTAAGCATAACCATATTTACTAAACTTTAGTAAATCATAACGAATAATCTTATCAACCTTTGTGGTGGACCCGATTAGCACATAACCAAGTGTACCCAATCCTTTAGTCCTTCACTTGACTCACATGTACATGTGAACAAGGAATTAGTCTTAATTTCCCAAAGATGAAAAATTCTCATTCATCATACAATACAAGTTGCATGATTTCAAGTTTCTATCCAACTGAAACTTGGGTGATGAGAATCTTTCCTTATTTGGTAAATTATAACACTACCACAAATGAAAGAATCAAATCCATTTACCAATATTGCTTATCAATGGAAACATATAAACAACAATCTTTCACAAATGCCATTGTAAGGATACTTAAAATAAATAAAATCAAAACTTTTCTTTTATTTTAAAACTTGCGGAAAAACTTATCGTTACAATGCAAATACAAATGAAAACTTTGTTGTTATCTATTCCTAAGCAATATCTCGTAACTCTTATGTAGTGGCTCAAAATTCTGGTCATCGATCCATGCGATCAGAATCAAAACACTTTTTTCTTTAAGCTTCCTTTGATTCTTCAAAAAACATCAAAATGTAATTACATTACATCATGTATTAAGAATCTCCAAAAGAGACTTAATAGAGTTAGATAATGGACTTTACCTGAAGTAGAGTCAAACTTTTGACTTTACCATCCTTATGAGGTTTCAGGTAAATTCGGCAGCTTCGCAACCAATGCCCCTTTCCTTTGGCAATCGGCACATATGGACTCTTTGGGAATGGTACATGGGACTATCTCAGACTTAGCGTTTCTCTTTACCATTTTGTCAACCGAGTTGACTATGGCCGATCCCTTTCCATTGGGAAGAGAAAGTTTTTCTGGATTTCCAGTGTCACCATTGTCAATGTCCATGAAGTTTTGGGAAGTCGATCTTCTAATCAAATTGGCTTTACCAGTGTTCCAAATCATTGTTGATTCAGCAGCACCAAGCAAATAGATAAGATCATTAAAGGGTCATGTCGTGATCTATCATCAGGGAGTGAATGAAGAACCAAGTCAACAGCCAGCTACCTCGAGACTTCGACACCAGACTCTCCCCACTTGTCAATATGTGACTTAATCTCCAAGATCTAAGCACATATAGACTTTGTTTGCCAATAGGGATTAAGTGACTTAGAACTTATCAAGTCTTGAAACTTGTGGGATAGGGAGATTTATTGGAGGAGGTAGAGGAAGTGAAGTATGATTTCTAGTTCCATTAGTGCTCAATAAAGGGATTAGTCTTTCACCTTGATTGCCTTTTGGGATATCATCTTCATTAGGAAGCTTGTTCCTAAAGATTTGGGAAGACCATAGTTGTCTGAAGGAGACATCTATAAGGGAGAAATTCAAGTTAGTTGATTTAAAGTCCTTAATATAACACCCAATATGAAATATTAAGGCTAGGATCCAACAACCTATTTATAACTGGAAGAGGGATGCCGTAATCCGAGTTATAAAATAGTTGAAGGTAGGTAAATGACGATTTACCAATTTCCACCATGAAAAACAAAATATATTTAAGTTTTAATTGGATTTGAAACTCCTAGATCTTTTGAGATACATTGAACTTTCAATGGCATGTTTGAATCTCGATTGTGCCCTCTCAAGTTTGTGACTGGGATGCCGAGGATCACAAACAATGTGTGAATAACCATGCAAATTGATTTGGTACCTTTAACTTTATCACCTAATCGATGTGTCGGTTAACCACACACGCTCCACCGATCTATAATAAAGTCAAGTTACCCTTTGCCACTCTTACTAGTCCTTGTTAGTGTGCCGGTTAACCACACACGCTCCACTAACGACTTGGTAAGGTACAAAGTGTAATTTCATGGGTTAGCACCTATTTCACATTTTCCTAAGTAACTAAGATTGGGAATTAATAAGTGTTTAGTTACTTAGTATTTATAATTATACTTTTAATGAAGGGAGAATTATAGTCCTTTCCTACCCGTTCGGCTAACGACCCTCCACCAGTCAAGGAAGCGGTGGGTGAGAGTGGACACCCATTAAACTGCCATTTTATAGGCAGTAACCTTATACCCCCTTATAGACCGGCTTCGTGAATGAGGCCTACTAACGGTAAGATTGATTTTATCTTATACATATCTATATAATTAAAATTATAATTATAGTATAAGGGTGTATTTTAAACATTTAAAATACTTGGTGGTTTAATCTATTAAATAAACTATACTCTTAATTTAATTAAACTTAAACCATGTCTTTATGGAACTATTAACTCTTTTAATTAAACACTTTAATTAATTTAATGAAGTCCATAAAGTTTGAATTTTAACTTTTAAAATTGCAGAGTTTGGAATTAAAGCATTAATGTGTGTGAGACTTTACAAATTCCAAAACTTGAGGGCAAGTTTTTGAAACTATTCAAAACCTTTCATTTCATAACTTATGAGTTTAATGGTTCATTAAAATGAAGACTCTTCATTTTTATGTAACCTCTAATTCTTTAATAACACTTTTAAAGAAGTGGCTCTTAAACATCCATAACTTGAAGACAAGTTATGGAGTTATAAAATAATTAAATGAAAAAGACTCTTCATTTTTATGTAACCTATGGCACTTTTATGATTTTTAAGATTCATAAATGTGACCTTTTATGTAACTTGAGGACAAGTTACAAAAACACATTTTATGAACTAACTCTAGATTAATTTGGATTGAAAACAACTAAAAGACAAATTTTTTTTTTCATTAATCTAAATCAACTCATTAACAAGGTAACACAAAAAAACTTTTTGTTAATCCGTATCTTGAGGATAAGTTATGGAGTCCAAACAAATTCATTAAGATCAAGAATTATACTAACAAAACAATTTGCACATAATTCGTATGATCTAAGAAAACTCATAAGCATGAACATTCATAATCAACATTTTTCAAGAATTACATAAACACATATAAAACTTGAAACTTTGATTATAGCATTGAAATTGGTTCAGCATAATCACTACCACTTAAAAAAATAGGTTTTATAAGTCCAAAACAGTCAAAGTTAATGATTCTAGAACAATTCCAGCACCAAAACTCGAAGACATGTTGTTTAGGGGTCCAACTCGTCGAGTGCATGAACCAACTCGGCGAGTTGGATGAACTTTGCCTTGGACTCGTCGAGTCCATCAGTGAACTCGGCGAGTCCACTGTCCCAACAGCAAAAAACTTCGATTTTAAGCAGTTTGCATCAAGTATAAGTGAAAACAAGCCTAGGCTCTGATACCACTGTTGGGTTTTGAGCATTCTAACACTCCTATGGTGTACATGCAACCCTAAATACCTTGGATCTAGGTTTTCTCTATTATACATGCAAATATGAATTTTCCAAGGTATTGTTCTAACTAGCATAATATAAAGTACACATAATATAAATTCTAGTAGAATTACATACCTCTTGTTTGGTGCTTGATTCCATGGAGCTCAAGAGCCTAGTGCCCCAAGTGTGACACCTCAAATGGTTCACACAACACCATGAACATTTGGAATAACCATGAGAGAAGATATTAGTCTTATATCTCTATGAAATCGGCTTGCCCTCTATGTAATACACTAGTGCCCATTTCACCAACTAATGGGGTCTTTATATAGTGGCACATTAGGGTTACACCATGTAACCCATGACTTAACCCATTCCTTATGCTCCATGGGTTTTAACCTCCATGGAGTATCCATGGGCCACCACATGAGTTAATCCCAACATAAGGAATCATGGATCATGAGCCCACATATATAAGAATCTATGATTTACACAAACAATCCCCATATATTTAATTAGTCTCTTTTGATCACTAAATTAATTCCAAATTAATTCTAGATCAATACTAATTAAATAATATGATTTCATATTAATATATTAGAACTTATAATATATTAATATGTCACAAATATCTTCTTCTCATTAAAAGGTCTATCCAATTGTTCTGATGTCATGCAACCCAAATGGACCATGCCGGGTCGGGTCAAGTATATACCAATTATAGTTATGGACTTAGACACTAATCCAACAGCTCCATCCTCTTTGATTGTGAGATTCTTGTCCATCCCACGTAAAGCTTCGTTTGCGACATTCTCCGACTTCAAGGGTTCCAGTTGAGCCACCTTGATTTGTGAAGACAAGTGGGAATGGATGGTCATCGTTAGTGTTTTTACCCGGCGGCCAAAGTATTCTTTTCGTCCTAGGGCATCGGCCACGACGTTAGCCTTGCCCGGATAGTACCAGATTTCGCATTCGTAGTCATTCAACAGCTCGACCCATCGCCGCTGCCTCATGTTTAGTTCTTTCTAGTTCAGGATATGATGGAGAATTTTGTGGTTTGTGAAAATGGTGCACTTTGTCCCGTAGAGGTAATGCCTCCAATTTTTTAGAGTAAAGACCACGGCTCCCAGCTCGAGATCATGAGTGGTATAGTTTACTTCATGAGTCTTCAGTTGTCTAGATGCTTAAGCTATCACTTTCCTGCGCTGCATAAGTACACAGCCTAGCCCTTGAATGTAAGCGTCACAATACACTATGAAATCTCCCATTCCCTCTGGCAGAGAAAACACCGGAGTACTGCAGAGGGCTTGTTTCAGGGTTTGAAAAACAACTTCTTGTTTTGCATCACAGTTGAAGGGTACGCCTTTCTGGGTTAGAGTGGTCAGGGGCTTGGCGATCTTGGAGAAATTCTGAATGAACCTTTTGTAATAACCAGCAAGGCCCAAAAATTGCCTGATCTCCGTTGGTGTCCTTGGGGTTTCCCAGCCCTCAATAGCTTTGATCTTGGAAGGGTCTACATGTATCCCTTCTACACTGACTACATGTACCAAGAAATCCACCCTGCGAATCCAAAACTCGCATTTGGAGAATTTCGGATATAGCTTTTCCGCCCTTAAGGTCTGCAGAACCTGCCGTAGGTGTTGGCTGTGTTCTTCCGAACTCCGAGAATAAATGAGTATATCATCAATGAAGACAATTACAAAGTTGTCGAGGAATGGTCAACAGAGTCGGTTCATTAGGTCCATAAATGATGCAGGTGCATTCGTTAGACCGAATGGCATAACCACGAATTCATAGTGCCTATAACGAGTTCGGAAGGTAGTTTTGGGGATATCTTTTTCTCGGACTCGCAGCTGATGGTATCCGGATCTCAGATCTATTTTCGAGAAGTAGCTGACTCCTTGAAATTGGTCAAATAGATCATCGATCCTAGGAAGAGGGTATCGATTTTTTACGGTGAGCTTGTTGATTTCACGGTAATCAATACACATGCGGAAGGAACCATCTTTCTTCTTGAAAAACAAGATTAGCGCTCCCCAAGGAGAGAAGCTTGGTCTTATGAATCGTTTGTCTAACAGTTCGCTCAATTGGATAGATAGCTGTTGCATTTCTCCATGGGATAATCTATACGGCGATTTAGCAATCGGTGTGGCTCCGGGTACTAGGTCAATTCGAAATTCGACCTATCGCTCATGGGGTATTCCTGGGAGGTCTTCCGGAAATACGTCTGGAAAGTCGTGCACCTCCGGAATATCCTTGATGTTCTTTTCCTCTTTCTGTTTGTCCACTGTGTGGGCTAGAAAGGCGTGATTATTTTTATGCAGGCACTTTTGTGCCTTGATGCATAAGATAAGACGAAGGTTTGCACCGGGTTTATCGCCGTAGATAATTAGTGTTTCGTTGGTGGGTAGGTAAAGGCAAACGGCCTTCTCGTGGCACATAATATCGGCATGGTGGGGGCTAAACCAATCCTTGCCGATGATCACATCACATCTTCTAAAATTAACTTGAATCAAGTTGATTTGAAACGAGTGATTATTTAATGTTAACGTGCACCCTATGAAAATGTCTTTTGTTGTTTCAGTTTTTGTCACATCCCAAAACCAGAACGGCGGAAACGTTCAGGGGTGGAGGACGTCATGTTCAGTATCACAACAATGCAAAGTAGTAAACAAGCAACAACATCATCCATTGCATTAATAATATAATTTCATACAAGTGTGTTCTGTAAAGTTATATAGACACCAAAAATATACATCAAAATAAAAGATGAGTCTTGAACGAGCTCCATCTTCTCAAAACCTGGCACCGGTACCTGTCTACTGGTTACCTGAGAATACAAGTTATTTTGAAAGAGTTTATCAGCTTTAAAGCTGGTGAGATCATAAGTATTTTAGTGTCTGTATTTGTATGAAAGTACTTGTAAGAATGTGATGTGTAAGTATGCAAAAGTTTGTGAATGTTTGTAAAAGGTTTGACTCTCCTAGAAAACCCTATGTTTCCTACTAAAAGTAGCCTTCTACCAAGGCATCGAGTGTCTGTGTGTGTGTCTCTTGTAAGAGTATGTATTTTCCCAAATCTGACTATCATTTACCAAAAATATAGTTTTACATTACTGTACATTGTGTGAAGATCACAAAGTGAATGTAATGGGAAAATGAAAGAGTACTGTAGTTTTGTATTAAGTAACTACTACTGTACTAACTACCTTAAAGCAATTGTAATTTAAAGTACCATGTAATCGGCCTGTATCCTGCGACCGATTGGTATCAGAGCATTGTTTATAGTGAATTGAGTATATCAACGCATAAAAGATATACAGACTATAAATACAGCGGGATTAAAATACTCTGATAAAGAGTTTATACTTTTTAATAATAAAATATTTAAATAAGTATACATGCCTGCATTCATACTAAAATCAGTGTCACTAGGACAGAACAAAAGTATTACGATTGTTGGGCAGCACAAGTGGACTAAGAGACATATAGTCAAAACTGGGAAGATATAGCCTTATCAACTATATTATCCAAGGAGTGACTAGCATGTGCCTAAGTGTGGTTGTGAGGTTGCAACAAGTCTAAAAACTTACCAACAATACCACAATGAAAACAATAGAACAGAACATAAACCTAAAATACTATAGGAGTATTTTGTGTTACTATAAACTACTTATGTGCTAGATTCTTATGTCCCTTTTCTCGCGTAGATAACATGGCTGGATTCCATATCCCCGGAGACCTGTACTATCCCAACCACGGCAATGTAGGATGGCTTGGAAAAGAGCCAGAAGATGATCATCCAATCCCTTTGGATGATCACGAAGCTGAAGGCTTTTCTGATGGTTCGGACTTAGAACCAGAAGTCAACAACCTATCCCCAGCTGCTCAAGACCCAAACCTGAACCCTCGTCCAGCATTTCAAGGACCCACTCCTCTGTGGGCCACAAAATTGAATAGATGGAGTCAGGAACATGGTCAACCCATGCCCTACAATGGAGACAGAAGCTTCTACAACCTCATTGAGGGAGGTTCAGCTGACAGGGTCCTACCCATCATGGTTCGTAGTATTGCTCGGAACACCGAGCAAGGTCGAGCGACTATCGACCGAGTCGTGGAGATTGACGCCAACTCTGGCGTTAACACAGTCTGCATTCACCAACTAGAGTCTGCTCATGAAAGGACTCAGGTCCGCAATGCAGTTCTATAGAGGGAACTTGCTGAAACCCAAGCTGAAGTCAGGGAACTTCGAGCTCAGCAGACAAGGTCTGAAAGGCGTATGAGGGGCATAGAACGTCTTCTGTCAGATTCAAGAACTCACTCTAGTAGTTCTCGTCGCCGATAGAGTCTCATCGACTTCTCTTTTGGATATAACTTAGTTTATATAAAAACTCTAGTTAATTTCCTACCTTTATAAAACTTAGACCTGTTAGGTCTTGATAGGTCGTAGTGCTGTCAAAAATTTTTCCATCTTGGTTGATGTAAGACCTACTCCTAGGTCATTTTTCCCGAACTCATTACATCTGTAATTCCAGTATTATTGACAGATATCTAATCTCATGGAAATTATATCCAAATGCTTTCATCTACAATCAATCGTGCTATTCAATTGTGCTATTGGGCTATGGAGAGTTAGTCCATGAGTCATTCTCATCAATTTTCCTATTAAATCCTTAACAATATCTTCATCTTTCTAAATTTATAGTTAAAAGATGCCTCCACGTCGATCAACAAGATGCGATCCTCCAACACCAACACCACCTGCTCCTCAAATCGATACGGCAGCACTAAATGCTGCAGTAGCTGCGGCTGCGGCAACGGCCATGGCTCAATATCATTCTTCTGGTTCCACTGGAGGAGGAACACCCGTTCAATCTAATCATGGTGAAATCCCTGTGCGCTTGAGAGAGTGCTCCTACAAGGACTTCTCCAACTGCAAGCCAATGTCTTTTAAAGGGACTGGCGGAGTCATTGCCCTCTCGCAACGGTTCGAAAAGACGGAGTCGATCTTCGAGATTTTCTCCTGCTCTGCAACGAGTAAAGTCAAGTTTGCTGCTTGCACTTTCGAAGGAAAATCCCTGACATGGTGGAATAGCCATGTCAAGTCACTAACTCTTGTAGTGGCAAACGACATGGGCTGGGAAACTTTGAAAGACATCATGATTGAGGAATACTGCCCGAGGGGCGAAATCCAAAAGCTAGAGGAGGAACTGTGGAGCCTAATCATGAAGGGCTCTGACATAGTCTCTTATACCGCCAGATTCTGCGAGCTGGTGGCCCTTTGTCCCAACATGGTTCATAAAGAGGGAAAGAAGATTGAAAGATACATATGGGGGCTGGTGCCTCCATTCCAGGGAAATGTTTTGGCTTCAAACCCCACTACATTCGACAGTTCCAAGCGATTGGCACAGCGGCTCATAGACCATGGGGTTCGTACCCCGGCTGCAACAACAACCCTGGCTATCTCAGAACCTGCCAAAACTGCTGATTCCAAGCGGAAGTTCTGGGATGACAAAAAGAAGAAGAAGGCTGCCAAGAAGCAGCGGGTCGTGGCAGTTCATGTTGCGATAGCACCTGCCACTACTGCTGCTGCTCCGGTAAAGTAGTACGCTGGAAGTTTGCCTAAGTGCAACCAGTGTAACTTCCACCACGTCGGAGCCTGTCGTGAAATGCAGTGCTCTAACTGTAGCAGGAAGGGGCACACTGCTCGCTTCTGCAAGGCTCCAGCAAAACCAATCACCCAAGTCCCCGATGTTGGTGTTGGCCAAGCTTGCTACGGCTGTGGGGAAGTGGGCCACTACAAAAGGGACTGCCCAAAGGCAGGAAATGCCGGTAGAGTGGGAAGAGTTCTGGCCATAGGCCATGAGGAAGCGGTTGCCGACCCCACAGTGGTCACTGGTACGTTTCTCCTCGATAACTCTTATGCATGCATACTATTTGATAGTGGAGCGGAGAGGAGCTTCGTGAACCAAAAATTTGCTCATTTACTTAAGCAAAAATCACAAGCACTTAAAGAACCGTTCACTGTAGAAATGGCTAATGGATAGACGGAGAGCACTAGCAGTATATTCATAGGGTGTACCTTAACACTAGATAGCCATTCATTTTCAATCGACCTCATGCCGGTCTCAATTAAAAGTTTCGACGTCATTATCGACATGGATTGGTTGAGTCTTCATCGTGCCGACATCATGTGTTATGAAAAGGCTGTTTGCCTTAATCTGCCGTCAGACGAAACTCTAGTAGTTTATGGCGACAAACCCGACACGAACCTTCGTATCATCTCGAGCATTCAAGCTCAGAAATTCTTGCGAAAGGAATGTCGCGCATTCCTTGCTCATGTGGTCGATGTGAGCCAACAAACGAAATCCATTCAGAACATTCCAGTAGTACTCGACTTTCCCGACATCTTTCCAGAAGAACTCCCAGGATTACCTCCGCAACGTCAAGTCGAGTTCCGAATCGACTTAGTTCCAGGGGCTACCCCCGTAGCCAAATCGCCCTATCGTCTAGCACCTGCAGAAATGCAAGAACTGTCCTATCAACTTAACGAACTGCTCAGCAAGGGCTTTATAAGACCAAGCTTCTCACCCTGGGGAGCTCCAGTCGTGTTCGTTAAGAAGAAAGATGGATCGTTTCGTATGTGCATCGACTACAGGGAGCTCAACAAACTGACCGTCAAAAATCGTTATCCTTTGCCTCGTATTGACGATTTATTTGACCAACTTTAAGGGGCGAACTTCTTTTCAAAAATCGACTTAAGATCCGGATATCACCAAATACGAGTGCTAGGGGAGGATGTTCCGAAGACAGCCTTCCGAACTCGATATGGGCACTACGAATTCGTAGTGATGCTGTTCGGATTAACAAACACGCCCGCTGTATTCATGGATTTAATGAATAAGGTGTGTCGTCCTTAATTGGATCAGTTCGTCATCGTCTTCATCGATGACATACTTATCTACTCTCGTAGTAAGGAGGAGCATAGTCAACATCTGCGACAGGTCTTAGAAACGCTGCGTTCGGAGAAGCTCTATGCGAAGTTCTCGAAATGCGAATTTTGGATCTGACGAGTCGAATTCTTAGGGCACTTGGTTAGCGAAGAGGGAATACACGTGGACCCTTCCAAAATCAAAGCCATTGAGAACTGGTCAGCATCGAAGACGCCTATAGAAATTCGTCTATTTCTAGGCCTCGCTGGCTACTACCGCAGGTTCATTCAGAACTTCTCCTGAATTGCGAAACCTCTTACAACACTGACCCAGAAGGGCGTGGCCTTTGACTGGGAAGAGAAGCAGGAGAGAGCGTTCCAAACGCTCAAGCGAGCCTTGTGCACCGCACCAATACTATCCCTCCCCGAAGGGATAGAAGACTTCGTTGTCTACTGCAATGCGTCAAATCAAGGACTCGGATGTGTTCTGATGCAGCGAGGTAAGGTCATCGCCTATGCCTCGAGACAGCTGAAGGCACACGAGGTCAACTACACTACCGATGACCTTGAACTAGGAGCAGTTGTGTTTGCTCTGAAGATCTGGAGACTCTACCTGTATGGAACAAAAAGCACTATCTTTAAGGACCACAAAAGCCTACAACACATATTCGACCAGAAGGAGCTCAACATGAGACAACGACGGTGGGTCAAACTACTCAGTGATTATGAATGTGAAATTCGTTATCATCCGGGTAAAGCCAACGTAGTAGCTGACGCCCTAAGTCGGAAAGAATATTCTGGTCGTAGAGTCAAATCATTGACTATGACTATCCAGTCACACTTGTCCACGCAAATTAAGGAGGCTCAGCTCGACGCTTTGAAACCTGAAAATGTGGCGGGTGAATCACTGAGAGGGATGGATAAGAACTTGGAGGTCAAGGGTGGCGGAGCTTATTAATTTTATGGATCGGATCTGGACCCCGAAACTCGGTGGTTTCAGAGACTTGGTCATGAACGAGGCGCACAACACTCGTTATTCCGTCCACCCAGGTTCAGATAAGATGTATCTGGATCTTAAAAAGTTATACTGGTGGCCTAACATGAAAGCAGAGATTGCTAACTTCGTGAGTAAATGCCTTACTTGCACCAAGGTCAAGGTCGAATACCAGAAACCGTCAGGATTACTCCAGCAACCGGAGATACCTGAATGGAAGTGGGAGCGGATCACTATGGACTTCATAACCAAGTTGCCCAAGACAACGGGTGGACTTGATACCATATGGGTCATCGTCGATAGATTAACCAAGTCCGCACACTTCCTGCCTATCAAGGAAACAGACAAGATGGAGAAGCTTACAAGAACTTACATTAGGGAGATTGTACGATTGCACGGTGTTCCCATATCCATTATCTCGGACAGAGATAGTAGATTCACTTCGAGGTTCTGGCAGTCGCTACAAAGTTCCCTAGGAACTAGTCTGGACATGAGTACAGCCTACCATCCACAGACCCACGGACAAAGTGAGAGGACTATCCAAACCTTGGAAGATATGTTGTGAGCCTGTGTGATCGACTTTGGGAAATCATGGGATACTCATTTACCCCTTGTCGAATTTTCCTACAAGAACAGTTATCACGCGAGCATAAAGGCTGCTCCATTCGAGGCCCTCTATGGCCGAAAGTGCAGATCCCTTCTATGCTGGGCTGAGGTGGGTGATACCCAGTTAGCTAAATGACGAGTTCCTGAAAGCACTCTCATGGGTCCGGAGATCATTCGGTAAACGACAGAGAAGATCGTTCAGATTCGTTGTGACAACCGTCAAAATTCGAGTTAGTTCTAGATTTGATAAACTTAGTTGCACATATAGGCACAACACATATTAGACTTAGTAATTAGAAGCTAAGTTATAACCTACTAGAAACTTGGAAACAGTTAGAAACAATGGATGGTGTACTTAGATTTCACCTTGATATGTGAATTCTACATCTACTAAGCTGTAGTGACTATCCATATTTGGATCACTCTTTGACTCGAACAACATTTCATGAATCATATACACACATCATGCACTTGACCTAGAAGTAGAAGTTAGTTCAAAGTCTCATAGAAACTTAAGTCAAATTTCAAGACTAGGACTAGTATACTTGATTCCTCAATTTCGCTTGAATCTCGGAATCACTACATAGAATGCCAATAAACCGATAAAAATAAATTACAAACATTATTTATAACTATAAAAGAGTTATAATACCATAAGATAATTTTAAGTCTCAAATATTCTATTTATTTTGATATTCAAAGTTTATTAAACTCCAAAACCCTAAAAGCCCTAAAAACTCATATTTATAAACTTTAACCTTAAAATCCTATAAAAACAATTATGAACCTTATAATATTATCTTATCAAAATAATTATTATGAAATAAAATTCAATGAAAAATAAAGATTTAGTTATTAACATTTACCCTTGATTTATAAGTCAAAAATCAAGAGTTTTATGCATAAAAACTAGGTTAAGGTGCACATTTTATAAAAAGTTGGATATTTTTATAAAAGATTTGAATTTTTATAAAAGAAACAAGAGAGAGAGAGAGCCTCTCCTCCCCTAAAATCGGATCCCTCTCTCCCCATATCTCTCTCACACTCTCATTCTCCAACACACACACATCTCTCTTCTTTCTCTCTCTAGAAAACTCTCTCTACCTTCTCTCTACTTTTTCTCTCCAAACACCACTCCATTCTCTCTTCCTCCCTCTAAGAACCAAGAAATTTTCCAGAAAACAAACCCAAGAACACTCCTCAAACTCGAAATCTTCTTCATCTTGTGGTATTCTTGAAGGTAAAATCGATTTCTACTTCACTTTTCCTTCAAGATTTTCTCTTTTTCTTACACTTTCTCCTTCTTCATCTTCTTCAAACTTTTTTTCTTTTTGTTAAAATGGCTTTTACAACATGATGGATGTGTTTTAACACCATGCATGTATGATAAACAAGGTTGAATGTTCATGATCTTAGTGCAAAAATTGATTTTAAGGATTAAAACATCAAACTCAAGTTAAGAGTTTTTGAGAAACAAAATTTTGTTCATAAATGCATGTATACATTTTGATAAGTTTTAATCTTTTTATCTCTGGAAACATGACTAAAATATGAGTTTATCATGATATATTTAAAATACTTGAAAAGATTTACTCAAGGAAATGATGAAAACCCACTTTTCTAACCAATCATCATGCATGCAATCTGCCAGATTTCTTTACCTGACTTTAAACTGTCATATCTCACTCATTTCTTAGCCAAAATTCGTGATTCTTTTTCTGAAATATAATATTTTGAGTTAGCTTTCAAACCCATCTGAGCTCACTGGAAAATTCCAATATTTTGATTTTTACCAATTTTTACAAAACTGTTGCTCAAACAGCACTTTCCTTATGAACATTTGTTTTGTGATGCATGTTCAAAGGACTTATTCATCACTAAAAATCATTCGAAAATTATTTTATACTCTTAATATCATGTATTAATAGGAACAAAAAGATATTGATTCAAAAGTCTTTGTAACATGTTGCAAAAATTGTCAAAGTAACATCAATAATCTTTACATAAATCACAAGAACCAAGTTTTCTCTATACATTTTATTGAGCCTTTAGGCATGGTTTTCAACATCAAAAATAAGGAAACAATTTTTCATTGTTGTTAAATTTTATGAAGATGCATTCTGGAAATTTTTAGCTCAATATATATTTTCTTTATTTTTATATGAAAATAATAAGAAAATCGAGTGTTAAATCATATAAAATACTTACACTAGTAAATAAATACTGGAAAAATTCTTGGATGATTCTTTAAGTTATTAAACATCTCCCATGAAGTTTCAATGACTTTTGTTACTGTTTAATATGGTTTTGAATTTTCTTTTTGTTTAGCCCCAATAAATCATAAAACAAACTTTAGACAATTTGAAAAGGATGTATAACAATTTTCGCAGCTTCTACCAGAGGTACAAGACTTATAAAACTATTTTCAGAATTTTTCATAATGTATTTCTATTTTTCTCCAATTTTTGTATTTATAATGGACTAAAAATAGAAAAAATAGTTCTGCTCATCCAAAATTCATGCAAATTTACCAGAACACCTTGTACTACATTAGGAGGCTACATAAAATTTTTGATGATTTTTCTCTTTTGTATACTATTTTTCTCCTATTTTCTAAGATTAAATACACTTAAATACACAAAATCGGATTTCAGTATATTAAAACCACATTTGGTATTTTTCCCAGATTATTTACTCTGAAAATGAAGTGTACAAAAATTTTGGTAATTTACTTTAACTGTTTAATAATTATTCTCCAATTAATGATTATTTAAGAGGATAAAACAAAGAAAAATAGAAAGACTAATTGAAAAATATCTTTTATATTTTTCACAGCTTCTAAATGTATAATAAAAGTGTTACAAAAATTTTGGGCAATTTTGGAAACTGTTTTCTGTTTATTTCAATTTTTATTAGAATAAATGCTCAAAAATCATAAAATTGGGTTAAACAGTTTAGAAATCAATTTTTATATTTTTCCCAGCTTAATAATGTTTAATAACAGTAATACAAAAAGTTTGGGTAATTTTGGAAACTGATTTCTATTTTTCATGAATTTGTATCTATTTAGAGAATTAAATATATGAAAAATGGTTATACATATTCATACTCCATGAAAATTTATTTAGAAGTCTTTTAGTACATTTAGAACCAAAATCTGAAGTTTGGTAATTTTTATTAACTGTTTAGTATTTTTCAAGATTTTATGGTTATTCAAGAAACTAAAATCGTGAAAAATAGTCAGACAAATCAAAAATTCAAGAAAATTTATCTTGAGGTCTTTCACTTCAATTAAAACTGAAATGCAAACTTTGAGAAATTTTAGAACTAAATTAATTTAGTTTTTGAATATTTAATCATTGGAACACCTCTTAAATTGTTAAATATTAGCATTTCAATAATGGGAAATTTGCACTTAAATTGTTATATAACAATTGATTCATTGAAATTTAATTTTCACAGGAAAAATGTTTGTAACTTATCAATATTAAATTTTGACACAATATTGGCATAATTCTATTGTAGTAGTAAGTATATTAGTGTTAGATTTCGATTAGAGACTCACTAGCGAATACCATTATTGTAGGAATCGATAGTGGTACAAGTGGAACTTAGCTCAAGGCATCATTTGCATCATCTCAATGCATATTGTGAGTATTCACGCACTCCCCTATTTACAGTGTTTTTTATGTTTTGGGGTGGAAAAGCATGTCCCCAAAAAACTATTATTTGAATGTTGTATTTAAATTGATTTGTATCAAACATGATTGCTATTTTATTACTATGTCTCTCTATGTATGTCTATGCAACACGGAACATGAGAACTTATCGTACTAAGGCCCTTCCCTTATCTCTAACCATTAACTCTTTGAGCCAATGGTCATTATGGATAGCGCTATTAGGAATTGACAACTCCTCACTCGCCCTATTGCTGGAGTGCATGATACCATATTAATATATGGAACGATAAGCATAGATCTTGATAGGGCTTCAGTCATAGGTTTGGTTGAGAACTCATTGTTTGCTCATACACATATACACTCGTTAGTTATTATAGCAATAAACTTGTTTATTAATTATAGCAATGAACTTTGTTTCTCATTACAACAACGAACTTTTATTACTGAAAACTTATATACATGTTTTAGCAATGAAATTGTTTGCTCCTTGTAGCAACGAAATTGATTGCTCATTTTAGCAATGAAACTTGTTTACTCGTTTGAGTAACGAACTTTATCTTCCATGAGAATATGAATGTTGCATCTTATTTTGGCAACATACTTTATCTCTCATGATGACAAAGAACTTTGTTTTTACAAACTTATTTACTCATTTAAACAGTATACTTTTATTTATTGGAAACTTTTATCAAAACTTTGATTTCAATTCATGGAACCAATATTATTTTGTATATCTGTGAGTACTCACCAACTATTTTTATAGTTGACGCTCATTTTACATGCTTTTTCAGGAATCATCGAGTAAGTGGCACTTAGGGACACTTCACTTTTAGGAGCATTCGCATGTGTTGTATTTCAATTTACATTGTAATTTCTTTTAAAAGTTGTTCAAACCCATTGTGAATTTGTAATGATTTTTAATACTATGGTTGGTGTTGTCTTTTAACTTTTGCTATGAAACCCTTTATACTGCCACGCCTCGTGTTTCCGCTTTAGCGGGGTGTGACATTCGCGAACGATTGAAAGCCTCTAGAGACCGACAAAAAAGCTACGCTGATAAACGAAGAAAACCGTTGGAATTCCAGGTGGGCGACCGTGTTCTATTGAAGGTCTCACCCTGGAAGGGCTTGATATGCTTCGGAAAGCGTGGAAAGCTAAATCCAAGGTACATAGGGCCCTTCGAGATTCTTGCCAGAATCGACCCTGTAGCTTACAAACTTAACTTACCGCGTGAACTCAGTAACGTACATTCTACTTTCCACGTTTCGAACTTGAAAAAGTGTCTGTCCGACGAGACTCTTGTAATCCCACTTGACGAGATCGAGATCAACGAGAGCCTCAACTTCGTGGAAAAACCAATAGAGATCATGGACCGGGAGGTCAAGCAAACGAAACAAAGCCGTATCCCGATAGTGAAGGTTCGCTGGAATGCCAAGCGAGGACCTGAATTCACTTGGGAGCGAGAGGATCAGATGAAACTGAAATATCCTCACCTTTTTACTTAGTTATTTGTAACTACTTGCTGGCTTAAACTCTAATTTCGGGACGAAATTCCTTCTAACGAGGGGATGATGTGACAACCTGGAATTTCTATTCTGTACAACCATTTACTTCAATAGAAGTCAAAACTGTTTCTGCTAACTTTTAAGCTTTTTGGAGTCAGTTTGAGTGTTTTAAAGTTAGTACTTCAGGAGATAACAGGAGAGAGGATGCCCTAGGGTTTATTGTGCCACAATAGTGTCCCAAAACTCCAAGAGTTTGGAGTTTACGGCCTAAACAAAGGTGTTTATGGCCGTAAACCGTAAAAGGGGGTATAAATATGATACTTAGTCATTATTTACCACTTTTTCACATTTTCAAGATCCAAACTCAAATCCTCTCAAGTATCATCCAACTTTTCTTCTTGATCTTCAACTTTATAAGTGTTTCTATCCCTAAAAAGTTGATATCTTACTTAATCTAGCGATCTTACATGATTCCATCCGTGAAATCATTCCAAAAGTGTAGATCTTCAAGTTTCACCAAGAACACACACTAGTGTTCTTCGACTTTTGGCACCTTTTCAAGCTTCTACCTAGTAAGTACTCTTACCCTAGTGTATTATAAGACTTGTTACACTTCTAACCATCAAGAAAACACCCAAGAAACACAAGATCAAAGGTGTTTACGGTCCAAGATGTTCTTGGACCGTAAACCCTAATAAAGGGGCCAAAATGTGCCCTAGTCCCTTATCAAACCTTCGAAACTAGTGTAGAACATAACCTTGAAGTGCTTAGGACCTTAAACATGAAAAAGACCATAAACCCGTAGGTTTTACGGCCGTAAACCCAAGGAGAAGTGGTCCAAGGACCGTAAACTCCACAAAGGAGTGAAATGGTGCCCTAATCTCTTCCTAAGGCTTAAACATGAAGTAGGAATGCTTCTTATGATCTTTAAAGCTTCAAAAAACAAAATGGTCAAAGTACCATGAGTTTACAGCCGTAAACTCATGGGTTTACGACCGTAAACTCAATGAGTGGTGGTCACAAAACCGTAAACTCCAAAAGAGTTTACCCTTGGACCCCAAACTCAATAGCAATGTCCTACAACCCTTAGATGCAATCTTTAGTACTTATAACACTTAAATAAAGTGTTTTACATGTCCTAGGATGTCTTAACTTGGTTAATTAGTTGTTTAATGACTAATTGGATACATATATGTGTTATTATATATTAAATAGGATCCTTGGGTGTGTTCAAGTCTTCACTTGACACTTAGCATCCTATACATTCCGTTCATCCAAACCACTCACTACATGTGAGTTCATACCCCTTAATTAACCTTTTAAATGTTTTTAAATGCTTTTATGGGGGGGGGGATACAAGTTAAATTCTTATAGTCATTATATCAATCACATGTGATTAATGATTACTAAACAAGGGATTTCTTACTTTTCAAACTGTTTTACAAACCCTTTTACATATCAAATACTTTTATCAAACTCTTTTACATGTCAATTCCTTTTAGTAAATCCTTTTCATGTCAATTACTTTTACTTAAACTCCTTTACACTTATATTCTGTTAAATGTATATCTTTATAGATATAGTTATATAAGTAGGATTGAAAGGACTTACGACTGATAACTCACCTTACTTCCTGTTCCTCGTTTGGTTGTGGACTTATGGTATCGGTTATTTGTCCGAAGGTCGTTTGAATCCTAGTTATATATTATGTATATGTATATAGATATAAAGGTTCCTTCCTTCTTTCAGTTCAATACCTTTGGGTAGCAAAGGTATACATACATGTTTATACATTCAAATCATATTACTAGTAAGCTACTATAGGTGTAGTTTAGGGAGATACTAATATTATTACTAAAACAATGAAACATACAGTAAGTTAGTTCATACATGAGTCATAACTTGTAGTGATGAGAAACAAACATAATACATAGTGATGAGAAACAAACATAATACATAGTGATGAGAAACACACAACACATCTAGCACATACATTACATATACATTAATACAGTTATGTGAGCCACGTAACGGGGCATGACACTACCTGCCATGACCGTTTTGTATCCAGAATCTCCTTAAGTGAGGAGCGTATGAGTTTGTGTATAGATCTATACTGGATTGACTATCCTACACCTCGCTGCTCGCTACAGTGGGACTTTTCAAGTCTACGGGTGCCAAACTTCATTTTCTCCGACGTCTTACATCGTCGCGTTCTATAGTCGGTAGCAGGATATAGGCCGATCACATGGTACTTTAAATTACAATTGCTTTAAGGTAGTTAGTACAGTAGTAGTTACTTAATACAAAACTACAATACTCTTTCATTTTCTCATTACATTCACTTTGTGATCTTCACACAATGTACAGTAATGTAAAACTATATTTTTGGTAAATGATAGTCAGATTTGGGAAAATACATACTCTTACAAGAGACACACACACAGACACTCGATGCCTTGGTAGAAGGCTACTTTTAGTAGGAAATATAGGGTTTTCTAGGAGAGTCAAACCTTTTACAAACATTCACAAACTTTTGCATACTTACACATCACATTCTTACAAGTACGTTCATACAAATACAGACACTAAAATACTTATGATCTCACCAGCTTCAAAGCTGATAAACTCTTTCAAAATAACTTGTATTCTCAGGTCACCAGTGGACAGGTACCAGTGCCAGGTTTTGAGAAGATGGAGCTCGTTCAAGACTCATCTTTTATTTTGATGTATATTTTTAGTGTTTATATAACTTTACAGAACACACTTGAATTAAATTATATTATTAATGCAATGGATGATGTTGTTGCTTGTTTACTACTTTGCATTGTTGTGATACTGAACATGACGTCCTCCACCCCTGAACGTTTCCGTCGTTCCGGTTTTGGGGTGTGACAGTTTTCCCATTAGCCATTTTCACCGTGAAGGCTTCACTTAGCTTTTGGGGGTTTTGATTTAGTAGGTGTTTGAATTTATGACTCACGAAACTCCGTACTGCCCCACTATCGAATAGAATGCACGCATAAGTGTTGTTGAGGGGAAACATACCAGTGACTACAGCCGGATCTTGCACCACCTCCCGCTGTCCCATTGTTAGGACCCTACCTGATCCCCCTGCACCTTGATTGTTGGATTTGGGACAGTTTCGCTTGAAATGGCCAGTCTCCTCACATCCGTAGCATGCTCGACTGGCCCCGACATTGTTGGTTTGGGGGTTGTTTTGTTGTGGCTGAGATCTGCAATACCGGGCGGTGTGCCCTTTACGATTGTAGTTGGTGCACTGTAAGTCTCGGCATGCGCCACTGTGGTGGAAATTACATTTATCACACTTGGGTAGAGTGTCTGTGTAAGGCCTTGCAGGTGTTGGTGTGGTTGATGTTGGTGCAGTTGGAGTTGGTGTGATCTGAGTGGTAGCAACGGGAACTGCTACAGTTTGTTGTTTCTTGGATGAATCCTGAGTCTGACGCCCTTTTCTTTTATTTCCCCGGTTGTTCTTGTTGTTTTCCTCCTTCTTGGTTTTAGCGTTGGGAGTCTTCGTGCCCTTGCTGTTGGATTAGTGTCTAAGTCCATAACTATAATTGGTATGTACTTGACCCGAGAGTAGCATGATCCATTTGGGTTGCATGGCACCGAAACAATCTGAAGGATGGATTTTTGAGAAGAGGTTATTTATGGTTTATTAATATATTATAAGTTCTAATATATTAATATGAAATCATATTATTTAATTAGTATTGATCAAGAATTAATTTTGTGATCAAAAGAGACTAATTAAATATATGGGGATTTATTATGTAAATCATTCATTCTTATAATGTGGGCTTATGATCCATAGTTCTTCATGTTGGGCTAAACCCATGTGGTGACCCATGGATACTCCGTGGAGGTTTTAACCCATGGAGCATGAGGGATATGGAAGGTCATTAGGGTTTACATGGTGTAACCCTAGTTTGCCACACTATATAAGAACCCCTCTAGCTCATGAAATTGGCACTAGTGGTTACCTAGACCTAAGAGAGTGGAAATACAAGAGGGCAAGCCGATTTTATGAGTGCAAGTGACATATTCTCAAGTTCCTCCATTTGTTGGTGGTGTTGTGTGATTCCATTTGAGGTGCAACACTTGGGGCACTAAATTCTTAAAGGTCCAAGTTTTCAACTACACTAAAAGGTATGTCATCTAACTTGTATTTCATGTTGTTTATACTCCATTGTATACTAGTTAGGATGATGCTTTTGAATATTGAATGTATGCATGTATTGTAGAGAAAACATAGATCCAAAGAATCTAGGGTTGCATGTACAACATAAGAGTGTTAGAATGCTCAAAACCCTTCAGTAGTATCAGAGCCTAGGCTTGTTTTCAATTATACTTGATTCTACTTGTTGTTTAAGCTTGAAAAATCGATTTTCTGCTGTTCTGGATAGTTGACTCGTCGAGTCCACTAGGGGACTCGCCGAGTCCCAATATAATTCTGACCAACTTGCCGAGTTTGTTCTTGCACTCGACGAGTTGGTGCTCCAGAATGCATATTTTCGATGTTTTTGGCTAGAATTGGACTAGAATCATTACCCTAAGCTATTTTTGAACTTATAAACCTATTTTTGATGTGGTAATAATCATGCTTATCCAATTTATAAGATAATTGTCAAAGTTTCATGTTTTGTATTAGTTTATATGATTATGCTAATTACATGAAATTTGTTTGATATGAATTATCTTGTTCATATGAGTTTAATCTAGATCATGGACATTATTTGACATGCTTGTTAGTTTATCTGATGATCTTTATGGCCTTTAATGTACTCCATAACTTGTCCTCAAGTTATGGAATGTTAAATGTTTTTCTTTTAAAGAGTTCATTAAACTCATAGGTAATGGTCTTGAAGAGTCTTTTTCCATAAATGTTTTTATGAACTCCATAACTTGTCCTCAAGTTATGGATTTTCAAGAGTCTTTTCATTAAAGTATATATTAAACTCATATGTTATGGATTCCAAAGGTTTTTTGAATAGTTCAAAACTTGCCCTCAAGTTTTGGAATTTGTAAATGTAGAGTCTTCTTTTCACACATTTAGTTCCAAACCCTAGAATTTTAAAAGTTTAAAATTCAACCCTTATACTATTATAATATTATAGGTTTAATATTTATATATATATATATATATATATATATATATATATATATATATATATGTATAAGAGTAAAGTTAGTCTTACCGTTAGTAGGCCTCATTCACGAAGCCATACTATAAGGGGGGGTATAAGGTTACTGCCTATAAAATGGCAGTTTAATGGGTGTCCACTCTCACCCACCGCTTCCTTGACTGGTGGAGGGTCGTTAGCCGAACGGTTTTGATAGGACGTTTAAGTTCTCCCTTCATTAAAAGTATAATGATAAATATAAAGTAACTAAACTTTTATTAAATTCCCAATCTTAGTTACTTTAGGAAAAATGTGAATATGGTGCTAACCCATGAAATTGCACTTTGCACCCTGTTAAGTCGTTAGTGGAGTGTGTATGGTTAACCGGCACACTAATCTGGGACTGACAATGAGTGGCAAGTGGTAGCTTGATGTTAATCATAGATCAATGGAGCGTGTGTGGTTAATCGGCACATTGATTAGGTGGTTGTAACATTGGGTGTACCAAGCTAATTTGCATGGTTATTCACACCTTGTTTGTGATCATCGGCATCCCAGTCACAAACTTGAAGGGCACAATCAAGATTTAAACATGCCATTGAAAGTTTCAATGAATCTCAAAGGATCTAGGAATTTCAGTTCACTTAAAATCTAAAATTATTTTTCGTTTTTCGGTATGGAAATTGGTAAATCGTCATTTACCTACCTTCAAATATTTTGCAATTGGATTACGGCATCCCTCTTCCAAATTGTAAAATATTGTGTTGGGTCCTAGCCTTAATATTTCATTTGGGTCTTATATTAAGGACTTAAATGAACTAACTTGAATTTCTCCCATTGTAGATGTCTAGTTCAGACAACTATGGTCTTCTCAAATCTTTTGAAACAAGCTTTCCTCTTAAAGATGATGTCCTGCGGTTGGATCGTGGAAGTCATACTTCACTTCCTCTACCTCCTCTAATAATTATCCTTAACCCAAAAGTTCAAAGACTTGATAAATTCAAGGTCACTCAAGCCCTACTTGCAATGAAACATTAAGATGGAAGGCCTGTGTGTACTCACGTCTTGGAGATGAAGTCACATATTGACAAGCTGAGAGTATTGGGTGTCGTTGTCTCGAGAAAGTTGGCAGTTGACTGGGTTCTTTAATCACTTCCTGAGTCATATAGTGAATTTATTAAGGACTACTATGTGACAGACCACGACATGACCCTTATTTATCTTACATATTTGCTTGTTGCTGCTGAATCAGCAATGATTTGGCGCACTGAGAAAGCAAATTTTATTGGAAGATCTACTCCCCAAACTTCCATGGACATTGACAATGGAAACGTTGGATGTCCAGAAAAGATTTCTCTTTCCAAGGGAAAGAGAATGGCTAAGTCTGAGATTGTCCCGTGTACCATTCCCAAAGAGTCTATATGTTTCTATTGCTAAGAGAAGGGGCTTTGGTTGAGAAGCTGTCCTAACTACCTGAAAGATCTTAGAAAAGGTAGAATCGAAAAGTTTGACTCTGCTTCAGTTAAGTCTACTGTCTAACTCTATTAAGTTCCTAATTGTTGATTCTTAATACATGATGTGACAAGGTTGCATTTTGATGTTTTGTAAGATCATGCAAAGGGAAGGAAGCTTAAAGGAAGAGTATGTTCAATCTGATCGCGAAGATGGATTTCAATTGCTTGGTTCGAAGATCAGATTTTTGAGCTGCTGCTTAGGAGTTATGATAGATTGCTAGGAAACATGTAATAACATAGTTTTCATTTGTAATTGCATTGTAAGGAAAAGTTTTTCCGCATTTTATAAATAAATAAAATTTTGTTTTTATTTTTTATTATATCTCCCTGCAATGGCAATTGTGAAAATTGATGTTTGTATGTTTCTATGTTAGCAATATGAATTTTATTCTTTCTTTTGTGTTAGTGTCGAGTATTTGCCAAATAAGGAATGATTCTCATCGCCCAAGTTTCAATTGGACAGAAACTTGGAATCATGCAAGATGTGTTGTATGATGAATGAGAATTTTCATCTTTGGTAAATTAAGCTTAATTCCTTGTTCACATGTATATGTGAGTCAAGTGAAGGACTAGGGGATCGGGTACACTGGGTGTGCGTTGGTCAAGATCCACCACAAATATCAGTAAGACTATTTGTCATGATTTACTGAGGTTTAGTAAACATGGTTATGCTTACAAGTTTAAGTATAATTCGGAAACATTGGAAAAGGTTCAATGTATGGCAGAACGAATGAGAATAATCAAATTAGGCAGAAAGATAAAAGTTTCTCCAATCTGAAAAGATGGGAGAGTACTTTAGTATCGTGTTTTATGATCATCTCAATGATTATGGAAAACCATATCACAATTGATGCTCTAAAGACATCTTAGTGCATTTGTATGGCTAAGAAGAGGAATCGTGAATTCTTGAAATAGTTTAAATCAAGAAGATGAGTCATACTTCGTTCCCAAAACAATTCTTAGAGTCATATTCCAAGATTGTAACTTTGAGTGACATAATCTTAAGTAAGGTTTAAAACACTTATCAAATGTAGAGTAAAATGTTTTCTATTCTTGTACATTTGAAATTGGGAAGTTGTGATGTTTTGGATAAAACAAAGACCAACTAAGGCCAATTGTGTGAAATGTTTTTCTTGTAAGAATCCGCACTAACTCTTGAATATTTGTTTTGTCAAGGAATGATTCATGACAAGAGAATCTTATATGTGAAGAGGGCAGTGGGAGTCTTAAAGATCTTGAAAAAGCTTCAAGAACTAATCAAGAATAAAACCTATTGTTAATCACTAGCACACGACTTGAGGTTTATAACCTATCGTGTTGACATATTCTTATTTCTATGCCTATTCCAGTTAAAGTTGACTATGCAGTTCTATGAGTTCTCAGTTGTTTGCATAACTACTTGGAAGCAATGGTAGGCCCTTGTGCTACTGGGTGGCAAGAAATTAAGATTGAACAAGTTCAGTCCATATGAGTTTTGATTTGTCACTAACCATGTCTTGTGATTATGGTCATGACAAATTCACATGGATAGGAACACATATACAATAAAATCTAAATGTCATAAGGTTTATCTCCGCTACATGAAAATGATTGTGAGGAAACGCTTTCACTAAATAGATTTAAAGGAAATAGCAGTTGTTATATTTGCATTCTCAAATTCGATTATGATTACGGCATCCCTCTTCATAATTCGAATTGTGAGAAATGGCAAAGGTCTAAACATTTCAGACTTGTGGCTGTAAATTCTAAAATTGTTAAGACACATATGTGAGCTATCTAAGGAAAGGTGTATGATTTTGAGAAGCCTAGATAAAGTCTTATCGAAGCATGTTGTATCTGAATACATGTCAAAGCTAGTGGGAGCATAAGTGTTATGCTAATAATAATTGTTATGCTAGTGGGAGCATACTTATTATGGTAAGGGTTGCAAGTTAGCAATGTTAATTATAGAAAACAAAGGTTTCAATTCGCAAAGTTGCAGGGTTTGAAAAGTTGTTTTGCTATAATTAAGGGAGAGGAATTTATACTTCATTTCAAATTCTAAAAGCTTGGATTGAGATTTTAATCAAATTTAGTCAAATATATATGAATGTTATGTTGGAATGGTTCAACATAAGGAAATTCTATATATGGAAATGTTAATTGCGTTCTCAATTTGATTATGATTACGGCATCCCTCTTCATAATCAAAATTTTGAGAACATGGCAAATAGAAATATTATAGCAAAGGACTGATTAAGTTTCATATCTTTATGTTAGACATTATGAATCGTATCCCATATGCTTCGGGTATACGATCGATTGCATATGCTATAATATTCTCGTGTTCTAATTTTCTGAATGTCTAGGGCATTTAGAGGGAAAAAGGAATAGAACCGAATATGACTAAAGTGGTTAAACAAATTTTAAGGACAATCTAAGGTTCGCCAAGGATTGGTCTGTTAAGGATAGTTGGAAGTATAGTAATGGAAGGACCATATTGACATTATTATGAATAGACAGGAAGTCTATTAATAATGAATTGTCGTATGGAAAATATGGAATGTTTTCGGATTGGGAATTGAAGAATAGACAGAAAAGTTAGAAACTTTTATGCAAGAAGGATGTTCAAAGGAAGGTACTTTGAATTTGAGACTTCATTTCCATGGAATTGTCTTGTAACAATCTCCAAAGGAAGTTTTTGTAATATCATTGGTCAAGTCTCTATTACTTTTTGGCACCTAGACATTACAAAAGAATCTTTGCATGATAGTTTAGAATCTAACACTTTCTAGCTGTGACAAGAATTTGCAATTCTTACACTTGCAATAAGGATTTGGAATTTTGAAATGAGCATCATTGAAATGTTTTTCAATTGACCTATTTCACAAAGTAAGGACCATAGAAAAACATAGTCTGCATGCTTGGTGCATGGCATATCTATTGTTTAGACAAACATAGTGTGCATTCTTGGAGCATGGCATAACTATTGTTTTAATTCAAGTATTAAGTTGATTATTCGACACATTATACAATGAAATATGAGTAATCAATATGGGACTCAGAAGCTTTGGGCCATATAGGATTCGTATTATTCTTGTGTTTCACTTTGCATATTTTGACTTCCCGAATAACTAGGTTATTCAAACCATCCACAGTCGATCATACTTTGGAAGTAGGTATTGAGGCAAGACTGTCATGAATGGGTTTGTAGAGGTGTTTTAGTCATAGCACAAATTTGCTAAAGTGTTCATGAGTGCTCCCGGAATAAGATTCGAGTATTGGATTCAAACGATCATTTGAATCACTTCATGGATTTTATCACGAGTGATCATGAGACGATAATATCTTATATTCTTGAAACGGAGACATGTGAGTTGTAGTTGCGAGTCGGTTGCACATTGAAATATGTAAACACACCAGTAACTTGGATGTTATAAAACATATTGTTGTGTGTAATTTGATGAGTAAGTACAAGCGAGCATTTGGGTCGAAGTTTATCCGTTCCTTTTACCCCATGTGGATAAAAGCGATATATGTGGGCCCCTAGATGATTTAGTGATGACATCAGGCCTGGATTGATTTGATTTGTTCAATTAGTAAGTCGTCATAAATCGGAAATCGGGAAACAACAGATGGACAGAGAGAATGATTATAATCCATGTCTCAGTCCATATGATATCTAGAATGGAGGAATATATGATCCCTTATCTAATGGACACGTCATTGACTAGGTCAGACTTCGACAATGGTTTTTAAGAGCTACGATTGCTAGTCGGGTTGTGGAGTCGTACTTGCAATAATATTTATTAGACTTATCCAAGTGGGAGACTGTTGGATTAATGTCTAAGTCCATAACTATAATTGGTATGTACTTGTCCCGAGAGTAGCATGGTCCATTTGGGTTGCATGGCACCGGAACAATCTGAAGGATGGATTTTTGAGAAGTGGTTATTTATGGTTTATTAATATATTATAAGTTCTAATATATTAATATGAAATCATATTATTTAATTAGTATTGATCAAGAATTAATTTGGAATTAATTTTGTGATCAAAAGAGACTAATTAAATATACGGGGATTGATTATGTAAATCATTCATTCTTATAATGTGGGCTTATGATCAATAGTTCTTCATGTTGGGCTAAACCCATGTGGTGACCCATGGATACTCCATGTTGGTTTTAACCCATGGAGCATGAGGGATATGGAAAGTCATTAGGGTTTACATGGTGTAACCCTAGTTTTCCACACTATATAAGAACCCCTCTAGCTCATGAAATTGGCACTAGTGGTTACCTAGACCTAAGAGAGTGGAAACACAAGAGGGCAAGCCGATTTTATGAGTGCAAGTGACATCTTCTCAAGTTCCTCCATTTGTTGGTGGTGTTGGGTGATTCCATTTGAGGTGCAACACTTGGGGCACTAAGTTCTTAAAGGTCCAAGGTTTCAACTACACTAAAAGGTATGTCATCTAACTTGTATTTCATGTTGTTTATACTCTATTATATGCTAGTTAGGATGATGCTTTGGAATAATGAGTGTATGCATGTATAATAGAGAAAACATAGATCCAAAGCATCTAGGGTTGCATGTACACCATAGGAGTGTTAGAATGCTCAAAACCCTTCAGTTATTACCATGGTCGTACAGTTTCTAGGCAAGGCGCTTAACACTATCAAACATTGAGGGGTTCGCAGCGATCACATTCCCATGGATTGGAGGTGTTAACCCCCAAATAAAGCGTTCGATCTTTTTGCCCTCAGAAGTTATCACTCCTGGGCATAAGAATGCCAGTTCACCGAACCTAGCAATATAGGCTTCGATGTCAGACTTTTGTACGGTCAGGTTCCATAATTCTTATTCGAGCTTTTGTACTTCGCCTCGGGGGCAGTACTCATCCAACATCAAAATTTTGAGGTCTTCCCATGACATGGGATTTGCGACCGGGAGGGTTAGGGCCTTGATGTGGCCGCTCCACCACGAAAGCGCCCTGTCAACAAAGGTACATGCTGCGAACTTTACTGCTCTCTTCAGGACAGCCGCAAATTTCGAAGACCGATTCGATTTTCTCGAACCACCGAGTGAGAGCTATCAAGCCCCCACTTCCATTGAAGGTCTTCGTTTTTGCATTGGTGAAGTCTTTGTAGGTGCATGTTTTCTGGTGTTCGGGGTTAGTCCCGTGGTTGGAACTTCCCGTTCCTTGCGCATTTCCTCCCCCGTTAGTGCCCTGGTTGATATATGCTAAAGCTGTCGTAATCGTATCTGAGGTTGCCACCTAGAAAGCAGTAGAGTTTATGTCCGATGGAGGCGGTGGCGGTGGTGGTACTGTAGTGTTCTTGCGAATATATCTCCTCGGCATTTCCTGCTATGAGACAGGAATGGCGATGAGTTTATGAATCCCTTTGTTTCTAACGGTTACGGTGATTCGATTGTACTTATAATTGAACTGTATTATATCAAATATAAACGAAAAGAGAGAACATAACAGATAACAACATCATAAATGAAACACAAAATCGTTTCATTAATGATAAATTCTTAGTACATAAGTACATGAAAATTGACCTTTGAAAGGTCTACAGTACATAGAGATTAAAAATCTACTAGCATAACGACTCTACGAGTAGTGTAATCACATAATCGTAGGGTCGGTCCTACATACATAAAGTAAAAGAAAAGAGAGTCCCATAAATAGAAGTGGTGAGTAGGATGGGTCCTACTCACACCGGGAGGTATCTGGTGGTGCTGATGAGGAAGTAGAAGCGCCCTAGAGTCTGGCTAGCTGGCATTCGGTGACCCGCCTCCTCGCCTCTAGTGCGGCCTGTCGCTCCTGATAATCCCGCACAATGTCTTGGGTCTGCCTCTCCGCGCGTTCCACCGCGGCTCTCATCGCATCCATCTGATTGGCGGTCGCATGGGCCTGATCACCGATATCCCTAGTCCACCTGACCATCACCGGAAGGGCTCGGTCCGCTGGCCCTCCATGTCTGAGGTCGAAAAATCCCTGCTCCATGCCAAACGACGGACACAACCCCTCGTGCCTGCTCCACCTCCATATATTGTGTGCCCACGGGGTCATAGGGCCATTGTGGCCCATCCGATGTGCGGGCACCCTAGCCATATAGGGTGGGTCAATGAGTTTGGACTTCGCATCCAAGTTATCCTCCTCCTCTTTGTCATCCTCATTGACTCCCTCGTCAATTTCTTCTTCTTTCGGGTCTTCCATGGGCTCTTCCTCTGGGTCATCCTCTATCCAACCTCCATTCGCTGATTGGGAAAATAGGGGTCGCCCGGCAAATGAAATCCGATTGTGTCGTCTGTAAAGGATCTATAAGAAAATACAATGAAGATTCCACACAGTGCCCAAAATACTCCTATAGTATTTTAATTGTTTATGTTTGATTCCTTAAAACTTTTGGGTATTACGTTGGCAAGTTTTAGATTCGCTGTCCAACCCGATCACTCCCAAACACATGTTGGTCGTATTTTGAATAAACATAGTTGATCAGGCTATATTTATCCCCAATACGATTACATAAATTACTTGGGTTTAACCGCGATGTTCAACTCTTCTAAAGACTTTTAATTATTTTCTTATTTTTGTTCAGAGTATTTTAGTCCCATTGTATTTATAGTTGCATATCTTGTATGGTTAGATATGCTAGTTCACTATAAATAATGTTCTGATACCAATCTATCACACCCCCGAACCGGGACGGCGGAAACGTCTGCGGGCGGGTGACTTCTGTAACATCCCAATTTTCAAGTCCAAAAATTTCGTTTGTAATTAAGTAGTTTATAAAACCGTTTACTGAAAACATTGTCAATATCATATCAATCCATAAACCATCTTGAACATGTCTCAAAATCAAAACATCGAACAGTAATATAAATCAGACTACAATCCCAAAAAACTCATTGCGGAAACCATGTGTGAGTCCTATGATCTCCAGGTCCAAGACAAACCCCTAGCAGGCTGAGTGTTCCTTCCACTCAAAAAAGACCATTTCTAGAAGACGTTTTGGGGGAAAAAACGTCCCGACTCGCCGAGTCACCCAAGTGACTCGCCGAGTCCCTCTTTGTCCAAAACAATACAGTCGATTATAATGGGTCTTAACGCGTCAAAACCATAGATCTGGCCTCCTAGGGTCCATTTTATACGTAAAGCTTCAAACTTGATGTACATGCATGGGGCCTTTGGCTCAAAAAGCAATAAAAGGAGGTCTATAGGATGCATGGGGTGTTTAAGGCAACAAGGCTGGCACCTTTATGCCATAAAGACCCCCAATTTCCCCAGATCCGAAGTGCAACTCTAAGCACACCCACAAAATCCGATTTTTGTCAAGGTTCTGCTATCATGATATGTTGAGGGCTGACATTAGGGAGCATGTCGGCTATTCTGCTTGCCCGACTATGGATTCCATGATTGCCAAGGCAAGTGAGAGGGAGATTGATTTAGAGCACCTCAAGAAGAGGAAAGTAGAGACAGTATAGGATGTTGGGGTTTCAGGGAAGAAACCCAAGGGATTCGACGCTAGGTCGAAGGGCCAGCAGGGTCGGAACCGTTGCGGGAAATGCGGTAGGTCACATGAGGGAGTTTGCCGCGTTGGGTCGGGATCAGGCTGCTACAAGTGCGGCAAGACGGGGCACTTTGGCAGGGACTGTACTGCCCCCGCCCCCATAGTTCAGACATCAGACCTGATTTGCGTCCATTGCAATAAGAGGGGCCATAAAAAGGCCAACCGCCCTAGGTTGTCAGCAGCAGCGTCGGTGGTGGCGCCGACTCCAGCGACAACACGAGTTGCGGATGGCCGGAAGGTTAAGGCAGAGGCTCCAGTGGTGCGGAGCCGAGCATTTCAGTTGACAGCCAAAGAGGCATGCGCCGTACCCGATGTGGTGACGGGATCATTCCATGTGAACGGTATTCCAGTTCAGGTGTTGTTTAATTCGGGTGCTACCCGATCGTTTGTCTCTCTTGCGCTTAGCAAGAGGTTTCCCGAGTCCTCGGGCATGTTAAAGTGCCCCCTTGAGGTTCAGATTGCGGACGACCGATCAGTACGGGCGTCAGAGGTTTTCAGAGATTGTGTTCTAAGGTTGTACGAAGAGCGATACTTGGTAGATTTGGTTCCCATACCATTGTGAGGAACAAGCTTATTATCGGCATGGATTAGCTAAGCCCCAATGGGGCGGTGATCGACTGCGCGCAGCAGTTGGTGCGGATCAGGACCCCAAGTGGGGGAGAGCTGGTGATTCAGGGCGAAAGGCCACAGCGAGGACCAGCTCTATGTTCAGCAGCGAGGGCTAGGCGCTACCTCCAGCAGGGTTGCGCAGGATATGTCGCCTATGTTATGGATACCCGGGAGGCGGGTAAGGCGACGGTGGGCGATGTTCCAATGGTATGAGAGTTCGCGGACGTATTCCCCGAGGAGTTGCCTGGGATACCTCCGGAGAGGCAGGTAGAGTTCAGGATCGACTTAGTTCCTGGTGCGGCTTCGATAGCCAAGGCACCGTATCGGTTGGCTCCTCCTGAGATACAGGAGTTGTCTACACAGCTGCAGGAGCTATTAGACAAGGGATTCATCAGACCGAGCAGTTCACCCTGGGGAGCCCCGATTTTATTTGTGAAGAAGAAGGACGGGTCGCACCGGATGTGTATAGATTATCGGGAGCTGAATAAGGTAATGGTGAAGAACCGTTACCCACTCCCGAGGATTGATGACCTCTTTGACCAGCTACATGGAGCAGCTTGGTTCTCCAAGATTGACTTGCGTTCAGGTCATCATCAGATGAGGGTCAGAGAGGGGGATGTGAAGAAGACTGCTTTTCGGACACGTTATGGTCACTATAAGTTTGTCATGATGCCTTTCGGGCTCACCAATGCTCCTGCCGCGTTCATGGATCTCATGAATCGTGTGTGCAGACCGATGTTGGATCGGTCTGTGATAGTTATTATCGATGACATCTTGGTTTATTCCAAGACGCAGGAGCAGCATGATGAGCACTTGTGGGAGGTTCTGGATACCTTGAGGAGGGAGAGCTTGTATGCTAAGTTCTCCAAGTCGAGTTCTGGTTGCTCAAGGTGCAGTTTCTTGGGCACCTTGTCAACCAGAATGGGATTTCGGTTGACCCAGCCATGGTAGAGGCCGTGATGAGGTGGGAGGTTCCGAGGTCTCCATCTGAGATTCGGAGCTTTTTGGGACTGGCAGGCTATTATCGGAGATTCATTCAGGACTTCTCCAAGATAGTCGTGCCCCTGACCTGGTTGACGAGGAAAGTCGTGGTCTTTCGCTGGGGGCCTGAGCAGCAGGCCGCATTTGAGACGTTGAGACAGAGATTGTGCGAGGCGCCAATCTTAGCCCTGCCAAAGGGCATGGATGATTTTGTAGTATATTGAAATGCGTCCATCTTGGATTTGGGTGTTGTATTGATGTAGAGAGGGCATGTTATCGCTTACGCTTTGAGGCAGTTGAAGCCTCACGAGGCGAACTATCAGACGCATGATTTGGAGCAGGGGGCCGTTGTTTTCGCCCTCAAGATTTGGCGTCATTACCTCTCTGGGGTTCGTTGTACCATTTACACATACCACAAGAGCCTGAGGTATCTCATGGATCAGCCAAATCTGAATATGAGACAGCGTCAGTGGCTTGATGTGGTGAAGGATTACGATTGTGAGATCCTCTACCACCCGGGGAAGGCCAATGTCGTGGCCGACGCGCTTAGCCGCAAGGCAGTGCCGATCAGGGATATTTGTATGAGGATGACAGTTGTGACTCCGCTGTTGGAGCCGATTCGGGAGGCCCAGCAGGAGGCCATGAAGGAGGAACATCGGAAGAGCGAGCGTATCGTGGGTAAGGTTTCCTCCTTCGACTATGACAACCGTGGATTGTTGACTCTAAATCGTAGGGTGTGGGTCCCATATCATGGAGGTGTGCGCCGGGTATTGATGGAGGAGGCGCACAAATGCAAGTTTTCTATTCATCCCGGAGCAACGAAGATGTACAGGGATCTTCCTCCTGATTATTGGTGGCCCTGTAGGAAGAGGGACGTAGCTTGGTTTGTGGATAGATGCCTGACCTGTAGGAAGGTCAAGGCAGAGCACCAGAGGCCTCAGGGCAAGATCCAGCCGTTGGATATCCCGCTGAGGAAATGGGAGGATATCACTATGGATTTCATCACGAAGCTTCCCATGACCGCGTGGGCGGTGGATTCGATTTGGGTCATCATCGATCGATTGACCAAGAGCGCCCATTTTATTCCGATTCAGGAGAGCATTTCGGCCGAAAATTTGGCCGACATTTATATCAGGGAGATAGTGGCTCAGAACGGGGTGCCAGTTTCGGTGATTTCCGGCAGGGACGTGCGGTTCACTTCTAGGTTCTGGAAGAAGTATCATGACGAGCTGGGTACTCGTCTGCACTTTAGCACCGCCTTTCACCCGCAGACGGATGGTCAGAGCGAGCGGACCATCCAGACTCTGGAGGATATGCTGCGGGCGTGTGTTTTAGACTTTGGAGGTAGTTGGGATACTTACCTTCCTCTGGCGGAGTTTTCCTATAATAACAGCTATCATGCGAGTATCGACCATACTCCTTTCAAGATGTTGTACGGGAGGAAGTGGAGGACCCCGATATGCTGGGGTGACGTTGGCCATGTAGGGTTTTGAGCATTCTAACACCCCTAAGTGTACATGCAACCCTAGAAAACCTTGGATCTATGTTTGTCTAAAATACATGCAAAATATGATTTCCAAGGTTGATAATCCTATCTAGCATACATGGGGAACTTTTAATCTAAAAGATTGCTAGAATTACATACCTTGTAGTTGATTTGATTCCTTGGAAACCTTGAGAGCCTAGCACCCCAAGTGTGATGCCTCAAATGCTTCACACAACACCAAATGTTTTGGAATGACTTTGAGAGAATGCAAACTCTCTAAAAATCGGCCTAGCCCTCTCTTGTACTTTTTGTCACCGATTTTGGTGGAGGACATGTCACATATATAGTGTGACACATTTAGGGTTACACCATGTAAACCCTAATGTGTCATGACTCTTCATTTCCATGACCCATGGGTTTGTAACTCCCATGCAGCATCCATGGAGCATCCTATGGGTTTAACCCAACTTGATAATTCATGGAGCCTTTTAGCCCACTATACAAGTTATGGGTGATTTACATATCAACCCATATATTTAATTAGTTATCTTTTGATCACTTAATTAATTCCAAATTAATTCTTGATCAATACTAATTAAATAATACTATTAATATATTGGAACTTATAATATATTAATAAACCACAAGTGTTATTTCTCTCATTTAGCCTATCCAAATGCATGATTCCATGCAACCCAAATGGACCATGTCGGGTCGGGTCAAGTACTTACCAGAAATAGTTATGGACTTAGACACCTTATCCAACAGTCTCCCACTTGGATAAGTCTAATAACTATAACTGCAAGTATGACTTCAGGAACCGATCAACAATCGTAGCTCTTTCAAGGTCTCTCGGAACTGAGAAGATGATGATATGCCATTTAAGATAACTGATCATATAATCCTCTGTTCTAGATATCAGCCGGACAAATACATGGAGCAATGTCTTACTTATTGTCCAGCAGTTTGTTTCCGGATTTCCGATTTGTTTGACATAGAACTAAATTGAACACATCAATTCGGTTCTGACCGGGCCCGGTACATAGGTCAAAACAAAATCATCGAGGGGCCCAGATATCGCTTCTAATCCAAGAAGGAACAGATAAACTTCGACTCATATGCTTATTCTACTACTTGTTGAATCACACACAAAAGTACGTTTTATAACATCGAGTTACCAATGCGGTTTCGTACGATCAATGCATAACCAACTCATAGGCAACAAGTCATATCTCTAGGTTTGAAGACTTATATGATATTACCGTCTCACGATCACTCGAGATAAATTCCATGAAGTGATACCAGTGAGCGTGGGTTCACTCCAATGCTCAGAACTTATGAGCACTTATGAGTGTTGTAGCCATGTCCAACAACTTAGACCTCTACAACCATCTCATGACAGTCTTGATTCACACTTACTTCCAACATATGACCGACTGTGGAGATTCGAATAATATGATATACCAAAGATAATTATTCTGGAAGTCAAAACATGCAAAATAAATATAGTAAACGATTGACAAGAGATAGCAACACTTTACTCATAAATAAACACAACTT
The DNA here is from genome assembly GCF_052849685.1 of Lactuca virosa. Taxonomy (NCBI): domain Eukaryota; kingdom Viridiplantae; phylum Streptophyta; class Magnoliopsida; order Asterales; family Asteraceae; genus Lactuca; species Lactuca virosa. The sequence continues at coordinate 189,538,275 of NC_136430.1, forward strand.
TTATTCATCATCAAATGTCAATTACACTTTACACATTTCAAAATTATCTAACTACTAAAACTAATATCATCCTTTAGCCCTATGCTCCGAGCATGCTGGAGATGCTTAACCCGAGTCAGTCCCTTCGTAAGGGGATCTGCTGGGTTCTCATCCGATGATACCCTCTTTGCCACGAGGAGTCCTTCCTCTATTCGATGTCTAATGAAGTGATAGTTTCTGTCGATGTGTCTGGATCTCCCATGATCCCTTGGTTCCTTGGCTAAGGCAACTGCACTTTCACTATCACAGAAAATTTCCATTGGCTCCTTTATAGCTGTTACAACTCCAAGGTCTCCAATGAAGTTCTTCAGCCATATCGCCTCCTTTGCTGCCTCGCTTGCTGCTATATACTCTGATTCGCAAGTTGAATCAGCCTGACTGAGAGCGGAAATTATCCCTATCAGTCTGAAAGCTAGCATCACTATACCCTACAACTCTCAAGTCATCACTCCCACCGAGGGTAAGGACCCAGTCCTTAGTCCTCCGTACGTACTTGAGGATATTCTTTAACGCGGTCCAATGAACCTTGCCAGGGTTCCCCTGATATCTGCTAACCATGCTCAAAGCAAAGGCTACATCAGGACGAGTATAAGTCATAACATACATGTGGTCTAGTTTGGGAACTTTACCAGTCCACATCTTATGAGGAGTTTTGGCAACTTTCTTTGTAGAGAACAGCTTAAGGATATGGGCGGCAGTCTCTAAGGCATACCCCCAAAATGAGATTGGTAGTGAAGCTCGACTCATCATGGAACGAACCTATCCAACAAGGTTTGATTGCGCCTCTCAGCCACACCATTAAGCTGTAGTGTCCTAGGAGGTGTCAATTGTAAGATAATCCCACATTCCTTAAGATAGTCGAGGAACTTTGTACTAAGATACTCACCACCACGATCGGATCGAAGCATCTTAATGTTCCTGCCCAATTGATTCTCGACTTCCTGTTTAAACTCTTTAAACCTTTCAAAAGTCTCTGACTTATGCTTGATTAAATAGACATATCCATATCTACTATAATCATCAGTAAAAGTCAAATAATAACGATTAGCATCCCTTGTAGCAGATTTTAAGGGTCCACACACATCCGTGTGCACTAAATCCAACAAACCTTCACCCCTAGCACAAGAACGAGTGAAGGGTGACTTTGTTATTTTTCCAAGTAAGCATGATTCACAACTATCATCTGACTTTAGGTCAAATGACTCCAAGACTCCATCCTTTTGGAGTTGGCCTATGCGTTTCTTGCTCACATGTCCAAGATGACAATGTCATAATGATGCTTTATCCAAGTTATTATTATCAGAAGAATCAATACACAACACATTATTTCCGAGATTATCTACAACAGATACAGCTTCATACACACCATCACAAGGTAATGCTTTAAAATAAAGAACATTATTAAAGAAAGCATTTATTCCACCAATTTCATTATCAAAAGAAAAGGTGAACCCTTGTTTGTACAAAGCAAGAAAGGAAATAATATTTCTTGCCATTTCTGGCAAATAACAACATTTATTCAAATCTAAAGTAAACCCACTACTTAGCAACAAAGAATAAACTCTGATCTTGGTGACAGGTGAAGCTTTCCTATTCCCCATGATCAAGTTTATCTTTCCATGCTCCACATTCTCACTTCTTCTTAGTCCCTGCAAATCATAAAATATATGAATACCACAACCGGTATCAAGGACCCATGAGTTAGAATAGGGTGAGTTATTAGATAGAATAGTGTAAATACCTGCATGGTTGGGTTTAACTTTCCCATCCTTCACATCTTGCTGTTACTTTGGGCAGTTCCGCTTCCAGTGCGACTTTTCATGGCAATAGAAGCATTCAACCTCTTTTGGGTCAGAAGAAGGAGTGATGAAACCTTTCTTGGTTCCACTTGAAGAAGAGCCATCAAGGGTCCTAGCCTTGGTACCCTTCGAAGAGCTCTTCCTCTTCTTCTCTCTACCTTTCCCGATTGCCAAGACAGGGGCGGAGTTTCGAGTAGGAGTAGGAGTGTTAACAACCGACTTACCTTTAAGACCTATTTTTGCGGTCTTTAAGAGTCCTTGAAGTTTGCTGAGTGTGACTTCTTCCTTATTCATGTGATATGTCATGCGTAATTGATCATAGCACCAGGGTAAGGAGTGCAAAATGATATCTATTGCAAGCTCCTCAGGGAAGTTCACATTAATCTTCAGCAAACGATCCACATACCTTTGCATTTTCTGCATGTGGCTCGTGACAGAGTCTCCGTCCTTCATCCTGTTTGTTATCATGGAGCAGATTATTTCATACAGCTCTTGACGAGCACTCTGATGGCATCTTTCCATCATATCTTGGTGCATCTCAAAAGGGTATTAGTCCTCATAGGACTTCTGGAGTTCAGCTGTCATGGTGGCCATCATGATGCATGCCACTTTGGTGGCATCTCTTTCATGAGTCTGGAAGTCAGCGATCTCCTGGGGAGTAGCAGTGGACTCATCGATATCCTTTAGCTCCTTATCGAGGACATATTCCTTGTCCTCGTAACGAGTCACCATCCTGATGTTCCGGATCCAATCCATAAAGTTGGAATCATCGAAGATGACCCTCCCACATAGGTTCATGAGGGAAAAGGAGCCAGTAGGATTTGATCCAGAAGCAGTGTTGTTGGAAGACATCTGAAAAGAAGAGAACAAGATTAGTTTAGATATAAAGAGAGTCCTTAATAAAACACCCAAATGTAATATTAAGGCTAGGATCCAATCACAATATATCATAACTTAGAAGAGGTATGCCGTAATCTAAGTTATAACATATTTGAAAGGTAGGTGAATGACGATTCACCAATTTCCACCATGAAAAACGAAATATAAATATTAGGTTTTTTAATTGGTTCTTAGAAATTCCTAGATTCTTTTTGAGATTCAATGAACTTTTCAAAGGCATGTTTCAATCTCGAGTGTGCCCTCCAAGTTTTGTGATTGGGATACCGAGGATCACAAAACGAGGTGTAAAGTAACCATGCAAATCACTTGGTACCCTTAAAGTTTATCACTCAATCGATGTCCCAGTTAACCACACACGCTCCACCGATACTATGATAATCTTTAAGTCACCCTTTACCTACCTTGTTAAGTCTAACTTAGTATGCCGGTTAACCACACACGCTCCACCAACGACTTAAACAAAGTGTAAAGTGTAATTTCATGGATTAGCACCTTATTCACATTTTCCTAAAGTAACTAAGATTGGGAATTTAATAAAACATTTAGTTACTTTATAATATTCATCATACTTTTAATGAGAATTTATAAGTCCTTGTCCTACCCGTTCGGCTAACAACCCTCCACCGATCAAGGAAGCGGTGGGTGAGAGTGGACACCCATTAAGCTGCCATTTTATAGGCAGCAACCTTATACCCCCCTTATAGACCGGCTTCGTGAATGAGGCCTACTAATGGTAAGACGACTTGCTCTTATATATATATATATATATATTATTAACTTATAATATTATAAAGTATAAGGGTTGATTTTTAACTTTTAAAAATCTAGGGGTTGGAACTAAAGGTTATTAGATGACTTTACATGTTCCAAAACTTGAGGGCAAGTTTTGTAACTTTACAAAACCTTTCACATTCATAACTTATGAGTCATTAAAATGAAGACTCTTCATTTTATAACTTATGTGTTCTTTTAATGGCTTTTAACACAAAGATACTTTTGGTTATCCATAACTTGAGGACAAGTTATGGACTCCATTAAAACACATAAAGATCATGAATTAATCATTTAAACAAGTAACTCCTATGATCTATCAAAACTCATAAGAACATGAATCTTCATATCAAAATTTCAAGAACATATGAACACATATAATCATGAAAAATTGATATTAGCCATTGTAAATGGATTAGAACAACCATTACACCCTCTAAAACAAGTTTTATAACACCAAAACAGTTTAGGGTAATGTTTCTAGTCCATTTCCAGCAGCACAAATCGAATTTCTGCATTCTGCATGGCCGAGTCGTCGAGTGCACGAACTGACTGGCCAAGTTGGTTGCATTTTCACTTGGACTCGTCGAGTCCTCCCCATGGACTCGTCGAGTCCCCTTGTAGATAGCAAAAAAAGGTCGATTTTTATACTATTTTGCATCAAGTATTCACAAAAAAACCAGGCTCTGATACCACTGAAGGGTTTTGAGCATTCTAACACCCCTAAGTGTACATGCAACCCTAGAAAACCTTGGATCTATGTTTGTCTAAAATACATGCAAAATATGATTTCCAAGGTTCATAATCCTATCTAGCATACATGGGGAACTTTTAATCTAAAAGATGGCTAGAATTACATACCTTGTAGTTGATTTTATTCCTTGAAAACCTTGAGAGCCTAGCACCCCAAGTGTGATGCCTCAAATGATTCACACAACACCAAATGCTTTGGAATGACTTTGAGAGAATGTAAACACTCTAAAAATCGGCCTAGCCCTCTCCTGTACTTGTTGTCACCGATTTTGGTGGAGGAGATGTCACTTATATAGTGTGACACATCTAGGGTTACACCATGTAAACCCTAATGTGTCATGACTCTTCATTTCCATGACCCATGTGTTTGTAACTCCCATGGAGCATCCATGGATCATCCTATGGGTTTAACCCAACATGATAATCCATGGAGCATTTTAGCCCACTATACAAGTTATGGGTGATTTACATAATGAACCCATATATTTAATTAGTTATCTTTTGATCACTTAATTAATTCCAAATTAATTCTTGATCAATACTAATTAAATAATACTATTAATATATTAGAACTTATAATATATTAATAAACCACAAGTGTTATTTCTCTCATTTAGTCTATCCAAATGCATGATGCCATGCAACCCAAATGGACCATGCCGGGTCGGGTCAAGTACTTACCAGAAATAGTTATGGACTTAGACACCTTATCCAACAGGCCAGAGGGTCATGGGGAGTACCGAGGTGGTACTCAAGACTATAGAGAGGATCCAGCAGGTTCGGAGCAGGCTTCAAACTACTCAGAGTCGGCAGAAAAGTTATGCCGACAAGCGTCGATTGGACCTGGAGTTCCAGGTCGGGGATATGGTACTCCTGAAAGTGTTGCCTTGGAAGGGCGTCATTCGATTCAGGAAGCGAGGCAAGCTGGACGCTTCAGGGTTATAGCCTGGGTGGGCAAGGTAGCATATAGGCTGGAACTGCCAGCCGAACTCAGTCAGATTCATAGCACTTTTCACGTCTCCCAGTTGCGGAAGTGTCTGGTGGATGATTCGGCAGTAGTGCCATTAGAGGATATTCAGGTGGATGACAGCCTGAACTACATCGAGCGCCCAGTGGCGACCCTTGACAGGAAATCGAAGGATCTGAGGAACAAGAGAGTGGAGCTGGTAAAGGTGCAGTGGCAGCACCGCAAGGGCTCGGAATGGACCTGGGAGCCGGAAGACGAGATGAGGGAGCATTACCCCGAGCTTTTCAGGACCCAGTAGCAGACTTCGAGGACAAAGTCTAAAATAAGTAGGGGAGATTTGTAACACCCGATTCCTGGTATGCATTTAATTCAAGAATTCTTATATTTTATCTAGGACTCGACGAGTTGGGGGCCCAACTCGTCGAGTAGACTCGTGATCTGCGGGATGTTTAAGTGATTTACTCGACGAGTCAGGAGACTGACTCGGCGAGTAGATGTTGTTTGAGTGAAACCCTAAATTTGAGGGTTTGCACCCTATTTAAACAACTTATCTCTCCCCATCTCAGCCTCCATTGTCCGTTATACTTCCAGAAGACATTAGCCTGAAACCCTAGCCTTGTTTGAGTGTTCTAAGGCCATTTTTGTGCATTTTGGTGGATTGTGAAGGTTGAGAAGAGGAAAGGAGCTTGGGAGTTCAAGTTGAAGCTAGAAGATCCAGAGATTGTGTTCCATTTCCAGCTCATTTAAGGTAAAAATCTTCTATCTTGGTCTTCCATGTGTTTAATCATCTTTAGGGCTTGGATTTTGGCATATTTGGGGCATTCTAAGCAATTTTCGGGTTTTGAAGTGTAATATGGAGTTATGGCTTCAGATCTTGGACTTTGGAGGGGTCTCATGGCATAAAGGTGCCAACTTTATGTCCATGAGAGCCCCATGCATCTTGTAGACATCATTTGTGGTCATTTAGAGCTTAAAGACCCATGCATGGACGTAAAGTTCGTGGCTTTACGTGCTATATCGACCCTAGGAGGTCAGATCTACCCTTTGGATGAGCTGAGCTTAACAGAAATCGATTTTATGGACATGGACTTTGGTGGACTCGGCGAGTCGTTCTTGGCACTCGGCGAGTCGGGTACTGGTTCCCCCAAACCTTTGCTGTTTTGGGGGATCTGATTGAGTCTAGTAAAGGACTCAACAAAGATGGACGAGACAATAGACCTGGAAATCATGGGGCTCGTCGAGTTGTTTTTGGGACTCAGCGAGTCCAAGGCAATCTCCCAACCCATGAAGATGAACTCGACGAGTTGTTCATACAACTCGGCGAGTCATAGACTGGACACATTCATATGAGGAAAATAAACGCGACGAGTTCAAGGATGAACTCGGCGAGTCGGTTGAAGATGGTCCCGATATTATGGTTGAAGGAGAACCCGTCGAGTTCTTGCTAGACTCGACGAGCAGAGTTGGGAGTTGTATTGAGCTGGAGGAGTATGGACTTGACAAGTTGGTAGACCAACTCGGCGAGTCAAGTCAACTGGATGTTGACTTTGACCAAAGTTGACTTTGACCGGGATTTCAGTTGACCCTAGTAAGGGTTACAAGTACAAATTGATAACTTAGAAGGGTTGTCGTGTAGGGATTAAGGAGTCGAGGAGAGTTGATTTTAACGCCAAGTAGAGTTCAGACACTACACGACATTGAGGTGAGTTACCTTCCAGTAGAAGTGGGTGTAAGGAACCAAGGCCAGCTCACTAGTAGTTGTTTAGTTCAGACGATGGTTTTTGTGATAATTGTCTGGTTTGCTATGGTTGTTATGTGTGTATGCTAGCATGATGTGTTATATGTGATAGTATTGGTAGGTAGGAACTAGTCCCCGATTTGGTCCCTAGGACCAATGAGTAGGTCGGACGCCCCAGATATGTCTGACAGCATGATTATAATATGATATTATATGCCAGTACTAGGGGTGAAATAGTCCCCGTGACCGGCTAAAATAGACCGGAGGGTAGGTCGGCACCCCTGAATGGCCTGACATGGGTAGGTCAGCACCCCAGAACGGCTTGACATGGGTAGGTCAGCACCCCAGAACGGCTTGACATGGGTAGGTCGGGCACCCCAGAATTGCCCGACAATATGTATGTTGTTTGGTATGTTGTATGGTGGGGGAACTCACTAAGCTTTGTGGTTACAGTTTCAGTTTTAGTTTCAGGTACATCTTCATCCAAGGGGAAGGAGCCGGCGGTGTAGCAGCGCATCACACACACATGATTTCCGCATGGAGTTTTCTGCAATTGTACTCTGATTTTCCTTACTTTTGATGATATGGTTTTGAGACACGATATTATGTTTTTATAAATTGATGTAACATTGGCAATGTTTTGGTAAACTATTTATAAATTACTTAATTAAAAATGAATTTTTTAGCATTGAAAATGGGGATGTTACACCCAGCTTGCTCCGCTTCCTAAATCGAATGACGCCCTTCCAAGGCGACACTTTCAGGAATACCATATCCCCGACCTGGAACTCGAGGTCCGAACGATGCTGGTCGGCATAACTTTTCTGCCGACTCTGAGATGTCTGAAGCCTGCTCCGAACCTGATGGATCTTCTCCATAGTCTTGAGTACCACTTCGGTACTCCCCATGACCCTCTGACCAACCTCACCCCAACATATCGGGGTCCTGCACTTCCTCCCATACAACATCTCGAAAGGAGGACAATCAATACTCGCATGATAGCTGTTATTATAGGAGAACTCAGCCAAAGGAAGGTAAGTATCCTGAGTACCTCCGAAGTCTAAAATAGATGCCCGCAGCATGTCCTCCAGAGTCTGGATGGTCCGCTCACTCTGACCATCCGTCTGCGGGTGAAAAGCAGTGCTGAAGTGCATACGAGTACCCAACTCGTCGTGAAACTTCTTCCAGAATCTGGAAGTAAACCGCACGTCTCGATCTGAAATCACTGAGACTGGCACTCCGTGCCGAGCTACTACCTCTCGTATGTAGATATCGGCCAACTTCTTGGCCGAGATGCTCTCCTGGATCGGTATGAAATGGGCACTCTTGGTCAGCCGATCCACGATGAACCAAATCGAATCCACTCCCCGTGCAGTCCTGGGAAGCTTTGTGATGAAATCCATAGTAATATCTTCCCATTTCCACATAGGAATGTCCAACGGCTGCATCTTGCCATGCGGCCTTTGGTGCTCGGCCTTGACATTCCTGCAGGTCAGGCATCTCTCAACAAACCAGGCTACGTCCCTCTTAATGCAGGGCCACCAATAAGCAGGACGAAGATCCATGTATATCTTCTTCGCCCCGGGATGAATAGAAAACTTGGATTTGTGCGCCTCCTCCATCAATACCTGGCGCACACCCCCATGATATGGGACCCATACTCTACGGTGCAGCGTCAACAATCCACGACTGTCATAATCAAATGAGGAAACCTGACCCATAATACGCTCACTCTTACGATGTTCCTCCTTCATGGCCTCCTGCTGGGCCTCCCGAATCCGCTCCAATAGAGGAGTAACAACCGTCATCCTCATACAGATATCCCTGATCGACGCTACCTTGCGGCTAAGCGTGTCGGCCTCGACATTGGCCATCCCCGGGTGGTAGAGGATCTCGCAATCATAATGCTTTACCACATCAAGCCACCGACGCTGTCTCATATTCAGATTTGGCTGATCCATGAGATACCTCAGGCTCTTGTGGTTCGTGTAAATGGTACAAAGAACCCCATAGAGGTAATGACGTCAAATCTTGAGGGCGAAAACAACAGCCCCCAGCTCCAAATCATGCGTCGGATAGTTCGCCTCGTGAGGCTTCAACTGCCTCGAAGCGTAAGCGATAACATGCCCTCTATGCATTAATACCGCGCCAAAACCTGATATGGACGCATCGCGATACACTACAAAATCGTCCATGCCCTCTGGCAGGGCTAAGATTGGTGCCTCGCACAATCTCTGTCTCAACATCTCAAATGCGGCCTGCTGCTCAGGCCCCCAGCGAAAGACCACGGCTTTCCTCGTTAACCGGGTTAGGGGCACGACTATCTTGGAGAAGTCCTGAATGAATCTCCGATAATAGCCTGCCAGCCCCAAAAAGCTCTGAATCTTAGATGGAGACCTCAGAACCTCCCACCTCATCACGACCTCTACCTTGGCCGGGTCAACCGAAATCCCGTTCTGGTTGACAAGGTGCCCAAGAAACTGCACCTCGCCCAACCAGAACTCGCACATGGAGAACTTAGCATACAAGTTATCCCTCCTCAACGTATCCAAAACCTCCCGCAAGTGTTCCTCACGCTGCTCCTGCAACTTGGAATAAACCAAGATGTCGTCAATGAAAATGATCACAGACCTATCCAACATCGGCCTACACACACGGTTCATGAGATCAATGAATGCGGCAGGAGCATTGGTGAGCCCAAAAGTCATCACCACGAACTCATAGGGACCATATCGCGTTCGAAAGGCAGTCTTCTGCACATCCTCCTTTCTGACCCTCATCTGATGATAACGCGAACGCAAATCAATCTTGGAGAACCAAGATGCTCCTTGAAGCTGCTCAAAGAGATCATCAATCCTTGGGAGTGGGTAACGGTTGTTCACCATTACCTTCTTCAGCTCCCGGTAATCTATACACATCCGATGCGACCCGTCCTTCTTTTTCACAAATAAAATCGGGGCTCCCCAAGGTGAACTGCTCGGGCTAATGAATCCCTTGTCTAACAGCTCCTGCAGCTGTGTAGACAACTCTTGCATCTCAGGGGAGCCAGCCGATACTGTACCTTGGTATCGGAGCCGCACCAGGGACTAGGTCGATCCTGAACTCTACCTGCCTCTCCGGAGGTATTCCAGACAACTCCTCTGGAAATACAATTGTGAACTCTCGTACCACTGGCACATCACTCACTGTCGCCTTACCCGCCTCCCAGGTATCCAAGACATAGACGACATACCCTGCACACCCCTGTAGGAGATAGTGCCTAGCTCTCGCTGCTGAACAGAAAGCTGGTTCCTGCTGTGGCCCCTCGCCCTGAATTACCAGCTCTCCCCCACTTGGGGTCCTAATCCGCACCAACTGTTGCGCGCAGTCGATCACCTCCCCATTGGGGCTCAACCAATCCATCTGATGATAACCTTGTTCCCCCGCAATGGTATGTGAACCAAATCTACCAAGTAGCGCTCTTCGTACAACCTCAGAACACAATCTCTGAAAACCTCTAATGCCAGCACTGATCGGTCGTCCGAAATCTCAACCTCTAGGGGGCAGTCTAACATGCCCGAAGACTCAGGAAACCTCTTGCTAAGTGCAAGAGACACAAACGATCGGGTAGAACCCGAATCAAACAACACCTGAACTGGAATACCGTTCACATGGAACGATCCTAAACAGAGCACATAACATAACATATCAAAATCACAGGAACATAATATAAAACTTTAGAGAGAAGAAATCATACCCGTCACCACATCGGGTGCGGCACGTGCCTCCTCGGCTGTCAACTGAAAGGTTCGGCTCCGCACCACTGAAGCCTCTATCTTCACCTTCTGGCCATCCGTAACTCATGCAGTCGCTGGAGTCAGCGCCACCACCGACGCTGCTACTGATGTTGCTGACAACCTAGGGCAGTTGGCCTTTTTATGTCCCCTCTGATTGCAATGGAAGCAAATCAGGTCTGATGTCCGAACTGTGGGGGCGTGGACAGTACAATCCCTGCTAATGTGCCCCGACTTGCCGCACTTGTAGCAGCCTGAAGATCCCACTCTACAAGCTCCCTCATGCGGCCTCTCGCATTTCCTGCAGCAGCTCTGGCCCGGCTGGCCCTTCGACCTAATGTCGGATCCCTTGGGTTTCTTCCCCGAAAGCCTCGTAACCTGCTCAGTCTCTGCCTTCCTCTTCTTGAGGTGCTCCAAATCAATCTCCCTCTCCCGCGCCCTAGCAATCATGGACTCCAGGGTCGGGCAAGCTGAATAGCTGACATGCTCCCGAATATCAGCCCTCAACATATCATTATAGCGGGTCTTCCGCATCTCCTCATCCCCCGCATACTGAGGTACCAACAACAAGCTCTCCCTGAACTTGGCAGTGATCTCCGCCACTGTCTCGGTCGTCTGTCTCATGTCAAGAAACTCTCTGGCCAACTGCTGAAGCTCCACAGCTGGCGCAAACTCAGCCCTAAACCTAGTCACGAAATCTGACCACGTCATAGCCTCGATGGTTGGGGCTCCCACTGAGTCATTGAGTGACTTCTACCAATCCCTAGCTCTATCCCTCAAACAACCTGCACCAAAGCGTACCTTCGACCCCTCCAGGCAGAAGCTCGTCAACTGCGCAGACTCAATGTCTGCGATCCATCTCCTAGCAGCAATGGGGTCCTTCACCCCGTGAAAGTCTGGTGCACCACTCCCCCTGAAGTCCTTGAACGACAGTGTGTTCATACCCGACTGGCTGGACGTCGAGTCCCTCCTGAATTGTCACACCCCGCTAAAGCGGAAACACGAGGCAAGACAATATAAAGGGTTTCATAGCAAAAGTGAAAAGACAACACCAACCATAGTATTAAAAATCATTACAAATTTACAATGGTTTTGAACAACTTTTAAAACAGATTACAATGTAAATTGCAATACAACACATGCGAATGCTCCTAAAAGTGATGTGTCTCTACGTGCCTCTTACTAGATGATTCCTGAAAAACCATGTAAAACGAGCGTTAGCTATAAAAATAGTTGGTGAGTACTCACAGATTAAAATAATAATATTGGTTTCATGAATAGAAATCAAGTTTTGATAAAAGTTTCCATAAATGAAAATATATTGTTAAAATGAGTAATCAAGTTCATTGCTACAAGGAGAAAACAATTTCATTGCTAAAACATGTATATAAGTTTCCAATAATAAAATTTCGATGTTGTAATGAGAAACAAAGTTCATTGCTACAATTAATAAACAAGTTTATTGCCATAATTAATAACAATTTTGTATGTGTATGAGCAAACAATGAGTTCACAACCAAGCCTATGACTGATGCCCTATCAAGATCTATGCTTATCGTTCCATAGATAAATATGGTATCATGCACTCCAGCAATCGGGCGAGTGAGGAGTTGTCAATTCCTAATAGCGCTATCCATAATGACCATTGGCTCAAAGAGTAAATGGTTGGATTAAAGTATAAGGGAAGGGACTTAAGACGATAAGGCCTCATGTTTCAAGTTTCATAAACATACATAGCAAATATAACAATCAATTTTGATACAAATCAATTTAAATACAACGAACAATAAATAGATTTTCAGACTTGCTTTTCCACCCCAAAACATATAAAAACCAAAAATAGGGGAATGCGTGAATACTCACAATATGCATTGAGATGATGCAAATGGTGCCTTCAACTACGATCCACTTGTACCACTATCGATTCCTACATGATGTTACACACTAATGAGTCTCTAATAGAAAGCTAACACTAGTATATTTGCTACTACAATAGAATTATGCCAATATTGTGTCAAAATTTAATATTGATAAGTTAAAAACATATTTCTGTGATTCAATGAATCAATTGTTATATAACAATTTAAGTGGAAAATTCACATTATTGAAATGTTAATATTTAGCATTTTAAGAGGTGTTCCAATGATTAAAAATTCAAAAACTAAATCAATTTGGTTCTAAACTTTCCCAAACTTTTCATTTCAGTTTTAATTGAAGTCAAAGACCTTAAGATAAATTTTCTTTAATTTTTGATTTGTCTAACTATTTTTCACCATTTAATTCCTTGAATAATCATTAAATAATGGAAAAATAGTAAACTATCATGAAAAATTCTTATAATTTTTGTGTAACTGTTTTACAGTGTACATAATCTGGGAAAATATTAATATGTGTTTTCAAAAAGTTTTGTGCATTTAAGTGTATTAAATCTTGGGAAAATAGAAGAAAAATAGCATATAGAAGAGAAAAATCATCAAAATTTATATGTAGAATCCTAATATATTAAAAGGTGCTCTCGTAAATTTTCATTATTTTTGGATGAGGAAAACTATTTGTCCTGTTTTTAGTCCATTATAAACACAAAAATCATGGGAAAATAGATATACATTTTTAAAAATTCCCAAAATATTTGTCTGAGTCTTAAACATAAGGTAGAAGCTGCGAAAAATAATAGATAATATTTTCACCTTCGCTAAAGTGGTTTTATGATTTAATGGAGCTAAATAAAAGGAAAATTCAAAACCATACTAAACAGTAACAACAATGCATGAAACCTCATGAGAGACGTTTATTAACTAAAAGGATCATCCACAATTTTTTCCAGAATTTATTTACAAGTGTAAGTATTTTACATGCTTTAACACTCTATTTATTTTATTATTTTCATGTAAAAATAAATAAAATATATATTGAGCTGAAAATTTCCAGAATGCATCTTCACACAATTTAATATCAACGAAAAATAGTTTTCTTATTTTTGATGTGGAAAACATGCCTAAAGGCTCAATAAATAATAGAGAAAATTTGATACTTGTGATTTTGGTAAAGATTATTGATGTTACTTTGAGAATTTTTGCAATATGTTTCAAAGACTTTTAAATCAAGATCTTTTTGTACCTCTTAATACATGATGTTAAGTGCTCAAATTACATTTTCCTTGATTTTTAGTGAGGAATAAGACCTTTGAACATGCAATACAAAACTAGTATTCACAAAAAGGTCCTGATTAAGCAACAGTTTTGTAAAAATTCCTAAAAATCGAAATATTGCAATTTTTCAGTGAGGTCAGATGGGTTTGAAATCTAACTCAACATATTATATTTCAGAAAAAGAATCTAGAATTTTGGTTAAGAAATGAGTGAGATATGGTAGTTTAAAGTCAGGTAAACAAATCTAGCAGATTGCATGCATGATGATTGGTTAGAAACTTGAGTTTTCATCATTTCATTGAGTAAAGCTTTTGAAATATTTTAAAGATATCATGATACATGCATGTTATGGTCATGTTTACAGAGATCAAATATATTTAAAAATCATAATTTACATACATGCATTAAAATACAAAAATCTTATTTCTCAAGAACTCTTAAAAATGAGTTTGATGTTTTGATCCTTAAAATCGATTTTTGCACTAAGATCATTAACATGCAACCTTGTTTAACATACATTCATGGTGGTAAAACACATCCATGATGTTATAATAACCATTTTAACAAAAAGAAAACAAGTTTGAAGAAGATGAAGAAGTAGAAGTCGGTTTTTGAAGTAAAATGCACATGCATGGCTTAAATAATTGTTGTGGATCTTCAAGAGATGTATGTTCTTTACCTTAAATTTATTTGTGGCTTGAAAAACCCTTATGAATCTCCATAATTTTGTGGTTAAGAGGCTGTGGTTGTGGTGTTTGGAGAAAAAAAATAGAGAGAAGGTAGAGAGAGTTTTATAGAGAGAGAAAGAAGAAAGATGTGTGTGTTGAAGAATAAGAGTGTGAGAGAGAGATATGGGAAGAGAGGGGTCCGAAATTTTGAGTATATTACCCCTTTCTCATTCATTTTGTTTTATAAAATTTAAGTTCTTTTATAAAATATCTAAATTTTATATAAAATGTGCACTAAAATCAAGTTTTTATTCATAAAACCTTGATTTTTGATTTATAAATTAAGGATAAATGTTAATGAGTTAAATTTTATTTTCCTTGAATAAATATTTATAATTTTAATTATTATAAGATCATATTATGAGGCTCATAACTATTTTTATAGAATTGTTAAGGTTAAATTTCATAAATTTAGGTTTTTAGGGCATTTAGGGTTTTTGAGATTTTTAAATCTTTGGATATCAAAATCAATAGAATCTTTGAGACATAAATTTATCTTATGGTATTATAACTCTTTTTATAGGTATAAATAATTTTTGTAACTTATTTTATCGGTTTATTGGCATTCTATGTAGTGATTCCGAGATTCAAGCGAAATTGAGGAATCAAGTATACTAGTCCTAGTTTTCAACTCTGACTTAAGTTCCAACGAGACTAGGACCTAATTTCTACCACTAGGTCAAGTTCATGATGTGTGTATATGATTCATGAAAAGGTGTTCGAGTCAAAGAGTGACCTAAATATGGATATTCACTACAGTTAAGTAGTTGTAAAATTCACATATCAACGTGAAATCTAAGTATACTATCCATTCATTCTAATTGTTTACAAGTTTCTAGTAGGCTATAACTTAGTTTCTAGTTACTAAGTCTAGTATGTGTCGTGCCTACATGAACAACTAAGTTTATCAAATCTAGATCCGACTCGAATTTTGACGGTTGTCACAGTCTCCCCCGGTTGAATGAATTTCGTCCCGAAATTTAATTCGTGACGTATTCTATTAGAACTTAGCCGAATACAGTTGTACAGCAGGAGAGTGGTGACTTGAAAGGCTCTTTGATTATTTTGGGTTAATTCCTCAAGAGAAGAACCCAACTCTTTAGCTATAATCAAATTAATGTTTCCTTAATTCGAGTTCTTTCGTCTAGATTATGGAAAATTTGGATCATGGAATCATGATCTAACCATGGCGACCTAGTCGAAAATGATCATCTCGTTAGATATTATTTGAATTAAGAGAGCGGTATAAGTTTTGCTAAAGCACCAACTGCACTGAGCGTTAAATCCGCATTGATCCTTAAGTTGCATTCTAAATTAGCACTAAGTGTAAATTCGCCATCTAATAACGAAGGGATTAAGAACAATTTATTCACTTCCAGGTTGGCTACTAAATATGGAAAATATATATAATCTGAAATAAGAAGGGGTAGCACGGATGAAAAAGAAGTGATCGAGGGTAAGTTCCTAAAGATACGCACTAAGGGTAAGCAACGAAGTTTTGGTACCTCTCGAATGTAAAGGCTATTTAAGTGTCGTCTATAAAATAAATTACGAAACGATCGAGGATTTACGAAGCAATATTTACTACCACGGTTACTCTTACTAAAATAAAACAATATTCGAAGAATATATATATATATATATATATATATATATATATATATATATATATATATATATATATATATATATATATATATATATATATATATATAGAGAGAGAGAGAGTCATTGTTGCAAATGGAGGCGATTAAATCACATTGTGTAGATAGCACTTTAAGTGTTTAGAAGTGATAAAAATCTCACTGTTATCAAAATGTATGTTTAGAAATGATAATTAATCTCACTATTATCAAAATATGTAATAATTCCAAGATAATGAAAATACATGTGTGGCGATCAAACGAAGTAGTAAAATAATATAAAGATTAATTAAGGTTACAGGTTTAAGTCATCAATAAGGGAATTTATACAAAAATATTTTGATTACTCTTTTGAAAAATTGTCTAATTGTCTAAGTCGGGACAAATTCAAGCTTAAGAGTCAGAATATTTATGAAAACAAAGTTGAGAGTTTAGGAACTCACTGAAAATTACAAAGTAGAATGCTATTTTTAAGAAATGAATAAAAATACCGATCATTGAAAATAGTGCATTCTTAGTTTAGTGTTTCTACAAAAACAATCATTTAGAAAATAGATAATCGTAAAATTCAAAACTTTTGATGTATTTAAAGAAAAGAAGAAACATAAGGATACATATCCTTCACATATATTTTTCGGATATAGAAAAATTATAAGCATAAGGGTATTCATCTTGTGTATTACTTATAAGGAAAAATACAATGAAACTTGCATTTTAAATCAAGTTTCCGAATTTAGAACGAAAGAACAAATGTAAATAAGGATTACTTGTTTATTGTAGATTTCAAAATAAAAACAAGATGTATATGGTAAAAGGCGTAATTGAATATATCAAAGTTGACTAAATCAAAATTATGCCTCACAACTATACACGTATTAATCGCTCAAAACGAAAGGGTAGACTTCTAGTCTTTATGTATACGAACATGATAACAGGAGAAGCAAAATAGACAGAAACAAAGTTAGACAATATATTATGTTAATATTATGGCGTACGAGATCTAAAATCAGAAGGAGAGCGAGAAATAAAGTTCGGGGGAAAGAAAAAGGAAGGTAGCGGCGGCAATGATTGTTATTGTTAAAATTTTAAGAACAATACATATAGGTAGATTTAAAACCAGGTTGAGATATATTTCAAACTTCAATATTTGATGTATGTTGATGGTTACATAGACATGTGGGAGTTTTAAAGTGTTTGCTAAGGATTGCTAAAAATTCATAAGTTATCTATTAAGTTAAACTCCATTTGTGAAAAAAAAAAAATAGAAAGAGGCCCTACAAATGGCAATTGAAAATCTAACAATTTTGACTTTTTAGACTGAAGTCCAACAATAATTAAAATGGATAAGGTAAAGACTCAATATATTTAGAAGAATAATTATTCATTGTTGAGAGTGTATCACTGGAAATTTAAAACTGAACACTAAGTTTTCAAATGCTATAAATTTTAAAAACTTTATAGATTATAAAACCATATTGAAGCAAAGTACACAAATTAGGTATGTTTTGAAATACAAGCATTAGAGATGTCTTATAAACATGTCTGAAGTAGAAATTTGCATAAATATCATGTTGGGTTTCGAGAAAACACATTAAAGTAAATTACAATGTCTAAATGAGAAAGCTGTTAAAAGTGTCAAAACAAAAGTGTTTTGAAGATTCGATGAAACTTTTTCACATAATAAGAACTTCAATGTCATATGTTTAAGTTTTATAGCATAGAGTTTAAACACTTTTATAAAAGAAAATGTTTCTAAGTTTTTCGAAAACGTGTCAAAATAGTAAGCAAGGATTAAAATGGTTTACATGCCCTTAAAAGCACATCTATCCATTGAAATGGATTTAAAATGAAATTAAAATAGCAAGGTTAAAACAAATATTGGTTAAATTGAGTTTTGAAGAAAAGTGTTAAGTTAAAGCAAGTTGTCAAAAGATTTTTAGCGAGAATATGGTTTACATTGTTAGGAAATGTCTACTAAGTTGAATGAAGTGGTTATAAAATATTTTATCGATGATAAATAAAACCGATGAAGCGAAATAATTTTTCAATGGAAGATTAAGAAGTAAGGAGAAAGTATGTTAGTGTAGTTGATCGTACCTAAATACTAAGGCGAGTACAAAACGAGTATAAGGCGAGTGCCGATGTCTTTTCCCCAAAATAAAGGACAAGAAAAATTGTTTGAAAAACATTTTATGGTGTCAATGCAGTTGACGACCTTTTATAGAGGTCAAAGGGATATCCTATGTTAAGTTTTAACCTCAAAGTGGAAACAACCTAGAGCTAAATCGTAGCGTAGAAATAAGATCTCACATATAGGTTAAACTTCCGTGTCTCCTTGTGAGTCGAATCCGGAATGCCCGCCAATGGTATCCAAGTGATTACTTAGTGGCGACTCATCTACCTCCTTACGCGATGCTCCAATTATCATTCGTGTCGGTATCGAAACGCTTTTTCCTAGTTGTAACTCTAATACGAAGACGATGAAGAGTTATTAAGGAATAATTGGTATAGGTTTCGACTTAAGATTATTACTAGTGTATATCTAGCTACTAACCTTACATCTAAAGTCAATAGCTACCGAGGAATACCCATTCTTAGTACTATGTGCATTGCTCCTAGAGTGGCTAGTGATATAACCTAAGTGGTTAACCTAGCACTTGATAAGGGACAAAAATATTTCTAAATAAAGGCATTGTTATAAAAGTGCACTTAGTTTCTAAGTGTATCTATATGAATGCCTATAATATGCAATGACCGTACACACACCGAAAAATTTTGTTTTTCAAAAGTTTAAGTTGAAAATTGTTTTATACATAATTCTACTATAACCGTTTCCAGCCTCACATTAACTTTCCTTAATTAAGCATAGTTGGCCAGGCTATACTTAATTAAAGTCCAATAATGCGTACTCGAATTAGTTATACCAGTAGTATGTTCTATATTTTAAAAACGTTTAGAAATTTTTTGGCTATAGTTGTGGTTCTCCAAAGGAAAACCGGTATTCTCTATAACCTTCGGCTCTGATACCATTTCTGTCCCACCCCGCTAAAGCAGAAACACGAGGCATGGCAGTATAAAGGGTTTCATAGCAAAAGTGAAAAGACAACACCAACCATAGTATTAAAAATCATTACAAATTTACAATGGGTTTGAACAGCTTTTAAAAGAAATTACAATGTTAATTGAAATACAACACATGCGAATGCTCCTAAAAGTGATGTGTCTCTACGTGCCTCTTACTAGATGATTCCTGAAAAAGCATGTAAAATGAGCGTCAACTATAAAAATAGTTGGTGCGT
Organism: Lactuca virosa; assembly: GCF_052849685.1. Lineage (NCBI taxonomy): Eukaryota > Viridiplantae > Streptophyta > Magnoliopsida > Asterales > Asteraceae > Lactuca > Lactuca virosa. The sequence continues at coordinate 189,557,834 of NC_136430.1, forward strand.
ACTCACAGATTAAAATAATAATATTCGTTTCATGAATCGAAATCAAGTTTTGATAAAAGTTTCCATAAATGAAAATATATTGTTAAAATGAGTAATCAAGTTCATTGCTACAAGGAGCAAACAATTTCATTGCTAAAACATGTACATAAGTTTCCAATAATAAAATTTCGATGTTGTAATGAGAAACAAAGTTCATTGCTATAATGAGCAACGAAGTTCATTGCTATAATTAATAAACAAGTTTATTGCCATAATTAATAACAATTTTGTATATGTATGAGCAAACAATGAGTTCACAACCAAGCCTATGACTGATGCCCTATCAAGATCTATGCTTATCGTTCCATAGATTAATATGGTATCATGCACTCCAGCAATCGGGCGAGTGAGGAGTTGTCAATTCCTAATAGCGCTATCCATAATGAACATTGGCTCAAAGAGTTAATGGTTGGATTAAAGTATAAGGGAAGGGACTTAAGACGATAAGGCCTCATGTTTCAAGTTTCATAAACATACATAGCAAAATATAGCAATCAATTTTGATACAAATCAATTTAAATACAACGAACAATAAATAGATTTTCGGACTTGCTTTTCCACCCCAAAACATTTAAAAACCAAAAATAGAGGAATGCGTGAATACTCACAATATGCATTGAGATGATGCAAATGGTGCCTTCAACTACGATCCACTTGTACCACTATCGATTCCTACATGATGTTACACACTAATGAGTTTCTAATAGAAATCTAACACTAGTATATTTGCTACTACAATAGAATTATGACAATATTATGTCAAAATTTAATATTAATAAGTTAAAAACATATTTCTGTGAAAATTAAATTTCAATGAATCAATTGTTATATAACAATTTAAGTTGAAAATTCTCATTATTGAAATGTTAATATTTAACATTTTAAGAGGTGTTCCAATGATTAAATATTCAAAAACTAAATCAATTTGGTTCTAAACTTTCCCAAACTTTTCATTTCAGTTTTAATTGAAGTCAAAGACCTTAAGATAAATTTTCTTGAATTTTTGATTTGTCTAACTATTTTTCACCATTTAATTCCTTGAATAATCATAAAACCATGGAAAAATAGTAAATTATCATGAAAATTTCTTATAATTTTTGTGTAACTGTTTTACAGTGTACATAATCTAGGAAAAATATTAATATGTGTTTTCAAAAAGTTTAACACAATTTTTCTGATTTTTGTGCATTTAAGTGTACTAAATCTTGGGAAAATAGAAGAAAAATAGCATACAGAAGAGAAAAATCATCAAAGTTTATATGTAGCATCCTAAAATATTAGAAGGTGCTCTGGTAAATTTTCATGAATTTTGGTTGAGGAAAACTATTTTTCTTGTTTTTAGTCATATATAAACACAAAAATCATGGAAAAATAGATATACATTTTTAAAAATTACCAAAATATTTGTCTGAGTCTTAAACATAAGGTAGAAGCTGCGAAAAATAATAGATAATATTTTCATCTTCCCTAAAGTGGTTTTATGATTTAATGGAACTAAATAAAAGGAAAATTCAAAACCATACTAAACCGTAACAACAATGCATGAAACCTCATGAGAGACGTTTATTAACTAAAAGGATCGTCCACAATTTTTTCCAGAGGTTATTTACAAGCGTAAGTATTTTATATGCTTTAACACTCTATTTTCTTATTATTTTCATGTAAAAATAAATAAAATATATATTGAGCTGAAAATTTCCAGAATGCATCTTCACACAATTTGATATCAACGAAAAATAGTTTTCTTATTTTTGATGTGGAAAACATGCCTAAAGGCTCAATAAATTATAGAGAAAATTTGATACTTGTGATTTTGGTAAAGATTATTGATGTTACTTTGAGAATTTTTGCAATATGTTCCAAAGACTTTTGAATCAAGATCTTTTTGTACCTATTAATAAATGATGTTAAGTGCTCAAATTAAATTTTCCTAGATTTTTAATGAGGAATAAGACCTTTGAACATGCAATACAAAACTAGTATTCACAAAAAGGTGCTGATTGAGCAACAGTTTTGTAAAAATTGCTAAAAATCGAAATATTGCAATTTTCCAGTGAGGTCAGATGGGTTTGGTTAAGAAATGAGTGAGATATGACAGTTTAAAGTCAGGTAAACAAATCTGGCAGATTGCATGCATGATGATTGGTTAGAAAAGTGAGTTTTCATCATTTCATTGAGTAAATCTTTTGAAATATTTTAAAGATATCATGATCCATGCATGTTATGGTCATGTTTCCAGAGGTCAAATATATTTAAAAATCATAATTTACATATATGCATTAAAATACAAAAATCTTATTTCTCAAGAACTCTTAAAAATGAGTTTGATGTTTTGATCCTTAAAATCGATTTTTGCACTAAGATCATTAACATGCAACCTTGTTTAACATACATGCATGGTGGTAAAACACATCCATGATGTTATAATAACCATTTTAACAAAAAGAAAACAAGTTTGAAGAAGATGAAGAAGTAGAAGTCGGTTTTTGAAGTAAAATGCACATGCATGGCTTAAATCATTGTTGTGGATCTTCAAGAGATATATGTTATTTACCTTAAATTTATTTGTGGCTTGAAAAACCCTTATGAATCTCCATAATTTTGTGGTTAAGAGGCTGTGGTTGTGGTGTTTGGAGAAAATAAAATTAGAGAGAAGGTAGAGAGAGTTTTCTAGAGAGAGAAAGAAGAGAGATGTGTGCGTGTTGGAGAATGAGAGTGTGAGAGAGAGATATGGGAAGAGAGGGGTCCAAAAATTTGAGTATAATACCCCTTTCTCAATCATTTTGTTTTATAAAATTTAAGTTCTTTTATAAAATATCTAAATTTTATATAAAATGTGCACTAAAATCAAGTTTTTATTCATAAAACCTTGATTTTTGATTTATAAATTAAGGGTAAATGTTAATGAGTTAAATTTTATTTTCCTTGAATGAATTTTTATAATTTTAATTATTATAAGATCATATTATGAGGCTCATAACTATTTTTATAGAATTGTTAAGGTTAAATTTCATAAATTTAGGTTTTTAGGGCATTTAGGGTTTTTGAGATTTTTAAATCTTTGGATATCAAAATCAATAGAATCTTTGAGACTTAAATTTATCTTATGGTATTATAACTCTTTTCATAGTTATAAATAATGTTTGTAACTTATTTTATCAGTTTATTGGCATTCTATGTAGTGATTCCGAGATTCAAGCGAAATTGAGGAATCAAGTATACTAGTCCTAGTTTTCAACTCTGACTTAAGTTCCAACGAGACTAGGACCTAATTTCTACCACTAGGTCAAGTGCATGATGTGTGTATATGATTCATGAAAAGGTGTTTGAGTCAAAGAGTGACCTAAATATGGATATTCACTACAGTTAAGTAGTTGTAGAATTCACATATCAATGAGAAATCTAAGTATACTATCCATTGATTCTAATTGTTTCCAAGTTTCTAGTAGGCTATAACTTAGTTTCTAGTTACTAAGTCTAGTATGTGTCGTGCATACACGTACAACTAAGTTTATCAAATCTAGAACCGACTCGAATTTTGAGGGTTGTCACATGAATGCCTAGAGGCGATCCTCCATCAACTCGATAATCCCCTCCTTGATTGACCCGAAAATGATAGGGGTCGACTCAAGGATACCTCTAGTAATCTCAGACGCGATGAACTCGCGTAAACTGTCATCAACCTGCTCGGATCCCGCACCCGAGCCTGATCCAGAACCGGATCCAGACCCCGAACCTCCCTCTCCATGATGCGTAACCACCATTCTGAAGTAAAACATGAAGACATCAGGGTCATACATACTCTCGAGAGGTTTGACACGCTCTCCAGGTCCTTGGTTCCATCTCAGCCTCCCTTGACTCGAGTACGGATCCTCTTCTTCCAGTAGTACGGGCCCATACTACCTTCCACATCTATCCGTACTTTCCTCAAGGACTGCTTTGACTTCACCAAATTCCTTCTTCCAAATCTGCTATCCAAGCTAATCTCATCCTAGGCTTGACCTAGGTCCTTCTCCGACCTACTCTCTGCCATCAGTTGCTCAAGGAGTCCCTACCATCCTTCCCTGACTAGTTTGCAAATACTATTACATATCCACTTACTAGTTAGGTAAGGCTAGCTAGAACCCCTACAAACACAAAGCAAGCAGCATTCGTGCATCGAGTAACCAAATCAAGCATAACCCACTCAGGCTATCCTACTGCTGACTAGAAAGCCCTAGCATACAACTCAAAAAGCTAATACAACAGGCATATAAGGCATCCTTCCTAGATCCTTAGCCCTAATCTAGCATGTGGTTTCCATAATCATATCATATAGCATAACATAACAAGTATGGGTATCTTGGGGAAAACTTACTTGAGCTCGACCAGTCGCACGCATCACACACCTTGTTCTTTCTCGAAATTCCTTAACTTAGATTTTAGAAAACTATTTTCTTGTAAAAATATTTCAAGCCTTCGATTTGAGTCCAGACACCCCTGATGGTGTGTCCTAATCCCTCAAACCAAGGCTCTGATACCAACTTGTAACATCCCAAATTTCGAGTCCAAAAATTTTGTTTGTAATTAAGTAATTTATAAAATCATTTACTGAAAACAATGTCAATATCATATCAATCCATAAACCATCGTGAACATGTCTCAAAATCAAAACATCGAACAGTAATATAAATCAGAGTACAATCCCAGAAAACTCATTACGGAAACCATGTGTGTGTGTGTGATGCGCTACTACGCCGCCGGATCCTTCCCCTTGCATGAACAGGTACCTGAAACAAAAACAGAAACTGTAAGCACAAAGCTTAGTAAGTTCCCCCGTCATACCACATACTATACAATCATACAAGTTGTCGGGCAAGTCTGGGGTGCCCGACCTACCCATGTCAAGCCATTATGGGGTGCTGACTACCTGTGTCAAGTCATTCTGGGGTGCTGACCACCCATGTTAGGCCATTCTGGGGTGCCTGCCTACCCTCGGGTCTATCTCACTCGATCACGAGGACTATTTCACCCCCTACTACTATCACATAATAAACTATCATAGACATGCTGTCAGACATATCTGGGGTGTCCGACCTACCCTTCGGTCCTAACAACCGATCAGGGGACTATTCCCCTCGCACTACCACTATCACATAGAACTTAGCATACTGGCACATAGAACATATCATGTAATAGCAAACCAGAAAATTATCATAAACACAATCATATCGACTGTAATCAACTACTAGTGGGTCGACCTTGGTGCCTTAGACCCACTTCTACTGGAAGGTAACTCACCTCAATGTCGCGTAGTGTCTGAAATGTCCCCGGCATGAAAATCGACTTTCCTGGACTCCTCAATCCCTACACGACAACTCTACTAAGTTATCAATTTGAACTCACAACCCCCATAAGGGTCAACCCAAATCCTGATCAAAGTCAACTTTGGTCAAAGTCAACCTCTAGTTGACTTGACTCGCCGAGTTGGTCTACCAACTCGTCGAGTCCCTATCCCTCCAAAATGATCCAACTCCCCGACTCTACTCGTCGAGTCTAGCAACAACTCGACGGGTCCTTTTTCAACCATATAACGGGACCATCTCTGACCGACTCGCCGAGTTCCCTTTGAACTCGTCGAGTTCATCTCCCTCATATGAATGTGTTCAGTCTATGACTCATCGAGTTGTATGAACAACTCTTCGAGTCCATCTTCATGGGTTAGGAGATTGTCTTGGACTCGCCGAGTCTGTTCATACACTCGCCGAGTCCTATGATTTCCAGGTCCAAGACAAACCCGTAGCAGGCTGAGTGTTCATTCCACTCAACCAAAACCATTTCCAGAAGACGTTTTGGGGAAAAAAACGTCCCGAATCGCCGAGTCACCCAAGTGACTCATCGAGTCCCTCTTTGTCCAAAATTATACAATCGATTATAATGGGTCTTAACGTGTCAAAACCATAGATATGGCCTCCTAGTGTCCATTTTATACGTAAAGCTTCAAACTTGATGTACATGCATGGGGCCTTTGGCTCAAAAACCCATAAAAGGAGGTCTACAAGATACATGGGGTGTTTATGGCAAAAAGGTTGGCACCTTTATGCCATAAAGACCCCCAATAGCCCTAGACCCGAAGTGCAACTCTAAGCACACCCACAAATCCGATTTTTGCTTCTCTATACTCATAAAAATGGTAGAAATAGCCCCAAAGAAAATCCAAGGGATAAATGGTCAAGGTTCGAGCTTTTTACCTTGAATGAGCTAAGAATGAAGTAAAACTTCTGGATATCCTTGCTTCTACTTGAGCTTCCAAGCTTCCTTCTTCTTCTCCAACTTCAAATACACACAAAGAGGGCACCACAAGCTCAAAAACACTCAATAATGGTTAGGGTTTCGAGTTAGGGTTTTCTGGAAGTGAGAGGGACGATGGAGGCTGATATGAGAGGATATAAGTTGTTTAAATAGGGTGCAAACCCTAAAATTTAGGCTTTTACCCAGACAACTCCTACTCGCTGAGTCGGTCTCCAGACTCGTCGAGTAGGTCACTTAAAATCCGACCGCAAAGCCGAGTCTACTCGACGAGTTAGGCCTTCAACTCGCCGTGTCCCAGGGTAAAATACAATAATACTTGGAATTAAATACGTACCAGGAACCGGGTATTACAACTTCATCTTGTAATGTCATAACAATTTATCATAATTGAAACATAGCCATCCGAACATCATACATTACAGATATCAACATGCATTGTTTACAACTTTGAGTTTTTTCATAAAATTACATCCAAAATGACACAATGTATGACATTTCAAAAATACAACAAATATCCAAAAATCCATAGTTGCATACCTGCTTACTGAGTCCCTGAGAATACAAGTCGTTTTCAAAAGCGTCAACATAGAATGTTGGTGAGTTCATAAGCATGTTTGTAAGAAAACTTTGTAATAGTATGTAAACTTCCAGAAAATCCAATATTTTTTTGTAAAAATAATTTGTGAGTCTCGTTTTAAATCATGTATAGTTGCATGTGTATTCTTCGTTTATCTTGTTTTGAAAATATGTAGAGAGTACTTCCCAGAAAATCCTATATTTTATGTTATACGAAAAGTTGTGGTCCTAAACCCTAAGATCCGAGTCGTGAAATTCGTTGCAAAATAAACGACACGTAGTTTTGTACTTTATAAAATGAGTAGAGTGCATGGTTTGCGTAAATTATAAAATAATATTGTTATTCTCTATGTGAGTCGTTACAACCATACTAATGTGACTAAAGCTCCCGTCTTGACGTTCTTCAGGCGTCGGTTTCTAAAGATAATTGTCACCCTAGATTGGCCTGTCTAGCTGTAGCGAACAGGTGAGGTGTGGGGGTGTCAACCCCGTAAAGATCTATACACAATATCCCGCTCTCCCTCTAGGAGACTTTGTACAGGACTTACGATGTACGCTAGGTAGGTACGAGAGAAAGAGTGTCTCACGAGAGCCTTAACGAAATTTATGCAAATATTGAATTCCATTATTTAACGTTATAAATAATGTCACTAGTGTATATTTTCGACTACAAATTACAACACTCAATAATTCCCGTCGTAATTTACACAGTTTAATAGAAAAGATTAAAAATAGCCCATTTTTACTATAAGTGTCAAAAATAGACCATTTTTACTATAAGTATCAAATATAGCCCATTTTTACCGTAAGTGTCAAAAATAGCCCATTTTACGATAAGTGTCAAAAATAGCCCATTTTTACTATAAATGTCAAAAATAGCCTATTTTTACCACCATGGCCGAAAATGGCCCAATTTGAGTGAAATTTCCATATTTTACCATTTTTCAAGTTTTCATGACAAAATTTTGTTTTAGTATTTTCTTGAGCATATTTTTGTGATCATTAACACAAATCAAGAAAATTATCTCTTTTCACCAAGCAACTTGTTTCCATTTTTGACAAACACCAAGATAAATGAAATCTTATCAAGATAATAAAGCTCCAACAAATTGAGACTTAGTAAAATCTCGAGTTCTTGGAGTGAAAACATGAAATATCAACATTTCATCACACATAAACACACATACACACAAATACATGCAAATATACAAAGATCTTCACAAGACTAGACTTGTATCCTCCCCCAAAAGAAAGAAAACTCGAAAATAAGGGGTATGAAGCTCACCTTGGGGACTTTTTCGGTTTGTAGAGAAAGATGAAGGAGGTTTTCGGCCCTAGCTTGTGCCTTGAAGAGATCTTCAAAGTGAGGGTGTTCTAGGGAGCATATTCACGAAAATGGGAGAGTAAGTGAGAGATCTTTAACACAAACTTGGAACAAAGTAAAGGAGTTTGTCACAAACTTACCAAGGAGATTAGAACTTGTTCTTTGATGATGAAGAACTCGAAATCTTCTTGGAGAGAAAAATGGAGGTTGAGAGAATAATAAGATGAGAGTGTGAAGTTTGAAAGGAATGATGGAGAGTGAAAGGGAGAATCGACCGATTAAGAGGGAAGAGAGAGAGGAGAGATTAGAGTGCATGGAAACATGGTGGACAAAGGCTAATCTCCTAGATGAATGCTAGTTACTTGCTTAGATACATGCCATGTAATATTGAGGCGGCAACATAAGTCAACCCATTTCTTTTGTTTTCTTTTCCTTTTTTTTGATAACCGATCCGCCCAAAGGAGAAAGGAGAAAAAGGGTTTTGGGCTTGAAGGGCAACCGAGAACACATTGGGCCCAATAAGAATTTTTGACCCATTAAGGCCCATATACGATTTTTCGGCCCAAAGAGATTAAATGGAAGAGTTTTCGGCCCAATAGGAGGCCCAATATTGATTTTCAGTTCGATGAGCCCACATAAATAATTTTCGGCCCAACAATGGCCCAAATATGGGTTCTCGGCCCATATAAAGGTCAAGTAGGGCTTTTGGCCCAAAAAGGGGCCCAATAGCGATTTTCATCCTTGGAAGGCCCATTAGAGAGTTTTCTGGCCCAAAATAATACCTAATTGAGCTATTTGGCCCATTAGCGTCTAAGAATAAATTATTGCAGCCCAATAAGTCCCAATAAGGGTTTTACGGCCCAAAAGATCAATTGGAAGGGTTGCCGGCCCATCAGGGCCCAATAAGAAGGTCTTGGTCCATTAAGAGGTTTGGACTGAGAAAGCGTAGGTTAAGGCCCAAACTTGAGTGGACATAGCTTATTGGGTTAGGTTTTGGGCCACACAAGGAAGTTTCGACTTGAATCAGAATTTTTGAGTGTATAAACTGATATAGCATTGAAGTTTGCTTTATACCAAATGTAGGGTTACAAGATTACACAAAGAAATTATCTTGCACAAGATATAAATCTTAACCCTAATTTGCTAGTTGTGACAAAACTCATTTACTTGGCCGTGACTCGTTCGCATGCGACGCACATCCATGAAACATAATACGACCTCGAGGGAATAATCATGTGCGACGAACGTCCATGATACATCATTTCAGTGAGTTTTTATTTCTTTTTCGTTTATTTTGTTCTTTTTCGTTCTTTAATCTTTTTATTTATCTTTAACAAAAGATAAAAAAAAAAGATCTATGCTCGGTTTAACGTTTTTATTTTTTTTAATTTTTTTAACTTTTTTTCGTTTTTTAAAAAAAATATTATTATTTTTTTCTTTTTTTCGTTTTTTAAATATTTTTACTACATACTTGAAGATACTAGGGGCTTTTCTTTATTTTTTTTTTTATTTTTGGTTTTTATTTTTTTATTTTTTTATTTTTTTATTTTTTAAACTAAATATCGGTTTGAGCTATTAATGTTAAATAATTTCAAAATTTTAAATAAGAAAAATCTTAAGGATCATAATATTTTACTTTTATTCTGTTTTTGAATCATAACATTTTTGGATCATAAAAATTTGAATCAAATTATTTTAAATTATAGTATTTTGAATCATAACGATATTATGCATCATACATTTTTAGATCATATTAATTTGGATTATAATATATTGAGTTAAATAAAGTTTTTTGTTCAATACAAAATTTGAATCATTATATTTTGTGAATCATTTAATTTTAAATCATAAAAAATATAATAAATAAGGATCATTAAATATTTGAATCAAAATATTTTTAGATCATAACAAGTTAAGGATCATAAACATATTGAATCGTAATATGTTTGAATCATAAATATTTTGTATCATCTCTATTTAGATCATATTATGTTCATCATTTTTTTTAAAAACTTTTAATCTTTTTAAAATCAAGTTTGGTATCTAAAACACCTTATTTTTTAAAAACTCTTTCTACAAAGTCATTACAACAGTGAGTAGAAGTATTCCTTAAATTTTTATAATTGTTGGGTATATTGTGTTGCGTCAGTGGGCCTTACGTATAGTCTATTTTGTAAACGGGTTGGGCCTGTCCTCCCGTATTTATTATCTAGGGTTAGAGTATTTAAGGTGCATGCATGCATCATGTTTTGGTAACTCTGACATTATCTTGTAACGCTAAACACTCATCTGCAGTAGCAATTCTTCATCGAGTTCTTCTGATGCGTGATCTTTTAATCATTCAGCACATTTTGAGTCATTGTCATGTTCTTGCTTTTATTTGTTTGAGTCTAATCGATCATTCCAGGATATTTAATCCTACCAATTGGTATCAAAGTAGGAGACTGTGTAATAAATACGCATCTCTTCTGTTTAAGAGCTTCTAGGGTTTCCGTTAATATTGGATCTAGCGTAACAATCATCACTGTGTTCTTGACGTTGTCTAGCAATCTCAATATTACCCTAAACCGCTTTAGATTTACACGTTTGGTTCTTAACAGGTTTTAAAGATCTCATCATCATGCAGCACGACGATTCTCATATCAACTCTATAAATCTCTCAAGCAGCATTGGATTGACAACAAGGATCCCGTTTCTCTTTCCCAGTGAGTATGAAGTTTGGGCACTCCATTTCGAAGATTACGTTCTCGGCCTAGAGGATAACGGTTATTTGATCTGGGAAGCCATCACTCTAGGTGCATTTGTTCATATTGAAACCAAAAGAATTATTAAAACTCAAAAGGAATACAAGAAGCTGCTTCTTGATGTAAAAGACGTTCCTCAGGATGAGAAAGAAAAGCTAATCAACAATGTTAAAGAAATGAGGATCATTCGATTCGCCTTGCCTGCTGATACATTTCGTCTGGTTAGTTCGTGTGACACTGCAAAAGCTATCTGGGATAGGCTCAAGGAACTCTACTCTACTGATGCAGATCTCGAGCATCATACTCAAATATTCTTGCTTTCAAAGTTTGGTGCCTTTGCACAAAAGCCTGAACAAAATTTAAGTTCAACTTTCAATCGATATATACATCTTCTGAGTAAGATGATGAAACATGGTATTGGACGAGAAGTAATTGAACAGAAGGTTACGCTCATGAATGGGCTTAGACCTGAATGGATGGTAGTGGTTTCTACCGTCAAGGCGCATGAGCAGTTTGAAAACTATACCTTAGCCAAGCTTGTTGGAATTCTGAAGGCGCACGAAAGTGTGGTGACAAAAGAAACGAAAGTTGTTTCTGGAATGGGATCTCTAGCTCTCGTTGCGAAGGGCTAGACAGTTGCAGAGGATGGGTCTGAGTCTGATCATTCTTAATGCGAGCTCACAAATGAGGAGTATGCTTTAATGGTTTCAAATCCTAAGCGATTCGCAAGGAAGAAGTTCCCCTCAAACAAGAACCAAAACTCGCAGGGCAGCTACAGTTCTGAAAAGGTGAAAGAAGAAAATTAAAATGGTTCTCAAAAGGATGAAGAAAAGAATGAGAAGAAGCTTGTGGGAGACTCAGGCTATGACTGCAATTATTGTCATGGTAAAAATCATTTGGCCAAGGAGTGCATGCTAAGAAGGTTAAATGAGAAGAAGGAAGGAGAAGATGACGAGGCATACTACATGCGAAAAATAGAGGATATCAAGAAGAAAAAGAATGCTGATAACTCTATGCCTGCTTTAATTGTGCAGGAAAATGTTGCTGAAAACGAGTTTGGTGGAGTTGAGGTCTGGTCAAGAGACTCTGAAGATGATGAAGTTCGTAGGCCCACGCATGGTAGGCCGTTCGTTACGAAAGAAGACAGTTCGCAGTCTGGAGAAAGATGTTTGATGGTGACAAACGAAAGGTCACAGATGCTGGGAAATACCACAGAGAGTGGATGAGTAGATGATAGTTGTTTCGCAGCAGGACCAGTTCCTGAACAAATCAATGAGTGCGAATAGCTGATCAACAAGGTAAATCTAATTCTTGAATCTCTCAATATACCTGTGTCTAGATACGAAACTGAATTCAATGACCTAAAATTCACCTTTTCAAGCATTAGTGATAGTCTAAAAAGAAATCGTTTGACAAAGTCTAACTTAACTGATAAAATTAGCAGGGTTTTGTCGAAAAGCGATGAGAGGCGCATATGGATAGAGAAGATCGAGTCGGATTTTTCTAAGTCTAGGGATCAATTGATTTATTTGCAACGAGACAATTTAATGCTTTTGAAACAACGTAACATTTTTTTTAATTGCTAAAAGGCTTTATTTCAATATTACTCAATTGCACCTTGATTGTGAGATTGGTAAGAAAATTCACAAGATGATCTTGCCATTTCTTGAATTAAAGAAAGACGAAATCGACGCCGACTGTTATAAATGTGAATCCATAGTTTCATCTAACGAAACATCTGATACTTACAGGGTAGGACTGGAAAGAATTGAAACATGCATTAAGTCCAAAGACAATAAAAACATGTTAAAACAACTGTTGGATGCAAATGACAAAAAGCAAATAAAATCTGATACTATACAAAGATTCGACTCATTGAGTGCCAAATTGAGTTCAAATAATAAAATCAATGTTGAAAATACATCTGAATTCGATGAGAACAGTAATATGAGCGAAATTTCTGTAGAGGATGAGGTTGATTGCTCAGAATTTGTGAAAAATGAAACTGAACATGCGAAAGCTTTAATTTCAGAAAAGTTAGTTGAGTTTGCACGTATCTCTCAAAATAAACCTGAAATTTTAAAAGCTAAAGCAACGGTTTTTCCCAAAGTGCAAATTGTTCCTAATCAAGTATTTTCTACTAAAGGACTGGATAAAAACCAAACAGTTGAATTAACTTCCATCGTAGATAACGATAATAAAGATGGATGTGATGAGTATTTTTGGTCCGTTCTGATAGACAATGCCGACGAAACCATAGGTTTATCAGAAAAGACCTCTTGGAGAGTGAAAGGAAGATATGTGGAAGAACCACTAAACAATCGCTCAAGCTATGAGAAAGGAAGTCCAAGTGGAACCAAGGACATTCAAAGCGAACCAAAATCAGTGAAGGACGAATCTCACGTGAAAAAGGCGGAACCAAGGGCAAACATCCAAAAGTCCTCAGAGCAACTTGCAGCTCAAAAACGACAAAGGAATGTGAGATATCAAAGAAATCTAAATGAAAGGAAGTGATTTTGGCAATCCCAAAATCCCAATTATGTTTGCAATGAAAAATCTTTCAATCGAAATGCAAAAGCCCCTTCGCATGCGAACCCCAGACAATCTTTGCACTGTCACTTTCGTAGTCCACAGGAAGTTGGTCAAAAATCTACTTTTTTAAAGAAGCCTGTGGAGAAGCCAAAACCTCATCACTCTCAACCCACGAAAGCTTTATCCAAAGAAGCTAAAAGAAAAGAAAAGTTATTTCTAACTCCTAAAGTTCCATCCAAGAAGTCGACAACTAAGTCGAAGAAAGTTGAAAAAGGATTCGCAAAGAATCAAATCAAAAACAAGCAAAAACAATCTTTTTCAAAAGAAACGAATCAAAAAGATAAAAGAATAAACATTTTCACCATAACTAAGAAACATAAAACCACATTGGTTAAACGTACTTATATGGTTGATTTTTCAATTACTTTTCCCCTTTCTATAAAAGGCTCACAAGGACCCAAGCAACTTTGGGTTCCAAAATCTGCTTGATTTTCGCAGGTAATACGTGACGAGCAGTTTGACTCCGAATGGTATATCAACAGTGGTTGCTCGCGTCATATGACTTGGGGGAAGGAGAAATTGCGAGAGTTTCGAGCTCTCAAAGATGGTGGAAATCTAAAGTTTGGAAACAATTCTCTTGGCACAATCAAAGGTTATGGAATGATCACAAATGGCGAATTTTTAATTCGCAAGGTGGCATATGTGGAAGGACTTCAACACAATTTAATCAGTGTTTCGCAGATAGTGGTTGGAACAGGACTAAAAGTTTTGTTTGATGACGAAGGGTCTGAAATAATTGAGAAGAAAACAAAGAACGTTATCATAAGATCAAAACAAAAAGGATAAAGGTTCCCTCTTGATCTGAAACCTATTATAGGGAAGCCAGCTATATGTCTGCTTGCAAAATCTTCATCAGACGAAAGTTGGCTATGGCATCATAGACTTTCGCACCTCAATTTCAAAGATATCAATAAGCTCGTTCTTGGTGATCATGTGCGAGGACTAACACTCTTAAATTATGACAAAGAACATCTCTGTGCAGCTTGTGAAATGGGAAAACAAAGCAGAAAGAGTAATCCTATAATCGTGAATACGAAAGTTATAGAACCACTTGAACTTCTGCATATAGATCTTTGTGGTCCTTCCATAATTGAAAGTGTTGGTGGTAATAAGATATTCTTGTAATTGTAGACGATTTTTCCAGATTAACTTGGGTTTTCTTTCTTAAACAGAAGTCTGAAGCTACTTCCAAGCGCAAATATGTTATAAAGCAGATCGAGCTTAAATTGCGAAAGCTGGTTCGCAACGTTCGCAGCGATAATGGGTTGGAATTCAAGAACCAAGCGTTTGATGAATTTCTAACTACGAAAGGAGTATCGCACAATTTCTCTGCTCCTTATGCTCCACAACAGAATGGGGTTGTTGAAAGACGAAACCGGTCATTATATGAGGCTGCGAGAACCATGCTCTCATTTGCGAATCTGTCGCTCTACTTCTGGGCTAATGCGATTGGAACAGCGTGCTTTATACAAAATCCCTCAATTCTCTACAAGCTATTCGCAGTTACTCCCTATGAAATCCTAAATAAACGCAAACTGAACGTTAAGTTTTTGCATGTTTTTGGTGCTCGTTGTTTTATTTTCAAATCCAAGGAGCAACGGAACAAATTCGATGTGAAGGCTGACGAAGGCATTTTCTTGGGATATTCGCTAACCTCCAAGGCATATAGGGTTTTTAATAAAAAGTCCAATAAGATTGCAGAAACCTATTATGTTACGTTCGATGACAGTTATTTAAAGAAGTATCAGCAGACTGCGAATCAATTAAAGGAGATCGTTCCACAAGCGAATCCTGCAACCATACCATTTGCTAATCTCTACGAAGATTTCATGCTTTTATTTGATAAACCAGCTAAAGCTATTTCGTCAGAATCCAAAGCAATAGACAATAAAGAGGACGAATTAAAGAAAATAATTGATGATGCTGCGAAAGATCTAGAAAGTAAATCTTAGAGTCCGAAAGAATCACAACCGACCAGCACACCTCTATAGGGGGGGAATCCTGATTCAACTACCAGTACAAGCTTTCAGGGGGAGCAGCCCATTCCACAAGATACGAACACTCCATTGCAGGGGGAGGGGTTTACTTCATATATTAACCCACCAACAATAACTCACGAACCTCCATTCGTAGGAGACACTTTAATTCCTGAAGTAGAAGAACTCTCATCTTTCGAGGGGGAGAATAACGAAGCGAATGATGATTCAGATGTACAATTAGAGTTTGAGAAGGTAAACGCTGAATTGGATCCCTCTTATGATCTAAATTACCCACCTTTGATCAAATGGACCAGAGATCATCTGAAAACCCAAGTGATTGGTGAGTCTTCTGCAGGAGTGCTCACAAGATCCTTACAAAAAGTAAAACGAACTGCATTATTCTCTAAAGTGGAATTTTGTATGTTTAATTCATTCGTCTCCAAGGTTGAACCCAAAACCATCAACGTTGCTCTTGATCATTCTGATTGGGTGCAAGCGATGAAAGACGAACTCAACGAGTTCGAATGAAACAAATTTTGGAGGTTAATTCCCACTCCACCTGATGCATCAGTTGTTGGTTTGAAATGGGTATTTCGCAATAAGCTACATAAAGAAGTAAATGTGATAAGAAACAAGGGGAGACTTGTTGTCAAGGGATATTGCCAGGAAGAAGGTATTGACTACGAAGAAACCTTCGCACCGGTTGCAAGGTTGGAATCTATTCGCATCTTCTTGGCATACGCAGCACATAAGAACTTCGAAGTGTTTCATATGGATGTCAAGTGTGCATTCTTGAATGGAGAACTTAAAGAGACAGTATATGTGGAACAACCTCCAGGGTTCGTAAATGAGAAGTACCCAAATCACTGTTACATTCTAGACAAAGCTGTTTATGGTCTGAAGCAAGCTCCAAGAGCCTGGTACGAAACTCTCACTCGCTTTCTAAAAATGTCAAAATTTAAACAAGGTTCGGTTGACGCAACGTTCTTTCGCAAGAAAGAGGGTGACCACTTGATGATTGTCCAAATTTATGTTGATGACATCATCTTCGGATCTACTAATCCCAGCCTAACAGCTGAGTTCCGAACGTTGATGTAAACTAAATTTGAGCTGAGCTCCATGGGTTCTATTAACTTTTTCCTTGGACTGAACATTAGACAGACTCGGGAAGGTATCTTTATAAACCAGGAGGCTTACACAAAGAATATACTTGCCAAGTCTGGGATGGTGGGAGACTCAAAAGTAAAGGTTCTAATGGCATTCAGAATGAAGCTAACCCTTTCTTTGGATAAACAAGCTGTAGACATACACTCTATCGCCAAATGATAGGTTCCTTAATGTATCTAACTACGAGTCGTCCAGATATTATGTTTTCTATTTTCTATTGTGCTAGGTTCCAAGCTAATCCTCGAGAAGCTCACATGACGACAGTCAAGAACATTTTTAGGTATCTAAAGTGAACGTCCTCACTTGGAATCTGGTACCCTTCACATTTTGGGTTCTTTGTATAAGCCTTTTCGGATGCTGATCTTGGAGGATGTGGATTAGATAGGAAAAGTAGAACTGGAGGATGCTAGTTTCTTGATGACAAAATTGTCATTTGGCAATCCAAGAAGAAAACCTGTGTGTCCCTATCAACAGCTGAAGCTGAGTATATAATTGCTGCCTCTTGCACCTACCAGGTTATTTGGATTCAAAGCCAGCTTTGTGATTATGGCTTAAGTATGAATCGAATCCTATTATATTGTGACTCTGAAAGTGCTATTCGCATTTGTCACAACCCAGTGCAACACTCAAAGACGAAACATATAGCATTGAGGTATCATTTCATTAAGGATTACGTAGAAGATGGTAACGTTGAAATTCATTTCATAAGATCCGCTCATCAATTGGCTGACATATTCACAAAAGCCATGCCTAAAACAACCTTCAATAGAATTCTTCAAGGCCTCGAAATAATGGAAGCTGAATCTGTACCAAAAGCACTCTCGCATCAATAAAGTTCACACTGTGAACTGGTGCGAACGCTCGTAGTAGTTCGTAGTCTACTGTTCATTCGCAGTCTACTTTAACACTGCGAACTGGTGCGAACACTCGCAGTAGTTTGCAGTCCATTGTTCATTTGTGGTTCGGATTTTCCAATATCCTTTTGTATCTTATGTATAATGTTTTTTATCTTTGGCTTGTTTTTCAATCTTTTCAAATTTTAATTGTTTTTCTGAAAACTTCAAGATTTCAAAAATAATTTGTTTATTTATGTTTTTATCTTTTTTAAAAAACTCCTAAAATAGAAAAATATTTTTTTTGTTTCTCTTATTATTTTTTTTTCAAATCTTAAAATTAAAAAATATTGCTCTTCTTTTGTTCATTAATCATTTGTGCAGGGTTCAAGGCTAAATTTTTTAAAATGAATGATGGGGCAGGTATAAATCTCTTTATTTATGAAGTAGCTAAGTGTCCCTAGAAGCATGTTGCTGCATGTTGTCTAAAGCCGCAACGACTTTATGATGAAGCTTTAATGAATCGATAATACCAATCGTTACTTCCCAATCAGGCTATTATTTCACATAAGTCATGAGCTACCTTACTCTTCTCATAATGAGTCAAGAGTTGTCTGCTTGGTCACTTTCGCATAGCAGAGGTACTTTTGTTTCCTTACATCACCTTACACTATTCTCCATTACATTCGCTTCCCTACAAGTAACCCTTGAGACTCTCAGGAATTATCACTGAGGTTTATGGTTGCACAACATCTGTGTTAATGATATTAGTTTCGTTCCACCACGAACAGGAGTGAAGCCCAAAATTCAACACTCATAAATGAATTGACGGTGAACAATTAAACGTTCAAGATTTTCACTACGGAATTAAGGAATGCCACATTTGTGGTCTGTACCAAGGAATCTCTTTTTCTTTTGCAAGATCTTTATGAAGTGCTCTTGTCCCAAGACTCTTTTTCCCATAAGATCCATTTTTTATTTTTCTAAGATTTCTAAAACTTTCCTTGCCACTCAAATATTTTCCAACCTACTCATTCAACTGATTACACTGGTCACACGGGTACTTCATCCGAACGTTCGTTCTTATATCAAGTTTCAAAGTTTGGTTGGAGATAAAGTCACCCATTTAGCCTACCAAAAAGATGCCTTTCAATGTTTCTTAATAAACTATTGATCGTATTTCAACGGGAAGCCACACAGACACTTCTTAGTCTCTCTTGGCTTCGAAAAAAGAAATCTATGCCCGGGATCCACAGTTTCGTGTCTTATTAGACATCACTAGAATCCTTTAGAACTTATTGTTTTATTTCTGTCTCTTTGGCACACTCTTGCACGAAAATCCAAGTGATATTCCAAAGTCTGGTTCGTGGTTCTCATGGTTGCTTTTAGTTTGGCAGGTCGTCAATGTTTCAATACGAAAACTCGTGATTCGCTGCGAATGTCATAACTGCATACAAGGAGAATTTGAAACGGCTATATTTGAAGAGATAAGATTTACATTGGGCACGTGATAATTTGAACGGTCACCTACTTTACCGCCACCTGACACACGATTATGACGTCAGAGTTGTCAAATTGCGCTTTTTCATGAGTCTTTTCAGTATCCGTCATATTATCTCTCCTGATTTATCTCTCCAAACAAATGGTATAAAAGGTTTTTGGCGTTTCATCTTACATAACCACTCACTTAAGATTTTCGGCGATCAAAGCTTTCTACTGTTCATCTTCTTCCTCAAGAACTCATCAATGGCAGGCTCGTCTGAAACTCCTTCAGTTCAAGAACAGGGCAATCTCCCCTTCTCACCATCAAACCACATCAAAACCTGATCGTCGATCTTGATCCATGAAAGTTTTAAAGCCACCTGCTTATGATAATCGAGTGCTTAAAGTATTCTCCATTGATAATAGCCCTAACCAAGACGGAGACAGTTCTGATGTCAATGCTGTCAAAAGCCTACTCTTCTGCATGTTACATCAAAGAGGAACGTAGGATTACATTCGAGATCCTCAATCACAAAATCTCCATCTCTAAATCATGATTCTTCTCTATTCTAGGGCTTCCTCTATCAGACGACATGATTAACCCAGAATTTGTGTCTAACGCGGCCCTATTGGAGATGTTTTACCAAATGGGTTATAAGGAAACCCTAACTGCCATCTCTAAGTTCCGGAAACCAAATCTGCCACCACAGTGGAACGGTCTCTTCAGTCTATTATTCAAGGCATTCTCTGAAAGAGTTACTGGGTTTGACTGCGCCAACAAGCTGTTCATGGCGATCATCTCTGGCGTTTACACAGGGTTGAATATTGACTATGGTGCTGTTCTCTGGGCCCATGTGATTCAAAGCACACATTTAACAACTCGTCACCAGAAAATTTCTTGTGCACGATTTTGGTCCATCACCAAGTTGAAGATTCCTGTTATGCAAGGTGCCTTGATGTCCAACATTTCAACCCTTCACACCACTGAAATCATTGTTGCAGACACTTCCAAGTTCACTTTTGTTGGCTCCATCCCTGAAGCCATGCTTTGTTATGTGCCTCCTGCTAGCAAAGTCCTTGAAGGATACCGTATTATTCCTGCCTCGGGGTTTCGTCCCTTAACTCCTGAGATGCAGCCAATTATCGCTGAGGCGGATAAACCAAAAACAAGGGGTAACAAAGGGTGCAAGAAGGGAGAAAAGAAAAAGGGTAATAACGAAGGTCCATCTGAACCTGCAAACACTCCCAAAAAGCGAAAGGCGAAGGCTGTTCCATCTGTTGCTGCTCCTAAAAGGCGAAAGTTAAAAATAGTCGCTCGCAAAGCCAAGTCCCCTACTCCATCTGATAGTGAAGATTTGCACTTTGACACTCAGTCAGATGTTCGTCTTGAGGACGAACAACATGTTCGTATTGAGGAAGATTCTCCGGTTCGCCATGAGGAGGAACCACTAGTTTGTAATGAGGAAGAACCACCCGTTCGCAACGAGGAACAGCCACCCGTTCACAACGAGGAAGAGGAACACGTTCACAACGATTTCGTTCCATCTCCTCCTCCTTCTCCCAAAACTACGACCACTTCCACACCGGTAACTATTGCACCATGTCCTCCACCAGTTTCATCTCAACCTCAAAGTACTATTTCTCTCTCTGCTCCTTTATTCACTGAATCAACCACGACACCGAAAACATCAGTTGAACCTCCTGTTTTGGTTAACGCATCTAATACGGGGGCCGAATCATCATGTTTCGCAACTGGTCACAATTGTTGGATAAGGTGTCTAAGTCCATAACAATATTTGAGATGTACTTGACCCGACCCGACATGGTCCATTTGGGTTGCACTTCACCCGAACAATTTGTTTGGACAATCTTTTGAGAATAGTATGTTCATGCTTTATTAATATATTATAAGTTATAATATATTAATATTAAATCATATTATTTAATTAGTATTGGTCATAAATTAATTTAGAATTAATTTGGTGATAAAAAAGGTGACTAATTAAATATGGGCTCTAGTATTTTATGTAGTGTGGGCTAATACTCATTCGGAATGGGCTTGGCATGCATGGGAATCCATGGATAGTCCATGGAGCTTTTAACCCATGGATCCTTGGAAAGGAAGAGTCATGGGTATTAGGGTTTACATGGATGTAACCCTAATCCTCCACACTATATAAAGGAGCTTATGATGCTTGAAATGACACTAGTTGTGTGTGAACAAGAGTGGTGGCCTAATTTCTAGAGCACATATATTATTCTCTCAAGATTCCAAGGTTTGTGGTGATTTGTGATTCCACTTGAGGCATTCATATTATTGGTGATAGGCTCTCAAACTCCAAGCAATCAATCACTATCAAAAGGTATGTCATTCTTCTAGTGTTTTATGATTCTAGTTCTTCATGCCATGCTAGTTAGGATGTAAACCTTGGAAATTATTATTTGCATGTATTTTAGAGAAAACATAGATCCAAGGTTTATTAGGGTTGCATGTACACTTAGGAGTGTTAGAATGCTCAAAACCCAACAGTGGTATCAGAGCCTAGGCTTGTTTTCTTGAATACTTGATGCAAATAGCTGAAAAATGTCGAAAAACTGCATTCTGCACAGCTGACTCGCCGAGTCCCTCGTGGAACTCGCCGAGTTCATGCATATATTCAACCAACTCGCCGAGTCAGTTCATGCACTCGACGAGTTGGCAGGCCTGAGTGCAGATTTTCGAGATTGTGTGCTGGAATTGGTCTAGAATCATTACCTTAAACTGTTTTGGACTTATAAAACCTGTTTTTGATGTGGGAATGATTGTGGTAAACCAATCTCAAGGCTAATATCAAAATTCCAAGTTTTTATATGTGTTCATATGATTCTTGAAATTGTTGATGTGGATGTTCATGTTCATATGAGTTTTGTTAGATCATAGGAATTATTTGCAAATTGTTTGTTAGTTAATTCTTGATCTTAATGTGTTTTAATGGAATTCATAATTTGTCCTCAATTTATGGAATTCCAAAAGTTTTTCTTTTAAATGTTTTTTTAAGAAGTCATAAGTTACATTTTCTTGAAGAGTTTTCTAATAAATGCTTTTATGGACTCCATAACTTGTCCTCAAGTTATGGATATCCAATAGTCTCTTCATTAAAAGTTTTAAAACAGTTAATTAAAACTCATAAGTTATGAATATCCAAAAGTTTTTGAATTGTTCAAAACTTGCCCTCAAGTTTTGGAATTTGTAAAGTCGCACACAAACTTTAATTCCAACCCCTAGAGTTTTAAAAGTTAAAATTCAACCCTTATACTATTTATAACATTAATGGTTAATTATTATATATATGTATAAGATCAAGTCGTTTTACCGTTAGTAGGCCTCATTCACGAAGCCGGTCTATAAGGGGGGTATAAGGTTGTTGCCTATAAAATGGAAACTTAATGGGTGTCCACTCTCACCCACCGCTTCCTTGATCAGTGGAGGGTCGTTAGCCGAACGGGTAAGACAATGACTTTAATTCTTATTAAAAGTATAATGATTATAAAGTAACTAAATATTTTTATAAATTCCCAATCTTAGTTACTTTAGGAAAATGTGAATTTGGTGCTAACCCATGAAATTCACACTTTGTACCTTACCAAGTCGTTGGTGGAGCGTATGTGGTTAACCGGTACACTAACTTGGACTAGTAAGGATCACGAAGGGTGACTTAATATTTATCATAGATCGGTGGAGCGTGTGTGGTTAACCGGCACATCGATTAGATGATAATATTAAGGGTACCAAGTGAGTTTGCATGGTTATTCACACCTTGTTTTGTGATCCTCGGCATCCCAGTCACAAAACTTGAGAGGGCACAATCGAGATTGAAACATGCCGTTCAAAAGTTCAATGAATCTCAAAAGAATCTAGGAATTTCAAATCCAATTAAAACCTAATAATTCATTTCGTTTTTTATGGTGGAAATTGGTGAATCGTCATTCACCTACCTTCAAATATTTTATAGCTTGGATTACGGCATCCCTCTTCCAAGTTATAAAATATTGTGTTGGGTCCTAGCCTTAATATTTCATATTGGGTGTTATATTAAGGACTTAGAATCAACTAACTTGATTTTCTCCCATTGTAGATGTCTGGTTCAGAAAACTATGATCTTCCCAAATCTCTTGGAACAAACTTTCTTCTTGAAGATGATGTCCCTCAACATCATGCTTCACTTCCTCCACCTCCTCCATTTATTCTCCCTGACCCACAAGCCCGAAGACTTGAAAGGTTCAAGATCACTCAAGCTCTACTAGAAATGAAACATAAAGATGGAAGACCTGTGTGCACTCATGTCTTAGGAATGAAGTCACACATTGACAGGCTGAGAATGTTAGGTGCTGTTATTTCAAGGAAGTTCGCTGTTGACTGGGTTCTTCAGTCACTTCCTGAGTCGTATAGTGAGTTTATTAAAGACTACCATATGACAGATCCTGACATAACCCTAATAGATCTTTCTTATTTGCTTGTTGCTGCTGAGTCAGCAATGATTTGGCGCAATGGTCAAGCAAATATTGATGGAAGGTCTAATTCTCAAACTTCCATGGACATGGACAATGGTAACATTGGAAGTAAAGAAAAGCTTTCTCTTCCCAATGGAAAGGGATCGGCCTTGGTCAACCCGGTTGACCAAAAGGTAAAGGGAAAGGCTAAGTCTGTGATTGTCTCGTGTACCATTCCCAAAGAGTCTATATGTTTTATTGTCATGAG
This sequence comes from Lactuca virosa, assembly GCF_052849685.1. NCBI lineage: Eukaryota > Viridiplantae > Streptophyta > Magnoliopsida > Asterales > Asteraceae > Lactuca > Lactuca virosa. Next base: position 189,581,599 of record NC_136430.1, read on the forward strand.
AAGGGACATTGGAAGCGAAGCTGCCCCGAATACCTGAAATATTTGAAAGCAAGTAGAGACAAAATGTTTGACTCGGCTTCAGGTAAGTCCACTATCTAACTTTGTTAAAGTTCCTAATTGTTGATTCTTATTACATGATGTGACTAGGTTGCATCTTGATGTTTAGCAGGATCGAGCAAAAGGAAGGTTAAAAGAAGAGTGTGCTGAATTTGATCACGAAGATGGATTTCTATCGCATGGTTCGAGGATCGGATTCTTGAGCTACTACTTAGAAGTTATGATAGATTGCTAGGAAATATGTAATAGCATAGTTTCCATTTAAAGTTGCATTATAAGGAAAAGTTTTTCCGCATTTTATGAATAAATAAAATTTTGTTTTACTTTATTTTATATCTCCTTGCAATGGCATTTATGGAAAATTGATGTTTGTATGTTTCTAGCAATAATGGAAATATGAGTTTGATTCTCTCATTTGTGGTTGTGTCTGAATTTACCAAATGAGGAAAGATTCTCATCACCCAAGCTTCAATTAGACAGAAACTTGGAATCATACAAGCTGTATTATATGATGAATGAGAATTTTTATCTTTGTAAAATTGAGACTAATTCATTGATCACATGCATATGTGAGTCAATTGAAGGACTAAGGAATTAGATACACTGGGTGTGTGCTGGTCAAGGTCCACCACAAAGATCGATAAGACTATTCGTCATGATTGACTAAAGTTTATGTAAATATGGTTGTACCTACAAGTTGTAGTACAATTCTGAAACATTGGAAAAGTTTCAATGTATGGCAGGACGAATGGGAAGAATCAAATTGGGTAGAAAGATAAAAGGTTTCTCAAATCTGAAAAGATGGGAGAGTACTTTAGTATCTTGTTTTATGATCATCTTAATGATTAAGAAACCATGTCACAATTCATCCTCTAAGGACATCTTAGTGCATTTTATGGCTAAGAAGAGGATTCATGAATTGTTGGAATGATTAAAATCAAAAAAATGAATCATACTTCGTTCCAAAACAACTCTTAGAGTCATACTCCAAGATTGTAACATTGAGTGACATAAAGTAAGGTTTAAAACACTTATCAAATGTAGTGTAAAATGTTTTCTACTCCTGTACATTTGAAATTGGTAAGTTGTGATGTCTTGGATAAGACAAAGACCAACTAAGACCAATCGTGTGAAGTGTTTATCTTGATAAGAATCCGCAGTATCCCTTGAACATTTGTTTTGTAAAGGAATGGTACTTGACTAGGGAAACTTATATGTCAAGAGGACAGTGGGAGTCTTAAAGATCCTGAAAGGATTTCAAGATTTAATCAAGAGTAAAACCTGAGTTTTATCACTAGCACACGACTTAAGGTTTGCAACCTATTAAGTTGACATGATTCTTGTTTCTGTGTCTGTTCCTATTAACTTGACTATGCATATGAGTTATGTTAGTTCTAAATTGTGTGCATAACAGCTTGGAAGCATTGGTGGGCCTTGTGCTACCAGGTGACAAGAAATTAAGATTGAACAAGTTCAATCCATGTAAGGCTGAATTTGTCACTAACCTTGTCTTGTGATTATGGTTTTGACAAATTCACATGGATAGAAACTCATACACTATAAAATCTAAGTGTCATAAGGTTTCTCTCTGATTCATGAAAATGATGGTGAGGAAACGCTTTCACTAAGTAGATTTTAAGTAGATAGCAATTGTGATGTTTGCATTCTCAAAGTCGTTAGTGGAGCGTGTGTGGTTAACCGGCACATTAACATGGACTTGTGAGAAATGGCAAACAGGTCTAAACATTATGATTACGGCATCCCTCTTCATAATTGTTTAGACACACATGTGAGCTATCTAAGGAAAGATGTATGAGTCTGAGAAGCTGAGATAAAGTTTGGTCGAAGCATCTCGTGTCAGAAGTCTGAACTTTGGTGATGAAAGTCAATAATGTATTCATTTCTAGAAGTCGATTTCAGAGTACATGTCAAAGCTAGTAGGAGCATAATTGTTGTGCTAAATAATTATTATGCTAGTGGGAGCATAATCAATTATGATGAGTATTGTTAATTATAGAAAACAAGAGTTTCACTTGGAAAAGGTTGTTTTGCTATAATTAAGGGAGAGGGGATTATACTTCATTTCAATCTTAAAAAGTTTAGATTGAGATTTCAATCATCTTTAGTCAAGGATATATATATGGATTTTATGTTGGAATGGTTCAACATAAGGAGATTCTATATTGCGTTCTCAAATTCGATTATGATTACGGCATCCCTCTTCATAGTCGATTTTTGAAAACATGGCAAATAAAAAATATTGTAGCAAAAGACTGATCTAGTATCAGGTCTTTATGTGAGACATCATGAATCGTGTCCCATATGCTTCGGGTATAGGATCGGTCACATGTGCTATAATATTTATCCGTTCTAAATTTTTCAAAATGCTTAGAGCATTAAGAGGGGAAAAGGAATAGAACCGGATATGACTAAAATGATTAAGCAATTGTCGAGGACAATCTAAGGTTCACCAAAGATTGGTTGCTAAGGGACAGTTGGAAGTATAGTGTTAAATTTTGGAAGGACCATATGGATATATTCTGAAAAGAGGTAGCTCTTGTTCAGATATGATAATCAAAATGGGAATATGGAAATTTTCCATATTGAGAGTTGGATATTAAGAATCTATGAGAAAGTTAGAAACTTTTATGCAAGAAGGATGTTCAAAGCAATGTACTTTGAATATGAGACTTCGTTTCCATGGAATTGATCTCCTTTGGAATCCTCTGTAATGACTGATGACAAGGTTTTGGTGACCTTGTGCATAATCATTACGAAAGGATCAGTGCATATAAGTTTAAAATCTAACAGATTTTTGGTAAATGGTAGGAATTGCGAATTCTTACATTTACAATAAGGATTTGGGATTGTGAAATGAGGATTATTGGAATCATGTTCAGTTGATCTATTTCACAAAGTAAAGATCATAGACAAACATAGTGTGCATACTTGGAGTATGGCATAACTATTGTTTAGAAAAACAAAGTGTACATGCTAGGAGCATGGGACAACTGTTGTTTTTATTGAAGTATTAAGTTGATTATTTGAAACATTATACAATGAATAATGTGTAATCAATATGGTGATAAATAAAAGGTGGTTTTATTTATATTCAAAAGGGTTCTGCGACCATATTGGATTCGATTATTATTGTGTTTCACTTTGCATGTTTTGACTTCCATAATAACTAGGATATTCTTTCCGAATGATTAAGTTATTCAAACCATCCACAGTCGGTCATATGTTGGAAGTAGATATGAATCAAGACTGTCATGAGTTGGTTGTAGAGGTCTAAGATGTTAGACATGGCTACAACACTCATGAGTGCTCATAAGTTATGAGTATTGGATTCAACGCACGCTCATTTGAATCACTTCATGGAATTTATCTCGAGTGATCGTGAGACGGTAATATCATATAAGTCTTCAAACCTAGAGATATGAGTTGTTGCCTATGAGTTGGTTGTGCATTGATTGCACGTAAACGCATCAGTAACTTGATGTTATAAAACGTGCCTTTGTGTACAATTCAATAAGTAGTAGAACAAGCATATGAGTCGAAGTTTATCTGTTCCTTCTAGAAATAGAAGCGATATCTGGGCCCCTCGATGATTTTGTTTTGACCTATGTACCGGGCCCGGTCAGAACTAAATTGATGTGTTCGATTAAGTTCTTTGTCAAACAAATCGGAAATCGGGAAACAAACTGCTGGACAATAAGTAAGACATTGTTCCATTTATTTGTCCGGCTGATATCATGAGAGCAGAGGATTATATGATCACTTATCTAAAATGGCGCTTCATAGTTCAACAGGGTTTTGAGAGCTATGATTGCCGGTTGGTTCCTGAAGTCATATCTGCAAATATGTTATTAGACTCATCCAAGTGGGAGACTGTTGGATAAGGTGTCTAAGTCCATAACAATATTTGAGATGTACTTGACCCGACCCCGCATGGTCCATTTGGGTTGCACTTCACCCGAACAATTTGTTTGGATAATCTTTTGAGAATAGTATGTTCATGCTTTATTAATATATTATAAGTTATAATATATTAATATTAAATCATATTATTTAATTAGTATTGGTCATAAATTAATTTAGAATTAATTTGGTGATAAAAAAGGTGACTAATTAAATATGGGCTCTTGTATTTTATGTAGTGTGGGCTAATACTCATTTGGAATGGGCTTGGCATGCATGGGAATCCATGGATAGTCCATGGAGCTTTTAACCCATGGATCCTTGGAAAGGAAGAGTCATGGGTATTAGGGTTTACATGGATGTAACCCTAATCCTCCACACTATATAAAGGAGCTTATGATGCTTGAAATGACACTAGTTGTGTGTGAACAAGAGTGGTGGCCTAATTTCTAGAGCACATATATTATTCTCTCAAGATTCCAAGGTTTGTGGTGATTTGTGATTCCACTTGAGGCATTCACATTATTGGTGCTAGGCTCTCAAACTCCAAGCAATCAATCACTATCAAAAGGTATGTCATTCTTCAAGTGTTTTATGATTCTAGTTCTTCATGCCATGCTAGTTAGGATGTAAACCTTGGAAATTATTATTTGCATGTATTTTAGAGAAAACATAGATCCAAGGTTTATTAGGGTTGCATGTACACTTAGGAGTGTTAGAATGCTCAAAACCCAACAACAATCCACCTCCCATTTCTCCCTTTCGCCAAGTTGATTCGGACATGATTTATGGGGATGATGATGACGACTTAGCAGGATTCACCTTTAGTCCATTCAACATCAGGACTAAAAGTGATGATGATGCTCCTGTTACTCAACGCCAGTTCAAGATCATCACTGAGAAGCTTTATTCGTTGATCTATTCTTCTCGTGATTCTTCTTCTAGTGCTTATTCTAAGGCTATTTTTGAAGCCTTCTTTCAGTCGCTTACCAAAGAACATCAGGCCAATTTGGATAAGGCCAATCAAGCTGTTTCAAATTCTGCAGCTTTGTGTGCTGAAATGGCTACGAAAATGCATACGCTCATTACTGATGCAAAGGCTTTTATGGCCAACTTCCAATCATCCGTTGAGACTAACACACATTTAGCTAATGAGGATATAGTTGGACTCAACTCCACTCTACGAAAGGAGAAATAGGCTCTTGCCAAAGTTCGCTCTGATTTAGAAAAGGAGAATGAAACCTTCAAAGCTTCCATTTCTGCAAGGATGACACAACTTTCAGATTCTCTTGTAGTTGAAAATAATCTTATGGATCAACTTGCTACTCATACCACAACTGTCAAGGTTCTGATGGATTTTTGAGCATTCTAACACTTCCTAAGTGTACATGCAACCCTAATAACCTTGAATCTATGTTTTCTCTATATACATGAAAATTTCTATTTCAAGGTTATTTCCTAACTAGCATGGCATGGGGATTACATAAAACATAAAAACTAGTAGAAATACATACCTTGTTGTTGCTTGGATTCCTTCAAGACTTTGTGAGCCTAGCACCCCAAATGTTGTGCCTCAAATGCTTCACACAACACCACAAGACTTGGAATAACTTGAGACAATGTCACTTAGCCTCAAAATCGGTTATGCCCTCTCTAGTAACACTAGGTTCACTAGGTCATCATTTTGCTAGCCATATGGTTCCTTTTATAGTGTTTTCACAATTAGGGTTTACACATAAATGCCCTTAATTGTCATGACTCTTGATTTCTCATGACCCATGGGTTTGTAACTCCCATGGACTATCCATGGAGCTCCATATGGTTATAACCAAACCCATAAACCATGGATCATTAATCCACCATAAAAGAATTGATGATTGTCATAATCAACCCTATATATTTAATTAGTCTCACTTTGATCACCAAATTAATACTAGATTAATACTTGATCAATACTAATTAAATAATACTATTATTAATATATTAGAACTTATAATATATTAACAATCATAAGTGCCTTATTCTCTCATTTAGTCTATCCAAGTATTGCAATGCCATGCAACCCAAATGGACCATGCCGGGTCGGGTCAAGTACATACCAAATAAAGTTATGGACTTAGACACTATATCCAACAGTCTCCCACTTGGATAAGTCTAATAACTATATTTGCAAATATGACTTCAAAATCCAACTAGCAATCGTAGCTCTTTCAAAGTCTCTCGGAACTGAGATGATGATGATACGCCATTTAAGATAAGTGATCATATAATCCTCTGTTCTCATGATATCAGCCGGACAAACACATGGAACATGGTCTTACTTATTGTCCAACATTTGTTTCTCGATCTCTGATTTGTTTCGACATAGAACTAAATTGAACACATCAATTAGGTTCTGACCGGGCCCGGTACATAGGTCAAAACCAAATCATCAAGGGGCCCAGATATCGCTTCTATTTCTAGAAGGAACAGATAAACTTCGACTGATATGCTTGTACTAACTACTTGTTGAATTATTCACAAAGGCACGTTTTATGACATCGAGTTACCAATGCGTTTTCGTGCAATCAATGAATAACCAACTCATAGTCAACAACTCATATCTCTAGGTTTGAAGATTTATATGATATTACCGTCTCACGATCACTCGAGATAAATTCCATGAAGTGATGCAAGTGAGCGTGGGTTGAATCCAATACTCAGCCCTTATGAGTACTCATGAATGTTGTAGCAACCATTGCATTGTCTAAAGCACTTTAGACAAATCATACAAGCCAAATTCATGACAGTCTTGATTCATATCTACTTCCAACATATGACTGACTGTGGATGGTTTGAATAATATGATATATACCATAACATAATTATTCTGGAAGTCAAAACATGCAAAGTGAAACATAAAAATAATACTAATCTTATATGGCCCCAACACTTTGAGTGTAAATAAAAACACCTTTTATTTAAGCACCATATTGATTACTCATTATTTATGTTTCGATTAATCAACTTTATACTTGAATTAAAACATTAGTTGTCCCATGCTCCAAGCATGTACACTATGTTTTTCCAAACAACAATTATGCCATACTCCAAGTATGCATACTATGTTTACATATGGTCCTCTCTTTGTGAAATAGATCAATTGACAATATTCCAATGATGCTAATTTCACAATTCCAATCCTCGTTGTAAATGAAAGAATACCAAACTCTTGCCATCTACTGTAATCTGTTAGATTCTAAACTTATATGCAATGATCCCCTTGTAATGACTATGCACAGAAGTCACAAAGACTTGGCAACAGAAATTACAAAGTATTCCAATGGAAAACAATTCCATGGAAATGAAGTCTCAAATTCAAAGTACATTCCTTTGAACATCCTTCTTAGCATTAAGATCTTTAATCTTACACAGATTCAAAGAATAACTTCCACCTATGGAGACAATTCCATATTACCATTTTGACCATCACTTCTGAACAAGAGTTGCCTCTTTTCAAAATATGTCAATATGGTCCTTACTCTATACTTCTAATTGTCCATGAGCAACCAATCTTTGGTAAACCTCAGATTGTCCTCGACAACTTTGCTTAATCATTTTAGTCATTTTCAGTTCTATTCCTTTTTCCATCTTAATGCCCTAGGCATTTGGAAAATTTAGAATGGATGAATATTATAGCACATGTAATCAAACCTATACCCAAAGCATATGGGACATGATTTATGCTATAAAATTTTTTATTTGCCATGTTTTCATAATTCGAACTATGAAGAGGGATGCCGTAATCATAATCGAATTTTGAGAACGCAACATATATAGAATTTCCTTATGTTAAACCATTCCAACATAACATTCATATATATTCTTGACTAAAGTAGATTAAATTCTCAATCTAAGCTTGTAGAATTGGAGTGAAGTATAAAATCCTCTCCCTTAATTATAGCAAAACAACTTTTTCAAGGCGAATTGAAACTTTTGTTTTCTATAATTAACATTGCTAACCTGCAATATTTAACATAATCGTCATGCTCCCACTAGCATAATGATTACCAGCATAACACTTTATGCTCCCACTAGCTTTGACATGTACTCAGAAATCTACTGGACTTCTAGAAATCAATACTTTATTGACTTTCTTACCAAAGTTCATATTTCTGATACTAGATTGCTTTGATAAGACTTTATCAAAAACATACACCTTTCCTTAGATAGCTCACATGTTTGTCTAGACCTTTTGCAATTCTCACTAGTTAGTGTGCCGGTTAACCACACACGCTCCACTAACTATATGAGAATGCAAATATCACAACCGCTATCTACTTAAAATCTTCTTAGTGGAAGCGTTTCCTCACCATCATTTTCATGAATCGAAGAGAAACCTTATGACACTTAGATTTTATGGTGTATGTGTTCCTATCCATGTGAATTTGTCATAACCATAATCACAGGACTAGGTTAGTGACACTTCCAAATTCATAGGGACTGAACTTGTGCAATCTTAATTTCTTGCCACCTGGTAGCACAATGCCCACCATTGCTTCCGGGTTGTTATGCAAACAATTGAGAACTCATAGAACTCACAAGCATAATCAACTTTCAACTGGAACAGACACAGAAACAAGAATATGTCAACACGATAGGTTACAAACCTCAAGTCGTGGGCTAGTGATTAACAAAACTCTTGATTTAGTTCTTGAAACTATTTCAGAATCATTTAGACTCCCACTATCCTCTTGACATATAAGACTTCTCTTTGTCAAGAACCATTCCTTGACAAAACAAATATTCAAGATCTAGTGCGGATTCTTATCAAGTTAAACACTTCTCACTATTGGTCTTAGCTGGTCTTTGTTTTATCCAAAACATCACAACTTACCAATCTCAAATGTACAAGAATAGGAAACATCTTACTCTACATTTGACAAGTGTTATGAACTTTCTAAAGACTATGTCACTCAAGTTACAATCTTGGAGTATAACTCCAGGATTTGTTTTTGGCACGAAGTATGAATTATCTTTTGATTTAACCATTTCAACAATTCACGATTCCTCTCCTCAGGCAACAAACACACTAAGGTGTCCTTAGAGGATCAATTGTGATATGGTTCCATAATCACTAAGATAATCATAAAACAAAATACACAAGCACTCTCCCATCTCTTCAGATTGGAGAAAATTTTATCTTCTGCCTTATTTGATCCTTCTTATTCATTCTGCCATACATTGAAACTTTTCCAATGTTTCAGAATTACACTTAAACTCGTAAGCATAACCATATTTACTAAACTTTAGTAAATCATAACGAATAATCTTATCTATCTTTGTGGTGGACCTGACCAGAACACAACCAAGTGTACCCAATCTTTTAGTCCTTCACTTGACTCACATGTACATGTGAACAAGGAATTAGTCTTAATTTCCCAAAGACGAAAACTTCTCATTCATCATACAATACAAGTTGCATGATTCCAAGTTTCTATCTAACTGAAACTTGGGCGATGAGAATCTTTCCTTATTTGGTAAATTATGATACTACCACAAATGAAAGAATCAAATCCATTTTCAAATATTGCTATTAATGGAAACATATAATCAACAATTTTTCACAAATGCCATTATAAGGATACTTAAAATAAATAAAATCAAAACTTTTCTTTATTTTAAAACTTTGCGGAAAACTTATCCTTACAACCCATATGAAAACCCTGTTGTTATCTATTCCTAAGCAATATGTCTCAACTCTTAAGTAATAGCTCAAAATTCTGATCACCGAACCATGCGATCAAAATCCCTCTTCGCGATCAGAATCAGCATATACTTCCTTTAAGTTTCTTCACTTTTCTTTGATTCTTAAAACATCAACATGTGACCCAGTCACATCATGCAATAAGAATCTCAGAATAGAAACTTAATAGAGTTAGACAATGGACTTTACCTGAAGTAGAGTCAAACATTTGACTTTACTATCCTTATGGACTTTTAGGTAAATTTGGCAGCTTCGCAACCAATGCCCTTCCTTTGGCAACAGAAACATATGGACTCTTTGGAAACGGTACACGGGACTATCACAGACTTAGCCTTTCTCTTTACCATTTGGTCAACCGAGTTGACTATGGCCAATCCCTTTCAATTGGGAAGAGAAAGTTTTTCTGGACTTCCAATGTTACCATTGTCAATGTCCATGAAAGTTTGGGAAGTTGATCTTCCAATCAAATTTTGCTTTACCAATGCTCCAAATCATTGCTGATTCAGCATCATCAAGCAAATAGGTAAGATCATTAAGGGTCATGTCGTGATCTGTTATCAAGGAGTGACCAAGTCAACAGCCAGCTACCTTGAGACTTCGACACCCTACTCTCCCGGCTTGTCAATATGTGACTTAATCTCCAAGACCTAAGCACATATAGACTTTGTTTGCCAATAGGGATTGAGTGACTTAGAACTTATCATGTAAACTTGTGGGATAAGGAGATTTATTGGAGGAGGTGGAGGAAGTGAAGTATGATTTCCAGTCCCACTAATGCACAACAAAGGGATTGATCTTTCACCTTGGTTGCCATTTGGGATATCATCTTCATTAGGAAGCTTGTTCTTAAAGATTTGGGAAGACCATAGCTGTCTAAACTAGACATCTATAATGGGAGAAATTCAAGTTAGTTGATTTAAAGTCCTTAATATAACACCCAATATGAAATATTAAGGCTAGGACCCAATAACCTATTTATAACTGGAAGAGGGATGTCGTAATCCAAATTATAAAATAGTTGAAGGTAGGTAAATGACGATTTACCAATTCCCACCATAAAAACGAAATATAATTAAGTTTTTAATTGGATTTGAAACTCCTAGATCTTTTGAGATACATTGAACTTTCAATGGCATGTTTGAATCTCGATTGTGCCCTCTCAAGTTTGTGACTGGGATGCCGAGGATCACAAACAAGGTGTGAATAACCATACAAATTGACTTGGTACCCTCAACAATATTACCTAATCGATGTGCCGGTTAACCACACACGCTCCACCGATCTATAATAAAGTCAAGTTACCCTTTGCCACTCTTACTAGTCCATGTTAGTGTGCCGGTTAACCACACACGCTCCACTAACGACTTGGTAAGGTACAAAGTGTAATTTTATGGGCTAGCACCAATTTCACATTTTCCTAAAGTAACTAAGATTGGGAATATATAATGTATAGTTACTTTATAATTCATTATACTTTTAACGAGTATTTAAAGTCGTATCCTACCCGTTCGGCTAACGACCCTCCACCGATCAAGGAAGCGGTGGGTGAGAGTGGACACCCATTAAGTCACCATTTTATAGGCAACAACCTTATACCCCCTTTATAGACCGACTTCGTGAATGAGGCCTACTAACGGTAAGAATGACATATTCTTATACATATCTATATAATTAAAATTATAATAATAGTATAAGGGTGTATTTTAAACATTTAAAATACTTGGTGGTTTAATCTATTAATTAAACTATACTTAATTTAATTAAACTTAAACCATGTCTTTATGGAATTATTAACTCTTTTAATTAAACACTTTAATTAATTTAATGAAGTCCATAAAGCTTGAATTTTACCTTTAAAAAATTCTAAGAGTTCAATTTGGAATTAAAGTGTAAGGCTTTTCAAATTCCAAAACTTGAGGGCAAGAATTGAAACTATTCCAAGTCTCTTCAATTTGTAACTTATGAGTTTTAATGGTTCATAAAATGAAGACTCTTCATTTTATGAAACCTCTTTAGTTCTTTAATCATGATTAAAATAAGTGACTTTTGGTTATCCATAACTTGAGGACAAGTTATGGACACCATCATTAGCATTGAGATCATGAATTAAACAAGCATGTAAGTTACACAAAATTCCTATGATCTTCTAAAAACTCATAAGAACAAATATTCATATCAAACAATTTCAAGAAAATCATATAAACATATACAATACTTGAAAATTGATAAAAGTCATGTAAAATGGGTTAACATAATCATTATCATTTTGAAAAACAGATTTTACAAGTCCAAAACAGATTGGGATAATGATCTTAATCCATTTCCAGCAACAAAACTCGAAAAAACTGCCCAGCACGCTCCTACTCGCCGAGTGCACTATTCTACTCGTCGAGTAGGATGAATTTGTTCATGGACTCGGCGAGTCCTCCCCATGGACTCGGCGAGTCCAGTCGTCAGAATGCAGAATTTTTGATTTTTAAGCAGTTTTGCATCAAGTATACAGAAAACAATCCTAGGCTCTGATACCACTGATGGATTTTTGAGCATTCTAACACTTCCTAAGTGTATATGCAACCCTAATAACCTTGAATCTATGTTTTCTCTATATACATGCAAATTTCTATTTCAAGGTTATTTCCTAACTAGCATGGCATGGGGATTACATAAAACATAAAAACTAGTAGAAATACATACCTTGTTGTTGCTTGGATTCCTTCAAGACTTTGTGAGCCTAGCACCCCAAATGTTGTGCCTCAAATGCTTCACACAACACCACAAGACTTGGAATAACTTGAGAGAATGTCACTTAGCCTCAAAATCGGTTATGCCCTCTCTAGTAACACTAGGTTCACTAGGTCATCATTTTGCTAGCCATATGGTTCCTTTTATAGTGTTTTCATAATTAGGGTTTACACATAAATGCCCTTAATTGTCATGACTCTTGATTTCTCATGACCCATGGGTTTGTAACTCCCATGGACTATCCATGGAGCTCCATATGGTTATAACCAAACCCATAAACCATGGATCATTAATCCACCATAAAAGAATTGATGATTGTCATAATCAACCCTATATATTTAATTAGTCTCACTTTGATCACCAAATTAATACTAGATTAATACTTGATCAATACTAATTAAATAATACTATTATTAATATATTAGAACTTATAATATATTAACAATCATAAGTGCCTTATTCTCTCATTTAGTCTATCCAAGTATTGTAATGCCATGCAACCCAAATGGACCATGCCGGGTCGGGTCAAGTACATACCAAATAAAGTTATGGACTTAGACACTATATCCAACAGGTTCATCAAGCAAAACTTGCTCAATCTGACAAAGAGATCAAAGAGCTTCAATATGAGCGAGCAGTGGTCAAAAGTTGCGTTGGGGATGTCAATTCTCTCCTCTCCAATATCCTTGAATCTCATGATCCAATCCTCACTATTTCCATTTGCAGGCATCTTGCGGACAAGAGATTGGAAATATGGATGTGGAAGTAGCTGCTATACTGCGAAGGAAGCCCTCTGTTCTTCCTAAAGAATCTCCTGAAGGTTTTGAGAAGTGGAAGATTGGAAAGGTTCACAAAGAGGATGGTATGTGGTGTTTCAGACCAGAGAACGAAGCCATGCTGCTTTTCGCTAGACATGCTTCTCCCTCCCAGACAAACATCTATACAACATTTCCTACATTGAGTTGATTTTGGATCTGGTCACCAAATTCAAGGGCAACAACAAAGGAGGTATAAAATGCTTCTCAGGCATGATTCAATGGTACATTCAGGTTCGCAAGACCTTATTGAGTGTTATTCCTAAGGTCTACGGAGTGCAGAAGCGAACTTAACCTTGAAGGACTCTTGCTCAATTGACGCAAATGGGGAGATTGTTGGGTATATTGTGTTGCGTCATTGGGCCTTATGTATAGTCTATTTTGTAAATGGGTTGGGCCTGTCCTCCCGTATTTATTATCTAGGGTTAGAGTATTTAAGGTGCATGCATGAATCGTGTTTTGGTAACTCTGACATTATCTTGTAACCCTAATCATGCCTCTACAGTAGCAATTCTTCATCGAGTTCTTCTGAGGCATGATCTTTTAATCATTCAGCATATTTTGAGTCATTGTCGTGTTCTTGCTTTAATCTGTTTGAGTCTAATCGATCATTCAAGGATATTTAATCCTAACAATAATTTTTGGAGAATTTTTTTTCTGGGGTTTTTTATAAATACAAAAAATTAAAAAATATTATTTTGCTTCAAAATTTCATGATTGTGCTCATTTTGTAGAGAATCAAAAATTTAAGAATATTAGAATTTTAATTTTCAAAGAAGAAAAAGTTATGGCTAAAAAAGAAATTAGGTGAAAAAAAACTAATGTCCAGCAAACCAAATGCTAACACACGTCAGAGAGAGAATATGGGCATGTGTGGAGAGTTCTTTCGAGTGGGGAGGCGTGTGTGATTCCCATCTGATTCCTTAGTTGACTATAAATCCCTTCGAATTTGTTTTAAAAGCCCACTAGTTTCAGATTTTTACAGAAACTACCCCTATACTTTTACGATTTAATTAATTTTTCACTTTTAATTACAACCATCCATTTTTTTAAATAAACGAATGAGATTTATCATCACGGTTCCTACCAGTTTTTGATTTCCTACATGATCCTACTTATTGTTGGATTAGGTGTCTAAGCTCATAACTATAATTGGTGTAATCTTGAATTGATAGTAGCACAGTCCTTTTGGGTTTCCCTCAAAGCTAGCAATTGGACAAGATTATTTTGGAGAGAGAGAATGATTTATTATTTGATTAATAAATTAGAATATATTAGGTAGGATGGCCTTTTTAGGTTATGCCTGATTGTATGAGCGTTAGAATTGCATGATAGTACAGATTCTTGATAAGAGCATAGAATGGCTTGAATGGAGTATGTTGGATAGTTTCTCCGTTATCCGAATGCTGCTTGCTTTGTGCTTTGTGGCACTCTTAGCAATGTGAGATAGCTATTAAGAGAATAAGCTAAGTCACATGTGGCACAGGCTGGATAATATCAGAGTAATGGACTTGGACCTATTGCGCAACTCTCCTCTGAGTCCAACCATTCTAAGATTGAGTCTTTTACTCGAAGAATTATCTGATCTCTGTTGCATGTGACTATATTCAGGAGGTAGCTAGTTGAAATAACTGGGAATCTTTCAGCAGTTGAGGACTGGGTGGGTTCGGGAACATAGGAAAGTCTAGGATATGCTTCAGTGGGTTAGTAGTATGGTTTAGTGAGACTTGGGTGCATCAGTTTGAGGAAGTGACTTAGAGGGTTCGGGAGGATCGCTGAGGAAAGTATGGATAGGTGTGGAAGGTAGTATTGGGCCCGTACTACTAAAAGCACAGGATCCATACTCGAATCAGTGAGAGTCTTGGAGAATCTGAGAAGCTTCGGGGAGGAGAATCCTTGAGCATGATTTGATCAGTGGTTTTGTGGTTTTTCAGTTTGGAGATGAGCACTCAGGGAGGAGGTTCTAGTTCAGGATTAGGACTCGGCTCAAGTGGTGAGCCTATCGAGGGAAGGACAGCCAAAATTTTGAGTTCGCATTGGATTGAGGAAATAGAAGGTGTTTTCCGCACTAGTCCCTACCCCGTGGGAGCCAAGGTTCGATTCGCATTGGATCTCCTGTATCGGGCGGCAAAGAGCTACTGGGAATTGATTGTGTGATCTATTGTGCTTTCTGAATTGGAGATTATGTCTTGGGAGGAGTTTGTGACCCGCTTTGGGGCAGAGGATGTTCTAGCTGTTGCAGTTTAGTCGTTGGAAAGTGAGCTACTGAGCGTGACAGGGTGTCGGACCCTGAAGGATATGACTTCTAGAGTCCGAGGATGCGAGATCGATTTGTAGCAAATTGGTAAGAGAGGTTTGAGCGAGTTGCGTATAGTAAAGGGTCCCGGGAAGAGACCCAAGACTTCTAATCATCGGGTAAAAGGCCAGCAGAGCCGGTGTCAGTGTAGCACGTGCGGGAAACTGCACAAGGGAGTTTGTCGTTCCAGGGGTTTAGGCTGCTACAAGTGTGGCGGGGTTGGTCATGTTAGTAGAGATTGTTCTCAGGGGGCAAGCCCATTATGTTTTCACTGCGATCAGGTGGGCCACAAGAAGGTCGACTGTCCGAGGAGGAGGGGAGGAACAGTGAATGCGCCTACTCCAACTATTTTGCAAATCTCTGATAGTCGAGAGGCTGGGGCAGGAGCCCCAGCAGGTAGGATTCCGGCCCTGTAGTGTTAGACATGAGAAGTCAGGACTCCATCAGGTGATGTTGCGGGTATGCATCTTTTGCCTTCTTTCAGTTTTACTTGCACATTGTTAAGGGATATAATAGCGGGTTGGGTAAGTGTATCCTTGGTTTATTTCGTTGCTCATGTTGGGTTATATCTTTAAATATTGTCATATGTCATTTGCATACCGTGAACTACTAAGTAGTTAGTTAAAGGTCGTTTCCGTTTTTGCGGGCTCTGGGTGTTCGGTGTTCTCTCGGTTCATAGTAGAGATCGGCCAGGGGTATTATGTGGAAGGCTTGTGGTTAGCTTCATCAAGTTGGTCCACCTGTATTGATGGGAGATAGTGGTTTCATCATCTGTTCTGGTATGAACGGCGGTGGACTATGGGGGAAAGTTCTGGGTTCTAGCAGTAGCGTCGCTAGTAGAGGAGAGGTAGCAGAAATTTACCGGTGTTAGCCGCATAATTGTCTGGTCATTGGATGTTTCAAGAGAATTGTATTTCACGTGGGTTGTGTTCGGTTAGAGTTCAGTGGTGCAGCGAGAATGGCAGTGGGAGCGAGGATTCATCCGCCAGGGCAAGATGAAGGCCTCCAGTCGCCAGCATGGGAGGTGGATTGAGGTATCGGATTGGACCAGTTTTCAAGAGTACTCTTCAAGATTTCCGAGGATGGTCGATCTTAGGATTTGACTAGTAATTGATCGTAAGCATTAGTAAGCAGAGGTTGTCAACAGTGGACTATTAGAAAGTAAGAAGGATTGGGAATCATTCAATTCTCATGTTCCGTGAAGACTTAGTCGAATCTAAGTGGGGGATAATCGATCAGGTATTAAGGAGCAGAAATAGGTGTGAAACTAGGATGAGTTTCACATCCCCGTCAGGGAGGAAAGCGGTCGAGTGGCCGTATAGGATGAGGATTGTGTGAGTTGGGATTTCGGAAAACGTTCCAACATTTGGTCCACGCTTTTCCTTGGCATCGGGTAGCAGGCTTCGGGGACCAGGTTAGAGGTCCAGTTAGGACTCGAGTTTAGTTGAGTGTTAGGTCGAGTGTGTGTTCGACTTCGGATGGCTATAGTCCAGTTGGCGGTAGGAAAAGGTTGGCAGATAGTGCTAGAGTGTTGTAAGTCTGCGGGTGTAGCCGTAGCATTTAAAAGGTTGGCAGATAGTGCTAGAGTGTTGTAAGTCTGTGGGTATAGCCGTAGCATGCCCAAGGTTGGCACATTGTGCTGGAGTGTTGTAAGTCTGCGGGTGTAGCCGTAGCATTCACAAGGTTGGCATATAGTGCTAGAGTGTTGTAAGTCTACGGGTGTAGCCGTAGCATTCACTAGGTTGGTAGATAGCATGGGAGTGTTGTTAGATCGCGGAAGGAACAGTAGTACCCACCTGTTTTGGTGCAGTAGTGAGGGCGTGGCAAATCCACGGATTGGTTTACGGATTTCCCCAGATGAATTAGACCTGGTTGAGCCAGTGATAAGACTGTAGGAACACCACTACAGTCACGGAATCAAGGAAGGGATAGTCGTTTAAGGTCGTTTGTGATATAAGGCTACCCTTGGTCATGTAGAAATCACTGTTAGTCTTGGATTTGGCGACGTCAGGATTCGACGTATGGACCCGATCGGTTGGATCAGGAGGTCGTTAGAGCCATAGTGGCAAGATAACTAATGGCAGCTATTTACAGAAGAGGATTTCATTCAGAAGTCGTGTGGAGCGACTGTGTGGGAGTCTTTTGGCTCCGCAATCAGGCCAGAACCCGGTATTTCAGATGACTGGCAAACGAATTGAGACTATGGACGTCTCGGTGGATTTTGGAAAGCAGCCAGGAGGCAGCATACTGTTTCAGGCAGTTCAGTGTTTCGGGCGGTTTCGGTGTCTCGGGCAGTATTAGTGTTTTAGGTTTGCAAGTACGGACGGAGTAACTGATTGATTGGGAAGGGATAAGTCACTCGTAGTGGGATTAAATAATCTCAAAGTAGTTGATATGACCCTGTTGCACAACTCTCGTCTGATTCTAACCGCTGCAAGAATGAATTTACTACTCGAAGGATTATCTGAGCCTTCTGTCAAGTATAAGTGTTTTGTAGGTATTTATGGACAGTGACCTTGTTTCCCTTTTCATCAGCAGTGTGAGTGGTGACAGTTTGGTGTGAGGGGTCTGACAGGGAGTCAGACCATTGAGACCTTAGGTTCTGGATTCCAGGTGAAGTAGGATTGGTTTTATTTGAGAGATCGAGGAGTGGTTCTTCACTGAGCTTGAAGAATTACTCTAAGGATGGTTTTAGTAGATCGAGATAGGCCGATGTATTATCAGAGTTGGAAGGGTTATGATTGTTTTGCTCTCAGTTGAGATATTGACAGAGAGTTGTTTCAGCACGGGTGAGCTGTCGGGAAGCCATGTTATGGTAGGTTTCAAGTCTCAGAAGGTAGAAGTGGCTTGCAAGGATTGAAGGTTCGGGGGATATATCCAGGATAGAAGTTCCGGTTGCCTTGGGAAGGCCATTGATTGCAGGGTGATGGGTTGTACCCTCAGGATGGCGGGTGTAAGTACTCGTAGGAAACATCATTTGGTTCATGGTAAATAGTGGGAACCGCAGGCTTAGAGCGTGAGCTGTTTTCGGGGTAGGTAATTGCAGTGACTTCGAGGACGAAGTCTAGTTTAAGTGGGGGAGAGTTGTAACACCCGGAATCTAGAAGGCCGATTAAGGAAATAAAAATATTCAATTAGAAAGCCAACTCGTAGAGTCCATGGGGAAGAACTCGACGTGTTGGAAATCAAGACCACGTGTTTTTGGAAAAACAACCCGACGAGTTGGAAGGGACCAACTCGACGAGTTAGACTGGGTTTGGGAAACACTAAAATTGGGACTTTGCACCCTATTTAAACAACTTAAGCTCTAGTGTTTGGCCTCATTTCCAGCCTCCAAGTTCCAAACCCTAAGCCATTTTTGGTGATTGTGAGCTAATCTTGTGCATTCTTGGTGGATATAAAGAAGAGGAAGCTTGAA
This sequence comes from Lactuca virosa, assembly GCF_052849685.1. Lineage (NCBI taxonomy): Eukaryota > Viridiplantae > Streptophyta > Magnoliopsida > Asterales > Asteraceae > Lactuca > Lactuca virosa. Next base: position 189,600,594 of record NC_136430.1, read on the forward strand.
GGAGGAGCAAGAACGTGTGGAAGGAGAGTAGATCTAGAAGTTGGGCTTCATTTCCGATTCATCTGAGGTATAAAGTTTCAACCTTGTCTGTGGCATGCTTAGATCTAGTCTTAGGATGTTTTGCTTCATGTTTTGGTTCAAGTATGTTGATGGTTGGGATTTGGACGCCCCATTTGGGCAAGCCCTTCAGATATAGAGTCTTGAGGGGACTTCATGGCATAAAGGTGCCATCTATATGGCCATGAAAGTCCCATGCAACCTTTAGACCATCATTTTGGTCTTTTAAGCTCTATTAGGTCATGCATGCGAGTAAAGATGGGAACTTTACGTTACCAAATTGTCCCTTGAGTCCAGATCTATGACCTCATGGTCTATTTTGAAGTATTCATGACCTTTGGAGTTGGATCTATGTCATTTTGGGGTTAGGGTTTTAGTTTTTTGCGTTGGGAGAGGTCCTTAATGGGTAAAGTTGGAAACTTTACGCTTCTAGACGTATTTCCAGCTTAGATCCAGTAGATAGGGCCTTGATTTGAAGAATACGGACTTAATGAGTTAAGAAGGAGCTGACATACTGAGGAACTCGACGAGTTCAAGGTTGGACTCGACAAGTTGATTTAAAAAGTCCTGACTCTGTTGATAGGGAAGAACTCGATGAGTTCTTGGAGGAACTTGACGAGTTGGATCGCGAAATCATGATTCTGTGATTTATGGGAACTCGCCGAGTTGAAGGGTAACTCTACGAGTTGAGTCAACTCAGAGCGTTGACTTTGACTTTGACTTGGATGTTGACTTTGACCTTGACTTGACTTTGACCTAGGTTGACCTCTATAGGGTTATGAAGTACATAATGGGTTCTAAAGGGTGGTTTCATGTAAGGGTTTAGGCCCAAGTTGGAAAATTGGGCCATTGATAGGCTTTCAAGGATTTTATAGTTTGGGCATTGATGGGTTGGAGGTGAAACGGTTATTTCACCCCAATTAAGGATTATGGATCATGGTTTGAAACCCAATTGCTAATTGGGTGATATTTTGGTATTGATAGCCCAGGGAGTTGCCATGACAACAGCTAAGGATTTCTTGCAATGGACTTCAGCAGTGTGAGGTGAGTTACCTTCTCGGTAGCATTGAGTCTAAGGCACCAAGGTCGGCCCACTAGTAGGAGTTTGTTGTTAGATGATTGTCTTTGTGATAATTGACTGGTATGCCACTATCTGTTATGATTATGTGTTAGTATGCTATGATATTATGTGATACTGGTAGGAGGGGTGAGATAGACCTCGTAGCCGGTTGAGATAAACCAGAGGGTAGGTCGGGCACCCAGATATGCCTGACAGTATGTTATGATATGTTGTTATGTGGTAGTAGTAGGGGGTGAGATAGACCCCGTGACCGGTTGAAATAAATCGGAGGGTAGGTCGGGCACCTAAATATGCCTGACAGGTAGGCCGAGCACCCAGATATGCTTGACATAGGTAGGTCGGGCACCCCAGATATGTCTGACATGGTAGGTCGAGCACCCATATATGCTTGACATGGGTAGGTCGGGCACCCCAGATATGCCTGACAGGGTAGGTCGGGCACCCAGATATGCCTGGCAATATGTGATTCAGTTTTGGTTTCACGTACTTTTTCTTCGAGAGGAAAGGAGCCGGCATAATCGCAGCACATCACACTATGATTTTCCGCAGATGAGATCTTTGGGAGTTGTAATCTGATAATGTTTTCTTACGACGTGTTTGGTTATTGAGATATTGATTTTGATTATGATATGAGATGATATTAATGATGTTTTCATACTACTATTTTTATACATTACCTAGTTAAGAATGAAATTTTTGGTCATGAATTTTAGGGTGTTTCAGATGTTGAAATTCAGATTTTGCGTCAACATCATCGTCAGAATCATAAATTTCTGCAGAATTATCAGGTACATTCTTTCCTAGATGCAGTCCTTTTTCTTTTATATGCCTTATTGAGCTATTCATTCCTCTCTGAGCATTGAGGACAATGCATCATTTTAAGCTTGGGGAGGAGGTTAGTATAAAAAATTTGCATTTTTTGTTAAAATATTTTAATTTTTCAGTTTTTAGGTTAAATTTTTTAAATTTTATGTATTTTATTTTCTACATTGCATTTGCATTAAAAATTTTGAAAAAAGTCCAAGAATATTTTATGTTTAGGTTTTTACTTTTCTGTATTCATAAAAAAATCCAAAAATATTTTATTTCTAGTTATTTTAAGTTTTTTATTTTCTTCATTTTCAAAAATAAAAAAAAATGAAAAAAATTGGAAAAAAAAGTTACATGAGATGAGGATATTATTTACATTCAATAACTCTGTTAAGATGAAGTGTGACACAAACCGAATAACAGTCTCATTATAGTTAATTTTAAGAATTATCTTTTCAAATTAGGAAGTGCTTTAAATGTTTACAAAATATGAATAAACATAAGAGTCGGATAATATTTACAATGAAAGTGTGAGATGGAAAAACAAACAGTGTTTTAAAAATAGTTTCTTAAATGCCTTAAAAAGAACCTAGATTGAATAATCATTTTCTTTCCTTAAAGTATTGAACCTTATAGTTTTTGCGCCTCTTGAGGTTGGGAAGGAAATCTTGTTATATCCACACAAATATTTATATTTTTAGAAGTATTGAAGATATGGTGGGCTACAAAGTGAAATCCATGTCCAATCAATATATTTGTTAGAAATGGTACATCAAGCAACTTGAAGAAATCTGAAATTCAAAGTCAAATCCAAGTCAAGTTCAATTCAAAATCAAGAATAAAGCAAAGTTAAATCTGAAGAGCTCATCAAGACAAAGAAGATGTGTGGTATAATGAGTTAGGTCCCTCGATAGTGGAATCATAGGGGTAAGTTTAGATTTTCTATCCATAATAGAGCTTACCGCGTTTACTAGACGAGTTCGGAAAAAAAGTAAGGGTCGGTGTAGGGTTTCAAAGTACTCAATGGGTGATGGCAATGGGCCCCCTTGATGAAGTGTAGGTTAAAAGCCCAAGACTTATCTTTTCCCTATAAATAGTCATGTATTATTCATAATTAGGGTTAAGAGTGAGGCAAACTGTAGTCGCCACGTTGTGAGGTTTCTTGTAGAGTAAGATTCTTATTCTTAAAGTGTAATCTGTTCCTCATAATTGAATAAATCGAGTGATCATTCGACATATGTTCATATTTGTGTTTGTTCTTATTTTCCGCATCTTGTTCATCAAATCTCAATTAGGGTTTTAATCCTATCAAGTGGTATCAGAGCGGGTCTTTGAAGAACTATTGATTTTTGAAGTATCGGTTCTTGATTTGATGATTTTCTGCATAAAATTTTGAAGATTATTGGTGTTTTGGCGGTATGGAATCAATTTTTTTGTTCAAGCAACTGTTCATGGAGATTTATGATATTTTCCACTGTTCATCTGGTATTTTTTTTTAATCTGATTCGTCTTACTGTTCGTATTCATGATTGGATCTGTTTGTTTATTCGCCCAATATCAACATCGATTCCACTGTTTTTAATCTGGCCCAAATAATTGGTCTGTTACTATTCAAGATCCATTCCCTAAGCCCATAGTTTCGATTGTTGTTCATATCATTTTTGTTCTAGATACCAAAGATCGATTTCTGTTCATTGATCTATCATTCCATGAAATCGTTTATCGCTAATCGAATCATCTGTCATCAAAATCGATTATAATCCTCTTAATTGATTTTGTGTTTGAACAAAATCAATTTGTTCATTCAAGTTTTTATCGAATATCGATTTTCTGTCGTTCTGTGAAGTCAAGAACTGATGAAGAAAGTGATGAATTTTATTAGAGAAATCGTTTGATCTTGAAATCGATCTGAGAAATGTTGAACTTATTTTTGTCGATGATCAATTTGAACAGTCAAATCTGGAAGTCAAAATCAGATCAAAAGATTAAAACGAAACTGCAAAGTCAAATTTGTGAATGGATTCCTTACCTGCGAACGAGTGTTAATCGTGATGAACATTGGTCAATGCAAAAGTCAAAATTGGGGTAATCGGGCTCACTGCCTTTATAATTGAAATTGTAATCGGGAGTGGAATGTGAACGAACGAAATTGGGGTGGTTGTATGCTTATTCGGTATTATCAGTCAAACAGAATAGTCAAAATCGACTGTGACTCGGATGTGAAACATGGCTTGGTATTGGCGCTGTGTTTGATCGATATGGACGAACAGGTTCGGTGTTGGATACTTAACCAATCTCAGATTCATAACTTCTACAATTGTTAAATGCGAACCTGTGCTCGTTGATTGGGTTGTTCCGATTTTGGAATTGATTTGGAGCGAACGATCAAGGATTCGGTATTGGATCTTGGACTCGCACTCGTTATTGCTCAACAATGAACCTGGAACGAACTTAGGTTCGTTTGTTAGCCTTGGAACGAAAGAGGGGAAAGCGAACCTATGATTCGGTTTGGCTAAGGTTTCGCTTTTACTGGCATCATGATGCTCGGACCGAACATGGTTTCGTTTTTGTATCATCGATCTTGGAACGAACTTGGATTCGGTTGCTTGTGCTCAAAACGAACATGGAACGAACTTGGGTTCGTCTGTTAGTATTTGGAATGAATGCACTTGGAATGAAGAGAGGAAGATTCGCTTTGGGTGTACTTGGAACGAATGGTGGCTGATATTGACTCGGAGCGAACCTATTGCAGTCGTGTTCGTTCAATCTCATCTAAATGGGGAAAATGACTAATGTTACATTTTTGGTCCCTGCAACTCCATCGAATTGGCACTTTTGGTCCCTGTTGTTTTCACAGTTTGGTATTTTTGAACCATTTCCAGTTTTTGTCACAAATAAAGAGGTGTATTGATGCATAATTACCATTCCAGCCCCTGTCTTTCTGCAAGTGACAGTTTCTGCCCAATATTCAGAAAAATTTACAAATTTGAGGGCCAGTGAATAGTTTTGGATTTTTTTAACGCACATATTTTTTCGTGAATAGAAAAATAAAGATTCCATCAAGTCTTGGCGGTTCGGAAAGTCATTTTTCGTGATCACGTCAAATTTTCACGACTTTTTTGGATTTTATACTTCATCGTTTATATCATTTTGTCGCGGGGGAGCATAGTAATTTTTTATCCATTCAAGATCATTCTCATGACCATTTGAAGGCTTTATAATCACGTTTTTCTATTATAAATCGGGGGAGATTTTGGTATGGCCATTCGAAATAGGATTTGTGACTTTTCATATTTGAAGATTTTTTATAAAGCTTGTGGTAGAATTATGAAGGTAGCTTTTACAGTAGCAGTTGTTCATCGAGCTCTTCTAAAGCTTTTGCAGAGAAGTATCCTTTACAGTAGCAGTTCTTCATCGAGCTCTTCTAAGGACTTGTTATATCTCCAACTTCTAGTATTTTCTCGATCAAGTGGCGTTACGAATCTTAAATTTTAGGTTGTTACATGATAATTTTTGGTGGCCTATGTCATTAGCTTATTTGAAGATCATTGTGACTTGGAAGGGGAGCTCATCAAAGACAAGAAGTGATTTGGTTTCTTTGTTCTGAAATGGGTTTTTATGGCGGGTTTGGCTTTATTGAAGATCTTTGGGATTACATTCGAAAATGAAGTTTAAAGATATTACTTAAGTGCTTGGTTTATATATCCTAGAGCCTGTTTTTGAAGACTACTGAAGAATCAAGATTTGTGGATTGCTTCAAAAATTCCTCGTTGCAAGATCTTTTCTTATTTGCTAGATGCTTGTTTTGGAAGTTAAAGCATTGTCATCCATTCCATACTTTGCGGGGGAGATTGTAGGGTTTCAAAGTACTCAATGGATGATGGCAATGGGCCCCCTTGATAAAGTGTAGGTTAAAAGCCCAAGACTTATCTTTTCCCTATAAATAGTCATGTATTATTCATAATTAGGGTTAAGAGTGAGGCAAAATGTAGCCGCCATGTTGTGAGGTTTCTTGTAGAGTGATCATTCGACATATCTTCATATTTGTGTTTGTCCTTATTTTCCGCATCTTGTTCATCAAATCTCAATTAGGGTTTTAATCCTATCAGTCGGTAAAGCTAAGTTTTTATAAACGAATTTTTGTGAAATTATTTATACAAAATATACTGTTTTCACAAATTTAATTCGGCATCAAAATTATTTACTCAAGATTGGTTTGACTTACTAAATACGAATTCTGAATCTACAATAAAAGTATTAAGACTGTAGTCTAGGTGATAATTTCGTTGGAGCTTCCTCGGTGTAAAATCTGATCATGTGAAAAAAGGAGTGAAGTATTTTTAGTTCAAGTTTTTAGCTTCCTTTATTTTTTTTTTCTAAGTTCTTTTTAGGTCATCTGCGTCCTTCCATTTTGGTTACAATGTTTAATCTTTTTATTACTTGAGGGAAAGTAAGGTTCAAGCTTGGGGAGATTTGATAGACGTCATTTTATGCATCTTTTAGGGTAGTTTTTATTAACATTTAGCATCATATTTTACACATTTGCATGTCATTAGTTTAAATAATGTCCAGCTCATGTCATTCGTTAGAATTCTTGTACTGCTAGCATTTTTATGTCATTTTCAGATAATTCCAGTGGAGTAGTACTTTGGGAGCAGCTTTGGAAGCGTTTAATGGATCATTAGAGTTAATTGGAGCTTGGAAATTATGAAGGATTATGAGGAATGCTTGGAAGATGTTTTGGTCAAGAAAAATTAGATCAAATTGATCTTACGAAGATAGATTGCTATTTTCTCAAGCCTAAAAGATGTTGCTGACAACTTTAACCCCCTGTCAATATTTTAACCATATCTCTTGACTCGTAACTTCGATTAACGAGATTCAAAATGTTCCGGAAACTAGACAAAATTCCAAACGAATCATTATGTTTGTGCAAAAAAATCAGAAAATGAAAAAATTCAATCGAATTTATACTTCGTAGAAAGAAATGCAAAAAATAAAATAATGATGCCTCTGGATTGTATATATACGACGCCTCTGTGATCAGATGAAAGGTTGGACGATTCCTGAAGTTCTAGACAACAAAAAAGACGATTCCCGAGGCGATTTCTCTCCGATTTCAGCGCTTTCTGAAGATCAGAAGGTTGTGGATCCATGTGCACTTAAGATACATATGTATATGCACATGCATGTTCATATGCATATGCACATACATGTTCATATGCATATAGACTTTGTATGCATATGCATATGCATATGCACATACATATAAAATGTATATCCATGATCATATGTATATGTATATGCATATGCATATGCATCTTAAGATGCATATTCATCTTAATATGCATACGCATATACACATACATGTGTACTTATGTATGTTCAAATGTATATGCATATATCCATATACATATGCATGAATATATGAATCTACATATGAAATGTATATGCATACACATATACATCTACATATGACATTTCAATGCATGTTCATATGAAATGCATATGTATATACATATGCGTATGCATCTACATACTCATATACATCTGCATATGCACATGTATTTGTATATACATATACATATTCATTTCCATATGTATATGTATTTGCATATCTATATGCATTTTAAAATGCATAAGCATATCGTAACACCTGATTCCTGGTATACATTTAATTCAAGTAATTATTATATTTTTCTCTTGGACTCGAAGAGTTGGTGGCCCAACTCGTCGAGTAGAGTCGTGATCCGCGGGAAGTTTAAGTGACCTACTCGACGAGTCGGGAGGCCGACTTGGCGAGTAGGTGCTGTTTGAGTGAACCCTAAATTTGAGGTTTTGCACCCTATTTAAACAACTTATCTCAGCCTCCATCGTCCCTATTACTCCCAGAAAGCATTACTGTGACAACCGTCAATTTCTAGTCAAGTCAAAGTCAAATAAAGTCAACAAGTCAAACCGGTCAACTCAACTAACACTTGTATACTAGGTTTTACGTTATGTAATTATTGTACAACTCGCTATTTTAATAAGAAGTCATCACTTGGAAAATTCGTATGTTTAGATTTCTTGAACCCTAATCGGGGTAAGTGATGTAGCAAAACGATAAAACACTAATGCATACCTTTCGGAGGTGTGTAAGATCCTTAAACATGGCTTAACGGGGTTTACGGCACGTGCGTTACAAAGCCAAACACTCAAAAAGGTCACAAAAGGAGTCTCTCCAAATCTCTTTCACTCTATCTCTCTCTATCTGAAATCTCTCCCAAATCTCCCTCAAAATCTCTCTCAACTTTTTATAATCACACGGGGCATCCCGACCCTTAATTTAGTCAAAAACAACTCGAAACGGGAAGAGAAACTGAAAATCAGCCATTTAGAGCCGAAACCTCCCTTAAGGAACCGAACCTCTTAGAAACGAAACCCTAAGAAGAGAAACCATAAGAGGTGAAACCTTAAGGAACTGAAACCTCTCTTTAGAACCAAAGCTACCCCACTTAAGGACCGAAACTAGCTAAAAGAACCGAACCTGTCTTGAACCGAACCCTTCTCTCGGTTCTCATCCAACAACTGAACCCTCCTCTCGGTTCTAAGCACCTAAGGACCGGAATCATCCTTTCGGTCCGGAACCATCTTTCGGTCCGGATCCACTTTCAAATCTACACTCCTTGCCCAATTTTCCTCAACCACACGAATCTAAACCAGGAGTAAAGCCCCACAAAGAACCTGTAGGGTTTCAAAGCACTCCATGGATGATGGCAATGGGCCCCTTGATGAAGTGTAGGTTAAAAGCCCAAGACTTGTCTTTTCCCTATAAATAGTCATGTATTATTCATTATTAGGGTTAAGAGTGAGGCAAAATGTAGCCGCCACGTGAGGTTTCTTATGTAGTGTTAGATTCTTTAGTCTATGCTGAAAGTGTAATTTATTCCTCTTGTTTGAATAAATCGAGTGATCATTCGACCTAATCTTCATATTTTGTTTGTTCTTATTTTCCGCATCTTGTTCATCAAATCTCAATTAGGGTTTTAATCCCAACAAGTGGTATCAGAGCGGGTCTTTGAAGATCTATTGATTTTTGAAGTATCGGTTCTTGATTTGGTGATTTTCAGCACAAGTTTTTGAAGATTATTGGTGTTTTTGGCGACTTGGAATCAAAATTCTGTTCAATCAACTGTTCATGGAGACTTATATACTTTGTTGCTGTTCATATGGTATTATATCAATTCGATTCATTTTTCTGTTCATATATTTTTTGGATCTGGTCATTCGTTTGATGTTGACAATTCTATTTCCTTGTTTTAGCCCATTGATTTGCTCTTTGAACTGTTCCTAAGCCCAGTTTCTTCCGATTACTGTTCATGTGTTTTAAGCCCACCTATATTGATTTTTGTTCATTGAATAAACCCATATGTCGTTCTTTGACGCCGCACGTTCAGATTCACGCATCGGCACATCACAAATCTGTGAATTTTGTATCTCGATTTCGCAAGTCGTTCTCATACACTGATTGAATTCATGATTCATGACTCTATTTAATCATTTGTTATCAATTTCTGTTCTTGAGTCAAAGTTTCTAAACAGTTTCATTCTCAAAGTCGATTTTGATTTTATTTGATTATGGTGTTTGAATTAATTTGCTTAATCTGTTCCACATATTGATTGGGTGTTTATCCAATGGAAATTTCGAATTCTTATGATGAACTCATGACAAACGGATGAACATCACCATGTCTCGAGTCGATGGTCAAAATTGAAAAAGTCAAAATCGGAACCATTTGGAATCGGGATGATGGAATTGATGTGGATATGTTCGGCACTTGAACCATAGTCGGAATTTCTGATAAGATTGGATGTTAAAATCGGAAGTTCACTACGTTCTGAATTTCTTTGAAGTTTTGTTCGCATCGCCAAGTTGGTCTTGTAATCAGTGCTTAGAATGATCGGAATAAATTGAATGAGGTCTCGGAGTAGAGCCTGTGTTTGGAATGTTGGGGCTTAAATCGGAAGTATCGTCATACCTCAAAATCAAAATTGAAACGAATGAAGAACGAATCGATCTCATCTGGACGAACTGTTGTTCAAAATTGAAAATTCAAAATTACTGCGAACCTCTCTTCCTGGAATGTTCGGCTCGCACTCGTTCGATTCGGAAGTTAACCTGTGATCGGGTTCGTTTGTCAGCCCTTGGAACGAAAGTAATTGGAACGAAAGAGGGGAGGACCGAAAGCGAACCTGTGCTCGGACCGAACATGGTTTCGGTTCAATGAACCTGGACCGAACTTGGTTTCGGTTGCTTGTACTCGGAGCGAACCTACTGGAGTCAATGTTTATATGTGCCAATTTCAAGGCTTCGCGTCTAGTTTGAGTCATCGTTGAAAGATCAACTGGAGTATGATGTAGTGTTCGTTCAAACTCATATAAATGGGGAAGATGACTAATGATTACACTTTTGGTCCCTGTTGTTTTCACAGTTTGGCTTTTTTGGACCATTCCCAGGTTTTGCTTCAAATAAAGGGGTATATTGATGCTGAATTACCATTCCAGCCCCTGTCTTTCGGCAAGTGACAGTTTCGGCCCAATATTCAGAAAAGTTTACAACTTTGAGGGCCGGTGAACAGTTTTGGATTTTTTAACGCACATATTTTTTCTTGAACAGAAAATTAAAGATTCCATCAAGTCTTGGCGGTTCGGAAAGTCGTTTTTCGTGATAACGACAAATTTTCACGACTTTTTCGGATTTTATACTTCATTGTATATATCATTTTGTCGCGGGGGAGCACAGTAATTTTTATCCATTCAAGATCATTCTCATGACCATAAGAAGGATTTATAATCATGTTTTCGATTATAAATCGAGGGAGAATTTGGTATGGCCATTCGAAATTGGATTTGTGACTTTTCAGAGTTGAAGATTTTTGATAAAGCTTGTGGTAGAATTATGAAGGTAGCTTTTACAGTGGAAGTTCTTCATCGAGCTCTACTAAAGCTTTTACAGAGAAGTATCCTTTACAGCGGAAGTTCTTTATCGAGCTCTGCTAAGGACTTGTTATATCTCCGACTTCTGGTATTTTCTCGATCAAGTGGCATTATGAATCTTAAAGTTTGGGTTGTTACATGATATTTTTTGATGGCTTATATCATTAGCTTATTTGAAGATCATTGTGACTTGGAGGGGGAGCTCTTCAAAGACAAGAAGTGATTCGGTTTCTTTGTTCTGAAATGGGTTTTTATGGCGGGTTTGGTTTTAATGAAGTTTTTTTTTGGGATTACATTCGAAAATGAAGTTTAAAGACATTACTTCAGTGCTTGATTTATATATCCTAGAGCCCGTGTTTGAAGACTATTGAAGAATCAAGATTCGTGGATTGCTTCATATATTCCTTGTTGCAAGTTCTTTTTATTCGCTAGATGCTTGTTTTGGAAGTGAAAGCATTGTCATCCATTCCATACTTTGAGGGGGAGATTGTAGGGTTTCAAAGCACTCCATGGATGATGGCAATAGGCCCCTTGATGAAGTGTAGGTTAAAAGCCCAAGACTTGTCTTTTTCCTATAAATAGTCATGTATTATTCATTATTAGCGTTAAGAGTGAGGCAAAATGTAGCCGCCACGTGAGGTTTCTTATGTAATGTTAGATTCTTTAGTCTATGCTGAAAGTGTAATTTATTCCTCTTGTTTGAATAAATTGAGTGATCATTCGACCTAATCTTCATATTTGTGTTTGTTCTTATTTTCCGCATCTTGTTCATCAAATCTCAATTAGGGTTTTAATCCCAACAGAACCTTCATGATCTGAAGCCATCTGAGTCCGGAACATGATGATTCCGGAATCAGGCCACTCCATGCACCCCGGAATCTTCACATCGACTCCGGGTCTGGCTATTCGACTCCGGATGTAACTATTTGACCCCGGAATCCTCATAATCGACTCCGGATCTAGCTATTCGACTCCGGATGTAACTATTTGACTCCGGATCTAGCCTATCGACTCCGGATCTGGCTATTTGACTCCGGATCTAGCCCATCGACTCCGGATCTGGCCCACCGACTCCGGATCTGGCTATTCGACTCCGGATGTAGCAATTTGACTCCGGATCGGGTAAATCGACTCCGGACTCACCTCTGTAGTCAACTAGAGTCAGGTCGCACCACAATAATCGAAGGCTCACCCTATTAAATCATGACCAGGGAAAGCATTACTCCAAATCATATCTTTTGTACAAAACTTTATTCAAAGGACGGTTGACTTACCAAAAGTTATGACACACCCTATCTACCATACCCACTCCATGACCAGCTTTAGTCACTCCACCTTACCTGGTCATGTCCATCGTCCTTTTTCCCACCATTTTTCCAGCCATACTCTTGAACAAAAGCTGGAAATCCATATCTCTCCTCCCATTTCACTCACCCTCCACTAAGAAGCAAAAACTCATTTTCCCTCAATATCCCTCTCTAATCTCAAAAATTCAAGGTTGATCACAAGTTCTTCATCTACTCCTAGTAAGTAATATCACTCCCCACATGATTATTTCTCTTTCTTTCTACTTGAATCATAAATATCTTACACAAACATAATCATATTTGTGTTAGATCTTCGAATCTTCAAGCATCATCTAAAGTGTTCTTGAGTTGAACACTTCCTTTCTTCATCATCTATTCACTGAAACCACACAAGGTGAGTTCATACCCCTATGTTTTCACTTTTTCTTAAGTTTTATGGGGGGGGGAATACAAGTTAAAACACCAAGAAATCAACTAAACTCTTCCAACAGCTTTCGTCAGAAAAGTTTGACTCCATTCACGGACTGTTTTTGACAACTTAAACATTTTAGTTTTTAAAAATGTATTAGTTGCAAATAGTTAAGCTTCATACCTTTAAAATGACTACTTGCTCATCTCCATACGATTTTTCTACAATTTATGGTGATTTTTGCAAAACTGCCTATCATTTCAAGAGCAAATCCGGACCAGCCTGTGATTATGGACCTTTTCACACAAGTTAAAGGTCACTAAAAATCATAATAAAATTTATGATCAAACTAGACACATTTTCCAAACTCTCAGAATTCACGGATTTTGATTTGGACCGGGGATGATTTTTCTATAAATTTTCCAAGAACAGCAAAAGAAATGCTTAACACTAGATAAATATTATCTATTTTATTTACACCTTGTAACTTGTTGAGCAAGGTGTGTATCATTATGTGAATATATGTTATTACCATATATGTTATTTTCTCTTGGTTATAGACATACATCAGGAAAGAAATGGATTTTTACCATAAGTATGGTAAATAAATTATTTGTTATAAACAAAGTTATCTCCATTGAATACAAACACTTAGTAAACTACGACAAGTATAGTTTATGTTCACTACCACTATTTGATAAACTATAATAGGTATAGTTTATGATTCATTTACATAAAAAAACTCATTACTAAAGGCTTCACATAAACAAAAAGGGTTTTCATTTCACTACACGTAAATCCGTTAATGACTAAGTTGTGAGACATTCGCTTCATGTTACTTTTCAAGTAATACACTTAAGTCCTGTATTGTAACCAGAATCTCTCGTAGGGAGAGCATGATAGTTGTATATAGATCTATATTGGGATTGACACCCCACACCTTGCTGTTAGCTACAGTGGGACCCCAAGGTCTACGGGTGATAAATGTCATAACATTCCGACGCCTGAAGAACGTCGTTTCAGGCCAACTAGGTTATAGCATGGTTATAATAACTCACATTAGTATTAACAAAGATAGGGTTTACGGGGATTTCATTGAAATCAAACGAGTTTATGTCGATTTAAAACTTGCATTATTTTACTATAAGTATGGAGAAATTACTTGTACAATTCGGTCTTTGAGTTAAAGACTACATGTCACACTTTAAGGAAAATATCGGATTTTTCTGGAACGAACACTACTTTTACAAGAAAAGGCTTTCATCAGTACATTCAAATAGACTTATGAACTCACCAACTTAATTGTTGACACTCTTTCAAAACTACTTGTATTCTCAGGAAATCAATAAACAGGTAAACAAGTGCTTTTGAGGATGGGACATTAAGGCGTCAAACATTTCATTTTGTCAACATAATGTAATTGATTTGGAAACATGTAAACTTATACTATGGTGTAACTTTTTCAATTATATTTATGTTGGTTGTGTTTACTTTGATTACTATTGCAATTGTTGTTATGATACTATACTTGAAGTCCTCCACCCCCGAACGTTTCCGCCATCCTTGGTTTGGGGGTGTGACAGATTGGTATCAGAGCATTGTTTATAGTGAACATAGTATATCAAACCACATAAGATATACAAATTATAAACACAAAGGGACTAAGATTCTATGATTTAAAGGTTTTCTCTACGAATATACTTTTAAAATAATAAAAGCATTATATTTATGAAAAAGTATAAGTACATACATGTATATCGGTATAGTGTCACGTCTAAGGAAAACGCAAAAGTTAAAAATAGAGGAGTTGTGCAATGTGAATATGCCTTGGGATATACAATCAAGCCTGGGAGGAATATCGCCTGATCAACTATATTCGTCCGAGAAATGACTAGTATTTGTCGGGGGATAGTCATAGTGGACAACAAGTCTATCAACTTACCAACAGCAATACAAGAAACACGTTAAGAATCAAACACAACCGTTAAAATACTCTAGGAGTATTTTATGAGTAACTAAGCTCAATATTTCTAGAATTCTTTATGTGCCCCTCACACCCCTATTCTCGTACAGACGGCATGGCAAGATTTCATTTACCCGGAGACCCCTACTTTCCGAACCAGGGGAACGGTGGTTGGTTAGAAGCAGAACTGGAAGGGGATCCCGAGAAAGTATTCGAAGAGGAGCCCGAAGAAGACCCCGAGGAAGACGAAGAAGAAGAGGAATTAGAGGACGAGGAAGAAGAAGAGGAGCCGGAGGAGGAAGTCATCAACCCTCCTTACATCGCCAGGGTGCCTGCGAACTGTTTTGGCTACAACGGGCCTGAGCCCCGTTGGCCAACAATAATCGACAGATGGAGCCGTCAGCAACGTCAACGGTCACCATTTGGCGATCAACGGGGTTACTACGACCTCAGTCATGGGGGACCGGCCGACAGAGCCCTCCCGGTCATGATCCAGCATATCACGAACCTTGGGGATCAGAATAGGAATGTGGCGAATCAAGTTCGGGACCTCAACGTTGTTGTGGAAGCATCCGATGCTCGTACCCGGGACCTGGAAAGAGACTTCTACCCCATGGAGCAACTCCTCGAGGACCTTACCACCGCTAGGGCGGAGGTAAGGGAATACCAGATAAGGCACGCAGCTCTCGAGGAGAGGGTGATCGCGGCCGAACGCCGGATTGCGGAGCTACAGGGAGCCTCGACCACGGCTCAAGGCCACCATGGACCAGCTGATACCACCCGCCACGAGTAATGCTTACACTACTCACATTTTGTTATAAACTAAGATTTTGAGTATGCGTTGGTGCTACTCTTTCTTGCAAGTAGGTTCGGCCCTGCGTCTAAGTGATTACACTATTCGAGGGGTCGTTATGATGTCAAACTTCTCTTCTACATTGATGTAATGTAGACCTCATACGAGGTCAAATTTTCCTAAGCAGCATGTATCAAATTTACATCAATGAAAATTACTTGCATGTTATTTTGTTATATGCGTGGCATTAAATCTCATCACCTGATAATACAAACAATTTGCAAATGATAACTCAAAGATTATTGAGGTGTACCTCGAATCTATGTGTAATTAAGGGACGATCGACTTAGAAATGGTGAGTCCGCCTTAGGACCTGTTCCTTGTTTGGTTGTGGATTTAGGATAGACTCATTAGGTTCAACGGTTTATCAAAACTTAATTACATGCAACTAGTATACATCAAGTAATCTTATGAGTGGATCAAGCATGGAACAAATATTACAAGATTTCATTTGAAGTCACTACTACTAAATTAATAAGTTTATTTATATAGACTCCTGCTATGAATTGTTTGCGACATTCAAAAAATCGGGAAATGATATACTTGAAAACTAATAACCATTACTAAAAACCTCATACTCATTTCATCTTTGAAATTCTATAACAGAAAGATGTCGCCTCGCAGTACGACCCTGTTTTGTTCCAAGCTGCGGTCACGGCCGCGGTGGCAGCTAATAACTCCACTCAAGGAGATAGCCAAGGGCGTTCTAGAGAATGCTCCTTTAAAGACTTCACCAATGGCAGACCCGATTCATTCAATGGTAGTGGGGGAGTCATCGATTTGATGCAGTGGTTCGAGAAGACCGAATCTGTCTTCGAGATCTGTGCGTGCCCCGAAGCAAACAAAGTCAAATTCGCAGCTCGCACTTTCTTCGGTCGGGCCCTTACTTGGTGGAACGGCCACGTTAAGTCACTGACGCTGACAGTGGCTAACTCGATAAGCTGGGAGGACTTGAAGGCAAAGATGCTGAAAGAGTATTGCCCAAGGGGCGAGGTACAAAAGCTAGAGCAAGAACTGTGGAACCTCAAAATGACAGGCTCTGACCTTGCAACCTACACTACCCGATTCAATGATCTAGCACTCCTCTGTCCGGCAATGGTCACTCCGGAAAACAAGAAGGTTGAACGATATCTCTGGGGACTATCATCCCAGATTCAAGACAGCGTGTTGGCCTCAAAGCCAACCACCTTTGACAGTGCCAAGGATTTGGCTCAACAACTCATCGATCATCAGGCCAGCCATGTCAATGTGACAAACACCTCCGATCAAGCACGGGGAGGGAACAACAAGAGGAAGTTCTGGGATAATAAAAAGAAGCAATCAGCGCAGGCCCCCACAAAGAAGCAACAAACTGTTGCCATCCATGCTGCCACAACTCCTTCCACTCCAGCACCCGTGAGACAATATGCTGGAACCCTCCCCAAGTGCAACAAGTGTAACTTTCACCACAATGGTGCTTGTCGGGAAATACACTGCAAAAACTGCAACAGGAAGGGGCATACTACTCGCTTCTGTAAGGCGCCAGCTCTACCAATCAGCCAAGATGCCAATACGGGGGCAAGTCAAACCTGTTACGGCAGTGGAGAGGCGGGACACTTCAAAAGAAACTGTCCCAAGGCACGAGCCCCTAATGTTGGTGGCGTGGGGAGAGTCCTGGCTATAGGACATGGGGAAGCAGTCAAGGATCCCACGATGGTTACTGGCACATTTCTCCTCAATAACTCATATGCATGCATATTATTCAATAGTGGAGCGGAGAGGAGTTTCGTTAGCCACAAATTCAAACAATTTTTAAAACAAAATCCCCAATCACTAAAAGATACATACGTCGTAGAAATGGCTAATGGAAAAACAGAAAGCACTAGCGACATATACTCAAGGTGTACCCTCACTCTAGGCAATCACTCATTCAAAATCAATCTATTGCCAGTTTCAATAAAAAGCTTCGACATCATCATTGGCATGGATTGGTTAAGTTCAAATCGTGTTGACATTCTGTGCTACGAAAGGGTCGTTCGCCTTAATCTGCCAAACGACGAAACCCTCCTCATCTACGGTGATAAACCCAGTGCAAACTTACAAATCATCTCTTGCGTCAAGGCTCAGAAGTATCTCCGAAAGGAATACCATGCCTTCTTAGCCCATGTAGTAGATAAGAAACAAGAGGTGAAGGATATCAATGACATTCCAGAGTTGTGCAACTTCCTCGATGTATTCCCAGAAGATCTTCCAAGTGTACCACCGGCACGACAAGTCGAATTCCGGATCGACCTGACCCCCGGAGCTACTCCCGTAGCCAAAGCGCCCTACCGTCTAGCACCAGCCGAGATGCAGGAACTATCCATCCAACTAAATGAACTGTTGAGCAAAGGGTTCATTAGACCCAGCTTCTCGCCTTGGGGAGCACCAGTTCTGTTTGTGAAAAAGAAGGATGGGTCGTTTCGCATGTGCATCGACTACCGCGAATTAAATAAGCTTACCATCAAAAACCGATACCCTTTACCCCGAATCGACGACCTATTTGACCAACTCCAAGGAGCATCTTACTTCTCAAAGATCGATCTGAGATCGGGCTACCACCAACTACGGGTTCAAGAGAAGGATGTTCCCAAGACGGCTTTCAGAACTCGGTACGGTCACTACGAGTTTGTAGTGATGCCCTTTGGGTTAACAAACGCACCTGCGGTGTTCATGGATCTGATCAACCGGGTGTGCCGGCCTTACCTACACAAGTTCGTGATTGTCTTCATAGATGACATTCTAGTCTATTCAAGGAGCAAGGAAGAGCATAGCCAACATCTACGACAGGTTTTGGAGACACTAAGGGCGGAGACGTTATATGCAAAATTTTCAAAATGTGAATTTTGGATCTGAGAGGTGGTCTTCCTCGGTCATGTGGTTAGCGAGAAAGTGATACACGTGGATCCCTCCAAAATCAAGGCGATCGAGAACTGGTCAGCACCAAGGACGCCCACAGAAATCCGCCAATTCTTAGGCCTCGCTGGCTACTACCGAAGATTCATACAAAACTTCTCCAACATCGCTAAACCACTCACTACCTTGACTCAGAAAGGTGTGATGTTTAAGTGGGAAGATAAACAAGAAACTGCCTTCCAAACGTTAAAACAAGCCCTATGCAGCGCACCGATCTTGTCCCTCCCAGAAGGAACCGAAGATTTCGTAGTATATTGCGATGCTTCGAAACAAGGTCTCAGATGCGTGCTCATGCAGAGGGGAAAGGTCATCGCGTATGCGTCCAGACAACTTAAAACGCACGAAGTTAATTACACTACCCATGACCTGGAGTTAGGGGCAGCGGTGTTTGCTCTAAAGATCTGGAGACACTATCTCTACGACACAAAATGCACTATCTTCACCGATCAAAAAAGTCTTCAGCACATCTTCAACCAAAGAGAGCTCAACATGCGGCAGAGAAGATAGGTTGAGTTGCTAAACGGCTACGAGTGCGAGATTCGCTATCATCCGGGCAAGGCCAATGTGGTGCTTGACGCCCTAAGCAGAAAGGAATATTCGGATCGCCGAGTAAAGTCATTAACAATGACGATCCATTCACACCTGACCACACAAATCAAGGAAGCGCAACTAGAAGCCTTGAAAGCAGAAAATGTGGCAGGTGAGGCATTAAGAGAAATGGATAAAAACCTAGAAGTCAAAGATGATGAAGTTTGTTATCTCATGAACCGGACATGGACACCGAAGTTCGGTGGGTTCCGAGACGTCGTCATGAATGAAGCCCACAAAACTCGATATTTCATCCATCCAGATTCTGATAAGATGTATCTGGATCTCAAGAAATTGTACTGGTGGCCGAACATGAAGGCTGAGATTGCTACGTATGTGGGCAAGTGTTTGACTTGTGCCAAGGTCAAGGTGGAATACCAGAAACCCTCAGGGTTGCTGCAACAGCCTGAAATACCTGAGTGGAAATGGGAACGAATAACCATGGACTTCATAACCAAGCTACCTAAGATAGTGGGCGGGCTTGATACCATATGGGTAATCGTAGACAGATTGACCAAATCAGCGCACTTCCTGCCGATAAAGGAAACCGACAAAATGGAGAAGTTGACTAGGACGTACATCAAGGAGATTATACGACTGCATGGTGTGCCAATATCCATTATCTTGGACCGGGATAGTAGATTTACCTGACAGTTTTGGCAGTCTTTACAGAAGTCTCTGGGGACTAGACTAGACATGAGCACGGCCTACCACCCACAAACCGATGGACAGAGCGAGCGAACCATACAAACGCTAGAAGACATGTTGAGAGCCTGTGTGATAGACTTTGGTAAAGCATGGGATACCCATTTGCCGCTTATCGAATTCTCCTACAACAATAGCTATCACACTAGTATTAAAGTCACTACATTCGAAGCTCTCTACGGTCGCAAGTGCAGATCACCCCTGTGTTGGGCAGAAGTGGGGGACACACAGCTAGCCAGGGGACAAGTCCCTAATAGCACCCTCACTGGCCCTGAAATCATAACGGAGACAACAGAAAAGATCGTTCAGATTCGAGAAAGGCTGAAAGCATCTCGTGATCGGCAAAAGAGCTATGCGGATAAACGACTCAAACCCTTAGAATTCCAGGTTGGTGACCGAGTTCTATTAAAGGTCTCACCTTGGAAAGGGATGATACGTTTCGGTAAACGTGGGAAACTAAATCCAATGTACATCGGGCCATTTGAAATCCTTGCCAGGATTGGCCCAGTGGCATACAAGCTTCGACTACCACAAGAACTTAATAAAGTACATCCTACCTTCCACGTATCAAACCTAAAGAAGTGTCTGTCCGACGAGACTCTTGTGATACCACTCGACTAAATTGAAGTTAAAGAGAGTCTCCACTTCGTGGAAGAACCAGTTGAAATCATGGATCGAGAGATCAAAAGAACGAAACAAAGTCGTATTCCTATCGTGAAGGTCCGTTGGAACGCTAAGCGAGAACCCGAGTTCACCTGGGAACGCGAAGATCAAATGAAACAAAAGTACCCACATCTCTTTCCGAACTCTTGAAGTCCCAGTCAAAATGATAATTTCGGGACGAAATTCCTTCTAAAGGGGGGATGATGTGACAACCGTCAATTTCTAGTCAAGTTAAAGTCAAATAAAGTCAACAAGTTAAACCGGTCAACTCAACTAACCCTTGTATACTAGGGTTTACGTTATGTAATTATTGTACAACTCGCTATTTTAATAAGAAGTCATCACTTGGGAAATTCGTATGTTTAGATTTCATGAACCCTAATAGGGGTAAGTGATGTAGCAAAACGATAAAACACTAATGCATACCCTTCGGAGGTGTGTAAGATCCTTAAACATGGATTAACGGTGTTTACGGAACTTGTGTTACAAAGCCAAACACTAAAAAAGGTCACAAAAGAAGTCTCTCCAAATCTCTTTCACTCTATCTCTCTCTATCTGAAATGTCTCCCAAATCTCCCTCAAAATCACTCTCAAATTTTTATAATCACACGGGGCATCCCGACCCTTAATTTAGTCAAAAACAACTCGAAACGGGAAGAGAAACTAAAAATCAGCCATTTAGAGTCGAAACCTCCCTTAAGGAACCGAACCTCTTAGAAGCGAAACCCTAAGAAGCGAAACCATAAGAGGCGAAACCTTAAGGAACCGAAACCTCTCTTTAGAACCGAAGCTACCCCACTCAAGGACCGAAACTAGCTTAAAGAACCAAACCTGTCTCGAACCGAACCCTTCTCTCGGTTCTCATCCAACAACCGAACCCTTCTCTCGGTTCTAAGCACCTAAGGACCAGAATCATCCTTTCGGTCCGGAACCATCTTTCGGTCCGGATCCACTTTCAAATCTAGACTCCTTGCCCAATTTTCCTCAACCACACGAATCTAAACCAGGAGTAAAGCCCCACAAAGAACCTTCATGATCCGAAGCCATCTGAGTCCGGAACATGATGATTCTGGAATCAGCCGACTCCATGCACCCTGGAATCTTCACATCGACTCCGGGTCTGGCTATTCGATTCCGGATGTAACTATTTGACCCCGGGATCTTCACAATCGACTCCGGATCTGGCTATTCGACTCCGGATGTAACTATTTGACTCCGGATCTGGCGCATCGACTCCGGATCTGGCCCATCGACTCCGGATCTGGCTATTTGACTCCGGATCTGGCCCACCGACTCCGGATCTGGCTATTCGACTCCGGATGTAGCAATTTGACTCCGGATCGGGCAAATCGACTCCAGACTCACCTCTGTAGTCAACTAGAGTCAGGTCGCGCCACAATAATCGAAGGCTCACCCTAGTAAATTATGACCAGGGAAAAGCATTACTCCAAATCATATCTTTTGTACAAAACTTTATTCAAAGGACGGTTGACTTACCAAAAGTTATGACACACCCTATCTCCCATACCCACTCCATGACCAGCTTTAGTCACTCCACCTTACCTGGTCATGTCCATCATCCTTTTTCCCACCATTTTTCCAGCCATACTCTTGAACAAAAGCTGGAAATCCATATCTCTCCTCCCATTTCACTCGCCCTCCACTAAGAAGCAAAAACTCATTTTCCCTCACTATCCCTCTCTAATCTCAAAAATTCAAGGTTGATCACAAGTTCTTCATCTACTCCTAGTAAGTAATATCACTCCCCACATGATTATTTCTCTTTCTTTCTACTTGAATCAGAAATATCTTACACAAACATAATCATATTTGTGTTAGATCTTCGAATCTTCAAGCATCATCTAAAGTGTTCTTGAGTTGAACACTTCCTTTCTTCATCATCTATTCACTGAAACCACACAAGGTGAGTTCATACCCCTATGTTTTCACTTTTTCTTAAGTTTTATGGGGGGGGGGGGGGGGAATACAAGTTAAAACACCAAGAACTCAACTAAACTCTTCCAACAACTTTCATCAGAAAAGTTGGACTCCATTCACGGACTGTTTTTGACAACTTAAACATTTTAGTTTTTAAAAATGTATTAGTTGCGAATAGTTAAGCTTCATACCTTTAAAATGACTACTTGCTCATCTCCATACGATTTTTCTACAATTTATGGTGATTTTTGCAAAACTGCCTATCATTTCAAGAGCAAATCCGTACCAGCCTGTGATTATGGACCTTTTCACACAAGTTAAAGGTCACTAAAAATCATAATAAAATTTATGATCAGACTAGACATATTTTCCAAACTCTCAGAATTCACGGATTTTGATTTGGATCGGGGATGATTTTTCTATAAATTTTCCAAGAACAGCAAAAGAAATGCTTAACACTAGATAAATATTATCTATTTTATTTACACCTTGTAACTTGTTGAGCAAGGTGTGTATCATTATGTGAATATATTTTATTACCATATATGTTATTTTGTCTTGGTTATAGACATACATCAGGAAAGAAATGGATTTTTACCATAAGTATGGTAAATAAATTATTTGTTATAAACAAAGTTATATCCATTGAATACAAACACTTAGTAAACTATGACAAGTATAGTTTATGTTCACTACCACTATTTGATAAACTATAATAGGTATAGTTTATGATTCATTTACATAACAAACTCATTACTAAAGGCTTCACATAAACAAAAAGGGTTTTCATTTCACTACACGTAAATCCGTTAATGACTAAGTTGTGAGACATTCGCTTCATGTTACTTTTCAAGTAATACACTTAAGTCCTGTATTGTAACCAGAATCTCTCGTAGGGAGAGCATGATAGTTGTATATAGATCTATATTGGGATTGACACCCCACACCTTGCTGTTAGCTACAGTGGGACCCCGAGGTCTACGGGTGACAAATGTCATAACATTCCGACGGCTGAAGAACGTCGTTTCAGGCCAACTAGGTTATAGCATGGTTATAATAACTCACATTAGTATTAACAAAGATAGGGTTTACGGGGATTTCATTGAAATCAAACGAGTTTATGTCGATTTAAAACTTGCATTATTTTACTATAAGTATGGAGAAATTACTTGTACAATTCGGTCTTTGGGTTAAAGACTACATGTCACACTTTAAGGAAAATATCGGATTTTTCTGGAACAAACACTACTTTTAGAAGAAAAGGCTTTCATCAGTACATTCAAATAGACTTATGAACTCACCAACTTAATTGTTGACACTCTTTCAAAACTACTTGTATTCCAGGAAATCAATAAACAGGTAAACAAGTGCTTTTGAGGATGGGACGTTAAGGCGTCAAACATTTCATTTTGTCAACATAGTGTAATTGATTTGGAAACATGTAAACTTATACTATGGTGTAACTTTTTCAATTATATTTATGTTGGTTGTGTTTACTTTGATTACTATTGCAATTGTTGTTAGGATACTATACATGAAGTCCTCCACCCCCGAACGTTTCTGCCATCCTTGGTTTGGGGGTGTGACAATTACCTCGAAACCCTAGCCGTTTTTAGTGTGTTATTGAGCCTTGTGGTGTTACTTTTGTGTGATTGAAGCTTGAAGAGGAGAAGGAGACTTGTGAGATCAAGGGGAAACAAGAAGATCCAGAGTTTTGAGCACATTTCTAGCTCATTAGAGGTATAAAGCTGAAACCTTAGCTATTCTTTGTTTAGATCTTGATTTTGGTCCATTTTCTAAGCCTTAGAGAGGTTGTACTCGGGATTAAGTATTGGAAGTCAGTTTGTGCTTCAGATCTGGGGCTATTGGGGGTTTTTATGGCATAAAGGTGCCCACCTTGTTGCCATAAACACTCCATGCATCTTGTAGACCATCTTTTATGGCTTTTGAGCCAAAGACCCCATGCATGTGCACCAAGTTTGGAACTTTTCGTGTAAAATGGACATTAGGAGGCCAGATCTATGGTTTTGATATGTTAAGACCCATTTAAATCGACTCTATAGTATGGGCCAAGGATAGACTCGGCGAGTCGTTCTTGGGACTCGGCGAGTCGGGGTGTAATGACCACCAAATCCTTTCTGTCGATGGACCAGATGATAGTGTGGAAGGTCCCTCAGTTGTTTAGGCTCATAAGGGGGCCTGGGAAGCATAGGACTCGACGAGTGCTTCAACAAGCTCGGCGAGTCCAAGGCAATCTCCCAACCTTTGAAGATGAACTCGACGAGTTGTTCATACAACTCGGCGAGTCATAGACTGGACGTATTCATATGAGGGAGATGGACTCAACGAGTTCAAGGATGAACTCGGCGACTCAGATGAAGATGGTCCTGAAGGTATGATTGAAGGAGAACCCGTCGAGTTCTTGCCAGACTCGACGAGTAGAGTCGGGGATTGTATCGGGTTAGAGGAGTATGGACTCGACGAGTTGGTAGACCAACTCGGCGAGTCAGGTCAACTGAATGTTGACTTTGACCAATGTTGACCTTGATTAAATAGAGTTGACCCTGGTTAGGGTTTCATGTTCGAATTGACAACTTATAAGGGTTGTCGTGTAGGGATTGACGAGTCGAAGAGAGCCGACTTTCACGCCGAAGACATTTCATACACTACACGACATCGAGGTGAGTTACCTTCCAGTAGAAGTGGGTCTAAGGCACCAAGGCCGGCCCACTAGTAGTTGTTTAGTCGAGATGATTGTCTTTGTGATAATTGTCTGGTTGCTTTGGTTGATATGAGTGCAAGCTAGTGTGATGTGTTATACGTGATAGTATCAGTAGGAGGGGATTAGTCCCCGATTCGGTCCCTAGGACCAATGGGTAGGCCGGACACCCTAGATATATCTGACAGTATGATTATGATATGATATTATATGGTAGCAGTAGGAGTAAAATAGTCCCTGTGATCGGTTGAGATAGACCGAAGGGTAGTCGGCACCCTAGAATGGCCGGACACGGGTAGGTCAGCACCCCAGAACGGCTTGACATGGGTAGGTCAGCACCCCAGAACGGCTTGACATGGGTAGGTCGGGCACCCCAGAATTGCCCGACAATATGTATGTAGTTTGGTATGTGGTATGATGGGGGAACACACTAAGCTTTGTGCTTACAGTTTCAGTTTTGGTTTCAGGTACCTCTTCGTCTAAGGCGAAGGAGCCGGCGGTGTAGCAGCGCATCGCACACACACATGATTTCCACTTAGAGTTTTCTGGGATTGTACTATGATATTATATTTACTTCGGATGATATGATTTTGAGACAAGATACCGTGGTTTTATGTAATGACATGATTTTGGCAATGTCTTGATAATTTATTTTATAAATCACTTAATTAAAAATGAAATTTTTGGCCTTCATTTTTCGTATGTTACAAGTTGGTATCAGAGCCTTGGTTTGAGGGATTCAGACACGCCCTCGGGGGTGTCTGAACTCAAACCGAGGGCTTGAAGGATTTTTACCAGGAAATAGTTTTTTCTAAAATCTAAATTAAATAGTTTTGAGAAAGAACGAGGTGTGTGATGCGTGCGACCGGCCGAGCTCAAGTAAGTTTTCCCCAAGATACCCATACTTTCATGTTAATGTTATATGATACGATTATGAGAACTGCATGCTAGATTAGGGCTAAGAATCTAGGAGGATGCCTTGTATGCATGTTATGTGTTTATGAAAACTACATGCTAGATTAGGGCTAAGGATCTAGGAAGGATGCCGTATATGCCTGTTGAATGAGTTGTATGCTAGGGCTGTCTAGTCAGTGGTAGGATAGCCTGATTAGTCTATGCTTGATTTGGTTACTCGATGCACGAATGCTTCTTGCTTTGTGCTATAGGGGTTCTGGCTAACTTTAACTAGCTAGTAAGCAAATATGTAACAGTATTCGCAAGCTAGTTAGGGAAAGGTGGTAGGGACTCCTAGTGCAGCTGACGGCGGAGGGTAGGTCGGAGGTTGCCCTAGGAAAGCCTCGGATGAGAATAGTTAGAAAGTGATATTGGTTAAGGGACTTGGTGAAGTTAAGGCAACCCTTGAGGAAAGTACGGATATATGTGGAAGGTAGTAGGGGCCCGTACTACTGAAAGCAGAGGATCCGTACTCGAGTCAAGGAGGGCCGAGATGGAACCAGGAAACTTGGAGAGTGTGTGACACCTCTCGAGAGTATGTATGATCCTGACGTTCATGTGTTATTTTTAGTATGGTGACCACACGACATGGAGCAGGAGGTTCAGGATCTGGGTCAGGATCAGGATCAGGCTCGGGTGCAGGATCCGAGCGGGTTGATGACGGGCTACGCGAGTTCATCGCGTCTGAGATCACTAGAGGCATCCTTGAGTCGACCCCTATCATTTTCGGGTCGATCAAGGAGGGGATTATCGAGCTGATGGAGGATCGCCTCCAGGCATTCAGGAGGGACTCGGCGTCGAGCCAGACGGGTACGCACACATTGTCCTTCAAGGACTTCAGAGGGAGGTGTGCGCCAAACTTTCACGGGGTGAAGGACCCCATTGCTGCTAGCAGATGGATCGCAGACATTGAGTCTGCACAGCTGACGAGCTTCTGCCCGGAGTGGTCGAAGGTCCGCTTTGTTGCGGGGTGTTTGAGGGATAAAGCTAGAGATTGGTGGGAGTCGTTTGGTGACTCGCTGGGAGCCCCAACCATCGAGGGGATGACTTGGTCAGATTTTGTGACCAGATTCAGGGCTGAGTTCGCGCCGGCTATGGAGCTTCAGCAGCTGTCCAGGGAGTTTCTGGATATGAGACAGGCGACTGAGACAGTAGAGGAGATCACCGCCAAGTTTAGGGAGAGGGCCTTGTTGGTACCTCAGTATGCGGGGGATGAGGAGATGCGGAAGACCCACTACCATGATATGTTGAGGGCTGATATCCGGGAGCATGTCAGCTATTCAGCCTGCGCGACCCTGGAGTCCATGATTGCCGGGGCGCGGGAGAGAGAGCTTGATTTGGAGCACATCAGGAAGAGGAGGGCAGAGATTGAGCAGGTTACAGGGGTTTCGGGGAAGAAACCCAAAGGATCCGACGTTAGGTCGAAGGGCCAGCCGGGCCAGAGCCACTGTAGGAAATGCGACAGGCTGCATGAGGGAGCTTGTAGAGAAGGATCGACAGGCTGCTACAAGTATGGCAAGACGGGGCACTTTGGTAGGGATTGTACTGCCCCTTCCCCCACGGTTCAGACATCATACCTGATTTGCTTCCATTGCAATCAGCGGGGCCATAAAAAGGCCAACTGCCCTAGATTGACAGCAACAGCGCCAGTGGTGGTGCCGATTCCAGCGACAACATAGGTTGCAGATGGCCGGAAGGTCAAGCCAGAGGCTCCAGTGGTGCGGAGCCGAGCATTTCAGCTGACAGCCGAAGAGGCACGCGCCGCACCCGATGTGGTGACGGGTATGATTTCTTCTCTTTATTCTTTTATATTATGTCGCTATGATTTTGATATGTGATATGTATGCTCTGTTTAGGATCGTTCCATGTGAACAGTATCCCAGTTCAGGTGTTGTTTGATTCGGGTGCTACTCGATCGTTTGTCTCTCTTGCGCTTAGCAAGAAGTTTCCTGAGTCTTCGGGCATGTTGGGTTGCCCTCTAGAGGTCGATATTGCGGATGAACTGTCAGTGCGAGCATCAGAGGTCTACCGAGATTGTGTTTTGAGGTTGTTCGAGGAGCGTTACCTGGTAGACTTGGTTCCTATACCCTTGTGGGGGAACAAGGTTATTATTGGTATGGATTGGCCAAGCCCCAATGGGGCAGTGATTGACTGCGCGCAGCAGTTGGTGCGGATCAGGACCCCTAGTGGGGGAGAACTAGTGATTCACGGCGAGAGGCCATAGTGAGGGCCAGCTTTATGTTCAACAGCGAGAGCTAGGTACTACCTTCAGCAGGGTTGCGCAGGATATGTCGCCTATGTCATGGATACCCGGGAGGGGGGAAAGGTGACGGTGGGCGATGTGCTAGAGTTGCCTGGGATACCTCCGGAGAGGCAGGTAGAGTTCAGGATCGACCTAGTCCCTGGTGTGGCTCCGATAGCCAAGGCACCGTATCGGCTGGCTCCTCCTGAGATGCAGGAGTTGTCTATACAACTGCAGGAGCTCTTAGACAAGGGATTCATTAGACCGAGCAGTTCGCCCTGGGGAGCCCCGATTTTATTTGTGAAGAAGAAGGACGGGTCGCACCGAATGTGTAAAGATTATCGGGAGCTGAATAAGGTAACAATTAAGAACCGTTACCCACTCCTGAGGATTGATGACCTCTTTGACCAGCTACAGGGAGCATCTTGGTTCTCCAAGATTGATTTGCGTTCCGGATATCATCAGATGAGGGTCAGAGAGGAGGATGTGCAGAAGACTGCTTTTCGGACGCTTTTATGGTCACTATCTGTTCGTGGTGATGCCTTTCGGGCTCACCAATGCTCCTGCCGCGTTCATGGATCTCATGAACCGCGTGTGCAGACCGATGTTGGATCGGACCGTGATAGTTTTCATCGATGACATCTTGGTTTATTCCAAGACGCAAGAGAAGCATGAGGAACACTTGTGGGATGTTATGGATACATTGAGGAGGGAGAGCTTGTATGCTAAGTTCTCCAAGTGTGAGTTCTGGTTGCGCGAGGTGCAGTTTCTTGGCACCTTGTCAACCAGGACGGGATTTCGGTTGACCCGGCCAAGGTGGAGGCCGTGATGAGATGGGAGGTTCCGAGGTCTCCATCCGAGATTCGGAGCTTCCTGGGACTGGCAGGCTACTATCGGAGATTCATTCAGGACTTCTCCAAGATAGCCGTGCCCCTGACTAGGTTGATGAGGAAAGTCGTGGTCTTTCGCTGGGGGCCTGAGCAGCAGACTGCGTTTGAGACTTTGAGACAGAGATTGTGCGAGGCACCAATCTTAGCCCTGCCGGAGGGCGTAGAGGACTTCGTGGTATATTGCGATTCAACCATCTCAGGGTTGGGCGCGATATTGATGCAGAAAGGGCATGTTATCGCGTACGCTTCGAGACAGTTGAAGCCTCATGAGGCGAATTATCTGACTCACGATTTGGAGCTGGGGGCTGTTGTTTTCGCCCTCAAGATTTGGCATCATTATCTCTATGGGGTTCGTTGCACGATTTACACGGACCACAAGAGCCTGAGGTTACTCATGGACCAGCCAAATTTGAATATGAGGCAGCGTCGGTGGCTTGATGTGGTAAAGGATTATGATTGTGAGATCCTCTACCACCCCGGGAAGGCCAATGTCGTGGCCGACGCGCTTAGCCGCAATGCAGCACCGATCAGGGACATCTGTATGAGGATGACAGTTGTGACTCCGCTGTTAGAGCGGATTCGAGAGGCCCAACAGGAGGCCATGAAGGAGGAACATCGGAAGAGCGAGCGAATTGTGGGTCAGGTTTCCTCCTTCGACTATGATAGCCGGGGATTGTTGACTCTTCACCGTAGGGTGTGGGTCCCATATCATGGAGGTGTACGCCAGATATTGATGGAGGAGGCACACAAATCCAGGTTCTCTATCCATCCCGGGGCAACAAAGATGTACAAGGATCTTCGTCTTGATTATTGGTGGCCCTGTATGATGAGGGATGTAGCTTGGTTTGTGGAGAGGTGTCTGACCTGCAGGAAGGTCAAGGCTGAGCACTAGAGACCTCATGGAAAAGTCCAACCGTTGGATATCCCGCTGTGGAAATGGGAGGATATTACCATGGATTTTATCACGAAGCTTCCCAGGACCATGCGAGGGGTAGATTCGATTTAGGTCATCGTTGATAGATTGACCAAGAATGCCCATTTCATTTCGATTCAGGAGAGCATTTCGGCCGAAAAGTTAGCCGACATCTACATCAGGAAGGTGGTGACGCGGCATGGGGTGTCGGTTTCAGTGATTTCCGACAGGGATGTGCGGTTCACTTCCAGGTTTTGGAAGAAGTTTCATGACGAGCTGGGTACTCGTCTGCACTTTAGCACCGCCTTTCACCCGTAGACAGATGGTCAGAGCGAGCGGACCATCCAAACTCTGGAGGACATGCTGTGGGCGTGTGTTTTAGATTTTGGAGGTAATTGGGATACTTACCTTCCGTTGGCGGAGTTCTCTTATAATAATAGCTATCATGCGAGTATCGACCGTCCTCCTTTCGAGATAGTGTATGGGAGGAAGTGCAGGACCCCGATATGCTGGGGTGAGGTTGGTCAGAGAGTCATGGGGAGTACCAAGGTGGTACTCAAGACTACGGAGAGGATCCAGAAGGTTCGGAGCAGGCTTCAGACTGCTCAGATTCGGCAGAAAAGTTATGCCGACAAGCGTCGATCGGACCTGGAATTCCAGGTCGGGGATATGGTGCTCCTGAAAGTGTTGCCTTGGAAGGGCGTCATTCGATTCAGGAAGCGGGGCAAGCTGGGCCCCAGGTATATTGGACCCTTCAGGGTTGTAGCCCGGGTGGGCAAGGTGGCATATAGGTTGGATCTGCCAGCCGAACTCAGTCAGATTCATAGCACTTTTCACGTCTCCCAGTTGTGGAAGTGTCTGGTGGACGATTCGGCAGTGTTGCCATTAGAGGATATTCAGGTTGATGACAGCCTGAACAACATCGAGCGGCCAATGGCGATCCTTGACAGAAAGTCAAAGGATCTGAGGAACAAAAGAGTGGAATTGGTAAAGGTGCAGTGGCAGCACCACAAGGGCTCGGAATGGACCTGGGAGCTGGAGGGCGAGATGAGGGGGCATTACCCCGAGCTTTTTCAGGGCTCAGTAGCAGACTTCGAGGACGAAGTCTAAAATAAGTGGGGGAGATTTGTAACACCTGATTCCTGGTATGCATTTAATTCAAGTAATTCTTATATTTTTCTTTGGGACTCGACGAGTTGGTGGCCCAACTCGTCGAGTAGAGTTGTGATCCGCGGGAAGTTTAAGTGACCTACTCGACGAGTCGGGAGGCCGACTCGGCGAGTAGGTGTTGTTTGAGTGAAACCCTAAATTTGAGGGTTTGCACCCTATTTAAACAACTTATCTCAGCCTCCATCATCCCTATTACTCCCAGAAAGCATTAGCTCGAAACCCTAACCGTTTTTAGTGTGTTCTTGAGCCTTGTGGTGTTACTTTTGTGTGATTGAAGGTTGAAGAGGAGAAGGAGACTCGTGAGATCAAGGGGAAACATGAAGATCCAGAGTTTTGAGCACATTTCCAGCTCATTAGAGGTATAAAGTTGAAACCTTAGCTATTCTTTGTTTAGATCTTGATTTTGGTCCATTTTCTAAGCCTTAGAGAGGTTGTACTCGGGATTAAGTATTGGAAGTCAGTTTGTGCTTCAGATCTGGGGCTATTGGGGGCTTTTATGGCATAAAGGTGTCCACCTTGTTGCCATAAACACAACATGCATCATGTAGACCATCTTTTTTGGATTTTTGGGCCAAAGACCCCATGCAGGTGCACCAAGTTTGGAACTTTACGTGTAAAATGGACATTAGGAGGCCAGATCTATGGTTTTGATGTGTTAAGACCCATTTAAATCGACTCTATAGTATGGGTCAAGGATAGACTCGGCGAGTCGTTCTTGGGACTCGGCGAGTCGGGGTGTAATGACCACCAAATCCTTTCTGTCGATGGACCAGATGATAGTGTGGAAGGTCCCTCAGTTGTTTAGGCTCATAAGGGGGCATGGGAAGCATGGGACTCGACGAGTGCTTCAACAAGCTCGGCGAGTCCAAGGCAATCTCCCAACCTTTGAAGATAAACTCGATGAGTTGCTCATACAACTCGGCGAGTCATAGACTGGACGTATTCGTATGAGGGAGATGGACTCGACGAGTTCAAGGATGAACTCGACGACTCAGATGAAGATGGTCCTGAGGGTATGATTGAAGGAGAACCCGTCGAGTTCTTGCCAGACTCGACGAGTAGAGTCGGGGATTGTATTGGGTTAGAGGAGTATAGACTCGACGAGTTGGTAGGCCAACTCGGCGAGTCAGGTCAACTGGATGTTGACTTTGACCAATGTTCACCTTGATTGAATAGAGTTGACCCTCGTTAGGGTTGCATATTCGAATTGACAAATTAGAAGGGTTGTCGTGTAGGGATTGAGTAGTCGAGGAGAGCCGACTTTCACGCCGAAGACATTTCAGACACTACACGACATCGATGTGAGTTACCTTCCAGTAGAACTGGGTCTAAGGCACCAAGGCCGGCCTACTAGTAGTTGTTTAGTCGAGATGATTGTCTTTGTGATAATTGTCTGGTTGCTTTGGTTGATATGAGTTCATGCTAGCATGATGTGTTATACGTGATAGTATCAATAGGAGGGGATTAGTCCCGATTCGGTCCCTAGGACCAATGGGTAGGTCGGACACCCCAGATATGTCTAACAGTATGATTATGATATGATATTATATGCTAGCAGTAGGGGGTGAAATAGTCCCTGTGATCGGTTGAGATAGACCGAAGGGTAGTCGGCACCCTAGAATGGCCGGACACGGGTAGGTCAGCACCTCAGAACGGCTTGACATGGGTAGGTCAGCACCCCAGAACGGCTTGACATGGGTAGGTCGGGCACCCCAGAATTGCCCGACAATATGTATGTTGTTTGGTATGTGGTATGATGAGGGAACTCACTAAGCTTTGTGCTTACAGTTTCAGTTTTGGTTTCAGGTACCTCTTCGTCTAAGGGGAAGGAGCCGGCGGTGTAGCAGCGCATCGCACACACACATGTTCCGCTTAGAGTTTTCTGGGATTGTACTCTGATATTATATTACTTCGGATGATATGATTTTGAGACATGATACTATAGTTTTATGTAATGACATGATTTTGGCAATGTCTTGATAATTTATTTTATAAATCACTTAATTAAAAATAAAATTTTTGCCTTGATTTTTGGGATGTTACACATATACATATCTATGTGTACTTAAGATACATATGCATATGCACATCTATGTGCACTTATGCATGTCCATATGCTTATGCATGAACATATGCATCTGCATATACATTTTATATGCATATGCATATACATGTGTACATACCTATGAAACGTATACAGATAAACATATGTATATGTATACTCATATACATATGCGTATGCACATCCATGTCCACTTATGTATGACCATATGCATATGCATGAACATATACATTTACATATGAAATGTAAATGTATACATATGCATATGATGCATATTAATTTCTCTCCATATTTAACACATTCGGGGCCTATAAGTTCTGAAATTTTCACAATCACATTGAAAACATAATATAGATACAGTAGACTTTTATTTTAAATTGGAACAAAAGTTGCTAATAATGTTAAAGAGCAACTCGTGGAATGTTTTCAAATTACAAATTCCTAACTAGATATTCTAATTATTTAATTATGGTGGTGTTGACAAAGATTAATTTGTTTCAAGCATATAGAAATGAGGATATTATATGGAACTAAACTACATGAACTATATTACAATCTTGGAGGTAAAGAAGGTATGATTTATTTATGGACAAGGATGGATTAATTTTGAGCTCATAAATTATTTTTTAGACGAAATTAAATAGATAAGATAGATAAAGAACAAACATGTGGAATGTTTTGTGGGTAAAAATCGATTTTCATCAAAGACATAACCAAAAAATGCCCACAATATCAAGCAACATAACTCTGAAACATGTGTTGCTTCTAGGTTCATGGATCACATTCAACAATCTCTCAGTCACTTCCTTCACTGTCATACAAGGGGTATTATTGTCCTTAGTAAACCCATGTAAAATATAATCAAAGAGAATTTTCTTAGAGTCACTCATAAGCAAGCACTTCCAGAATGAACTCGTTTCTTCATTTAATAGACACACAAAAATCTTCTGCTTCATACAATTACTTCCCAACAATTCCTTGGCTGAATCATTAAAGCCGTGAAATTCATTGTTTTCTTCATTTTCTGAACCTGATATGCTAGCAATGGTGGCAGAATCGGGGTTAAGTCCATACTGACTAACGCGTATGAAAATCTCGAAAGATATCTTGTAATACCCGTTTTGGGAAAACCCATATATGACAACGTTGATCAATGTTGTATATGATTCAGTAATTTTCTTGAACACCTTGAGTGTGCTTTCCATAAATTGAAACTTGAAGTGCATGTTGGTGAGGGATGTGGTGGTGTATATACCTGAATTGAACCTAGTTTTTATGAGATGGGCGTGAAGCATTTGGCCATAAGGAAGTAGTTTAAGTTTCGAGCATGCTTTAAGAATGAAAGGAAAGGTGAATTCGTTGAGGGGTGTGACTGACAATGAAGCTTTGAAAATAAAAAAATATGCAGTTGATTGATGCATTGTTTTTTCTCCTCATTCAATTGCGATATCAACATTATTCTCAACACTATGTTTCATGAATATCTATTCTTAAACAATTAAAAATCTTGATGCAATGCATTGCACCATCTCCGACTATCTGCCTTGTTCTTCGGTATTCCTTACAATCGAATTGAAACTAGAGAAAAAGAAGAAGAGGGACCTGTGATCGATTGAAGAAAGAAGGGAAGGGTTGAGATCGATTGGAGAGGTTGCGAAAAGGAGAGAACCTACGATCGATCTTCAAGAGAGAAGATGATGGTGTGTGTGTGTCGCTCAATGGAGAAAAAAGGATATACAGTTCGTTGGTTGGCTCCTAATTTAAAAATTTGCTGCTAATCTTTATTCTATATATATATATATATATATATATATATATATATATATATATATATATATATATATATACCTTAATAAGCATTTAGGCTCAAATGCTGAATTTTAAGAGGTACAAGGCTTATTGCAACATATACAACCATTTTATGCATTAAATAAATACTAAATAAACATATCTGCAAAATGAATCGGTTAAAGCTATCTACAAAATGAATCGGTCAAAGGTAAACTGTATTCCCTAATTTCCGTTCTCAATTGAATCGGTCACATGGAGTCCTCCTTAAGCATGAAATCCAGGCAAAATCTCTCAAAGTTGGTCGTTTCCCCCTATATCAGGCCCTATTCAGGGGGTGTTTGGATAAATAGTTTTTATCTTATTAGCTTATTGCTTATTTGCTTATTGCGGTGAGAATAAACACTTTTTTAAAATGTGTTTGGATTAGCTTATTGCGGTGGGAATAAGCAATAAGCAATAAGCATCTAAAGTGTTTGGCAAACAAAACAACTTATATGAGTAAAATGACCAATAAGCAATAAGCAATAAACATTCCCCCCTTGCTTATTAAAATCAGCTTATTTAACTTATTAATACCGTAATAAGCTGATTTTTAAAGACTCCTATTCAAGCACTTAAATTTGCTTTTTGCGGTGGGATTAAGCAATAAGCAATAAGCAGCCTATTTTTTTCCTATCCAAATACCCCTCAATTCCATTTATCATCCACATAGCCTTTCTCTCTCTAAAACATTGACCCAAAATTTTCATCTTTGTTTCTCTCAGCCTCCACCACAGCCACTAAACTCTTCATCCGACTCTACTCTGCTCAGTTTCTCTTTAGCCATCACCACTTTCCTTCACATCTATCACTATTCACAGCTTCTTTGACATGTTCAACCACCACACGACTGCTCACTCTTGACGCCTCCTCTCTCATATGTATCCATATGTTGGAGCATGGCTCATTCAAGTCTCCATCGCCCTTTTCCTTCATCAACTCCACCATCTTCCATGGTTTATCTCTTTGTAATCACCATTAGCTGCTGATTTTCTTTTGCCTTTAACCAACCGTCACTACTATCCATCACCCTCTCCCTCCTTGTCACCATAAACCCTTGACATCGTCGCCTTCTTTCCAAACCCTATAAGCCCCTGTCGGAATTGTAACCACCTCCTTCCCATGTATCTTCCTTATGTCCTAATTAAATTCGACCCTGTGCGACTTCATGGAACGAAATACTCCCCATGTCTCTCTTTCTCCCTATCTACATCAACGACGCTTGCTGGAAACGAAGGTAAGAAAGTAAATGCATATGTCTTTGATTTTTTCATAGTATAAACTGATTTGAATTTCATTTTCGTTATAACTTATCTCATAATTCAAAGTTTCATCTTGATTCAACTCTTTAAACATATTCCAATATCTGAGTTTGTGGTTTTGATTTCAATATTTTATATCCGAATGCAGATTTCAAAAATGACAATCATGCCCTTTTGATGATTTTGTCAAAATAATCCATGTAAGCTAATTTCATAATTGTATCGATAATTTTGTCCCATTTTTCTTCTAAATCTATGAGTATATTAACTATAAAAACGTAATTGCAGATTGTGAAAATGACTATTACACCCTTGTGACCCTTTTGAGTTTTGTTTATATGTTGTGAAATTGAGCAGAATGTACTACCTCTCCAATTTTTTTGATCAGATACTTGATTGCACTTTCTAATAAACCAAATTCATGTTTCACAGGTATAACTTCTTGTTACGAGAGGGACATCATGAAGAGGCTTAGGCGGGTTGTGGTTGTAGTCTCCAACCTGTAGGTAAATTGTTATTAACTTATTTTTTTCCAGTAAATTTTGATAGATATTTAACTATGTATGGAAAAGCTCAATGTAATGCCACTCTTGACGGTGAATGGGTGAAAATGTCTCTGACTGATGATGTTTCTATAAGGTTTGTCGCTCAATTCTGCCCTATTTTCACTCGATTTTGCCATCAATATATTTTTAACCAATTTCCTTAAGATGGTTTGTAAAGTTAGAATGTTATGCGCCTTTCAATTGATTGAAGTGGTTGTTTGGGAGCATAAGGGTATTTCTCTTAAAAATAAGAAGCTTATGATTTTTTTTTGGTTTTTTGTCACATATACTACAGTTTACAGTTACATTTGCGAATATTTTTTCCATGGTTATATGAATTTACATAAAATGGTCATTGGTTAAGTAAAAATACAAAAAAAAATGATTGTTTTAGAATTTTTGGTAAATTTGACCACTTTTTTGTCAATTAGATGAATTAAAAATGAACAAAAAGAACTTATATCAAAGTCTTATATCATTAATTTATATTTTTTTGAATAAAATAACAATTTTGACTTTCTTTAGTCAGTTTGCTAATTTTTGTTCTTTTTGGTCATTTCAACCGATTAAAAAGGAATAAAAAAAACATATACTAATATGAAGCACTAATAACAAAAGTTCGATGCATTTTTGTGGTTCCAATGATCATTTTGGTGTTTTTGGACATTTTGTCATTGTTACTATATTTTGTTACTCTTAATTTGTACTACTTATATCACATATGTTGAATAAATGGCAATGTACTTTATTGAATGAACAAAAACATAAAGTTATTTTTTTTTTTAGTAAACGGCCATTTTACCTTTTAGGTCAATTTGGTGATTTTGACCACTTTTGTGGTTATTTTTGCATCTAATAGTATCCTACTTTTGTTACTTCTTTTTTCAGTTTTGTTACAGGGAAAAAATGTTACTGATGATGTCCATGGTTAAATAAATTTACAGAAATGCTCCCTTGGTGCTTTTTTGGAAGACGGTGTTGGGCTCTTTATTGTCATTTTTTGGCGGTTGGACATTTTGCGTTGGTGCTTGCTTGGCTGCTTGCTTGTGATTTGTTTGTTGATTGGCGTTGGTTTTGATTGTGTTCATTGCTTTCATTTCGTTTATAGGCATTGTACTTTGAATATCTTTCCCATTATAACATTTTACTTTTGAAATATAATGGTTTAATAAGGAAAATTATATTAAAATTAAAAAAAAGAGAAATGAAAAATTAGAATTATCAATGTATTTTGATTGTTTTGTCGAATATAAATATAACATCATACTTTCATTTTTATTATTAACTTTCTTAATTGTAATTTTTCCCTTTTAAGCATTTTGTTGGTGAAAAACAAAAAATATAATTACTATGCATATGTTGTATAAATGTTTTCTAAAAATTATTAAGGTCAAATTAAAGTATGATGTTATATATGACAAACAAAAACTATAATTAGTAGCAGGCTCCCTCTATATTATATATAAGATTTTATTAGTAAAGTGAATAAGATCAAAAGAAAGACAATACAATCCCACCATTGGTATTATGACAGATGAGATGTAAAAGTTATAAAAATATGAAGAGGTGGCTAAAATGTTTAAGAAATAGCAATGTATTTTGGGCCTTTGTGAACGAGGTGTTATTTTGGTGATGACGGTAACTTCAGTGAATTTCGTTTTATTCATATTGGTATCTTATTGTGGATGTCAGAGCTTCTTAGCTTCTTAAATTCACATTAAATGTTATGTACTCAATCATTTAACTTTTTCAGTTCGCCACTATTCCACTAGGAGTTGAAGACAATGAAAAGACAAGAAAGAAACACTACAAATTTGAAAAAGAAATGCCCCAACTTCAGTTTCTATGTTTATAAGTTCAAATTTTGGTTCAATTTTTTTATATATTCTTTTATAATCACAAGATGGCCATGTTATGTGTCTAGGTTAGTTAATATGATATAATTTTTTAATTGTATGGTTTGTTCTTTTTACAATTCACATAAATTGGAGGATGAAAATATAAAGTATTGTAGTTCTATGATAAATGTCTCAATATTATGGACAGATTTGAAGCTATTGTTCAACACGTACATTGATGTATTGTAAATTGTTGTATTTGTTTAAAAGTAATGGTTGTACTCTTAAATTTTAATAATAATTATGGTTGAAAGTGATTTATTCTTTATATTTGTTTTTGAATTTGTGGTTAAAACACTTTTGAATGTGTGGTTTTATCAATATGTTTAAATTTAGTGGTGGTTTGATAGTGTTTTAAACAAAAAATGTGTTTTTTTTCCTTTTAACAATCATAATGGTATGAAATTGTGTAAAAAGGGTTTATGTGAAAAGTGTGGATTAATTTTTATTGAAATAATCAACAATTAAAATGATATGAAAATAAAAGTAAAAAAGTTAAGATGTCAAAAAGACGAGATCATTATTTAAAAAAAAACACTTATTTTCAATCAATATACATTAATTAAGATGTATAGTTTATTAAAAACGGTCCATGACTTATATTAATAGTTAAAAAAGTATCACTATCTTTTTTAATGATAATAACAAAATAGAATCAATTACATGTTTCGAATAAAAATAATTTCCGAAAGAAACTATTCGCATCCGTCGCTTGGGGCGGGTAACGGTTAGTATATATATATATATATATATATATATATATATATATATATATATATATATATATATATATATATAGTAGCCGTTACCCGCGTTAAGCGACGAGTGCAAATAATTTTTTTTCAATAATTAGTCCGGTCTTTTTGTCTTTACATGTTGTTTTTTCGATTGAGTTTCGGGGTGGGGAAGGGAGGGGGTTGTTTCAGTTTTTTTGGACATGTCTTTTATACTTATTTTAACATAACACAATGATATTTTGTTTTTTTAGTTTTAAAATCTTGTTTGTAACAATATGTTTACAAATTACATATCCTTTTATAATTTTAAACTTTGATTAGAAAAATAAAAATAAAAACCAAGATATTTAAAACACAATTATCAAGAAAAAGTTGGTATTAAATATATTAATAACCAAATTATCAAAAACTAAAAGTCAAACTACTTTATTTATAGTTTATTTTCTTATTAGATTTTCTTTATAGATAATTTATTATTGCAGTCATAATCTAAAATAGTAGATATTTTAAGCTTTAAATTATTAAATAGTTATCATAAAAATTTCATCATTTCCAAACATTTGGTATTAACTAAATAGCTACTGTCTCGAGTTACCGTAATTGTAAAGGACGAAAATTACATGCAATAAGTAGAAAAGGACGAAAGATCGAAATTTGGAGGAATATTTATTGTAATATAGCCAATACTTGTATATTATAAAAACAATGTATAATTTTTTTATAGACAATACAACACAATCAGAATAAGTTTATACATGCAATAAGAGTTAATGGCCTACTAAGTCTAACAAAACTTTCGGAACTTAAAGCATAAAAGATGTTATAGATCATTAGAAACCTGCAAAACAAATACAAAACAATATTAAATAGAAATAACTTAAAATAAATTACAAATAAAGTTTTTTTTATTGTTATTTACATGGTTGATTGCTTGAATGAAGCTATTGTCTCTTTCAGCAATACATGCCTCTTTTATATCTGCAACACATGCAACTTAACACTAATTTAAGCTAATATGAAAAAATACACATAAAGACACGCACAGAAATGCACATAGGTGCACAAACTTAAAAACATAAATAAACACACGAATACATATGCCTCTTTCTTTTGCCTCACCAATAACTCGTGTATTAAAATAAGATTTATAAAAAACATGTAACATGAATGAGAAAACTCATATTAAAATTCATAAGATTATTGGGTGTCATTGAAGCTTGTTTTCCCTGTTAACAAAAGAGAGCTTGAAGATAAATAAAACAAAGAATCAACTACGTGTAAAGAACATGTATAGCACAAAAAAGGTAAATTTCATACCACTGTTTAAATTGGAATCATCCAAGAGGATAAAACTATTTGCAACCATTTGATCCAAAAAAGAGCATCATCGACAATATTTCTGGAAAGAACAAAAAACAGAGTAAAATGTCTTGAAGAAATTGGTAGGAGGTGGGTTGTAGTGAAACACATTACCTTAAAAGTGGGAATGTACCTTCATGTCATACACATAAAAAGCATTCACTTTGAAATCACCAATAGGTAATGGCGATGCTTTTCCACTTCTTCCATCCGATCCTGAAGATATTGTTCATGACAAAGCAGAGCTTGGAAAAAATGATGAGGATATCAATAGGTTGGCGTAGTCTGGCCACCAAAGGGAACAAAGTCTAACTGTTGACTAACCATTTCAAAGTCAATGGCTTTAATGTTGATGACCACTTTTTTTAATATGGTGTATGTTCTTCTTCTATTTGTGCTCATGTCACGTTTCACCATGTACTGCAAACCTAAAAACTAAGCTTTATATTAGCAAACATGGCGTCAAATGCAAAGCTACAAATATCAAATTGCAAAGAAAAATATCATAAAAATCAAGAAAATGTGAATATATCAGTTCTAAATAAAAAATAAGATGCCTATAAAAGAATAATTTCAATATTATTTTTTTAATAAGATAGAGACATGCATTTATGTTATTTACATCAATATATGAAATC
This sequence comes from Lactuca virosa, assembly GCF_052849685.1. Taxonomy (NCBI): domain Eukaryota; kingdom Viridiplantae; phylum Streptophyta; class Magnoliopsida; order Asterales; family Asteraceae; genus Lactuca; species Lactuca virosa. The sequence continues at coordinate 189,642,100 of NC_136430.1, forward strand.
TTGGTCCCTATATCACATGAAAATGACTCTTGAGAAATTAAAGGGCTTGCAACCATTTTTTCAATCAACACTAACTACCTGCGTTAGTTATGCCAAAATTTGAATAAATACTAAGAAATTATGATCTAATCATCGTAAAGACATTCCTATGCATCTATTCTAAAAGTTATTGTACCATTATTTCAAAGCTCATAGATAATATATATATTTGTTTTAAATAAATATTAACACCAATACAAAGTAAACCAATTAGTTTATTTTGTCAGAAACATTTGTTGAACATTTGTTGAACACATCAACATATGTATGCTTTCTTTAGTTTAGGAAAAGAACACAGACCAAAAGAGTTGCCAATAATGAGTAGTAAATATGATGTACCTTCATCCATTTAGTCCAAATATACATGTATCTTGTAAATGTTTTGCTTAAACTTGGTGATGACTACCCTTTCCACTAATTTAATGACATCTTTTCATTACTCCCACATTCACAAAAGAAAATTTTAAGGGTTGAGATGGTTAATACGATTCAGTTTTTAAGATATTTAAAAGAAATCTCTAACTACTACATGAAAGAAGGTACTCCATACCTCCATCGGAATACAAATGAGATTTTTTTATGGCCAATTTCAAGTTCAGTCGGTGAAGATCAATTTCTACGTGGGGAAAAAGATAAAACACGTAGGGGACGAAGATCATCTGAAAAACACGGACATGCACGCACATAGTTAGAAAGAGGCTATAGAGAGATATCTTGGCTGCAAAAATTGACAGATGTAAGAATAAGAAGTGGTTCAGATTACCTGGACTGTTGCAAGAGAAAATAAAGCAATCCCGATATTGCGGTGAGTGTTGTAGGTGACACCCTTTGACTCGGATCCAAGTTTAAGTCCCATGGCCCAACCGGCGACGTCGATTGCATAAGAAGAAACTTGCAGAATGCATGAAGGTAAAACCATGTCACATCTGCAGAGGGGAAAGTTCGAAGGTATCTAACGATGATTACCCCTACAGGAAACAAGATTCCCCAGCTCACTGCATTTAGTATCCCATGAATCTGAAACATGAACAAATTACATTTCGATTTTCGATTGGTTTTGATGTTGAATCATAAAATTCTACGTGGGTTTCCATGAAAAAAGATAATTTTCATGAAATCAGAATTTGATTACTTACATTTCTCTTTTTCGTTCTGGAATCACCACCTCCGATTCCACCGCTAGGTCCGCTGATACTTTGTCCACTTAACAAATCTAACTGCCCTTTCGCGCCCAAATTCGCCGGCTGAAAAGCATGTTTCACCAGAAACCCATCAACCGAGACCGACGACCCTACCTGCCATACCTGATTCACACTCGTCATCCCTTTTTCATGCAACTCAACTATAGCAAAAATCCTCATCACCCCATTGAAGTAATCGGCTCTCGTATCCTTCACATTAAACGCCAATTTCCCTTCCATGATCGAACTATACGAGCTTATATTATATGTCTTCACTACCATCAAACCATTGGATGCTTTAAAAGCGACTAATGCCTATGCTCCAGCCAGTCCTTCGCCGGTCGGGTTTATGGCCCACGAGATCCATCCGTCGGTGGTGGCTGGACATGCGACGAAGGCGATAGAGAATGTGTTTTTTAAAGCGTGAAGGGACCAGTGGAGACAGGTGGTGGTGTGCTGCTGGTGTGTGATGTTGTCGGAGTCGATGGTGGAGGCGTTGAATGGTGTGTGAAGTTGACGGCAAATTAGGGTTCCACGGCGTAGATGAACTAGAACATCGACAATCAGAGAATTTGTCATCCAGGGAAGAACACTCTTCACCTGACTTCGTGCCTATGAAGAGATAAAGAGAGGTTAATGAGTTTTGGTTTGATGGCGGCTATTGTGTGTAGAGGAGATTAGGCTGGTGGGTGTGGGCAACATGTTAATACATGTTATCATACCCAAAATTTGCCAACTCATATGCCATGTCATTTTTAATACCATTTGATTTATATAGGAAATTGTGTGCAAATGTTATAACATGTTAAGAGATACAAAGAGAGTTAGAGAGAGAATGAGATAATGGCTTTTGATTGGTTGATTCTCACGTTACTTCCCGTGACAATGGTAACATTTCTTAACATAACACCAAATAACATGAGAGGGGGGCGGTGTTCCGGTGTTATGGCGCCGTTATGGGAGCTGCCAAATCAGCATAACGCCTTATGGCGTTGCCCATACCGCGTAGACTTAGGGTAAATACAGTGTAATAATGTAAGATACATTTAGGTATATTTAGGTATCGTATACCATGTATATTATAAGCTTTATCTTATTGTATATTATGTTAAAATAATGGTACCTCTTAATTTTCAAGAAATGTTGAATATGTTTTATATATATATATATATATATATATATATATATATATATATATATATATATATATATATATATATATATATATATAGGGAAAAGTTGAATAGAGAACGATAATTATTGGTTCTCCAAGGAATCAAATATTTTTTTTCAAGTTCTAGAGCTTATTATTTATCGAAAAAAAAACTAAAAATATTTAAATTCATAACTTAACATTGTGAATGTTAAATATATTTTTCGGATTCACCGTGTTAATTTAGATTCACGTTGTGAATTTAGATTCACATTGTGAATTTGATGAAAAAAATTTATTTTTTTATCGAATTTGATATTATTGGAAAAAGGATAAAAAATTATGAGTTTCTGCATTTTTAGTTTTTTTTTTGATAAAAAAATAAGTTCTAAAAGTTCAAAAAAACATTGGTTCCTTAGTTAATTATGATTCTCTATTGAACCTCACCATATATATATATATATATATATATATATATATATATATATATATATATATATATATATATATATATATATATATATATATATATATAAAGTATATGTTAAATTTTAATTACGATAAATGTCTTAAGTAAAACTTTAAGTTCTTTTAGTTATAACTAATAAGTCATCATCAATTGTTAAAATTTTAGTTATCAGTGTTATAAAGTAAAGTAAGTGTTGCACAAAAGTAACTATAATAGAACTCTTCTTTCATTTTTTTATTTTTGGAATGTTCTTCTATTTAAATGAGCATTAAAATATCACCATTTAAATGGGTAAAAGGATTTATATTTTTGGAATGTTCTTCTATTTAAATGAGCATTAAAATATCACCATTTAAATGGGTAAAAGGATTTATAGAACAAAAAGTAGGTAGATATTTAAGTTCTCTAAAAAAAAAAGTCAAACTCCTGAACTAACATATTAATTGGTCGACATGTTTCTTATCAGTTATTTCTAGTATATATTTTAGTCTACCAACCATATAATATACAGGTTTATAATCTAGTGTAGTAGTATTATATATGAGTAAATTATAGAAAGTCTTCTATGATATATCATCTTTTAGGTAATTGATGCAAACTTAAACGGGTCGTTTTAAAAAACTTAATAGGTCAAAAGTTGGATTTAACAACTAGGGGGCCAACTGTGCAATGTTTAAAAAACAATAAGGACCAAAGGCATATCATTTCTAATAGTTATGTATATTTTTTTGCAAACATATAGATTAAGGTTGCTTGGTATCGGCAAGAAAAGAAAAAAAAACACATAGGCATAAACCCCGTTGTGAGGTGTTCCAACACATTTTTTTCAGGGTGGAGTTCCAAGCTCACAACACCATTGTGAGGCAAATCAAAAAAGAAAAACAAATGAAGGGTTATACGAATTGGAGAAGAAACGCCCGTTGCATCTGGTTATCACCACCACGGAGCATCATAACGACGAGGGGGCGGTGTTCCCCATGTTCACGGTGTTAAGATGCAGACAAGTCGGCAATATAGAGCCATAACCTGCCCACAACCCAAGGGTCTACTAGTTAAATTTCTAAATTTTTTCTCTAATTAAACTCTTTTTCAAGGGAGTTGTTAAATCTGTAATTCTATAGTTAGTTTACGAGTTTTGTGACATTTTCTATATGACTAGTATCACCCCGTTTCTAAAATCTAAATAATAGAAGCTATATGTTGATGTAATAATTCGACGGAGCTGAATCCACAAATAAAATAATCAATAAAAAAAAGTGAAACTCCTGAACTAACATATTAATTGTTCAACATGCTTCATCTCAATTATTGGTCCAAACAAATAAATAATAAAATAATAAGAAATCATATCCCAAATGTAATTAAAAAAAAAAAAAAAAAAAAAAACTAAAACTTTCACATGCCCTGGCTAATGACTGTCTAACACCACTCCTTATCCATGGTTATTTTAATAACACTCCTTTCCAAAAGTTTGAACATCTTAGAATCCGTTTCATCCTAACACATAATGGATGCCTTCCTTAAGGATTTTCAGTATCTTGAAATCGGACTTGAAGAGATAAAGTCGGCTACCAACACCTTTGATAAAAGCAAACTTATCGGAGAAGGTGGATTCGGGAAAGTATACGAAGGAGTAGTCACTCACTCCAAAGGGCAAAGCATGGTTGCTTTCAAGCGTTTGGATAGTACTTGTGGCCAAGGAGACCCTGAGTTCTTGAAAGAGATCCTAATGCTTTCTCGTTACACACATGAAAATCTCATCTCTCTCTTGGGATTTTGTAACCAGAATGGTGAGAGGATCCTTGTGTACGAGTATGCATGTCATGGAAGTCTTGATCGCCATGTAAGAAGCGTTGCTCTCACATGGAGACAACGTCTCATGATATGCGTTGACGCTGCAACCGGACTGTGCTACCTTCATGATCCCAAAGAGACACGCGAAAGAGTTATCCACCGTGATATAAAAAGCTCAAACATTCTACTCGATGAGAGTTGGAATGCCAAAGTTTCTGACATGGGACTTGCAAAAATAGGACCCGCTAATCAAAAGCAGACCTTTCTTGTCTCCAATGTTGCGGGTACCTTGGCATACGTAGATCCGATCTATATGGAGACGAGCATCTTAACAAAAGAGTCGGATGTATACTCTTTTGGGGTGGTCTTGCTAGAAGTATTGTGTGGGACACTATGCTTTGAATATAGCAATAATGGTACTCGTAAGGGTTTAGTTAGAACCTGGAAAAAGAGCTACAAACTAAAAGACTTTGAAAAGATTATCTTTAAAGACATGAAACAACAGATGGATCCGAGGTCATTGGAAAGATATTCATCTATTGCCTATCAATGTTTGAAGAAATCTCGTGAAAAACGGCCAGAGATGTATCGGGTTGTGGAAGAACTTAATATTGCGCTTCGGTTTCAAGAGAATTTTGAAGAGGTTGAACCAGAAATGAACTATGAAGAGGTGCGTAAGTCAGCACGGTTTAAAAAAACAAAAGAGATTTGTAAGACCGCAGTCCCTTCTCTAGCACACAGATCCGACGAGGAACTAAAGATCCTTCTTGTCGAAGGAATTTTCCTTAACCAGGGCAAAACGGTAATTATATATACTGCTACTTTAGACGTTTTTATTTATTTTATGAGTGGTAAATTATGATTTATTGGAATGTTTATTGCATAATTATAACTTGAAAAACCAAGTAAATCTCTACTCTCCTAAATCTAACTTAATCGACCTAACTTCAACTGTTTTAATTTTAATGGACAGTGGTTTTGTTTAAATAAGAATGGAGAACATTGTGAAATGATATCCGCACAAGAGTGTTTCTATCCTATTATCCTTAAACCTCGAGTTACTGGATTTTATGCCAAGGAAAAAACAAGGTAAGTTAGTCCTCATCTTTTTATTATTGGGTCCATATATATATATATATATATATATATATATATATATATATATATATATATATATATATATATATATATATATATATATATAGAGAGAGAGAGAGAGAGAGAGAGAGAGAAGTTCTTTTGAAAAGGAAAAAAATTGTGAGAACTTAAGAACTCTTAACCTTGAGAACTTAAGAACTCTTAACCTCGACGTTACTTTTCAACACCAAAACCACAAATAGTACATGTGTACGTTCAATAAAAAAGATTTGACGATTTTTTAAAAAAAAAAATATTTATATATATGCACCGTTGATACGTGCATGCATATATGCATCCGCAGTCCATATGACTGTTAATGCATTCATACATATCTACGTCCACAGTCCATATGACTGCTGATTCATATATATCATTGATGCATATTTGCGTTCGTAGTCCATATGACTGCTGACGTGTAGTTTTTTAGTGTTAATGGATTGGTTCGGAACTTCTAATGGATTGGTTCGGAACTGCCGACGACATTTTCGACTTTTAGCGACGGACCTATACCGACGACTTTTTACAGACCACATGTCGTCTGTATAAGCTTTAGAGACGACAAGTCGTCTGGACAGAGTCCAAAATTGTCGTCTGCATAGGCTCGATCCTTGTAGTGTTCGCACAATAATTCAACTATATATATATATATATATATATATATATATATATATATATATATATATATATATATATATATATATATATGTTTGCATCTTTGTGCAGATTTGAAAAGTACATGAATACAAAGGTTTGTTCTGATTTCAAAATACGTATCAGAACACAGTATTTGTCGCCACAGGTCACATATGCAATAAACCTTGTGTTCTGTTTATACGACTCTGATTCTACCAATTCACGTCTCAATTACATTCTGGCTGGGGAAACAGAATCTTTGAGCTTGTACTTAGCAGATACGAGAGGAGATGGATGGTTGACAGCTGAATTGTATCAGTTTACTAGCGACAATAGAAATGTTGATCTTGAAATTACGTTTAAATGTTGGAATGAGTTGTTAGTAGAAGGCATTGAGTTTCAACCCGTGGAGATAGTAAGCCAACAAATTCTGGAACATCAAGTATTAGAGGATAAGAGGGAGGTATATATGCAGGAGGACATGTCTCATTTAGATGCATATTGGAAAGAAAAATTACCAAGTGATTATGAAAACATAATTAAGTGGTCTAAAGATAAGTTGCATTGGGAAACAAAGAAGGAACTATATTCTATTCTTTACAAAGGGTTCCCTATCCAGATCGAAGGCGAAGAGGTAGATTTGTTATACCGGATTCACTCCTATCATTTGTGAGACGTTCTTGAATATCACTTATTTTTAATATATAGCTGTTGTGATCCTAGTAGATACTGATGGTGGTTGTAGGGTTCAAAGTTGAAAACTCCATAATACCCAAACAAATACTTACATAGATATTGTTAATTTGACAGTGGTTTTCACTTGACAAAGACGGGAGCAATGTCTTATGATACCAGCAACAGTGGCTTTGAAAAGAAAAAAGTGGAGTTGGCGCTCTTTACCCGAATCAAGGTTCTTTCCAATTATGTTGTAACAAAGTCTATGTTTTGCATACATGAGTAATTAAAAGGATAAAAATATATAGCTCATATATATTGTTAACATGCAAACTAGGGTCTTGAAGTGAGTTAGGATTCGACTAATTTAAAAATTATAGGTTGGTTTGCACCTAGGATATTCTAGTCACTCTACAGTCTAGATCTTCTAGTACCCATTGTGCTTCTCCATTATCAAGAAAACAAAAACCACCACTTATGATTATGTTTTCTTGTTCTTTTAGCATTTCTATTGAACAGCGTATCTTTTTGCAGATTTGAAGAAGTCGCTTTTGATCCTACTTGGAGCTTTACTATACGCTGCACTACGTCCAATATGCTATCAGCTCAAACATGTTATGGAGCTTACCTTGTTTACAAATTACAAGAAAACCATTCTGGATTTGAGCGTCCTTTAAAGGTGACGATGACTAGTCATTTCTCTGATACATTAATAATCTCACGATATATCTATTTGATTAGTCCTCAAACCCCAGTCATCAGACGAAGGGCTTATGAAAATACCCACAACCCATTGAATAGACCCAAAATAAAAGGCCTACCACAACAAAGGAAAGATGGTTGGATGGAGGTACAAATAGATGAACAACTTACACAAACTCCCTCGAGTTTTGTAAGACTTTCAGTCAACTTTCCCCCTAACCAGTCGCTTAAAGGTCTTATTGTGCAAGGTATTGAGTTCAGAGTTCAGACCATGTAATTAGACACGATATTGTAAAAGGCTCTCTTATTTAATTATGACTGCTTGCGGATAAAAATATTTGTTTATAATTTACTTTCTAATTCTTTCTTCTTAATTTCTTCAGAATACGTGTCATAAATTTACCTTTAACCAACAAGGAAAGAGTTTGGTAAACCTAATCCCACTTAATTAGCCCCATTTTTTTATTCATTAATGTGATTCATATTATTAACTTTAAGAAGAAACCACACTATATGATCTGAAATGTGAATCGTTGCCAACATGCTATCAACTCGCTACTTTCCAGGAATTATAGCCATACACTCAGAAGCAATCACTCAATAATCGGTGTATTCATGAACAAAAAGAAACTCAAATGCTTTCCTAGAATTTCTGTAGTGTAACTCTTCAAAATGGTTTCCCAGTTCATAAAAAGATTATCCGATCTCTTTCCCACTACTCTTTTATATTATTCTGTCATAAAAAACGATATAATGTAAAATGGCTAAAATGCCCTTCCACTCAAAGATGACCTTTATTAGTTGAATTCTCCTTTCAGCCCCTTCTAGAATACTTGGTGTAATGGACATGCAACACAACATACTATAGGGATAGGATCTTTATTATTGTCAAATTTATACCAAAAGCATCATGGACCACAAAAAAAAAATAACTTTAGCGATGACACATGGTGTCTCAATGCTTCTAGAAATTGCTGCTAATACCTTTAGTGACAACATGTCGACGCAAAAAAGTCGTCTCTATTACTTCGTGCCTAATACTCATAATTCGTCACTGTTAGCATTGTCGAGAAGGTTCTCGAATGTAAAACACTTGTTTAGCCTATGTAGCAAATATGAGTTGATATTCGTTGACCAATTCGCGTTGTGGGTTGATTCTTGTGAAATTATTATCAAATAAAACTTCTTCAGTATCGAACCGCTTGCAATGAAAAAGTACAATAGACTAATTATGAGAACAATGCAACTTGATAATCTCTTCTAGTTGACCATAATATTTACGCTTATTTTCTCCCTCAGCTAGAACCCAAGTATTGTGTTGTTCGTTGGGTATCACGGATAAGTACCAGAAACCAAACACTATTTGCTACACAAGCAGTGTAGTTAAAGGAATTCACATGCGCATCAATTAAAATAATGGATAACTCCTTGTTAAATTCTGGAGATTTTTGTTTTTGTATATCATAGACCTTGTGAAGGAACCATTTAGGTTCACAAAAAAACAAGAAAAGATATAAAAGTGAACAATTATCAAATTATATAAAAATTTTACTTATATAATTCAGAGTAGTAAAAATAACAGCGAGAAGTGTCATCTTGACGTAAGTGTAAATGTACTTGTAATCCGAAACAAGTATGGATGTTGATTCAATTATGAAATATAAGTTTAAGTCAACATGATTGCGTATTGTATACTCTTCAGTTTTATTTTATTTATATAGAACACTACACTTAATCCTGATCTAAGAGTAAATCCTTATACTACATAGTTCTATTCTAACTCGTATATAACCAAAAATATTACCGATATGATTTGTGTGAAACTCATACTTGTAATCCGACACAAGTATTCATGTTAATTTACTTATAATGAATAAGTACAAATCAATATATTTTCGTGAAGTGGAATATTAAGTTTTTATTCTATGTAATGAAACACTAACAATTTGTTTAACATTCTAAATGTGAATCTTTATACTACATACAAACTTATCTTAGTCTGTATTTAGTATTTTCGTATATAGGATCTTGAACCCGGCTCCGTGAACCAAGCCATATGAATTGAACCCGGCTCCGTGAAGCACACAAAAATATCTTTGGTGTTTTTTGTCCTAACGACGCTTTATCGAAGTCGTGATAAAAAGAGTAGGATAAAAACAAGAAATTGCTGTCCGTTTTTTCTCTTCAAACGACGGTTGTATCTAGCAACCACAGACGGGTGTGTCAACACGTATAGATCCATACACATTTTCTTTGATCATATTGGATTAATGGTTATTACAGGGGACTAATTTGCTGTTCTTAGTTTAATAAATGAGAAACTTCCACAACAATCTCAAGATTTAGTAGTTTCCAATTGTTTATGTTCGGAAACTTTTCGTTGAAAAGCTTAATGAATATTAAGTGTAAAGCTACAAAAGTTTTACTATCCAAGTTTTAGTTATAATTCCCAATTGTTTATGTTCGGGAACTATTGGTTGTAAAGCTTAACGAACCATAAGTTTAAAGCTACAAAAGTTTTCCTATCCAAATCGAGCAACATAACAACCGTGTTTCGACTAAAACTAATTCCAACATAAGTGAAAGCAACCAAACCCTTTACAACCATAGTAGTAAAATACATGCAAAAAATAATCCAATTTAAACATGTACATACACAAAGCAAACATTTTAACGAACACATATAACATTTCCTTTTTTTAACATTCCTTTAATATATATATATATATAAATGTATATATACACAACCATTTATGTAATGGAGCATATATATATATATATATATATATATATATATATATATATATATATATATATATATATATATATATATATATAAGGCTAGGTTATAATGTGGCTGGACAATTATTGTGCGGACGTGTGGACAATGCTATTCTATGAGAATTAATAAGAGAATAAGTTGTTTAGTAATACGAATACATTCAACCTTACATAAATATCGTCATTTTCATGCATTCTCACTAATTCTTATTCATTTTTGTTCTCACACATCGTTTTTCACTCACTTTCATTCTGACAAAATACGACTCAATAAACATTCTCACAACATTCAGACAGAATGAGAATAATAATAGAAGTTCTGAAATAACTTTATAGATGATTTAATTAGTTAAAATGTGTGTTAATGACAATAGTTATGTAAGATTGAACGTATTTATATTATCAAACAACATATTTTCTTTGTCATTCTCACCGAATAGCATTGTCCATACGTCCTCACAATAGATGTTAATTCACATTTGAACCTAGCTCTCTCTCTCTCTCTCTCTCTCTCTCTCTCTCTTTATATATATATATATATATATATATATATATATATATATATATATATATATATATATATATATATATATATATATATATATGTGACATCCCCATTTTTCACGGCCAGAAAAGACCGATTTTGTTTATGCTTTATAAAAATCAGAGTACTTCATTTGATAAAAATGTTGCGGAATTTGTTCTCAGTAAAACATGATAAATGTGTTATCAAAGCATTTCCGAAGAAATGTATTTTTATTCCTTTTAAAACCTTGGGATGTCATCGTCAATACAGAAACATAAGCATAAACAAAACTTACATTCGTTTACACTAGTGATCTACATCTCTTTTAAATCTCTCAGTGTAAAGTAGTTTCGTATCGACACCTGTGATACAAATAAGCTTGAGTGGGTCAGGTTGGGAAACCTGGTGAGTACATAGGGTTTTCAACCCACAATAATACAATTATTATGTTTAAACATTAAACAATCAGCCCCATTACCCATCCCCATTATCTTCTTTACTCTTACAGATCTACCCTAAGAATCATCTATCCTGCATCCGTTCATTTCGAAGCCCATTGCTTCCATGGTTTATATGATAGGCACTAAGTCCATAGCTGTCAATGCTTGTTCGTAAAGCACTAATTCCATAGCTGCTAAAGTTCATTCATCGGGTACTAAATCCATAGCTACCAATGTTCAACTAATAGGTACTAAATCCATAGCTACCAACGTTTATTTAACAGGTACTGAGTCCATAGCTACCAACGTTTATCTAACAGGTACTAAGTCCATAGCTACCAACGTTTCTCTAACAGGTACTAAATCCATAGCTACCAGTCTTTATCTAATAGGTACTAAGACCATAGCTACCAACGTTTATCTATCAGGTACTAAGTCCATAGCTACCAGCGTTTATTCAATAGGTACTAAGCTCATAGCTACCAACGTTTATCTATCAGGTACTAAGTCCATAACTACCAGAGTTTATTCAATAGGTACTAAGTCCATAGCTACCAATGTTTATATATCAGGTACTAAGTCCATAGCTACCACCGTTTATTCAATAGGCACTAAGTCTATAGCTGCCGATGTTAATTATTAGGCACTAAGTCTATAGCTGCCAATGTTCACTCATATCATCTTTCATCTCTCATCATTCATCTACCCATGTTTTATCCAACATATTCGTGGATATAAAATATATATATTGTTTAAATCATTTAAAACATGTATAAAATCGTTCATCCAACATAGATAGCAAGTATACAGATAATATGCACACGTAACACGTAATTTATATAATATACTTCATATCTATGTGTAAGATGAAAGTAACTATGCACTTACTTGTCAAAGTGATGATTCCAAATTCGGGCAGCGCTTCGCTTCTAACGATTCTATTTTCCTTCGACGAAACCTAACATTATTATCGCTAAGTTTTAGTCTAATCTTTATTGCGACTAATTATTAGTCTAGATTCATCATTAACTCAAAGTCTACTTTCATGATCTATCAAGTAAGGAACAACCAGGTAGGATCATATCGGAGGTAGGGTCCGTTTGGTATACGAAGTATACTGTTTGGAAATCCCACATTAAACACCTCACTAAATCACAGCCTAGACATCATTCCCGTAAGTAGATCAATCAGTATAACGACTTTGAATCACTGATAAATCTTATTTAGAGGTTCATAATAACGATATTATATTTATATATAAGTTATATTTAAATTATGGTAGGCGTATCTCACTTACAGCGGGTTTTTATTAAAAACCGGGTTTCGCTGGAGCAGCGTTTCCGAGCCAAAAGCTCTTCTTCTCGGAGCCGTGCTAGGGAAGTTTCCTAGGATTTAGGGGGGGTTTAGGGAGTCTAGAGAGAAGTTAGAGAGAGAAAGAGATGGTGAAAGGTGTGAGAAATATGAAGTATTCACCCTTTATTTATAGGGGTTTTATCGTAATGTAGTCCCTAAGTTTCGTCCGTATATTCCGCGTACGAGCTCCATTTTCTACGTTCTTTATATCCACGCCGGCTAATTCCCATTCTATCTCAGATTTACAAAACTGTATCGAATTCGCCGCGCTTCAAGAGTAGAGACTAAGGTTCGTCCATATCTTTAACATACGAGCTCTATTCTCGACGTTATTTATATCCACACATTGGTATTTACGAGTACTACAACGTTCATTTAGACCACGTTGGCTAATTCTCATTCTATCTCAGATTTACAAAACTGCATCGAATTCGTCGCACTTGAAGAGTAGAGACTAAGCTTCGTTCATATCTTTCACAGACGAGCTCCGTTTTCGACTGTCTTTTCATCGTTTAACTCCTATTAACGATATCTTCATTTCTCGTTTAGATTATTTGCTAAATCTTAGAAAAATCATAACTTCCTCATACGAAGTCAGATTTGGACGTTCTTTTTATGCACACTCTCGGTTTAACATATACTACGACTTTCTTTCAGATTACTAAGGCTAGAAAGTATTTTATCGTAAATTCACTTTTTACGATTCCCGGTGTCGTGCCGGTTTTGCCGTAAAACCTCGACGGGTCATAACTTCTTCGTTATAACTCGGATTTCGGCGTTATTTATATGTACGGAACCCTTGTGACATGTACTATAACTTGGTTAAGATTAATCCTTCTAAATAATCTTCCATCAAAAATCATTTTTGACGCTCATTGTCTATAAATTTTCTAACCCGAATCTGCGATCGTTACAATATATATATATATATATATATATATATATATATATATATATATATATATATATATATATATATATATATATATATATATATATATATAACCTTTTTCTATAACAAGATATATGTAAATTATGTTAACAATTACTATGTAAAATGACATATACTTTTATACAATTAATTTTGTATATTTCCATTGATACATAGGTTCATTTTATATAATAATAATAATAATGTTATGTAACGAAGTGACATAAAACGATATATATATATATATATATATATATATATATATATATATATATATATATATATATATAAACTTGTTTAAATGCGATAACCGTTACAAATGGACGTAAAATGGTTGTGAATCCTAACGAATAATGTAAGTGAACGTAAGATAAAACTGACTTTTGTCATGTAATGTTATTTGATTTGAGAAAGGTTTGTAAGGTTTATGGTTGCAACAAAGTTTGAGATTTGAATGCTTTTTGGGATGTCTTAACACATAAATACATACATTAACATTAAGTTATACTTTTATCAACCTTTAACTCACTTAAAACAAGTGACTTTTATAACAAAAGAAAAGTTAAAAATCAAGAGATTACCTAGTTTCTTCTTGGATATAAAGTATGTTACCAAAAAGGGGTTGGAACACAAGACTTTTGAGGAACAAAAGGTAGCTTTCTTTTGGGTTAAATGTGATGGGTTTTAGCCAAAATAACATCCTATGTGCTCATGCGAATCCTAAAGCTTGGATCTAGGCTTCTCTATTGTACATGCAATTCATCCAAGACTTACTAACCCTAGATCTGGCATACATGATTCGAAATTCACATAAGAAAACAGATATAGATAATTACCTCTTAAACAATAGCTTGAACCTTCTTGTCTTGGAGCTTAGAGTCACAAGTGTCACTCCTCTAATGACTTACAAACACCACAAGAAAGAGGATGCTAATTGAGAGAGAGGTAAGGGCACAATTTCGGCTATGAAGATTCTTAGGGTTTTTAGTGACCGAAAATTGATACCTTGGGGTCCTATTTATACCGGTGTTGCTAGGGTTTCAGTCTAAACCCTAATGGATAGCTTAGGCCTTAAGCAGTCCAAGGAAGCTTCTGGAGTAAGGCCTTATGACCGAAATTATGGATGGACACATCCTAATTTCGTCCATTCCTAGTCCAAGAGGCTCCTCATCCCAATACTCAACTATCACACATTTGACAGTTTAAGTCCATGTTATTTAATTAAAGTCTTTTAGTCACATAATTAATTCTTAATTAAATCTTGTCTAATATTAATTAAAATATATGATTTCTCCTTTAATATATTATACATATAATATATTAATAAACCATAATAACCTCTCACTTAATAAATCATCCTATCATGTTGCTTTGGTGAAGGCAACCCAAAAGGACCATGCACTACCGGGTCAAGTACTTACCAAATATAGTTACGGGCTTAGACACTAATCCAACAGTCTCCCACTTGGATAAGTCTAGTAACTATAGTGTAGGTACAATCCGATTAGCAAACTTAGCTCTCAAAGACGCTGTCGAACTCTGATCTTATCAGTACCTTGTCCTCTAGATAAGGGATCATATAGTCCTCCGTTCTAGATATCGTGCAGACAAATACATGGAACATAGCCATACTTATTGTCCAGAAGTTGTTTCTCGATCTCTGATTCATATGACATAGAACTTAATCAAACATATCAATTCAGTCCTGACCGGGCCCGACACATAAGTCAAACCAAATCATCGAAGGGCCCTGATATCGCTTTTACTCTCTTAGGATAAAAGGAACAGATAAACTTCGACGTATACGCATTTACCATTCACAAGTCAAATCATACACAACAATGCGTTTTATAACATCAAGTTACTGATGCGTTTACACATTATCAATGCACAACCAACTTGCAAACAATAAACCATATATCTAGGTTTTAAGAGCATATGATATTATCGTCTTGCGATCACTCGAGATAAATTCCATGAAGTGATTCCAGCAAGTACGGGTTTAATCCAATGCTCAAATCCTATTCATAAGCACTCATGAACGTTGTAGCAAACCTTTGTAATGTCTAATACACTTTAGACAATCTACACACCAATTCATGACAGTCTTCATTCACACCTACTTCCAACATATGAACGATTGTTGACTGTTCTAATAATCTTATTATTCAGGAAGTCAAAACATGCAAAATGAAACAATAGATAAATAATTAACATAAGACAATACTTTACTTATAAATAATACTCTTTTATTTAATCATCAAATGTCAATCACATTTATCTATTACACGTTTCTAAACTATCTAATCTAAACTAATATCGTCCTTCAGCCCGATGCTCCTAGCGTGCTGCAAGTGCTTAACCCTACACAGTCCCTTCGTAAGGGGATCTGCGGAGTTATCTTCTGACGATACGCTCTTCACTACGAGGAGTCCTTCTTCCACCCGATGTCGAATAAAGTGATATTTTTTGTCGATATGTCGAGATCTGCCATGATCCCTCGGTTCCTTGGCGAAGGCAACCACTCCTTCATTATCACAGAAAATTTCCATGGGCTCCTTTATGGCTGGCATAACTCCAAGGTCTCCAATGAAGTTTTTCAACCATATTGCCTCCTTTGATGCTTCGCTCGCCGCTATATATTCTGATTCGCACGTTGAATCAGCTACGGTCTCCTGCTTGGAACTTTTCCAAGTCACTACTCCTCCATTTAGGGTAAAGACCCAGCCCGAATGCGAATGGTAGTTGTCCCTATCGGTTTGAAAACTGGCGTCACTATACCCTCGCACCCTTAAGTCATCACTCCCACCGAGGACTAGAAACCATTCCTTGGTCCTCCGAAGGTACTTAAGAATATTCTTGACTGCGGTCCAATGTGCTTTGCCAGGGTTCCCCTGATATCTGATGACCATGCTCAAAGCAAAGGCCGCATCAGGGCGAATACAAGTCATAGAATACATAATCGAGCCCACCGCAGAAGCGTATGGTACTCGGCTCATTTATGCTATCTCGACTTCGGTACTCGGGCATTGAGTCTTACTCAATTTGGCATTACTTTGGATAGGTAACTCCCCTTTCTTTGAATTCTCCATACTAACACATTTTAGCACCTTGTCCAAGTAAGTGTTCTGACTAAGTCCTATTAGTCTCTTACTTCTGTTTTTCACTATCCTTATTCCCAAAATATAGGCAGCTTCTCCGAGTTCCTTCATAGCGAAGCACTTCCCAAGCCAGGATTTAACTTCCTTCAGGGTTGGGATGTCGTTTCCTATGAGTAGTATGTCATCGACATACAATACGAGGAAGCTTACTATACTCCCACTGGCTTTGACATATACACATGATTCATCCTCACTTCGCAGAAAACTAAACTCTTTGACTTTCTCGTTGAAACAAATATTCCATCCGCGAGATGCTTGTTGTAGCCCATAAATGGACTTCTCAAGCTTACACACTCTATTGGGATGATTCACATTGACAAAACCCTCTGGCCGACTCATGTAAACATCTTCAGCCAACTTCCTGTTAAGGAAAGCGGTTTTGACATCCATCTGCCATATTTCATAGTCATAAAATGCAGCAATGGCTAGCATCACCCTGATAGACTTTATCTTCGCAACTGGTGAGAAGGTTTCATCATAGTCAACTCTGGGAGTTTGAGTGAACCCTTCGCAACCAACTGCGCCTTATAGGTGTGTACTTTCCCATCCATGTCGGTCTTCTTCTTGAAGATCCACTTGCACCCGACCGTCTTATGACCTGGCACATTATCAACCAAATTCCAAACTTGGTTGTCATACATGGACTGAATCTCGCTGTCCATAGCCTCTTTCCATTTCATAGACTCCGGGCCTGCCATGGCTTCCTTATAGCTGTTAGGTTCGTCCAAATTTATTAATGTACTATCATTAATAAATGTATCACCCTCACTTGTTATATGAAAACCATACAACACAGGCGGAACACTAACTCTACGGGAGCGTCTAAGAGGTAAGGATTCGTCAATCGGTTCAACCGGAGTTTCCTCCTCGGGTTGAGCGCCAGTGTTAGAGGTTCCTTTATCACTCGACTCTTGAAGCTCTTCAAGATCGATTTGCCTCCCACTGTCCCCTTAGCTTATGAGTTATCGTTCTCGGAAAACTTCTCTCCTCGCAACGAAGACAACATTGTCACTCGGTCTATAGAAAAGATAACCAAAGGACTTCTACGGGTAGCCGATAAAAATACACCGCTCACTACGAGGTTCAAGCTTGTCATGAGTCTCTCATCTTACGAAAGCCTCGCAACCCCAAACCTTGATATGTGCCAAAGAGGGAGCTTTCCCCGTCTACATCTCGTGAGGTGTTTTGGAAACCTTCTTGGTAGGGACTAAGTTAAGGATATGGGTGGCAGTCTCTAAGGCATACCCCCAGAATGAGATAGGTAGTGAAGCACGACTCATCATGGAACGAACCATGTCTAGCAAGGTTCGATTACACCTCTCAGCCACACCATTCAACTGCGGTGTCATGGGAGGTGTCAATTGCGAAACGATTGCACATTCTTGAGGTAGTCATGGAATTCAAGACTTAGGTACTCTCCACCTCGATCAGATCGAAGTATATTGATTTTCCTGCCCATTTGATTCTAGACTTCTTGCTTGAACTCTTTGAACTTTTCAAAGGTTTCCGACTTATGCCTGATTAAGTATATATAGCCATATCTGTTGTAATCATCGGTAAAAGTCACGTAGAAGTGGCAAGCATCCCTTGTGGTGGATCTAAAAGGCCCACATACATCATTATGTATGATATCCAATAAACCCTCACCCCTCACACAAGTGCCAGTGAAGGGTGACTTGGTCATCTTTCCAAGTAAACAAGACTCGCACACGTCATCGTCCCTAAGGTCGAATGACTCCAACACTCCATCCTTTTGAAGTTGGGCTATGCGTTTCTTGTTGACAAGTCCAAGACGACAATGCCACAAGCATGCTTTATCCAAATCATTAGAAGAATCAATACACAACACATCATTTCCTAAATTGTCTACAACCATCACAGTTTCATATATTCCATTACAAGGTAATGCTTCAAAATAGAAAACAGCATTAAGATAAGCATTAATAGAACCCTTTTCATTATCAAATGAAAATCTAAACCCTTGTCTATACAAACCATGAAATGAAATGATGTTTCTTGCCATATCTGGCGAATAGCAATAATTATTTAAATCTAATCCTAATCCACTGCTGAGCACTAAAGAGTAAACTCTGATCTTGGTGACAGGCGACGATCTTCTGTTCCCCAAGATCAAATTTATCTTCCCATGCTCCACATCCCTATTTATTCTTAGGCCCTACAAATCAGAATAAATGTGAAAACGACATCCTGTATCAAGTACCCAAGAAATAGCATGTGAGGAATCATTAGATTTAATAGTGTAAATACCTGCGTAGGACGGCTTGATCTTTCCATCCTTGATGTCGTGCAGATATTTCGGGCAACTTCGTTTCCAATGCCCTATTTCGTGGCAGTGGTGGTACTCTGCCTCCTTGGGGTTAGAGTTGGGTTTAGCAGGACCAACCTTGGTTCCACTAGAAGAGGAGCCATTTTGGGACTTTCCCTTATGGTGGCTCTTTGAGGGAGCCTTCCTCTTCTTACCCTTTCCTTGCCCAATTGCCAGGACTGGGGCAACAGTAGGAATTAGAGATGATGCAACAGATTTGTCCTTGAGGTTGCTCTCAGCAGTCCTCAATAAGCCCTAAAGCTTGCTCAAGGAGACCTCCTCCTTGTTCATGTGGTAGGTCTTGCGGAATTGGCTATAGAAGGGAGGCAAGGAATGAAGGATGATATCAATTGCCAACTCTTCATCAAATTTCACATTCAACTTTAGCAGGCGATCGACATATCTCTGCATTTTTTGCAGATGAGCGGTAAGGGACTGTCCACTACCCATTTTAGTAGTGATCATCGAAGTGATGATCTCGTACCTTTCTTGCCTAGCGCTTTGGTGGTACCGGTCTAGCAGATCTTGATGCATCTCATAGGGGTATATGTCGTCATAGGACTTCTGGAGTTCTGCAGTCATAGTCGCCAACATGATGCAATGGAATTTCGTAGCATCACACTCATGGGCCTCAAAGGCCGCGATCTCTTCAGCAGAGGCAGTGTTGATGTCAATTTCCTTTATCTTCTCATCGAGGACATACTCTTTGTCCTCGTAACGAGTGACCATTCGAATGTTTCGGATCCAATCATTGAAATTGGACCCGTCAAAGATCACTCTCCCACACAAGTTCATGAGTAAGAACGAGCTAGAGGAAGTTGAACCAGAAGCGTTGTTGTTGACTTTTGACATCTCTAAAGGAAAAAGAACAAAGTTTGATTAGAAAACGAATCCCCAATTAAACACCCAAATGAGAAATTAGGGTTAGGATCCAACAACGTTATTTACAAATTAGAAGAAGGATGTCGTAATATAACAAGTAAATAATTTGAAGGTAAGTGAATGACGATTCACTAATTTCCATCATGAAAAACAAATTAAAGCTAAGTTTTAAATGTATTGAAAACTCCTTGATCTTTTTAGATTCTTTGAACTTTTCAATGTCATGTTTAAATCTCGATATGCCCCACATGGTTGTGACTGGGATGCCAACGATCACAAAGTGGGTGTGAATAACCATGCAAATGTACATGGTGCTCTTAATGTTACAGTCACCTATTCTATGTGTCGGTTAACCACACACGCTCCATCGAACTATGACAAACATTGAGTGACCCTTTGCCACCTTTGCTTAGAGCCTAATTAGTGTGCCGGCTAACCACACACGCTCCACTAACGTCTTAGCAAGGGTACAAAGTGTAATTTCATGGAATTGCATCAATTCACTTTTGCCTAAAGTAACTAAGATAGGGAATTTTTGAAAAAGCATTTAGTTACTTTATAAATTCAATATACTTTTAATGAGGAAAGGTTTGCCCTATCCTACCCATTCGGCTAATGACCCTCCACCAATCAAGGAAGCGGTGGTGAGAGTGGACACCCATTAAACGACCATTTTATAGGCCATAACCTTATACCCCCCTTATAGATCGACTTCGTGAATGAGCCCTACTAACGGTAAGACTAGCATTTAAGTTATATATATATATATATATATATATATATATATATATATATATATATATTAATCTTATAATAAATAAAGTATGAGGTTGAATTTTAAACTTGTAAAATTCTAGGGTTTGAAATTTAAATAATTCAAATTAAACTTTTAATTAAAAATTTTAAATTTCAAAACTTGAGGGCAAGTTTTGAACTTTTCAAAACACATTGGATCAAATACCAAATAATTTAAATCAAACATTTAATTTAATGATTATCTAAATTTGACCTAATCGAATTTTATGAAAGATAATGATCAAATAAATTCAAGTAATTAGCATTTATCATAAAAGGAATTAATTAATCATTTAATTTGAAAATATTTTTTATTTTGACAAGGATAATTACCCAATATTAATAAAATTCGTATTTTATCAGTTAAAAACGATTTGGTAATTATCCCACAGCAGAATAGGCATAAAATCCCTTTGTCTGACGGCCCGACTCACCGAGTCCCACTATGGAACTCGCTGAGTTCATCCTACTCATCGAGCCCACTATGGGACTCGCCGAGTTTGTCAGTCAGGGAGCCAAAAAATTGATTTTCAAGCATGAATGAAAACACAAAGCATCAATACAATAGAAGCCAATCAAGGCTCTGATACCACTGATGAGTTTTAGCCAAAAGAACATCCTATGTGCTCATGCGAACCCTCAAGCATGGATCTAGGCTTCTCTATTGTACATGCAATTCATTCAATACTTACTAACCCTGGATCTAGCATACATGATTCGAAATTCACATAAGAAAATAGATCTAGATAATTACCTCTTGAACAATAGCTTGAATCTTCTTTTCTTGGAGCTTAGAGTCACAAGTGTCACTCCTCTAATGGCTTACAAACACCACAAGCAACAGGATGCTAATTGAGATAGAGTTAAGGGCATAATTTCGGCTATGAAGACTCTTAAGGTTTTCAGTGACCGAAAATTGGATGCCTTGGGGTCCTATTTATACTGGTGCTGCTAGGGTTTCAGTCTAAACCCTAATGGATAGCTTAGGCGTTAAGCAGTCCAAGGAAGCTTCTGGCGTAAGGCCTTATGGCCGAAATTATGGATGGACACATCCTAATTTCGTCCATGCCTTGTCCAAGAGGCTCCTCAGCCCAATACTCAACTATCACACATTTGACAGTTTAAGTCCATGTTATTTAATTAATGTCTTTTAGTCACATAATTAATTCTTAATTAATTGTTGTCTAATATTATTTAAACTATATGATTTCTCCTTTAATATATATATATACATATAATATATTAATAAACCATAATAACCTCTCACTTAATAAATCATCCTATCATGTTGCTTTGGTGAAGGCAACCTAAAAGGACCATGCACAACTGGGTCAAGTACTTACCGAATATAGTTACGGGCTTAGACACTAATCCAACAAAATGGTGATCAAAAATAGCAACATATGGGGCAGCTATGATTCTTGAAAATGCAGCAAAATAGAAGGCTTTATGGGTGTTTTTTGACCACACAAAAACAACCATTGTTTTGGGGTTTTATGGCTCGAAGATCACAACAAAGAAGCAATAAAAGTAGTGGTTTAGCTACTGTTTTGTGAACCATTTTTGTTTAGTGAATTAACATACTTTCAATGGTGTTTTGGGGTAGAAAAATTGAGGAAACGAAGAGGTAAAGGGTTGTCAATGGTGGCTAAAAAACCGAGGGACAACAACCCTTTTTTTTCTCTCGGTTTTGGTGGACTTTGAGTGGGAGAAAAGAGTTGGAATGAGGGCTGATGTTCTGTGGGTTTTGGAGAGCATTTTCTGAAAAAATATGAATGGAGAAACGAAGAGGAAGAAACCGAGATTTATATGGGAGGAAAGAGGGTGAAAAATTGCTTCAAATCTTACTAAATAGGATAAGATCTACTAAGGAATTTATTTGATCTGAATAGAGAGGCAGGAGGGATGGAAGAGCCATGAATCATTTGAATTTGATTCAATATTTTACAAGTTTCTTCAGTTTATATTTAGATGGGATTTGATTTTTATGAGATAATCTAGGTAGGAATGAAATAGGAAATGATCGAGGAGGAAAGTTGAGGGAAGTTGCTGCGAAAATTGAGTAGATGATCCTTGTGATATTTGACGTACTTTTTGAGATTTCTAGGAAATTACCTACCCATGTGCATGTGTTTCAAGAGAGACCAAAATATAGGTATGAGAGAGGTATATTAAAGGTAGAGAATGATTGATATTTAGGATAAGGGAGAAGGAAGATTGTCTCAAATTTTAAAAGATATGTTAGGATCTTATTGATTTAATTTTATTTCCTATAACTTGATCCCTTAAGATCTAGTTATATTTCGATAAAATGAACTAACTAGTTAGGAAAATAAATGTTAAACATTAACCACCTTTCATCATCTTCGTTCGTAATTTAGCCCAAATTTGATTCCTTAAAAATATTGGTTATACGTTCATGGATGGAAATCAAAATTTTCCATTAAACAAAGTCGCGTTGGAATGGTAATTAGAGTTTCGTGTTCAAATAACATTATTTGATAGATTTCACGAACCGGTTACAAAATTTGGATTAAAAATTAAACACAAGTCTTATTTTCAAATGAATTTTCTACTTTTTAAATAAGACATGATTAATTCTTTAAGATGTTTTAAATATTAACTATTTTTTAAATATATATCATCGTACAATTGTTCCTATTTTTACCAATTGTTGCAGCGACCATATCTTCTCAAATCCAAAAGATTTGCGGGAGCATTGGGGCATATGAAATGAACAAGTAGCTCATAAACATGTTCCAAGAACAAGCTCAAACTGAAAAATTCAAAGTGATGCAATCAATTCTAGGTTGTAAGCAACATGAGAATGGTTCTGTGAGTACCCATATGCTAAAGTTAAAAGGGTACTTTGAAGAACTTGAACATCTTGGCTTACCATTCACTAAAGAGTTGGTTATTGATGTCATTATTAACCCTTTGACTAGTGCATACAAGTAGTTCACAATGAACTACTATATGAATGATTTAGAGAAGAGTATCATGAAGCTAAATTGGATGGTCAAGATAGTTTAAAAAACATCATTGAACACGAGTTCAACCACTCTTGTTTTGCCTATTAGGGAAGGCAGTGTCAAGAGAAAAAGGTGCTCTTATCCCAATGGTAAGGGAAAAAGGAAAGGGAAAGTTGATGCTCCAAATTCCAACCTAGAAGGACGTTTCTAACATACAACCAATGAATCGCCCTAAATAAAACATTTTCTACTTCTATCATGAAAAGGGTCTTTGGAAACGTAGTTTTCGTATCTTCAGAAGAACAAAGCCAAGGGTGATGATACTTCAGGTATGTTTGCAATTGAATTACGTTTGACCTATACTTCTAATAATCGGATACTAGATACGAGATGTGGAACCCTCATTTGTTCTAATGTGCAGCAATTAAGACGAAGTAGGAATCTTATGCATGGTGAGTTGGATTTTATCATGGGGAACAAGAGCATGGTAGTTGTTACTAAGCTTAGAGATTATGAGATTTCAGTTTCACCTAGTTTTTCAATTAATTTGTCAATTTATTGTTATTCACCTTACATGGAAAGAAACATCATTTCATGTTATGCATTGTGGCGTGACGGTTTTACTTTTAGATTTGATAATGATAATGCTATTATTTTGGTTTACAAATATAATCCTCTTTATTATAAAGAAAATCCTTGCAATGACATATATGAATCTATGATTGGTGTAAGTAGAAACAATAAATTAATCTTTAATGTTAGTTAATCTACTTTGGATAAATCATGTCTATGACATTTCCATGTTTGCAATATAAACAAGAAGAGAATTTCCAAAGTCCAATTAGATGGAATCTTGAAACCATTTAACCTCGAGTTCAATGGAGATTGTGAATTGTGTTTACTTGGGAAATTACAAAGTCTCCATTCACATGAAACTTTGAGAGAGGGACAAATCTTTTAGACATCATCTACTCAGATGTATTTGGTCTATTCAGACACATCAGTAAATATAGTGAGAGATACTTTGTCACATTTACTAATGATTTCAGTAGATATGGGTATGTTTATATGATTAAACATAAATCCATGACATTTAAAGTATTCAAGAAGTTCCAAAGACAAGTAGAGAACCAGATGGGCAAGAAAATCATGAAACTTCGTTCTGATGGGGCAGAGAGTATTTTACTAGTGAATTGTACGATCATCTTAGAAATTGTTGGATAGTCTCACAAGTAGCTCCACCAAGAACACTACAACACAATGGTGTGTCTGAGAGGAGAAATCGAACCTTGCTGTAACATCCCAAAAGTCAAGGCAAAATTTTCATTTTTAATATAAGAAAAACAGTTAATAACTTTGTTCCAGACATTGAAAACATCCCATTTAAACAAATATCAGAGTTCAAATCCCAAAGATCATAATATGCGGAAATCATAGTGTGATGCGTTGCGATCGTCTAGAGCTCCTTCCTTTGAAAATATGAGTACGTGAAACAAAAGCTGAAAGTCGTAAGCACGAAGATTAGTGAGTTTCCCAAAATACCACATACCATACATATCAACTGGGCCATACATGCCATACATACTGTGAGCCATACATATCAATCATATATCAAATAAGGTGCTATGTGCCGCACATAGTCTTACTGTTATGCCACAGGCCGCCACGTGGTCTTTTTTGTCATGTCGGGGGCCACTCCCTAGTCTTACAGACAAGTGCCAAGAGCCGCCTCCTGGTCTTCCATGCAAGTATCACAAGGACAACTAGCATACATACTACTATACTTAGCTAACGAGCATACAGTGTGCCAGGTGCCACCTCCTGGTCTTTCATTCATATTGCCTAGGGCTAACCCCCGGGTCTTCCTGTCATACGTAATAACATACTGGGTGCCAGGAGCTACCTCCTGGTCTTTCATACATACTGCCTAGGGCTAACCCCCGGGTCTTCCTACCATACATAAACTAAATGGGCCGGCATTGTGGCCGTAGACCCATACACACAGTGATGAGACTCACCTCGCACTGCTGAACCCTGCTGATACTCCTCTGGCTGCTGACTGGCAATTCCCGAACTGCTGACCCTTCGGCTTCCCGAACTACCAATACCAAAATATCACTTAGTCCAATTCATTAACCCTTCATAGGGTAGAATAACCATTCTACCCCTAGGCGAACTTGGTTCATAATTAAGGCCCAAACCGAGGCCCAATAATGCGAAGCCCAAACTGATAGAGTACGCGGGGCGTACATTCACGTACGCTAAGCCTACTAGCAAAGGGCGCGTACGCTAGGCATACCTGCACGTACGCTCGGCGTAAACCTCCAGATAAGTCCTTTTCCCATCAAGTGCTTAATATTCCACTTCAGAAGTTACAATCACAGATCCTGGTCCTTTTCTACGTCCTAATCCATAAAGTCACTGACTTGGTGACTTTACTTGGCCCAAACAAGCTCAAACTCCAAAAATGTTGTATTACTTCCATGAAGACAGTCTTATCTCTTTCATGAATCCATTAAGACCATCAATGTGTCAACTTTCTGACCTAGAGAATCATTTAGCACCAAGGGTGGCAACCCTTGGCCTGGAAATCAGATTTAGGCTATAAAGCTTCCACCTTGGACCAAAATTACTTCAACGCTAAACCTCACTAGATCTAAGCACCCTTAAGTAAAGTTATGAACTTTATACCTAAAAGGAGTTCCAAATGATGATGTGATTCCAGATCTATGAGCTCCAACTTCCCAAGTTCTTCCTAGCTAACTTCCACTTTTCTTCTTCCAAGCTTACACCACCAAAATGAGCTTCTTGAAGTCAAAATCACCCAAGAATGAAGAGATGAGATTTTCTAGGGTTTCTCTGGGGTTGGGAGGCTGATAAGGAGGCTAGGGTTTGAGCCATTATGTTCTTTATATAGTGGCTCACCCTAAAATTTAGGGTTTGGGAACTCTGAGCGTACGCTGGGCATACGCCCCTCCGCACCCGCGATCATTTTCCTTTATATGCGGGGCGTACCTCAGCCTATGTTGGGCGTACTCGAGCGCTTACCACCTTCCGTGCATGGTCCCTCCTTGTCATTTATTTCCATTAGGGGCCATTTCTGCCAATAACTTCAAAATGTCATAACTCCTTCACTCCAAGTCCGTTTCCAACGAACTTTATATCCACGAAAAGGTGGCAATAAGCCCTACGCTTCTAACGACACACACCGGCCCAAAACCTCCCGAATAAAAACTCAATACCCATAAAAGACCAAAACGCCCCTAGCCTTGGCCTCTGAAATCCATAAACGGATACTTCCAAAACAGGGTGTTAAAACTCTCCCCCACTTAAACTAGACTTCGTCCTCGAAGTCCACTGTGGCCAACTATCCTGCAATCTACTCACAACATTCCTGCCCGATGCATACATCACCTGTTGGATCCGATTCTCGAAGGACCACTTCTATCGACCTTCCGACCGATCACTCATCTCAACTATTCCTCGAAGAAAAGATCCTCGATAGCACTCTAATCACCAACGATCCTGGAAACACGACTCTCACCCAACTGAAAATCCTTTTGGTACTCCCCGAGAACTTAAGCTGGACATCCTAGGGTTTCACCCTTTCCTCCTGTGCGTTCACTGGCCTTCCCGAGGCAGCTTCCCAAAAGCAACAAGCTTTCCTTTCTCTGTGAAGGACATACCCTTCTTTGTATCTACTTCTCCAGCCACTCCCAGTACTGGTCACTTCACTAATACCCATTGAGAGCTTTCTCTTTCTTTGTCCAGATGTTGAACACTCAACTCAACGTGAAAATCAGATAATCCTTCAAGTAAAAGATTCATCCCTGCAATGGTTAGAATCATACGAGAGCTGCGCAACAGAGTCAAATCCTTTACTATGAGATTATTCAATGCATCTGTGAGTGACTTGGCACCTCTCAGTCAACTAGCTGCTCCACTCCAGAATTTTCTTATCACTACCTGTCCGAATATCCTGATGTCTCTTATTCGCCATCCGGATGAACCGGGACCACCGCGGTCCCAACTGGTCTACCATCATCTAGGTTACCGGACTCCCACCGGTTACTGAACCCAAGCTCAATCACTCAGTCGCTCCCAACGACTTCCAAAGAAACTTCGGCTATCTAAATCTGCTCTTTCCACCAACCCACTCATGGCTCCATTATTTCGGCCGATCCTCCCGATCGCACTGTGTAACCATTCCTTGCCAGCATGATATACTACAAGGGTGAATGCTACCCGAACTACTGTAGCCTTACATCACTCCTGGCCTCCAACGACATGCCGCTTCCTAAATCCAATCATAGTGTGCGAGCTGTCCTGCCCTGGTCTACCCTACCTGCAGAAACCCACAAGCGAGTCATGCAGCTGATACCTTCTCACTGCTGACTAAAGGCTGGCGAATGCTACGGGCCACCCCGCAGTCTGACGTTCCCATACCATCTGACCATTAATGCATGCTACGAGCCACCCATAGTCTTACTATGCCAATATACTAACGACTAACTAACGAGTGCTACGGGCCATCCCGTAGTCTACTATTCCAATATATGAATGCTACGGGCCACCCTGCAGTCTTACAATGTTCCTACTCTATTTTCCAACTAGTGAACGCTACGAGCCACCCCGTAGTCTTACAACACTTCTACACCATCTTCTAACTAATGCTACGGGCCACCCTACAGTCTTGTCACACTTCTCATGCTATCTGGCCACTGGAGAATGCTACGGCTAACCCGCAGTCTTACAACACTTTCCACACTAAATGGCTACTAGTGAATGCTACGGCTAACCCGCAATCTTACAACACTTTCCACATTGACTGGCTACTAGTGGATGCTACTGCTAACCCGCAGTCTCATATCACTTCCTTACTACTCAACCGTTGACCATGATCTTTCGTTGACTACTAATCCAAACCTTCCCATAACCGAGCATACATGCACGATCTAATATGCCGAGCTGAACTCATGTCCTGACTGAAATCCTCATCCTGATTTCTTATCACGGGAACATCACCTCCATGTTGGCGAGTTCTCCGAACTCCCAACTTACGCTACTCTCACGCCACACCACCGCTTGGGTCACCTTTCTTCCTAGCCCGAAAGAGAAACTTATCCCAGTTCCAAAACCTGCTCCTGCTCTCAAAATATGATTGCTTCTCCCCCACTTAGATTCGACTAAGTCTTCGCGTCACACGAGCGTTGGAGGATTCTCATTCCTTCCTTCTTCATCCGATAGATACACTGACCACTAACACTCAGTCTTGCTAGTGATCCATTACTAGCCCACTCTAAAGATCGCACAATTACTGAAGACTAGATGAACGCCTTCTGAAGTCCCAATACTAATGACCCCATAAGCTTAACCTGATGTCCCTCTCAACCTTAAAGTCCAATTAGCCGATGCTCGGAGCAACTTCTTTAGCGATAGACTGCTTCTCTTGATGCTCCCACGAACTACTCCTGGCATAAAGATTGTACTTCACCAAATCTTGACAATGGCGGATAACTACCCTGCTGAAGCCTGACCTCAGACCGTCATGTAATGCCCCTGAACCGATCTCTACCGTACCCAAAATAATACTGAGTACTTCCAAACCAGAAAGGGAATTTGAACCTACGCTAGCTGCTAATAATTCCCGGTATGCAGTTGGCATATGAAATTTTCCACAATATAATCTGAATACAAGCAGGGATATAACTCACACATACTCTTACCCGGACTGAGGCAAGAACAACCATAATATAGATAGAATCGAAAAGAAGGAATTGATACAGACCTGAAACATTCCATGCTGTAATCCAGATCTCCCTCGTTTGTCACTGCAAGGCCCTACCCTCTCGCCCATCCGTAATCCTCAAAGTAGTCGGGGCAGACGCACTCCCTGCTCCTCCCCTCATGTCGAGTAGTCGGCCTTCTTGTGGCCCACCTGATTGCAGTGAAAACGTAATAGGCTTGCCCCCTGTGGGCAGTCCCTGCTGACGTGACCATCACTGCCACACTTGTAGCAGTCTTTGGAACGACAAACTCCCTCGTGCAGTTTCCCGCATATGCTGCATTGACTTCGACCCTGGCGACCTACCAATCGTTGATCTGAAGTCTTGGGTCTCTTCCCGAGACCCTCCAAAGTATACATCTGATATGACCTCCTCTTCGTAAGGTGCTCCAAATCAATTTCTATCTCCCGCGCCCTGGCAATCATAGAGTCCAGGGTCAGGCATGCTGAGAAGCTGACATGCTCCCGAATATCAGCTCTCAACATGTCATGATAGCGGGTCCTACGCATCTCCTCGTCCCCTGCATATTGAGGCACCAATAAGGCCCTCTCCCGAAACTTGGCGGTAATCTCTGCCACCGACTCCGTTGTTTTCCGGAGATCCAGAAACTCTCGCGTCAACTACAGCACCTCGATCCCTGGTGCAAACTCAGCTCGGAATCTCGTCGAGAAGTCAACCCACGACATAGCATCGACCGCATCATCCCTCAACTCACTACCGACCTCTTTCCACCAATCATGTGCCCGATCTTTCAACAGGCAGGAAGCATATCTGACCTTTGCCTCCTCGGGGCAAAAACTCGTCCTGAATACGTTAGCCATATCTGCTAACCACCTCCTACTGATAATGGGATCCCTCTCCCCATGAAACGCAGGAGCTCCACAAGCACGAAACTCTCGAAAAGTTTATGTACGGGCTCTAATGATAGCCATAACCTCCGTACGGAATGCACTCAAACTCTCATCTACTACCTCTGAAACACAACCAGAAATCTCTAATGAAATGAACTCTTGTAACTGCTCGCTAATCGGCTCAGCGTCTACACCTGAGCCAAAACCCAATCCTGGACCATCTCCCTGAGAGCTCATCTCCCACTGAAATACAACATTCCAAAAGTGAAAACATAACCAAGGGTCCTTTCCCATAAGCTTCTTAGTTTCTCCAAGACTTTCACCGATTTGAGTATAGATCCTGTGCTTTCAGTAGTAGGGGCCGAATACTACCTTCCACACCTATCCATACTTTCCTCAGTAATCATCCCGAATCCTCTAAGTCACGTTCTCAACACAAACACCAAAACTACCTATACTGCACTGCTAGGCTCATTGAAACATATCCCAGGCTTTCCTAGGTTCCCGAACCCACCCAGTCCTCAGCAACTGAAAGACTCTTCATAATGCCAATTAACCATTACATGAATACCACCACATGTGATGAGGCTCGGTCAATCCTTCGAGTAAAGGACTTATCCCTACAACAGTTAGAATCAAACGAGAGCTGTGCAATAGGGTCAAATCCAGCACTCTGAGATTATTCAACCCTGGTAACATGTGACTTAACGTATTCATCTAATAGTTAACTCCCATTACTTGAAGTCCCACAAAGCACAAAACAATCAACATTCAGATAATTGGAAAAACTAACCAAACAAGCAACTCCATCCTCTTATCAAGAGTCTATACTAGCAAATAATTCAAGGCTCATATAATCAGGCATAACCTAAACAAGCTATCCTACCACTGGCTGATCAGTTCTAGCATGGAATTCTACAAGCTCATATAAACATACAAAGGCATCTTTCCTAGATCCTTATCTCTAATCTAGTATGTGAATCGCATAATCATATCATATCACATAATAAACATGTATTGGTATTTTGGGAACCACTTACTTGAGCTCGAATGATTGCACGCATCACACATCTTGTTCTTTTCAAGGTTGTTTCCTTTTTAAATTTTTTTTCTCTTTTCAAAGTTCCTTTTTATAAAAACGATTTTCTTTGAAAATTTTCATACCAAGTCCTCAGTTTAAGTTCAGACACACCCGAAAGTGTATCCAAATCCCTCAAACCAAGGCTCTGATACCAACTTGTAACGTCCCAAAATTAAAGGACAAAAATTCATTTTTAATATAAGAAAAACAGTTAGTAACTTTGTTCCAGACATTGAAAACATCCCATTTAAACAAATATCAGAGTTCAAATGCCAAAAATCATAAAATTCGGAAATCATAGTGTGATGCGCTGCGATCGTCCAAAGCTCCTTCCTTTAAAAACATGAGTACCTGAAACAAAAGCTAAAAGTCGTAAGCACGGAGCTTAGTGAGTTTCCCCAAATACCACATACCATACATATCAACTGGGCCATACATTCCATATATACTGTAAGCCATACATATCAATCGTATATCAAATAAGGTGCTATGTGCCGCACATAGTCTTACTGTTATGCCACGGGCTGCCACATGGTCTTTGTTGTCAAGCAGGGGGCCACCCCCTGGGTGTTACAGACAAGTGCCAAGAGCCGCCTCCTGGTTTTCCATGCAAGTATCACAAAGAGAACTAGCATACATACTACTATACTTAGCTAACGAGCATACAGTGTGCCAGGAGCCACCTTCTGGCCTTTCATACATATTTCCTAGGGCTAACCCCTGGGTCTTCCTGTCATACGTAATAACATACTGGGTGCCAGGAGCTACCACCTGGTCTTTCATACATAGTGCCTAGGTCTAACCCCCGAATATTCCTACCATACATAAACTAAATGGGCCGACATTGTGGCCGTAGACCCATACACACAGTGTGGAGACTCACCTCGCTCTGCTGAACCCTGCTTATACTCCTCTGGCTGCTGATTGGCAATTCCCGAACTGCTGACCCTGCGGATTCCCGAACTACCAATACCAAAATATCACTTAGTCTAATTCATTAACCCTTCATATGATATAATGACCATTCTACCCATAGGCGAACTTGGTCCATAACTAAGGCCCAAACCGAGTCCCAATAATGTAAAGCCCAAACTAATAGAGTACGTGGGGCGTACATTCACGTACGCTAAGCATACTATCTAAGGGCGCATACGTTGGGCGTACCTGCACATACGCTCAACGTAAACCTCCTGATAAGTCCTTTTCCCATTAAGTGTTTAATATTCCACTTTAGGAGTTACAATCACAAATCCTGGTGTGACAACCCGAATTTTTTTTTCTTTTAAAGCTCAATCAGTCAACTCAACAAAGTGTTAGACTCATTGGTAATGAGTTCTAGCCTGGTTAAAGGTCATTCTAAGGAGTTTAAGCCTAGTACACTTAAGGAAAGAGTGTTAGAATGTACCCGCTAGAGACACTTGTTGGATTAGTGTCTAAGCCCGTAACTATATTTGGTATGTACTTGACCCAGTTGAGCATGGTCCTTTTGGGTTGCCTTCATTAAAGCAACTATACAAGGTAATTTAAGGAGAGAGAGAGGATATTATGGTTTATTAATATATTATAAGAATAATATATTAAAGGAGAAATCATATTTATTTAATTAGTATTAGTCATAAATTAATTAGGAATTAATTTGGTGACTAAAAGAGATTAATTAAATAAAGGGGCTTAAACTGTCAAATGTGTGATAGTTGAGTTTTGGGCTGGGAAACCTAATGGAGTAAGGGGGAACGAAATTATGATGAAGGATCATCATATTTTCGTCCAAGGCCCTATTCCAGAAGGTTCCTTGGGCTGCTTGGTGGCTAAGCTGTCCATTAGGGTTTAGGCTGAAACCCTAGCAGCCTATAGTATAAACAGAGACCGTTGCTTGCAATTTTCGGCCAGTTGCTTCCAAGAGAGACCCTAGGTCCGATTTTAGCATTCTCCATCCTGTCTCATAATTGCCTTCTTTCTTGTGGTGTTTGTAAGCCATTAGAGGAGTTTCACTTCTGATTCTAAGCTCAAGAAAAAGAAGATTCAAAAGGTTTTCCAAGAGGTAAACTTTCAGATCTGGTAGTATTTCAATATGATTAAAATATGTATGCTAGATTAGGGTTTGTAAGTCTTGGATTCAATTGCATTTACAATAGAGAAACCTAGATCCAAGCATTAAGGGTTGCATGAGCATATAGGGAAGTTCTTGTGTATAAAACCCATCAGTGGTATCGGAGCCTTGATTGGTTTCTGTTGTATGTGATGTAATTGTCGAATTTTTGTTAAAAATTGTTTTTTTGGCCTCTGCCCGACCCAACTCGGTGAGTCAGTATCTGGACTCGGCGAGTTTGCCCAACTCGGCGAGTTCAGGTTGCTGCTCGGCGAGTTTGGGAGTCAGACAGACGATATCTCGGGATTTCTTGCTATTTTGCTTAAGGATAAATGCAAAAATAGTTTTTTAATGATAAATCTGAATTTTATTGTATTTAAATGATTATCCTTACCAAAACAAAAGATAATATCAAATCTTTTAAATAATTGTTCCTTTATATGATAAATATTGATTGTTTAAATTATTTGGTAGTTATCTTGTGAACAAAATTGGATTAGGTCAAATATAGATAATCATAAAATTAATTCTTTAATTTATATTATTTGTTATTTGATCCCTTGTGTTTTGAAATGTTCAAAACTTGCCCTAAAGTTTTGAAATTTAATTTTTGGATTAAAAGATTAATTTTGAAAATTTTAAACTTCAACCCTTAGAATTTTACAAGTTTAAAATTCAATCTTATACTTTATCTATTACAATATTAATATATATATATATATATATATATATATATATATATATATATATATAAATATAAATATATATATATATATATATATATATATATATATATATATATATATATGTATATATATATATATATATATATATTTATATATAAATATATATGTATAAGAATAAGCTAGTCTTATAGCTAGTAGGCCTCATTCACGAAACCAGTCTATAAGGGGGGTATAAGGTTGCTGCCTATAAAATGGCGCTTAATGGGTGTACATTCACACCTACCGCTTCCTTGATTGGTGGATGGTCGTTAGCCGAACGGATATGATAGGGCATTTAAGTCCTCATTATAAGTATAATGAATATTGCTAAGTAACTACAATGTTTTTACAAATTCCCAATCTTAGTTACTTTAGGGTAAAATGTGAAAATTGATGCTATTCCATGGAATTACACTTTGTACCCTTGTCAAACGTTAGTGGAGCGTGTGTGGCTAACCGGCACACTAATTTGGGATTGATATTGGTGGCGAAGGGTGGCTCGATGTTTATCATGGATCAATGGAGCGTGTGTGGCTAACCGACACATTAATTAGGTGTTAGAGACATTGAGTGCACCACGTTGGTTCGCATGGTTATTCACAAATTGTTTGCGATCCTCGGCATCCCAGTCGCAAATTTGAAGTGCATATCGAGATTTAAACATGCCATTGAAATGTTCAATGAATCTCAAAAGTAATCTAGGAATTTTCAAATACATTTAAAACTTAAATCTCTTTTTCGTTTTATGGTGAAAATTAGTGAATCGTCATTCACTTACCTTCAAATTATTTACTTTTAGATTACGGCATCCCTTTTCTAAGTTGTAAATAATGTTGTTGGATCCTAGCCCTAATTTCTCATTTGGGTGTTTAATTGGGGATTCATTTCTAATCAAACTTTGTTCTTTTCTATTTCAGATGTCTAACGCAAACGCAAACAACAACGCTTCTGGGTCATTCTCACTAATGAACCTATGTCAAAAGGTGACATTTGATGGGTGAAATTTCAATGAGTGGATGAGATACATTCGCATGATAACTCGCTACGAGGACAAAGAATATGTCCACGATGAGAATCTAGAAAAGATCAACCCAGAAGTTGCTACTCCTGAAGAGTTGGACACCTTTGAGGCCCATGAGCGTGATGCTACGAAAGTTCATTGCATCATGCTGGCCACCATGAACCTCGAACTCCAAAAGTCCTATGAGGACATGTATCCATATGATATGCATCAAGATTTGCTGGACAGGTATCACCAAAGCGCGAGGCAAGAGCGCTATGAGATCATTACTAACATGATCACCGCTAGGATGGGGAGTGGAGAATCCCTAACCGCTCATTTGCAGAAGGTGCAAAGGTATGTTGATCGTCTTCTCAAACTTAATGTTAAGTTTGATGAGGATTTGGCTATCGACATCATCCTCCACTCCTTGCCTTCCTGCTACAACTACTTCAGAATGACCTACCACATGAACAAGGAAGAGGTCACCCTGAGTAAACTTCAAGGGCTCCTGAGGACTGCTGAGAGCAACCTCAAGGACAAATCTATTGCATCATCCTCTACTGTGGCTGCTCCTGTGTTGGCAATTGGTCAAGGAAAGGGTAAAAAGAGGAAGGCTCCTACTAAGAGCCACCAAAAGGGTAAGACCCATGATGGTTCCTCTTCAAGTGGGACCAAAGCAGGTTCTGTTAAACCATCTTCTGACCCCAAGGAAGCAGAGTGCTTCTACTGCCACCAGAAGGGCCACTGGAAACAAAGCTGCCCTAAATATCTGCAAGATATTAAGGATAGGAAGATAAAGCCCACCTTTGCAGGTATGTATTTAATTAAATCTAATAACTCATCACTTGCTACTACATGGGTCCTTGATACTGGATGTGGTTACCACATTTGTTCTGATTTGCAGGGGCTAAGAGAAAGTAGGGAAGTGGAGCATGGAAGAATAAACTTGATCATCGAAAACAAGAGGTCCTCACCAGTCACCAAGATCGAAGTTTATTCCTTAGTGTTGAGTAATGGGTTAGGGCTAGATTTAAATAATTGTTGGTATTCGCCGGATATGGCAAGGAACATCATTTCTTTTCATGGATTATTTAGACAAGGTTTCAAATATTCATTTGATAATAGCAATGGTTCTATTAATGTTTATTTGAATGGTGTTTTTTATTTCAATGCATTACCTTGTAATGGGATTTATGAATCTGTGTTGATTGTAGATAATTTAGGAAATGATGTCTTGAATATTGATTCGTCCAATAGTTTGGACAAGGCATGCTTGTGACATTGTCGCCTTGGCCATGTTAACAAGAAACACATAGCCCAACTCCAAAAGGATGGAGTATTGGAGTCATTCGACCTTAGGGACGATGACATGTGTGAGTCTTGTTTACTTGGGAAGATGACCAAGTCACCCTTTACTGGCACATGTAAAAGGGGTGAGGGTGTATTGGATCTCATACATACTGATGTATGTGGACCCTTTAGATCCACCACAAGGGAAGCTTGTCGCTTCTACATGACTTTTACTGATGATTATAGCAGATATGGATATATCTACTTAATCAAGCAAATGTCAGAAACCTTTGAAAAGTTCAAAGAGTTTAAGAATGAAGTAGATAATCAGTTGGGCGGGAAAATCAAGATGCTTCGATCTGATCGAGGGGGAGAGTACCTAAGTCTTGAGTTTCACGAGTATATAAAAGAATGCGGAATTGTTTCGCAATTGACGCCTCCTAGAACGCCACAATTGAATGGTGTAGCTGAGAGACGTAATCGAACCTTGTTGGACATGGTTCGTTCTATGATGAGCCGTGCTTCGTTATCAATCTCATTCTGGGGGTATGCCTTAGAGACTGCCGCCCATATCCTTAACTTAGTTCCCACCAAGAAGGTTGCCAAAACACCTCACGAGATGTGGACAAGGAAAGCTCCCTCGTTATCACATATCAAGGTTTGGGGTTGTGAAGCTTTCATAAGACGAGAGACTCACGACAAGCTAGAACCTCGTAGTGAGAAGTGTTATTTCATCGGCTATCCACATAAGTCTTTTGGCTATCTCTTCTATAGACCAAGTGACAATGTTGTCTTTGTTGCTAGGAGAGGGGTTTTCAGAGAGAGAGAGAACTCATAAGTCAAGGAAATAGTGGGAGTCAGATTGACCTTGAAGAGCTTCAAGAGTCAGGAGATGAAGGAACCTCTGACACTTGCGTTCAACCTGAGGAGGAAACTCCTGGTGAACCAATTGACCAGTCCTTACCTCTTAGACGTTCGAGTAGAGTTAGTGTTCCACCCCAGTTGTATGGTTTCCATATTACTACTGAAGGGGATACGTTTATTAGTGATGGTACACTAATAAATCTGGACGAACCTAATAGCTACAAGGAAGCCATGGCAGGCCCGAAGTCTGCTAAATGGAAAGAGGCAATGGACAGCGAGATTCAGTCCATGTATGACAACCAAGTTTGGAATTTGGTTGATAATGTGCCGGGTCGTAAGACAGTCGGGTGCAAGTGGATCTTCAAGAAGAAGACAGACATGGATGGGAAGGTGCACACTTATAAAGCACGATTGGTCGCGAAGGGTTTTACTCAAACTCCTGGAGTTGACTATGATGAGACCTTCTCGCCAGTTGTGAAGATAAAGTCTATTATGGTAATGCTTGCAATAGCTGCGTTTCATGACTATGAAATATGGCAGATAGACGTTAAAACCGCTTTCCTTAATGGGAAGTTGGCTGAGGATGTTTACATAAATCAGCCGGAGGGTTTTGTCGATGCGAAGCATCCCAATAGAGTGTGCAAGCTTGAGAAATCCATTTATGGATTAAAGCAAGCGTCACACAGATGGAATCTTTGTTTTGACGAGAAGGTCAAAGAGTTTGGTTTTCTGCGAAGCGAAGATGAGTCATGTGTGTATGTCAAGGCCAGTGGGAGTATAGTGAGCTTCCTCGTATTTTATGTCGATGACATACTACTCATAGGAAACGACATCCCAACCTTGCAGGAGGTCAAGTCCTGGCTTGGGAAGTGTTTCACTATGAAGGACCTCGGAGAGGCTGCATATATTCTGGGAATAAGGATAGTGAGAAACAGAAGTAAGAGACTGATAGGACTCAGTCAGGATACATACTTGGAAAAGGTACTAAAGCGTTTTAGTATGGAAAATTCCAAGAAAGGGGAGTTGCCAATTCAATTCAATACCAAACTGAGTAAGACTCAGAGCCCGAGTACAGAGGCAAAGATAGCTGATATGAGCCGAGTACCTTACGCTTCCGCAGTTGGCTCGATTATGTACGCTATGACCTATACTCGCCCTGATGTGGCCTTCGCTTTGAGCATGGTCAGCATATATCAAGGGAACCCTGGTAGAGCACATTGGATTGCTGTCAGGAATATTCTTAAGTACCTGCGAAGGACCAAGGAATGGTTTCTTGTCCTCGGTGGGAGTGATGACTTAAGGGTACGAGGGTACAGTAACGCTAGTTTTCAGACAGATCGGGATAATTTCCGATCACATTCGGGCTGGGTCTTTACCCTGAACGGAGGAGCAGTAACATGGAAAAGTTCCAAGCAAGAGACCGTAGCTGATTCAACGTGCGAATCAGAGTATATTGCGGCAAGCGAGATGTCAAAGGAGGCTATATGGTTGAAGAACTTCATAGGAGACCTTGGAGTTGTGCCATCCATAAAGGAGCCCAAGGAAATTTTCTGTGATAATGAAGGAGCGGTTGCCTTAACCAAGGAACCAAGGGATCATGGCAGATCTCGACATACCGACAGAAAATACCATTTTATTAGACATCGGGTAGAAGAGGGACTCATTGTTGTGAAGAGGGTATCGTCGGAAGATAACCCAACAGATCCCCTTACGAAGGGACTGAGTAGGGTCAAGCATTTGAAGCACGCTAGGAGGATTGGGCTAAAGGACGATATTAGTTTAGATTAGATAGGTAGGAAACTTGTAATGGGTAATTTTGTATTCAACATTTGATGATTAAATAAAGGTGTGTTATTTATAAGAAAGGTTAGTATCTTGTGTTGATTATTTATCTATTGTTTCTATTTTGCATGTTTTGACTTCCTGAATAATAATATCATTATTCGAACAGTCCACAATCACTCGTATGTTGGAAGTAGATATGAAAGAAGATTGTCATGAATTTGTTTGTAGATTATCTGAAAGGTTTTAGACATAGCAAAGGTTTTCTACAAAGTTTGTGAGTGCTTATGAAATATGATTCGAGCATTGGAATAAACCCGCACTTGCTAGTATCACTTCGTGAAAGTTATCACGAGCGATCGCAAGATGATAATATCATATAATCTTTAAACCTAGAGATATGGTTATTGTTTGCTCATTGATTATGCATTGATAATATGAAAACGCATCAGTAACTTGATGTTATAAAACGTATTACTATGTGTAACTTAGCTAGTGGATAATAAAAGCATATAATTCGAAATTTATCTGTTCCTTTTATTCTAAGAGGATAAAAGCGACATTTTGGCCACTCGATGATTTGGTTTGACTTATGTGCCGGGCCCGGTCAGGATGAAGTTGATGTGTTCAACTTAATTCTATGTCAAAAAAATTAGAGATCGAGAAACAAAAATGTTGGACAATAAGTATTGTCAGCGTGATATCTAGAACAGAGGATTATACGATCCCTTATCTGAAGGACATGATTTTGATCAGAGTTGACAGAAGTGTATAAGAGCTACGATTGCTAACCGGATCGTGAAGTCGTATGTGAGATATAGTTACTAGACTTATCCAAGTGGGAGACTGTTGGATTAGTGTCTAAGCCCGTAACTATATTTGGTATGTACTTGACCCATTTGAGCATGGTCCTTTTGGGTTGCCTTCATCAAAGCAACTAGACAAGGTAATTTAAGGAGAGAGAGAGAGAGAGAGGATATTATGGTTTATTAATATATTATAAGAATAATATATTAAAGGAGAAATCATATTTATTTAATTATTATTAGTCATAAATTAATTAGGAATTAATTTGGTGACTAAAAGAGATTAATTAAATAAAGGGGCTTAAACTGTCAAATGTGTGATAGTTGAGTTTTGGGCTGGGAAACCTAATGGACTAAGGGGGAACGAAATTATGATGAAGGATCATCATATTTTCGTCCAAGGCCCTATTCCAGAAGGTTCCTTGGGCTGCTTGGTGGTTAAGATGTCCATTAGAGTTTAGGCTGAAACCCTAGTAGCCTACAGTATAAATAGAGACCCTTGCTTGCAATTTTCGGCCACTTGCTTCCAAGGGAAACCCTAGGGCCGATTTTAGCATTCTCCATCCTCTCTCATAATTGCATTCCTTCTTGTGATGTTTGTAAGCCATTAGAGGAGTTGCACTTGTGATTCTAAGCTCAAGAAAAAGAAGATTCAAGAGGTTTTCCAAGAGGTAAACTTTCAGATCTTGTAGTATTTCAATATGATTAAAATATGTATGCTAGATTAGGGTTTGTAAGTCTTGGATTCAATTGCATGTACAATAGAGAAACCTAGATCCAAGCATTAAGGTTTGCATGAGCACATAAGAAAGTTCTTGTGTATAAAACCCATCAACACTGTGCAACAAATCAAGCCTTAACCTCATCATAAGGAGTTCACGGCCAATGCCAATGAGTTTACGGCCGTAACCTCATGTGGCCGTAAACTCAAGGCTATATATGTGGTCCTTGATCATTTCCAGCCATTTCTCACATTCCAACCTCAAGAACACTCAATTTCTCTCTCAACTATCATCCCTATCTTCACTCGAGATCTTCAAAAATGTAAGTGTTCTTTCCTTGGTTTGTTGTTACACTTCATCTCCTAGTTACACTCTTTGATTTCATCCATGGAAATCAACTTTTCTTAGATCTTTAAGTTTCACCAAGAACACATACTAGTGTTCTTGGCCAAGATCGACACTTTAAAGCCCCTACATCGACTTGTTGTATCTCGGGACTTCATTCGTGGGACTTCTCATGCTTACACGCATATTCGTTGAATCACCCACATCAGGTGAGTTCATACCCCGTAATGAATCTTTTAACTGTTTTAAATGTTTTAAGGGGGGGGGGGGGGAATACAAGTTGAAGACAATGTTAATTGTGTAATTGTTTGTTATAAAAATTTTCAAAAGGATTACTTATGTCATTTATAAGTTGTCAAAGAATTTCAAAGACTCTTTAAAAGTTATGTTACTTTATAGTTTAACAAAACTCCGTTTTTAAAGTACCAACATAACTTAGCAGTACAATGAGTCTTTTCAACAACAGTTCAAGTACATTACTTGTAAACTATATTAGGTATAGTTAAGAGGTTTAGTTCATACTAGATACAATACACGATAATACAAAATGGAACACACAGTAAAGAGAAATAGAGAAGAACATACTATAACAAGTACAGAGGGGAACCTACTATACTAAGTACCGGGAAAAACACGTTAATATATCTTTCCGGATTTGCATTGACACTGGTACGATTTCATGTACTAGGACTAGCAGGCACGAGGTGATAAATTCAATAATATATCTTTCCGGCCTTGCATTGACACTGGTACGATTTCACGTACTAGGACTAGCTAGCACGAGGTGATAAACTCAATAATATATCTTTTCGGCCTTGCATTGACACTGGTACGATTTCACGTACCAGGACTAGCATGCACGAGGTGATAAATTTAATAATATATCTTTCTGGTTTGCGTTAACTTTAGTACGATTACACGTATCTGGGTTAGCAGACACGAGGTGATAAAACGTAATAAAATATCTTCCCAGTTACATATGAGTTCACATTTAAACCATTAATTAACCGACTAAGGTTTAAAGGCAAAAAGACTCCCCGAGGTGTATTGTACATTTAATACTACATGGAGTCTGTATTTTATCACTTTATAGCTAGCAGTGTCACTGCTGAGGAAAAACCTTATTTTCCCTATTACATTTATTTTGTGATCTTCTCACATACCCATTAATGTATAAACTATATTTAGTTAATGATAGTCTCAC
The DNA here is from genome assembly GCF_052849685.1 of Lactuca virosa. Lineage (NCBI taxonomy): Eukaryota > Viridiplantae > Streptophyta > Magnoliopsida > Asterales > Asteraceae > Lactuca > Lactuca virosa. Next base: position 189,684,601 of record NC_136430.1, read on the forward strand.
GTGGGAAAATACACACTCATACAAGAAACTAGCATACATAACATTTGATGCCTTGGTAGAAGGCTACGTTTAGTAGGAAGGGCCATAATGCTAACCTTATGATTCCTTAATGTATACATCAAAGGATACATATATATCAATAGAATCCGACAGGTAATAGGATGTGTGCTTTCCGTTCCATTTCCTGTTCCTTGTTTGGTTCTGGGCTTGGGACAGATTCACCCAGTCTAATATCTATTCGATTCTAGATATATAGGTTCCGTATACATTAAGTCATCATAGGGGTACCAGGTATGGGTCAAGTCATAGGACACATAGTCAATGCACAGTTTTCTAGTACAAAACATACTATACGAATCATAACGTTTGGGTTACAAAAGTAGAAACTCACCAGTTAAGGGTTTAATCAATTTTATTAAACCAGTACAATTCAAAGGACCTTAGGTGATTAACTCTATAATATTTTAGTTTATACACCATGGTTATATATCATTAATACCCAATAGGTTGTTGGATGTGTGCTTTCCGCCTTACTTCCTGTTCCTGTTCCTTGGATATGTACAACTATAAATACAATGGAGCTTAAGTGCTCTGGATAATGATATATTTTAAGAGTATAACGATAAGTTATAAAAGTATACCTACTTGCTTATACATGTACATACTAGAACAAGTATCACAAGAAGAACAGAACAGAAGAATTTAAAGGTTGAACACTGTCGTCAAACCTGAACAGTTATGTAATCATAGCAAGGATCAATATAGCATGATCAACTATATTTATTCAAGATGTGACCGACATGTGTTTGGGAGTGATGTGGTGTTGCAACAGTCTTAAAACTTACCGAATACTAAGTCAAGAGAATACTAGAACAAGTACATTTGAGTTAGAATACTATAGGAGTATTCTATGATACTATAACGCGATAACAAGTTCAAAACATACCAAGTTCATTACATTAGAATACTATGGGAGTATTATGTGACACTATGACACGATAACAAGTTTGAAACGTACTAAGTACCTTACGTTAAAATACTATAGGAGTATTTTAGGCACTATACAAATAACTTATGTGATAACTTAAAAGACCCTTACGGATTGGCCTATAATCTTACAATGTATACTTCCAAGGTTATATATAATTGAGATTTTATAGACTTAGAATTTGTGATCTACGCTTCACTACCTGTTCCTTATTTGGTTGTGGTTTTGGAGTAGGATCACTTATTCGAAGGTCTATTTAGTGTTAAGTTATATACAACTTGTATACATTGTGCAATTATAGGAGGACTCTGTAAGGATCACCCCATAATGTTACACTTAAATCTCATAGATTCTTTAGACACTCCTATTCTCGCACGACAAACCCAGATAGATGTAATCGCTTCCTCATAGTAGACAACAAAAGAGTCCAGGAGGAGCAAAAGCAAGTTCATGGGAAGTTTTCAAAGAGGGATCAACCGAAGTAACCAAAACGTCTTACACGCCACACTAATAAATAATAATCTTGTTAACTTAATGAGCTAGTGGAGACACTGCTCACATTATGTGTTAGGATTATTTTCTTACATGCAACTAGTAACAATTATTTAGGTAACAGATATTCATTTGAGGATGGTCATTTCAAATTCATAAAGTTTATTTGGTATAGACTCATTTATGAATTAATTCTAGAACCCTGTGGAAGTCAGGGCCCGATACACTCAAACTAGAATAACCTTGTATTTTCAGCTTTCGGCTTGTGTCCATTGCTTTAGACTTATTCCATCTCATCTTTGTATTCTTTTAGCAAAGATGCCTCCTCGCAGATCGAACAGACGCACTACTCCGATAACTCCAACTTAACCGCCACTACCCCGCCACAGTTCGACTTTGCTGCTTTTCAGGCAGTGGTAACAGCAGCAACGACAGCCGCCCTAACCCAAATTCGCGCATGTGGTATCAATGGATCTGGTAACGGTGCTCACCTAACCAATCACGAAGATACCCACGAACACCCAAGGGAGTGTTCGTATAAAGACTTCATGAAATGCGAACCAAATTCCTTTGATGGAAATGGTGGAGTCATCGCTCTGATGTAATGGTTCGAGAGAACAGAGTCAGTCTTCGAGATCTGTTCGTGCCCCGAAGGGAGCAAAGTGAAGTTTTCTGCCTGCACCTTCTTCGGCAGAGCCTTAACATGGTGGAATGGCCATGTTAGTTCACTGACTCTAACAGTGGCAAACTCTATGGGCTGGGAAAACTTGAAAAAAAAAGATGTTGAGAGAGTACTGCCCCAGAGGCGAAGTACAAAAGCCAGAGCAGGAACTATGGGAGCTCAAGATGGTCGGCTCAGACATAGTGGCCTACACTGATAGGTCTACCGACTTGGCAACACTATGCCCCGGGATGGTTACCCCGGAGAGCAAGAAGATAGAAAGGTACATCAGGGGTCTGACTGCCCCGACCCGAGGGGATGTGTTGTCTTCCAACCCAGCCACATTCGATAGTGCCAAACGCCTGGCCCAGTGACTCATCGATCATGAAGTCCACCATGGCGTAGAAGTCCCGGTTCCCGAGCCATCGAGGGAAGAGTACTATGGAAAGAAGTCGGGGAACAATAGGAAGAAGAAGCGAACAACACAGGACACCCCGCAGAAGGAACGAACGAGTACTATGTACACCGCCACAACACCTGCTACTCCAGCACCTGCCAGTCGATATGCTGGAACGCTTCCGAAGTGTGGGAAGTGCAACTATCACCACACCGGAGTATGCCGGAAAATGCAGTGTTTGAACTGCCATAGAAAAGGACACACAATCCGTTTCTACAGGGCACCGGCTCAACCGATCTCACAAGTCCCTGGAGTTGAAGAAAACCAAGCCTGCTATGGCTGTGGTGAGACTGGACACTACCAGGAGGACTGTCCGATAACAAAGAACTCAGGCGCGGATGGACGCATTCTGATGATCACCGTAGGATAATCGATCTCGGAGTCGCCATCGAGCAGCTGTACGTTTTCGACTTAGTTATTATTTTTAAAAATTAATTTATATTTATATAAGATTAAAATTTGGGGATAACACCTAAAATTAATTATAATAACTCACTTATTGAAATAAGTCACAGAATTCAAAGGAACTAAAAGATCCGTTCTGAGAAGCTATGATGGCTAGGATGTACATTAAGGGTTACGCATAGCTAAGATCTTGCAGACTTCGAGTGAGTGATTCTGCCTTAATTCATGTTCATTGTTTGGTTGTGGATTTGAGGCAGAGTTACTCAGTCGACCGTCCAATTCATCTTAATTATTCATAACTTGTATATTCCTGGCGATCATAGTGGTACTAAGTGTGACAACCGTCAAAATTGGAGTCGGTTCTAGATTTAACTAGACTTAGTTGCACATATAGGCACTACACATACTAGACTTAGTAACTAGAAGCTAAGTTATAACCTACTAGAAACTTGGAAACAATTAGAATCAATGGATAGTGTACTTAGATTTCACATTGATATGTGAATTCTATACCTACTTAACTGTAGAGACTATCCATATTTGGGTCACTCTTTGACTCGAACACCTTTTCATGAATCATATACCAACATCATTCACTTGACCTAGTGGTATAAATTAGGTCCGAGTCTCGTAGGAACTTAAGTCAAAGTTGAAGACTAGGACTAGTATACTTGATTCCTCAATTTCGCTTGAATCTCGGAATCACTACATAGAATGCCAATAAACCGATAAAAATAAATTACAAACATTATTTATAACTATAAAAGAGTTATAATACCATAAAATAATTTAAAGTCTCAAATATTCTATTTATTTTGATATTCAAAGTTTATTAAACTCCAAAACACTAAAAGCCCTAAAAACTCATATTTATAAACTTTAACCTTAAAAATCCTATAAAAACAATTATTAACCTTATAATATTATCTTATCACAATAATTATTATGAAATACAATTCAATGAAAAATAAAGATTTAGTTATTAACATTTACCCTTGATTTATAAGCCAAAAATCAAGAGTTTTATGCATAAAAACTAGGTTAAGGTGCACATTTTATAAAAAGTTGGATATTTTTATAAAAGATTTGAATTTTTATAAAAGAAACAAGAGAGAGGGAGCCTCTCCTCCCCTAAAATCGGATCCCTCTCTCCCCATATCTCTCTCTCACACTCTCATTCTCCAACACACACACATCTCTCTTCTTTCTCTCTCTAGAAAACTCTCTCTACCTTCTCTCTACTTTTTCTCTCCAAACACCACTCCATTCTCTCTTCCTCCCTCTAAGAACCAAGAAATATTCCAGAAAACAAACCCAAGAACACTCCTCAAACTCGAAATCTTCATCATCTTGTGGTATTCTTGAAGGTAAAATCGATTTCTACTTCACTTTTCCTTCAAGTTTTGCTCTTTTTCTTACACTTTCTCCTTCTTCATCTTCTTCAAACTTGTTTTCTTTTTGTTAAAATGGTTTTTAGAACATGATGGATGTGTTTTAACACCATGCATGTATGATAAACAAGGTTGCATGTTCATGATCTTAGGGCAAAAATCGATTTTAAGGATTAAAACATCAAACTCAAGTTAAGAGTTTTTGAGAAACAAAATTTTCTTCATAAATGCATGTATACATTTTGATAAGTTTTAATCTTTTGATCTCTGGAAACATGACCAAAATATGAGGTTATCATGATATATTTAAAATACTTCAAAAGATTTACTCAAGGAAATGATGAAAACCCACTTTTCTAACCAATCATCATGCATGCAATCTGCCAGATTTCTTTACCTGACTTTAAACTGTCATATCTCACTCATTTCTTAGCCAAAATTCGTGATTCTTTTTCTAAAATATAATATTTTGAGTTAGCTTTCAAACCCATTTGACCTCACTGAAAAATTCCAAAATTTCGATGTTTACCAATTTTTACAAAATTGTTGCTCAAACAACACTTTCCTTATGAACATTTGTTTTGTGTTGCATGTTCAAAGGACTTATTCATCACTAAAAATCATTCAAAAATTATTTTGAACTCTTAATATCATGTATTAACAGGTACAAAAAGGTCTTGATTCAAAAGTCTTTGTAACATGTTGCAAAAATTATCAAAGTAACATCAATAATCTTTACATAAATCACAAGAACCAAGTTTTCTCTATAATTTATTGAGCCTTTAGGCATGGTGTTCAACATCAAAAATAAGAACACAAATTGTCATTGTTATCAAATTGTATGAAGATGCATTCTGGAAATTTTCAGCTCAATATATATTTTCTATATTTTTATATGAAAATAATAAGAAAATAAAGTGTTAAATCATATAAAATACTTAAGCTAGTAAATAAATTATGGAAAAATTCTTGGATGATCCTTTAAGTTATTAAACATCTCCCATTAAGTTTCATCGATTTTTGTTACTGTTTAATATGGTTTTGAATTTTCTTTTTGTTTAGCTCTAATAAATCATAAAACCACATTAGGGAATATAAAAATGGTATCTATTAATTTTCGCAGCTTATAATCTCTGTGGAACACTTAGAAAAATATTTTCAGAATTTTTCATAATGTATTTCTATTTTTCTCCGATTTTTGTATTTATAATGGACTAAAAACAGGAAAAATAGTTTTACTCATCCAAACATTATGAAAATTTACCAGAACACCTTGTAGTACATTAGGATGCTACGTAAAAATTTTGATGATTTTTCTCTTCTGTATACTATTTTTCTTCTATTTTCCCAAGATTAAATACACTTAAACCCAATTTTTATTAGAATACATACACAAAAATCATAAAATTGGGATAAACAGTTTAGAAATTCATTTTTATATTTTTCCTAGCTTAATAATGACTAATAACAGCGTTACAAAAATTTTGGGCAATTTTGGAAACTATTTTCTATTTATTTCAATTTTTATTAGAATAAATGCTCAAAAATCATAAAATTAGGTTAAATTGTCTGGAAATCTATTTTTATATTTTTCCCAGGTTAAGTACGTGTAATGACATTACTATAAAAAGCTTGGGGCATTTTCTTAACCGATTTCTATTTTTCATGAATTTTTATATATTTAGAGAATTAAATATATGAAAAATGGTTATGCATATCCATAATCCATGAAAATTTATCTAGAAGTCTTTTAACATATTTAGAACCAAAATCTGAAGTTTGGTAATTTTTATTAATTGTTTAGTATTTTTCATGATATTATGGTTATTCAAGAAACTAAAATGGTGAAAAATAGTTAGACAAATCAAAAATTCAAGAAAATTTATCTTGAGGTCTTTGACTTCAATTAAAACTGAAATGCAAAGTTTGGGAACTTTTAGAACTAAATTGATTTAGTTTTGAATATTTAATCATTGGAACACCTCTAAAATGTTAAATATTAACATTTCAATAATGGAAATTTTCCACTTAAATTGTTATATAACAATTGATTCATTGAAATTAAATTTTCATAGAAAAATGTTTGTAACTTATCTATATTAAATTTTGACACAATATTGGCATAATTCTATTGTAGTAGTATGTATACTAGTGTTAGATTTCGATTAGAGACTCATTAGTGTGTAACATCGTTGTAGGAAAACGATAGTGGTACGAGTGGAGCGTAGTTCAAGGCACCATTTGCATCATCTCAATGCATTGTGAGTATTCACGCACTCCCCTATTTTCAGTTGTTATGTTTTGGGGTGGAAAAGCATGTCCCAAAAAACTATTATTTGAATGTTGTATTTAAATTGATTTGTATCAAACATGATTGCTATTTTATTGCTATGTCTCTCTATGTATGTCTATGCAACACAGAACATGAGAACTTATCGTACTAAGGCCCTTCCCTTATCTCTAACCATTAACTCTTTGAGCCAATGGTCATTATGGATAGCGCTATTAGGAATTGACAACTCCTCACTCGCCCTATTGCTGGAGTGCATGATACCATATTCATCTATGGAACGATAAGCATAGATCTTGATAGGGCTTCAGTCATAGGTTTGGTTGAGACTCATTGTTTGCTCATATACATACAAACTCGTTACTTATTATAGCAATAAACTTGTTTATTAATTATAGCAATGAACTTTGTTTCTCATTACAACAACGAACTGTTATTACTGAAAACTTATATACATGTTTTAGCAATGAAATTGTTTGCTCCTTGTAGCAACGAAATTGATTGCTCATTTTAGCAGTGAAACTTGTTTACTCGTTTGAGTAACGAACTTTATCTTCCATGAGAATATGAATGTTGCATCTTATTTGGGCAACATACATTATCTCTCATGATGACAAAGAACTTTGTGTTTAAAAACTTATTTACTCATCTTAACAATATACTTTTATTATTGGAAGCTTTTATCAAAACTTTGATTTCAATTCATGGAACCAGTATCATTTTGTTTATCTGTGAGTACTCACCAACTATTTTTATAGTTGACGCTCGTTTTACATGCTTTTTCAGGAATCATCGAGTAAGTGGCACTTAGGGACACTTCACCTTTAGGAGCATTCGCATGTGTTGTATTTCAATTTACATTGTAATTTCTTTTAAAAGTTGTTCAAACCCATTGTGAATTTGTAATGATTTTTAATACTATGGTTGGTGTTGTCTTTTAACTTTTGCGATGAAACCCTTTGTACTGCCACACCCTGTGTTTCCGCTTTAGCGGGGTGTGACAGGAAATGGTATCAGAGCCGAAGGTTATAGAGAATACTGGTTTTCCTTTGGAGAACCACAACTATAGCCAAAAAATTTCTAAGCGTTTTTAAAATACTGAACATACTACTGGTATAACTAATTCGAGTACGCATTATCAGACTTTAATTAAGTATAGCCTGGCCAACTATGCTTAATTAAGGAAACTTAATGGAGGCTTGAAACGGTTATAGTAGAATTATGTTCAAAAAGATTTTCAACTTAAACTTTTGAAAAACAAAATTTTTCGGTGTGCGTACGGGCATTGCATATTATAGGCATTCATCTAGATACACTTAGAAACTAAGTGCACTTTTATAACAATGCCTTTATTTAGAAATATTCTTGTCCCTTATCAAGTGCTAGGTTAACCACTTAGGTTATATCACTAGCTACTCTAGGAGCAATGCACTTAGTACTGAGAATGAGTATTCCTTGGTAGCTATTGACTTTAGATATAAGGTTAGTAGCTAGATATACACTAGTAATAATCATAAGTCGAAACCTATACAAATTATTCCTCAATACCTCTTCATCGTCTTCGTACTAGAGTTACAACTAGGAAAAAGCGTTTCGATATCGACACAAATGATAATTGGAGCATCGCGTAAGGAGGTAGATGAGTCGCCACTAAGTAATCACTTGGATACCATTGGTGGGCATTTCGGATTTGACTCACGAGGAGACACGGAGGTTTAACCCATACGTGAGACCTTCTTAATATGCTACGATTTAGCTCTACGTTGTTTCCACCTTTAGCTTAAAACTTAACATAGGATGTCCCTTTGACCTCTATAAAAGGTCGTAAACTGCATTGACACCATAAAACATTTTACAAACAATTTTTCTTGTCCTTTATTTTGGGGAAAAGACACCGATACTCGCCTTGTACTCGCCTTAGTATTTAGGTACGATCAGCTACACTAACATACTTATTCCTTACTTCTTAATCTTCCATCGAAAAATTATTTCGCTTCATCGGTTTTATTTATCATCAATAAAATATTTTATAACCACTTCAATCAACTTAGTAGACATTTCTTAACAATGTAAGCAATATTCTCGCTAAAAATCTTTTGACAACTTGCTTTAACTTAACACTTTTCTTCAAAACTCAATTTAACCATTATTGGTTTTAACCTTGGTATTACAATCTCATTTCAAATCCATTTCAATGGATAGATGTGCTTTTGAGGGCACATAAACCATTTTAAACATTGCTTACCATTTTGACATGTTTTCGAAAAAATAGAAACATTTTCTTTTATAATCGTGTTTAAACTCTTTGCTACAAAACGTAGACCTATAACATTGAAGTTCATTTTATGTGTAAAAGCTTCATCGAATCTTCAAAACACTTTTGTTTTGACACTTTTAACAGCTTTCTCATTTAGAAATTGTAATTTACTTTAATGTGTTTTCTCGAAACCCAACATGATATTTATGCAAATTTCTACTTCAAACATGATTATAAGACATCTCTAATGCTTGTATTTCAAAACATACCTTATTTGTGTTCTTTGCTTCAATATAGTTTTATAATCTATAAAGTTTTTAAAATTTATAGCATTTGAAAACTTAGTGTTCATTTTTAAATTTCCAGTGATACACTTTCAACAATGAATAATTATTCTTATAAATATATTGAGTCTTTACCTTATCCATTTTAATCATTGTTGGACTTTCGTTTAAAAAGTCAAAATTGTCAGATTTTCAATTGCCATTTGTAGGGCTTCTTCTTTTTCACAAATGAAGTTTAACTTAATAGGTAACTTATGAATTTTTAGCAATCCTTAGCAAACACTTTAGAACTCCCACATGTCTATTTAATCATCAATATACATCAAATATTGAAGTTTGAAATATATCTCAACCTGGTTTTAAATCTACCTATAGGTATTGTCCTTATAATTTTAACAATAACAATCATTGTCGCCGCTACCTTCCTTTTTCTTTCGCCCGAACTTGATTTCTTGCTCTCCTTTTAATTTTAGATATTGCACACCCACGATAATAACATAATACATTGACTAACTTTGTTTCTTTCTATTTTGCTTCTCTTGGTACCATGTTCGTACACATATAGACTAGAAGTCTACCCTTTCGTTTTGAGCAATTAATACGTGTATAGTCATGAGGCATACTTTAATTTTAGTCAACTTTGATATATTCAATTACGCCTTTTATCATATACATCTTGTTTTTATTTTGAAATCTACTATAAACAAGTGATCCTTATTTACATTTGCTCTTTCGTTCTAAATTCAAAAACTTGATATAAAATGCAATTTTCATTGTATTTTTCCTTATAATTAATACACAAGATGAATATTCTTATGCTTATCATTTTTTTCTATATCCGAAAAATATATGTGGAGGATATGTATTCTTATGCTTCTTCTTTTCTTTAAATACATCAAAAGTCTTGAATTTTACTATTACAGATTCTCTAAATGATTGTTTTTGTAGAAACACTAAATTAAGAATCCACTATTTTCAATTATCGATATTTTTACACGTTTCTTAAAATAGCATTCTACTTTGTAATTTTCAGTGAGTTCCTAAACTCTCAACTTTGTTTTCATAAATATTCTGACTCATAAGCTTGAACTTGTCCTGACTTAGACAATTAGACAATTTTTTTTTCAAAAGAGTAATCAAAATATTTTTGTATAGATTCCCTTATTGATGACTTAAACTTGTAACCTTAATTAATCTTTATATTATTTTACTACTTCGTTTGATCGCCACACATGTATCTTCCTTATCTTGGAATTATTATACGTTTTGATAATAGTGAGATTAATTATCATTTCTAAACACACATTTTGATAACAGTGAGATTTTTAATCACTTCTAAACACTTAAAATGCTATATACACAATGTGATTTAATTTATCATAAATTTTCATCGCCTCCATTTGCACCAATGACTCTCTAAATATATTTATTCTACGAATAAGGTTTTATTATTGTAAGAGTAATCATAGTAGTAATTATAGCCTCGGAGATGCTCAATCATTTCGTAATTTATTTTGTCGACGACACTTAATTAGCCTTTACATTTGAGATGTACCAAAACTTCGTTGTCTACCCTTAGTACGTATTTTTAGGAACTTACCCTCAATCGCTTCTTTTTAATTCGTGCCACCCCTTCTTATTTCAAAATATATCTTTTCCAGATGTAGTAGCCAACCCGGAAGTGAACAAATTGTTCCTAATCTCTTCTTTATTAGGCGGTGAATTTACACTTAGTGCTAATTTAGAACGCGACTTAAGGATCAATGCGGATTTAACGCTCAGTGCAGTTAGTGCTTCAGCAAAACTTATAGCTCTCTTAATTCAGATAATATCTAACTAGATGATCTTTTTCGACTAGGTCGCCATGTTTGGATCATGATTTCCATGATCCTAATTTCTCGCAATCTAAATTGTAGAACTCGAATTAAGGAAACATTAATTTGACTATAGCTAAAGAATTGGGTTCCTCCTTTGAGGAAATAAACCCGAAATAATCAAAGAACACTGCAAGTCACCACCTCTCCAGCTATATAATTGTATTCGACTGAGTTCTAATAGAATACGTCACGAATTGAATTTCGGGGCAAAATTCTTTTAACCGGGGGAGAATGTGACAACCGTCAAAATTGGAGTCGGTTCTAGATTTAACTAGACTTAGTTGCACATATAGGCACTACACATACTAGACTTAGTAACTAGAAGTTAAGTTATAACCTACTAGAAACTTGGAAACAATTAGAATCCATGGATAGTGTACTTAGATTTCACATTGATATGTGAATTCTATAACTACTTAACTGTAGAGACTATCCATATTTGGGTCACTCTTTGACTCGAACACCTTTTCATGAATCATATACACACATCATTCACTTGACCTAGTGGTATAAATTAGGTCCGAGTCTCGTAGGAACTTAAGTCAAAGTTGAAGACTAGGACTAGTATACTTGATTCCTCAATTTCGCTTGAATCTCGGAATCACTACATAGAATGCCAATAAACCGATAAAAATAAATTACAAACATTATTTATAACTATAAAAGAGTTATAATACCATAAGATAATTTAAAGTCTCAAATATTCTATTTATTTTGATATTCAAAGTTTATTAAACTCCAAAACACTAAAAGCCCTAAAAACTCATATTTATAAACTTTAACCTTAAAAATCCTATAAAAACAATTATTAACCTTATAATATTATCTTATCATAATAATTATTATGAAATACAATTCAATGAAAAATAAAGATTTAGTTATTAACATTTACCCTTGATTTATAAGCCAAAAATCAAGAGTTTTATGCATAAAAACTAGGTTAAGGTGCACATTTTATAAAAAGTTGGATATTTTTATAAAAGATTTGAATTTTTATAAAAGAAACAAGAGAGAGGGAGCCTCTCCTCCCCTAAAATCGGATCCCTCTCTCCCCATATCTCTCTCTCACACTCTCATTCTCCAACACACACACATCTCTCTTCTTTCTCTCTCTAGAAAACTCTCTCTACCTTCTCTCTACTTTTTCTCTCCAAACACCACTCCATTCTCTCTTCCTCCCTCTAAGAACCAAGAAATATTCCAGAAAACAAACCCAAGAACACTCCTCAAACTCGAAATCTTCATCATCTTGTGGTATTCTTGAAGGTAAAATCGATTTCTACTTCACTTTTCCTTCAAGTTTTGCTCTTTTTCTTACACTTTCTCCTTCTTCATCTTCTTCAAACTTGTTTTCTTTTTGTTAAAATGGTTTTTAGAACATGATGGATGTGTTTTAACACCATGCATGTATGATAAACAAGGTTGCATGTTCATGATCTTAGGGCAAAAATCGATTTTAAGGATTAAAACATCAAACTCAAGTTAAGAGTTTTTGAGAAACAAAATTTTCTTCATAAATGCATGTATACATTTTGATAAGTTTTAATCTTTTGATCTCTGGAAACATGACCAAAATATGAGGTTATCATGATATATTTAAAATACTTCAAAAGATTTACTCAAGGAAATGATGAAAACCCACTTTTCTAACCAATCATCATGCATGCAATCTGCCAGATTTCTTTACCTGACTTTAAACTGTCATATCTCACTCATTTCTTAGCCAAAATTCGTGATTCTTTTTCTGAAATATAATATTTTGAGTTAGCTTTCAAACCCATCTGACCTCACTGAAAAATTCCAAAATTTCGATGTTTACCAATTTTTACAAAACTGTTGCTCAAACAACACTTTCCTTATGAACATTTGTTTTGTGTTGCATGTTCAAAGGACTTATTCATCACTAAAAATCATTCAAAAATGATTTTGAACTCTTAATATTATGTATTAATAGGTACAAAAAGATCTTGATTCAAAAGTCTTTGTAACATGTTGCAAAAATTATCAAAGTAACATCAATAATCTTTACATAAATCACAAGAACCAAGTTTTCTCTATAATTTATTGAGCCTTTAGGCATGGTGTTCAACATCAAAAATAAGAACACAAATTGTTATTGTTATCAAATTGTATGAAGATGCATTCTGGAAATTTTCAGCTCAATATATATTTTCTTTATTTTTATATGAAAATAATAAGAAAATAAAGTGTTAAATCATATAAAATACTTAAGCTAGTAAATAAATTATAATTCTTGGATGATCCTTTAAGTTATTAAACATCTCCCATTAAGTTTCTCCGATTTTTGTATTTATAATGGACTAAAAACAGGAAAAATAGTTTTACTCATCCAAACATTATGAAAATTTACCAGAACACCTTGTAGTACATTAGGATGCTACATAAAAATTTTGATGATTTTTCTCTTCTGTATACTATTTTTCTTCTATTTTCCCAAGATTAAATACACTTAAACCCAATTTTTATTAGAATACATACACAAAAATCATAAAATTGGGATAAACAGTTTAGAAATTCATTTTTATATTTTTCTTAGCTTAATAATGACTAATAACAGCGTTACAAAAATTTTGGGCAATTTTGGAAACTATTTTCTATTTATTTCAATTTTTATTAGAATAAATGCTCAAAAATCATAAAATTGGGTTAAATTGTCTGGAAATCTATTTTTATATTTTTCCCAGGTTAAGTACGTGTAATGACATTACTATAAAAAGTTTGGGGCATTTTCTTAACCGATTTCTATTTTTCATGAATTTTTATATATTTAGAGAATTAAATATATGAAAAATGGTTATGCATATCCATAATCCATGAAAATTTATCTAGAAGTCTTTTAACATATTTAGAACCAAAATATGAAGTTTGGTAATTTTTATTAATTGTTTAGTATTTTTCATGATTTTATGGTTATTTAAGAAACTAAAATGGTGAAAAATAGTTAGACAAATCAAAAATTCAAGAAAATTTATCTTGAGGTCTTTGACTTCAATTAAAACTGAAATGCAATGTTTGGGAACTTTTAGAACTAAATTGATTTAGTTTTGAATATTTAATCATTGAAACACCTCTAAAATGTTAAATATTAACATTTCAATAATGGAAATTTTCCACTTAAATTGTTATATAACAATTGATTCATTGAAATTAAATTTTCATAGAAAAATGTTTGTAACTTATCTATATTAAATTTTGACACAATATTGGCATAATTCTATTGTAGTAGTATGTATACTAGTGTTAGATTTCGATTAGAGACTCATTAGTGTGTAACATCGTTGTAGGAAAACGATAGTGGTACGAGTGGAGCGTAGTTCAAGGCACCATTTGCATCATCTCAATGCATTGTGAGTATTCACGCACTCCCCTATTTTCAGTTGTTATGTTTTGGGGTGGAAAAGCATGTCCCAAAAAACTATTATTTGAATGTTGTATTTAAATTGATTTGTATCAAACATGATTGCTATTTTATTGCTATGTCTCTCTATGTATGTCTATGCAACACAAAACATGAGAACTTATCGTACTAAGGCCCTTCCCTTATCTCTAACCATTAACTCTTTGAGCCAATGGTCATTATGGATAGCGCTATTAGGAATTGACAACTCCTCACTCGCCCTATTGCTGGAGTGCATGATACCATATTCATCTATGGAACGATAAGCATAGATCTTGATAGGGCTTCAGTCATAGGTTTGGTTGAGACTCATTGTTTGCTCATATACATACAAACTCGTTACTTATTATAGCAATAAACTTGTTTATTAATTATAGCAATGAACTTTGTTTCTCATTACAACAACGAACTGTTATTACTGAAAACTTATATACATGTTTTAGCAATGAAATTGTTTGCTCCTTGTAGCAACGAAATTGATTGCTCATTTTAGCAGTGAAACTTGTTTACTCGTTTGAGTAACGAACTTTATCTTCCATGAGAATATGAATGTTGGATCTTATTTGGGCAACATACATTATCTCTCATGATGACAAAGAACTTTGTTTTTACAAACTTATTTACTCATCTTAACAATATACTTTTATTATTGGAAACTTTTATCAAAACTTTGATTTCAATTCATGGAACCAGTATCATTTTGTTTATCTGTGAGTACTCACCAACTATTTTTATAGTTGACGCTCGTTTTACATGCTTTTTCAGGAATCATCGAGTAAGTGGCACTTAGGGACACTTCACCTTTAGGAGCATTCGCATGTGTTGTATTTCAATTACATTGTAATTTCTTTTAAAAGTTGTTCAAACCCATTGTGAATTTGTAATGATTTTTAATACTATGGATGGTGCTGTCTTTTAACTTTTGCGATGAAACCCTTTGTACTGCCACGCCCTGTGTTTCCGCTTTAGCGGGGTGTGACACTAAGGAGGATCGTAGTTTAAAGTATCAATACTAGTTAAAAAAGCACTTTCGCGGTATGTACGCGCACATCGCGGTACGATACGTAGAAGTGGTAACATCAAGAGGAAAACAGAAAGGGAGAACACCACAATGAGAAACATTACTTACTACGCACTATACACTAGATAACATACTACATACTAGACAGAGAGTACATTTTCGAACACACTAAGAGTACATTTTCGAACACACTAAGAGTACATTTTCGAACACACTAAGAGTACATTTTCGAACACACTAGGAGTACATTGTCGAACACAATAAGGATACATCATCATGTAACAGGCGTTCCTTTCAAATTGGCCAAAACTTTGTTCAGTAATGAATCTGTTACTATCTTTTGTATTGAATTGGCGTGGTCCTCACCTATAAGTCCCGATCTATAGATCCAAATCAGTAATCAATGAATTGCAAACAATCAAACAGAGTGTAGAACAAGTAGAAAGAAAATTAAGCCAAGAATGCACACATCTATATCACATAAATGTCAGGTACACCTTGGGAAACACATACATACATCACTCTTTCTGACACACTGACAAAACCTATTTATACCACATGAAGCAACACACAAGTGTGTAGCCGCACATACGTGTACGGCCACACACAGCGTGTGCGGCCGCACACACGTGTATGGCTGCACACAAGTGTGCAGCCGCACACACGTGTACGACCACACACAGCGTGTGCGGCCGCACACACGTGTATGGCCGCACACACCCACTAACAAACCACAACCACCACAACACACTCTAACATCCTACGAAGACCTATACATTAGAATGCCTAGCCCAAACCACAAAAGTATAGCCTATCAATCTCCCCCTTGGTTTGCGGCTAGCATGAATAAGTATTTATCAATAATGAGCACATGTTGTAGATGAAGGAGTCTCTGTGGTTTGAGTTGGATCAGCAAAAAGTACTCCCATCATTGGATCATTTCTGCGTCTCTTCAAAGGAGGCTGGGAGGTCAGAGTTGTCAGGGAATCAATTGTAATTTGCTCGGATGTAGGAACCACATTATAAAGGGGAGGAGTCCCTGATGATGTGTCCATATGAGTTGAAGAATCAGCCATCTAAACGGTAGACGGAGGCACAGAGTCTTGAGCATCAGCTTTCTCCCTTATCTCCGGTGTTTGATTGGCACCATCATCGATATCTTTGAAGAAGTCATCGAGGACTTCGTTGGACAACGGGTTCTCATTCACACCACAATTCACCGCTACATCATCTCTGTCGTAACCGGATCCATTCCCTTAAATACATGATCCAAACCTGGATCCATAACCCGATGAGCTGCATCCATTTAAAAAAATTATAAAGCCCAAAACCCAAAACAATTCTTGCAGGATTAATTTCAAAATAAAACAAAATAAAATAACATAAAATAAAAACATTTTCTAAAAAATTTATCAAACCTAAAAATGAAAGTAAAATAAAATAAAAATAAAACTAAATTTTGAATTTTAACCTAAATTTCACCTCTAACTGAAATTAATAACCTTTTGAGATTGTGGGATCAAAGTTGTTAGACAGTCATTTTCCTTTTGTCAGTACCTCTCCTTTCATGAATAGATCTGGTCGATCGCCGGTATTGTGATCCACTTAAGCACGAAAAATTGTGACAAGATTTAGGAATTCTATCAGTGACAGGACAGATTGATCCTAAGTTACTAGATAAAAATACCTAAGGACCATTCATCTGACGACAACCAAGGATATTGTTGTCCACCTAAATTGAGCAGCGAGATCTAAAGACAATCTAGAATTGTTCAATTTTAAGTGTACTAGAACATGTTTCCCGCTTCCTGACATACCCCAATAATCAAGAACTTCCGAGATACTCCTTACTTTAGGTGAGCAGACTATTATTCAAAGAAATGATTGATTTAGAATGCATATGCTGTACACTCAGGTCAGATCTTTCAATCACGCAGAGAGTGAAACATATGACTGACTAGAATTTCAGAGAGATTGAGAATTAGAAGGTTGCATATGCTGTGTACCAGGTCGGATTGTTAGTCACACAAAGGAGACAGCATATGGCTAACAGATAGAAAGAATTGCATAGATAGAATATGCAAAGAAATGGAGTTGCATATGATGCAGTCCAGGTCGGATCTTTCGATCACACAGAGGAGGCAACATATATCTAACAGTAGGAAAGAAAGAAAATAATTTCCTACTGACCTAATTTATTGGAATTCCCCAGTCGCCCCATCAATACCGGAATTAAGGACAGAGTCCGTACATCGAGGAAGAGTTAAACCACAGTTCTAGATACGAGTTCTTTAATGTGACGGGAGGATTCTCATGTATATCTCCCTGCTCAACCTATCCAAGCGTCGTATTGTCAGGCTAAATGGAACTATCTAGGTCAGAATTTATCAAGTCTCTAGATTCCTTAAGTTCATCTGCACCTAGTCAAGTCCATTAAATTTTTCTTGCCTACCAGCGCATTGAACACAGAGCCTAGACAATTCAGCTTTGGTACTTTACACAGACTCAGATTGTCTGTTATCACTTGTCGATATCACTTCCCAGCACATCACTTCTCAATAAAATTTTTGATTTTTCTGTTTTTCTAATGTTTTTGGATTTTCTGATTTTCTAATTTTTGTTTGGTTTTGGTTTATATCTTCCCCTAAATTTGTGCATGGGTGAGAATGAAATGCACAAATTTAAACTAACCTAAACAAAAATTAATCCTCAAAGCGAATCATTTTCAAAAAGTTTAGCAGCACATCGAATCGAGCTTTGTTAAACGGCTTGGTGAACAGATCCGCCACATTATTAGAGGTGGGAACCTGTTCTAGCCGAATGAGCGAGCGCTCATAACAATCTCTGATAAAATGAACTTTGATGTCGATGTGCTTGGTTTTTGAGTGTTGAATCGGATTTTTAGCAATTTGGATCGCAGCCTCATTGTCACAAAAAATAAGGGTTTCTTGAAAATTCAAACCGTAGTCCAACAGCTGATGTTGGATCCATATGACTTGAGAACAACAGGCAGACGCAGCAACGTATTCTGCTTCTACTGTTGAGGTCGAGACAATATGATGCTTCTTGCACTGCCAGGAGACCAGCCTATCCCCGAGAAATTGACATCCGTCTGAAGTCGATTTCCTGTCAAGTTCGCAGCTGCCATAATTGCTGTCTGCAAAAGCATAAAGATCAAATTCTGAATTTTTCGGATACCAAAGACCCAATTTTGGGCTGCCTTTGAGATACCGAAAAATTCGTTTAACAGCAATAAGATGAGACAGTTTAGGATTAGCCTGGTAGCGCGCGCATTGACAGACCGCAAACATCACGTCTGGGCGACTTGCAGTCAGATACATCAGCGATCCAATCATTGATCGGTAGTACATTTGATCTACGGATTCACCTTCAAGATCAGGAGTCAGCAGTGGTCTCTCCACCATGGGCGTCAAAGCAGGTTTGGCGTCTCTAAACCCGAACTTCTCGAGCATATCATCCACATATTTGGCTTGATGAATAAGGATTCCGGCTGAAGATTGTTTGACCTGAAGCCCCAAAAACGTGGTCATTTCCCCCAATGAACTCATCTCGAACCGCTTTTTCATGACGTCCTCGAACTCCGTGCATAGCTGAGGACTCGTCGACCCGAAAATGATGTCGTCCACATAGATTTGAACAAGAATTTGATATGGACCGACATGCTTGATGAATAGGGTCTGATCAATAATATCGCGTGAGTAGCCATGATTGAGCAAGTGTTGTGCTAGGGTATCATACCAGGCTCTAGGAGCTTGATGCAGCCTATACAAAGCCTTGTCTAACTTGTAGACATGGTTGGGAAGTTTTGAGTTAACAAACCCAGGAGGTTCGTCAACATAAATCTCCTCCTTCACCTTGCCGTACAAGAAAGCCGTCTTGACATCCATTTGATAGACAGTAAAGTTCATGTAGGAAGCATAGGCGAGGAAGATACGAATAGCCTCCAAGCGCGCCACCGGAGCATAGACTTCTGTATAATCAAGACCTTTAATTTGCCTGAACCCACGGACTACCAATCTCGCCTTATTACGGACAATAACACCCGAATCGTCTTGCTTGTTCCGAAACACCCACCTGGTGTCGAGAGATTTCTTGGCTTTAGGCAGCTCCACCAACTTCCAAACCCCGAGCTTTTCAAATTGATTGAGCTCATCATGAATGGCATCCACCCAGCTGGGCTCATTCAAAGCCATTTCGACGTTCTTGGGCTCTATTTGAGAAATGAAGCAAGAATAGAGACATGTGTTGACATCTCCACTCTGGCTTCTCATTTGAACTCCGTCGCCCAGCTGGCCAATGACGTTCTCGATCGGATGATCGTGCTGTATGCGAGAGGGGATTTCGTGACTGATGTCATTGAGTGAAACGGGAAGAGTATGAATATTAACAGCTCCTTAATGTACCGAAGAATCCACGGTAGATGTACCAGCTTCGTTTGGTGGATTTGCTACAAACTCATCAGCGATTTGATCGGGAAAGAGAAGGTCCATCAGATTCTGAGTGACAGCGGAAGCATCTTGGTTCATGAACTCTCTTTCGACCGGAGTTAGAGGAGTAGCATCAGCATCTGGAGCAGATTGTTGTGTTGGGGACTCACAAGAAGCAATTGGAACAGTAGACTCCACCGGACGATCAGTAGCAGAAACCAATGGTGGTCTGTAGACAACCTCTTCATCTTCGTCTTCAATAATAGTCTTCGAGCAAGAGGTAGACCCAGCTTGGTTATTAGACGACACAGTAAAAGATTTGAATAGCGATGTGTAGTCAAATAGCCAATCCGGACCCACCCTAGCGTCCGTTTCATTCTCTTCAAGCCAGCGAACATCGAAAGACTCCACTATTTGTTTCGTCTTCTTGTTGTATACCCGGTAAGCAGTACGACCAGCGTAACCGACAAAGTAACAATCATCGGCTTTTGCATTGAATTTTGGGTTGGATTCCAAGTGGAGAAGGGTGCAAGGGCAACCAAATACTCGGAAATGGCTGACCGATGGCTTGTGTCCATAAAGAATTTCATATGGTATTTTCATCTGGGCTTTGTTGATCAGGACACGATTTTGAACGTAGCACGCAATGTTGATCGCCTCTGCCCAAAAGAAAACTGGAAGTTTAGAATCACAGAGCATCGTCCTTGCTGCGTCTTGTAGCGTCCGATTTCTCCGTTCAGCAACACCATTTTGTTGTGGTGTCCGAACAGAGCTATACTGACGCACAATACCCTTTTCAGCGCAAAAGTGATCAAGAACAGCGTTCTTGAACTCTGTTCCATTATCTGTGTGTAGCGCTTTCACTTGGTGGTTGGTTTGATGCTCGATCATTACAATGAACTTTTTGATGAGGTCAGCGATCCCAACTTTTTTGGACAGAAAGAAGACCCACGTGAAATGAGAGAAATCATCTATCACAACGAGACAATACAAATTTATGTTGATGCTGAGAATGTTGACCGGGCCAAACAAGTCCATGTACAACAACTGGAGCACCTGACTGATGGAGTTGACTTGTTTTGGCAGATGTGGTTTCCGATGATGTTTGCCTTGAGCACAGGAAACACATTTTTGAAAAGTAATGAAATCTCTGACGGGCAAACCACAGACCATTTCGTTCTTAGCAAGTCGGTTCAGGTTCTTTGTATTTGCATGGCCAAGTCAGCGATGCCACAACATTGCGCTTTGTTCGTAGACTTTGGAAAAAAGATAGGTGACTTCATCGGGTACATTGTTGTTCATGTCAATAATGTAGGCATTCCCATCCCGCTTAGATTTGACGAGAATCCACTCTTCCGGAATGACAATACCTGGCTTTAAGATTAGACATTCTTTATCAGTGAAGTGTGTCGAGTAGCCCTTGTCACAGATTTGAGAAACACTCAGCAGACTGTGCTTCAGCTCAGGAACATAGTTGACATTCTCAAAACTAAGCACTCCGTTCGACATCGTTCCTTTTTGCGTTATCTTTCCGCCTTCTCTGCCCGCGAAGGAGACATATCCCCCATTAAATGTCTGAATGTCGTGCAGTTGGGAGATATCTCCTGTCATGTGCCGGGAGCAGCCGCTGTCGACATACCACGGTCTGACGACATTCCTCCGCAACTGTCCTGCACGATGAGCGGAATTATTTAAATTTGGGGACCCAGGTCATCACTGTCCTGGGTTTCCTTTTCGCTTTCTCTGATTTATCTTTAAATTTTTTCAAATTAAGATCCTCATTCCTAATCACTTCAGAGGATGGTGATGATGGATTGGAAATTGATTTGGGCATCCAATGATATATAGGTTTTACAACATTCTCAGGTGGTTTTGAAATAGGTTTCTTATGAGTTTGCACTGAGCCTCTGGATATTCTACCAGAAGTGGTTGAAGATCCAAAATTGCTTTTTGACGAAACCGATCTTGGCGGAGCCTTGTTCGGTTTTGGCAAACTATTTGAAGCTTTGTTATGAAAAACACTTTTATTCTTTTGAAAAACAGCCCTTTTTCTGCTTCGATCATCTTTCCAATCATCATTTCGAGAACGAGTTCTTGAGGATTTTCTAATTAAAGACCTTCCTTGAGATTCGTTCTCTCCTCTTGGCGACGTATAGTTTACAAAGATTCTATTTTGACAATTCCTAGCTATATGACCACCATTACCACAATTAAAACAAATATGTTTATTATTTGAACTTGTACTGCATTTCTCAGGCTTATTTTCTTGACAGATACTCTTACTCTTCTCAGAAGAACATGCATGAGAAATGGGTTGTAAGATAAGTGAGGGTGCCTCAGAGGGTGTGACTTGTGGAATTGATGGGTTTTCATGAGAATCACAAGCATCAGAATTACCAAACAATTCATCAAACATATCAAAGAAATTAAGTTCGATAGTAGCAGATGTGGAAACATCACACGAAACATTATCAGTCTTAACATCCGAAACACAAACATTTTCATTTGAAACAAAAATATCAGAATTAGAAACAGAAACATACTCTCCAGCTTCACGCTTTGCCAGATCTAATGGTTGATCTGCAGGGGAAGTAAAAATGTTAGTACTTTCAACATTAATAAATCCTCCTGAAAAGAAACCAGATGGCTTGCCATAAACCATAAATGATTCGTTGGCAATTTCATCCTTGGATAGGGGTTGATACTGATATGTATGATAATAAGGAGGATGAACACTATCATATCCTAGACCCTTTTGTTGGTTTCATTTAAACTGCATGCAGTGATCAATCATGTTGGCAACTACCTCGCTTGATCCATCAAATTTTCTAAAATCAAAATTTGCAGTTTCAAATTGTCCTTTTAATGTATCAAGCTCGGTAATTAGCTCATCATTTTGTATTTTAACATAATCATAAAGCTCACATTTTTCACTGTATTCTATTTGAATTCTCTTAAAGTCCTTTATTTTTGTCTCTAACTGGACCTTAAGAGGATCCTGTCCTTTCCTAAGCTGATAGCCCTCATATCTAAGGTCCTCTACTTCTCTACGTAATAACTGAATTTCATCATGAAGAAGTTTGACATATTCATTACATGCCTGAGAGCAAGAAGGTAGATTTACCTCACTTTTCCTGGGCTCGGAAGTAGAAGATACCATCAGAGTAAACTGCATCTCAATCATTTCAGCTTCAGGATCAGCTTCATCATTCTTCATGGGAACATCATCAATTTGAGCTAGGTGAGCATTTTATGGCCCTGAAATATTCAAAGCCTGAATCTGGTCCTCCCAGTCAAAGGACTGAGCGACCATAGCAGTCTCACCATTAACCGCAACACCTGCACGGTTGTTTCCCACTGTAACCATTGTCCCGTTGTTCGTCCTACGATCTGGTTTTGGACACTCACGAGCAAAGTGACCCGGCTCGTGGCAATTGAAACAACGTAGCTTGCCCTTGTTGAATCCCACCTTTTTCTCAGCATTCATGCCCCAGTTGTTCTTTTCCGTTTTGTTAGCAAATTGCTTGGCCCTGAAAACAGCCATAGCAATCTGCCATGTAATGTCCATTTCTTCCACGTCTTCAGGATGAATCTGATCCAGGTCAGCAAATGACAGCTGAGGTGGAAGCTCTCCAGCTACAAAAGCATTGTAGCAGTTAAAAAGCCCGGTGGCTAGAGCCATATTTTCATCAGTGTCTTTAGTGTTTGAGGAAGAGGGTACAACTGGCACATTTAGAGAGGGAATAGCTTGTGGAGTGATAAATGGCTGGCTTTGAGAATGAGGAATGGATGATGCAGCAACGAAGGTCTGAATCTGAGGTTGAGTAGCAAAAGCTTTACCTGAGGAAGACATGAATGATGAGAGAGCATTGTTAGATGAGATTCCAAGATTTGTAGTAGAGTACGAGTTCACATGGTTAATTTCTCTCTGTTTGTCATCAATATCACAAGCTTTGATGATCGCCATGATTTCAGCAAGAGTGAGGCGATTCAGATCCTTGGTCTTCTTAATCACAACAGCATTCATGTCCCATGATCTAGGAAGAGCATTCAGAAGCTTCTTGTTGATCTCTGACTTGGTCAAGAAAATCCCAGATATGTTCATGTCAGTGGTGAGAGTTGTGAATCGCTGCAGCTGTGCCTCAAGAGTCTCTCCGGGAACGTAGTTGAACAAATTGAACTTTTGTCGCAACATGTCCTGGCGACTCTCCTTCATATCTTCATTTCCTTCATATACCTCAATTAGTGCTTCCCACAAATATTTGGCGGAAGTATACTCTCGGAAGCCTTTCCTGTTCTTCCACCTTTTCAAACTCTTCATCTGTGTAGTTTTCAACCGCTTTGTCAATCACTTGTCCTCCAACTGTCATAGTGATTCTAACAGGGCCTCTAAGAATGCTTCTCCAGACTTTGAAATCCTTCATTTTAATGTACTTTTCAATTTTGTACTTCCACTCAGGAAAACCATCTGCAGACATTAATCTTGGAATACGCGTAGTAGTACCCATGATAGTATCAAGTTCGTGGAAATGAGTTTGACTTTGAGATTTCATTTTGTCCTTTTACGCTGACCGCACAAGCTGACCGCACACGCTGACCGCACACACTGACCGCACACGCTGACCGCACACACTAACCATACACCAGACAACACAGACCAACCACACACCAAAACGTACACTTGGCAGCATACTGGGCAGTACACCTAGCCTTTCACTTGGCAGCACTCGTTCAACCGTACTCCTTAACCCCACTCCTTCAAAATCTCAGCCTCACACCTTCAAAGTCTCAACCGCACACCCAAAAATACTAGATTTTTGAGTGAATTTTGGTTTCAAACTAGTAAAAACAGAGATTAGAAGCAGTTTCTCAATTAAAAAATATAAGTGCACTTCAAAAACCACAACTATCTTCAACCGCACACTCTTATGATTCTTCAAATTTACACTGATTAGGCTCTGATACCAATTGTAAGTCCCGATCTATAGATCCAAATCAGTAATCAATGAATTGCAAACAATCAAGCAGAGTGTAGAAGAAGTAGAAAGAAAATTAAGCCAAGCATGCACACATCTATATCACATAAATGTCAGGTACACCTTGGGAAACACATACATACGTCACTCTTTCTAACACACTGACACAGCCTATTTATACCACATGAAGCAGCACACAAGTGTGCAGCCACACATATGTGTACGGCCACACACAGCGTGTGCGGCCACACACACGTGTATGGCCGCACACAAGTGTGCAGCCGCACACACGTGTACGGCCACATACAGCGTGTGCGGCCGCACACACGTGTATGGCCGCACACACCCACTAACAAACCACAACCACCACAACACACTCTAACATCCTACCAAGACCTATACATTAGAATGCCTAGCCCAAACCATAAAAATATAGCCTATGATCACCATACTAAGTTCATATCTTTTTCTATCGCATCGATCGTCAAGTTCTCGAAACCTTCGTCATTCGTATCGATTGTCCGACCTAAACCTCAGTTTTATCTTTCGTATTCTAAACCCTGAAGTACTCGTGCGAAGAGTACTTTGTCCTCCAAAGCCTTATCGACAGATATCCGCAGACCGTCACAAAATACCACTCGTTCAGCAGACCAAGTTCGAGCACAGAGGCAAAGGACAAATACGCCTCACCTATCACTATTCAGTGTATACGCGAGGGTGGTATATGATTATGATTACGCAGATTTAGTATGTGTGTTTCCGCCATATCTCCTGTTCCTTGTCTGGTTGTGGACCTGGGGCAGAGTCACACATCCGACCGTTTTAGTAATCCTAATTATATACGACTTGTATACACGAGATAATGATAGATGGACCAAGTACGGATCCTATCATGAACACCCGGGCAAAGTTTCCAGGTCTACTAGTGGGTATTCTGCAAATCAAAGGAACGCAGCCCCAGTAGTGCTACTAAGAAAGTTAATTTCGGGACGAAATTCCCTCTAACGGGGGGATGATGTGACAACCCAAATTTTTTTTGCTTTTAAAGCTCAGTCAGACAACTCAACAGAGTGTCAGACTCATTGGTAATGAGTTCTAGCCTGGTTAAAGGTCATTCTAAGGAGTTTAAGCCTAGTATACTTAAGGAAAGAGTGTTAGAATGTACCCGCTAGAGAGATTGTGCAACAAATCAAGCCTTAACCTCATCATAAGGAGTTCACGGCCAATGCCAATGAGTTTACGGTAGTAAACTCATGTGGCCGTAAACTCAAGGCTATATATGTGGTCCTTGATCATTTCCAGCCATTTCTCACATTCCAACCTCAAGAACGCTCCATTTCTCTCTCAACTATCATCCCGATCTTCACTCAGGATCTTCAAAAACGTAAGTATTCTTTCCGTGGTTTGTTGTTACACTTCATCTCCTAGTTACACTCTTTGATTTCATCCATGGAAATCAACTTTTCTTAGATCTTCAAGTTTCACCAAGAACACGAAGAACACACACTAGTGTTCTTGGCCAAGATCGACACTTTCAAGCCCCTACATCGACTTGTTGTATCTCGGGACTTCATTCATGGGACTTCTCATCCTTACACGCATATTCGTTGAATCACCCACATCAGGTGAGTTCATACCCCGTAATGAATCTTTTAACTGTTTTAAATGTTTTAAGGGGGGGGGGATACAAGTTGAACACAATGTTAATTGTGTAATTGTTTGTTATAAACATTTTCAAAAGGATTACTTATGTCATTTATAAGTTGCCAAAGAATTTCAAAGACTCTTTAAAAATTATGTTACTTTATAGTTTAACAAATCTCCATTTTTAAAGTACCAGCATAACTTAGCAGTAAAATGAGTCTTTTCAAGAACAGTTCAAGTACATTACTAGTAAACTATAATAGGTATAGTTTAGAGGTTCAGTTCATACTAGATACAATACACGATAATACAAAAGGGAACACACAGTAAAGAGAAACAGAGAAGAACATACTATAACAAATACAGAGGGGAAGCTACTATACTAAGTACCGGGAAAAACGTGTTAATATATCTTTCCGGCTTTGCATTGACACTGGTACAATTTCACGTACTAGGACTAGCAGGCACGAGGTGATAAATTCAATAATATATCTTTCCGGCCTTGCATTGACACTGGTACGATTTCACTTACTAGGACTAGCTGGCACGAGGTGATAAACTCAATAATATATCTTTCCGGCCTTGCATTGACACTGGTACGATTTCACATACCAGGACTAGCGGGCACGAGGTGATAAACTTAATAATATATCTTTCCGGTTTGCGTTAACTTTAGTACGATTACACGTATCTGGGTTAGCAGACACGAGGTGATAAAATCTAATAAAATATCTTACCAGTTATATACGAGTTCACATTTAAACCTTTAATTAACCGACTACGGATCAAAGGCAAAAAGAGGTGTATTGTACATTTAATACTACCTGCAGTCTGTATTTTATCACTTTATAGCCAGCAGTGTCACTGCTGAGGAAAAACCTTATTTTCCCTATTACATTTATTTTGTGATCTTCTCACATACCCATTAATGTATAAACTATATTTAGTTAACGATAGTCTCACGTGGGAAAATACACACTCATACAAGAAACAAGCATACATAACATTTGATGCCTTGGTAGAAGGCTACGTTTAGTAGGAAGGACCATAATGCTAACCTTATGATTCCTTAATGTATACATCAAAGGATACATATATATCAATAGAATCCGACAGGTAATAGGATGTGTGCTTTCCGTTCCATTTCTTGTTCCTTGTTTGGTTGTAGGCTTGGGACAGATTCACCCACTCTAATATCTATTTGATTCTAGATATATAGGTTTCGTATACATTAAGTCATCATAGGGGTACCAGGTATGGGTCAAGTCATATGACACATAGTCAATGCACAGTTTTCTAGTACAAAACATACTATACGAATCATAACGTTTGGGTTACAAAAAAAGAAACTCACCAGTTAAGGGTTTAATCCATTTTATTAAACCAGTACAATTTAAAGGACCTTAGGTGATTAAATCTATAATACTTTAGTTTATACACCATGGTTATATATCAATAATACCCAATAGGTTGTTGGATGTGTGCTTTCCACCTTACTTCCTGTTCCTTGTTTGGTTGTGGGCTTAGGTAAGATTCACCCAATTAACTATCTAATCGATATTAGATTATATATAGCCAGTATAAACTAAGTGATTATAGAAGTAATCACTGTGCTCACCATTTTATTATAAGAAATAAGGGTTTTCTTAAAGAATCTTTTCATTCAAATACAAAGGAACTATTACAATTAACTTCGTGAGTACCAAGGGAATACACCAGGGTTATATACAATAAGGATCTAACAACCACTGGGATGTGTGTCATCTGCCTCATTCCATGTTCCTTGTTTGGTTGTGGGCTTGGGGCGGATACACACAATGGATTGTTTGTTTACTCTGAGTTTTATGTAACTTGTATCCATTTAGTACACATAGAAAGGATTGTAGAGTCAATTTTTACTTATCTTTCATCAAGGCAGGAAATATAGGATTTCCTGGAGGAACAGGCGAACTTTTCTAAACAAAACTTACAACTTACTACATCTTACTAAGCTTTCTACAACTACTTACATCACTAAAATCTTATGAACTCACCAGCTTAATTGTTGATCAACTCTTTCAAATAACTTGTATTCTCAGGAGCCTAGTAGACAGGTACTCGTGCTGGGATTCAAAAGATGGAGCAGTATAGCTTCAAGACTTGTTTGTTATTTGCTTATATATTCTATGTTTTGTGAACACCCACATTGTAAACACTTTCTTTCTAATGAAATGGTTGTTCATTACTTTGCTTACTATGATGCATGTCTTGTGATACTAAACATGACGTCCTCCACCCCAGAACGTTTCCGCCGTTCCGGTTTTGGGGTGTGGCACCTGGTCCTTTTCTACGTCCTGATACATAAAGTCACTAACTTGGTGACTTTACTTGGCCCAAACAAGCTAAAACTCCAAAAATGATGTATTACTTCCATGAAGATGGTCTTATCTCTTTCATGAATCCATTAAGACAATCAAGGTGTCAAAATTCTGACCTAGAGAATCATTTAGCACCAAGGGTGGCAACCCTTGGCCTGGAAATCGGATTTAGGGTATAAAGTTTCCACCTTGGACCAAAATTACTTCAACACTAAACCGCACTAGATCTAAGCACCCTTAAGTAAAGTTATGAACTTTATACTGTTGGATTAGGTGACTAAGTTCATAACTATTTCTGGAATGTACTTGACCCGATTAGCATGGTCCATTTGGGTTGCATGGCATTGCAATACTTGGATAGACCAAAATGAGAGAAAAGACACTTAAGGTTTATTAATATATTATAAGTTCTAATATATTAATAATATTATTTAATTAGTATTGATCAAAGAATTAATTTGGAATTAATTAAGTGATCAAAAAGAGACTAATTAAATATATAGGGTTGATTGTGTAAATCATCAATTCTTGTATAATGGGCTAATGATCCATGTTTGTATGGATTGGGTTAAAACCCATAAGGTGCTCCATGGATAGTCCATGGAGGTTACAAATCCATGGATCATGCAATATGGAAAGCCATGACAATTAGGGTTTACATGGTGTAACCCTACTTGTGCCACAACTATATAAGGACCCCTAGTCTAGCAAAAACTGGCACTACTTGTACAAGATAGAGGGCAATCCGATTTTGAGGTGTCAGTGAACTTCTCTCAAGGTTATTCCAAGTGTTGTGATGTCGTGTGAGACATTTGAGGCATCACACTTGAGGTGCTAGGCTCACAAGGTTCTCAAGGTATCCAAACCACAAAAGGTATGTTCTTCTTCTAGCATTTATGTTTAAAAGTTCCCCATGCTATGCTAGATAGGATAAGAACCTTGGAAAATCAATTTTGCATGTATCATCGTAAAACATAGATCCAAGGTCTCTAGGGTTGCATGTACACCATAGGAGTGTTAGAATGCTCAAAACCCTTCAGTGGTATCAGAGCCTAGGCTTGTTTGTTTGATACTTGATGCAAACTTGTTGAAAAACTCAGTTTTCTGCATTCTACAGCATGAAATCGCCGAGTCCATGGGGGGACTCGATGAGTCCATGAGTAAATTCATCCTACTCATCGAGTAGGTTCGTGCACTCGACGAGTAGGAGCCCCTGAATGCATATTTTCGAGTTTTGCTGTTGGAAATGGACTAGAAACATTACCCTAAACTGTTTTGGTGTTATAAAACTTGTTATAGATGGTGTAATGGTTATGCTAATCCATTTTCAATGACTATTATCAAAATATCAAGTTTTATATGGCTTATTTATGATTCTTGAAATTGTTGATATGAACATTCATGAACTTATGAGTTTAGAAGATCATAGGAATTATTTGTAACTTGTTTGTTAGTTTAATTCTTGATCTTGATCTGTTTTAATGGAATCCATAATTTTTCCTCAAGGTATGGATTACAAAAAGTCACGCTTTTAAAGTCCATTATTAAACACATAGGTTACATAAAATGAAAAGTCTCTCATTTTATTAAACCATTAACTCATAAGTTATGAAAGATGAAAAGTTTTGAAAGTTACAAAACTTGCCCTCAAGTTTTGGAACATGAAAAGTCTCTTTAAAAATATTAGTTCCAAACCTTAGAATTTTAAAAGTTAAAATTCAACCCTTATACTTTATAATATTATAAGTTAATAATATGTATATATATATATATATATATATATATATATATATATATATATATATATATATATATATATATATATATATGTATAAGAACAAGTCATTTTACCGTTAGTAGGCCTCATTCATGAAGTCGGTCTATAAGGGGGTATAAGGTTGTTGCCTATAAAATGGCAGCTTAATGGGTGTCCACTCTCACCCACCGCTTCCTTGACTGGTGGAGGGTCGTTAGTCGAACGGGTAGGACAAGGACTTTAAATCTTCATTAAAAGTATGATGAAAATTAAAGTAACTAAATGTTTTATAAATTCCCAATCTTAGTTACTTTGGGAAAATGTGAATAAGGTGCTAACCCATGAGATTACACTTTGCACTTTGATTAAGTCGTTAGTGGAGCGTGTGTGGTTAACCGGCACACTAACCTGGACTTAACAAGGTAGGACAAGGGTAACTTAATGTTTATCATAGTATCGATGGAGCGCGTGTGGTTAACCAGCACATCGATTGAAGGGTAAATATTAAGGGTACCAAGTAATTTGCATGGTTACTTCACACCTTGTTTTGTGATCCTCGACATCCCAGTCACAGAACCTAAAGGGCACACTCGAGATTAAAACATGTCATTGAAAAGTTTAATGAATCTCAAAGAATATAGGAGTTTCAAAACCAATTAAAACCTAATAATTTATTTTGTTTTTCATGGTGGAAATTTGTGAATCGTCATTCACCTACCTTCAAATATTTTATAGCTTGGATTACGGCATCCCTCTTCTAAGTTATAAAATATTGTGTTCGGTCCTAGCCTTAATATTACATTTGGGTGTTTTATTAAGGACTATCTTTATATCTAATCTAAACTTGTCTTTCTTCTTTTCAGATGTCTTCCAACAATGCTGCTTCTGGCTCAAACCCTACTAGCTCCTTCTCTCTCAAGAATCTTTGTGGGCGAGTCATCTTTGATGGATCCAATTTATGGATTGGATCAGGAACATCAGGATGGTCACCCGGTATGTGGACAAGGAATATGTCCTCGACAAGGAGCTTAAGGAACTCGATGAGTCGTCTGCTACTCCTGAGGAGATCGTTGAATACCAGGCACATGAGAGAGATGCTACCAAAGTGGCATGTATCATGTTGGCCACTATGACAGCCGAGCTCCAAAAGTCCTATGAGGACTACTATCCTTTTGAGATGCACCAGGATTTGATGGACCGCTACCATCAGAGTGCACGTCAAGAGCGATATGAAATCATGATAACAACCAGGATGAAGGATGGTGAACCCATCACGGGCCACATGCAGAAAATGCAAAGGTATGTGGACCATTTGCTGAAACTGAATGTGAACTACCCAGAGGAGGTTGCAATTGATATCATTTTGCACTCCTTACCTTCATGTTATGATCAATTCCGCATGACATACCACATGAACAAGGAGGAAGTTACACTCAGAAAACTTCAAGGACTATTGAAGACCGCAGAAAGTGGTGTTAAAGGTAAGTCGGTTGTACTTACTCCTACTCCTACCGCGACCCCTGTATTGGCAATCGGGCAAGGCAAAGGAAAGAAGGGAAGAGCCCTTCGAAGGGTACCAAGGGAAAGTCCCTTGATGGCTCCTCTTCAAGTGGAACCAAGAAATGTTTCGTCACTCCTTCTGCAAACCCTAAAGAGGTTGGATGCTTCTATTTCCATGAAAAGTCGCACTGGAAGCGAAACTGCCCTAAGTACCAACAAGATTTTAAGGATGGGAAAATAAAACCCAAACATGCAGGTATTTACACTATATTGTCTAATAACTCACCCTATTCTAATTCTTGGGTCCTTGATACAGGTTGTGGTATTCACATATGTTGTGATTTGTAGGGACTAAGAAGAAGTGAGAATGTGGAGCATGGGAAAATAAACTTGATCATGGGAAATAGGAAAGCTACACATGTCACCAAGATTGGAGTTTATTCTTTATTGCTAAGCAGTGGGTTAACATTAGATTTGAATAAATGTTGTTATTTGCCTGAAATGGCAAGAAATATTATTTCCTTTCATGGTTTGTACAAACAAGGTTTTACATTTTCATTTGATAATGATAGTGGTGGTATTAACGCTTTCTTTAATAATGTTCTTTTTTTTAAAGCATTACCTTGTGATGGTGTGTATAAAACTGTGTCGGTTGTAGATCACCTAGGAAATAATGTGTTATGTATCGATTCTTCCACTAGCTTGGATAAAGCATCATTATGGCATTGTCGTCTTGGACATGTAAGCAAGAAACACATAGGCCAAATCCAAAAGGATGGAGTCTTGGAGTCATTTGACCTAAATTCAGATGATAGTTGTGAAACTTGTTTGCTTGGGAAAATAACAAAGTCACCATTCACTGGTACTTATGCTAGGGGTGAAGGTTTGTTGGATCTTATGCACACTGATGTGTGTGGACCCTTCAGAACCTCCATAAGAGATGCTAACGGCTTTTATGTGACTTTTACTGATGATTTTAGTAGATATGGCTATGTATACTTAATCAAGCATAAGTCAGAAACCTTTGAAAAGTTCAAGGAGTTTAAACAGGAAGTGGAGAATCAGTTGGGCAGGACCATTAAGATGCTTCGATCCGATTGAGGTGGTGAGTATCTTAGTACAGAGTTCCTTGACTATCTTAAGGAATGTGGGATTGTCTCACAATTGACACCTCCCAGGACACCACAGCTTAATGGTGTGGCTGAGAGGCGCAATCGAACCTTGTTGGATATGGTTCGTTCCATGATGAGTTGAGCTTTGCTGCCAATCTCATTTTGGGCGTATGCCTTAGAGACTCCCACCCATATCCTTAATCTAGTCCCTACCAAAAAGGTTTCCAAAACACGTCATGAGATATGGACTGTAAAAGTTCCCAATCTAGACCACATCAAGATTTAGGGTTGTGAGGCTTTCGTGAGGCGTGAGACTCATGATAAGCACGAACCTCGAAGTGAGAGGTGTATTTTCATCGGCTACCCAAAGAGATCCTTTGGTTACCTCTTCTACAGACCCAGTGATAATGTAGTCTTTGTAGCAAGGAGAGGAGTCTTTCGAGAGAGAGAGAGAGAGAGAGAGAGAGAGAGAGAGAGAGTTCATAAGCTAAGGAAACAGTGGGAGGAAAATTGACATTGAAGAAATTCAAGAGTCATGTGGGGAAGGAACCTCAAACCCTAGCAATCAACCTGAGGAGGAAACTCCTGTTGATCCGACATAAGAGTCTCTACCTCTGAGGCGTTGCACGAGAGTTAGGAATGTACCTGAGCATTACTATGTTTTCCATATTACTGTGGAAGGTGATACACTTATCAATGATAACACAGTGGTAAGTCTGGATGAACCTAACTGCTACACGGAAGCCATGTCAGTCCCTGAGGCTGCTAAATGGAAAGAGGCCATGGACAACGAGATACGGTCCATGTATGACAATCAAGTTTGGAACTTGGTTGACAATGTACCAGGTCGCAAGATAGTCGGGTGCAAATGGATCTTCAAGAAGAAGACCGACATGGATGGTAATGTACACACTTCTAAGGCGCGACTGGTTGCAAAGGGCTTTTCACAAACTCCGGGAGTTGATTATGATGAAACCTTTTCACCAGTAGCAAAGATTAAGTCTATTAGGATTATGCTAGCCATTGTTGCATTTCATGACTATGAAATATGGCAAATGGATGTCAAAAATGTTTTCCTTAATGGAAAGTTGGCTGAGGATGTTTACATAAGTTAGC
This sequence comes from Lactuca virosa, assembly GCF_052849685.1. NCBI lineage: Eukaryota > Viridiplantae > Streptophyta > Magnoliopsida > Asterales > Asteraceae > Lactuca > Lactuca virosa. Next base: position 189,719,051 of record NC_136430.1, read on the forward strand.
TAGAGGGTTTTGTCAGTGCAGAGTACCCTAATAGAGTGTGTAAGCTTGACAAATCCATCTATGGATTGAAATAAGAACCTCACAGATGGAATCTTTGTTTCGATGAGAAAGTCAAAGAGTTTGGCTTTTCGAGGAGTGAAGATGAGTCATGTGTATATGTCAAGGCTAGTGGGAGTATATCATCTTTTTGGTATTGTATGTGGATGACATACTACTCATAGGAAATGACATCCCAACTCTGCAGGAAGTAAAGTCCTGGCTTGGGAAGTGTTTCGCTATGAAGGACCTTGGAGAAGTTGCCTATATTCTAGGGATAAGGATTTTGAGAGACAGGAGTAATTAGTCAGAGTACCTACTTGGATAAGGTGCTGAATAGGTTCAGCATGTTTGAATTCCAAGAAATGAGAGTTACCGATCCAGAGTAACGCCAGATTGAGTAAGACTCAGAGCCCGAGTACAGAGGCTGAGATAGCTGAGATGAATCGAGTACCTTCTGCTTCCGATGTAGGCTCGATCATGTACGCTATCACTTGTACTCGTCATGATGTGGCGTTTGCATTAATCATGGTCAACAGATATCAGGGGAACCCTGGCAAGGCTGACTGGACTACAATAAAGAACATTCTCAAGTACGTGCAAAGGACTAAGGACTGGGTTCTTACCCTCGGCGGGAGTGATGACTTGAGGGTATTAGGGTATATTGATGCTAGCTTCAAGACTAATAGGGATAATTTCTGCTCTTAGTCAGGCTGGTTCTTTACCTTAAACGGAAGAGAAATTTCTTGGAAAAGTTCCAAGTAGGAGACAGTGGTTAAATCAACTTGCGAATCAGAGTATATAGCGGAAAGCGAGGCAGCAAAGGAGGCTATATGGCTAAAGAACTTCATTGGAGACCTTGGAGTTGTACCTGCTATAAAGGAGCCTATAGAGATTTTATGTGATAGTGAAAGTGCAGTTGCCTTAGCCAAAGAACCAAGTGATCACAGGAGATCCAGACACATCGGCAAAAAATACCATTTCATCAGACATCGCATATAAGAAGGACTCCTCGTGGCAAAGAGGGTATCATCGGATGAGAACCCGACAGATCCCCTCACGAAGGGACTGTGTAGGGTTAAGCATCTCCAGCATGCGAGGCACATAGGGGTGAAGGATGATATTAGTTTTAGTAGTTAGATAGCTTTGAAATGTGTAAAGTGTAATTGACATTTGATGATGAATAAAGTTGTGTTTATTTATGAGTAAGGTGTTGCTATCTTTTGTCAATCGTTTAATATCATTTCATTTTGCATGTTTTGACTTCCAGAATAATTATGTTATGGTTTATCATATTATTCAAATTCTCCACAATCGGTCATATGTTGGAAGTAGATATGATTCAAGACTGTCATGTAGTTGGTTGTAGATGTGTAAGATGTTGGACATAGAAAAGTGTTGCTACAACACTCATGAGTGCTCATAAGTTCTGAGTATTGGATTCAACCCACGCTTGCTGGTATCACTTCATGGAATTTATCTCGAGTGATTGTGAGACGATAATATCATATAAGTCTTCAAACCTAGAGATATGACTTGTTGCCTATGAGTTGGTTATACATTGGTTGTAGGAAAATGCATTGGTAACTCGATGTTATAAAACATGCCTTTGTGTATGATTCACCAAGTAGTAGAACAAGCATATGAGTCGAAGTTTATTTGTTTCTTCTTGGATTAAAAGTGATATCTGGGCCCCTTGATGATTTTGTGTTGACCCATGTACCGGGCCCGATCAGAACTAAGTTGATGTGTTCAAGTAAGTTCTATGTCAAACAAATCGGAAATCGGGAAACAAACTGCTGGACAATAAGTAAGACATTGTTCCATGTATTTTTCCGGCTGATATTTAGAATAGAGGATTATATGATCACTTATCTTAAACGGCGTATCATCATCATCTCAGTTCCGCGAGACCTTGAAAGAGCTACGATTGCTTATCGGTTCCTGAAGTCATTCTTCCAGTTATACTTATTAGACTTATCCAAGTGGGAGACTGTTGGATTAGGTGTCTAAGTTCATAACTATTTCTGGAATGTACTTGACCCGATTAGCATGGTCCATTTGGGTTGCATGGAATTGCAATACTTGGATAGACCAAAATGAGAGAAAAGACACTTAAGGTTTAATAATATATTATAAGTTCTAATATATTAATAATATTATTTAACTAGTATTGATCAAAGAATTAATTTGGAATTAATTAAGTGATCAAAAAGAGACTAGTTAAATATATCGGGTTGATTGTGTAAATCATCAATTCTTGTATAGTGGGCTAATGATCCATGTTTGTATGGATTGGGTTAAAACGCATAAGGTGCTCCATGGATAGTCCATGGAGGTTAGAAACCCATGGATCATGGAATATGGAAAGCCATGACAATTAGGGTTTACATGGTGTAACCATACTTGTGCCACAACTATATAAGGACCCCTAGTCCAGCAAAAATTGGCACTACTTGTACAAGATAGAGGGCAATCCGATTTTGAGGTGTTAGTGAACTTCTCTCAAGGTTATTCCAAGTGTTGTGATGATGTGTGAGACATTTGAGGCATCACACTTGAGCTGCTAGGCTCACATGGTTCTCAAGGAATCCAAACCACATAAGGTATGTTCTTCTTCAAGTATTTATGTTTAAAAGTTCCCCATGCTATGCTAGATAGGATAAGAACATTGGAAAATCAGTTTTGCATGTATCATAGTAAAACATAGATCCAAGGTTTCTAGGGTTGCATGTACACCATTGGAGTGTTAGAATGCTCAAAACCCTTCAGATACCTCAAAGGAGTTCCAAATGATGATGTGATTCCAAATCTATGAGCTCCAACTTCCCAAGTTCTTCCTTGCCAACTTCCTCTTTTCTTCTTCCAAGCTTACACCACCAAAATGAACTTCTTGAAGTCAAAATCACCCAAGGATGAAGAGATGAGACGTCCTAGGGTTTCTCTGGGGTTGGGAGGCTGATAAGGAGGCTAGGGTTTGAGCCATTATGTTCTTTATATAGTGCCTCACCCTAAAAGTTAGGGTTTGGGAACTCTGAGTGTACGCTGGGCGTACTTCTCGTACGCTGCGCGTACGCCCCTCCGGACCCGCGATCATTTTCCTTTATATGTTGGGCGTACCTCAGCCTACACTGGGCGTACTCTAGCGCTTACCACCTTGCATGCATGGTCCCTCCGTACCATTTATTTCCATTAGGGGCCATTTCTGCCAATAACTTCAAAGTGTCATAACTCCTTCATTCCAAGTCTGTTTCCTACGAACTTTATATCTACAAAAAGGTGGCGAGAAGCCCTATGCTTCTAACGACACACACCAACCCAAAACCTACTGAATAAAAACTCAAGACCCATAAAAGACCAAAACGCCCCTAGCCCTGGCCTCTGAAATCCATAAACGGATACTTCCAGAACAGGGTGTTACACTTGCTAGACATGGTTCATTCTATGATGACTCATGTTACACTTCCAATTAGTTTATAGGGTTATGCTCTATAAATTGCCGCTTACATTCTAAAACTTGTGCCAACTAAGAAGGTTAAAAAGGCACCATTCGTAACGCAGAAAGTGACTCGTACTCCTCTTACATGAATTTAGGTTTGGAGTTGTGAGGCTTTCATTTTTAAGAAGCACTCGACAAGATTGAACTCAAATCCAAAAGGTGATACTGCGATGGTTATCCCAATGATTCTTTTAAATACTTGTTCTATAGTTCTACTGAGGAAAATTTATTGGTTACTCGTAGGGCAGTTTTCTGTGAAAGGGAGTTGATATCTCAAGGAAGTAGTGGGAGCCCAATTGATCTTGATGAGATTCAAGAGCCAAGGAAAAAGAACTTGAAGTTGACACTAGACCCCAACAAGAGGTTGAGCAACCAGTTGATGAATGTAATATACTTCCACCTCCACCTTGTAGATTTGATATAGGATGTCATCTGCCAGATTTTTATGGATTCCATAATACTCAACACGATGACAACATATTAGGCGATAATAAGCCACATAGCTATCAGGACGCCATGGTGAGCCCAAATGTTGTAAAATGGAAAGAGGCAACGAAAAACATGATTCACTCCATTTATGATATCCAAGTATGGAACTTGGTTGATCATACACCTAGACTTAAAACCATTGTGTGTAGACGGGTCTTTAAAAAGAAGACTGACATATATGGGAACATGCAGACTTACAAAGATCGACTTGTTGCGGAAGGTTATACTCAGACTCAAGGAATTGATTATGTGGAAACCTTCTCACTAGTAGCTATGATTAAGTTTATTAGGATACTACTTGCCATAGTTGAATTTCATGATTATGAAATATGTGAAATGGATGTAAAAACTATTTTCCTTAATATGAACCTGACTGAGGATGTTTACATGGCTCAACCAGAATGTTTTGTACAATCCAAGTGTCCTAATATGCTATGTAAGCTTGAAAAGTCCATTTATGGATTCAAACAATCACCTTGCAGGTAGAACATATGTTTCAATGAGAAAATCAAGGAGTTTGATTTCCTAAGAAACGAAGATGAACAGTGTATGTGTGTGTGTGTTAGATCTAGTGGAGAGTAGTTATCTTCATTGTCTTATATTCGGAGAAAATTCTTCTATAGGAAATGACATCCCAAAACTGAATAGTGTAATAGCCTGGCTTGGTTAATGTTTCAGTATGAAGGACTTGGGAGAAGCTGCTTACATACTTGGTATTAAGATCTATAAGGATAGATCTAGGACTGTTAGGACTTTGCTAATGTACATAGGTAGATACGATATTAAAGAAATTAAAGATAGAAGACTCTAACAAAGGATTTGTACCTCTGCAGCGTGGCATGGTTTTGAGTAAAAATCAATGTTCCAGTACTAGTGAAGAACTAGATAAAATGATTCGATTCCCACATGCTTCGGTTATAGTATCGATCATGTACGCCATGATATGTACAAGGCCAGGCGTCTTACACTTGATTAGTATGAAGAGTCATTATCAAGACACTCTTGGTGAAATTCATTTGATCGCAATTAAGAACATTTTGAAGTATCTTAGGATGACTAAATATATGTTCTTGGTCTATGGTAGTAAGGAAGAGCTAAGCGTCAAAGGATATGTGGATGCAAGTTTCCAAGCTGACATGTATAATTTCAGATCACAGTCTAGTTTTGTATTCATGTTGAATGGAGGAGCAGTAACTTGGAGGAGTTCCAAGATAGAAACTATAACGGACTCAACTACATAGTCATAGTATATTGCAGCCAATGAAGCAGCCAAGGAAGCAGTGTGGCTGAAGAAGTTAATGATTTAGGTATTATTCCAAGCATACCCGAACTGATTGAGATATTCTATTATATTGAGTGTGCAATTGGATTAGATAAAGAACCTCGATATCATAAGAGCACACGCCATATTAAGAGAAAGTTCCACTACATAAGGAAGCTAGTTGAAGATGGAGTCATTATCATGATCTCTGTTTTGTCAGAAGACAATCTGAAAAATTCGCTCACAAAACCATTGTCACAAATCAAGCATGATGCTTATACTAGTTTGATTACACAATTCGCAGTTTAATATATGGAACATTTTAGATATTTTTATTTGGTGATTATTAATAATAAGTTGCGATTTTGCAAACTTCCATAATCAGTCCTACTCTTGGGAGACAGTAGAGAATTAAGATTGTAATGTAGTATTCGTAGATTGTACATAGGGATGAACATAGAAAATCCTTGTGACCAATACTGATGAGTACTTGAGAAAAGTGATTTTAATTATTGGAGTTACCATGCTTAAAGATTAATTCATGGATCATGTCATCATTAAATTAAAACGGCTATATTTCTTATTCATTAAATGGAGATGCATGAGGTTTTGTTCTACAATCTATTGTATCTTGGTTTTTCCCCCAACGTTGTCTATAACTAGAAGCTATATAGGCTCTGACTAGATATTGCATGAGGAATAGTACTGATCTATGTAGTTAACGTTTATTTGATCCTTCTGCTAGAAATGGAGAATCTTTGGGGCCCTAGTTGAGTTGGTGCTGACAACAAATACTTGGCCAGGTTGAGACTTAGTTGTTTAGATTCAATAGTTAGTCAAGAAAAGTCACTACAAGTTGGTATTGGGAAACATAATCTTAAACCATAAGATTGACCGTTGATCCCTGTCTCTAGTTCATAATAAGATATCATGAAGATCAAAGGAATTTGAAGTCACTAGTCATAGGGTTGTTTAAAGAATTCTTTTTATACATACATTAGTTGCGTTGGCCTGCCACTCACTATTGTTTCTAGTAAGTATTAGACCGATCAATTGTTGATGTATAGGTGCAAGTGAGACCTGATGGAGATTGGTGCCCACAGCCATAATAAAGTCGATAATATTACTATAAATAGAAGTGTCATTTTGGGTTACACACAAGAACAAAATAAAGCAGAACTGAAAAAATATTTATATTAGAGACCTGTTTTGTTAATTGATTAATAGTTTCATTAATTAGTTACAAAATAAATGAATATTGAAGAGGTGAAAACTCGATTTTGGTACATGAGAAAAATACATTTCGGTCACCAAAGTTCGAAACTCTCAAAAACCCTAGAATTCTCGAAGTATAGTTTACACATCATGGATATATGTTTGCCATGCCGTGGTCCACCTCTGATTCGTTTAATCGAGTCGGTTAGTTGTTAGCAGTGTTGAAAAACTCGGCCTACTCGGCCGATTACCCGAAATCGGCCCACCATCGAGGCGAGTAATGTGAACTCGGCGAAAAAACTCGGATTAAGTCAAATTCGGTCAAAATCAGTCAAAATCGTTCAAAAATCGATCAACATCTCTCTAACTCGGGCCTACTCGGTCTTACTCGGGCCTACTCAGTCAAACTCGGCCAACTCGGTTAAAATCGGTCAAACTCGGTCAAAGGGTCAAAATTGTCATAAAAAGAGAAAAAAAATCACGAATTTCAAGATTAATATGTATAATACACTTAATGATTTATTATTTAACACACACATGTGATTATTACTACATATATATCTTAAATTTTCAGTAATTATTTATGAAGTGAGACATTTGTGTGTATTTCAGTTTTTATGTTTTCACATGTATCTAATTTGTTTTATATATTTCAATCAAATTATGATTTTAACTTATGATTTTGACATATATAATTTTCCTAAAAATATTTCTACAAGAATTACCAAATCCGAGTACTCCCCGAGTACTCCCGAGTACTTGCTACTCCCCAGTCGGCCGAGCAGGTACCGAGTAGCGAGTTCTACAACCTTGGTTGTTAGTGCTCAAGAATTATTCAGATCTACAAAGGTTTTGTGTCTTAGGTGTGATCAAAAGAGAGTAACTCTACCTTGTGTTGTCTAGTTCAAACAACTTGTTAAACAAAAGGAGAAAACCACCAAGAAAAGAAAGTTATGATTCGTTCTTTTGTATTCTTTAAGTTGTATAGATTTGTTGAGTTTCATCTTCATGTTTCCAGTCTTTATAACATAAAATTCTATTGCTTCCACTGTCCTGATTTGATCTTTGCTAAGGCTCGAAACCTATCACATGCACCCTTTTTTTCAACTTCAAGATGACCAGAAGGTCATCCCATTCCGATCAAAGGTTATGGGGTTGCTCAAAACCCCAAGAACATCTAGTTTAAATGGGTAAAAAGTGGTAAAATCCTCTCTAAAACCTAGATCTAAGCATAAATAAGCGTAAAACATGAATATTTATACTTACAAAGGATCTAGAAAAGGAGAGGGAAGCGGATTCTACACTTAGGATGATTGTCTTGCACCAAATACCTTGGTCACATTCTTCCAAAACAAACTTCCAAGGTCACCAACACTTAAGAACACATATAAGGGGCAAGGTTTCTCTAAGGGAGTTTCAGAAGTATAGTCTGATGATTAGAATGAAACCTTAGAAATTCCAGTTGTACCTTTTCGAGATCCCAAGTCCTCTCTAAACCCTTATGGTGCTGCTAATGCACCTTCGTCGAACTAATTACCTTGTTGAAATGTTCTCGACTACCTATCCAAGATACCAACCAATCCCTCTAAGTAATTCAGATGCTCATCAACATAAATATCATCCAAAGGTACAACTGAAATCTCATTTGTGATACACCTCCTCCATTGAGAGATATGAAAAGTGTCATGGATCTGGCTAAGCTCATCTTGAAAATCCTTCCAATAAGCAACCTTGCCTACCCAGAAAACCACTATAAAGGAAAAATATAGTTGGGCTCAACTTGCATCTCTTCCGTAAATGGATGACATATTTCCAAGGTGACACGTTCTAAAGCACGAAATCCCCGACCTAAAACTCAAGATCAGACCGAAACGTCAACATTGTACAACTGATCGGAAATAGTTTATAGTTATTGATTACATACATAAGCACTAGAAAATTTTCCAAGTTTTGTATTAGTGAATTACTACCCAAGGTACACTACTCATGAGTTCTTATTGTCTTGGAAAATATTCCAAATTCATGCCCAACCTTGTTGTGCAGTGGATTTTGGTTTAAGATGATCAGTTTTCTAGTTTACAAAATTATTTACACAACAAGTTTTTCACATAAGCAATTATAAGTACATGAAACCTAGAACACTATGGCATTTTCTTGAGTTACAACAACATACTTTATGAAACAAAACTTAACATATGAAAGCCAAAAAACACAAGGCTAGAATGCATACCTTTTGCAACATTTGAATGATGCAAACAACTCTCTTGTAAACCTCCATGGAAAGGTAGATCCAATAGTGTGGAAGCCTGTAATGTATCACACCTAAACCATAGGAAGACCCTAGGATCAAAAATCGAGAGAGAGGAGACGATGAGAAATTTGAATTCTCTAAGTAATTGTAGCGGATTGCTTTTGCAAGGGATATGGTCCATTTTATATAGCTGTAAGATAAACTAGAAACCCTATATTTGAATATTAAAATAATAGTATTTTCTAATTCAAAATATTTTTTCTTATCTGATTTAGGAGGCTTCCAAAACCCTTCTAGACCTCCTCAAAATCGTCCAGGGTAGGAAGCTTCTGGAATTGCATTTCAACCCTTGCACACTTAATTAATTATAATTAATTCAAAATTAATTTCCAATTAATTCTTATTGGTTCTTAATTAATTATTAACTATTTATAATTAATATATTAATCATATAACACATTAACAAATCATTTTATCTCTCTTTAAATACCGATCCTAGTTATGAGGACAACCTAAAAAGGATTTTACTTCTATTCACAAAGACTATACCAATTTTGTTAAGACCTTAAACGCCTTAATGTAATAGTCTCCCACTTGGATAAGTCTTCAAATACAATTACAAATATAGTCTATGAATAACCAGTAAAGAGTGCTTTCCAAATCCACTATGAAACTTTGATTAAATGAAACAGCATCCCTAAGATAAGTGATCAGATATCCTTCCGTTCTTCAAGATATCATATGGACACGAGACATGGACACGAATCAATATCATGGTTCAAGATTATGTTTCTCGATTTCCTGATTTATGATGACGTCATTAGACTATGAATTGAGCACATCAATTTAGTCTCGGCTGGGCCCAAAACTACAATGTTAACATCAAATCACCTAGGGGCCCAAAGATATATCTTTTCCTTAATAGGAAAAAGGAATGAGTAAACTTTGATTATATATTCATACCTTTTACTTAGTATTCCATATGTAAAAATAAATGTTACAGCATTTAGTTACAGATGCGTTGGTGCAAAACCAATGCACAACAGACTTGCAAACTATGACTTATATACCTCCATTTCAATAATAAATGATGTTATCGTCTTAGAATTACTAGTGATTGAATCTATAAAGTAATATTCAAGCGAGGGTGCAACCAATAATCAAAATCCCTATTTTCTAGGTACTCATGAATATTGCAACAATCCTTACACAATGTCCAATCAACATGGACAATCTACAAATACTCCATGATAGACTTAAAAAAATACCTACTCCCAAAAAGTATGACAGATTTTGGCATTTCGAAGATGGTAGTCAAAACTCATAAATAAATCTCTATTATTTAATCACCAAAAACAATTACAATTTATTGTTGTTACATTGTTTCAAAACTATCAACCAATTTCTAAAATCTAAAATCTAATATCATCTCTTAGTCTAATGCTCCTAGCATGCTCGAAAAGCTTGATCTTGCTTAAACCCTTTGTGAGAGAATCAGTAGGATTATCCTCTGATGATACACGATTCACCATGAGTTTGCCTTCCTCAACTTGATATCAGATACAATTGTATTTTCTTTCAATGTACCTTGATCTCCCAAGATTTGTTGGTTCGTTTGTTAAAGAAACTACACCTTCGTTGTCCTAGAAAATCTTCAGGGGCTCTTGGATTGTTGGAACAACACTATGTTCTCCAATGAAATTCTTTAACCATGTCGCTTCATTTTTGCATTTGTTGTTGCGATATACTTTGATTCACTAGTAGAATCAGCCATCGTTTCCTACTTGGAACTCTTTCAAGTCACTACTCCACTATTATCCCGATCCGTTTGAAAATTGGCATCACTATTATCACTAAGTTTAAGTTCATATTTGCCACCAAAAACTAAGATCATATCTTTGGTTTTCCAAATATACATAAGTATATTTTTCACTGATGTCTAGTGAGTTGCTCTAGGATTTCTCTGATATTTGCTAACTATACTCAAAGCATAAGCCCCATCAAGGCGATTATACATCATAACATACATGATATATCCTATAACCGAAGCATATGGGACTCGACTCATTGCATCTATTTCTTTATTACTATTGGGACATTGAACCTTCCTCAACTTGACACTATGAGGCATGGTTAAATCCCTTTTCTTGGAATTCTCCATATGGAACCGTTTTAATATTTTATCCAAGTAGGTACTCTGGCTAAGCCCTAACAAATGTTTATGTCTATCTCTATAAATCCTTATTCCGAGAATGTACGTTGTGTCACCTAGATCCTTTATAGCAAAACATTTTCCAAGGAAAGACTTCACCTCTTGCATTGTTGTAGCATTATTTCCTATAAGGAGTATGCCACTAACATACAAAAATAGAAAGGTCACTACACTCCTACTAGCTTTGACATACGTGCAACACTCATCCTCACTTCTAGAAAATCCAAACTTTTTGACCTTTTCATTGAAGCAAAGATTCTAGCTACGAGATGATTTTTAAGTCCATAGATAGACTTCTCAAGCTTGCACACATTATTAGGGTATTTGACATATTTAAAATCTTATGGTTAATCCATGTAAACATAATGAGTCATTTTCTTGTTAAGGAAGGCAGTTTAAACATCCATTTGCAGTACTTCATAGTCATGAAAAGCAATTATAGTAAGTATCACCCAAATCAATTCTTCTTGGAGATCCATTTATAACCTATTGTCTTCCTACTAAATGTACTATCAACCAAGTTATACATTTTTTATGTCGTACACGGATTGGATCTCGCTATCCATTGATTATTTCCATGTAACAGCTTCAGTGCCTGTCATTTCTTCCTTATAGTTAGTTGGCTCATGTAAATTTATGAAGGTGTTATCACTGATAAATGTGTCCCCATACGTCATTATATCGAAACCATAAAACGAAGGTGGCATGCTAACTTTACCAGATCGACAAAGAGGTAGCGAATTGTCAATTGGCTCAACAGGTATTTCATCCTCGGGTTGAGAGCTAGTGTCATATATGGTTCCTTCATTGGATGACTCCTAAATTTGTTCAAGGTCAATCATACTCCGACTGACTTCCTTGGATATGGGCTCTCTCTCTCTCTCTATCTATCTCTCTCTATCGACTCCTCTTTGAGCTACAAAGACCACATCATCATAAGGTCTATATAACAAGAATCTAAAAGACTTCTTTTATAACCAAAGAAAATAAACCTCTCGGCTCTAGGTTCCAGTTTTTCTTGGGTCTCGCTCCTAACGAGGGCCTCATAACCCTAGAACTTAACATGTGTGAGTGAGGGAGGTTTCCCGCTCCATTTTTCATGAGGTATTTTGGCAGGATTCTTGGTAAGAAAAAGATTGATGATATGGGTGGCTGTCTCTAAGAAATACCCCCATAATAATATAGGGAGGGAAAATCAACTCATCATGGAACAAACTATGTCAACCAAGGTTTGATTTCGCCTCACAGCTATACCATTAAGTTGTTGTATCCTAGAAGGGGTCAATTGTGAAAAAGTTGTATACTCCTTAAGATAGTCATTGAACTCGATACTAAGATATTCTCCACCTTTATCAAATCGGAGCATCTTTATCTTTTTTCCCAATTGATTATTTACCCCGTGCTTAAACTCTTTGTACTTTTCAAAGGTTTCCAGTTTATGTTTAATCAAATAAATATAGTCATATATACTATAATCTTTAGTTAACATCACGTAGTAGCGATGAGAATCCGGTATGACGAACATGAAAGGACCATACACATTAGTTTGGATAAGGTCTAATAGTCCTTCACCTCTTTCACAAGTTCTTGTGAAAAGGTAACTTAGTCATCTTGCCTAATAGACAATATTCACATTTATCATCTCATTTTAGGTCAAATGATTCTAACACTCCATCCTTTTGGAGTTGGGCGATGTGTTTCTTGTTAATATTCCCAAGACAACAATTTTCACAAGTATTCCTTGTCTAAACTACTACAAGAATCTATACTAAAAACATTATTGCCAAGTTCATTCACACACAACAGTTTCATACACGTCATTACAAGGATAAACTTTTAAAAATAAAAACACCATTTTTATAAACCAAAATTGCACCATCATTGCTGTCAAATACATAACAATAACTTTGTCTAAATAAAGTGTGAAAAGAAATTATGTTTCTTGTCATTTCTGACGAATAACAACAATTGTCTAAATCAATCCTAACACTCTCATAGAACACAAGCTCACAAGTCCCAATTCTAGTAACAACCGATGTGTGCATATTCCTCATGATCCAATTCAGCTTCCCATGCTCGAGCTCTTCACTTTCCCTTATTCCCTGTATATTAGAACAAATATGGAAACCACATCCTGTATCAATGATCCTAGAATTTTAAATATAAGTGTTATTGATTTATATAAAGTACATACCAGATGTAGAGTTAGGTACTTTTCCCCTTGCTTATGTCACTTATTATATGTACTTGGGGTAGCTTTTTTCTAATGTCCCTTCTGGTCATACTGAAAGCATACAACCTCTTTCAGATCACCGACATGAGGAGTATCAAAGTAAACCTTTACCTTTGACCCACAATTATAGTCTATAATGGGGGATTTCCTTTTCCATTTGGGTTGGGAATAAGCCTTCTTTTTCTTCCCCTTGACTTGTTGAACAACCATGATATGTACATTTGCAGTACTATTCGAATGAGACTTCTTCATTCCAGGTTCAGTAGTTTGCAATGGACTATGCAGTTCAATCAATGTCGTTTATGTTTTGTTCAAATGATAAGTTAGGATAAACTAATCATAACTAATTGGCAAGGAGTTGAGGACCATATCAATGGCAATCTCTTTGTCGAAATTTATATTGAGATTTTATACTTTTTCTATGTGTCTCTGGATATTTTGCACATAAACACACATAGATTTCCCTTCTTTCAGTTTGCATGCCATTATGTCTTTCACGAGCTCATAATGCTCTAGTCTCGCTTTCTTGTGGAAAATTTTTAGCAATAGCCATGTTCATTTCATATGGCGAATAGTCCTCATAGGAATTTTGTAAACCATCTGCCATGGTTGCAATCATAACACAAGTGACCTTTGTCGCGTCATCAACATGTTATTTATGTTCAACAATTTCCTCAAGAGTAGTATTCGCCTCATTAATTTCAAGAAATAGGCTTTTGAGAATATACTCTTTACTCTTATAGCGAAGTGTCATCTTCAAATTTCGCACCATTCCATATAGTTTGGACTAGTAGGCTTGTCTTTTTACAGATTTGACAAAAGGGTGAAATTTATGTTTTTAGTGGGTTGAGGAGGAGGAAGAAGATCACCATTTCCAAACATCTATAATAAGAGATAAAGATTTTGGTTAGTTGATTCAATCCTTAATATATTAAACCAATTTAATATCTAAGGCTAGGATCCAAAAATACAATTCATAATAGTAAGAGGGAAATTGTAATAAAATTCCGAATTTATTTTAGGTATGTAATACACTTTACCAATTTGAAACTCTTTGAAACTCCAAGATCTTTCGAGATTCATTGTACTATTAAATGCAATGTTTAATCTTAGATTATGGTCTTCGATTTGTGACTGCGATATCGAGAATCACAAATAAGATGTGAATAACCCTGCAAACTCGCATGACACCTTCGATGTCGTTTATGATCACACATTGACTTGCTAGTTAACCACACATGTTCCATTAACAAAAAATTTGGAGTTGTGACATTATTTCATCTTTGTAGTCCCAAGCTAGTGTGCTTGGTTAACCACACATGCACCAGTAACGAATCACAAAGAAACAATGTGCGTTTTCATGGATTCAAATACAATTTCACATTTTTCCTAAAGTAAATAGAGTGAGATTTGATATAGTGTTCTAGTACTTTTACATTATGCTTTTAAAATGATTAGTGTCCTATCAAACCCTTTCGCGAAACAACACTCCACCACACAAAGAAGTGGTATGTGAAAATGACACTCATTCAATGGTCATTTCATATGTCGTTTTCTATACCTCTCTTAAAGTGCGACTTCATGAATGAGGCCTAGTCTTCGTTCGACTGACTTAGTGTTTTACATATATTATTATAACTCATATATATATATATATATATATATATATATATATATATATATATATATATATATATATATGTGTGTGTGTGTATGTGTGTGTGTAAGGGTGTATTTTAAACCTTTTAATAATATAATATTTAAATTTAATTAATTTTAATTAATTAATATTTTAAACCAATTTATATTTAATATTTATCTTTTAATTAAATATTTGATTAATTGTATTAATTTTTTAAAAGGATTAATCAATTATCTTAATTATCTTATAATTAAATAATATTACTCTCCTTTTATTACTTCCTTAATTTTCGAATTAGGTTTTTATAATTATCTAGTCTTAAGGTTCAGATTTTAATTATTTAAAATAGCAATTAAGAACTAATAATTATCCTACAATATGAAAAAGGCAAGTAAATCCTGAAACCCCGCAACAGCCAAAAGCGTGTCGCGCAAAACAAGAGCCATGTTGTGCCCTGCAATTGTCAAGTTTTCTTGATTTCTTCAGGTATTGATTTCCAATTTCATATCTGCATAAATAACAAAAAGTCTTAGGATTTGATACCACTGAGGGGTCTTCTAGGTTACACAATTATTTGCACATCATATTTTCACCTAAAAACTCAAGGATACATTCACCCTCGAACACTATGGAATTTTCTCAAGTTATGGCAACATACTTTATGAAATAAAACTTAACCTATGAAAATAAAAAAAACAGAAGGATAGAATCCATACCTTTTGCAAAACTTTAATGATGCAAACAACTTTCTTGTAAAACTCCTTCGAAAGCTTGCTCCAATAGTGTGGAAGCCTCTAATGTGTCAGACCCAAACCCTTGGATCGAAAATCTAGAGTGAGTCGATGATGAGAAATTTGAATTCTTAAGTTATATGTGACATTCTTCAAAAGTTGGTCAACAATCATAGATTGCAAATGTGAAGAACTTCAAAATAATAGAACTAATATATAATGTTTAATCCTTTTTTAGGAATATATAATATTATACATTAAAATGCATAAGAATAATGAGTTAAATAATCTAATTGCTGAAAATATGAACAAACAAATATTGTATTATTTTGGATGAATAATAACATAATCCGAAAGTATGTGTCAATATGATCCGAAAATATAAAGAATGACATAATCTGACTTCGTATGAGAAAGTTGTGATTTTTCTGAGTTTCGCGTTCAACTCGACACAACAATGTGTGTTATAAAAAATGAAACGGCGATCAGTTACTCGCTAGCCAAAACATTCTAAACGAAAGTTGATGTCCTGGTAAATATAATTTGTCGATATAAGGAACATCGACAATGGAGTTTATAGGAAGAAGTTATGAATTTCGCAAAAACTTTTACAATGTATTTTCTCACAGATTGTAAATAAAAATAGAACGTGAATTAAAAGAAAGTTTTAGTGCTTGTTGATAAAAAAAACTTGGGATATAAAGAACATCAAAATACGGAGCTCGTATGCGAAAGATATTATTTTTTGAAGATTCGAGAATTTACCCAGTGGTGACGGCGTGGCACGCCCGAAGTACGCCACATGGCTTAAGAATGAACAAACTCCTCCACCACCTCAATGACATTGACCAACGACGACCTAACACGTGGCATACTTCGGATCGGACACCACGTAGAGACACGACGTTCCTATGGTTTACATGCGTGGCATGCCCCCTATAAATATCATTTGTAAGTTAAGCTACACTTACTATGCTTTAAGTGTAGCTTATATTTATGTTTATAATCGTTATTATAAACTTATAAGTATGATTTATAAGTCATTTCTATCATTATATTGATTGATCTACTTACGGGAGTGATGTCTAGGCTAGATCTAATGAGGTGTTTTAAGTGGATTTTCCAAACAGTATACTCTGTATACCAAAAGGATCAAACATCCAATATGATCTTACCAGGTTATTATTTATCAAATAGATATTGAAGTATCTCTTGGGATTATTGAAGAATCCGAAAATAACAAAATATGACCGTAGAAATAAGAACGAATACTAAGACATAATAATATTCGTATTTAGGTCGTTTAAAAGGGGAAAGCTGAAATGTTAGTCTAGGAGCTAACTTTCCACGAATATTCCACCTCAATCAAGCGAGTTCATGGCCCCATTTTAAACTCTTTAATGTTTTCTGGGAGAATAAAATCATATCATTAGTTTTTATTTTTATATAAACTTAAAAATTAAAAATAATTGTTTATAGAATTATAAAACTTTATTATATATATATATATATATATATATATATATATATATATATATATATATATATATATATTGGTTTGGTAAAATAGACTATATTAACCGATATACACTTGATTTGAATTATACATATGCTATTATACATATTTGATGTTTATATAAATATAAAATATAGTCGTACTTTTCTAATTATAAATGATAAATGTTTATTTATCCCTTTATAATGATAATCGTTAAATAGTTGTTTTATCGTTATATATTGAACTAAAATGATGTATATATCTATTTAGCATTTTTAATATATATTTGATATTTTTGGTTTTACGTTGATTAAAACTTCATTTTGGTTCGATTTATGGCCATTATGCTGCTTAGTTTTTGCTAGAATTATAGGTATGATTAGATCACTAGTCTAACATAAGGTTTTATACACACACATGCGCTCACAGTTAGAACTGTTAAAACCCGAAAATTCTACATGAGATATGAAATTCATCAACTAAGAATAAAAACTTAGTAAAGTCCTTTTCCCTATAACCGTTAATCTCATGTGAATGAGGAAGTTATGTATAGATCTATACGAGTTGATACCCCCATCCGAGGTTACTAGCTTCAACCCGACATCTGATGAGTCATCTCGGGTGACAATGTGTACTTTCTTTTGTTGTTTCCCACGTTGATGAAGTGTCTGGAGGATTTCATCTAGTGCGCCCCTTATAGCACCAAGTAGAGGTCTGATCGTCATATAACAACGATTATCGTTTAATGTACCATCAATTAAAATCCAAGAAACACATACTTGTGTGATATCCAAGTATCCAATGAAGTTCTTCAACCATATTGCCTCATTCGATGCTTCGCTCGCTGCAATGTACTCTGATTCGCGCGTTGATTCACCCACTATAGCGGAAGTTATCTATGTCGGTTTGAAAGATGGCGCCACTATACCTTGTCACTCTCAAGTCATCACTCCCTCCAAGTGTAACGACCCAGTCCTTCGTCCTTCACAGGTACTTAAGAATTTTCTTAACTGCTATCCAGTGAGCTCTACCGAGGTTCCCTTGATATCGGCTAACCATGCTCAACGCAAAAGCCAAATCAGGGAAAGTGCATGTCATAGCGTACATGATCGAGCCAACGGCGAAAGCATATGGTACTCGACTCATTTCCGCTATCTCGACATCGGTACTTGGACTCTGAATCTTACTCATCTTGGTATTGCTTTGGATTGGCAGTTCCCCTTTGTTGGAATTTTCCATGCTAAAACGTTTCAGCACCTTGTCCAAGTAATTTCTTTGACTAAGTCCTATTATTCTCCTACTTCTATATCTCAAAATCCTTATCCCTAGAATATAAATAGCTTCTCCTAGATCCTTCATAGCGAAACGCTTCCCAAGCCAGGACTTAACCTCCTACAAGGTCGGGATGTTGTTTCCTATGAGCAGTATGTCATCAACATATAAAACTAGAAAGCTAACTATACTCCCACTAGCCTTGACATACACATAGGACTCATCCTCACTTCTCGAAAATCCAAAATATTTGACTTTCTCATAGAAACAAAGATTCCATCTACGAGACACTTTCTTTAATCCATAGATGGATTTCTCAAGCTTGCATACTCTATTGGGGTACTTTGCGTCTACAAAACCATCTGGCTGACACATGTAAACATCTTCAGCCAACTTCCCATTAAGGAAAGCAGTTTTGACATCCATCTGCCGTATTTTATAATCATGAAATGCAGCTATGGCCAGCATAACCCTTATAGACTTGATCTTAGCCACTGGCGAGAAGATCTCATGATAGTCAACCCCCAGGTTTTGAGTAAAGCCCTTCGAAACCAGTCGTGCCTTGAACATGTGCACTTTCACATCCATTTCGGTCTTCTTCTTGAAGATCCACTTACACCCGACCGTCTTACGGCCTGATACATTATCAACCAAGGTCCAAACTAGATTGTCATACATGGACTAAATCTCGCTGTCCATTGGCTCCTTCCACTTTGCAGACTCCGAGCCCGCCATGGCTTCCTTGTAGTTGTTAGGTTCATCCAAATTTATCAGTGTACTATCACTGATAAACATATCACCTTTAGCAGTTATATGGAAACTATACAACATAGGTGGAACACTAACTCTATTGGAACGTCTCAGAGGTAAGGACTTGTCAACTGTTTCAACATGAATCTCTTCCTCAGGTTGAGTGCTAGTGTTAGAGGTTCCTTCACCGCTTGACACTTGAAGCTCTTCAAGATCAATTTGTCTCCCATTATCCTCTTGGCATATGAGTTCTCTCTCGCGGAAACCCCTCCCCTTGCTACGAATACCACGTTGTCACAAGGTCTGTAGAAAAGATATCCAAAAGATTTTTGTGGGTAGCCGATGAAAATACACCGCTCACTACGAGCTTCAAGCTTGTCGTGAGTCTCTCATCTTACGAAAGCCTCGCAACCCTAAACCTTGATATGTGCCAACAAGGGAACCTTCCCCGTCCACATCTCGTAAGGTGTTTTGGCAACCTTCTTAGTTAAGACTAGATTAAGGATATGGGCGACAGTCTCTAAGGCATACCCCCAAAATGAGATAGGTACCGAAGCTCGACTCATCATGGAATGAACCATGTCCAACAAGGTTCGATTGCGCCTCTCAGCTACACCATTGAGTTGCGGTGTCCTAGGTGGCGTCAATTGTGAATCAGTTCCACATTCCTTAAGATAGTCGTGGAACTCGATACTAAGATACTCACCACCTCTATTGGATCTGAGCATCTTTATCTTCCTGCCCAATTGATTCTCCACTTCTTGCTTAAACTCTTTGAACTTTTCAAAGGTTTCCGACTTGTTCTTGATTAAGTAGATATATCCATACCTACTATAATCATCGGTGAATGTTACATAGAAGCAGTTTGCATCCCTTGTGATGGATCTGAAGGGCCTACACACATCTGTGTGTATGAGATCCAACAATCCCTTACCTCTTTCACAAGTACCAGTGAAAGGTGATTTAGTCATCTATACAAGTGAACAAGATTCGCACGTGTTATCTGACTTTATGTCAAATGACTCCAAGACTCCATCCTTTTCGAGTTGGGCTATGCGTTTCTTGTTGACATGTCCAAGACGACAATGCCAAAAGCGTGCCTTGTCGAAACCACAATACGAATCGATATGCAACACATTATTTCCTAAGCTGTCTACAACCATCACCGTTTCATATACACCATTACAAGGTAATGCTTCAAAATATAAAGTACCATTATAGAAAGCATTAATAGAACCAACTTCATTATTAAATGAAAATCAAAAACCTTGTCTTTACAAGCCATAAAAAGAAATAATATTCCTCGTCATCTCTGACGAGTAGCAACAATCATTTAATTCTAATCCTAACTCACTACTAAGCACTGAAGAATAAATCCCGATATTGGTGACAAGCGACAGTTTCCTATTTCTCATTATCAGGTTCATCTTCCCATGCTCAACATCCCTACTTCTTCTTAGCCCCTACAAATCAGAACAAATGTGAAAACCATATCTTGTATCAAGGACCCAAGAACTAGCATGTGATGAGTTATTAGACTGAATAATATAAATACCTGCGAAGGAGGGTTTTATCTTCCCATCCTTGATGTCCTGCACGCATTTCAGGCAGCTTCGTTTCCAATGCCCCTTCTCGTGACAGTAGAAGCACCATGCTTCTTTGGGATCGGATGAGGGAGTGGCAGAACCGGTTTTACCTTTGGATCCATTTGAAGAAGATCCATTATGGGACTTTCCCTTATGGCTCTTAGAGGGAGCTTTCTTCTTTTTCCCTTTTCCATGTCCTATAGCAAGGACCGGGGCAACAACAATAGGGTTGGACTCGACAACCTTGCCTTTAAGTCCACTTTCAGCAGTTCTCAACAAACCTTAAAGCTTGCTCAAGGTGACTTCCTCCTTGTTCATATGATAAGTCATCTTGAACTGATCTTAACAAGGAGGTAAAGAGTGTAGGATTATATCAATCGCCAACTCTTCGTCAAAGTTGACATTCAACATGAGCAAACGATCCATCTTTCATCTTAGTTGTTATTAGCGAGGCGACAATTTCGTACCTTTCTTGACGTGCGCTTTGATGGTACTTTTCCATCAAAACTTGGCACATGTCGTAAGGCCAATAGTCCTTGTTGAACCGCTGCAACTCAGGAGTCATAGTGGCTACCATAATACATGACACATTTGTCGCGTCTTTTCATGAGCCCTATACTGAACAATTTGTTCAGCAGTAGCTTTGGTTTCATCTATCTCTTTTAGTTCTTTGTCGAGGATGTATTCTTTCTCCTCATATCGCAGGGCCATTCGAATGTTGCGAATCCAATCATTGAAATTGGATCCATCAAAAGTAACCCTCCCACAAATGTTCAAAAGATAAAAGGGGCTTCAGGAGTTGGAGTTTGAGCCAGAAGCGTTGTTTGAGCCAGACATCTGAAAAAGAAAAGGAACAAAGTTTTTATTAGATAACGAATCCTTAATATAACACCCAAATGAAATATTAAGGATAGGACCCAACACAATAATTCACAATTCGGAAGAGGGTTGCCGTAATCCAATTGCAAATTATTTGAAGGTAGGTAAATGACGATTTACCAATTCCACCACAAAAACGAAATGAAGAATTAGGTTTTAAATGAAATGAAATTCCTAGATTCTTTTGAGATTCATTGAACTTTTTAATGGCATGTCTAATCTCGATTATGCCCTTCAAGTTTGTGACTGGGATACCGAGGGTCACAAAAAAGGTGTGAATAACCATGCAAATTAGCTCGGCACTCTCGACGTCATTTATCACCTAATCAATGTGCCGGTTAACCACACACGCTCCATTAATCTATGGTAATTCTTGAGTTACCCTTTACCACACTTGTTAGTCAAAGTTAGTGTACCGGTTAATCACACACGCTCCACTAACGAATTGGCAAGGTACAAAGTGCAATTTCATGGACTAGCATCATTTTCACATTTTCCTAAAGTAACTAAGATTGGGAATTTATAAAAACATTTAGTTACTTTATAATATTCATTATACTTGTTAATGAAGAATTAATGTCCTATCCTACTCGTTCGGCTAATGACTCTCCACCAATCAAGGAAGCGATGGGTAAGAGTGGACACCCATTCAACCGCCATTTTATAGGTAGTTTCCTTATACCCCCTTAGAAATCGGCTTCGTGAATGAGGCCTAGTAACGGTAAGACTGACTCATCTTATACATATATATACATATTAATCTTTTAATATTATAATAGTATAAGGGTTGTATTTTATACTTTCAAAACAGTACAGTTTAGAATGTGACAACCCAAACCTTTTCAGTCAACGAAAGTCAAATCCCGTTAATAAAATTTCAAATTTTATTCCTTTTTGTCAAACTTGTAAGGGTTGAAAAACAACTTAGGTTATATAAATAAAACTTATATAAGTGTCGGGTCTAAAATTTTGCGAAAAATTAAGTTTTTCTTCCAAAATCAGCCATGTCTCGAGCAACTCGGTGTTCACGGCCGCAATCGTGTTCACGACCGTGAACCCTTCACGGCCGTAAACGGCTGGGTGGACCCGCACCACCGACCATGATCCCCCGCCTATATATACGTGACTCACCCTCATTTCTACATTTTTGGCTGAAGACACCATTTTCTCTCTCTAAAATCCCCCAACCGCAAACTCAAGATTTCCTCGTTTTCTTCCGAAAATCATCAAAATTCACATTTGGGTGTTATTTTGGAACCTCAAAAACGCATTTTTCATCAAAATCAGCAAACCCCTGTTGAAGGTTGTACAACTGTGAACCCTTCAAAGCTTCATATTTCACCAAGAACACCAAGAACAGACCGTGAACCCTTCAAGTGAACCGTTCACGGCCGAGAAAAGTTCACGTCCGAGAACAGTTGACGAACGTAATCCTTTCACGGCCGCAAACCACCCTACATCACGAATCTTGGCTGCAAACCCACTTTTCCATTTTGATCGAGTCTCGGTAACATTCCTAAACCGCAAAAAAGTGTTTTTCTAACATTTTAACTAATGGATTCGCTAATTTAAATACAAATATGTGTTATTTATTATTAGGATTTCGTTAACTTCAGGTACAACAACTCGAGGGTCCTTGTTTCTAGTCTCGTTGTCCAGCATATAGAAGCATACAACAGTGAGTTCATACCCCTACGCTTTTATTATTTTTAACGTTTTCACGGGGAGGATACAAGCTAAATACAAATAGTTTTTATGAACTTTATACATAGAAATTTCAAACAGGATTAAAACTTATGCAATTGATACAACCAAAAGTTACCACATTTTATAAAATGTTTAGATATCTTATCCCTTTTGTAAAATGATGAGCATAAGGGAACTTTTCAACTCACAATTATAATTGCATAGTTTTCAGAACGATACATGAACCGAGTACTTAACACACATGAAAAACTATAATAGGTATAGTTTGGGAATTCAATACACAGTTTTATCATTTCATGATTATACATTAACAATTATCTAAACTATGACAGATATAGTTTATGTTATACATTACAACTCTCTGAATACATGAGCAGCACACTAAATAATTATTTAAGTATAATTATTATTACTCTGTAAAGTATACATACGATTTCAAGCACAAGTGAACATTCCAACACTACACGTAAACTAGTTAATACAGGATTGTGAGACACTATTTCACTTTGTACCCTTCGGGGTACTGAACTAAATGCTAACACAATATAACTAGCGTCTCCTAGAGGGAGAGCGTGAGATTTATGAATAGATCTATTCTGGACTGACAATCCCACACCTAAACTGCTAGGTACTGTTAGGTAGGCATGCCTCAGGTGACAAATGTCATATATCCAACACTTGAAGAACGTCGTAAAGGTCACTAGGTCATATCAAGCATGGTTATGCGAACACACAATAGTATAAACTAACCATTTATTTACAGAAATTCATTCTTCAATTAGTTTTATTTTCATTAATGGAACTATCATACATTACAACTGGAGGATTTCAGGGAAATAGAATACATGGTTTTACTAGAAGTAATAAAATTACTATACATTTTGGGGGTAACCAGGGTTTTTCATACAGAACTCACCATATAATACAACTGGTAGTGATCAAGCATACAAACTAGCATTCTTTATATACTACAATAGGATACAGTAACAAACATTTATAGTTAATTCTATAATTTCTTAGTTTATGCATTTGGGTTATATATGAAGAATATCTGATAGACTATGGACTGTGTGGTTTCCACCTCATTTCCTGTTCCTTGCTTGGTTGTGGGCTTAGGGCAGATCCATATAATCAACTGTCTGTTTGATATTGGTTTATACATAACTAGTATGAATTAAGTGGTTAAAAGGAACTGGTATTATCACGCTTTTACTAAAGCAAATATTGGATTTTCTTGGAAACACACAAACATTTTAATGGATTCATCAACAGGTTTTTCATTACAAAAACATGCTTATGAACTTACCAGCTTTAATGCTAATACTCTTTTCAAAACCGCTTGTATTCTCAGGAAATCAGTAGACAGGTACTCCCGCAGACTTTTGAGAAGACGGAGCGTATAGAGTCACGTCTTTTATATTTTTCTATACTTTTGTTGTATACAAATTATGTATCAAACTGATGTAAATATTTTACTTATTCAATGTAATGGTTGTGTTTACTTTGAGTACTATGATGCAATTGTTGTAATACTATACATGACATCCTCCACCCGCGAATGTTTCCGTCGTTTCGATTTGGGTGTGAGACAGATTGGTATCAGGGTTGTTGTTTATAGTGAACTAAGTATACCGAACCTTACATGGTATACAACTATAAACACTAAAAAAGGGCCGAAACACTCTGAAACTAAAAGTATACTTTTAAAATTTAAGTATCTTACAAGAAGTATACAAGTATACATACATACTAGAAACCATATCATAGTAAGAACTACATAAAAGTATTTAGGACAAGTTGGGCACTACGGTTAAACCTGAGTAGTTATGTAATCATATGTGAGGCCAATATAACCTGATCAACTATATTTTCCGGAGATATGACCAACATGTGTTTGGGAGTGACTGTGGTGTTACGTAAGTCTAAAACTCACCAAATCCGATACTAAAGAAATATAGAGTTAAAATACTATAGGAGTATTTTATAATTCTAAAACACTACACAGAATTGTTACAAGTAGTACTAATCCTCTCAAATGAAAGACCTGCAATTCCTTATTTATGTTAGTAAACCTTTATTGTAGATCTCTGTTAACGCTATAGGATTAAGATATATCTTGTTCGAAAGTATCTGACTCATGATAAATTTAGAAGGCTTATCGTCATTTTCCCCTTGTATATTTTAGAAAAAGATGCCACCTAGGAACAGACTCAACAGAAAGAACAACGATCCTCCACCGCCGCCGCCTCCTCAGTTCGATCCTGTCATGTTCCAAGCAGCAGTTACAGCCGTTGTGGCTGCCACGATGTCGCAGATGAATCCTGGTGGCTCTGGCGGGTCGGGAAGTGGATCCAACCCCTGTAATCTTGATGGTGGCCAGGGACACCCGAAGGAGTGTTCCTACAAAGATTTTATGAACGCGAAACCCAAATCCTTCGATGGCAATAGAGGTGTCATTGCCCTAACGCGTTGGTTTGAGAAGATCGACTCAATTTTCAAAATTTGTGCGTGCCCCGAGGCAAGCAAGGTGAAGTTCACCGCCTGCACCTTCACCGATAGAGCACTGACTTGGTGGAATAGCTGAGTCAAATCCCTAACTCTACCGGTGGCCAATGCTATGAGTTGGGAAAGTTTGAAGGAACAGATGCTCGTCGAGTACTGCCCAAGGGGCGAGATGCAAAAGTTGGAGCACGAGCTCTGGAACCTGAAGACGAAAGGTTCCGACATTGCTGCATACACTGCTAGGTTCAATGTCCCAGGATGGTCACCCCGGAAAGCAAAAAGATTGAGAGGTACATGTGGGGATTGACACCCCCAACTCAAGGGAACGTCTTGGCTGCTAAACCTCTCACATTCGACAACGCCAAGTGCCTGGAGCGGAATCTGATAGATCACAGGGTTGATCATGAAACCACGACAATCGTTCCCGGACCACCAACGGCGAGTGGTGGTAAGAAAAAGTTTTGGAACAAGAGGAAGGTCCAGTCTTCGTAGGAGCCCTCCAAGAAACAACAAACAATGGCAGTCCATGCTGCAACTACTCCTGCTGTTGTTCCAACCGCCCAAGAACCTGCCAGTAGATATGCTGGTACTCTTTCCAAGTGCGACAAGTGCAAATTTCATCATCACAGACCATGCCGTGATTTAAAATGCAACAGCTGTGGCAAAAAAGGACATAACTCGTTATTGGAAGACTCCAACACAACTAGCCAATCAAGGTCCTAGAGCGAGAGTAGGCCACGCCCGCTATGGTTGTGGAGAGATCGGGCACTTCAAGTAAAATTGCCCCAAGGCAACAACAGTTGGTAATTCAGGCAGGGTTCTAGCTATGGGCCAGGAGGAAGCTGTCGTTGACCCGTCGTAGTTACGGGTACGTTCCTCCTCAACAACTCTTATACATGTATTCTTTTCGATAGTGGTGCGGAGAGAAGTTTTGTTAGACATGCATTTAAGCATCTACTCAAACATAAATCCCAACCTTTAACCAAAACATTCACCGTCGAGATGGCTAATGGAAAGAAATAGAGCACTAACGACGTATTCATAGGCTTTACCCTTACCCTAAACGACCATTCTTTTCCAATTGATCTCATGCCAGTTTCCATAAAAAGCTTCGATGTCATCATCGACATAGATTGGTTGAGCCCCAATCGTACTGATATCCTTTGTTATGAAAAAGTCATTCGTCTTAATCTGCCATCTGGCGAAGCCCTCATTATTTATGGTGAGAAACTCAGCTCAAGCCTTCGTATCATTTCATGCATCAAAGCCCAAAAATATTTGCGAAAGGAGTGTCATCCATTCCTATCCCATGTCGTTAATGAAAAACAGGAAGTGAAAGGCCTCGAGAGCATCCCTGAAGTCTGCAACTTTCCTGATGTCTTCCCCGAAGATCTTCCCGGAATCCCTCCCGAGCGCCAATTCGAGTTCTGAATCGACTTCATCTCCAGAGCTACCCTCGTAGCCAAATCCCCTTACCGTCTAGCATCGGCAGAAATACAAGAGTTATCCAGCCAGCTCAATGAACTACTTACCAAGGGATCCTTCGGACCAAGTTCTTCACCCTAGGGAGCCCCGGTCTGATTTGTGAAAAAGAAAGATGGGTCCTTTCGGATGTACACAGATTATCGCGAACTAAACAAGCTTACCATCAAAAACCGTTACCCCTACCCAGAATCGATAACCTCTTCGATCAACTCCAAGGAGCCAACTACTTCTCCAAGACAGACCTAAGATCAGGGTATCATCAGCTACTAGTCCTAGAGAGTGATGTTCTGAAAACAGCTTTCCGAACTCGGTATGGTCACTACGAGTTTGTGGTGATGCCCTTTGATCCTAACAACGAACCTGCGGTATTCATGGATCTGATGAATCGGGTGTGTTGCCAATTCCTAGACAAGTACGTGATAGTATTCATAGATGATATACTTGTCTACTCTCAGAGTGAGGAAGATCATAAACTGCATTTGAGACAAGTGTTGGGAACTCTAAGGGCGGAGAAATTATATGCAAAATTCTCAAAGTGTGAATTCTGGATCAGAAAAGTAACTTTCCTCGGTCACGTGGTTAGCGAAGAAGGCATACACGTGGACCCTTCCAAAATTAAAGCGATCGAGAATTGGTCAACACCGAAGACACCCACAGAAATCTGTCAATTCTTGGGTCTCGCTAGCTACTTTCGCATGTTTATCCATAATTTCTCCAGGATTGCTAAGCCTCTGACCGCCCGGACTCAGAAAGGTGTAACCTTTAGTTGGGAAGAAAATCAAGACACTGCATTCCAAACATTAAAGCATACCCTATGCAGCGCACCTATCTTGTCTCTTCCAGAAGGGACGGAGGACTTCGTGGTCTACTACGATGCATCCAATCAAGGGCGAGGTTGTGTGCTCATGCAGCGAGGAAAATTCATTGTGTATGCCTCGAGACATGTGAAAGCACACGAACTCAATTATACAACTCACGATATGGAGTTGGGAGCAGTGGTCTTCGCATTAAAGATTTGGAGACATTACCTTTATGGTACCAAGTGCACTATCTTCACCGACCATAAAATCCTATAGCATATCTTTGATCATAAGGAGCTCAACATGAGACAACGGCGATGGGTAGAGCTACTCAATAATTACGAGTGCGAAATTCGCTATCATCCGGGCAAGGCCAATGTAGTAGCGGACGCCCTTAGCCGGAAGGAATACTTAGGTCGTAAGGTGAAGGCACTAACCATGACAATCCATTCTCATCTGGCCACACAGATCAAAGAGGCTCAACTGGAAGCCTTGAAGCCAGATAATGTGGCAAATGTAGATTTGAGAGGAATGGACAAGAACTTCGAAATCAAGGGTGACGGGGTTCTTTATTTCATGGACCGGATCTGGACACCAAGGTTCGGTGGTTATAGAGATGTGGTCATGAATGAAGCCCACAAAACTCGATATTCCGTTCACCCAGGTTCGGATAAGATGTATCTAGATCTCAAAAAGCTATATTGGTGGCCAAACATGAAAGTAGAGATTGCTACCTTCGTAGGAAAGTGCCTAACTTGCGCTAAGGTGAAGGTGGAATATCAAAAGCCCTCAGGTCTACTTCAACAGCCAGAAATACCTGAGTGGAAGTGGGAACGAATCACTATGGACTTCATCACCAAACTGCCCAAGACCCCGAGTGGCCATGATTCTATCTGGGTAAGTATCGACAGATTGACTAAGTCTGCCCACTTCCTGCCAATCAAAGAAACATTCAATATGGAGAGACTGACCTGAATCTACATTCAATAAATAGTCCGTATGCATGGTGTGCCTGTGTCCATTATCTCTGATCGAGATAGCAGATTTACCTCGAGATTTTGGTAGTCACTGCAGAAGGCTTTTGGAACTAAGCTGGATATGAGCACAACTTACCATCCACAGACTGACCGGCAGAGTGAGAGGACCATTCAAACCCTAGAAGACATGCTGAGAGTGTGCGTTATCGACTTTAGTAAGTCGTGGGATACCCATTTGCAATTGGTCGAGTTCTCCTACAACAATAGATATCATACTAGTATTAAAGATGCGCTATTTGAAGCCCTTTATGGTCGTAAGTACAGATCCCCTCTGTGATGGGATGAGGTGGGTGACATGCATCTAGCCAAACGTCAAGTCCCTGATAGCACTCTCACGGGCCCATAAATCATCCGAGAAACCACAAAAAAGATCGTACAAATCCGAGAACGACTAAAGGCTTCAAGAGATAAACAAAAGAGCTACACCGACAAAAGACGAAAACCTTTGGAGTTCCAGGTCTCACCCTGGAAAGTCATGATACGCTTCGGAAAGCGTGGGAAGCTAAATCCGAGATACATTGGGCCTTTCGAGATCCTCACCAGGATCGGCCCTGTAGCTTACAAACTTCGTTTACCCCAAGTACTTAGAAACGTACATCCCGTTTTCCACGTGTCGAACCTCAAAAAGTGTCTATCCGACGAGACTCTTGTGATTCCACTCGATGAAATCGAGGTCAATGAGAGTCTTAACTTCGTGGAAGAGCCAGTCGAAATTATTGATAGGGAAGTCAAGCGAATGAAACAAAGTCGCATCCCGATAGTGAAGGTTCGCTGGAATGCCAAGTGGGGACCTGAATTCACTTGGGTGCGCGAAGACCATATGAAAAGGAAGTATCCACATCTCTTTGCCTAGTCCATAATTGTATTCGTTTAAGAATTTCAGGAAGAAATTTCCTCTATCCGGGGGATGATGTGCCAACCCGAACCTTTTCAGTCAACGAAAGTCAAATCACGTTAATAAAATTTCGAATTTTATTCCTTTTTGTCAAACTTGTAAGGGTTGAAAAACAACTTAGGTTATATAAACTAAATTTATATAAGTGTCGGGTCTAAATTTTGCAAAAAATCAAGTTTTTCTTCGAAAATCAGCCAAGTCTCGAGCAACTCGGTGTTCACGGCCGCAATCGTGTTCACGGCCGTGAGCCCTTCACGGCCGTGAACCCTTCACAGCCGTAAACGAATGGGTGGACCCCCACCGCCGACCATCAACCCCCGCCTATATATACGTGATTCACCCTCATTTCTACATTTTTGGCTGAAGACACCACCTTATCTCTCTAAAACCCCCCAACCGCAAACTCAAGATTTCCTCTTTTTCTTCCGAAAATCATTAAAAATCACCTTTGGGTTTTGTTGTGGAACCTCAATAATGCGTTTTTCATCAAAATCAACAAACCCCTGTTGAAGGGTGTACGACCGTGAACCCTTCAAATCTTCATATTTCACTAAGAACACCAAGAACAGACCGTGAACCCATCAAGTGAACCGTTCACGGCCGAGAACAGTTCACGGTCGTAATCCTTTCACAGCTGCAAACCACCCCACATCGCGAATCTTGGCTGCAAACCCACTTTTCGGTTTCGATCGAGTCTCAGTAACATTCCTAAACCGCAAACAAGTGTCTTTCTAACACTTTAGCAAATGGATTCGCTAATTTAAATACAAATATGTGTTATTTATTATTAGGATTTCGTTAACTTCGTGTACAACAACTCAAGGGTCCTCATTTCCAGTCTCGTTGTCCGGCACATACACGCATCCAACATTTAGTTCATACCCCTACGCTTTTAATATTTTTAACGTTTTCAGGGGAGGATACAAGCTAAATACAAATAGTTTTTATGAACTTTATACATAGAAATTTCAAACAGGATTAAAACTTATGCAATTGATACAACCAAAAGATTACCACATTTTATAAAATGTTTAGATATCTTATCCCTTTTGTAACATGCTGAGCATAAGGGAAGTTTTCAACTCACAATTATAATTGCATAGTTTTCAGAAAGATACATGAACCGAGTAATTAACACACATGCAAAACTATAATAGGTATAGTTTGGGAATTCAATACACAATTTTATTATTTCAGGATTATACATTAACAATCATTTAATCTATGACAGATATAGTTTATGGTATACATTACTACTTTCTGAATACATGAGCACCACACTAAATAATTATTTAAGTATAATTATTATTACTCTGTAAAGTATACATACGATTTCAAGCACAAGTGCACATTCCAACATTACACGTAAACTAGTTAACACATGATTGTGAGACACCACTTCACTTTGTACCCTTCGGGGTACTGAACTAAATCCTAACACATTATAACCAGAGTCTCCTGGAGGGAGAGCATGAGATTTGTGAATAGATCTATTCGGGACTGACAATCCCACATCTGAACTGCTAGCGACAGTTAGGCAGGCATGCCTCAGGTGACAAATGTCATATATCCGACACTTGAAGAATGTCGTAAAAGTCACTAGGTCATATAAAGCATGGTTATGCGAACTCACAATAGTATAAACTAACTATTTATTTACATAAATTCATTCTTCAAATAGTTTTATTTTCATTAATGGAACTATCATACATTACAACTGGAGGATTTCAGGGAAATTGAATACATGGTTTTACTATAAGTAATAAAATTAATATATATTCTAGGTGTAGCCAGGGTTTTTCATACAGAACTCACCATATAATACATCTGTTAGTAATCAAGCATACAAACTAGCATTCTTTATATACTACAATAGGATACAATAACAAACATTTATAGTTAATTCTATAATTTCTTAGTTTATGCATTTGGGTTATGTATGAAGAATATCCGATAGACTGTGGAATGTGTGGTTTCCGCCTCATTTCCTGTTCCTTGCTTGGTTGTGGGCTTAGGGCAGATCCACATAATCAACTGTCTGTTCGATATTGGTTTATACATAACTAGTATAAATTAAGTGCTTATAAAAGGAACTGGTATTATCACGCTTTTACTAAAGAAAATATTGGATTTTTTTGGAAACACACAAACATTTTCATGGATTCATCAACAGATTTTTCATTACAAAAACATGCTTATGAACTCACCAGCTTTAATGCTAATACTCTTTTCAAAACCGCTTGTATTCTCAGGAAATCAGTATACAGGTACTCCCATAGACTTTTGAGAAGACGAAGCGTATAGAGTCACATCTTTTATATTTTCCTATACTTTTGCTGTATACAAATTATGTACTAACAGATGTAAATATTTTACTTATTTAATGTGATGGTTGTGTTCACTTTGATTACTATGATGCAATTGTTGTGATACTATACATGATGTCCTCCATCCCCGAATGTTTCCGCCGTTTTGATTTGGGGGTGTGACATAGAATTTAATATTTTAAAATTAAAACTTTTAATCAAAATTTCAAATTCCAAAACTTGAGGGGAAATTTCGAAAGTTTTCAAAACTTCTAGATCAAATTTTAAATAATTAAACTAATCACATAATTTTGAACATTATATTAAAATTTGACCAAGATCTTTTAATTAGATGAGGATATTCATTACCATATCAGAAAATTCAAATTTAAACAGTTAAAATAATTTAAGGTAACAATCCTTATCTAATTTAGGGCTGAAATCCGAAAAATCTGCCAACAGACGAACCAACTCGTCGAGTCAGGGCATGGACTCGTCGAGTTGGTCCAACTCGTCGAGTTCATCAGAAAGATACCAAAAACGAATTTGATTAAGCTTTGAACAAATTACAATTGCATCATATATAACATATAAACACCCTAAGCTATGATACTACTGTTGGGTTATGAGCATTACAACATTCCTATGGTGCACATGCAACCCTATTTGCTTTGGATCTAGGTTTTTCTCAAGTTATACATTAAAATTAATTTTCAAAGAAAACCCCTAATCTAGCATACAAGAAAAACAAAATCTAGCTAATCATATTAGGGTTTAGAAGAATGTCTTTCTTGTTGATAGCTTGATTTGACCTTCAAGAGCTTAGTGCCTCAAGTTTTGCACCTCTAATGTAGTCACAAAGACCACTTAGAAAAGGATTAACAAGAGATAGGTGATGGTAGCTTATCGAATTCGGCTAGGGTTCTCTAAGAATGCATAGGGACGAAAACTATAAGCTAAGGGTTCCTTATATAGCTGAGCTGCTAGGGTTTTAGATGGAAACCCTAATTCTCTGCTTAAGCCTTAAGCAATCTATGGAATCCTTCTAGAAAGCCCCTTGTACGAAATGTCTATGGGCTTCCCATAGATTTCGTTCACTCCTTCCTTTAGGAGTCCATCAGCCCAACTTGCAACCATCAATGATTTGCAATATCAGTCCCCTTACTTTTAATCAGTCTCTTTTGATCACTAAATTAATTCCAAATTAATTTCTGATCAATACTAATTAAATAATATGATTTCTTAATTAATATATTATTCTTATAATATATTAATAAATCATCTATCAACCTCTTTCTCCATAATTCATCTTGTCAAGTTGTTATGGTGAAGGCAACCAAAAATGACCATGCTACTATGAAATGAAGTACATACCAATTATAGTTATGGACTTAAACACCTAATCCAAAACTTAGATCACTCTATTTGTGTCTAATAATGAATAATTATAGAAAAAAGTTTTGCAGAAGACGTGGACGAGTTTTTTATGAAAAGATTCTAGGTGGAAAAGTATTTACCAATGTATAGTGGTTTGAAAAGTATTTACAAAAAATAGAATTTTAATTATAAATATCTTTTTTAAATTTAAAAATAAGTAAAAATGATTGGATTCACCCAATCCCTCCATTTGTCATATCTCCTCATATTCTTCTTCTTCATCAAATCATTACTAGGATTCATCGTTTAACCGGATGAATCATGAGATGGAAGTTCCATAATGCAGCCTTACTTGAGGCACTAGCGGAACATCTTGCTGATGATGAACCTCACATCCCGTATAGTGACGAAGAATGTCGTGTTGGGTAATCTTGATGGGTTTGGCTGGGTCATGGGTACGGGTTGAAATGGTTCAATATAATCAGGAACTAGTCCAATGAAGGGTCTGGTTTAGTGAAGTTTCAGTAACATGGATTTAGTAGTCCTCTCTTTTTAGTTTTTGGCAAATAGTTTTCCTCCTTCTTAACATGTTAAATAGCAAAAGTAGAGTAGGGTATCTTTTAGTTGTAGTTGAACGTGTATATTTTCTATTTATATGAATGAGTAATACACAAAAAATTGTCCCACCTTGAGACCTTATGTTTAGATTTTTATGTGAATATTTGTGCATGTTTTATCTTGTGCAGTGCATGTTCCAACACTTGCTATCGGATCCCTTGGCTCATAACGTGGCTTAGTCGAAGAAAGCTTTATGATAATCTAATTAAGAGAAAGCAACAAATTCATGATCAATAGATAGCAAGTAGAAAGGTTAATCAAGTCGTAATTGGAAGAATGAAACATGTTGCAAGCAAACAATTTTGATCAAGAAAGAAAGAAAATAAGCAAGAAAGAAAGCAAAAGTGGAAGCAAGAAACATAATGATTTAGAGGATGACAACAAGACCCAAATGAGATTTTAGCAAGAATGGTTGATGGAAAAAAAATGCAGGAAAAGAAGTGATATGTGAGCAAGGGAGCTATTCTAACCATACATAAGTAGCAAGAATCACTAATCAAGAAAACAAGTAGCTAGTAGCTAGTAAAAATAAGCAAGAAGAAAAGAAGTAATGAAGAGATCCAAAGCAAGCAGCAAGCCGAAACATTTTTGTTTATCAGAAAAAAGATGTAGCAACAAAAGTTCGTTTTTTGTTAGAAAGCAAAATACAAAATACAACAAGATTAAAACAAGATGGTAAGACCGAACCTAGTTGCTTCGCATACAAGTTAACTAGCAAGAAATAAGATTTAACGTAAGAATACAAGACTGTTTGAATCAAACAAGAAAATAGAAAGTTTAGTAAGAGTAATATAAAAGAAATTTGTGTTCTTAAAGCAAGTAGAAAGATTGAATCACAATGATTCGGATAGAAATAGAAACAAGATCAAGATCATTAAGATTGTGGGGGTGAATGTTGGGAAATCTTGATGGGTTAAGTTGGGTCATGGGTACGGGTTCAAATGGGTCGATCTGGTTTCTTTATGTAGAAGTTAAATAATCAGGTCTTGGTCCAATGAAGGACCTGGTTCGGTGGAGTTTTAGTAATGTGGACTTAGTAGTCCTATGTTTGAGGTTTTAAGTTGATAATTTTCCTTCTTTTTAGCATGTTAAATATTATAAATTGAGTATGGTTTATCTTCTAGTTGTACTTGAATGTGTATATTTTCTGTTTATATGAATGGGTAATACACATAAAATTGTACCACCTTGAGACCTTATATTCATATTTTTTGTGAATATTTGTACGTGTTTGATCTTGTGCAGAGCATGTTCCAATATGTCCTCCATATATGGTTGGTGAACTCATCCTTCTATTTGTGCTAAATACCGACGGAGCTACTCCTTCGATCTCCACACACCACCGGGCAATAAGAATACCACAAAAGAAATCAACCCTACATATCTCTAGTCAAACGCCCAACTAAGAGGAGTAGCAAACATGTTAAAGTCAAAAATGGTTTAAAATAAGTCAAACGACATACTATCTTTCACTACCGCAATGAAAATACTTCCTCATTGCCGCTTCGTGGTAAAATCTCATTGTTAGACAGGAGTAAATACTGGAAACCTATAGTCATGTAAATTTGATACATTTGGAAATTGAATCAAACCCACAATTGAGTTCCTCTAGACGAAAGTAAACAAATGCATTAAATGGTTGAGCTTGGATGAAATGAAAGTTTGTTATGGTGTAGATCGAGAATTCAGGAGCGAAGCGATCGAGTCTCTAGCCTTCACATGATTTATATATTCGCTGGAAACATTATTCCTGGTGGTATTTTGCTAGAAGAGTCGAATAAGACAGATGGGTATGGGCAACGCCATACGGCGTTAAGCTGATTTAGCATCGCCATAACATACGTACACCACCCCCCTCCCGTTATCAGCCGTTATGTGATCACGCGTTGTCATGGTAACGGATGGTACCGTGTAATTTTCGACCGTTGCTCATTTTTCACTCGTTTAAAAACGGATATTGTCGTTCAAAAATGGTAACTTGAAAAAAAAATTACTAATTAATTTTTTTACACAATATATATATATATATATATAAATATATATATATATATATATATATATATATATATATATATATATATATATATATATAGGGGAGCGTTCAATCGAGAACATTTCTTATCGCGTGAACATTTGAGAACAAATTTTGACCACAAAATTTTTTTTAATTAAAATTATAAAATAGTATTCATATAAATCAAAAAATAGTTACAAACAATTAAAAAACTCACTAATACCATTCACCACCCAACCAACACCACCCACCGACCATCACTACCCACCACCCACTACCACCCACCACTACCACCACCCACTACTACCACAACCACCACCCACCACCACCACCCACCTCCACCACCCATCACTATCCACCACCTCCAACCACCACCTACCACCCATCAATAACCACCACCCATCACTAAACACCACTCGCCACCACCACCACCCACCCACCACAACCACCACCGACTACCCACCACCCACCACCACCCACCTCCACCACCCATCACCACCACCCACCAAAACCACCACAAAACACCACCCGTCACCACCATCCACCAATCACCATCACCCGTTGACCACTACCTACCATCACCACCCGCCTCCACCACCCAACACCACCCCCACCCACCCACTCACCCACCACCGCCCATTACCACCCACCTACACCACCCATTACCACCACCCATCACAACCACCCGCACCCACCACCCACCAAGACCACACCACCTACCACCATCTCCACTACCCTCCTCCATCACCCATCACTACCACACGTCACCACCACCCCCAAAAACCACTACCCACCACCATCACCACCACCCGTCAACGCCACCCACTACCCCCCACCACCACCACCCGAAACCAACACCAACACTCCTACCCACCACCACCACATGTGATTATATATATATATATATATATATATATATATATATATATATATATGATTTATATGGATACGATTCGTTTTTGTCTAAATAAATCATATGTGATTAGATACTTGTAATCATATATGATTAAATACATGAGAATAACAAAAATGTATATTACCCACATAAATCACATGTGATTAGACATATATAATCACAACTGATTATATGTTTTAATCACATATGATTTATGTGAACAACATGCATTTTGGCATTGTTGATTCGTTAGTTGTTCTCTTATATTTAATCACATGTGATTATATGTATGATGTATCTAATCACATATGATTTATATTGACATGATTCATTTTCACATTTTCTCTTCAATAAAATTTTGTATGTATTTAATCACATGTGATTTATGTGGACAATATTTATTTTTGCATCGATTCAATAATTTTTCTCATGTATTTAATCATACATGATTAATGTGGACAAGATTCGTTTTTGTTCATAAAAGTCATATGTGATTAAATGCATATAATCACATGTGATTATACAAAAAAAAAAAAAAAAACTATTGGATCGAGAAAGCGTGAACGAATTTTGTCCACATAAATCTGTTGTGATTAGATACGTATAATCACATATAATTTATGTGGACAATATTCATTTCTCATTTTCAATTCAATAGTTGGTCTCGTGTATTTACTCACATGTGATTATATGTATTTAATCACATATGATTTATATGGACAATATTCATTTTCACGTTTTCGACTCAATATTTAGTCTCATGTATTTAATCACATGTGATTATATGTATTTAATCAGATATGATTTATGTAGGAAAAAAATATTTTCGCGTTCTTGATTCAATAATTGTTCTCATCTATATGATCACATATAATTAAATGTATCTAATCACATAGGATTTATATGGAAAAAATTCACTTTCGAGTTTTATATTCAATAATTTTCTCACGTATTTAATCACATGTGATTATAAATATCTAATCATATGTGATTTATATGGACAAAATTGAATCGATCTTGTCTATATAAATCATATGTGATTAGATAGATATAATAACATATTATTAAGTATACGAGAACAACTATTGAGTCGAGAACACGAAAATGAATATTGTCCACATAAATCATATATCATTAGATACATATAATCATATTTGATTATATCTATTTAATCACATATGATTAATGTGGTAAAAGAACAACTATTTAATCAAGAATACAAAAATAAATCATGTCTACATAAATCATATGTGATTAGATACATATAAGCACATGTGTATTTAGTCACAGGTGATTATATGTATTTAATCTCATGTGATTTATGTGGAAAATATTCATTTTCGCGTTAAAATGGACAAAAAACAATTATTGAATTGAGAACGTGAAAATGAATCTTTTCCACATAAATCATATGTGATTAGATACATATAATCACATGTGATTAAATGTTATTAGATATATTTAATCGTATATGTCATTATCGCGTTCTCCATTCAATAATTATTTTTTTGTCAACTTTAATCATATGTGATTATATACATAAAATCACATGTGATTATATGTATCCAGTCACATATGACTTATATGAACGATATTCATTTTTGAGTTTTTCTTTCAATAATGTTTCTCATATATTTAATCATATGTGATTATAAATATTTAATTACACGTCCACCACCCATCAACCACACAACCATTACCCACCACCCTTCACCAATACTACCACATACTATCCTTCACCAACCACCACCACCCAAACACTTATCATGCATGACACTTATCACCCACCACCCACCACCACCCACCCCACCCACCACCACCACCCCATCACCACCCATCTCCACCACCACCACCACCACCATATGTGATTAAATTAATATAATCACATATATCATATATGATTATATGTATTTAGTCACATAAATTACATATTATTAAATAAATATAATCACATATGATTATATATATATAATCACATATGATTTATATAGACAAGATTAGTTTTTGTCTAAATAAACCATATATGATTAGATAATATAACCAGATGTGATTAAATAAACGAGAATAACGAAAATGAATCTTATCCATATAAGCCATATGTGATTAAATTTATATAATCACATGTGATTATATGTTTTAATCACATATGATTTTTGTGAACAATATGCATTTCCGCGTTTTCGATTTGTTATTTCGTCTCGTGTATATAATCAAATGTGATTATATGCATTTAATCACATATGTTTTATATAAACAAGATTCGTTTTCACATTCTTCGTTCAATAGTTGTTCTCATATATAATCACATGTGATTATACGTATATAATCACATATGATTTACATAGATAAAATTTATTTTCATATTTTTGATTTATTAATTTTTCTCATGTATTTAATCACATGTGATTATATGTATTAAATTACATATGATTAATGTGGACAAAGAACAACTATGAATCGAGAACGCGAAAACGAGTCTTGTGCACATAAATCATATATGATTAAATACATGACAACAACTATTGAATCGATAAGACGAAAACGAATCTTATCCATATAAATTATATGTGATTATATAAATATAATCAAATATGATTAAATATAAAATAACAACTATTAAATCGAAAATGCGAAAATGAATATTGTTAATACAAATGATATGTGATTAGATACATATAATCGTATGCAATTAGATACATATAATAATGTGTAATTATGTTAATTTAATCATATGTAATTTATGTAGACAATATTAATTTTCGTGTTCTCTATTTAATTGTTGTTCTCGAGTATTTAATCACATGTGATTATAAGTATTTAATCACAAAAGTGTAAGTCCCTTGAAAGAAGGATCTTCACCAGTGATCAATCAAGCATAAGAAATGGAGTAGAAGATGGAATGAAACTTGAGCTTGCATACAATTCACACAAGGAAATGTCTGATACAACTCAAGTACCGAAAACTGAAAAATGAACAACTCATGGATCTGACAGCCTGACATCCTATATATACCCACAATGACCAAAAACAGTTTTCTGTCAACAGACCGAAAACTGGTTTTCGGTCACACCTTAACCGAAAGCTTCCTAGACCGAAAACATCAAACATATACAAAAGATTCCAAAATACAAAGACAATTGCCCTAACTCATCTATACATTTGATGCCTAGCCCAAACCATATATCTTGGCCCTTCAATCACCCCCTTGGTTTGGGGCTAGCATGATTCAGTCTTTGTCAACCACCAGCACATCTGACTTTCCCATAGCTCCATTCCACATCTCCTTTTGAATGATATCAGCAACCATGGCAGTGTACTCCTTAGCAGCAGACTCAAAAAGGTCTTCAGCCACCTTGATCTGATGATGAGAAAGCTGATGTATATCCCACCTTCCAAATTGTAGCAGGTCCCTCTTCTCATATAAACGAATACATACATGCTCAAGTTTGATGACAGCGGAAGCTGTAGTTTCATCAAACACCCAGTATTGCATAGATTTAAGAGATCCATCTGGATGGTTCTGAAGGATAGGGATCTGCTTTACTTGATTAGTTGCAGGCCACATTACAGATCGAAGGGGCTGATTGGTTTTGGGTTCAATGACACTCGGGTATATCTTGATAATAGACTCTGCAGTCTTCATTGAAGGAAAGCCCTTAGCCACTTGATCTTCCAAAAATAACTTGAATTGAGTCGCCTTGGGGTCATTTGATGGATTAGCAAAAGGAGCCTTAGACAACTCCGTAAGATCAATCCTGGTCCAGGAGTGGAAGTCGTGAGCATTTTTTATACAGTTCGGTATTTCCACTCTTCCTTCTCACGATCCACATGTTCATGATGTTGTGGAATCCCCATGAGATGATCCCAGACCTATCACCATATACGTCCCTGAAGAGATGTTCTCCAAGATCTGTAACGGTGATGTTTGGTTGATCCCCGGGAGCATTTTGATCCGAGCTCCTCTTGAATAAGAGTTGACCCTTTTCAGCAGACTTGGCTTGTTTAGCACGTTTTAAAGCCACGACGTTTGGAGCCTGCGCTGGTTCTTTGTCAAATCGATCGACAATGGTAGTTGTTCTTGTAGGAGGTGGAGCCACGGGAGCGTCTTGATTGGGAAAATAGACTCTTGGCTCATCAACAGATGACTTGAATTTATCGCCAAGTTCTTCTTCCAGCTTCTTCTTCAGATCATAATAGCTGGCAGTCAACAAACCAAAATGTGTCTGAAGATCGGTGATCTGTTTTGTCTTCAGAGCTTTATCTGCTTCGAGATCATCGGTGCGAGTGATAAGCTGAGCATTGGTGGCCTCAAGATCAGCAATACGAGACTCGTGCTGACTGATCATGAGGTCTTTCTCAATGAGTTTCTGGTTCAACACACCAATCTCCTTTCTCAGCTCCGGCACTGAGACATCATCATCTCCAGATATACTCTCCTCAAATGATATTCCTTTTCCGCGGGAGGAGTGAGTTGGACTTAAATTCTAGGCCAGATGTATGGCTAACCTCTCAGAGGCAGCATCATGATAAGGCCTTGGAGGAGACAAACTCAGGTCAGCAGATGAACCACCAGGTGCATTAGTAGAACTGGGGCCTTCTTGAATGGGAACAGATCAGGAAGGGGCAACAGTTGTAGATGGAGGAGTTTCTGTGGTTTGAGTTGGGTCAGGAAAAATTACTCCCACCCTTGGATCAATTCTGCGTCTTTTCATCGGGGGCTGGGAGGTCAGGATTGTCTGGGTATCACTTGTAATTGGCTCGGATGTAGGAACCACATTATCAAGGGGAGGAATCCCTGATGATGTGTCCTTTTGAGTTGAAGAATCAGCCGCTTGAACGATAACCGGAGGCTCAACTTCTCGATCGTCATCTTTCTCCCTTATCTCCGGTGTTTGATTGGCACCATCATCGATATCGTTGAGGAAGTCATCGAGCTTTTCATTTGACAAAGGGTGCTCAAGTCCAGTAAACTACATCGAAACATCATCTTCGTCGTAACCGGATAAATCAAGATCTTCATATTCATCCTCTCCTCCTTCACTGAAATCACTTTGAACTATCACATCTTCAAGATCATGATCTTCAGCAACAATGGTGGATGGAGTAACAGTTTCTTCCTCATGGTCTGATGTAACGATAACATCGTCATTCACATTTGCATGTGCTGACGATGTTTGATCAGTTGACATTTCATCAGACGAGCCATGGGATTCTGAAGATTCTGACAGCTCAGCAAAATTTCCAAATTTTACAAGAGGGTACTTTCCGTGAAACATTATTTTCCCTTTACGGTTCTGCTTGATGAGGCTCACAGTGTTTGGTCCGAAGGCTTTCAAGTCAATTGTTTCTCCTGTCTTGACCAGATCGGGAAATAGGTTGTTGATGAAGATTTGAATAAATCTTGGATAGAGCAGGTATTGATCCTTCGACTTCTTGTTCGCATTAGAAATCATCTCCTCCAAGATAAACCTTGAGAAGTTGAAGTCAATCCCGGCAGCCAATGCAACGATCGCCTGAGTATTTCTCGAGGATATTTCGTCTGCACCACCCTTTCTCATAGATACACAGTTGACACAAATGTGGGCTAGAAACCTCCAGTAAGGAGGTAACAGCTTCTTCAGGGTAGGTGGAAAGACTCCTTCGTATCCCATCTTCTCGAGATACTCATCAACCAGTCTCAGATCTATATCAGTCGGGAAGGTAGCTTTGTCATCAATCTTCAAGATATCTCTGATGACTTGCTCAGAGATAACAACTTTGCATCCTCTGACAGAAGCTTCAATTGTCGTTGATCCATTTTCTCCATTCTTCACACTTGCAGATCTCCAAAATTCGTTGATCAGATTAAGATAAATGACTGGATTCCAGGTTAGTGCAGTGAAGATGCAACATTCCCTTAGCCCGTGCATCATTGATTTGAATTCGTTTGTGTGCTACTGGAGGATCATCAAGAAGAATGGACACG
The DNA here is from genome assembly GCF_052849685.1 of Lactuca virosa. Lineage (NCBI taxonomy): Eukaryota > Viridiplantae > Streptophyta > Magnoliopsida > Asterales > Asteraceae > Lactuca > Lactuca virosa. The sequence goes on from NC_136430.1 coordinate 189,762,207, forward strand.
TTGTGACTTTCTGCAACTTTGAGACTTGCCATTTTATCTGCACAAAACAAACCAGGTGAGAAAACATTTGATTATAACAAATTAAAATTATTTTCTCAATTATGTCAATTAATTTTGGCCATTTTAATTGAATTTTATTAGTCAAACATGGGTTTTCGGTCAAGGCAGTTAGACCGAAAACTCATCGACCGAACACAGTGAAGACCGAAAGCCACATTGGACCGAAAATAGTTTCGACCGAAAGCCGTCCAAGCCGGCTTGACCGAAAACGGCTCGGCTCGACCGAAAGCCGGTTTTCGGCCGAAAGCTTGGTCCGAAAGCCGATGGACCGAAAGCTCGCCGACAGTTCTTGTTTTCGCGATTTAGCCACGATTTCACGGTCGATTCTTAATAAAAACTACATGGCTGGGGTCGGAATCTTCATACCTTCAAGAAAATCAAGTCAATTCAAGAAAATAACACAAAAAGTCTGAAACAACACACCACCAGAAACAAAAACATTAGTGTTTGAATTTAACACAGAATCATCACAAAATTCAACACCAAATTTAGACACAGAGTTATTCGACTCAGACTTTTCAGCTTCTGGCTCCCCCTGAACTACTGACATATCTGCACTTGAGGTAGAAATGTTAGTATCCAAAATTTTATCATTTGAGCATGTTGCTTGTTCAGAAGCAGGCTTTCCATAAACTAAGAAAGGTTCTCTATCAATCTTATCTTGAGATAGAGGAATGACATTATAAGTATGATTGAATGGAGGAGGAACACTCTCAAAACCTAATCCTACTTTCTTTTGGTTTCCACATGTAATGTCCTTCCACTGCATCTGTCCCTCTATCATTTTTGCAACTACTTCACTTGACCCATCGAATTTATTAAAAATAAATTCAGTATTTTCAAGACGATTTTTCAATGAATCAAGTTCAGCGGTCACAGCAGTAAATTTTCTTTTGAGATGATCATAGTTCTCGCATTTGTTGCTGTAATCCTCTTGTAATTTCTTAAAGTCGTTTGTTTTACTCTCTAATTGTGTTTTTAAAGGCTTTTGATTTTTTCTAAGTGTGTAACCCTCATACTTAAGGTCCTCGTTCTCTCTCTTGATTAATTCAATTTGGTCACGTAAGAATTTAACAGTCTTAATGCAAGATTGAGAGCAACCAAGTTCACTGACCTCGGGTTTGGCTGGCTCAGGAGTAGTTTGCACCATGAACGCGAACTGAAGATTCATCATCTCTTCTTCTGGGTCTCTCTCTACTTCTTCCTCCACACCATCCTTGATCTGGGCAAGATGTGCATTTTCAGGTCCTGAAATATTCAGAGCCTGAATTTGATCTTCCCAATCAAAGGATTGGGCCACCATTGCCAAGTTAGCAGTCTAATTGCTTGAAGAAGATCCCTTGTTGACATAGGTCACCGGCACCATGGTTCGATCAGAATTCTCTCTTCGGTCTGGCTTTGGACACTCCCTTGCAAAATGCCCAGGCTCATGACAATTGTAGCACCGCAGCTTCCCTTTGTTGAACCCCACTTTCTTGTCAGATTTCACACTCCAATTGTTCTTTCCGGTCTTCTTGGAAAACTGCTTTGCCCTAAAAACAGCCATGGCCATTTGCCAGGTGATGTCCATCTCCTCTACATCCTCTGGATGGATCTGGTCTAGGTCAGCAAAAGATAGTTGTGGGGAAAGCTCTCCGGCCACAAAAGCGTTGTAACAGTTCACCAGACCAGTGGCGAGGGCCAGATTTTCTTCCTTCTCTTTCAATGATGAAGCTTGAGAACTGAATCCATGAGATTGAACGGGTGCAGCTGTGGATGAACCAACACTAGAACCAACTTGTTGAGATAAAGTTTGAGGTTGAGGAACTTGAATGTGTTGCATTTGAGGGATCACGTATGAGGTAGGATGATGAGTCACATAGGGTTGAACTTGTGAAACATGAGAAACTGAAGGAGCTTGAGGGGTTGAAAAGCTTGAGAAAGCTGTGTTGTTGGTCGTTTGAATCCCAAGATTTGCTGTGGAGTATGAATTGACATGGTTAATCTCCCTCTGCTTGTCATCGAGATCGCAAGCCTTAATGATTGCCATTGTTTCTGCCAAACTCAAACGGTTCAAATCTTTGGTCTTTTTAATCACTGAGACATTCATATCCCAAGATTTTGGCAGAGAGTTTAGCAGCTTCTTGTTGATCTCAGATCTTGTAACCATAACACCAGCAGAGCTCATTTCTGTGGTAAGTATAATAAACCTTTGCAACTGATTCTCAAGAGTTTCTCCCAAGACATGGTTAAACATGTTGAACTTTTGTCGCAGAATGTCTTGGCGACTCTGTTTCATGTCTTCATTGCCTTCATAGACTTCAATCAGTGCTTCCCATAAGGCCTTTGTTGAAGTGTACTCACGGAAACCTTGAGCAATTTCCGGAGATAATGCCATGGTAAGTGTAGCAAGAGCCTTTTCCTGTTCCTCGACTCTTTCAAAATCATCATCAGTGTAGTTCTCAACTTGCTTATCCATTACTGTGCCATCTTCCAATGTTGTTGTGATGCGGATTGGACCTCTCAGAATGCTTCGCCAAATCTTGAAATCTTTCATTTTGATGTACTTTTCAATCCGATATTTCCATTCTGGAAATCCTTCCGCGGATAACCGTCTGGGAATTCGAGAAGTGGTTCCCATAATTGCATCCAATTCATGGTGAGCTGACATGCTTTGAGATTCCATATTTTTAATTTTTGTTGTTTTTGTTTTTGTTTTTTTTTTTTTAATTTTTTTAATAAAAATTAACTTGAAAAACAAATCAAAAGATCAAATAGAATGGGTTTTCGATTGAGGAGTGTGACCGAAAATCAAAGAATTCAGTATGATGAAAGGATAAGGTTTTCGGTTGAGAGATGATGACCGAAAACAATGAATTCGGTTGAAAGAGGGTTTTCGGTTTAGGGTGATAAAGGGGGTTTTCGGTTTATGAAGATTAAGAGATTTCGGTTTATGAGTGGTGTTCGGTTTCTGAAGATTGAGAGGTTTTCGGTTGAAGAACAGTTTTCGGTTGATGAAGATTCAAAGGTTTTCGATTGAAGAACAGTTTTCGGTTGATGAAGATTCAAAGGTTTTCGGTTGAAGAACAGTTTTCGGTTGATGAAGATTCAAAGGTTTTCAGTTGAAGAACAGTTTTCGGTTGATGAAGATTTAAACCGAAAACTAACAAATTTCAATGAAAAACTTGGTTTTCTGATACGACTCTGATTTCCACGCAATGAGAATACCAAATGAAGCTTCAAAACACACTGGATCTGACAAAAATTGGTTGAATATATGTTTTCGGTTTATGAAGATCCAACCGAAAACAGTGAGAATTCAATGAAAAACTGATTTCCATGCAGATTTCAATTCCACACGATGTAGTTTCTGATCTGATCTTCAAAACACTAGCAAACAGAAGGTTTCTAGACACCGAAAACGTGAAGAACAAAGCTGTGAAAAATCGAAAAGCTGAAGAACACACTTGATTGACACCAGATTTGCTCTGATACCAATTGTAAGACCCTTGAAAGAAGGATCTTCACCAGTGATCAATCAAGCATAAGAAATAAAGAAGAAATGGAGTAGAAGATGGAATGAAACTTGAGCTTGCATACAATTCACACAAGGAAATATCTGATACAACTCAAGGACCGAAAACTGCAAAATTAACAACTCATGGATCTGACAGCCTGACATCCTATATATACCCACAAGGACCGAAAACAGTTTTCTGTCAGCAGACCGAAAACTGGTTTTCGGTCACACCTTAACCGAAAGCTTCCTAGACCGAAAATATCAAACATATACAAAAGACTCCAAAATACAAAGACAAATGCCTTAACTCATCTATACATTTGATGCCTAGCCCAAACCATATATATTGGCCATTCAAAAAGATTTATATGGACATGATTTATTTTTGTGTTCTTGATTCAATAGTTGTTCTCGTATATATAATCATATATGATTATATTTATCTAATCACATATGATTTATATGGATAATATTTGTTTTCACATTTTCGATTTAATAATTTTTCTCATGTATTAAATCATATGTGATTATATATATATATATATATATATATATATATATATATAATCACATATGATTAATGAGGATAAATAACTACTATTGAACCGAGAACACGAAAACAAATCTTGTGCACATAAATCATATGTGATTTTATAAACGAAACAACTATTGAATCGAGAAGGCAAAAAATGAATATTTTTGCAACCGACTTCAATTATCGTAGCGAGCATATGCCAAAACGACGTCATTTTACATTTTTTTTAAATCACATGCTATCGACATTTTTGTACTAGCAAAAATTTTGGTTGATTTTGGTATATTTAAAATGTTCAACTCTTTAAAAAACTATTTATAAGATTAATTTAATTAGTTATTTTCTCAAAAGCAAATTTTTAAAATTTATTAAAAATGTTTAAGAGTACCTTTTTGCTACTCTTTGTACGTTGCTTTGAATCCTTTCGTTGATATCACCAAATATAGCACCTAACACGCCACCACATGTCAATGTCAGACATGTTATCTTTCCAAGAACCAAAAGTTTCTTTATAATTATTTATTATGAACATAAAATGTACTAAAACATTATAAACATAAAAATGAAAATCATGTACCAGATTTTAGCCTCACACCATCATAACCCTCAGTTTTCCTTTATCCTCTTCCCTCTGTGCCTCTCAATCAGTTTCAGAAGATCATCCGACATTGAATTCCAACCATGAGTCGATTCAACAAACTTGACATCATCGATTACTATTTGAATAATCCACTATTTCCCCCCATTTCCAAAACCGTTTGCGTTTCTAAACCATACTTTCCCCATTGATCTAGCCGTCGATCTCTTAAAGCATACTTTCCCTTCATATCTCTATTTGATGACCTCGACATCGTCGATATGATTCACGTCGAGAGGAGGACGTCGTTCGACACCTTTACAACTCGAAATCTCATCACCAGGTGCCGATCCACACTAACAAAATTGTACATTCGGTCACTTTCCGACCGCGTCTCTAGTCTCGAGTGAGGGTTTGATCTTGTGAACGACGAGAAGGTCAAGTCCGATCGGAAGTACACTTGGATGGAGGAGAGCAACAGTCTGAGGAGGACGGTTTAGATCGGAATGAAGATTGAGATCGAGAAACAGTTGTCTTCTACTTTATCAACATTCGTTGTATATTTGGTAGTTTTTTCTTCAAATCCGGTTAATGTCTGGTGGTTAGTGAAATTATATCGGGAAATCTTTCCGGTTAGAAAAAGAATCGGAGGGATATTCCACAGTCGGAGGAATAGAGATGGAGGTAGTAGATCTGGAGTGAAAACGAGATTGTGTGGTTGTTCCGTTTCCAGATTTTAGGCGGCGATCGGTAGTTCAGGCGACTATCTGTTTGTTTCGACGGTGGTCCAAAAGAAGAAAGGGATTTGTATGTTGGTGGGGAAGGTCGGTTGGGGTATGTAGGGTAGGATATTTTTATTCATTTAGAAATAAATTATGAATTTTTTAATAAATTAAAATTTGTGGATGAGAATTGTTCTCATTTGTTCTGGTTCTATTTGAATATATATATATATATATATATATATATATATATATATATATATATATATATATATATATATATATATATATATATATATATATATATATATAGGACACATGCCAACTTTCTACAACTTCTATATGACACGTGACAAGTTCCTACAGCTTCTATAAATTTTTTCCCGCTCAAATTTTAGATCCCAGTCAATAACTAATTCTTGATCTGATATCCTATAAATCAACAAATAGATTTGAATTTTATAGCAAAAAATTAGGATTTGTAATCACATCCAAATTAAAATCCATGGGTAGAGTTTTTGTTCGTCATTCTCAATGAAGTTAATCACATTCCTATTTTCCTTCTCCATTCTCTCTCTCTCTCTCTCTCTCTCTCTCTCTCTCTTTTCATCAGAAACCTTTTTTTCTCTTCAGTTAATGTAAAAAAATCATTATGGAGATGTCGAATCAGTGGCTGATTTTCGTGGGTTCAAACTGAAACAACAAGATTAGGGTTATATGTTACAGGGAAAGTAAGCGTTTTGTAATTGTGTTGCTATTTTTTTAATCGGTGTGCCTCTGTTTGTTTTTCTCTTATCTTCCTCTTTATAGTCCGACGAGCACACTGTTTGGGCCGACATTGCCTCCCTTTTCAATTCGGTTTGTAATGGTAACAATCCACATCTTTATCAATGGTATTCATTTTCTATTTCTTGTATGTTGCCTATTTAAGCTTTAAGTGTTTGTCTTCTGTTTTCGAGTTTGAAATCAAACATAGGGTACGATTTTGATAGGTTTCGGCAATTTGTGCAATAGAGGTGTTTTGGAAAGAGGACATCAAGGTAAGGTTTAATTCCGGTTCTTATAGATATTAAGACATAACTTATTTTCTTAATGTCAACTTTCTAAGTATCATGAAATCTTTTATTTCCTTATATTTTTTTATTTCGATTTGTCAGTCTATTCAATAGATTAAGGAATCGCTTGGAATTTAATTTTCTTTGTATTTTTTTAATTTTTCTCTTTTCCTGTCTATCATGTCTATAAGATGAAAAGTGGTGAGCCACTTGATGGTTGTGTAATATATTGGCGTTAGGTATCCCTTCATTATGCTTTAACTATCAAATCAGTTGTGAGATTATTCAAGCTTCTACATGAGGAAGCCATTGAGTACAATAAGCTTGGAGTGTAGGATAATCTGGTTCAGACCTGCAGAATGTGTTCTACATGTGTGTTTGTAATATGCTTAAATAAAGTGTTAAAAACTCACACAATATATATTTATGTTCATTATTTCACTAAATGTTATTTTCACTTTGAACACCCACTAAATGGAAAAGGAAAAGAAAGAGTTTATCGAGTCTGAATATTACATCATCCGATTGGTTTACATCAAATTATTTGTTCTTGTGATCCCGTCAACACATCTTATTTTGTTGATTTGATACTAACTTTTTTTTTATAATTTCAGAATGACCATAAAAAATGTTGGCTCATCTGATGTGTTTTCATTGGTCTCAAGATTTTCTACTACTTTTATTATACCAGCAATCTGTTCTCATCTAACTCTTTGTGGATCAAAATTACATTTTGACAAAACCCTTGAGATGGTGATGTTATAAAAAAATTAATATTTTAATTTTCGTTTTGCAAAACAAACAAACTAGAATTCGTTCCATAGAATCATGAATCATGAATCAAACAAACCGAACACTAACTATTTGTATAATATCCTTCATTTACTTTTCCTATTTCATCATTGTGTATTGTTGTTGCGTGGGTCACATTTTGCAAACTAGACACTAACTTATTGCATATAATCATTTTTTAATTAAAAATTTATAGTATCCTTCTTTTACTCTTCCTATTGCAGTAATGTGTGTGAGTGACATCTTACTTCGTATTGTAACATCTTCATATTATCATATAGTAATTTTGTTTTTTATCGCCAAACCTTTATTAAACGGCTAAATTATCATATTTTCCCAACCTAAACTTTAAATATCATATTTGTCATTCTTAATGTTTTAAAATATCACATTTTCCCATATCTATTTTTTAAATAGCTTTTATTATTTAATATTCCTTTTTACATATTAAAATTATAACGCTAAAGAAAATAAGTAAATGAACCATAATATCCTTTTGTGTAAATCGCACGAATCTTTCAATTGAGGTTTTATTTGCTCTGGTCCTCTTCGTCCTCTTCATAAGCAGAACTTTTTATGCTCACAAATAGATGCTCAGGTGGTTGAATTAGTGTCAATCATAAAGGTTAACAACAACCGTCATGAAAATTTACCTAATTATGTAATTTATTTATTAAAAGCACGATGCCTTAAGATTTTGTTCAAGAACAAGCATGCCCAAAGTTATCCAGCTCTTATGTATAACGTTTCATCTGACTGATCTTTCTTTACTTAAATATGTTTCCCAAATCAAACAAACGTTTTCAACTATCTGTTTATAAGTTGGGATCATAAAAAGTTAAAAACAGATTACCATTATCACACAAAAATCCATTTAAAGAAGTCCTAAGAAATTTAACATACGGGTTCAGATGCTTTCGGAGGCACAGGGAGACTAATTTTTGTAGCGGGCATGTTGGTCTTTGTGAAACATGTCTGAGATTTCTTTTTATTTGATGGGGTACAACTTTCAGAAGGTTTTTGAAATTGTGTAGGGCTTTGTTTTCTTGAAACCTCTAAGGGCGAATTGGGTATTCTATCTTTAACAACCCATCTCTTTTCTTCTTACTTTTCCCTAATGAAGTTCTCAATGGCATTCTTGTCATAGTTTTGACAACTGTTGTTTTGGTTATCCACGACAATCATGTAACTTTGTTACATAATAATTTTTTTATCATCGTCAATCACATAACTCTGTTATTTAATAATTTTTTAAAAATAATTGATTAATAATTACGATTTTCAACTATCAAAATTCATTTTATTTTGTAACTGTGGTTTCCACGGGTTATAAACTAGTATATATATATATATATATATATATATATATATATATATATATATATATATATATATATATATATATATATATATATCTCATTCTTTTTACCTACACTTCTATTTCTCTATATCTATCTCTATTTCTATTATTATTCAAAACACAAACACAAAAATCAACCAAACACAAAAACCAACTATGGATCAAAACCCGAATACTCCTCTTCGAAGCACAAACACATCCACTCCAATAGGTTTTGCGGGATACGAGGGCTACAAGAACCTTCTCAACTCGCAAAACTCATCGGAGCTTCCATATTCCGACAATTTTTTCAATCCCGCCTCACCCCTACTACAATTCTTTACCTCACCTTTTATGCAACAAAATGCAAAAATTCAACAAAACTTTTTTAACATATTTAGTCGCATGCGAAGAACAATTACACAGCCCCCACCCACGCAAGAAACGGTTATCGAGACGCAAGTCGGGGGTAGTCGGAAAGCATTGGGAAAAAAGGGAGATAAAAAAAGAAAGGGAAAGAGCTTGTGGTCAGGGCGGAGCAAACGGTAGCACCTCCAACATGGTGGACACCGGAGGAAGAGCATGTGTTGGCGGTGGCTTGGTGCGGGACTTCAAAACAACCAATTTTGGGGAACGATATGAGGAGAGTTTCTTTTTGGGAAGCCATGATTGTCAAATTCCGCACAATTTTGACCAAGAATGACACATATCGCAATCATGATATGCTTAGTGGCAAATGGACTCAAATTTGCCGGAAGTGCACAAAATTCAATTCCATCTACAACAAACTTTCTTCGCAATGGCAAAGTGGTGTGAATGAGTTCGATGTGTTTAGATCTGCGAGGGAGGAATATCATGTGTAAATGGGTCACGTATTTGAGCACGAAAAAATTATGGAGATCGTGAGGAAAGCTCCAAAATGGATAAAAACGCCAACATCATCGGAACAACAATCAAAGAGGTCTCATGGTTCGGGTTCGGTTGACGTTTCCGACGGACGTACGCACATCGACCTCAACGCGGACACCGATGAGCTCCCAGAAAACATTGACGACATCGAGGAAATCTCTCCACCACGACGACTGATAGGGCGCGACGAAGCGAAGCGCGCTGAACAACCTGCGGAGGAGAATGAAAGTCGGCTTCGAGAGCACGAGAAAATGAAACAAAAATTTGGCGACCACACGGAAATCGCAAATAAAAGATATGAATTGCAACGACAACATTTGGAGTTCCTTCGTCAAGAAGCCGAGCAAGATCGCATATCGAAGGATTTGGCAATTCTTACAACAAGCGAAGAAAATATGCCACCGAGACGAGCTGAAGTGATATGTATGATGAATGCAAAGATCGAGAGCAAATACGGACGATGAATAGTTTATTGGTGTTTTTTGTTAAATTATCGTGTGGTTTTTTGGATTATCGTGTCTTTTTTTTTTTTTTTTTTTTTTTTTTTTTTTTTTTTTTCTTTGTAGTGTTTTTTTTTATGTTTGTATACCCTTATTTTTAATTTACTATTTAATGAAATTATGTTCTATTAATTTATATGTTTTTTTTATAGATATATGACATAAAAAAAACAAATTAGAAATATATGAAGTAAATAAAACAAATTAAAATAATAGAAATTAAAAACATCAAAAAAAAAAGAAAAAAAAAGTAGGTGTTATCCCATGTTATTTGGTGTTGCCTATTTCCACCTTAAGTATTATAACACCAAATTGTAACTAGGATGATGACGTGGACATCTTAGATGTGATAACATGTAATAACATGTTACCCACATTTAGTAGTCTAAAGAGGGTGCTCATGGCCATGGATAGGGTGCATGTGACATGGCCCATGGATCGATGAAGACAACTTATTTGCCATGTGTACTCCAATTTAAAATAATTCAAACTATCTAAAAATAGTTGACCATCTTTTAGTAATTAAATCTTAAAATAGTATGAGATGGTAAATATTTTTTTAGAAATACAACACAATTTCACAACGCCGACATCGCTAAATTCATTCTTTTTAGTGTCTCAAATTATTCTTTAACGTCACTAAATTATAACTTCTTTGTGTTGGTTTAGCGGTAAAGAGTGAGAGGTCATGTGATTAAGTTTCACTAGGAGGCATAAGTGATATTTAGGAAAAAAATAATAAAAAATAATAAAAAAAAATAAAAAAAATAAAAAATAAACTTCTTTCTTTGCATATAAATAATCTTTAAAATCATTAAATTATAACTTCTTTCTGTGATGTAACAACTCGATGAGTCTCGGTCACAATTAAATAAATAAAAAAGTCAACTCCTGAATTAACATATTGCGCAACATGGATTGTATCAGTTATTTGTCCAACCAAGTAAAAACAAAAAGAATTAAGAAACCATATTCTAAGTGCAATTTTCAACTTCTTTCGAAAGAAAAAGCAGTCGGCAGGAAGACTGTGTCAAATGTCCGTCTGTCAAATGGCTGGCCTACAGCTCTCATTTTCCCAGGCTATTTAACAACACCACATTGTAAAAGTTTGAACTTTGAACATATTAAAATCCATTTGATCTAACAAATAATGGAGGCCTTCCTCAAGGAGTTTCAACATCTTGCAATCCGACTTGAAGAGATAAATTTAGCCACCAACACCTTTGATAAAAGCCAACTTATTGGGGACGGTGGATTTGGGAAAGTGTATGAAGGAATACTCTCTAATTTCAAGGGGCAAAGCATGGTTGCTTTTAAGCGTCTAGATCGTAGGTATGGGCAAGGAGATCCTGAGTTCTTGAAAGAGATCCTGATGCTTTCTCGTTACACACATGAACATCTCATCACTCTTCTAGGATTTTGCAACGAGGGTGATGAGAAGATCCTAGTGTACGAGCATGCGTCTCATGGAAGTCTTGATCGCTATTTAAGTAGCACAGCTCTCACATGGAGACAACGTCTCATGATATGTCTTGGGGCCGCAACAAAGAGTTCTCCATGGTGATATAAAAAGCTCCAACAATTTACTCGATGAGAATTGGAATGCCAAAATTTCTGACATGGGACTCTCGAAGGGTTCCATATCCATATGGAAGGCGAAGAGGAAGAGGTAGATTTCTAGCTAGCTTGAACATAATATTTTCTCTTAATATATAGCTGTTGTTATCCTTGTAGAGCCACTGATCATGGTTCTAGGGGTTCAAAGTTGAAAACTCCAGAATTCCCAAACAAGTACTTACACATATATTATTAATTTTGACAGTGGTTTTCTCTTGACAAAGATGGGAAAAAATGTCTTATGCTACCAGCAGCAGTGGCTTTGAAAAGAAAGAAGTGGAGTTGGCAATCTTTACCGGAATCAAGGTTCTTTCTATGTTTTGCATATATGGGTAATAAACGGATAAAAATATATATAGCTGATATTGTTAACAAGGGTCTTGAATTGAGTTAGGATTCGACTAATTTAAAACTTATAGGTTGGTATGCACGTAGGATATTCTAGTGGCTCTAGAATCTAGATCTTCTAGTACCCATTGTGTTTCTCCATTATCAAGAAAATAAAAAATCACCACTTAATTATGATTATGTTGTCCTGTGCTTTTAGCATTTATATTAAACACCGTGTCTTTTTGCAGATTTGAAGAAGTAGCTTTTGATCCTACTTGGAGCTTTGCTATACGCTGCAATACCTCCAATATGCTATCAGCTCAAACATGTTATGGAGCTTACCTTGTTTACAAATTACAAGAAAACCATTCTAGATTTGAGCCTCCTATGAAAGTGTGGATGACAAGTCATTTCTCAGAGACATTATCAATCTCACGATATATCTATTTGATTAGTCCTCAAACCCCAGTTATCAAACGAAAGGTTTATGAAAATACCCACAACCCATTGAATAGATCCAAAATAAAAGGCCTTCCACAACAAAGGAAAGATGGTTGGATGGAGGTACAAATAGATGAACAACTTACACAAACTCCCCAGAGTTTTGGAAAACTGTCAGTCAACTTTGCCCCTAACCAGTCGCTTAAAGGGCTTATTGTGCAAGGTATTGAGTTCAGACCATGTAATTAGAAATGATAGTTGTAAAAGGCTCTCTTATTTAATTATGATTGGTTGCGCATAAAAATATTTGTTCATGTTTTACTTTCTAAATTCTTTCTTTTTTTAATGTCTTCAGAATACGTGTCATAAATTTACCTTTAACCCACAAGGAAAGAGTTTGGTAAACCTAATCCCACTTAGCCTAATCTTTTTATTCATTAATGTGACTCATGTCATTAACTTTAAGAAGAAACCACACTGTATGATCTGAATTGTGAATTGTTGTCAACATGCTATGAATTCGCTACTTTCAAGGAATCAAACAATGTAATAAACCTAGAAATAATCACTCAATAATCGGTGCATGTATTCATGAACAAAAAGAAACCCAAATGCTTTACTAGAATTTCAGTACCGTAGTTCTCTCCAAGTCGGACCTTGGTGAATATCTTGGAGGTTCAACTTGGATAAAAGAATCTGAAAACTGTGGACCATATAATGCATTTGTAAACAACTCTGCAACTTGTCGCTTTGTTGATATATGCTTCGGAAGAACAAAACCAAGTTTATATTGGTCTCTTACCAGATGACAGTCAATACCCAGATGCTTTGTTCTTTCGTGAAATATTGGATTTTCAATAATGTGTATTGCAGCTTTGTTGTCAAACGATAATGCAATAGGAAACTTCATTTTAACCTTCAAATCTCTTATTATGTAACTGATCCATAATATTTCACACACAGTAGCAGCAAGACTCATGTATTCTGCTTCACATGATAAACTTGATACAGTCTTTTGCTTCTTTGTATTCCACGATATTAACGATGATCCAATGAATATACAATGTCTAGTCAATGATCTTCTAGTGTCCCTACAAGTAGCCCAATTAGGGTCACTATAAGTCGTGATTTCTAAATTTTATTAATGTTCCTCAAAAAATTGTTAAGTTTAATCGGTTTGTTTAGTCAAGGGTCACGTAGGTAACTTAACTTGGTTATATGTTGACCGGGTTTTTGGGAAATAATTAGGCAGTAAGGTAGCAGTTGGGTTTGTTTGTTGCTTTTCTTTATCTTCAGCATAGTGAGTGGTCATGGAGTCTTTTGTTTTATTCTGTTTTTGTAAGCCTATAAGGCATATCTTTGATTTATTAAGGCAACCCAAGAAAAGCACCTTCAGTGCACATCGTGAGACTTTAATGTGTGTATGTTTTGTGGGGTCTGAACCAACAAGAAGGCTCTTCTTTTCACAGAAGTGTTAGGTGAAAACGGATTATGTGTGGTGACAAACAACAGTCGGGTGTGGAAGACTTTGGACGTGACCGAACTGGAAGTTGGGTGTCCGGGAAAGGTCAAGAATCGAGATGAAAAAGGCGAAACCGATTAAGAGGGTGATTGTTAGGTTTAATCGGTTTGTTTAGTCAAGGGCCACGTAGGTAACTTAACTTGGTCATATGTTGACCGGGTTTTTGGGAAATAATTAGGTAGTAAGGTAGCACGTGGGTTTGTTTGTTGCTTTTCCTTATCTTCAGCAAAGTGAGTAGTCATGGAGTCTTTTGTTTTATTCTGTGTTTGTAAGCCTATAAGGCATATCTTTGATTTAATTAAGGCAACCCAAGAAAAGCACCTTCAGTGCACATCGTGAGTCTTGAATGTGTGTATGTTTTGTGAGGTCATATCTTTGATTTAATTAAGGCAACGCAATAAAAGCACCTTTAGTGCACATCATGAGTCTTGAATGTGTGTATGTTTTGTGGGGTCTGAACCAACAATTGGTATCAGAGTTTAGGGCTCGTGAAAAGGAACAAGACCGTTTTGACAGTCGACTTTCGAAGGGGAGGAGCCTTCGGGTGCGGGACTGCCATCACAGCGGAGGTCGGGTGGTTGTGTCACACCCCAAACCAAGGATGGCGGAAACGTCTGGGGTGGGAATGACTTCATGTATAGTATCACAACAACGAGTATAGTAGTGCTCGTAGTAAATACAACCATCATAAATATAATGCATAAAGTTACACCATAGTATGAGTTTACATGTTTCAAAAACAATTACATTATGATGACAAAAATGTATTAATTGACGTCTTGCGTCCCATCCTCAAAAGCAGTTGATTACCTGTTTCACTGGTTTCCTGAGAATACAAGTAGTTTTGAAAGAGTGTCAACAATTAAGTTTGTGAGTTCATAAGCTCTTGGATGAAATGTTGGAAAAACCTTTGTTTGTAAATGTAATGAATACTCAAGAAAAATCCAATATTTTCCTTATAAAATGTTATGTAGCCTTAAATCCCAAGACCGAGAGTATGTGCGTATTTTGTACTTATAACGTGTTTGTAATTCTAATGTGTACCCAAGAAAAATCCAATATTTTCCTAATACAAAGTCGTGTAATCTTAAATCCCAAGACTGAGAGTATGCAGTTTTAGATAGATAAAACCCCTTTTTAAAGTAGCATTTTTCCTGTAAACTTGAAATGTTGTTAACTTCCTATGTGAGTCGTTATAACCATACTATAACTAGAATGAACCTGCTACAACGTTTTTCAGACGTCAAGATCATATGACTTGTGTCACCCGTAGACCTGTAGGTCCCACTGTAGCTAGCAGCAAGGTGTGGGGTGTCAATCCCAATATAGATCTATATACAATTATCACGCTCTCCCTACAAGAGATTCTAGTTATAACTTACATGAATTTTTAACCCGTACTCGAAGAGTACAATTGAAGAATTGTCTCACAACTTACGTTAACGAGTTTACGTGTGGTTTGAGTGTAAAACCTTTTTTTTATTTTTGTGGTGGAAATAAATCCCCTTTTTATGTAGTATGTTTGAAAAGTACAATCCATAAACTATACTCCTTATATTTCATCTTGTATGCTTGTAATGATAAAGGACTCTTACAATTCAGTGAGTAATTTCTCTTATTTAAGTGTAACTCAACAGAAAACACATGTAAAATATAAAGTCATCAAGGGTAAACACTTTGCTCAACATGTTACAAAGTGTTATGGAAATTGTAAGTTGTTAACTAGTTTTTAACCTTTCTGTACTCTTTTAGAAAAATCATCTAAAAATCATACAAAGCCGAAAACTAAATCCGTAAACTCTGAGAGTTTAGTAAATGTGTCTAGTTTATTCATAATTTTTATTATGATTTTTAGAAGTTTCTAACTTGTGTGAAAATGCACATATTCACAGACTGGTCCGAATTTGTTTCTGAATTGATAGACAGTTGTATAAAAATCACCATAAATTGTAGAAACATCATATGGAGATGTGCAAGTAGTCATTAGAAAGATATAAACCGGAACTACTTGCATATAAAACAGTGTTGAAAGATATTAAGTTTAAGATCGTCAAAACAGTCTGTGAATGGGACTCAACATTTCTGATGAAAGATGTTGTTTGAGTTTAGTTAAGTTTTTGGTGTATTAACTTGTATTCCCCCCCTTAAAACTAGAAGAAAACATGAAAATGTAGGGGTATGAAGTCACCTTAAGTAGTTTTCTGAGATGGAAGATGAAGAAAGGAGGTTTCAAAGTCAAGAACACTTGGTACAAGCTTGGAGAGTTGAAGAATCTAAGAACAAATATGGCGACATTTGTTATGAGAGATTCATAATTTGAGTGCAGGAGTGAAGAATGTTCAATGTAGGATGAGATTACTTACTGAATGTGGGTGAGAAGCTCAAGGTCAGCCTTGGAGTCTCAAGTTCTTAGAGAGGGAAAGTGAGAGAGAAGTGTTTGCCTTTTGGTGAGAGAGTGAGTAAAGTGGAAGGGAGATGGGGGTTTCTAGCTTTTGATCAGGTTACCAGTTGGAGGAGAGGTGTGAGAGAAAAAATAATTGACTAGATATGGATGAATAGTGAATGAGGGTTGTCTTATGTGGGTATGGGGGTTAGCTTGTGTCACACTTTATGGAAAGTCAACACTCTAACACAATATCTCACCCAATAGATATTGTTCTTAAGTTAAGATTTCCCCCAAAATGTGATTTAAAATATGAATATATAGGGTCTTAAAAGCCAAAATATGAGTTTTGGAGAGTTTAAGTCATGAAAATACAAGTCTGGGGAAATTTCCGGAGTCAAAATCACTCAAAATCACTAAAAAGTCCGAAATGGTTGAAAATACGGAGTGAGGCTCGGATTTGTGAGGGTTCCGAAGTCAAAGTCACAATTCCGGAGCCAAAGGTGGAAATTCCGAAGTCATTTCTACGATTCTGGAGCGGGTCCGCAGCTACCGGAGTGGATCCAAGGCTTCCGAGATGCGAGGCTGTCCGGGCGAACTCCTCCTGTCATATGCGAGATGGTCCGAAGCAAGGCATTCTGGAGCCACTTTCCAGAGTGAGTGGGTTCCGAAGCTGAGGGAGGTGCGAAATTGTTCGGTTCCGGATCAAGAGGGTTTCGGACCAAGAGGGTCCTTTTGGTTTTTCTCCTTCGATTTTGGGCTGTTTTTAACAAAGGAAAGGATTGGGTTGGTACAGATGTTTATAAAAGTTTGAGAGAGATATGAGAAAGATTTGGGAGAGATTTTGGATAGAGAGAGATATTTAGGAGAGATTTGGGATAGAGAGAGATATTTGGGAGAGAGAGAGAGAGATAGAGTGGGAGAGATATAGATAGATTTTGTTGGGGGGCCTTTATTAGTGTTTTTCTTCATAGTGCAAGGACTGTAGGCTTCGTTAAGCCTTGTTATGAGTGTTATATGCCCCCGAAGGGTACTTAAATGTGTCTTATCGAGTTGTCGCATCACTTACTCCTTTTAGAATTTTAGATTTTCTGAACATTGAAACACTCTAAGCGATACTTTATATTAAGATAGTGAGTTGTACTAAGTAAGCATAATGTAAACCCTAACATGTGAAGGTTAATTGAGTTGACCGGTTTGACTTGTTGACTTTATTTGACTTTGACTTTACCAGAAATTTACGGTTGTCACATCATCCCCCTGTTAGATAGAATTTCGTCCCGAAATTAGCGTTTTGACTGGGACTTCACGCGTTTGGGAAGAGGTTTGGGTATTTTTGTTTCATCTGATCTTCGCATTCCTAGGTGAACTCATGTCCTCGTTTAGCGTTCCAATGGACCTTCACTATAGGGATGCGACTCTGTTTTGTTCTCTTGATCTCTCGATCCATGATTTCTACCGGTTCTTCTACGAAGTGGAGACTCTGGTTGACCTCGATTTCCTCGAGTGGGATCACAAGAGTCTTGTCAGACATACACTTCTTTAAATTTGACACGTGGAAGGTCGGGTGTAGGTTGCTAAGTTCTTGGTGTAGCCGAGGTTTGTATGCCACCGGTCCAATCCTGTCAAGGATTTCGAAAGGCCCGATGTACCTTGGATATAGAGATGCGTTGTTTAGCAAAACTTATCGCTCCATTCCATGGCGAGACCTTCAGTAGCACCTGATCCCCAACCTGGAATTCCAAGGGTTTGCGTCGCTTATCGGCGTAGCTCTTTTGTCGATCTCGAGATGATTTCAGTCTTTCTCGAATTTGTACGATCTTTTTCGTAGTCTCCCTTATGATTTCAGGGCCAGTGAGGGTGCTGTTAGGGACTTGCCCTTTTGCTAACTATGTATCTCCCACTTCAGCCCAACATAGTGGTGATCTGCACTTGCGGCCGTAAAGAGCTTCGAATGGCGCGACCTTGATGCTAGTATGATAGCTATTGTTGTATGAGAATTCAATAAGTGGTAAGTGGGTATCCCACGCTTTACCGAAGTCAATAACACAAGCTCTTAGCATATCTTCCAAGGTTTGAATAGTTCTTTCGCTCTGCCCGTCGGTTTGTGGATGGTAGGCCGTACTAATGTCTAGCCTGGTCCTTAGAGCTTTCTCTAAGGACTGCCAGAACCGTGAAGTGAATATACTATCTCTATCATAGATAATGGATATCGGCACACCCTGAAGTAGTACAATCTCTTTGATGTACGTCCTAGTCAATTTTTTCATCTTGTCAGTCTCCTTTATTAACAGGAAGTGTGCGGATTTGGTCAATCTATCGACGATTACCCAAATGGCATCAAAACCACCCGTTGTCTTAGGCAGTTTGGTTATGAAGTCCATGGTTATTCGTTCCCACTTCCATTCGGGTATCGCATGTTGCTGTAGTAGACCCGAAGGCTTTTGGTACTCTACCTTTACTTTGGCGCAAGTCAGACACTTGCTCACGTAGGTAGCGATCTCGGCTTTCATGTTCGACCACTAGTAGAGTTTCTTTAGGTCCAGGTACATCTTGTACGAACCGGGATGTACGGAGTATCGAGTTTTGTGTGCTTCGTTCAGGACAACGTCCCTGAACCCACCGAATTTCGGTGTCGAAATTCGGTTCATGAGATAACGAGCTTCGTCTTCCTTGACTTCTAGATTCTTATCCATTCCTCTCAATGCCTCACCTGTCACATTCTCAGGCTTTAAAGCTTCCAGCTGGGCCTCTTTGATTTGCATGGACAGGTGCGAATGGATTGTCATGGTTAATGAATTTAGTCGGCGACCCGAGTATTCTTTTCGACTTAAGGCGTCAGCTACCATGTTGGTCTTACCTGGGTGATAACGAATCTCACAATCGTAACCATTCAATAATTCTACCCATCGTCTCTGCCTCATATTGAGCTCTTTTTGATTGAGGATGTGCTGAAGGCTTTTGTGATCGGTAAAGATAGTACACTTTGTTCCGTAAAGGTAGTGCCTCCAGATCTTTAGGGCGAATACTACTGCTCCCAATTCGAGGTCATGTGTGGTGTAATTGACCTCGTACGCTTTTAATTGCCTCGATGCGTAGGCAATGACCTTTCCTCGTTGCATTAACACACATCCAAGTCCCTGGTTTGATGCGTCGCAGTAGACCACAAAGTCTTCGGTTCCCTCTGGAAAGGATAAAATCGGGGCGCTGCACAGGGCCTGTTTTAATGTTTGGAAGGTGGTTTCTTGTTTCTCTCCCCAGCTGAAAGTTACACTCTTTTGGGTTAGGGTGGTAAGTGGTTTGGCAATCTTGGAGAAGTTTTGGATGAACCTCCGGTAGTAGCCAGCGAGGCCTAAGAATTGGCGGATTTCTGTAGGCGTCTTTTGTGCTGACCAGTTCTCGATCTCCTTGATCTTGGAGGGATCCACGTGTATCCCTTTCTCGCTAACCACATGACCGAGGAAGTCCACTTCTCGGATCCAAAATTCACAGTTCCAAAATTTTGCATATAACTTATCCGCCCTTAGTGTCTCCAGTACCCATCGTAGATGTTGGATATACTCTTCCTTGCTCCTTGAATATACCAGAATGTCGTCTATGAATACAATCACAAACTTGTCTAGGTAAGGCCGGCACACCCGGTTCATCAGATCCATGAACACTGCGGGTGCGTTTGTTAACCCAAAGGGCATTACTACAAACTCGTAGTGACCGTATCGAGTTTTGAACGCCGTTTTAGGAACATCCTCCTCCTAAACCCGTAGTTGATGGTATCCCGACCTCAGATCGATCTTTGAGAAGTAAGATGCTCCTTGGAGTTGGTCAAATAGGTCGTCGATTCGGGTTAGAGGGTATCGGTTTTTGATGGTAAGCTTATTGAGCTCGCTGTAGTCGATGCACATGCGAAACGATCCATCCTTCTTTTTCACAAAGAGAACTGGTGCTCCCCAAGGCAAGAAGCTGGGTCTATTGAACCTTTTTCTCAGCAGTTCGTTTAGTTGGCTGGATAGTTCTTACATCTCGGTTGACGCTAGACGGTAGGGCGCTTTGGCTACGGGGGTAGCTCCAGGGATTAGGTCGATTCGGAATTCGACTTGTCGTGCGGGTGGAACTCCAGGAAGGTCTTCTGGGAATACGTCGGGGAAGTTACAGACCTCCGGAATGTCCTTGACGTTCTTCACCTCTTGTTTCTTATCCACTATGTGGGCTAAGAAGGCGTGGTATTCCTTGCGGAGATACTTTTGGGATTTGGCGCAAGAGATGATTTGTAGGTTTGCACTAGGTTTGTCGCCGTAGACGACAAGATTTTCGCCACTCGGCAGATTAAGGCGTACGACCCTTTCGTAACACAAAATGTCAGCATGATTTGAGCTTAACCAATCCATGCCAATGATGATGTCAAAACTTTTTATTGATACCGGCAATAGATCGATTTTGAATGAGTGATTTTCTAGAGTGAGGGTACACCCTGAGTATATGTCGTTAGTGATTTCTGTCTTTCCATTTGCCATTTTCTACAACGTATGTATCTTTTAGTGTTTGGGGATTTTGTTTTAAAAGTTGTTTGAATTTGTGGCTAACGAAACTCCTCTCCGCTCCACTATCGATTAATATGCATGCATATAAGTTATTGAGGAGAAACGTACCGGTAACCACCGTGGGATCCTCCCTTGCTTCTCCTTGCCCTAAGGCCAAGACCCTTCCGACACCGCCAGTGTTTGCGTTTCTAGCTTTCGGGCAGTCCCTCTTGTAGTGCCCAGTTTCCCCGTAGTCATAACAGGCTCGTCTTGCTCCGACGTTGGCGGCCGGGTTGGCTTGTTGGGCAGACGCCCTGCAGAAACGGACGGTATGTCCCTTTTTGTTACAACTGTTGCAGTGCATTTCACGACAAGGATTGTTGTGGTGAAAGTTTCACTTGCTGCACTTGGGAAGGGTTCCAACATATTGTCTCAGTGGTGCTGGAGTGGAAGGAGTGGTGGCAGCATGGATGGTAAAAGTTTGTTGCCTCTTGGCGGGGTCCTGCGCCGGTTGCTTCTTTTTATTGTTCCAAAACATCCTCTTGTTGCTCCCTCCTTTTGCTTGATCGGAGGTGGTTGTCACAGTGACATGGCTGGCCCGATGATCAATGAGTTGTTATGCCAACTCCTTGGCACTGTCGAAGGTAGTTGGCCATGAGGCCAACACGCTATTCTGAATCTGAGGAAATAGTCCCCGGAGGTATCGCTCCACCTTCTTGTTTTCTGGAGTGACCATCGTTGGGCAGAGGAGTGCTAGATCATTGAATCGGGCAGCGTAAGCTGCAAGGTCAGAGCCCGTCATCTTGAGACTCCACAGTTCTTGCTCTAATTTTTGCACTTCACCCCTTGGGCAATACTCCTCCAGCATCATAGTTTTCAAGTCTTCCTAGCTTATCGAATTAGCCACGGCGAGTTTCAGTGATTTTACGTAGCCGTTCCAACAAGTAAAGGCCCTGCCGATGAAAGTGCAAGCTGAGAATTTAACTTTGCTTGCTTCGGGGCACACACAGATCTCGAAGACGGATTCGGTCTTCTCGAACCACTGCATCAAAGAGATGACGCCCCCGCTTCCATTAAAATGATCGGGTTTGCCATTAGTGAAGTCCTTATAAGAACATTCTCTCGAATGCCCTTGGCTATCTCCTTGAGTGGAGTTATTAGTACCGCTCCCTGTCCTCCTGGCACCGTCAGTGCTGATTTGGGACATAGCAGCTACTACTGCGGCCGTAACCGCAACCTGGAACATAACATGATCATACTGGGGAGGCGGCGGTGGTGGATTTGTTTGTGTTCTGCCAGTGCGTCTAGCAGACCTACAAGGTGGCATCTTTCTGTCATAAAACTTTAAAGACGAAATGAGTATAAGTCTTTTAGTAATGGTTATTAGTCGGGTGTCGTAAAACTAGGTTATTAGTGTTCAAGTATAGTATTTCCGGATTTTTCAAATGTTGCAAACAATTCATAGTAGAAGTCTATATGGATAAACTTATGAATTTAGTAGTAATGAATCAAATGAACTCTTGTAATCTTTGTTCCATGCCTGATCTACTAATAAGACCACTCAATGTATACTAATTGTGTGTAACTAAGGTTCAATAGACCGTCGAACCTAATGAGTCTGCCCTGAGCCCACAACCAAACAAGGAACATGATTCAAGGCGGACTCACCATTTCTAAGTCGATCGCCTCTTAATTACATATAACCTTGAGGTATAAATTAAATAATCTCAGAGCTACCATAAGAAAATCGTTTGTAATGTTGTGTTATGCAATCTGAGGTGAACTCCCAATAAAATAAAATGCATGCCAATTTTCATTGATATAATTTAGTACATGTTTTTAGGAAAATTTGACCTTATAGAAGGTCTACATTATATCAACGTAACGGAAAATTTTGGCAGCACATAGACCCTTTGACTAGTGTACTCACTTAGACGCAGGGTCAAAACTACTTGCAGGAAAGAGTAGCCCCAACACATACTCGTAAACCTAATTTATAACAAAATGTGAGTAGTGCAAGCACTACTCGAGGCGGGTGGTATCAGGTGGTCCCTTGCGGGCCTTGAGACGAGATCGAGGCTCCCTGTAGCTCCGCAATTCGGTGTTCGACCGCGATCACTCTCTCCTGGAGAGCCGCATGGTACTCCCGTACCTCCGCCCGAGTGGTGGTAAGGTCCTCGATGAGTTGGTCCATTGGATAGCAGTCTCTTTCCATGTCCCTAGTACGTGCATCGGCGACTTCAGCAACATCGTTGAGATCCTGAACACGATCTGCCATTTCCCTATTCTGGTCTCCCAAGTTCGTGATTTGCTCGATCACGACTGGGAGGGCTCTGCCAGCCGGTCCCCCTATTCTGGTCTCCCAAGTTCGTAGTAACCCCGTTGATCGCAAAATGGTGATCGTTGTCATTGCTGACGGCTCCATCTCTCGATCACTGTTGCCCAACGGGGCTCAGGCCCGTTGTATCCAAAACAGTTTGCAGGCACCCTGGCGATGTAAGGAGGGTTGATGAATTCCTCCTCTGGCTCTTCCTCTTCTTCTTCGTCCTCCAATTCATCTTCTTCTTCATCCTCCAATTCTTCTTCTTCTTCGTCCTCTTCGGGGTCTTCTTCGGGCTCCTCCTCGAATACTTCCTCGGGATCCTCTTCCGGTTCTGCTTCCAACCCACCACCGTTCCCCTGGTTCGGAAAGTAGGGGTCTCCGGGTAAATGAAATCCTTCCATGTCGTCTGTACGAGAATAGGGGTGTAAGAAGCACATAATGAATCTAGAAATATTGTGCTTAAGCATCATAAAATACTCCTATAGTATTTTAACGGTTGTGTTTGATTATTAACGTGTTTCTTGTATGGGTGTTGGTATGTTGTTAGACTTGTTGTCCACTATGATTATTCCCCGACATATACTAGTCACTTCTCGGATGAATAAAGGTGATCAGACTATATTCCTCCCAGACTTGATTGCATATCCCAAGGTATAATCACATTGCACAACTCCTCTATTTTTAACTTTCGTTTTTTCCTTTGACGTGACACTATACTGGTATGCATGTATGTACTTATACTTTTTCATAAAAATAACGTTTTTATTATTTTTAAAAGTATATTTGTAGGGAAAAGCATTTAAATCAGAGAATCTTAGTCCCATTGTGTTTATAGTTTGTATATCTTATGTGGTTTGATATACTATGTTCACTTATAAACAATGCTCTAATACCAATCTGTGACACCCCCAAACCAAGGATGGCGGAAACGTCCGGGGGTGGGAATGACTTCATGTATAGTATCACAACAACGAGTATAATAGTGCACGTAGTAAATACAACCACATAAATACAATTGATAAAGTTACACCATAGTATGAGTTTACATGTTTCAAAAACAATTACATTATGATGACAAAAATGTATTAATTGACGTCTTGCGTCCCATCCTCAAAAGCAGTTGATTACCTGTTCACTGGTTTCCTGAGAATACAAGTAGTTTTGAAAGAGTGTCAACAATTAAGTTGGTGAGTTCATAAGCATTTGGATGAATTAATGGTTGAAAAACCTTTGTTTGTAAATGTAATGAATACTCAAGAAAAATCCAATATTTTCCTTATAAAATGTTATGTAGTCTTAAATCCCAAGACCGAGAGTATGTGCGTATTTTGTACTTATAACGTGTTTGTAATTGTAATGTGTACCCAAGAAAAATCCAATATTTTCCTCACACAAAGTCGTGTAGTCTTAAATCCCATGACTGAGAGTATGCAGTTTTAGATAGATAAAACCCCTGTTTAAAGTAGCATTTTTCCCGTAAACTTGAAATGTTGTTAACTTCCTATGTGAGTCGTTATAACCATACTATAACTAGAATGAACCTGCTACAATGTTTTTCAGACGTCAAGATCCTATGACTTTTGTCACCCGTAGACCTGTAGGTCCCACTATAGGTAGCAGCAAGGTGTGGGGGTGTCAATCCCAATATAATCTATATATAGTTATCACGCTCTCTCTACAAGAGATTCTGGTTATAACTGACAGGAATTTTTAACCCGTACTCTAAGAGTACAATTGAAGAATTGTCTCACAACTTACGTTAACGAGTTTACGTGTGGTTTGAGTGTAAAAACTTTGTTTTCTTTGTGTGGTGGAAATAAATCCCCTTTTTATGTAGTATGTTTGAAAAGTACAATCCATAAACTATACTCCTTATATTTCATCTTGTATGCTTGTAATGATAAAGGACTCTTATAATTCAGTGAGTAATTTCTGTTGTTCAAGTGTAACTCAACAGAAAACACATGTAAAATATAAAGTCATCATGGATAAACACTTTGCTCAACTTGTTACAAAGTGTTATGGAAATTGTAAGTTGTTAACTAGTTTTTAACCTTTCTATACTCTTTTAGAAAAATCATAGAAAAATCATACGAAGACGAAAACTAAATCCGTAAACTCTGAGTGTTTAGTAAATGTGCCTAGTTTATTCATAATTTTTATTAAGATTTTTAGAAGTCTCTAACTTGTGTGAAAATGCTCATATTCACAGACTGGTCTGAATTTGTTTCTGAATTGATAGACAGTTTTATAAAAATCACCATAAATTGTATAAAAATCGTATGGAGATGTGCATGTAGTCATTAGAAAGTTATAGACCTAAGCTACTTGCATATAAATATATTGAGTTTAAGATGGTCAAAACAGTCTGTGAATGGGACTCAACATTTCTGATGAAAGCTGTTGTTTGAGTTTAGTTAAGTTTTTGGTGTATTAACTTGTATACCGCCCCTTAAAACTAGAAGAAAACATGAAAATGTAGGGGTATGAACTCATCTTAAGTACTTTTCTGAGATGGATAATGAAGAAAGCAGGTTTCAAAGTCAAGAACACTTGGTACAAGCTTGGAGAGTTGAAGAATCTAAGAACAAATATGGCGACATTTGTTATTAGAGATTCATAATTTGAGTGCAGGAGTGAAGAATGTTCAATGTAGGATGAGAATACTTACTGAATGTGGGTGAGAAGCTCAAGGTTAGCCTTGGAGTCTCGAGTTCTTAGAGAGGGAAAGTGAGCGAGAAGTGTTTGCCTTTTTGTGAGAGAGTGAGTAAACTGGAAGGGGAGATGAGGGTTTCTAGCTTTTGATCAGGTTACCAGTTGGAGGAGAGGTGTGAGAGAACAAATAATTGACTAGATATGGATGAATAGTGAATGATGGTTGTCCTATGTGGGTATGGGGGTTAGCTTGTGTCACACTTTATGGAAAGTCAACACTCTAACACAATATCTCACCCAATAGATATTGTTCTTAAGTTAAGATTTCCCTCAAAATGTGATTTAAAATATGAATATATAGGGTCTTAAAAGCTAAAATATGAGTTTGGAGAGTTTAAGTCATGAAAATACAAGTCTGGGGAAATTTCCGGAGTCAAAATCACTAAAAAGTCTGAAATGGTTGAAAATCCGGAGTGGGGCTCGAATTTGCGAGGGTTCCGAGGTCAAAGTCACAATTTCGGAGCCAAAGGTTGGAATTTCGAAGTCATTTCTATGATTCCGGAGCGGGTCCGCAGCCTCCGGAGTGGATCTAAGACTTTCGAGATGCGAGGCTGTCCGGGCGAAGTCCTCTTGTCATATGCGAGATGGTCTGAAGCAAGGCATTCCGGAGCCACTTTCCGGAGTGAGTGGGTTCCGAAGATGAGGGAGGTGCGAAATTGTCCGGTTCTGGATCAACAGGGTTCCGGACCAATAGGGTTCCAGACCAAGAGGGTCCTTTTGGTTTTTCTCCTTCGATTTTGGGCTGTTTTTAACAAAGGAAAGGATTGGGTTGGTACAGATGTTTATAAAAGTTTGAGAGAGATTTGGGAGAGATTTGGGATAGAGAGAGATATTTCGGAGAGATTTGGGATAGAGAGAGATATTTGGGAGAGATTTGCGAGAGAGAGAGAGATAGAGTGGGAGAGATTTAGAGAGATTTTGTCGGGGGCCTTTATTAGTGTTTTTCTTTGTAGTGAAAGGACTCTAGGCTTCGTTAAGCCTTGTTATGAGTATTATATGCCCCCGAAGGGTACTTAAATGTGTCTTATCGAGTTGTCGCATCACTTACTCCTTTTAGAATTTTAGATTTTCTGAACATTGAAAAACTCTAAGCGATACTTTATATTAAGATAGTGAGTTGTACAAAGTAAGCATAATGTACACCCTAACATTTGAAGGGTAATTGAGTTGACCGAATTGACTTGTTGATTTTTTTTACTTTGACTTTACTAGAAATTTACGGTTGTCACAGGTTGGCAGTGACTTTTTGTTGCGGGGAGCAGAAACCTGAAGGTCTTATCGCACAAGAAGGTTTGAGACAGCAGAGGTCGTGAAGGTGCTGCTGTTCGTCAATGGTTAATGGCGGAGAAGGTGTTTTAGTTGGTGGGTTTCTTTGTCGGTTGTCTTTAGTTTTTGGTGGTGTCCGACAAGGTGGTGTTTCCGGTGGTAGGTTGTGGGTATGTCACCGGAAAATGGAGAGAGTTACCGAAGTTGTGTGAGAAAACGAAAAGAAATGATCCATCAAAGCAGGTGGCTTTGGGTTTGCTTCGTTTTGCAGGTGAAAGAAGACGGGAAAAGTGTGTTGCTTTGTTTTCTTGATCCGTGGAAGAAGGCCCTTCTTTTCACAGAAGTGTTAGGTGAAAACGGATTCTGTGTGGTTACAAACAACAGTCGGGTGTGGAAGACTTTAGACGTGACCGAGGTGGAGGTCGGGTGTCCGGAAAAGGTCAAGAATCGAGATAAAAAAGGCGAAACCGATTAAGGGGGTGATTGTTAGGTTTAATCGGTTTGTTTAGTCAAGGGCCATGTAGGTAACTTAACTTGGTCATATGTTGACCGGGTTTTTGGGATATAATTAGGTAGTAAGGTAGCACGTGGGTTTGTCTGTTGCTTTTCCTTATCTTCAGAATAGTGAGTAGTCATGGAGTCTTTTGTTTTATTTTGTGTTTGTAAGCCTATAAGGCATATCTTTGATTTAGTTAAGGCAACCCAAGAAAAGCACCTTTAGTGCACATCATGAGTATTGAATGTGTGTATGTTTTGTGGGGTGTGAACCAACAAAAATAAGCCTCTTGATGGACAGCACTTTAAATATTGCAATACTTGTATTGCAGCCTTCCAATGTGTTTGAGTTGGAGTATGCTAATATTGACTCAATTGTTGAACAACACAACTTATATCAGGCCCGGTGAAATTGATATAAACAATTTTCCAACTAACTTCCTATATTTATCTGGTTCCTCTAGTAGTTTACCTCCTTTTGAACATAATTGCATGTTCTTAATGACTGGACCGGATGTCGGTTTTGATCCTATTAGCCCTACTTTTTGTGATATGTCCAAAACATATTTCCTCTGATTAACATAAAGATCCTTTTTAGTTTTAAGTAATTCGGTGCCCAAAAAATAACTTGCATATCCAAGGTCTTTAATGGTAAATGTCTGATGCAACTAAACTAATTGCGTCATTAGGGCATACGATTAAAACATCATCAACACACACTACTAAAGCTAAAAAATATTTTCCTTCTCCTTTTGTAAACAAGCAATGATCATGTTGAGATTGTTGAAATCCAAAATTCAACAGCTGTTACAAAATTAAATATGTCGTTGTCTGCTACCTTGCTTTAATCCATACAATGACGTGTTTAATTTACATACTTCTCCTTTCTTTTCCTTCTTATAACCTTGTAAAGGACGTAAGTGATGGGAATTCTAGGTTACAAAAAAAATGTACATGCGGAAAATCTCTTAACACTTAAGGGCACATGCAACCTAATTGGATATACATCTTTGTCACATCGAATAACAACATCGTTATGAAGAACACAAACTAACCCTATGAATTCGAAATTCATGGTTTAAAAACATACTTTTGTACACCCAAACAAGCTAATAAAAATCTTATTGTCTCTTTAGACAACATAGTTCCAATAGTGTGCAAGCCTCTAATGTTTCACAACCACAACACAAAAAACTCTAGGATTTAGAGAGAAAGAGAGAGATATAGATAGAGAGAGAGAGAGGAAATAGGTTAGATTTTAGGATTTCACTCTTGAGAAGGTGTAACATCCCAAAATCTAAGACCAAAAATTTCTTTTTGATTAATTAAAAACCGCTTAATAAATTTTTGCTCAATCATTTAATAACATTATTAATAAAACAATTATCAGAGTTTTAAATCCCAAAGATCATGTAGTGCGGAAAACATGGTGTGATGCGCTGCGATCGCCCCGAGCTCCTTAGCACTGACTAAGGTAGTTGGCCGTGAGGCCAATACGCTATTCTGAATCCGAGGATATAGTCCCCAGAGGTATCGCTCCACCTTCTTGTTTTCTGGAGTGATAATCGCTGGGCAGAGGAGGGCTAGATCATTGAATCGGGCAATGTAAGCTGCAAGGTCAGAGCCCGTCATCTTGAGACTCCACAGTTCTTGCTCTAATTTTTGCACTTCACCCCTTGGGAAATACTCCTTCAGCATCATAGTTTTCAAGTCTTCCCAACTTATAGAATTAGCCACCACGAGTGTCAGTGATTTTACGTAACCGTTCCACCAAGTAAGGGCCCTGCCCGTAAAAGTGCAAGCTGCGAATTTAACTTTGCTTGCTTCGAGGCACGCACAGATCTAGAAGACGGATTTGGTCTTCTCGAACCACTGCAACAAAGCGATGTCGCCCCCACTTCCATTGAAAGGATCGCGTTTGCCATTAGTGAAGTCGTTATAAGAACATTCTCTCGAACGCCCTTGGCTATCTCCTTGAGTGGAGTTATTAGTACCGCTCCCCGTCCTCCTGGCACCGTCAGTGCTGATTTGGGACATAGCAGCTACTACTGCGGCCGTAACCGCAACCTGGAACATAACAGGATCATACTGGGGAGGCGGCGGTGGTGGATTTGTTTGTGTTCTTCCAGTACGTCTAGCAGACCTACGAGGTGGCATCTTTCTGTCATAAAATTTTAAAGACGAAATAAGTATAAGTCTTTTAGTAATGGTTATTAGTCGGGTGTCGTAAAACTAGGTTATTAGTTTTCAAGTATAGTATTTCCTGATTTTTCAGATGTTGCAAACAATTCATAGTAGAAGTCTATATGGATAAACTTATGAATTTAGTAGTAATGACTCAAATGAACTCTTGTAATCTTTGTTCCGTGCCTGATCTACTCATAAGACCACTCAATGTATACTAATTGTGTGTAACTAAGGTTCAATAGACCGTCGAACTTAATGAGTCTGCCCTGAGCCCAAAACCAAACAAGGAACAGGATTCAAGGCGGACTCACCATTTCTAAGTCGATCGCCTCTTATTTACATATAACCTTGAGGTATAAATTAAATAATCTCAGAGCTACCATAAGAAAATCGTTTGTAATGCTGTGTTATGCAATCTGAGGTGAACTCCCAATAAAATAAAATGCATGCCAATTTTCATTGATATAATTTAGTACATGTTTTTAGGAAAATTTGACCTTATAGAAGGTCTACATTATATCAACGTAACGGAAAATTTTGACAGCACATAGACCCTTTGACTAGTGTACTCACTTAGACGCAGGGTCAAAACTACTTGCAGGAAAGAGTAACCCCAACACATACTCGTTAACCTAATATATAACAAAATGTGCGTAGTGCAAGCACTACTCCAGGCGGGTGGTATCAGGTGGTCCCTTGCGGGCCTTGAGAGAAGGTCGAGGCTCCCTGTAGCTCCGTAATTCGACATTCGGCCGCGATCACTCGATCCTCGAGAGCCGCGTGCCTTATCTGTTATTCCATTACCTCCGCCCGAGTGGTGGTAAGGTCCTCGATGAGTTGTTCCATTGGATAGAACTCTCTTTCCAAGTCCTTAGTACGTGCATCGGCAGCTTCAGCAACAGCGTTGAGATCCTGAACTCGATCTGCCATTTCCCTATTCTGGTCTCCCAGGTTCGTGATTTGCTGGATCACGACTGGGAGGGCTCTGTCAGCCGGTCCCCCATGACTGAGGTCGTAGTAACCCCATTGATCGCCAAATGGTGATCGTTGTCGTTGTTGACGGCTCCATCTCTCGATTACTGTTGCCCAACGGGGCTCAGGCCCGTTGTAGCCAAAACGGTTCGCAGGCACCCTGGCGATGTAAGGAGGGTTGATGACATCCTCCTCTGGCTCTTCCTCTTCTTCTTCGTCCTCCAATTCCTCTTCTTCTTTATCCTCCAATTCCTCTTCTTCTTCATCCTCTTCGGAGTCTTCTTCGGGCTCCTCCTCGAATACTTCTTTGGGATCCTCTTCCGGTTCTTCTTCCAACCCACCACCGTTCCCCTGGTTCGGAAAGTAGGGGTCTCCGGGTAAATGAAATCCTGCCATGTCGTCTGTACGAGAATAGGGGTGTAAGAGGCACATAATGAATCTAGAAATATTGCGCTTAAGCATCATAAAATACTCCTATAGTATTTTAACGGTTGTGTTTGATTATTAACGTGTTTCTTGTATGGGTGTTGGTATGTTGTTATACTTGTTGTCCACTATGACTATTCTCTGGCATATACTATTCACTTCTCGGACGAATATAGTTGATCAGGCTATATTCCTCCCAGACTTGATTACATATCCCAAGGTATAATCACATTGTACAACTCCTCTATTTTTAACTTTAGTGTTTTCCTTAGACGTGACATTATACCGGTATGCATGTACGTACTTATACTTTTTCATAAAAATAACGCTTTTATTATTTTTAAAAGCATATTTGTAGGGAAAAACATTTAAATCAGAGAATCTTAGAACCTTTGTGTTTATAGTTTGTATATCTTATGTGGTTTGATATACTATGTTCACTTATAAACAATGCTCTGATACCAATCTGTCACACCCCCAAACCAAGGATGGCGGAAACGTCCGGCGGTGGGAATGACTTCATGTATAGTATCACAACAACGAGTATATTAGTGCACGTAGTAAATACAACCATCATAAATATAATTGATAAAGTTACACGATAGTATGAGTTTACATGTTTCAAAAACAATTACATTATGATGACAAAAATGTATTAATTGACGTCTTGCGTCCCATCCTAAAAAGCAGTTGATTACCTGTTTCACTGGTTTCCTGAGAATACAAGTAGTTTTGAAAGAGTGTCAACAATTAAGTTGGTGAGTTCATAAGCTTTTGGATGAAATGTTGGAAAAACC
Organism: Lactuca virosa; assembly: GCF_052849685.1. Lineage (NCBI taxonomy): Eukaryota > Viridiplantae > Streptophyta > Magnoliopsida > Asterales > Asteraceae > Lactuca > Lactuca virosa. The sequence continues at coordinate 189,794,186 of NC_136430.1, forward strand.
TTTGTTTGTAAATGTAATGAATACTCAAGAAAAATCCAATATTTTCCTTATAAAATGTTATGTAGCCTTAAATCCCAAGACCGAGAGTATGTGAGTATTTTGTACTTATAACGTGTTTGTAATTGTAATGTGTACCCAAGAAAAATCCAATATTTTCCTCATACAAAGTCGTGTAGTCTTAAATCCCAAGACTGAGAGTATGCAGTTTTAGATAGATAAAACCCCTTTTTAAAGTAGCATTTTTCCCGTAAACTTGAAATGTTGTTAACATCCTATTTGAGTCGTTATAACCATACTATAACTAGAATGAACCTGCTACAATGTTTTTCAGATTCAAGATCCTATGACTTTTGTCACCCGTAGACCTGCAGGTCCGACTGTAGCTAGCAGCAAGGTGTGGGGTGTCAATCTCAATACAGATCTATATACAATTATCACGCTCAACCTACAAGAGATTCTGGTTATAACTTACAGGAATTTTTAACCCGTACTCTAAGAGTACAATTGAAGAATTGTCTCACAACTTACGTTAACGAGTTTACGTGTGGTTTGAGTGTAAAAACTTTTTTTTCTTTGTGTGGTGGAAATAAATCCCTTTTTTATGTAGTATGTTTGAAAAGTACAATCCATAAACTATACTCCTTATATTTCATCTTTTATTCTTGTAATGATAAAGGACTCTTACAATTCAGTGAGTAATTTCTGTTATTTAAGTGTAACTCAACAGAAAACACCTGTAAAATATAAAGTCATCATGGATAAACACTTTGCTCAACTTGTTACAAAGTGTTATGGAAATTGTAAGTTGTAAACTAGTTTTTAACCTTTCTGCACTCTTTTAAAAAAATTATACAAAAATCATACAAAGCCGAAAACTAAATTCGTAAACTCTGAGAGTTTAGTAAACGTGTCTAGTTTATTCATAATTTTTATTATGATTTTTAGGAGTCTCTAACTTGTGTGAAAATGCTCATATTCACATACTGGTCCGAATTTGTTTCTGAATTGATAGACAGTTTTATAAAAATCACCATAAATTATAGAAAACTCGTATAGAGATGTGAAAGTAGTCATTAGAAAGGTATAAACCTGAAATACTTGCATATAAAATATTGTTGACATATATTAAGTTTAAGATTCTCAAAACAGTCCGTGAATGGGACTCAACATTTCTGATGAAAGCTGTTGTTTGAGTTTAGTTAAGTTTTTGGTGTATTAAGTTGTATTCCCCCCTTAAAACTAGAAGAAAACATGAAAATGTAGGGGTATGAACTCACCTTAAGTAGTTTTCTGAGATGGATGATGAAGAAAGGAGGTTTCAAAGTCAAGAACACTTGGTACAAGCTTGGAGAGTTGAAGAATCTAAGAACAAATATGGCGACATTTGTTATGAGAGATTCATAATTTGAGTGCAGGAGTGAAGAATGTTCAATGTAGGATGAGAATACCTACTGAATGTGGGTGAGAGGCTCAAGGTCAGCCTTGGAGTCTCAATTTCTTAGAGAGGGAAAGTGAGAGAGAAGTGTTTGCCTTTTGGTGAGAGAGTGAGTAAAGTGGAAGGGGAGATGGGGGTTTCTAGCTTTTGATCAGGTTACCAGCTGGAGGAGAGGTGTGAGAGAATAAATAATTGACTAGATATGGATGAATAGTGACTGAGGCTTGTCCTTTGTGGGTATGGGGGTTAGCTTGTGTCACACTTTATGGAAAGTCAACACTCTAACACAATATCTCACCCAATAGATATTGTTCTTAAGTTAAGATTTCCCTCAAAATGTGATTTAAAATATGAATATATAGGGTCTTAAAAGCCAAAATATGAGTTTGGAGAGTTTAAGTCATGAAAATACAAGTCTGGGGAAATTTCCGGAGTCAAAATCACTCAAAATCACTAAGAAGTCCGAAATGGTTGAAAATCCGGAGTGGGGCTTGGATTTGCGAGGGTTCTGAGGTCAAAGTCACAATTCCGGAGCCAAAGGTGGGAATTTCAAAGTCATTTCTACAATTCTGGAGCGGGTCCGTAGCTTCCGTAGTGGATCCAAGGCTTCTGAGATGCGAGGCTGCTCGGGCGTAGTCCTTCTGTCATATGCGATATGGTTGGAAGCAAGGCATTTGGGAGCCACTTTCCGAAGTGGGTGGGTTCCGAAGCTGAGGGAGGTGCGAAATTGTCTGGTTCCGGATCAAGAGGGTTCCAGACCAAGAGGGTTCCGGAACAAGAGGGTCCTTTTGGTTTTTCTCCTTCGATTTTGGGCTATTTTTAACAAAGGAAAGGATTGGGTTGGTACAAATGTTTATAAAAGTTTGAGAGAGATATGAGAGAGATTTGGGATAGATTTGGGATAGAGAGAGATATTTAGGAGAGATTTGGGATAGAGAGAGATATTTGGGAGAGATTTGCGAGAGAGAGAGAGAGAGATAGAGTGGGAGAGATTTAGAGAGATTTTGTCGGGGGCCTTTATTAGTGTTTTTCTTCATAGTGCAAGGACTGTAGGATTCGTTAAGCCTTGTTATGAGTGTTATATGCCCCCGAAGGGTACTTAAATGTGTCTTATCGAGTTGTCGCATCACTTACTCCTTTTAGAATTTTAGATTTTCTGAACATTGAAAAACTCTAAGCGATACTTTATATTAAGATAGTGAGTTATACAAAGTAAGAATAATGTAAACCCTAACATGTTAAGGTTAATTGAGTTGACCGGTATGACTTGTTGACTTTATTTGACTTTGACTTTACTAGAAATTTATGGTTGTCACAGGTTGGCAGTGAGTTTTTGTTGCGGGGAGCAGAAACCTGAAGGTCTTATCGCACAAGAAGGTTTGAGACAGCAGAGGTGGTGAATGTGCTGGTGTTCGTCAATGGTTAATGGCGGAGAAGGTGTTTTAGTTGGTGGGTATCTTTACCGGTTGTCTTTAGTTTTTGGTGGTGTCCGACAAGGTGGTGTTTCCGGCGGTATGTTGTGGGTATGTCACCGAAAATGGAGAGAGTTACCGAAGGTGTGTGAGAAAACGAAAAGAAATGATCCATTAAAATAGATGGCTTTGGGTTTGTTTCGTTTTGCAGGTGAAAGAAGACGGAAAAAGCATGTTGCTTTGTTTTCTTGATCGGTGGAAGAAGGCTCTTCTTTTCACAGAAGTGTTAGGTGAAAACGGATTCTGTGTGGTTACAAACAACAGTCGGGTGTGGACGACTTTAGACGTGACCGAGGTGGAGGTCGGGTGTCCGGAAAAGGTCAAGAATCGAGATAAAAAAAGGCGAAACCGATTAAGGGGTTGATTGTTAGGTTTAATCGGTGTGTTTAGTCAAGGGCCACGTAGGTAACTTAACTTGGTCATATGTTGACCGGGTTTTTGGGAAATAATTAGGCAGTAAGATAACACGTGGGTTTGTTTGTTGCTTTTCCCTATCTTCAGCCTAGTGAGTAGTTATGGAGTCTTTTCTTTTATTCTGTGTTTGTAAGCCTATAAGGCATATCTTTGATTTAATTAAGGCAACCCAAGAAACGCACCTTCAGTGCACATCATGAGTCATGAATATGTGTATGTTTTGTGGGGTCTGAACCAACAAAAATAAGTCTCTTGATGGACAACACTTTAAGTATTGCAATACTTTTATTGCAGCCTTCCAATGTGTTTGAGTTGGAGTATGCAAATATTGACTCAATTGTTGAACAACACAACTTATATCAGGCCCGGTGAAATTGAGATAAAACAATATTCCAACTAACTTCCTATATTTCTCTCGTTCCTCTAGTATTTTACCTCCTTTTGAACATAATTGCATGTTCTTAATGACTGGACCGGATGTCGGTTTTGATCCTATTAGCCCTACTTTTTATGATATGTCCAAAACATATTTCCTCTGATTAACATAAAGATCCTTTTTAGTTTTAAGTAAATCGGTGCCCAAAAAATAACTTGCATATCCAAGGTCTTTAATGGTAAATGTCTGATGCAACTAAACTAATTGCTTCATTAGGGCATATGATTAAAACATCATCAACACACACTACTAAAGCTACAAAATCTTTTCCTTCTCCTTTTGTAAAGAAGCAATGATCATCTTGAGATTGTTGAAATCCAAAATTCAACAGCTGTTACAAAATTAAATATGTCATTGTCTGCTACCTTGCTTTAATCCATACAATGACGTGTTTAATTTACGTACTTCTCCTTTCTTTTCCTTCTTATAACCATGTAGAGGAAGTAAGTGATGGGAATTCTAGGTTACAAAAAAAATGTACATGCGGAAAATCTCTTAACACTTAAGGGCACATGCAACCTAATTGGATATATGTCTTTGTCACATCGAATAACAACATCATTATGAAGAACACAAACTAACCCTATGAATTCTAAATTCATGGTTAAATAACATACTTTTGTATACCCAAACAAGCTAATAAAAATCTTGTTGTCTCCTTAGACAACATAGTTCCAATAGTGTGTAAGCCTCTAATGTTTCACAACCACAACACAAAAAACTCTAAGATTGAGAGAGAGAGAGAGAGAGAGAGAGAGAGAGAGATAGATAGAGAGAGAGAGAGAGGAAATAGGTGACATTTTTGGATTTCACTCTTGAGAAGGTGTAACATCCCAAAATTTATGACCAAAAATTTCGTTTTGATTAATTTAAAACCGCTTAGTAAATTTTTGCTCAATCATTTAATAACATTCTTATTAAAACAATTATCAGAGTTTTAAATCCAAAAGATTATCTAGTGCGGAAAACATGGTGTGATGCGCTGTGATCACCCCGAGCTCCTTCCTTGGAAAAACATTAGTACCTGAAACAAATAGTTGAAAGCTGTAAGCACGAAGCTTAGTGAGCTCCCCAGATACCACATACCATACATATCAACTGACCATACATGCCATACGTAACCATGAGCCATACATAACAAACATATCCATAATCAAGTAAGGTGCTATGTGCCAAACATAGTCTTGCTATTATGCCACGGGCCGTACGTGGTCTTTCTTGTCAAGCCTGGGGCCACTCCCTAGGTCTTACAGACAAGTGCCAAGGGCCACCCCCTGGTCTTCCATGCAAGCATCACAAAGACAACTATACATACTACTCTACTAGGCTACTCAGCATACAGTGTGCCAGGAGCCACCTCCTGGTCTTTCATTCATAATAGCATACACTGTGCCAGGAGCCACCTCCTGGTCTTTCATACATGTTGCCTAGGGCTAACCTCCCGTGTCTTCCTACCATACATAATAACATACTGTGTGCCAGGAGCCTCCTCCTGGTGTTTCATACATAATGCCTAGGGCTAACCCCCAGGTCTCCCTACCATACATAAACTAAATCGGCAGGCATTGTGGTCGTAGACCCATACAAACAGTGAGGAGACTCGCCTCGATGTCGTGTAGTTTCAGTACGATCCTCGGAACGGAAATCGGCTCGTCTTAACTCTTCAGTCCCTACACAACAACCCTTCTCGATTACTAATTCATAATCATAACCCTCTTACAAGAGTCAACCCAAGTCCAAGCCAATAGTCAAGGTCAAAACCTGGTCAAAGTCAACATCCAGTTGACTCGACTTGCCGAGTTGGCCCGCCAACTCGTCGAGTCCCCTTTTCCATAAAATGTTAAAACCTCAACTCTACTTGCCGAGTCTAGCAACAACTCGATGGGTCCTTCTTCACCCATAATATCGGGACCATCTTCAATCGACTCGCCGAGTTCTCTTTGAACTCGTCGAGTTCATCTCCCTCATACGAACGTGTTCAGTCTATGACTCGCCGAGTTGTATGAACAACTCGTCGAGTCCATCTTCATGAGTTTGGGAGATTGCCTTGTACTCGCCGAGTCTGTTCATACACTCGCCAAGTCCTATGATTTCCAGGTCCAAGACAAACCCCTAGCAGGCTGAGTGTTCCTTCCACTCAATCTAAACCATTTCTAGAAGTCGTTTTGGCGGAATAAGCGTCCTGACTCGCCGAGTCACCCAAGTGACTCGCCGAGTCCCTCTTTGTCCAAAACTATATAGTCGATTACAATGAGTCTCAATGCATCAAAAGCATAGATCTGACCTCCTAGGATCCATTTCATACGTAAAGTTCCAATCTTGACGTCCATGCATGGGGTTTTTGGCTCAAAGAGCCATAAAAGAGGTATATATATGAAGCATGGGTCTCCCATGGCCATAAAGTTGGCTCCTTTATACCATGGGAACCATCAATGGTTCCATATCTGAAGTAAAAACCCACTTATGCACACAATTCCGACTATAGCTTCACTAAGGCTTAGGAAAAGGTAGAAAATAGCCCCAAATCAACATCTAAGCAAATAATAGTCAAGATTTCAGCTTTATACCTCAAGTGAGCTGGAATTGGGGCACAACCTCTGGATCTACTAACTTCCACTTGAACTTCCAAGCTTCCTTCTTCTTCAATTTCAAATATACACAAAAGGCACCAAAAATCTCAAGAACACTCAATAATGGCTTAGGGTTTCGAGTTAGGGTTTCTCTGGGTTGGGAGGAACGATGGAGGCTGGGTTGAGGCAAGAAAAGTTGTTTAAATAGGGTGCAAACCCTAAACATTAGGGTTTTGTCTAGACAGCTTCTACTCGTCGAGTCGGTCTCCTGACTCATCGAGTAGGTTACTAAAACTCCCGCATAATGTCGAGTCTACTCGACGAGTTGGGCCTCCAACTCGCCGAGTCCTAGAGTAAATCCAAAATTTCTTGAATTTGAATACGTACCAAGAACCGGGTGCTGCAAATCTCCCCCACTTATTTTAGACTTCGTCCTCAAAGTCTGCTACTAAATCCGGAAAAAGCTCCGGGTAGTGCTCTCTCATCCCGTCCCCCGACTCCCAAGTCCATTCTGAGCCCTTGCGGTGCCGCCATTGCACCTTCACCAGGTCCACCCTTTTGTTCCTCGGATCCTTCGACTTCCTGTCCAGGATAGCTACTGGCCGCTAGTTGTAACTCATGCTGTCACCCTCCTGAATATCCCCTAAAGGCACCACTGCTGAATCGTGCAATTTACACCGACCACATCCTAAAACCAAACAGAACTTCGAGTTTTCGCAAGTCAATTCTGTCTCCCAAAAGTCTGAATCACATGCTGGTCTGTCTCCCTGACCGACGGCCTATATTCCAAAACTACCATGCCAAAACCTCATCAAGTCACTGACCAATGCACACTCCCCAGTGCCGATTATCTCGGCGCTATCATCAGAACAAAATCCATGTCCATAAGTAGCTATAGCATACTGATACTTGACAGAGGGCTCAGATTATCCTTCGAGAAGCAAATTCATCCCTGAAACGGTTAGACTCATACGAGAGCTGCGATACAGGGTCAAACCCATTACTCTGAGATTATTCATTCCGTCTGTAAGTGGCTTAGTGCCTTCGTTTGGTGAGCTAATTCGCACAAGGTTCCTCACAGTACTGCCTTCTATCCGAACATCCTGCTGTCTCTTAACCACTATTCGGATGAATTGATACTACCTTGCTCGACAACTGATCTGACATTACTTGTATTACCGGACTCCCACTAGCTACTAATTCCAAGCACAATCTCTCAGTCGCTTCCAGCGACCTCCGAAGAACTTCAGCTAATGAAACCCCTCGATCCATACTCTTACTCACGGCTCCAACATTCCTGCTAACCCTCCCGATCGTATTGTCTGACTACTCATTGCCAGCGAATCTATTACTAAAGGTGGATGCTACCAAAACTGTTGTAGTCTTACATCACTCCTGGTTTCCAATGACCTACCGCCTTCCGAATCCAATCGTAATGTGGCCTACTCACATCCGAGCGGCTGCCCCGCCCTATCTTAAACTATCTGAAAAACCCTGCCAACGAATCACACATCTGATACATTCGTACTGTCGAATAGGGACCGAAGAATGTTACGAGCCACCCCGCAGTCTTGCGCTTCCATATTAATTGACCACTAGTGGATGCTACGGGCCACCCCGTAGTCTTATTATACCTACATAGTAACGGATAACTAACAAATGCTATGGGCCACCTCACAGTCTTACTATACTCGTTCTGCCAACTAGTGAATGCTACGGGCCACCCCCATAGTCTTACAACACTTCTGCGCTACCAGCCAACTAATGCTACGGGCCACCCCGCAGTCTCACCACACTTCTACACTATCTGTCGACTAATGCTACGGGCCACCCCGCAGTCTTACTATACTAATACTACGGGCCACACCGCAGTCTAACTATACTAATATACGAATGCTACAGGCCACACCGCAGTCTTATAACGCCCTTACTCTATCTGCTAACTAGTGAACACTACCGGCCACCACATAGTCTTACAACACTCCTACACTATCTGCTAACCATTGCTACGGGTCACCCCATAATCTTACCACACTTCTCATACTATCTGATCACTGGTGAATGCTACGGCTATCCGGTAGTCTGACAACACCTTCCACACCGACTGGCTGCTAGTGGATGCTATGGTTAACCCATAGTCTTACAACACCTTCCACACTGACTCGACCGCTGACCATGGTCTTTCGCTGACTACTAATCCGTACATACCCATAATCGAGCATACAAGCACAATCTAGTACCCCAAGCTGTACTCATGTCCTAACTGAAACTCCCAACCAATTCTTCTGAAACCTGCTATTAGACATCCCGAGAATGCGATCTCACCATTGGCAAGTTTTCCGTACTTCCAATTCACACTATCCTCAATTCATACAGCCGCCTGGGCCGTCTTTCTCCCTGACAAGAGAGCGAAAATTATCCCAGTTTCAAAACCGCTCCTGCTCCCGTAACATGATTATTTCTCCCCTACTTAGCTTCGACTAAGTCTTTACGGCACGCGAAAATCCGAGGATTTCCATTCCTTCCTCCTTACACAATAGGCATGATAACTACCATCGCCTTAATCTTGCTAGCGATTCGTCCCTAGCCCACCCTAAATACCGTACGATTACTGAATACTAGATGAACACTTTCTGCATCCCCAATACTGATAATCCCATAAGCTTAGCCTGATGTCCCTCTCAACCTTAAGGTCTAATTTGCCGATGCTCGGAGCAACTTCTTCAGCGATAAACTGCTTCTCGTGATGCTCCCATGAACCACTCCTGGCATAAAGACTGTTCTTCACCGAATCCTGACAATGGCGGATAACTACCCTGCTGAAGTCTGACCTCAGACCGTCACGTAATGCCCCTGCACCAATCTCAACCGTACTCAAAATAACCCTGAATGCTTCCGAACCAGAAAGGGAATTTGACCCTACGCTAGCTGCTAATTATTTCTGGTATGCAATTGGCATATGACAATTCCGAAAATACAATCCGAATACGAACAGAGATATAACTCATACATACTATCACCTGAGACCGAGGTAAGAACAATCATAATACATATAGAGTCGAAAATATCCATTGATACATACCTGCAACATTCCCTATTGTAATTCAGATCTCCTTCGTCTGTCACTTCAAGGCCGTACCCTCTCACCCATCCATAATCCTCAAAGTTGTCGGGGCAGACGCACTCCCTGCTCCTCCCCTCATCGTCGTGCAGTCCGCCTTCTTGTGGCCCACCTGATTGCAGTGAAAACATAATGGGCTTGCCCCCTGTGGGCACTCCCTGCTGACGTGACCATCACTACCACACTTGTAGCAGCCTGAACCCCTGGAATGACAAACTCCCTCGTGCAGTTTCCCGCACGTACTGCACTGACTTCGGCCCTTCCGACCTACTAATCGCTGATCTGAAGTCTTGGGTCTCTTCCCGGGACCCTCCAAAGTATACATCTGATCTGACCTCCTCTTCGCAATGTGCTCCAAATCAATCTCCCTTTCCCGCGCCCTGGTAATCATAGAGTCCAGGGTCGGGAATGCCGAGAAGCTGACATGCTCCCGAATATCAGCTCTCAACATGTCATGATAGCGGGTCCTCCTCATCTCCTCATCCCCTGCATACTGAGGCACCAATAGGGCCCTCTCCCGGAACTTGGCGGTAATCTCCGCCACCGACTCCGTCATTTGTCTCATGTCTAGGAACTCCCTGGCCAGCTGCTGAAGCTCCACAGCTAGTGCAAACTCCGCCCTAAACCTAGTCACAAAGTCGGACCAGGTCATAGCCTCAATGGTTGAGGCTCCCAAGGAATCACCAACTGACTCCCACCAGTCTCTAACTCTGTCCCTCAAGCACCCTGCAGCAAATCGAACCTTCGACCCCTCAGGACAGAAGCTCGTCAACTGTGCAGACTCAATGTCTGCAATCCATCTCCTGGCAACAATGGGGTCCTTCACCCCGTGGAAGTCTGACTCGCCACTCCCCCTGAAGTCCTTGAAGGACAGTGTGTGCGATCCTGACTGGCTGGATGCCATATCACTCCGGAACGCTCTGAGGCGATCCTCCATCAGCTCAATAATCCCTTCCTTAATCGACCCGAAAATCACCGAGGTCGACTCAAGGATACCTCTCGTGATATCAGACGCGATGAACTCGCGTAGTCCCTCATCCACTGGCTCGGAACCTGCACCCGAACATGATCCTGAACCGGATCCTAGTCCTCCTGCTCCGTGTCGCGTAATCATCACCATTCTGAAACGAAACACATAATTGTCAGGGTCGTACGTAACCTCAGAAGGTCTCACATACGAGAAGTTTCCTGGTTCTATCTCGGCCCTCATTGACTCGAGTACGTATCCTCTGTTTTCAGTAGTACGGTCCCATACTACCTTCCAAATCTATCCGTACTTTCCTCAAGGATTGCTTCGACTTCACCAAGTCCCCTCTACTACTGCTGCTCTCTGCTACTCTCCTCCTAGGCTTTCCTAGGTTCCCGAACCTACCCAGTCCTCAGCTGCTGAAAGAATCTTAATGATGCCAATTAATCACTACATGAATACCATCACATGTGACGAGGATCGGATAATCCTTCGAGTAAAGGACTCATCCCTACAACGGTTAGACTCAGACAAGAGCTGCGCAATAGGGTCAAGTCCAGCACTCTGAGATTATTCAACCCTGATCACATGTGACTTAACGCATTCATCTAGTAGCTAACTCCCGTCACTTAAAGTCCCACAAAGCACAAATCAAGCAGCATTCAGACAAACAGAAAATCTAACCAAACAAGCCATTCTATCCTCTTATTAGGAATCTACACTAGCATGCAATTCAAGGGCTCATACAATCAGGCATAACCTAAACAGGCCATCCTACTACTGGCTGATCAGTTCTAGCATGCAATTCTACAGGTTCTCATAAGCATACAAAGGCATCTCTCCTAGATCCTTAGCCATAATCTAGCGTGCAAATCACATAATCATATCATATCACATATCAAACATGTATTGGTATTTTGGGAACCACTTACTTGAGCTCGGCCGATTGCACCCATCACACACCTTGTTCTTTTCAAACTTCTTTTCTCTTTTCAAATACTTTTCAAGTTCTTTTGAAAATTTTCATATCAATTCCTCAGTTTGAGTCAAGACACACCCGAGAGTGTGCCCGAATCCCTCAAACCAAGGCTCTGATACCAACTTGTAACATCCCAAAATTTAACATAAATTTCGTTTTGAATAATTAAAAACCGCTTAATAAATTTTTGCTCAATCATTTAATAACATTCTTAATAAAACAATTATCGGAGTTTTAAATCCCAAAGATTATCTAGTGCGGAAAACATGGTGTGGTGCGATGCGATCGCCCCGAGCTCCTTCCTTGGAAAAACATTAGTACCTGAAACAAATAGCTGAAAGCCATAAGCACGAAGCTTAGTGAGTTCCCCAGATACCACATACCATACATATCAACTGACCCATACATGCCATATGTAACCATGAGCCATACATAACAAACATATCCATAATCAAGTAAGGTGCTATGTGCCAAACATAGTCTTGCTGTTATGCCACGGGCCGCACGTGGTCTTTCTTGTCAAGCTTGGGGCCACTCCCTGGGTCTTACAGACAAGTGCCAAGGGTCACCCCCTGGTCTTCCATTCAAGCATCACAAAGACAACTATACATACTACTCTACTAGGCTACTCATCATACAGTGTGCCAGGAGCCACCTCCTGGTCTTTCATTCATAATAGCATACAGTGTGCCAGGAGCCACCTCCTGGTCTTTCATACATGTTGCCTAGGGCTAACCTCCGGGTCTTCCTACCATACATAATAACATACTGTGTGCCAGGAGCCTCCTCCTGGTCTTTCATGCATAATGGCTAGGGCTAACCCCCGGGTCTTCCTACCATACATAAACTAAATGGGTCGGCATTGTGGCCGTAGACCCATACAAACAGTGAGGAGACTCACCTCGATGTTGTGTAGTGTTAGTACCAAGCCAATAGTCAAGGACACACCCTGGTCAAAGTCAACATCCAATTGACTAGACTCGCCGAGCTGGCCCGCCAACTCGTCGAGTCCCCTTTTCCATAAAATGTTAAAACCCCGACTCTACTTGCCGAGTCTAGCAACAACTCGACGGGTCCTTCTCCACCCATAATATCTGGATCATCTTCAATCGACTCGCTGAGTTCTCTTTGAACTCGTCGAGTTCATCTCCCTCACACGAACGTGTTCAGTCTATGACTCGCCGATTTGTATGAACAACTCGTCGAGTCCATCTTCATGAGTTGGGAGATTGGCTTGGACTCGCCAAGTCTGTTCATACACTCGCCAAGTCCTATGATTTCCAGGTCCAAGAGAAACCCCTAGCAGGCTGAGTGTTCCTTCCACTCAATCTAAACCATTTCCAGAAGTCATTTTGGCGGAATAAGCGTCCTGACTCGCCGAGTCACCCAAGTGACTCGCCGAGTCCCTCTTTGTCCAAAACTATATAGTCGATTACAATTAGTCTCAATGCATCAAAAGCATAGATCTGACCTCCTAGGATCCATTTCATACGTAAAGTTCCAATCTTGACGTCCATGCATGGGGTTTTTGGCTCAAAGAGCCATAAAAGAGGTATATATATGAAGCATGGGTCTCCCATGGCCATAAAGTTGGCTCCTTTATACCATGGGAACCATCAATGGTTCCATATCTGAAGTAAAAACCCACTTATGCACACAATTCCGACTATAGCTTCACTAAGGCTTAGGAAAAGGTAGAAAATAGCCCCAAATCAACATCTAAGCAAATAATAGTCAAGGTTTCAGCTTTATACCTCAAGTGAGCTGGAATTGGGGCACAACCTCTGGATCTACTAACTTCCACTTGAACTTCCAAGCTTCCTTCTTCTTCAATTTCAAATATACACAAAAGGCACCAAAAATCTCAAGAACACTCAATAATGGCTTAGGGTTTCGAGTTAGGGTTTCTCTGGGTTGGGAGGAACGATGGAGGCTGGGTTGAGGCAAGAAACGTTGTTCAAATAGGGTGCAAACCCTGAACATTAGGGTTTTGTCAAGACAGCTTCTACTCGTCGAGTCGGTCCCCGGACTCGTCGAGTATGTTACTAAAACTCCCGCATAATATCAAGTCTACTCGACGAGTTGGGCCTCCAACTCGCTGAGTCCTAGAGGAAATCCCAAATTTCTTGAATTTGAATACATACCAAGAACCGGGTGCTACAAATCTCCCCCACTTATTTTAGACTTCGTCCTCGAAGTATGCTGCTGAATCCGGAAAAAGCTCCGGGTAGTGCTCTCTCATCCCGTCCCCCAACTCCCAAGTCCATTCTGAGCCCTTGCGGTGCCGCCATTGCACCTTCACCAGCTCCACCCTTTTGTTCCTCAGATCCTTCGACTTCCTGTCGAGGATAGCTACTGGCCGCTAGTTGTAACTCAGGCTGTCACCCTCCTGAATATCCCCTAAAGGCACCACTACTGAATCGTGCAATTTACACGGACCACATCCTAAAACCAAACAGAACTTCAAGTTTCCGGAAGTCATTTTTGTCTCCCCAAAGTCTGAATCCCATGATGGTCTGTCTCCCTGACCGACGGCCTATATTCCAAAACTACCATGCCAAAACCTCATCGAGTAACTCACCAATGCACACTCCCCAGTGCCGATTATCTCGACGCAATCACCAGAACAAAATCCATGCCCATAACTAGCTGTAGCATACTGATACTTGACAGAGGGCTCAGATAATCCATCGAGTAGCAAATTCATCTCTGACATGCTCATATAATCACCATTTAGTAACAATTTATTATCGCTACATTGTTTCAAAACATCAACAAACTACTAAAATCTAGAATCTAATATCGTCTTTAGCCCAATGCCCCTAACATTCTCGAAGTGTTTGATCTTGTTTAGCCCCTTTGTGAGAGTGACAATAGGATTCTCCTCTGATGACACACGATTTACCAGGATTGCATCTTCTTTAATTTTATGTCTAAAATAATGGTATTTTCTCTCGATGTGCCTAGATCTGCCATAACCCTTAGGTTTTTTAGTCAAAGCCACCGCACCCTCATTTTCATAGAAAATATTCGTTGGTTCATGAATTGATGGAACAACTCTAAGATCTCCAATAAAATTATTCAACCACAGGGCTTCCTTTTGCACATCGCTCACAACTATGTACTCTGATTCACAAGTAAAATCAACCACCGTTTGCTGCTTGGAACTCTTGTAACTTACTACTCCACCATTCAATAGAAAAAACCAGCCAAATTGAGAATAACTATTATCCCGATTTGTATCCACTCACTTTAAGTTCATATTTTCCACCAAAAACTAAGATTATATCTTCTGTTTTTCACAAATACTTAAGAATGTTTTTCACTACAGTCAATGAGCTAAACTAGTTCCCTTGATATCTGATAATCATGCTCAAAGCATAAGTCATATCCGGTCGAGTACATATCATAACACACATGGTCGATATTATACTCGACGCATATGGGATTCGACCCATGGTATCGATTTCCTTATCACTACTGGGACATTGAGCCTTTCATAATTTTAGAGCATGATTCATGGGCAAGTCCCTTTTCTTGGAGTTCTTCATATTGAAACATTTCAATATTTTATCCAAATATATACTCTAGCTAAGTCCTAGTAAGAGTTTATGCATGTTCATGTAGATCCTTATTCCAAGAATATATGCAGCCTCTCTCAAATCCTTCATAGTGAAACATTTCCCAAGCAAAGACTTGACTTCTGGTAAGTTAGGAACATTGGTTCTTATTAGGATTATCTCATCCACATACAAGAGTAGAAAGGCCACAATAATCCCACTAGCTTTGACATACACGCAAAACTCATCCTCATTTCCATAAAATCCAAATTCTTTGACCTTTTCATGGAAGTAAATATTCCTACTACGAGACCCTTGTTTCAGTCCACTGATGACTTCTAAAACTTTCACACCTTACTAGGGAATTTGGCATGTACAAAACCTTTTGTTTGAGCCATGTAAAAATCCTCAACTAGTTTCCCATAAAGGAAAGCAGTTTTTACATCCATTTTCAATACGTCATAGTCATAATGATTAGCTATGGCAAGAATTGCCCTAATTGAATTAATCTTAGCAACTGCTGAAAAGGTCTCATTATAATCAATACATTAGGTATGAGTTAAGCCCATTGCAACTAGCCTTGCCTTGTAGGTCTATAAATTACCATCCATGTATTTCTTTTTCTTGAAGATCAATTTGCAACCTACATCTTTCGACCAGGTTCTTGATCAACCAAAGTCCACACTTCATTATCATACATGGACTGGATCTTGTTGTCCATTCTCTCTTCCTATTTAGCAGCCTCAGGTCCTACCATTTCTTCCTTGTAGTTAGTTGTCTCATCCAAATTTACTAATGTGATATCACTAATAAACATATCCCAATCTACTATTATATGGAAACCATAGAACTCTGGTAGGATGCTAACTCTACTGGATCGAAGAAGAGGTAATAAATTGTCAATAGGCTCAACAAGTTCAGCCTCAGGTTGAGAGGTAGTGTCATCGAAGGTTCCTTCACTAGATGACTCTTGAATTTCATCAAGATCAATCGTACTCCCACTAACCTCTTTGGAAATGAGCTCTCTCTCTCTCTCTCTCTCTCTCTCTCTCAAAAGACTCCCCTTTAAGCTACAAAAACAACGTTATCATTAGGTGTATAGAACAAGTATTCAAAGGACTTTTGTGGATAGAGAATGGAAATATACTTCTCAGATCTAGGTTCAAGTTTGTATTGGGTTTCATGGCTAATGAGAACCTCAAAACCCTAGACCTTGTTCTGTGAAGTTATATAGACACCAAACATATACATCAAAAATAAAAGATGAGTCTTGAATGAGCTCCATCTTCTTAGAACCTGGCACCGGTACCTGTCTACTGGTGACCTGAGAATACAAGTTATTTTGAAAGAGTTTATTAGCTTTAAAGCTGGTGAGATCATAAGTATATTAGTGTCTGTATTTGTATGAAAGTGCTTGTAAGTCTGTAATGTATAAGTTTTGTAAAAGTTTGTAATTGTTTGAACTCTCCTAGAAAACCCTATGTTTCCTACTAAAACTAGCCTTCTACCAAGGCATCTAGTGTCTGTGTGTGTCTCTTATAAGAGTGTGTATTTTCCCAAATCTGACTATCATTAACCAAAAATATAGTTCTTACATTATTGTTTATTGTGTGAATATCACAAAGTAAATGTAAAGGGAAAATGAAATAGTACTGTAGTGTTGTATTAAGTGACCACTGTTGTACTAATTACTTTAAACTATTTGTTGTTATTTAAGTACCATGTGATCGGCCTGTATCCTGCTA
The DNA here is from genome assembly GCF_052849685.1 of Lactuca virosa. Lineage (NCBI taxonomy): Eukaryota > Viridiplantae > Streptophyta > Magnoliopsida > Asterales > Asteraceae > Lactuca > Lactuca virosa. Next base: position 189,810,885 of record NC_136430.1, read on the forward strand.
CCGACTTTATAGTAAAACAACGATGTAAGACGTCGTAAGAAATGACGTTTGGCACCCGTAGACTTGCAAGTCCCACTGTAGCGAGCAGCAAGGTGTGGGATAGTCAATCCAGTATAGATCTATACAAAAACTCATACGCTACCCAATTAAGGAGATTTTGGATACAAAACGGGTCATGACAGGTAGTGCCATGTCCCCCCGTTAAGTGGCTCACATAACTGTATGTAATGTATATGTATATATATATATATATATATATATATATATATATGTGCTAGTTGTATTGTGTGTTCTTTCTCTGTCTAGCTTGTATGTTTTGTTTCTCATCACTATGTATTATGTTTGTTTCTCATCACTATGTATTATGTTTGTTTCTCATCACTATGTATTATGTTCGTTTCTCATCACTATGTATTATGTTTGTTTCTTATCACTATGTATTATGTTTGTTTCTCATCACTATGTATTACTTATGAATGAACTGACTCATTGTATGTTTCATTGTTCTAGTAATAGTATCTTCCTAAACTATACCTATTATAGTTTACTAGTAATGTTGTTTGTGTATATGAACATGTTTGTATAACTTTGCTACCCAAAGGCATTGAACTGAATGAAAGAAGTAACCTTTTATATCTATATACATATACATGATATATAACTAGGATTCAAACGACCTTCGGGAAAATAACCTGAATGCCCTAAGTCCACAACCAAACAAGGAACAGGAAGTAAGGTGAGCTATCAGTCCTAAGTCCTTTCAATCCTACTTATATAACTATATCTATATAGATACACAGAATATAAGTTAAAAGAATTTAAGTAAAAGTATTTAACATGTAAAAGAGTTTGATAAAAGCATTTGGTATGTAAAAGAGTTTGTAAGACAGTTTGAAGTAAAACAATTTGGTAACACAGTTTGAAAAGTAAGAAATCCACTTGTTTGGTAGTTAGTAATCACATGTAATTGATATAATAACTATTATTGCTTAACTTGTATTCCCCCCCATAAAAGCATTTAAAAAAATTTAAAAGGTTAATTAAGGGGTATGAACTCACCTGTAGTGAGTGGTTTGGATGAACGGAATGTATAGGATGCTAGGTGTCAAGTGAAGACTTGTACACACACAATGATCCTAGTTAACATATAATAACACATATATGTATCCGATTAGTCTTTAAACAACTAATTAACAAAGTTAAGACATCCTAGGACATGTAAAACACCTTATATAAGTGCTATAAGTCCTAAGGATTGCATCTAAGTGGTGTAGGACATTGCTATTGAGTTTAGGGTTCAAAGGAACCCTTTATTTGAGTTTACGGTTTTGTGACCATAACTCATTAATTTTACGGTCGTAAACCCATGAGTTTACGGCCGTAAACTCATGTTTCTTTGACCATTTGCGTTTTGAAGCTTTACAAGTCCTTAGAAGCCTTTCTACTTGAAGTATAAGCCTTAGGAAGAGATTAGGGCACCATTTCATTTCCAAATGGAGTTTACGGTCCCTGGACCACTTCTCCTTGGGTTTACGGCCGTAAACCCATATGGTTTATGGTCTTTTGATGTTTTCAAGTACTAAACTCATTAAGGAAGGGATCTATGCAAGTTTCCAAGGCTTAGAAGGGACTAGGGCACACTTTGGCACCCTTTTGAGGGTTTACGGTCCAAGGTGTTCTTGGACCGTAAACACCTTTGATCCTTGGTGTTTTCTTGATGTATAGAAGTGTAACAAGCTTTATTATACTCTAGGATAGAAGTACTTACAAGATAGAGGCTTGAAAAGGTGCTAAAAGTCCAAGAACACTAGTGTGTGTTCTTGGTGTTCTTGGTGAAACTTGAAGATCTAACCTTTTGGAATGATTTCACGGATGGAAGTGTGTTAAATCACTAGATTATGTAATATATCAACTTATTAGGGCTAGAAACACTTACAAGTTGAAGATCTTGAAGAATTGTTGGATGATACTTGAGAGAGAATTGAGTTTGGATCATGAATTTGTGAAAAATGGTAAATAATGACTAAGTGTCATATATATACCGCCAATTTAGGGTTTACGGCCGTAAACACCTTTGTTTAGGCTGTAAACTCCAAACTCTTGGAGCTTTAGGACTTTATTGTTGCACAACAAACCCTAGAGCATCCTCTCTCCTGGTATCTCCTAAAGTACTAATCTTAAATTACTCAAACTTATTACAAAAAGCTTGAAAATTAGCAGAAACAGTTTTGACTCCTATTGAAGTAAATGGTTGTACATAATAGAAATTTCGGGTTGTCACATCATCCCCCCGTTAGAAGGAATTTCGTCTCGAAATTAGAGTTTAAGCAAATAAGTAGTTACAAATAACTAAGTAAAAAGACGAGGGTATTTCAGTTTCATCTGATCCTCTCGCTCCCAAGTGAATTCAGGTCCTCGCTTGGCGTTCCAGCGAACCTTCACTATCGGGATACGGCTTTGTTTTGTTTGCTTGACCTCCCGATCCATAATCTCTACTGGTTCTTCCACAAAGTTGAGGCTCTCATTGATCTCGATCTCGTCGTGTGGGATTACTAGAGTCTCGTCGGACAGACACTTTTTCAAGTTCGAGACGTGGAAAGTAGAATGTACGTTACTGAGTTCGCGTGGTAAGTTAAATTTGTAAGCTACAGGGCTGATTCTTGCGAGAATCTCGAAAGGCCCTATGTACCTTGGATTTAGCTTTCCACGCTTTCCGAAGCGTATCAAGCCCTTCCAGGGTGAGACCTTCAATAGAACACGGTCGCCCACCTGGAATTCCAACGGTTTCCTTCGTTTATCAGCGTAGCTTTTCAGTCGGTCTCTAGAGGCTTTCAATCATTCACGAATCTGAACGATCTTCTCTGTCGTTTCCTGAATGATCTCCGGACCCGTGAGAGTGCTTTCAGGAACTAGTCCTTTAGCTAACTGGGTATCACCCACCTCAGCCCAGCACAGAGGGGATCTGCACTTTCGGCCATAGAGGGCCTCGAATGGAGCAGCCCTTATGCTCGTGTGATAACTGTTGTTGTAGGAAAATTCTACAAGGGGTAATTGAGTATCCCATGCTTTCCTAAAGTCGATCACATAGGCTCGCAACATATCTTCCAAGGTTTGGATAGTCCTCTCACTTTGCCCGTTTGTCTGTGGATGGTAGGCTGTACTCATGTCCAGCCTAGTTCCTAGGGAACTTTGTAACGACTGCCAGAACCTCGAAGTGAATCTACTATCTCTATCTGAGATAATGGATATGGGAACACCGTGCAGTCGTACAATCTCCCTAATGTAAGTTCTTGTAAGTTTCTCCATCTTGTCTGTTTCCTTGATAGGCAGGAAGTATGCGGACTTGGTCAATCTGTCGACGATGACCGATATGGTATCAAGTCCACCCGTTGTCTTGGGCAACTTGGTTATGAAATCCATAGTGATCCGCTCCCACTTCCATTCAGGTATCTCTGGCTGTTGTAGTAGACCGGAGGGTTTATGGTATTCGACCTTGACCTTTGCGCAAGTAAGGCATTTACTTACGAAGGTAGCAATCTCTGTTTTCATGTTAGGCCACCAGTATAAATTTTTAAGATCCAGATACATCTTATCTGAACCCGGGTGGACGGAATAACGAGTATTGTGCGCCTCGTTCATGACCAAGTCTCTGAAACCACCAAGTCTTGGGGTCCAGATCCGATCCATGAGAAAATAAGCTCCGCCACCCTTAACCTCGAAGTTCTTATCCAACCCTCTCAGGGATTCACCCGCCATATTTTCAGGTTTCAAAGCGTCGAGTTGAGCCTCCTTAATTTTCGTGGACAAGTGTGAAAGGATAGTCATAGTCAATGATTTGACTCTACGACCAGAATATTCTTTCCGACTTAGGGCGTCAGCTACTACGTTGGCTTTACCCGGATGATAACGAATTTCGCATTCGTAATCACTGAGTAGCTCGACCCACCGTCGTTGTCTCATGTTGAGCTCTTTCTGGTCGAATATGTGTTGTAGGCTCTTGTGGTCTGTAAAGATTGTGCTCTTTGTACCGTACAGGTAGTGTCTCCAAATCTTCAGAGCAAACACAACTGCTCCTAGTTGAAGATCGTGGGTAGTATAGTTGACCTCATGTGTCTTTAGCTGTCTCGAGGCATAGGCGATGACCTTACCTCGCTGCATCAGAACACATCCGAGTCCTTGATTCGACGCATCGCAATAGACAACAAAGTCTTCTATCCCTTCGGGGAGGGATAGTATTGGCGCGGTGCACAAGGCTCTTTTGAGCGTTTGGAACGCTCTCTCCTGCTTCTCTTCTCAGTCAAAGGCCACGCCCTTCTGGGTCAGTGTCGTAAGAGGTTTCGCAATGCGGGAGAAGTTCTGAATGAACCTGCGATAGTAGCCACCGAGACCTAGAAATTGACGAATTTCTGTAGGCATCTTCGGTGCTGACCAGTTCTCAATGGCCCTAATTTTGGAAGGGTCCACGTATATTCCCTCTTCGCTAACCACGTACCCTAAGAATTCGACTCGTCGGATCCAAAATTCACATTTCGAGAACTTCGCATAGAGCTTCTCCGAACGAAGGGTTTATAAGACTAGTCGCAGATGTTGACTATGCTCCTCCTTACTACGAGAGTAGATAAGTATGTCATCGATGAAGACGATGACGAACTGATCCAAGTAAGGACGACACACCCTATTCATTAAGTCCATGAATACAGCAGGTGCATTTGTTAATCCCAACGGCATCACTACGAATTTGTAGTGCCCATAACGAGTTTGGAAGGCTGTCTTCGGAACATCCTCCCCTAGCACTCGTAGTTGGTGATATCCGGACCTCAAGTCGATTTTTGAAAAGAAGTTCGCCCCTTGAAGTTGGTCAAATAAATCGTCAATACGAGGCAAAGGATAACGATTCTTGACGGTCAGTTTGTTGAGCTCCCTTTAGTCGATGCACATACGAAATGATCTGTCTTTCTTCTTGACGAACAAGACTGGAGCTCCCCAGGGTGAGAAGCTTGGTCTTATCAAGCCCTTGCTGAGCAGTTCGTTAAGTTGACATGACAGTTCTTGCATCTCTGCAGGTGCTAGACGATAGGGCGATTTGGCTACGGGAGTAGCCCCTGGAACTAAGTCGATTCGAAACTCGACTTGACGTTGTGGAGGTAATCCTGGGAGTTCTTCCGGGAAAATGTCGAGAAAGTCGCGTACTACTGGAATGTTCTGAATGTCTTTCGTTTCTTGACTCACATCGACCACATGAGCAAGGAATGTGCGACATTCCTTTTGCAAGAATTTCTGAGCTTGAATGCTCGAGATGATACGAAGGTTCGTGCCGGGTTTGTCGCCATATACTACTAGAGTTTCGCCAGACGACAGATTAAGGCGTACAGCCTTTTCGTAACACATGATGTCGGCACGATGAAGACTTAACTAATCCATGCCGATAATGACGTTGAAACTTTTAATAGAAACCGGCATGAGGTCGATCGAAAATGAATGGCTATCTAGAGTTAGGGTACACCCTATGAATATACTGCTAGTGCTCTCCGTCTTTCCATTAGCCATTTCTACAGTGAACGGTTCTTTAAGTGCTCGTGATTTTTGCTTAAGTAAATGAGCAAATTTTTGGTTCACGAAACTCCTCTCCGCCCCACTATCAAACAGTATGCATGCATAAGAGTTATCGAGGAGAAACGTACCGGTGACCACTGTGGGGTTGGCAACCGCTTCCTCGTGGCCTATGGCCAGAACTCTTCCCACTCCACCGGCATTCCCTGCCTTCGGGCAGTTCCTTTTGTAGTGGCCCACCTCGCCACAACCGTAGCAAGTTTGGCTCACACCAGCGTCGGGGACTTGGGTGATTGGCCTCGCCGGAGCTTTGCAGAAACAGGCAGTGTGCCCCTTCCTGTTGTAGTTCAAACACTGCATTTCCCGGCAGGCTCCTACGTGTTGGAAGTTGCACTTGTTGCACTTGGGAAAACTTCCAGCGTACTGCTTTACCGGAGCAGCAGCGGCAGGTGCTATCGCAGCATAAACTGCCACGACCTGATGCTTTTTGGCAGCCTTTGTCTTTCTCTTGTCATCCCAAAACTTCTGCTTGGAATCAGCGGTTCTGACGGGTTCTAAGATGGCCAGGGTTGTTGTTGCGGCCGGGGTACGAACCCCATGTTCTATGAGCCGATGTGCCAATCGCTTGGCACTATCAAATGTAGTGGGGTTTGAAGCCAAAACATTTCCCTGGAATGGAGGCACCAGCCCCCATATGTATCTTTCAATATTCTTCCCCTCTCTATGAACCATGTTGGGACAGAGGGCCAACCAATTCACAGAACCTGGCGGTGTAGGAGACTATGTTGGAGCCCTTCATGGTTAGGCTCCACAGTTCTTCCTCTAGCTTTTGGATTTCGCCCTTCGGGCAGTACTCCTCAACCATTAGCTCTCTCAGAGCTTCCCAGCCCATAGCATTTGCCACTATAAGGGATAGTGACTTGACATGGCTATTCCACCATGTCAGGGATTTTGACTCGAAGGTGCAAGCAGCAAACTTGACCTTGCTTCCCTCCGGGCATGAGCAGATCTCAAAGACCGACTCTGTCTTTTCGAACCATTACGAGAGGACAATGACTCCGCCAGTCCCTTTGAAGGACAATGGTTTGCAGTTTGTGAAGTCCTTGTAGGAGCACTCTCTGGAGCGCATAGGGATTTCACCATGAGTAGATAGGACAGGGGTTCCTCCTCTAGTGGAACCAGAAGAATGGTATTGTGCCATGGCTGTAGCCACAGCTGCAGCTACAGCAGCATTCAGGGTTGCCGTGTCGAATTGAGGAGCAGGTGGTGTTGGTGCAGGAGGATCGCGTCTTGTTGATTTACGTGGAGGCATCTTTTAACTATAAGTTTAGAAAGATGAAGATATTGATAAGAATTTAATAGGAAGTAGATAAGAATGACTCATGGACTAACTCTCCATAGTCCAACAGCACAAATGAATAGCACGATTGAATAGTATGATTGAATGAAGATCTAGTACTAGCAGATGATAGCAATTGGATATTGATTTCCATAAGATTAGATATCTGTCAATAAGACTGGAATTACAGACGTAATGAGTTCGGGAAAAATGACCTAGAAGTAGGTCTTACATCAACCAAGATGGAAAATTTTGACAGACTACTACCTAATCAAGACCTAACGGGTCTAAGATTTACAAAGATAGGAAATTAGACTAGAGTTTTTACACAAACTAGGTTATATCCAAAAGAGAAGTCGATAAGACTCTATCGGCGACGAGAACTACTAGAGTGAGTACTTGAATCCGACAGAAGGCGTTCTATGTCTCACACGCGCCTATCAGATCTTTCTTGCTGAGCTTGAAGTTCCCTGACTTCAGCTTGGGTTTCAGCAAGTTCCCTCTGTAGAACTGCATTGTGGATCTGAGTCCTTTCTTGAGCAGACTCTAGTTGGCGAATGTGGACAGTGTTAACGCCAGAGTTGGCGTCAATCTCCACTACTCGGTCGATAGCTCCTCGACCTTGCTCGGTGTTCCGAGCAATCCTACGGACCATTATGGGTAGGACCCTCTCAGCTGAACCTCCTTCAGTGAGGTTGTAGAAGCTTCTGTCTCCATTGTAGGGTATGGGTTGACCCTGTTCCTGACTCCATCTGTTCAAGTTTGTGGCCCACAGAGGAGTGGGTCCATGAAATGTTGGACGAGGGTTCAGGTTTGGGTCTTGAGCAGCTGGGGGTAGGTTGTTGACTTCAGGCTCTGAGTCAGAACCATCAGTAAAGCCTTCAGCTTCGTGATCATCCAAAGGGATTGGGTGATCATCTTCTGGCTCTTCTCCCAGCCATCCTGCATTGCCGTTGTTGGGATAGTACGGGTCTCCGGGAAAATGGAATCCAGCCATTTTATCTACACGAGAAAAGGGATAAGGAAATAATTAATAGACGAACTAACTAGATAATTATAAGATGATATTTATCAGTTACTCCAACATTTGCATAGTGCATACCAGTTATAGGTAACTTAGACAGGATAGACCTTCGAATAAGTGACCCTAACTCTAAACCCACAACCAAACAAGGAACAGGAAGTAGAGCAAATATCACAAATTCTAAGTCTATACCATCCTAGTTACCTATAACCTTAATGTATCCACCCCGAAACTATTGACATACCAATAAAGACCTTTTTAGTTCTCAGATAAGTAATTAATAGTCACACAAAATACTCCTATAGTATTTTAAGTTTATGTTCTGTTCTACTGTTCTCGTTGTAGTAGTGTTGGTAAGTTTTTAGACTTGTTGCAACCTCACAACCATACTTAGGCACATGCTAATCACTCCTCGGATAATGTAGTTGATCAGGCTACATCTTCCCAGGGTTGACCATATGTCTCTAAGTCTACTTGTGATGTCCAACAATCGTAATACTTTTGTTCTGTCCTAGTGACACAGATTTTATTATGAATGCAGGTATGTATACTTGGTTAAATATTTTATTATTTAAAAGTATACACTCTTTATCAGAGTATTTTAATCCCGCTGTGTTTATAGTTCGTATATCTTTTATGGGTTGATACACTCGATTCACTATAAACAATGCTCTGATACCAATCTGTCACACCCCAAAACCGGAACGGCGGAAAAGTTCGGGGGTGGAGGACGTCATGTTCAGTATCACAACAATGCAAAGTAGTAAACAAGCAACAATATCATCCATTGCATTAATAATATAATTTCATACAAGTGTGTTCTGTCAAGTTATATAGACACCAAAAATATACATAAAAAAAAAAGATGAGTCTTGAACGAGCTCCATCTTCTCAGAACCTGGCACCGGTACCTGTCTACTGGTGACGTGAGAATACAAGTTATTTTGAAAGAGTTTATCAGCTTTAAAGCTGGTAAGATCATAAGTATATTAGTGTCTGTATTTGTATGAAAGTGTTTGTAAGTCTGTAATGTATAAGTTTTGTAAAAGTTTGTAATTGTTTGAACTCTCCTAGAAAACCCTATGTTTCCTACTAAAAGTAGCCTTCTACAAAGGCATCTAGTGTCTGTGTGTGTCTCTTGTAAGAGTGTGTATTTTCCCAAATCTGACTATCATTAACCAAAAATATAGTTCTTACATTATTGTTTATTGTGTGAATATCACAAAGTAAATGTAAAGAGAAAATGAAATAGTATTGTAGTGTTATATTAAGTAACTACTGCTGTACTAATTACTTTAAACTATTTGTTGTTATTTAAAGTACCATGTGATCGGCCTGTATCCTGCTACCGACTCTATAGTAAAACGACGATGTAAGACGTCGTAAGAAATGACATTTGGCACCCGTAGACTTGCAAGTCCCACTGTAGCGAGCAGCAAGGTGTAGGATAGTCAATCCAGTATAGATCTATACACAAACTCATACGCTCCCCAATTAAGGAGATTCTGGATACAAAACAGGTCATGACAGGTAGTGCCATGTCCCCCCGTTAAGTGGCTCACATAACTGTATGTAATGTATATGTATATGTATATGTATGTGCTAGCTGTATTGTGTGTTCTTTCTCTGTCTAGCTTGTATGTTTTGTTTCTCATCACTATGTATTATGTTTGTTTCTCATCACTATGTATTATGTTTGTTTCTCATCACTATGTATTATGTTTGTTTCTCATCATTATTTATTACTTATGAATGAACTGACTCATTGTATGTTTCATTGTTCTAGTAATAGTATCTTCCTAAACTATACCTATCATAGTTTACTATTAATGTTGTTTGTGTATATGAACATGTTTGTATACCTTTGCTACCCAAATGCATTGAACTGAATGAAAGAAGTAACCTTTTATATCTATACACATATACATGATATATAACTAGGATTCAGACGACCTTCGGACAAATAACCTGAATGCCCTAAGTCCACAACCAAACAAGGAACAGGAAGTAAGGTGAGCTATCAGTCCTAAGTCATTTCAATCCTACTTATATAACTATATCTATATAGATACACAGAATATAAGTTAAAAGAATTTAAGTAAAAGTATTTCACATGTAAAAGAGTTTGATAAAAGCATTTGGTATGTAAAAGAGTTTGTAAGATAGTTTGAAGTAAAACAGTTTGGTAACACATTTTGAAAAGTAAGAAATCCACTTGTTTGGTAGTTATTAATCACATGTAATTGATATAATAACTATTATTGTTTAACTTGTATTTCCCCCATAAAAGCATTTAAAAACATTTAAAAGGTTAATTAAGGGGTATGAACTCACCTGTAGTGAGTGGTTTGGATGAACGGAATGTATAGGATGCTAGGTGTCAAGTGAAGACTTGTACACACACAATGATCCGAGTTAACATATAATAACACATATATGTATCCAATTAGTCTTTAAACAACTAATTAACAAAGTTAAGACATCCTAGGACATGTAAAACACCTTATATAAGTGCTATAAGTCCTAAGGATTGCATCTAAGTGTTGTAGGACATTGCTATTGAGTTTAGGGTTCAAGGGAACCCTTTATTTGAGTTTACGGTTTTGTGACCATAACTCATTGAGTTGACGGTCGTAAACCCATGAGTTTACGGCCGTAAACTCATGTTTCTTTGACCATTTGCGTTTTGAAGCTTTACAAGTCCTTAGAAGCCTTTCTACTTGAAGTATAAGCCTTAGGAAGAGATTTGGGCACCATTTCACTCCTAAATGGAGTTTACGGTCCCTGGACCACCTCTCCTTGGGTTTACGGCCGTAAACCCATATGGTTTATGGTCTTTTGATGTTTTCAAGTACTAAACTCATTAAGGAAGGGATCTATGCAAGTTTCCAAGGCTTAGAAGGGACTAGGGCACACTTTGGCACCCTTTTGAGGGTTTACGGTCCAAGGTGTTCTTGGACCGTAAACACCTTTGATCCTTGGTTTCCTTGGTGTTATCTTGATGTATAGAAGTGTAACAAGCCTTATTATACTCTAGGATAGAAGTACTTACAAGATAGAGGCTTGAAAAGGTGCTAAAAGTCCAAGAACACTAGTGTGTGTTCTTGGTGTTCTTGGTGAAACTTGAAGATCTAACCTTTTGGAATGATTTCGCGGATGGAAGTGTGTTAAATCACTAGATTAAGTAATATATCAACTTATTAGGGCTAGAAACACTTACAAGTTGAAGATCTTGAAGAATTGATGGCCATAAACACCTTTGTTTAGGCCATAAACTCCAAACTCTTGGAGCTTTGGGACTTTATTGCTGCACAATAAACCCTAGAGCATCCTCTCTCCTGCTATCTCCTGAAGTACTAATCTTAAATTACTCAAACTTATTCCAAAAAGCTTGAAAATTAGCAGAAACAGTTTTGACTCCTATTGAAGTGAATGGTTGTACATAATAGAAATTTCGGGTTGTCACACACCATCACAAGGATAAGCTTTGAAATTAAATGCAGCATTACGATAAACATAAATTGTACCATCATTATTATCAAAACCATAACGAAATCCTTGTCTTAATATAGCATAAAATGAAATAATGTTTTGATCCATTTCTGGTGGATAGAAACAATTATTTAAATAAACTCTAACACTATCAAACACAAGCTCATATGTCTCAATCCTGGTAACTGATGGGTTTTAGGTACAACAAATAAACTAGAAAATAATTCCTAAGTTCACATGCAACCTACTTTGGATCTAGGTTTTAACTATTGAACATACAACTTTGATTGCAAAACTAGAACCCTAGAGGAGAGAGGCTAATTTCGAAATTAACAAACTAGGGTTTAGGGTTTACATACCTTTCAATTGTTATAGCAAACAATTGATATTCCCTTGATCTTGATCTTGATCTTCTTGGAAGCTTTAGCACCACAAGTGTAATGCCTCTAATGGAATCACACCCAATGACTAGCAAGAAGGAAAGTAGAAGAGAGAGGGGAGAGGGAGTATGCAAAATCTCGGCCTTAGGGTTTCTTCAAAAGAAAGAGTGACCAAAAACATGAACCAGGAGGCTCCTTATATAGCTGAGGGATCTAGGGTTTAAGGGCCTAAGCAAACCCAAGGGCCTTATCCAAGCCCCTATGGACGAAATTATTAGGGTTTCCCCTAAAGATTTCGTCCACCCTCTTCCAAGGGGGTTCTAGAGCCTTCCACTCAACTATTAGATAATTGCAAACTAGTCCCTGCACCTTATAATTAATTCTTTTAACCCCAAAATCAATTCTGATTAATTTCTGGCTAACAATTAATTAAACATAATGATTTCTAATTAATATATTAATCCATTAACATATTAATAAATCATTTATATATATATATATATATTAATTTATTAATCTTATAAATTAATATCTCTCCTTTCATAATTTCCTTGTCTAGTTGCTAGGTTGAGGGTAACCCAAAAGGACTGTGATGCTATCAATTCAAGTACATACCAATTATAGTTATGGGCTTAGACACCTAATCCAACAGTCTCCCACTTGGATAAGTCTGTAACTATAATTGCTAGTATGCCTTCTAAATTTGACCAGCAAATTGTAGCTTCCAAAAAGCTGCTGCCGAACTCTGACCCAGTCAGTTATGTGTCCTAAGATAAGTGATCATATAACCCTTCGTTCTGCTTGATATCCCCAGACAAAAGACATGGAATGTAATCAATCTGTTTGTCCAGAATCTATGTTTCCCGATTCCTGATTTGTGATGATGTAGGACTTCTAATCGAACACATCAATTTAGTCCTGGCTGGGCCCAACACATAAGTCAACACCAAATCATCGAGGGGCCCACATATATCGCTTTTCCTGTTAGGTCAAAAGGAACGAATAAACGTTGACTCATATGCTTGTATCTTTTACTCATCAAATTATGCATGACAATACGTTTTATAACACCAAGTTACTGATGCGTTTTCGTATCACCAATGCACAACCGACTTGTAAATTACAACTCATATATCTTCGTTTCAAGATTATAAGATATTATCGTCTCAGTATTACTCGTGATGAATTCCATGAAGTAATACTCTGAGCGAGGGTTTATCCAATACTCAAATCTCAATTTCTGAGTACTCATGAACATTGCAGCAATTCTATTGCCATGTCTATCCTTAGACAATCTGCAATCCAATTCATGACAGTCTTAATTCACTACTTACTTCCAAGAGTACGAGTGACTGTGGAGTTTGAATAATCTCATTATTCAGGAAGTAAAACATGCAAAAATGAAACACAATAATAAACAATCGACAAAAGGTAGTAGCCAAACTTATAAATAATACTTTATTATTTAATCACCAAAAGTCAATTACATTTACTTTGTTACAAGTTTCAAAAACTAATCTAACTACTAAAACTAATATCATCTTTCAGTCCTATGCTCCGAGCATGCTGAATATGCTTAGCCCTACTCAGACCCTTTGTGAGGGGATCTGCTGGGTTATCTTCAGATGACACCCTCTTTACTATAAGATGGCCTTCTTCAACTCTATGTCTGATGAAATGGTACTTTCTGTCGATATGTCTGGTCTTACAATGATCTCTCGGTTCCTTTGTCAAGGCAACCGCTCCTTCATTATCGCAGAACAGTTCCATAGGCTCCTGGATGGTTGGAACAACTCCGAGATCCCCGATGAAGTTCCTCAACCAAGCTGCTTCTTTCGACGCTTCACTTGCTGCTATGTACTCTGATTCACAAGTAGAATCAGCCACCGTATTTTGCTTGGAACTCTTCCAAGTAACTGCTCCTCCATTCAGTAAAAATACCCAGCCTGATTGAGAACGGAAGTTATCTCTATCCGTCTGAAAGCTGGCATCACTGTAACCATCTACTCTCAAAGTATCACTGCCACCAAGCACAAGAACCCAGTCCTTTGTCCTTCGCAAATACTTGAGTATATTCTTAACGGCTATCCAATGAGCTCTACCTGGGTTTCCCTGATAGCGACTGACCATGCTCAAAGCAAATGCCACATCAGGGCGAGTACATGTCATAGCGTACATGATCGATCCGACAGCGGAAGCATAAGGTACACGATTCATGTCATCTATTTCAACATCTGTACTCGGACATTGAGTCTTACCCAATTTGGTATTGCTCTGGATAGGTAGCTCTCCCTTCTTAGAATTTTCCATACTAAACCTCTTTAGTACCTTATCCAAGTATGTGCTCTGACTAAGTCCAATTAGTCTCTTCTTTCTATCTCTCGATATTCTAATCCCAAGAATATAGGCAGCTTCTCCAAGGTCTTTCATGGCAAAACACTTTCCAAGCCAAGACTTAACTTCTTTCAAGGTTGGAACATCGTTACCAATGAGTAATATGTCATCGACATATAACACCAGAAAAGTTACTATACTTCCACTAGCCTTGATATACACACAAAACTCATCTTCACTTCTAGAGAAACCAAACTCTTTGACTTTCTCATGGAAGCAAAGATTCCAACTGCGAGATGCTTGTTTCAATCCATAAATGGATTTCTCAAGCTTGCACACTCTATTGGGGAACTTTGCATTAACAAAACCCTCTGGCTGACTCATGTAAACATCTTCAGCCAACTTCCCATTAAGGAAAGCAGTTTTGACATCCATCTGCCAGATTTCATAATCATGGAAGGCAGCTATGGCGAGCAATATCCTAATAGATTTAATCTTAGCTACTGGTGAGAAGGTCTCATCATAGTCAACCCCTGGGGTTTGAGTGAAACCTTTTGCAACCAGTCGAGCTTTGAATGTGTGCACATTCCCATCCATGTCTGTCTTCTTCTTGAAGATCCATTTGCACCCAACTGTCTTGCGACCTGGTGCACTATCAACCAAATTCCAAACTTGGTTGTCATACATGGACTTAATCTCGCTGTCCATTGCCTCTTTCCACTTGGAAGCCTATGGGCCTGCCATTGCTTCCTTATAAGTGACTGGTTCATCTAAGTTTACCAGTGTTCTGTCACTTATGAATGTGTCACCATCTGAAGTAATATGAAAACCATACAACTCAGGTGGCACACTCACCCTAGTGGATCTTCTAAGAGGTAATGAGTTATCAATTGGTTCAACAGGAACTGTTTCCTCTGGTTGAATGCTAGTGTCATCTAAGGTTCCTTCATTGGCTGACTCTTGAATTTCTTCAAGGTCAATAGTGCTCCCACTGTCCTCTTTGAATATGAGCTCTCTTTCAAGAAAGACTCCTCTTCGTGCTACAAAGACCACGTTCTCACTAGGCCTGTAGAACAAATATCCAAAAGACTGCTTTGGGTAACCAATGAAAACACATTTCTCACTTCTAGCTGCTAGCTTGTCGTGAGTCTCTCGTCTTACGAAAGCTTCACAACCCCAGACTTTAATGTGTGCTAACGAGGGAACTTTCCCTGTCCACATTTCGTGAGGTGTTTTGGCAACCTTCTTTGTAGGGACAAGATTTAGGATGTGGGCGGCTGTCTCTAAGGCATACCCCCAGAAGTGAATAGGAAGCGAAGCCCGACTCATCATAGAACGAACCATGTCTAACAAGGTTCGATTGCGCCTCTTAGCTACACCATTTAACTGTGGTGTCCTAGGAGGAGTCAATTGTGAGACTATCCCACATTCTTTCAGATAGTCGTTAAACTCGATACTAAGATACTCCCCACCTCTATCGGATCTAAGTATCTTTATCTTTCTGCCCAATTGATTTTCGACTTCATGCTTAAACTCTTTGAACTTTTCAAAAGTTTCTGACTTATGCTTGATCAAGTAGATATATCCATATCTGCTATAATCGTCAGTGAAAGTCACATAGAATCGACTAGCATCTCTTGTAGTTGATCTGAAGGGCCCACACACATCTGTGTGTATGAGATCCAACAGACCTTCACCTCTTTCACAAGACCCTGTGAATGGTGATTTTGTCATCTTTCCCAAAAGACAAGATTCACACATATCATCTGACTTTAGGTCAAATGATTCCAACACTCCATCCTTTTGGAGTTGGGCTATGCGTTTCTTGTTAATGTGTCCAAGACGACAATGCCACAAGCATGCCTTGTCTACACTATTAGACAAGTCAATATTAAGTACACTATTTCCTAGGCTATCAACACAAGTCACTGTTTCATACACACCATTACAAGGTAAAGCTTCAAACATAAAAACACCATTCTTATAAACAGAAATTGAACCATTCAAATCATTAAAAGAATATGTAAAACCTTGTCTGAACAATGCATGAAATGAAATAATGTTTCTCGTCATCTCAGACGAATAGCAACAATTTATTAAATCTAATCTAACATCATTACTAAGCAGAAGCTGATAAACTCCGATCTTGGTTACTGGTGAAGACTTTCTGTTTCCCATGATCAGGTTTATCCTTCCTCGCTCTATCTCCTCACTTTCCTTTAGACCCTGCAAATCAGAACAGATATGAAAACCACATGCTGTATCAAGGACCCATGAACGAGAAGATAATGAGTTATTAGCAGAAATAGTGTAAATACCTGCCGAAGATGGCTTCACTTTGCCATCCTTGATATCTTGCAGATACTGTGGGCAAGATCTCTTCCAATGCCCCTTTTGGTTGCAGTAAAAGCAAACTGCCTCTTTTGGATCAGAAACATGGGGAGTGGAACCATTGGGCTTAGCCTTTGGGCCATTACTAGATGACCCAGCTTGAGCCTTGCTCTTCCAGTTTTGCTTGGGAGGACCTTTCCTCTTTTTCCCCTTTCCCTGTCCAATAGCCAAAACAGGGGCACTCGTAGGTGTGGAGGGTATACTTTTACCCTTCATCCCTGCCTCAGCTGTCTGCAACAAGTTGTGCAATTGGGCCAAGGTCTGCTCAGTATTGTTCAAATGGTAAGTTAGAATAAACTGACCATAACATTCAGGAAGTGAGTTCAAGACCATGTCAATGGCCAATTCCTCATCAAAGTGAATATTGAGCTTGACCAAACGCTCTATGTAGCGTTGCATTCTTTGCACATGTGACACTACCGACTCCCCATCCTTCATCTTGCAAGCCATGAGTGACTTGACTACTTCGAACTTTTCTTGACGAGCTCGCTTATGGTACTTTTCCATAAGGTCCTTGTTCATCTCGAAAGGCCAGTAGTCCTCATAGTACCTCTGCAGTTCTGGGGACATAGTTGCCACCATGATGCATGCCACTTTGGTAGCATCATCGTAATGTTTCTTGTAGGCAGCAAGATCTTCAGGAGTAGCTTCATTCTCATCAAGCTCTTTGAGCTCCTTTTCAAGAACATATTCTTTGTTCTCGAAACGAAGAGCCATCTTGATGTTGCGCATCCAATCGTTATAGTTTGAGCCATCCATAACGACTTTGGAGCATATATTGAGCAAAGAGAAGTTTTGGTTGGAGGAGGACGAAGCAGAAGTGTTTCCAGGAGTAGACATCTGAAAAGAAAGAAAGTTTTAGTTAGATTTCAAGATACCTTAATAGAATAACCCAAAGATATAATATCAAGGTTAGGATCCAACTATGAAGATTCACAACTTAGAAATGGGATGCCGAGATCCAAGTGCAAATTTCATAAAGGTAGGTGAATGACGATTCACCAATTCCACCATTAGACGAAACAGACGAAGTGAAATTCCTAATTCTTTTGAGATACATTGAAACTATTCAATGGCATGTTTTAATCTCAGATTATGCTCTTCTATTTGTGACTGGGATGCCGAGGATCACAAACAAGATGTGAATAACCATGCAAATGTGCTTGGTAACCTCATTGTCTTTATCATTAACTATTGATGTGCTGGTAAACCACACACGCTCCATCAAAATGACAATTATGAGATACCCATTACTACTCTTTATTAGTGCCTTTTAGTGTGCTGGTTAACCACACACGCTCCACTAACGACCAATAAAGCATAATGTGTAATTTCATGGATTAGCATACTTTTCACATTTTTCCTAAAGTAACTAGAGTTGGGATTTTGAAAATAATGTTCTAGTACTTTCTTTAATATCATTATACTTTTAATGAGAAGTAGTTGTCCTATCAAATCCGTTCTGCTAACGACCCTCCACTAATCAAGGAAGCGGTGGGTGAGAGTGGACACCCATTCAACTACCATTTTATAGGCAGTTTCCTTATACCCCCCTTATAGATTAGCTTCGTGAATGAGGCATACTAGCGATTTGACTGACCATATTCTTATACATATATAATATTAAACTTTTAATTATAATATATATATAAGGTGTGTTTTAAAACATTTTAAAACTTCAAGGGTTTATAAATTTCGAAATTTAAGCTATTAAATTTAAATTTAAATAAACCAATTAACTAGATTTAATATTTATCTTTTAATTAACTATTAATCAAATTATTAAATCTTGTAAGGATTATCTAATTAAATTAATCCATTAATTTAATCCTAATCCTTATCCCTCTAAATTTCGAAAAATAGGGTAAGGATAATTATCCAATTAATCTAATTAAGTAACAATTATCCAAAACAAGAAACCCTAGTTATCCTCTAGCATATTTCGAAATTTACAAGGTAGGAGGCTAGGGTTTTCAAAACCCTAACCCTTAATTTCGATTAGGGTTCTTTGGAGGCTAGGGTTTTCGAAAAAACCCTTTGATCCAAAACCCTAGAAATCGAAAATTTGGCCTTTAGGGTTTAATAGCTATAAACCCTAATTTGCAATTCAACAATTGTAGCAATTCAATTTAAAACAATAATGGCTCTGATACCACTGATGGGTTTTAGGTACAACAAATAAACTAGAAAACAATTCCTAAGTTCACATGCAACCTACTTTGGATCTATGTTTTAACTATTGAACATACAACTTTGATTGCAAAACTAGAACCCTAGAGGAGAGAGGCTAATTTCGAAATTAACAAACTAGGGTTTAGGGTTTACATACCTTTCAATTGTTATAGCAAACAATTGATATTCCCTTGATCTTGATCTTGATCTTCTTGGAAGCTTTAGCACCACAAGTGTAATTCCTCTAATGGAATCACACCCAATGACTAACAAGAAGGAAAGTAGAAGAGAGAGGGGAGAGGGAGTATGCAAAATCTCGGCCTTAGGGTTTCTTCAAAAGAAAGAGTGACCAAAAACATGAACCAGGAGGCTCCTTATATAGCTGAGGGATCTAGGGTTTAAGGGAAACCCTAGTTATCCTTTGCTTAGGGCCTAAGCAAACCCAAGGGCCTTATCCAAGCCCCTATGGACGAAATTATTAGGGTTTCCCCTAAAGATTTCGTCCACCCTCTTCCAAGGGGGTTCTAGAGCCTTCCACTCAACTATTAGATAATTGCAAACTAGTCCCTGCACCTTATAATTAATTCTTTTAACCCCAAAATCAATTCTGATTAATTTCTGGCTAACAATTAATTAAACATAATGATTTCTAATTAATATATTAATCCATTAACATATTAATAAATCATTTATATATATATATATATATATATATATATATATATTAATTTATTAATCTTATAAATTAATATCTCTCCTTTCATAATTTCCTTGTCCAGTTGCTAGGTTGAGGGCAACCCAAAAGGACTGTGCTGCTATCAATTCAAGTACATACCAATTATAGTTATGGGCTTAGACACCTAATCCAACAGAACAGCCAACCTTCGCCTATTCCCCATGATCAGGTTCAGCTTCCCATGCACGACCTCTTCACTTTCCTTCAGCCCTTTCATATCATAACAAATATGGAAACCACATCACGTATCAAGGACCCAATAATTTTATATACAGTTGTTATATATTTGAATAGAGTACGTAACAGAAGAGTTGGACGCCTTGCCCTTAACTTCTTTCACTTCTTGGAGGTACTTGGGGTAGCTTCTTCTCCAATGGCCCTTTTACCCACAATGAAACCACGTAGCCTCTTTTCAGTCAGCAACAGGAGGAGTATTAAAGTTGGGCTTTCCCTCTTACCCACTGGATTCTACAATATAGGCCTTCCCTTTCTATTTGGGTTGGGAATAAGACTTTCTCTTCTTACCTTTTCCTTGTTGGATGGTCATGACTAGGGAGGATACAACACTATTGGAATGAGACTTCTTCATTCTTGCTTCAGTTGTCTGCATTAGATTGTGAAGCTCAATCAACATGGTCTCAGTATTGTTCAAATGATAGGTCAGGATGAACTGATCATAACTATTGGGCAAGGAATTTAGCATCATGTCAATGGCACGCTCCTTATCAAATTTCACGTTGAGATTCTCCAATACTTTTACATGTCTCTGTATTTTCTACGCATGAGCGCACACAGATTCCCCATCTTTTAATTTGAATTTCATGAGGGCTTGACGACTTCGTAGCTCTCTTGTCTGGCTTTCTTGAGAAACATTTTAGACATGGTCTTGTTTATTTCACAAGGCTAGTAGTGATCATAGGTCTTCTGGAGCTCAAGTTCCATGGTTGCAATCATAATGCAAGAGACATTTTTACATCGTCAAGATGTTGGTTATGTTCAACCATTTCTTCAAGAATAGCAGATTCTTCATCGATTATAGCAATTGGATTCTTGAGAACGTATTTTTTTTTCTCGTATATTAATGTTATTTTCCAATTTCACAACCAATCCATGTAGGTCTTCTGGAGCTCATGTGTCATGGTTGCAATCATAATGCAAGCGACCTTTGTTGCGCCGTCAACACGTTGGTTATATTCAACCATTTCTTCAAGATTATAAGATTCTTTTTCGATTTTAGGAAATAGAGTGTTGATAACATACTCTTTGTTCTCATATCTCAATGTCATTTTCAAATTTCGCAACCAGTCCATCTAGTTCAGACCAGTGAGCTAGTCTTTTGAAAGTATAAACAAGAGAGTGAATATGTAAGTGGTTGGAGGAGGAGGAGGAAGTTCACTATTTCTAGACATCTAAAATATGAGACAAGATTTTAGTTAGCCTTAATTCCTTCATATTTTAACCCAAATAAAAATTCAGGGCTAGGATCCATAAATACAATTTCAAATTATGAAGAGGGATGTTGTAATCTAATTGCGAATTTATTTTAGGTAGGTAAAGAATTTTACCAATAAAAATTTGGTGCATGTATTCATGAACAAAAAGAAACCCAAATGCTTTACTAGAATTTCAGTACAGTAGTTCTCTCTAAGTCGGACCTTGGTGAATATCTTGGAGGTTCAACTTGGATAAAGGAGTCTGAAAACTGTGGACCATATAATGCCTTTGTAAACAAGTCTGCAACTTGCTGCTTTGTTGATATATGCTTTGGAAGAACAAAACCAAGTTTATATTGGTCTCCTACCAGATGACAGTCAATACCAAGATTCTTTTTTCTTTCGTGAAATATTGAATTTTCAATAATGTGTATTGTAGCTTTGTTTTCACACCATAATGCAATAGGAAACTTCATTTTAACCTTCAAATCTTTTATTATGTAACTGATCCATAATATTTCACACACAGTAGCAGCAAGACTCATGTATTCTGCTTCACATGATAAACCTGATACAGTCTTTTGCTTCTTTCTATTCCATGATATTAATGATGATCCAATGAATATACAATGTCTAGTCAATGATCTGCTAGTGTCTCTACAAGTAGCCCAATTAGGGTCACTATAGGTCGTGATTTCTAAATTTTTGTAATGTTTCTCAAAAAATAAGCCTCTTGATGGACAACACTTTAAGTATTGCAATACTTGTATTGCTGCCTTCCAATGTGTTTGAGTTGGAGTATGCAAATATTGACTTAATTATTGAACAACATAGCTTATATCAAGCCCAGTGAAATTAAGATAAAACAATTTTACAACTAACTTCCTATATTTCTCTGGTTCTTCTAGTATTTTCCCTCCTTTTGAACATAATTGCATGTTCTTAATGACTAGACCGGATGTCGGTTTCGATCCTATTAGCCCTACTTTTGATGATATTACCAAAACATATTTTACTCTGATTAACATAAAGATCCTTTTTAGTTTTAAGGAATTCGGTGCCAAAAATAACTTGCATATCCAAGGTCTTTAATGGTAAATGTCGGATGCAACTAACTTTTGACTTCAGTACTAATTGCTTCATTAGGGCGGGCATCAATGTCTTAAATTACTTTCTCCATATGATTTATTGATTACATAAATTATTGATTATATAAATTATTATGTGTATGATTCGTTTGGTTATGTAAATTATTATGTATAATTATAGGAATCTTATTTTTCACTAACATGTATGGTGTAATCGTTTATTCTTTAAGCAAAAATGAGCATGTTTATTGTAATAAACGTTGGTAAATGAAAATTCTAATTTAAAACAATGTTAAATGAAAACTGTAGAGATTAAAAATTAGGAAAATGAAAACTATAGTTTTTAATATAAATATGTTTGACAAAAACAATGGTAAATAAAAACGGTAACTTTTATTTATTGTACTTGTGTTTGGTAAAAACAAAATAGTTGTAACGGTGTACTTTTAATATGGATGACCAAGCATACCTTTCCACTCAACAAACTGTATCAAATGTAAAAGCAATAAACTAAAAACGACTATACTTTAAATAATATTGAAATACATGTAAAGAAAAATTGTCAGAAAAGTCCTAATATTTTCGGAAAAGTTACACTTTATTCCTAAGATTTTTTTTAACATAAAAGTCCCGATTATTTGTAAAAACACGATAATATGTCATTTCCTGTTAAAAGAAAAAATTGATTTTTTTGTAAATTTGAGCCAAAATGAAATAATCGGGACTTTTATGTTAAAAAAAATCTTGAGACTAAAGTGTAACTTTTTTCGAAAATATTGAGATTTTTCTGATAACTTCCCTACATGTTGTTGGGTTTTAGTTCAAAAATAGTATCATAAACTTTAAAACTATGGCAACGGAAGACTTTAATTTTTGAAATAACATAAACATTTTATACCCACCATGGATCTTCTTGCAAGTTATAGAAAGATTAAAACACCAACCAAAGAATAGGTGGAGAAATAACAACCTTTGTAATTCTTTGGGTCCTCTCGGGAGGCTTGGAAGTTGATAAAGAATGTGGAACCTTTGAGACACCAACAATGACTCAACTTGATGTAGATGCTAGTCCAAAAGTCTTAAACCCTTAAGCTTTAAGTTCATAACCAATATGAACTTAAAGAGCGCTTGAAGATGCAAGTGTTCTTCAAGTTTTCTAACCAAAACTAGAGAGAAAGGGAGAGAGAAGAGAGGATTAGGATTTTACATCAAGGAATGAATGAGAAAATAATCCAAGTGCAAGCTCTCTTATTTATATGCATAAAGTGAAGTTATTAACCATTAGTCTTTAGCCCTTTAAGCAAACATGTCCTCATTGTCATAAGCATGTATCACATGCCTTTAAATCATGACGAGACAAGTCATACATTTCTTCTTTTTATGCATATCTCGAAAATTGCATAAACAAGAAGAAAGAAACTCAAACTTTTATAAACTCTTTTATAAAATATAAACCTTGTCTTTTAGGAAAAAGACAAGAGGATTCAACTAGTCTAAAAGTTTGTACATTACTTATAAACCATACCATATGATATATATTAAGATTCTTGCTAATGGAATTTATTATTTCCATGAAATAAGTAATTTCCAATTTAATTATAAGAGTTTTATTTAATATTTAGTAAAATCAATGTCTAATAAATAATCAATTGTTTTAAGTTGTTGTTAGTGTGACCCATTAGTATCATATGTTATTTAGCAATATCACTTTAGTATGACTCTTGAGCATACAAGATCTTTCAATCTCTCACTTGCGCAAGACTCATATTAGACTGATATAGACAGTGGTGAACGTCTAGCAACATTTCACTGCCCCTAAGACCATACGACTGTTTGAGTCATTCTATCAACACCTAATTCCCAAAAAGCTCAAAGCTACCATTGGTGTATAAGGTAAGTTTATCAGTTACCCCTTTGCTACAGACATCATGTTGAACATGAGATTTGGATCGTGATCAATCTCATTAGTTATTCAACTTTTGGTAAGGTGCCTTAGATGTCTAACTCTCAACATATAAGAGGAACAAATCCCATCTTCACTACATAAGCCTCTTGCATAGTTCACACCATACCTGAAAAAGGCTTTTATAACTGCTCGGTTAGGGAACAAAATTTGACCATTATCAAAGCATAGTACTCCCTACACTTAAGTCCCACTATGTATCTCAGGTGCTAAGGATACAAAGATAGTACCTTTTAATCAAGTATCATTCACGATAGTGATCCATGAGATGATCTTGATCCGGGTCAGTTCAATACTAGTTCTCTGACAAGTACCTATGAAACTTGGTTACAACCACTTGCATACTTTCATCTAGTGAAAGTCAACCAATCCAATTCATATTTGTCTTACTTTATAATTGCTCCCACAATTATAACCGACTATAAACCTTTAGAATAATAATATTATTCATGGATTAAACATGTTAATATAGAACACAAGAAGTATTAATGTGATGACTATATCCTAATATATCATAACATTATCTAATACTTGTTGTGATAATGTTCCGATATTCAAATACTAAATCCAAATTAAAAATTTGTTTCTAGAATAATAAAGTTTTATAGCTGAAGTGTGACCATTCATACTTAGCTCAAAAGAATGACTTTATTAATGGATCAGTCAAAATTTAATATGTATGAATTATGTGAATACTATCATCTCCATATTTAACTTTACTCTAGGTACAGTTAAATATCTTGGAGATATGATTGGTGTTCTTTCGTGATATAGAGTCTCTTAGCTTGATTAAGTATACTCTCGAAGTCACAAAGATTTCTATGTAATCTTCGAATGACAGAAATCAACATAGTTTTTCAATGATCCCATTCATCCAATCATATTCTAATTCAACTTCTAAAGTAGTGTATTCTTATTTTGTAGTAGATTGTGTCATTATGTTTTGCTTGGACCTTATTCCAACAAAACTTACCTTTCATTTCATAATGAAGTAAAAAATCCAATTATAATTCATAATTATTTATATCTATTTATAAATTAACATCTTGTGTAGATCTTTCCAAAAAGATCCTTTCTAAACTGATTTTCTCGTATACATTATCTTAGTTCTTCTAAAGTACTCTTAGAATGTTCTCTTAGTCATCTAGTGACTTAACCATGTATTCAATTAGTATCCTATGACAAGCTTACAACATGATCAAATACCATGTCCTATGCATAATATGGCGTAAATAATGAATTCATTTGCCAAGCAAATAGAATATAAATCATTTCATCTAGTTCAAACCTATGAGTTATGTAGTTTTGAGGATAGCTCAAAATGGTGCCATATGAAAATGCCAAGAATTCTCCAAAAGAATCTTGTGTCTGGATCCCTTTCAAGATATTGCCAATATATGTATGAGGACATGAAAGTTTTAACATTCATTTTATCTATCCCTTACAGATTTTACATTCGAAGAATGTATTTTCTCCTTCCTAAGTCTTTCATTTAGAAACGCTTTCTGAGTCAAGATGAAAATGACCTAGCTTAGTCAGAATGTGATTTCAAATGATTAAGTATGTCTCATCCATACAAGATTAGGAATTTCACTATGCTCCCACTAGCTCTTAGTAAACACACATGTTCTATTCATTTTAATATAAAAACATACCTTGTGGTTTTATATTGAAATGATGATTGCAACATTGAGATGTTTGCTTTATATCCACAAGTGGATCTCAATCTCTACACATTTTGTTAGGATAACTTGGATTAAGAAAACCTCCACGCTAATCTATATAGATATCTTCTATTAGATGTCTATTAAGAAAAGCGGTCTTTCTTGAAATCTATTTCCTATATATCATATTAAGAATATGAATTTATACTAAATAATATCCTTGTTGATCTAATCATAGCTACTTGTGAAAAAGGTTTGATCACAGTCAATTTCATGAGTATGATGAGGACCATAGTCAATGACATGAGTATGAGAAAATCCTTTTACTACAAGTCTTGCTTTAAATATGTATGGTTATCCACGTAATTAATTCTTTCTAAAAGAATCATTTACTCCTTCTAGCCTTGCTATAGGGATAAATTTTAATCAATGCCATAGTTGATTCTCATACATGGATTACATCTCATGTTAATGACTCTAAGTCATTTATCAAATTCAAGATCTGACATAGCATTTTGGTAATCCCTATTTTCCAGAAACCATCAATAAAATATCATCAATGAGAGATTCTACATTTCTCAAATCATAGATGATTTCTACCATTAATGTGAACAATTTGTGTTTATGAATAGCTATTATTCAAGTTTAACAATCCTTGTTAAAACTAGTGCGAACTATTACTACATAAGGTAATGGTTCTTGAGCTGCTTCAAGTTCCATGTACCTCCCACTTGCTTTGTCATTAGAAGCTTGCTTTCTACTAACCTAGCTTTCACAAGAATAAAAGAACTTATTCTTGGTGGGTTTGCATATAAGAATCTAAGCCACATTTAGAGTATTATACAAATATGTATTTAGTAGATTTTGGGTTTAGAAGCTCTAGTCGAACATTGACTTCAAATCCACAAAACATTAAGTAAGATGAGGATGGAGCCTTTCCATACTAAGTCTTATAAAATGTTTAATCTACTTATTAGTAAGTATTTATATTCAAGATACAATTAATAGTGAATGAAGTATTATCCCAAAATAGATTAAAGGAGGATATTTCTACCGATTAGAAAGTAAATCATACCAAGTAAGATTTAATTCATTATTTATTATCATTAAGGTCTTAGATGGTTTTTACCGGTTTGCATCTCAACTTTTGAAACATTTAACAAAGATTTCATAATTATGCTTTACCACGTAAAATATAATTAAAACTATTATAGTTGTTAATAAAGTTGATTTGGTATCTTGTGCTTAATCTCACACATTCATCAGAAAGGAAGTCATACACCAAGGTGTATAGTTCCTAAATTATTTTCTCTACACCTTAGTGAAAATATCATTAGGAATCCTTTACATATAAATAAGGTTCACATATGTCAAATAAACTACATTATTTGCCTTTAAAGATCCCTTTGTTGAAGTTGGAATATGTGAATGCTATTTATATAATAAAGATAACAATGTCAAAGATAAGTTTGACTTAAACCAAGTTTAAGTCAAAAATGCTTGCATATAGAACTTTATTTATATCTATAAAAATGTTGATAGTTACTTCACAATTCTATTAAGAGATCTAGTCTCATAAATAGAAGTTAATCATTTCAGAATACGAATATTATTGTTATGAAAAACGATTGAGTAAATTATCAAACATTTGAATAAAATAACCCAGAATTAAATTTAGACACGCTAAATTAAAACATACTTTGTTCCAAAACAAATATTGTTTTACATTACAAGTAATTTATGTTCTAAGCATAAATAATAAACTAAAGTACGAGATTGTAGTTCCCACTTGATTGGGCCCATCCGGTTACTCTTCAATAAATATTTGTAATCCATTTACAAATATTAGATTAAGATTTAAGTACCAAGTACCTAAGTGTTACATGAAAAGTATGAGTTCTACCTAGTAGATACAAGAAGTACTAGTCTCTTCCAGATTTTCTTTCCAAATGAGAGGAGTAAATCCTCTTCCAGTGTCCAGTTTCTTCACAAAAGAAACAAGATCCATCTATGTGGACTTTAGTAGATTTCTTGGGATTAATTGTGTTCAGTCCATAAAACATGGGCCTCCTGGATCATACAAGGGCCTCCTGGATCATACAATGTTTAAATAAAATATCATTGTATTTATTGGAATATTACTTGACCTGTTATATCATCAGATATATGTTTAAATTATCCAAGACTTCCTAGAAGTCATGAATAAGTATTCCTAGCTTGATGTTAGAAACATCTTAAGCATCACAGTGATGCCTTTACTAGGTATCATGTTCATGTTTAATTGCTCAAAGCAAATAGTTTAGGACTAGGACCTTTAAGTGTATACAATTTCATATCTCTTACGAGATTGTCTCTTAAGACATGAACACATTCATTGAAGTTGTATCTATTGAATGTTACTGTTTCATTTAGTCATTAACAAGAATGACAATTCAAGATAATGAGAATGGATTATTTAACTACAAAATTTTAACAAAATTCATTTAGTATTTTCAATATTTAATCTTCAATAATTAATACCCTTTTAGTTTCCAAAAACATTAATTATCAAAGTCTAGGATGCAAGTTGCAAAACAAATAAATGGTTAGGTGTCCTTTATCTCATCCATTTGAATTCAACTCGGTAGATATCGATTATAAATTATATCTTACTATATAATTCCTAGATTTATGGGATCGCTAATAATAAATTTAATTAGACATGTTTGATCTCATCTATGCCTCAGAACTCTTTGGCTTAGGTATCCTTTATCACAAAAGATTTCCGATCAAATCGTCCAATTTGAAAAACTTGTGTAATAGGCCTGTAACTTGGTTATAGAAATCACGACTACACCCCGGCCATCAAGATATAACACTAAGCGGTTAGGTATCATTTATCCCACTAGTGCATACAAGAGATGTGCAAGTGTTCTTCAAAAAGGATTGCATAGATTTGAGGTTTGTAAAAAAAGGGTCTTTATATGTTTTATAATTATAGTTTAAAAACATATGATATCATGGTTATTATATGCATATAATAAACCATGGTATCAATTTTAAAAAGAAAATTACATTTTAAAGGTTCTATATAAAAAACTAGTTTTATATAATTAGAAGCAATTCAATTTTAATAACCGGTATTAAGTTTGAATTCATTTGAACCTTTTATATCTTTAATAAAACTTCATTTTTATTACTTATATATTTGGAGTTTGTATAAGTTACAAAAATCACCATTTTAAAATTATAATGGAGTATTTCAAAATTTGCCGTTATTAACGATTTTATAAAACCGGGTTATATTTTAAAAGAATAATTTGTTACATCTTATGTCTAATTTTGAAAACCCAAACTCCATGTGATGTTTATTTTTTCCAAAAATATTTTAGCATGTGAAAAACTAATTTATCAACCATACAAAATAATGCATAAAACAAACAACACAAACATGCATAAAAAGATATGTGCATAAACATAACCAACTAATGACATTTTGTGAGCCAACACAAAAACGCCAAGTCCATTTCTAAAAGGACATTTAAGGGGACCAAAATCTTATTGTAATATTTTTGAAGTAGCTCATACTTGAGTAAACACCCATTGCTTGCAAAAGATTGGAAAAACTTCTTTATGACTAAAATTCAGCAACTGTCACTAAAAGACAACAGCCCTTTGTGAACAGCATTAGCGACACTTTTCAGAAAATGTCACTGAAATTCCTGCACACCTTTTAGACTTGAAATTGCTCTTTTTTTCTTCAAAAATGGTTCCAACTTGATTTCTTGTTACATTTTTATACAAATAAATTAATTCTAAAAACTAATCTATTACTTTACAAAAATAACCAAGAAAAGCTAATCTATATAATTATTACATATCATATTAATAAATAAATTATTACAACCATTTTATAACAAAAATAACCAACACAACGACATAACAACACATTGGTCCTTGGCTAGTTTATGCACATCATATACATCAACATACACATAAAACAACCTTTGTTTTTCTAAGACAACTTTAAATGACAAAAGATGCATGAAACTTTTGTCACATAAAAAAAATAACAATTATAAAGTTGTCATAGAAAATATGTATGAACTTACTTTTATACAAAAACAAGCTATCCATATTCTCCAAAAACTAAGATTTCCAAAAACAAAAAATCTAACTAAACTTGCAAGATGGCTCTTATACCAATTGTTGGGTTTTAGTTCAAAAATAGTTTCATAAACTTAAAAAACTATGGCGACGGAAGACTTTAATTTTGGAAATAACATAAACATTTTATACCCACCAAGGATCTTCTTGCAATTTATAGAAAGATTAAAACACCAACCAAAGAAGAGGTGGAGAAATAACAACCTTTGTAGTTCTTTGGGTCCTCTCGGGAGGCTTGGAAGTTGATGAAGAATGTGGAACCTTTGAGACACCAATAATGACTCAACTTGATGTAGATGCTAGTCCAAAACTCTTAAACCCTTAAGCTTTAAGTTCATAACCAATATGAACCTAAACAGGGCTTGAAGATGAAAGTGTTCTTCAAGTTTTCTAACCAAAACTAGAGAGAAAGGGAGAGGGAAGAGAGGATTCGGATTTTACGTCAAGGAATGAATGAGCAAATAATCTAAGTGCAAGCTCTCTTATTTATATGCATAAAGTGAAGTTATTAACCATTAGTCCTTAACCCTTTAAGCAAACTTATCTCAATTTTCATAAGCATGTCTCCCATGCCTTTAAAGCATGATTAGACAAGTCATACATTTATTCTTTTTATGCATATCTCGAAAATTGCATAAAGAAGAAGAAAGAAAGTCAAACTTTTATAAACTCTTTTATAAAATATAAACCTTGTCTTTTAGGAAAAAGACAAGAGGATTCAACTAGTCTAAAAGTTTGTACATTACTTATAAATCATACCATATGATATATATATTAACTTACTTGCTAATGGAATTTATTATTTTCATGAAATAAATAATTTCCAATTTAATTATAAGAGTTTTATTGAATATTTATTAAAATCAATTTCTAATAAATAATCAATTATATTAAATTGTTGTTAGTGTGGCCCATTAGTATCATATGTTATTTAGCAATATCACCTTAATATGACTCTTGAGCATACAAGATCTTTCACATGTAAACGTTAAAATTTTAATGGTTAAACTTATAACTTTCTAAAACACTGAAAAATTAAAGAAAATAATTTCAAAGGGTTTATCCATAAGAAAAATGGAAGGAATTAGTTTACGGGCTTTTTTGTAATTTAGATGCTTTGTGAGTAAAAGGGAATACTTTAGGGAAAATTATTGTATACGAAAACACAATTGTAATTTAGATGCTTTGTGAATAAAAAAATAAATTTTGAAGGCCATTTGTGAATAAAAGAAAAATTTTAGGGACCATTACTATATATGAAATCACTGAGTTGTGCTTTCTTTTCATATATATACACACACGGTAATTCAAAAATAAATAATTATTATGTGTAAAATTGTAAATGGTTAATGATTTAGACTTCATTTTGATTAAAGTGACAATGGTGGTTTTGAATTTAGTAAACTGGTATTCACCATGGTGTGTTTAAAATCCCCCAATTAGGGCATACGATTAAAACATCATCAACACACACTACTAAAGCTACAAAATCTTTTCCTTATCCTTTTGTAAACAAGCAATGATCATGTTGAGATTGTTGAAATCCAAAATTCAACAACTGTTACAAAATTCAATATGTCATTGTCTGCTAGCTTGCTTTAATCCATACAATAACGTGTTCAATTTACATACTTCTCCTTTCTTTTCCTTCTTATAACCTTGTGGAGGAAGTAAGTGATGGGAATTCTAGGTTACATGCAACCTAATTGGGTCTTTCACATCGAATAACAACATTGTTATGAAGAACACAAACTAACACTATGAATTCGAAATTCATGGTAAAAAAACATACTTTTTCTAGACCCAAACAAGCTAATAAAAATCTTATTGTCTGTTTGGACAACATAGTTCCAATAGTGTGCAGGCCTCTAATGTTTCACAACCACAACACAAAAAACTATAAGATTGAGAGAGAGAGAGAGAGAGAGAGAGAGGAAATAGGTGAGATTTTCATATTTCACTCTTGAGAAGGGTTAGCCAAAAATCAAGGGTCTGAAGCTCTATTTACAGCTACCTAGAACCATTAGAAACCCTACATTTGAACATATAATATTAATATTTCAAATCAGGTAATTATCTAGTTTCCTAGTTATCAAATGAAGGCTTCCAGAACCCTATGAAGGTCTCCCAAAAACCGTCCATCATAAAAGGATTCTAGATCCTCTCCATTGTTCAACTATTGAACAATTATATCTCAGCCCTTGTACCTAAATTAATTCCAGTTAATTTTTAATTATTATGGTTATTTCTAATTAATATAGCAATCATATAATATTAATAGATCCTATATTTATCTTCTTTAATCAACCCAAGCTATTTCTTGGTTATGATGGAAACCCAAAAAAGACTTTACTTTTATTCTTCAACATTATATCAATTTAGTTAGGACCTTAGACACCTTAATCTAACAGTCTCCCACTTGGATAAGTCGCTAACTACAACTGCAAGTACAACTCTGGATAACCTATGAAGAGTGTTTTCCAAAGATACTACCAAACTCTAATTAGATGTTAGTCATAAGATAATTGATCATCAATACCTTTGTTCTTTTTGGTATCGAATGGACACAAGACATAGATTTAAATAAATCTCATTGTCCGAGTTTGTGTTTCCCAATTCCCGATTTGTGATAACATCATTAGACTACCAATTGAACACATCAATTTAGTCTTTATTGGGACCATCACTATAATGTCAACATCAAATCAGCGAGGTGCCAAAAGATATTTCTTTTCCTGCTAAGGCAAAAGGAACGAATAAACTTTGACTATATAATCATCCATTTTACTCACTAAATTATCCATGTAATTACACTTTATAATACACAGTTACAAGATGCGTTGGAGTAAACCATTGCTCAACTGATTTGTGAAATATGACTTATATATCTCTTTTTTAACAATAGAATATATTATTGTCTCAGAATTAGTCGTGATTGAATCCATGAAGTAATCTCTAAGAGCGGGTTTAACCTATACTTAAAATCACTATTTCCAAAGTACTCATGAATTTCGCAACAATCCTTATGCTATGCCCAATCCCTATAAACAATCTACAAACAATTCAAGATAGTCTTAAATCAATACCATCTCCCAAAGTATGACTGACTTTGGCATTTCAAATAAATTAATATTCTGGAAGCAAAACATGCAAAGCAAAACACAAGAATAAATTAATTAACAAATGGCATCACACACTTTGTATATAAATAAATATTAATTTAATTATTCACCATTCAGTTACAATTTATTATTGCCACATTGTTTAAAAACATCAACTAACTACTAAAATCTAGAATCTAATATCATATTTAGCCCAATGCCCCTAACATGCTCGAAGTGTTTGATCTTGTTTAGCCCCTTTGTGAGAGTGACAATAGGATTCTCCTCTGATGACACACGATTTACCAGGATTGCATCTTCTTTAATTTTATGTCTAAAATAATGGTATTTTCTCTCGATGTGCCTAGATCTGCCATGATCCTTAGGTTTTTTAGTCAAAGCCACCGCACCCTCATTTTCATAGAAAATCTTCGTTGGTTAATGGATTGATGGAACAACTCTAAGATCTCTAATAAAATTATTCAACCACGTGGCTTCCTTTTCCACCTCGCTCGTAGCGATGTACTCTGATTCACAAGTAGAATCAACCACCGTTTGCTTCTTGGAACTCTTTCAACTTACTACTCCACCAGTCAATAGAAAAAACCAGCCAGATTGAGAATAACTCTTATCCCGATTTGTATCCACTCACTTTAAGTTCATATTTTCCACCAAAAACTAAGATCATATTGTTTGTTTTTCACAAATACTTAAGAATATTTTTCACTACAGTCAATGAGCTAAACTAGGATTCCATTGATATATGATAATCATGCTCAAAGCATAAGTCACATCAGGTCGAGTATATATCATAACATACATCATCGATCCTATAGTCGAAGCATATGGGATTCGACCCATGGTATCTATTTCCTTATCACTACTCGGACATTGAGCCTTTCTTAATTTTAGAGCATGATTTATGGGGAAGTCCATTTTCTTGGAATTCTTCATATTAAAACGTTTCAATATTTTATCCAAATATATACTCTAGTTAAGTCCTAGCAAGCGTTTATGCCTGTTCATGTAGATCCTATTCCAAGAATATATGCAGCCTCTCCCAGATCCTTCATAGTGAAACATTTCCCAAGCCAAGACTTGACTTCTTGTGAGTTTGGAACATTGGTTCTTATTAGGATTATGTCATCCACATACAAGAGTAGAAAGGCCACTATAATCCCTCTAGATTTGACATACACGCAAAACTCATCCTCATTTCCAAAAAATCCAAATTCTTTGACCTTTTCATGGAAGTAAATATTCCTGCTACGAGACGCTTGTTTTAGTCCATAGATGACTTCTCAAATTGCACACCTTACTAGGGAATTTGGCATGCACAAAACCTTTTGGTTGAGCCATGTAAACATCCTCAACTAGTTTCCCATAAAGGAAAGCAGTTTTGACATCGATTTTCCATACGTCATAGTAATAATGATCAGCTATGGGATGCATTACCCTAATTGAATTAATATTAGCAACTGCTGAAAAGGTCTCATTATAATCAATCCATTAGGTATGAGTTAAGCCCATTGTAACAAGCCTTGCCTTGAAGGTCTATACATTACCATCCATGTATTTCTTCTTCTTGAAGATCTATTTGCAACCTACAATCTTTCGACCAGGTTCTTGATTAACCAAAGTCCACACTTCATTATCATACAAGGACGGGATCTTGTTGTCCATTGTCTCTTTCTATTTAGCAGCCTCGGGTCCTACCATTGCTTCCTTGTAGTTAGTTGGCTCATCCAAATTTACTAATGTGATATCACTAATAAACATATCCCAATCTACCGTTATATGGAAACCATAGAACTCAGGTGGTATGCTAACTCTACTGGATCGAAGAAGAGGTAATGAACTGTCAATAGGCTCAACAGGTTTATCCTCAGGTTGAGAGCTAGTGTCATCAAATGTTCCTTCATTGGATGAATCTTGAATTTCGTCAAGATCAATAGTACTCCCACTACCCTCTTTGGAAATAAGCTCTCCCTCTCTCTCTCTCTCTCTCAAAAGATTCCCCTTTAAGCTACAAAAACAACGTTATCACTAGGTGTGTAGAACAAGTATGCAAAGTACTTTTATGGATAGCGAATGGAAATACACTTCTCGACTCTAGGTTCAAGTTTTTCTTGGGTCTCACGCCTAATAAGAACCTCAAAACGCTAGACCTTGATATGTGCAAGCGAGGGAGGTTTCCCCGTCTACATCTCATGAGGTGTTTTGGCAACCTTCTTGGTAGGAACAAGATTTTAGAATATGTGTTGTTGTTTCTAAAGCATATCTTTATTACGATATAGGGAGTGAAGATCAACTCATCATGGAACGAACCATATCTCGTAAGGTTCAATTACGCCTCCCAGCTATTCCATTAAGTTGTGGTTTCCCAGCAGGTTTCAGTTGTGAAACAATTCTACATTCCTTCAGATAGTCGTTGAATTCGATACTAAGATATTCTCCACCTCTATTAGATCGGTGCATCTTTATTTTCTTGCCTAATTGATTCTCTAACTCATCCTTAAAGTCTTTGAACCTATCAAAAGTTTTCAATTTATGCTTGATTAAGTAGATATATCCATACCTACTGTAATCATCAGTAAATGTCACGTAGTAGCAATTAGCATCCCACGTGGCAGATCTAAAGGGACCACATACATCAGTATGGATGAGTGCCAACAAATCTTCACATCTTTCACAAGTACTAATGAAATGTGATTTAGTCATCTTTCCAACAAACAAAACCCACATTCATCATTTTATTTTAGTTCAAAAGACTCCAACAATCCATTCTTTTGGAGTTGGGCGATGCGTTTCTTGTTTTTGTGCCCAAGACGACAATGCCATAAGCATGGTTTGTCTAAGATATTAGAAGAATCAATGTTATAAACATTATTGTCAAACTCATTCACATAAACAATAGTTTCATACGCACCATGACAAGGATAAGCTTTGAAATTAAATGTAGCATTACGATAAACATAAATTGTACCATCATTATTATCAAAACCATAACAAAATCCTTGTCTTAATATAGCATAAAATGAAATAATTTTTCGATCCATTTCTGGTGGATAAAAATAACTATTTAAATAAACTCTAACACTATCAAACACAAGCCCATACGTCTCAATCCTGGTAACAGCCAACCTTCGCCTATTCCCCATGATCAGGTTCAGCTTCCCATGCACGACCTCTTCACTTTCCTACAGCCCTTTCATATCATAACAAATATGGAAACCACGTCACCGTATCAAGGACCCAATAATTTGAAATACAATTGTTATATATTTGACTAGAGTATGTACTAGAAGAGTTGGACGTCTTGCCCTTAGCTTTTTTCACTTCTTGGAGGTACTTGGGGTAGCTTCTTCCCCAATGGCCCTTTTACCCACAATGAAACCATGTAGCATATTTTGAGTCAGCAACAAGAGGAGTATCAAAGTTGGGCTTTCCCTTTTACCCACTAGACTCTCCAATATGGGCCTTCCCTTTCTATTTGGGTTGGGGATGAGCCTTTCTCTTCTTACCTTTTCCTTGTTGGATGGCCATGACTAGGGCAGAAGCAACACTATTGGAATGAGACTTCTTCATTCTTTCTTCAGGTGTCTGCAATAGATTGTGAAGCTCAATCAACATGGTCTCAGTATTGTTCAAATGACAGGTCAGGATGAACTGATCATAACTATTGGGCAAGGAGTTTAACATCATGTCAATGGCAAGCTCCTTATCAAATTTCACGTTGAGATTCTCCAATATTTTTACATGCCTCTGTATTTTCTACACATGAGCGCACATAGATTCCCCATCTTTTAATTTGTATTTCATGAGGGCTTGACGACTTCGTAGCTTTCTTGTCTAGCTTTCTTGAGAAACATTTTAGACATGGTCTTGTTCATTTCACAAGGCTAGTAGTGCTCATAGGTCTTCTGGAGCTCAAGTGCCATGGTTTCAATTGATGGGTTTTGTGCATTACATCAATCCTATGGTGCACATGCAAACCCTAATGC
Source organism: Lactuca virosa (assembly GCF_052849685.1). Taxonomy (NCBI): domain Eukaryota; kingdom Viridiplantae; phylum Streptophyta; class Magnoliopsida; order Asterales; family Asteraceae; genus Lactuca; species Lactuca virosa. The sequence continues at coordinate 189,847,702 of NC_136430.1, forward strand.
TTGGATCTAGTTTTTTTATTTGTACATGCAATAATTGTCCAAGACTTGCAAACCGTAATCTAGCATACAACAAAAATCGAAATCAACATAAATAACTAGTAAGAATGTTACCTTTCAATTGAAGCTTGAAGATCTTGAGCTTTTGTGAACTTTAGCACCTCAAGCGTGATGCCTCTGATAGATCACAAACACCAAAGCAATTGGAGAATGCAAGAGAGAGAGAGAGAGAGAGAGAGAGAGAGAGAAGTACTTTTCGGCTCTAGAGATCCCTTAGGGTTAGTATGGACAAAAATTGGATGCCAAGGGTGTCGTTATATAGCTGAAGAATTAGGTTTCAGTCAAATACCTAATCAGGTTGCTTAAGCCCTAAGCAGCCCATAGGAACATTCCAAAACCCTAGCCTTGGACGAATTCTTATGGGCTTCTCCATAAAATCGTACATCCCTTAACTTAGGGATCCTTAGCCCATATTGCAACTATCCAATAATTACAATATCAGTCCCCTTAATTCAATTAATCTCTTTCGACCACAAAATTAATTCTAAATTAATTCTTGACCAATATTAATTAAATAATATGATTTCTCTTTTAATATAATTTTCAAATAATATATTAATAAACCATAATAACCTCTTTCTCTATTATTCTTCCAGTCAAGTTGCTTTTGTGAAGGCAACTTAAAAGGACCATGCTACTATCGTGTCAAGTACATACCAAATATAGTTATGGGCTTAGACACTAATCCAACAACAATCATAATGCAAGCGACCTTTTTACATCGTCAAGATGTTGGTTATGTTCAGCCATTTCTTCAAGAATAGCAGATTCTTCGTCGATTTTAGAAATTGGATTCTTGAGAACGTATTCTTTTTTCTCGTATATTAATATCATTTTCCAATTTCACAACCAATCCATGTAGGTCTTCTGGAGCTCATGTGTCATGGTTGCAATCATAATACAAGCGAACTTTGTTGCGCCGTCAACACGTTGGTTATATTCAACCATTTCTTCAAGAGTAGAAGATTCTTTGTCGATTTTAGGAAATAGAGTGTCGATAACATACTCATTGTTCTCATATCTCAATGTCATTTTCAAATTTCACAACCAGTCCATGTAATTGGGACCAGTGAGCTAGTCTTTTGAAAGTATAAACAAGAGAGTGAATTTGTAAGTGGTTGGAGGAGGAGGAGGAAGTTCACTATTTCTAGACATCTAAAATAAGAGATAAGATTTTAGTTAGCCTTAATTCCTTCATATTTTAACCCAAATAAAAATTTAGGGCTAGGATCCATAAATACAATTTTAAATTATGAAGAGGGATGTTGTAATCTAATTGCGAATTTATTTTAGGTAGGTAAAGCATTTTACCAATTTCAATATAATATGAAACTCCTAGATTATTTGAGATTTATTGAAGTTTTCAATGACATGTTTAATCTCGATTATGCTCTTCAACTTGTGACTGGGATGCCGAGGATCACAAAGAATATGTGAATAACGATGCAAGCTCGCGTTACATGCTCGAGGTCCTTTATAGTCTCGCATTGACATGTCGGTAAACCGTATATGTACATCAACAACTAAAAAATCCAAGTATGTGCCATCATTTCGTCTTTGTAGTCCTACATTAGGGTGTCAGTTAACCACACACGCTCTACTAAAGACTCACAAAAAAATGATGTATGTTTTCAAGGATTAGCATACAATTTTACATTTGTCCTAAAGTAACTAGAGTCAGATTTTATGGATGGTTTAAGTGTTTCATACATTATACTTTTAATGTGATTATGTCCTATCAAAATGTTCAGCTAACGACCCTCCACCATACAAAGAAGCGGTGTGTGAAAATGACACATATTCAATGGTTATTTTATAGGTTGTTTCCTTTTATCTCTATTATAGTATTGCTTCACAAATGAGGCATACAAAATGATTTTCACCCAAACTTAATCCTAAATAATTTTCATTAATTCTTAATTAATTATTGCTATTTCTAATTAATATATCAATCATATAATATATTAATAAATGATATATCTGTTGGATTAGTGTCTAAGCCTGTAACTATATTTGGTAAGTACTTGACCCGGTTGTGCATGGTCCTTTTGGGTTGCCTTCACCAAAGCAACTAGATAGGATGAATTATGAAGAGAGAGGTTATTATGGTTTATTAATATATTATGAGAATAATATATTAAAAAAAATCATATTATTTGATTAATATTAGTCATGAATTAATTAAGAATTAATTTGGTGGCTAAAAGACATTAATTAAATAAAGGGGACTAGAACTGTCAATTGTGTGATAGTTAAATGTTGGGCTGAGAAGCCTTATGGACTAAGGCATGGATGAAATTAAGATGGAGGCCATCTTGAATTCGTCCAAGGAGGCCCTATTCCAGAAGGTTCATTGGACTGCTTAAGGTCAAAGCTGTCCATTAGGGTTTTTGACTGAAACCCTAGCAGCACAAGTATAAATAGACCCCTAGGGCATCAGTTTTCGGCGATTGGAAACCCTAGAAGAGTTCATAGCCGAAAATTGTGTCTTTCCCTCCTCTCTTCAAGATCATCTTCTTTCTTGTGGTGTTTGTAAGTCATTAGAGGAGTGACATTTGTGACTCTAAGCTCCAAGAGAAAAAGATTCACGCCATTCTTGAAGAGGTAATCATCTAGATCTGATTTCATATGATAATTTTGAATTATGTATGCTAGATCTAGGGTTTATAAGTCTTGGATAAATTGTATGTACAATAGAGGAACCTAGATCCAATCTTTAGGGTTTGCATGAGCACATAGGGTGTTCTTTAGTATAAAACCCATTAGTGGTATCAGAGCCATGATTGGTTTCTATTGTATTGATGTCTTGTATGTTCATCTTGCTGAAAATCGTTTTTCTGCCCTCTGCCCGACCTGACTCGGCGAGTCACTTACTGAACTCGGCGAGTCAGCCTAACTCGGCGAGTCCAGTGAGTGACTCAGCGAGTCGGAGAGTCAGACAGAGGAATACTCGGGATTTCTTGCTGTTTTGCTGAAAGATAATTACCAAAACTGTTTTTAACTAATAAAATCTGAATGTTATTATTATTATGTGATTATCCTTATCAAGACAAAAGATAATTACCGATTGTTTGAATAATAAATTTGTTATATGATAAAATTTGATTATTTGAATTAATCGATGAATTATCTTGTGAATAAAATGGAATATGTCAAATTTAGATAATTATAAATTAAATGTATGATTTAAATTATTTGCTATTTAATCCTATGAGTTTTTGAAAAGTTCAAAACTTGCCCTTAAGTTTTGGAATTTAATTTTTTTTAATTAAAAGTTTAATTTGAATTATTTAAATTCCAAACCCTAGAATTTTACAAGTTTAAAATTCACCCTATACTATTATAATATCATTAGAATAGTTATTATATATGTATGACTTAAATGCTAGTCTTACCATTAGTAGGCTTCATTGACGAACCCAATCTATAAGGGGGTATAAGGTTATGGCCTATTAAATGGCCGTTTAATGGGTGTCCACTCGCACCCACCGCTTCCTTGATTGGTGGAGGGTCGTTAGCCGAACGGGTAGGATAGGGAAAACCTTTCCTCATTAAAAGTATAATAAATTTATAAAGTAACTAAATTTTTTTAAAAAATTCCCAATCTTAGTTACTTTAGGCAAAAGTGAATTGATGCAATTCCATGAAATTACACTTTGTACCCTTGCTAAGACGTTAGTGGAGCGTGTGTGGTTAACCGACACACTAATTGGGCTCTTAGCAAAGGTAGCAAAGGGTGACTCGATGTTTGTCATAGTTCGATGGAGCGTGTGTGGTTAACCGGCACATCAAATAGGTGACTGTAACATTGGGGGCACCATGTACATTTGCATGGTTACTCACACCCACTTTGTGATCCTCGGCATCCCAGTCACAAACTTGAGGGCATATCGAGATTTAAACATGCCATTGAAAAGTTCAATGAATCTCAAAATATCTAGGAGTTTTCAATACATTTAAAACTTAATTGTAATTTGTTTTTCATGGTGGAAATCAGTGAATCTTCATTCACTTACCTTCAAATTATTTGCAGTTTAAATTACGGCATCCATCTTTTAAGTTGTAAATAATGTTGTTGGATCCTAGCCCTAATTTCTCATTTGGGTGTTTAAATTGGGGATTCTTATCTAATCAAACTTTGTCTCTTTTCCGTTTCAGATGTCGAACTCGAACAACAACGCTTCCGGCTCAAATTCCTCTGGCTCGTTCTCACTCATGAACTTGTGTGGGAGAGTAATCTTTGACGGGTCCAATTTCAATGATTGGATCCACAACATCCGAATGGTCACTCATTACGAGGATAAAGAGTATGTCCTCGATGAGAAGCTGAAGGAAATAAATATCAACGCTTCCTCTGCTGATGATATCGCTGCCTTTGAGGCCCATGAGCGTGATGCTACGAAAGTCCATTGCATCATGTTGGTGACTATGACTGCATAACTCCAGAAGTCCTATGAGGACATGTATCCCTATGAGATGCATCAAGATCTGTTGGACCGGTACCACCAAAGCGCTAGGAAAGAAAGGTTTGAGATCATCACTTCTATGATCACTGCCAAAATAGGCAATGGAGAGTCCCTTACTGCTCATCTGCAAAAGATGCAGAGATATGTTGATCGCCTGCTAAAGTTAAATGTTAACTTTGATGAAGACCTGGCAATTGACATCATCCTTCACTCCTTGCCTCCCTGCTACAACCAGTTCCGCATGACCTACCACATGAACAAGGAGGAAGTCACTTTGAGCAAGCTTCAAGGCTTATTCAGGACTGCTGAGAGCAACCTCAAAGACAAATCTGTTGCATCAACTCCTACTCTTGCTGCTGCCCCAGTCTTGGCAATTGGGCAAGGAAAGGGTAAGAAGAGGAAGGCTCCCTGAAAGAGCCACGATAAGGGAAAGTCCCACGATGACACCTCTTCTAGTGGAACCAAGGCTGGTTCTGCTAAACCCAACTCCAACCCCAAGGAGGCAGAGTGCCATTACTGCCACGAAATAGGGCATTGGAAACGAAGTTGTCCGAAATATTTGCAAGATATCAAGGATGGAAAGATCAAGCCGTCCTTCGCAGGTATGTACACTATTAAATATAATGATTCATCGCATGTTATTTCCTGGGTTCTTGATACAGGATGTGGTTTTAACATTTGTTCTGATTTGCAGGGCCTAAGAAGAGATAGGGATGTGGAGCATGGGAAGATAGACTTGATCATGGGGAACAGAATATCGTCGCTTGTCACCAAGATTGGAGTTTACTCTTTAGTGCTTAGTAATGGATTACGATTAGATTTAAATAATTGTTGCTATTCGCCAGATATGGCAAGAAACATCATTTCTTTTCATGGTTTATATAGACAATGATTTAGATATTCATTTGATAATGAAAAGGGTTCTATTAATGCTTATCTCAATGGTGTTTTCTATTTTGAAGCATTGCCTTGTAATGGAATATATGAAACTGTGATGATTGTAGATAATTTAGGAAATGATGTGTTGTGTATCGATTCTTCCAATAGTTAGGATAAAGCATTCTTGTGGAATTGTCTTCTTGGGCATTTCAACAAGAAACACATAGCCCAACTCCAAAAGGATGGAGTGTTGGAGTCATTCGACCTTAGGGACGATGACATATGCGAGTCTTGTTTGCTTGGTAAGATGACCAAGTCACCCTTCACTGGTTCTTGTGAAAGGGGTGAGGGTTTATTGGACCTCATACATACAGATGTATGTGGACCTTTTAGATCCACTACGAGGGATGCATGCAGCTTCTACGTGACTTTTACCGATGATTATAGCAGATATGGCTATATATATTTAATCAGGCATAAGTCAGAAACCTTTTAAAAGTTCAAAGACTTCAAGCAAGAAGTGGAGAATCAGTTGCGCAGGAAAATCAAGATGCTTCGATCCGATCGAGGTGGAGAGTACCGAAGTCTTGAATTCCACGACTACCTCAAGGAATGCGGAATTGCTTCACAATTGACGCCACCTAGGACACCGCAGTTGAATGGTATGGCTGAGAGGCATAATCGAACCTTGCTAGACATGCTTCGTTCCATGATGAGTCGTTCTTTACTACCTATCTCATTCTGGGGGTATGCCTTAGAGACTTCCACCCATATCCTTAACTTACTCCCTACAAAGAAGGTTGTCAAAACACCTTACGAGATGTGGACAGGCAAAGCTCCCTCGTTGGCACATATCAAGGTTTGCGGTTGCGAGGCTTTCGTAAGACGAGAGACTCACGACAAGCTCGAACCTCGTAGTGAACGGTGTATTTTCATCGGCTACCCGCATAAGTCCTTTGGATATCTCTTCTATAGACCGAGTGACAATGTTATCTTCGTTGCGAGGAAAGGGGTTTTCCGAGAGCGAGAACTCATCATACAAGGAGACAGTGGGAGGCAAATAGACCTTAAAGAGCTTCAAGAATCAAACGATAAAGGAACATCTAACGCTGGCACTCAACCCGAGGAGAAAACTCCGGTTGAACCGACTGACGAGTCATTACCTCTTAGACGTTCTGAAAGAGTTAGGGTTCAACCCCAGTTCTATGGTTTTCATATAACTACAGAAGGGGATACGTTCATTAGTGATAGTACACTAGTGAATTTGGACGAACCTAACAACTACTAGGAGGCCATGGCGGGCCCGGAGTCTGCGAAATGGAAAGAGGCTATGGACAGCAAGATTCAGTCCACGTATGACAACCAAGTGTGGAATTTGGTTGACAATGGGCCAGGTCGTAAGACGGTCGGGTGCAAGTGGATCTTCAAGAAGAAGACCGACAGGGATGGGAATGTGCACACTTATAAAGCGCGATTGTTTGCAAAGGGCTTTACTCAAACTCCAGGAGTTGACTATGATGACACCTTCTCACCAGTTGCGAAGATAAAATCTATTAGGGTGATGCTAGCATTTCATGAATATGAAATATGCCAGATGGATATCAAAACCGCTTTCCTCAACGGAAAGTTGGCTGAGGATGTTTACATGAATCAGCCAGAGGGTTTTTTCGATGCAAAGCACCCCAATAGAGTGTGCAAGTTTGAAAAATCCATTGGTGGATTGAAGCAAGCATCTCGCAGATGGAATCTTTGTTTCGACGAGAAAGTCAAAGAGTTTTGTTTTCTGCGAAGCGAGGATGAATCATGTGTATATGTTAAAGCCAGTGGGAATATTGTAAGTTTCCTCGTATTGTACGTCGATGACATACTACTCATAGGAAACGACATCCCGACTCTGCAGGAAGTTAAGTCCTGGCTTGGGAAGTGTTTCGCCATGAAGGACCTCGGAGAGGCTGCCTATATGTTGGGAATAAGGATAGTGAGAAACAGAAGTAAGAGACTAATAGGACTTAGTCAGAATACTTACTTGGAAAAAGTGCTAAAACGCTTTTGTATGGAGAATTCTAAGAAAGGGGAGTTACCGATCCAAAGTAATGCCAAGTTGAGTAAGACTCAAAGTCCGAGTACCGAAGTCGAGATAACAGAGATGGCCTTTGCTTTAAGCATGGTCAGCAGATATCAAGGGAACCCTGGCAAAGCACATTGGACCGCAGTCAAGAATATTCTTAAGTACCTTCGTAGGACCAAGGAATGGTTTCTAGTCCTCGGTGGGAGTGATGACTTAAGGGTGCGAGGGTATAGTGACGCCAGTTTTCAGACCGACGGGGACAACTACCATTCGCATTCGGGCTGGGTCTTTACCCTTAATGGAGGAGCAGTGACTTGGAAAAGTTCCAAGCAGGAAACCGTAGCTGATTCAACGTGCGAATCAGAGTACATAGCAGCTAGCGAAGCGTCTAAGGAGGCAATATGGTTGAAGAACTTCATTGGAGACCTTGGAGTTGTGCCAGCCATAAAGGAGCCTATGGAGATATTCTGTGATAATGTAGGAGGGGTTGCCTTGACTAAGGAACCGAGGGATCATGGCAGATCTCGACATATCGACAAGAATATCATTTTATTCGACATCGGGTGGAAGAGGGACTCCTCGTAGTGAAGAGGGTATCGTCGGAAGATAACCCAGCAGATCCCCTTACGAAGGGACTAAGTAGGGTTAAGCACTTGCAGCACGCTAGGAGCATCGGGCTGAAGGACGATATTAGTTTACATTAGATAGTTTCCGAAACGTGTAATAGATAAATGTAATTGACATTTGATGATTAAATAAAGGAGTATTATTTCTAAGTAAAGTTACTGTCTTATGTTAATTATTAACCTATTGTTTCACTTTGCATGTTTTGACTTCCTGAATAATAAGATTATTCGAAAGGTCCACAGTTGCTCATACTTTGGGAGTAGGTATGAAAGAATATTGTCATGAATTGGTTTGTAGAATGTCTAAAGTGTATTAGGCATAGCAAAAGTTTGCTGCAACGTTCATGATTGCTTATGAATTTGATTTAAGCATTGGATTAGACTCGCGCTTGCTAGTATCACTTCATGGAATTTATCTCGAGTGATCGCAAGACGATAATATCATATGGTCTTAAAACCTAGATATATGGTTTATTATTTGCAAGTTGGTTGTGCATTGAGAATGCGTAAACTCATCATTAACTTGATGTTATAAAACTCATTGTTGTGCATGATTTGATGAGTGAATGGTAAATGCATATAAGTCGAAGTTTATTTGTTCCTTTTATCCTAAGAGGGTAAAAGCGATATCAGGGCCCCTCGATAATTTGGTTTGACTTATGTGTCGGGCCCGGTCAGGACTGAATTGATGTGTTCAATTAAGTTCTATTTCCAACGAAACAGAGATCGACAAACAAAACTGCTGGACAATAAGTATGACTACGTTCCATGTAATTGTCTGCACGATATCTAGAACGGAGGACTATACAATCCCTTATCTGAAGGACAGGTTAGTGATAAGATCAGAGTTCGGTAGCGTCTTTAAGAGATACGATTGCTAATCGGATTGCACTTACACTATAGTTACTAGACTTATCCGAGTGGGAGACTGTTGGATTAGTATCTAAGCTTATAACTATATTTGGTAAGTACTTGACCCGGTTGTACATGGTCCTTTTGGGTTGCCTTCACCAAATCAACTAGATAGGATGACTTATGAAGAGAGAGGTTATTATGTTTTATTAATATATTATGAGAATAATATATTAAAAAAATCATATTATTTGATTAATATTAGTCATGAATTAATTAAGAATTAATTTGGTGGCTAAAAGACATTAATTAAATAAAGGGGACTAGAACTGTCAATTGTGTGATAGTTAAATGTTGCGCTGAGAAGCCTTATGCACTAAGGCATGGACAAAATTAAGATGGAGGCCATCTTGAATTCGTCTAAGGAGGCCTTATTCCAGAAGGTTCCTTGGACTGCTTAAGGCATAGGGTTTTTGACTAAAACCCTAGCAGCACAAGTATAAATAGACCCCTAGGGCATCAGTTTTCGGCGACTGGAAACCCTAGAATAGTTCATAGCCAAAAATTGTGTCTTTCCCTCCTCTCTCCAAGATCATCTTCTTGCTTGTGGTGTTTGCAAGCCATTAGAGGAGTGACATTTGTGACTCTAAGCTCCAAGAGAAGAAGATTCAAGCCATTCTTGAAGAGGTAATCATCAGATCTGATTTCATATGATAATTTTGAAATATGTATGCTAGATCTAGGGTTTATAAGTCTTGGATGAATTGCATCTACAATAGAGAAACCTAGATCCAAGCTTTGGGGTTTGCATGAGCACATAGGATGTTCTTTTGTATAAAATCCATCAATATCTCTCTCCTCTATTCAACCCAAGCTATTTCTTGGTTATAATGGCAACCCAGAAAGGCCTTTACTTTTATTCGTTAACATTATACCAATTTATTTTGGACCTTAGACACCTTTATCCAATAGTAAGTATACCTCTTCTTCAAGAAAACCATGGAGAAATGCATTATTAATGTCTAGTTGGTGTAGGAAGCAACCTTTTGATGTAGATAGAGCAAGCAAGATCCTTATTGTGAAAAACTTTTCTATAAGAGAGAAGCTATAAAGATATTCAATGCCATATACTTGATTGCTACAACTCTGTCTTTATTCCTCTCAATGGTACCATCTGGATGCAATTTAACATTGTATACCCAGTTTGATCCTACTAGTTTCTTATTTTGCGATATGGGTGTAATGGTCTATGTATTATTGTTTTCCAATGCTTCAAGCTCTTTATTCATAGCTTTCACCCATTTAACATTATTGCATTGCTTGATTTAACTACTTGGTTCAGTAGTTTGAGAACTTGAGGTTAAGAAACTTTTATGGGTTTGTGTGAGTAAAGCATAATGAATATATGCGAAAATAGGTGGATAATGAGGTTAAGTGAACTTTTTAGAAGCAGGAATAACATATGATGGTAAATCTCTACAATTTATAACATAATCATTATGCCATGATGGTTTTCTTCTATGTCTTGTCTCTGTTCTTAGAATTCGAATATTTTGAACTGTGAGATCTATATGAATTATATTATCTACTTCAGCTACTTGTTCTGGACTTTGAAATTCCTCATTTTCATTGATGAAATCAATGTTATTAGAATTGTAATCACATGTATATATAAATTCTTCAACATTTACTTCAAATGGATGTTATTCATCAGTAATTACAGTGGGAATAACTAACTTTTCTCCGATGCAATTGTCTTTCATTCCTTTAAAATGAAATAATGATTAATAGAACAAGAAATCTCTAGACATTATTATTTTATTCTCATTAAGATCATATAATTGGTATTCTTTTTGTCATCTATTAAACTCAATAAAAATCACATGAAAAATTGTTAATAAAAGAAAGTGACCCTTTGAACTATCCGAATTTGCTAGTTTTTGAGATTGTTCATAGAATGGTGTCCATCTGATCTTGTGAAGATTATAAGAATGAGGAATGTCCAAAGTTAGAGAATGACAAAAAAAGATTGAAGACTTGCACTTTTTGTCCTTCGGTGTCCTATTCTATGTAATAGTTGTAGGAAACAAGATCAACCACAACACAATGTTATTCGGTTGATCTGTAGTCCACGTTAGTATTTGTGTCTCCTGTATCCTTTAGCTCCTTAGTCGATATAAATAAGAGTATACCCCATCTCGTAACATTACGCCTTTTATCACATAGAATCATATTTGTCATTCTCATAGTATATCCTTCTTTTTTTATTCTAGTTACTTTACTTTAATCTTGTAGTGAATGTTTGATTATTGTTCTTCATTATTCAATTATTCACTGGTTTTATCCAGACTTGACTGGAATCGGTTATTAGCCTCCATTGTTTTTATTCACTAATGTTTTATGTAATTAAACCTTGTCCAGAAATATCCTCATGATATCTCTTGTTTCAACACAACTCTAGACTTAAACTTAGTTCTATGAGGCATTATGTTTGTAGCAAAGCACAAGCAGCCAAAAAAATTAATAGTATCATAAGATGGAAATTTGTTGTAGATTCTTTCGAAATGAGTATTCCACTATAAAGAAATAGTGGGAAGAATATTGATAATGTGTTGCCATTAAGATAGCATGTCCTCATAAATAAATAGTTGAATTTGCTTGGGTTAATAAAGCTTTAGTTGTTGTAAAAGTTGTTGATGATTCCTTTCAACTCTCCCATTTTGTTGGGGATAGTAGGTAACATTATTTTATGAACTATACCTAAAGATGAGAATGATTTTTGACAATTGTGATTTACAAATTCACTTCTATTAGCAGTTCTTATGGTTTTAACATATGTTTGAAACTGATTAGACACATTAGATAAAGTTAAGCGAACTTGAGTTTTGTCATGTAGGAGCAATGTCCATGTTTAATTGGAACAATCATTACTAATGGTGAGGAAGTAAGAAGCTCATGTGATGTTCTTAATCGTTACAATCTCTTAATTATTTCGAGATTATATCACAAGTAGTTAATACGTTATAAAGTATTATAATCTACTTCCTAACACTCTACATCAAAAGGAAGATATTAAGACTTATTTATAAATCTACTAATAATGGATATTATGGGATGACAAATCATGTAATCCGTTTTATCATAACCTATACAATGTACCACTCATAGTGCACCCCACTATTATATGCCTCGCCAGACACTGTTCTTTCAATCTTTATAGCTTGTATTGTTAAACGAAGGATATTGTGATGCAAATTGGATTTCCAATACTTTTTGAGGGAAAGTCCACAAGTGGCTATGTATTTACTCTTGGTGGAGTTTTTATATCTTGGAAATTATCTAAGAAAACAATGAATAATCATTCTACAACGAAAGCAAAGTGTGTTGCTTTAGATAAAGCTGTTGAAGAAGTTGAATGACTTTAAAGCTTCCTAGAAGGTATTCCTTTGTGGCCTAAACCTGTTACTGCCATCTGTATACATTATGATAGCTTGGTTGCTCTCATTAGAGCACAAAATCATATATACAATGACAAGTCGAGACATATTAAGTGTAGACACATTACAATAAGAGACTTTCTAGAGAATGGAATCATTTCCATTAGTTTTATAAACTCAAAGTAAAATAGAGTTGATCACTTGACAAAAAGCCTTAGTAAAGAGCAAGTTATCTTCACTTCGAGAGGATTGAGCTTAAATCCAACACAATGAGTCACCACCTAGAAGAAACCTAATCTAGTAACTTATGTATTACACTGGTATAAGAAATATAAATCGGAAAAATCGACGTTAGAAGCTCGAAAACATGAAAATTATAACTCTTTCATTGGAAATCCCTCAGTATTTACCAACGGATTAGCGATGGATTATCAGCATCCGTCGGAAATCCGTTCTAATAGAATAGTTCTATCTTTCAATTTTTCGAACACCCTACGTCGTTTTTTCCACTTTTATTTTTCTCAATGTTATTATGTGTTATTACTTATTAATTATTAATGTTGTTGTTGTTGTTGTTATTATTCTTATTATTATTATTATTATTATTATTATTATTATTATTATTTATGTTATTTTAATTATTATTATTAATTATATTAATATTATTTCAATTATTATTATTATTATTATTATTATTATTATTATTATAATTATTATTATTATTATTATTATTATTATTATTATTATTATTATTAGTTATGATAAATAGAAATTAGTTATAATTATTATATTATTTTAATTAAAAAGGTAAATAGTTATTTAATTACTAATACTAATATTACTAATTGAAATAATTTTATAATAAGACTAATCAAAAAGTTGATTTATTTTATAAAAAAATTTTGGTAATTGTTTTATTAATTTTTAAGTAATAATAATAATAATAATTACAAAATTTTAATCTGAATTGAATCATTTGGTTAATAATTATAATATTTTAATTATAAAAGTTAATAGTTATTTAGTCATTAATACTAATGAAACATCTCAAAAATACGGTCCAAAAATTTCATTTTAATTCATTAATAAAAACCAATAATATCATCCATCATATAAATGTCATAAATCGTGTATCTCGAAACACCATAAACCTCTATCAAACATATAGAGTAAAAACATCATAGGCTAAAATTGTGGTGTGTGCACTTCAGTCATCCCGAGCTCTTCTCTTTGCTACCGGAAGAACTTGAAACCAAAACTGAAAACTGTAAGCACGGAGCTTAGTGAGTCTCCCCAAACTACCACATACCATACACATATCACATAATCACATAACAACATATCGTGGGCCTCTCCCTGCTACATCGGGCCCCGCCCGACATCGGTCTTGCCCGTCATCGGGCCCCACCCGGCATCGAGCACCGCCCGATATCAGACCGCATCCGGCATCGGGTCCCGCCCGGCATTGAGCAAAGCTCGGTATATGTATAAACATATCAACATATACATATAAACAATCACATAACATAAACATATAAACATTCCTCGGGCCCAGCCCGGCATCGGACCGAAATTCGGCATCGGGCCCAGCCCGTCATCGGGCCCCTCCCGGCATCGAGCAAAGATCGACATACATATGAGCATAACTACTAATACACATAAAAAAAGCATAACCACTTAACTATAAACATATAAACATTTCCTCGTGCCTCGCCCGACATTGGACCGAAATCCAGAAACATACAAACATTCCTCGGGAACCGCCCCAGCATCGGACCGTAGTCCAGAAACATACAAGTACATCCACATGCAAGAATCACAAAGACATCAAGCATACTAACATCCTTTGGGTACCGTCCCGGCATCGGATCGAAATCCGGAAAAACATATAAACCTACATCGGGCCCCGCCCGGCATCGGATCTTAATCCGGAACATACTAACATACATAAACGGGCCGGCCTTGGTGCCTTAGACCCGTACCTATTGGAGGAAAACTCACCTCGCACTGCTGAAGTCCCGCGAATAAATCTCGGACTGCTGGCTGACAGACCCCTAAGCTGTCAACATCAAAACAAAACCCAATTAACCATTTGGGTTTCCAATGCATAACTCTAAAATCCCCACTTGGGGTAAAAGGACCATTTTACCCCTAACCTATCTTGGTCTAATATTAAGGCCCAAACTCATACTCTAAAGGCACGAAAGCCAAACAATGATCCAAGGCCCAACATATGGCCCAAATTTCCAAATTGGGACCAAACCTCTACATGGTCTTACCTTAAGGCCCAACCATTTATTCCAGTCCAAAAAAGTGGCATTCTAATAGTCCAACATCTCATAATCATCAAGGCCCAATTATAGCCCAATTTTCCCAATTGGGCCCAAGCCTGTCCAATGGGCCTTATCCTAAAGCCCAATCCAAATAGTCCATATATTTGTTCTTGGATGACCCATCAAGAGCCCAATCACTAAAACCCAACAGAAAGGACCAACTCAAGGTCCAACCAAAATTAGGGTTTTTTTACATAAAATGACGATTAAGGTTAAGTGTTCTCACTTAACCCATTAAGGACATAACCCATTATGTCCATTACTGCACTAGGCCAACATATAATGGAATCGGCATAAGTCATAACTGCAGTCCACTGGTCCAAACGCGGGTCCCGACAATCCAAAACTAACATCTTCCAAAATTAGGGTTTTCTAAACCCTAATTAGGGATTCCAACCCAAAACACGCCAACTAGGCCCAAAAGCTAAGTCTTTAGATGATATAGGGTTTCATTAGGTCAACTAGGGTTTCATTAGGCCGGGCACCACCCACTACCGCCTCAGGTAGTGGTGGTCAATGGTGGCTCACGGCGGCAGCCACCACCTCGCGGTGGTGGTGGCTGTGATTCTAGATCCAAAAACGTGCCCAAGCATATCACAAATAGCAATCCATTCACACTTAAAAGCACACTGCCACCCAACACGGCGGTTGGTGGCGACAGCCACCACCTCACGGTGGTGGTGGTGGTGGGTTTCTTCAGATTTTATGGCCATACAAAAGCATTATACAATAATTCATCCAAAATAAAACACACATACAATGTAACACACACACACAACCATCCTTGTGGCGGCCGGCGGTGGTACAAGGTGGCAGCCACCATGGTTGGCCGCCATGGTGGTTCCCTAATAGCTTCCGGCCAACAGAAAAATGCACACACACTCCAAACACGAGGTCGGACCCTAAGAAAATACTCACCAACACACCCACCTTGTGGTGGCATAAGGCATTTAGAGGAGGCGCGTCCGAGAATGGCGGCACACAGCCTTGACGTCGTCTTCAACAGCCTTGGCGTCGTCCATGGTGGTTCTTTCGTCCGTTCGCGACATCACCAGTAGCTAGGGTCACGATGGCGTTTCAAGGGTAAGGCATCAGGCGGCGGTCGGTCCTTGCGGTTGACAACTACACAGGTAGCTTGAAGCAACACGCCGTTGGACGTTTGACAGCTCACACTGGTGGCAACGATAGTGGCGTGACTTGCGACTTCAACAACGGCTAGGGGCGGCGGCGGCGACTGGCTGGAGATGGCATAGGTGGCGGTCGGTGGTTAAGGGATATAAGGTGGCGGCTGTTAGGAGAGTTAGGGTTAGGGTTATGTATTAAACGATGGAACAAGAGGGAAATGGAGTCGAGTTCAAGTCCCGTGTTCCAAATGAAACATTGATGCATTGTTACAAGTTTGGCCCCTGACTCCATAAAATCTTTTCAACTTTAATCCAATATTTACCATTCAGCCCCCAGCTTCCAAAAATCTTTTCAATTTAAGTCCAACATTTACCAAACAGCCCCTGTCTTCAAAAATCCTTTTATAATAAGCCCATAATTTACTAAACAGCCCTCAACCTTCAAAATTCTATAGAAACTAATCCGTAAATTACATTTTAACCCCAAACTCTCAATTATAACTTTTTAACACCCAAAAGCAACTCCTTGCTAAACTATTCTAAACTATTTTGCATTTAGGGCTACTATTTACTTATTAATTTTTATCTATTTATTTAAAAACGGAATGTTACAACTAATAATAATAATTGAGTTATTTTTATAATAATACTAACAAAAAAAATTCTATCTTTACTAAAAAAACATTGGTAATTTATTATTTCCTTATTAATTATAAGTAATAACAAAAGTAGTTATACCATAATAATTAGAAAATTGAGTTATTTTATATATACATGTATACATTATTGGGATCTCATATATTAATATACATTTAAATGTTACAACATAAAATTGAGTAACGGGGTCCGATGGTATGCATTGGTGTTCGTATGTGTATATTAGCTAATAACTTGTTAAATATATATTAATGTATCTACAATAAAGGTGTGAGAAATATACAAGCGGAAAAAACAACATTTGGTGTACGAAAAAAAATAAAAATTAGAATTGAAACGTCTGTTTGAATGATGTATACGGATGTACGTATGTATATATTAGCTATAGCTTAGTAAATATATAGTAACTTATTTATTACATAGGTACAAGAAAAATATTAAACTATTTGGTATATATATATATATATATATATATATATATATATATATATATATATATAATTTCTATTTATTAAAATAAAGAATTATTTAATTTCAAATACTATTAAAATTAATTGAATTATTTTTATAATATTACTAATAAAAAAAATTTGATTTATTTTATAAAAAAATTATTTTCGTCGGAGATCTGTCGGTGATTACCTACGGAATACCGACAGATTACCCTAGTCTAAAATTCCATTTATATTCGTCGGTATTCTGTCAGTATTCACCGACGGATTTCCAGCAGAATTTATTTACGTCGCTATTGTGTCAGTGTTCTGTCAGTATTCGTTCACTAATTTCTGTAGGAATTAACCCAGTTTTCTAGTAGTGTTTATCATGTTATGAGTCACAAACGAACTAGCTAACTATGAGTAACTAGGATAAGAGGCATGTATAAAAATTTAGTTGTAACTACCACGAAGTTAAGAATAGTAACAACATTTTCGTTGGAAATCCGTAAGTGATTACATACGGAATACCGACGAATAACCCAAGTCTAAAATTTTGTTTACAATTCGTCGGTATTCCATTGGTATTCACCGACGGATTTCTAACACAAATTATTTACGTCGCTATTGTGTCACTATTCCGTCATTAAATTAGGTTTTATATCCTTTTCACAATCGCGTCAGAATTCTGTCACTAATTTCCAACGGAAAAATTTCGTCACTAACTTCTCTAGGAATTCACACAGTTTTCTAGTAGTGTTTATCATGTTATGAGTCACAAACTAACTAGCTAACCATGAGTAACTAGGATAAGATGCATGTATAAAAAGTTAGTGGTAACTACCATGAAGTTAAGAATAGTAACAACATACTTATTTTTTCACCCAACACAAAATCAAATTGTCATCATTGGTGACTCTCTCATGTGATATTACGAAGACATGAGTTTCCAAGTATGATAATCATGACCTTCTATACTTGTGCACTTTATTTTCAATTATTTATTTATTACACCTCTGAACTAAGTTGTTTTAAAGATCATATGTATTATACCTTTTTAAAGACCACTAACCTTTATGTTGCTCACTATGTGATCTATGCTTAATGTACTATTTTCACATGTTTCATGCAGTTATCATGAATTATAGTAACGACGATGTAAAGACATTAAGAGAGAGTTTGAAAATGTTTGTGATTTATCCGGAATAGTACGACTTAATGTTTTATTTAAGATATAAATTACGTGTTGTGACGATTACAATGAATTGAGATTAAAATTACAAAAATGATGGTTTGTAAAGCAAAGACTAAAGCACTTAAAACAAGTTTGAGGGACTTTTCTATCTCTAAAACTCTATATGGACTTTTGAGATACTACATGATGGAGTGTTAGGTTAGAAAGTCGAAATCATATAAGGTGTTTTACATCAAATTAGCTCAAGTAATAAACAAACAAATTAATAATAAACAAACCTAGATTCAAAGAATGACAGATCTACAATAACTTCCAAGTTCAACTAAATTTAACCACCAAATCCAAAGAAAACATATATTCAAAACTCCACAAGTCTCCTCATATATTATATCAACTCTTTGACACCTCCAAAAGTAAATTCATTGTATTTGATGTAAACTTTATCTTCTCAGCTTCCACAACACTCGATATCACTCGTACTTCATCAACCAAAAACTCTTCGTTCATTTTTAAGTTGAAATTGTATATACCAAACAAAACACCTCGAACAGTTTCTACAAATCTATCATTCTCTTCCTCTTTGTGTTTAATAAAATACAATCTTTAGCAGAAACACCAATTATCTCCTCAGCACTTTCCTTAAAAGCAGTTATCCATGTCAAACCAGTATGGTCATGTATTAATAGTTTCAGGTTATATTTATAATCATATTTATCAACAATATGAACACAATTATCACATCACCATCTCCTATCTCCATTATTTTCAATTTTTTTGCTGCATTTTTTACTGCCTAACATGATTGAACATGTTGTGTAGCAAAAGTTTTCAATATTTATATACAAGATGGTGGCATTGACTGTAATCCATTCAGGTTTATGAAAAGTCCCAAGCTATTCATCTCAAATTTGGGATATAGTCTTCCACAAATAAGTCTTAGGGACAAAATCTTTGGACATGGAAATGGAAGATTGGTAGTGGCTGCAGGTGTTGCCATTGAAGAAGTCTTATTAGCAATGAGATGAGATGGGAAAGTCACATCTTTGTGAATCCAGATTCAATTTTGTGAATCTTTTTTGGGTGTCTTTATTTAAAGTAAAACCATTGATAAGAAAAACCCTAAATTCACGAGAGCCCTCAACGTTTAGTGCCAAAAGTAATAAGGACCACAAGGCTAGGGAAATGTGGCGGCTAAAATTGTGCCAAAAATTTTGGGTGGGGGAAACCATCTTAATTGTCAAAGAAGGAAAATGAAATTTTTTTCCGCTTTATTGAACAAATTAAAGGTAATATACATACAGATACGTGTATACAACATCAAGATCTCATATATTAATATGCATTTAAATGTTACAACATAAGATTGAGTAACGGGCTTCGACGGTATGCATTGGTGTTCGTATGTGTATAATAGCTTATAACTTGTTCAATATATAGTAATGTATCTACAATAAAGTGTGAGAAAAATATAAGTTTAAAAAATGACGTTTGGTGCTCGAAAAAATAAAAATTAGAATTGAAACGTTTGTTCAAATGGTGTACAAGGATGTACGTATATACATATTAACTATAGTTTGGTAACTATATAGTAACTTATGTATTACATAGGTATAAGAAAAACAAAGCAGAAAAATCGACATTAGAAGCTCGAAAACTTGAAAATTATAATTGTTTCGTCGGAAATCTGTCAATATTTACCGACGGATTAGCGATGGATTATCAACTTCCATTGGAAATCCGTTGCTAATTACCAACGGATTTCTGACAGAATAGTTCTAACTTTCATGTTTTCGAACACCCTACATTGTTTTTTCCGCTTTTTATTTTTCTCAATGTTATTATTATTGTTATTATGTGTTATTACTTATTAATTATTAATGTTGTTGTTGTTATTATTATTATTATTATTATTATTATTATTATTATTATTATTATTAATTATATTAGTATTATTTAGATTATTTAGATTATTGTAATTATTATTATTTATTATTATTATTAATAATATTATTATTAATAGTTATGATAAATAGTAATTAATAATAATTAATATATTATTATAAATAAAAAAGTAAATAGTTATTTAATTACTAATACTAATATTAATAATTGAAATATTTTTATAATAAGACTAATCAAAAAGTTGATTTATTTTATAAAAAAAACATTTTTTGGTAATTGTTTTTATTAATTTTAATTAATATTAATAATAATAACAATATTATAATTAGATTAATTGAATTATTTTGTTAATAATTATAATATTTTAATTATAAAAGTTAATAATTATTTAGTCATTAATATTAATAATAATAATTGAGTTATTTTTATAATAATAATAATAATAATAATAATAATAATAATAATAATAATAATTGTTTGTTTTCTAAAAAAAAATTTGTAATTTATTATTTTCTTATTAATTATAAGTAATAACAAAAATAGCTATACCATCATAATTAGAAAATTAAACTATTTGTTATATATATATATATATATATATATATATATATATATATATATATATATATTAACTTTTATTATTAAAATAAATAGTTATTTAACTGCAAGTACTATTAATAATAATTGAATTATTTTTATAATATTACTAATAAAAAAATTGATTTCTTTTCTAAGCATATCGACAGAAAGTACCATTATATTCGAGATCGGGTAGAAGGACACCTTCTGGTGAAGTGAGTATCATCAGAGGGTAATGTTGCAGATCCTTTCACAAAGGCTATGAGCAGAGTCAAGCATTACCTGCATGCTAGGAGCATAGGCTTAAGAGACAATATTAGTTTTGGTAGATAGGTGATCTTTTCAAAAGTATAACAAAATAAATGTAATTGCTTTGGTGAATGAATAATAGATAATTAATTATGAGTATCGTACTGCCTTATTCAATTATTTATTCTTGTGTTTCTTTTTGCATGTTTATACTTCCTGAGTAATTTGAAAATAAGGATTTTATATATTAGATAAACCCACACTTAGAGATTTGTATCATCTAGTTTCGAGAAGCTTCCTATTTCAAGAATTATAGGAATTAAAGGGATCAAGTTAGGACCCTGGACTATAAAGGGTTTGGGTTTTATACTAAGTTGGGTATGGGTCAAATAGGTTATGTGATCCAAGCTTTCGGTTTGTGCTTTGGAGTCCAAGGGTATAATGGTAAAACTGATGCTTTAGGCCTTTTCTTGAATTAAGTATTCTAGTTCGGAAGGTTTTTAAGTCAAGGAGATTAGATAGGATGGTAGGGCTTTTCATTAACTTTCCGAGCATATAAAGAACGCTGAAAATAGAGTTGGGATGAATAAGTTATGGCTATTGGAAGTTAGTATGGGAATGAGCTTTGGCCTTTACGTTAAGCACATGTGGCATGTATATTGGGCGTACTTGGCTTAAGTTGGTCGCGACGATTCTCTCTAGTATGTTGGGCGTACGTGGAGTACGTTGGGCGTACACTAGGTAGGGTGAAACCCTAATTTTTGGGTCTTGGACCATACTTAAAGGCCTTAACATCTTGGAAACACTTCTTATCTTCAACCTCCATCCTCTAAAGCAGTTCCCTCGAAACCCTAGTGTCATTTGTGAGATTCTTGAGCCTTTTGAGTAATTTGGATTGTTTTTGGTGCATATTGGAGAAGAATGAGCTCATTGGAGAAGTGTTGGTTGGCTTGGATCTTGTAGATCCAGACCTTGTTCATCTTGATCTTTCTTCTGGAGGTATAGAGTTTCAAACTTTATGGGTCTTTAGTGTTGATCTAGTTTTATGTTATATTATGAGCATGTTTTGGTCCTATGTCTTAGATCTTGTGAGTAGAAGTTACTGCGGAACCTTTAAGCATCATTTCTAGCCATTTATGAGGTCATTAAGTTTTAAAAATCAAATCTTGATGGGTATATATCTTCCATGCATGATTTAGTGGTCCTTTGGTGTAGTCATGAATCTAGGGTTTTGGTTTGGACTCCATTAACCCATGAAAAGTCATAAATTTAGGAACTTTATAGCTTAAGACGTCCCTTAGAGTCAGATCTGGGAGTTGGAATTTAGGACTTAAGGTATTAAGAACTTGGAGTTGAGTTTGGGCAACAACGGCGTATGTCGGGCGTACCCTCCTGGAACGTTGCACATAATGGGTTTGTACCTGTTACCTTTTTTTTGATTAGGCAGTACAATGGGCGTATTGGGGTGGTATGCGGGGCCTACTCACCACAACTCTATTTTGGGCCAATTTTGGGCCTTGGATCATTTGCATTTGGGCCATGGTTAGTTAGGTCAAGATTGGGAAGGGTAAAATGGTCATCTACCCTTAGTGTTATGGATTATGATTTAGACCTTTGATTATGGGTGATTACCCTAATTATTGATTAGGATTGATCTTGGATATGTTTAGTGTGAGACTCCGTGGTAGCAACAGCTTGAGTGTGTGATTTATAGGCATCAGATTGAGGTGTGTCTCCTCATTATATTTGTGGGTCGAAGGCACCAATGTCGGACCACTAGAAAGAGTTATGTAGAATGCTAGTTGTCTTTGTGACTCTTGCATCGTATGTTGGGTTAGGCTCATGGGCATTCATGTAGGGTTGGTCCCATTGCATGAGTACACGAGGCCCATTGTATGTTGGTGTGACATCCCCAATTTCACGGCCAGAAAAGACCGATTTAATTTATGCTTTTAAAATAAAATCAGAGTAATCCTTTGATTAAAAGAGTTGCAGAATTTGTTCCCAAAACAAAATATGATAAAACAAAATTTATCAAAGCATTTCTTAAAGAAATGTATTTTCATTATATAACAAAATCTCGGGATGTCATGTTCCGATACAGACCAAAAGCATAAACAATACAAGATAGACCTTACAACAGTTATATACAACTACTGGTCGATAAACAAAAACATCTTCACAAGTCATCCAAGTTATGCTCTCGTGCCACTACCTGTAATAAAAAGAAAAACTGAGTGGGTCAGGCTTGGGAGCCTGGTGAGCATATAGGGTTTTCAACCCACAATAAATGATTATATTAATTTCATCAACCAATAATAACCCAATTACCCATTCCCGTTATCCTCACTTTACGTCCCTAAAACACTTGACCCAAGGGACCTAGCCTAAGGATTTTCATCGGGGCGACAACACTGCTTTGGGGGTTTCCCAGCAATTTATGTCAAATAAGGCAACCATGGCGGGATGGAGTACAACAAATGAACACCCAAGTTCATTAACACCTATAGGTTATGAGCCTGCTAGCGTTCCACTAGACTGTCTAGAAAAGTCTGTGGGCGTCATCTAAACTCCGCTAGATAACTGAATTAGCAACAACAACGAGGCCTCTCATAATTTTATTTCATCACACACCAACTGTCTACCCATGTTCTACCCAACATATTAGTAGATAAAAATATATACATTTATATACAGCTTAAACCTGTGCAAATCATTCATTCAACAATTATTTCAAATAAACAAATAATATATAAACACATAGCTGGGCGTACCGAGGCCCTGCGCTGGACGTACTTCGGATAAGGTGCCAGGTGGCGAGCTTCTGGACCGAGGAAAGCAGCTGTACACGGGGCGTAACTTCTTCCGACGCGGAGCGTATCTCGTTGTCGACATGTACGCTGGGCGTACCTCCTTGTACGCTGGGCGTACCTCGCATCCCTACGCTCCCTTCGGATAAGCTTTGGTATGCGTGCCTCGAACTTCAAAAATTCATAACTTTGGCATACGAGCTCCGTTTTCGACGTTCTTTATATCCACACGTAGGTGAGACTATGATCTGCAACTTTCATTTAGACTCCGTCGGCTAATATTATATTTTTAACAGGCCGGGATAGGAAATGTCCGTTAAAAATTCTTAACTCCTTCATCCGACGTCCGTTTTCGTCTGTCTTTCTTCCTTTGGACTACTATCGACGAGATCTTCGATTCTCGTTTAGGTTGTTTTGGCTAAAAGTCACTCGATTTCATATTCGAGTTTCGGGCTGGATATCGCTAAGTCGAAACTTAGAAAATCATAACTTCCTCATACGAAGTCAGATTTAGACGTTCTTTTTATGCACGCTCTCGGTTTAACGAACTCTACGACTTCCGTTTAGATTACTAAGGCTAAATATCACTCTAACGTAAACTCACTATTTACGTCACGCAGTGTCGCGCCGGTTCTGTCGCGAAACTTCGACAGGTCATAACTTCTTCGTTATAACTCGGATTTCGGCATTCTTTATATATATTCGGAAACCTTGCCACGACCACTACAACTTCATGTATCGATATTGGGTTTATCTAACATTTTATTTTTAACGCTTAAATTATCCTTAATTCAATTAAGTCACAACAATTAGGCATAAATCACATAATACTCAAATAATACATTCTTATTATCTCAAAATGAGTTAGAAAGGTTAACCTAGGCTATTGCATCAACATTAATGCCTAGCCCAGAAACACGGGCGTTACAGTTGGGCTAGGCCCATTATATGACGGGCAAGGCCCAATTATATGTTTGCATAGACCCATTGATTAGGAAGGGCTAGGCCTATTATTATGGGTTGGCCCAACTTGTGGGCCAGGACCAATAATATGTATGGTATGTGGTATTTTTTGGCAACTCACTAAGCTTTGTGCTTACCATTTTATGGTTATGGTTTCAGGTACTTCCAATTCGAAATGGAAGGGTATGGCGTGACTGCAGTAGCTGTTTATGACTTTTACTCTGATATTTGAATATTATTTTTCACTTTGAATGTTTTTGGGAACTAGTTGTTGTATGGATTAGTGTTTTAAAAATGAAAATTTTTCCATGGATTTTTAGGACGTTACAAGTTGCTATCAGAGCATTGGTTTGAGGGATTCGGGCACACTCTCCGGTGTTACTGAACTTAAACTAAGGAATTAGTAATCTTTTGAAGGAAAAAATTCTAAAAGGATTTATATAAAGGAAAATGGGGTGTGATGCATGAAATCAGCCGAGCATAAGTAAGTAATTCCCAGAATACCCATACATGTTAATATGTTATATGAAAGGAATGGTTGCATGCTACAATAAGGCTATGGATACCTTAAGGAATTACATGATATATTTGTCTGATATGTGATGCCTTGTAGCCTAGGAGGATTGGATCCTATGCTAGATTTGGAATCTATATTGGTAGAATTTATTGATAATTGTAAGTTCTAAAAATTATATACGACAAGGATCATATAGCCCTAGAATGACTGATTTAGCCTTATTTCTTGCTCCCCATCTCGTTATGGTCCTAGGGTAGAGTCATTTATTTTAAAGTCTATTTAATCATGTATTGTGTATAACTTGCAAGCATAAGGCAACCGACAATGAGAGTAGAAGTTCCTAGCATGGTAGTAGCAAGTGAGCTTGGGATGTCCTATGATTGGTTGTGGCTTAGAGTGTTACTTCATGAATGGTGCTTGCTCTGTGATTTGTGGGATTATTGTTGATGTGAGTTAACCAATAAGTGAATATGTTAAATTACATGGTACAAAGGTTGAATAATCTCAGAGTGATGGATTTAACCCTATTGCGCAGCTCTTGTCTAAGTCCAACCGTTGTAGGTTTGAGTCTTTTAGTCGAAGGATTATTTGAGCTTTGTTGCATGTAATTGTATTTTTAAAGTGGTTAACAGAAATAAGTGAGAGTCCTTCAATAGCTGATGGCAGGGTGAGGTCGGGAACTTAGGGCAGCCTAGGAAGTGTTCAAGTGAGTTGGATGCATTGTTTAGCAAGTACTTGGAGTACCAGTATAAGAAGGTGACTTAAAAGATTTTGGATAATTCTTGAGGAAGTTATGGATATGTGTGGAAGGTAGTATTGGGCCCGTACTATTGAAAGCGTAGGATCCGTACTCGAGTCAAGGAAGGTCACAAAGATTCTAGGAAGCCTGTAGGATGAGGAATTTTCTTAGTATCATCTGATTATTGTATGGTTGCTTTTATGAATGGTGATGAGCACTCATGGAGGATGATCCGGTGTAGGCTCGGTTGTTGGCACTGCGCCCATGGATAAGCAGATGCAGAAGTTCATTTGGTCAGAGAACACCTGCTGTATTTTGGATCAGACCCCTGTGAGTTTTGGTACGCCCAAGGAGGGGATCATGGAGACTATGGAGGAGCATGAAGAAGCGAACTGATCTGGGATTAAGGAGCTTCTAGATGATCGACTCGGGGCCTTTCGGTCTGAGATTGAGGCAGGACAATTTGGAGCATTGTCTCCTTCTTTTTGGGAGTTCAAGGCTTGTACAGATCTGGAGTTATTTTGGGCTAAAGACCCCATTGCTAGCCGCCGAAGGATCACTTACATGGAGAATGCTCAGCAGACTAGCTTCTGCCTTGAAGGGGCGAAGGTATGATTTGCATCATTTCTTTTGAGGGACCAAGCTCGTGACTGGTGGGAGGATATTGGTCGTGCATTACGATCTGCGACTGTGTTGGCCATGACTTGGGAGGAGTTTGTCACAAGATTCCAGGAGGAGTTTGCTATTGGATTAGTGTCTAAGTCCATAACTATATTTGGTATGTACTTGACCCGGTTGTAGCATAGTCCTTTTGGGTTGCCTTCACCGAAGCAACTTGACTGGATGATTAATGGAGAAAGAGGTTATTATGGTTTATTAATATATTATATGAATAATATATTAAAGGAGAAATCATATTTGTTTAATTAATATTGGTCATGAATTAATTAAGAATTAATGTTGTGGACAAAAGAGATTAATTAATCTTTGGGGACTGAATTGTAATTATTAGATAGTTGCAAAGTAGGTTGAGAAACCCTAGGGATAGGGTGGACGAAATCCTTATGGATAGCCCATAAGATTTCGTCCAAGATAGGGATCCAGAAGGTTCTTATGGGATGCTTGGTAGCTAAGTAATCGGATAAGGACTCTGACTGAAACCCTAATCTCACACCTATATAAAGAACCCCTATGCTTCATAAATCGGCTACCACTTGAACCCTAGAAATCCAAGAGCCGATTTTGAGCCTCTCCCCTCTCTCCAAGATCTTCCAACTTGCTTTGGTGTTTGTCATTCATTAGAGGCATTGTATTTGAGGTGCTAGGTTCTCATAAGCTAAAGATCTTCAAGCAACAATCAAAGGTAACATTCTTACTAGTTTATTTATGTTGATTGAAAGTTTTTTTGTATGCTAGATTAGGGTTTGCAAGACTTGGACAATATTTCATGTAAAAACAGAAAAACTAGAACCAAGAAATTAGGGTTTGCATGAACACCATATGAATGTTGTTTTGTTCATAACCCAACAGTGGTATCAGAGCCTAGATCGTTTCTCTTTTGTATTTGACGCATTGATAACTTGTTCAAGCTCAAAACTCGAAAAATCAAGCCTCTGACTGCTTGACTCATCGAGTCACCAGATGAACTCGGCGAGTCAGGGCTACTCGGCGAGTCCAGGTCTGTGACTCGGCGAGTCGGCTCGTCTGGTGGCTGATTTTTCTGGATTTTGACTCTTTTTGGATTGATTATCCTAACCCAAATAGAAGATAATTATCATAAATAAGATAATTACTTTATTTATAAGATAAATTTTAATATTTGTATTTTTTATTTGAATTATCTTGTAAGGAAAATAAATTAGGTCATATTATGTGATAAATATTAATTATATGATTAGTTAGTTATTTGTCAAATTTGATCTAATATTTTGAAAAAGTTTCAAAACTTGCCCTCAAGTTTTGGAATTTATATTTTTGATTAAAAAGTTTTAATTTTGAAATATTTAAATTCTAAAACCCTAGAGTTTTAAAAGTTAAAATTCAACCCTTATACTATAGTAATATTAAAGGATTAATTATTATATATGTGTAAGAACATGGCTAGTCCTACCGTTAGTAGGCCTCATTCATGAAGCCGATCTATAAGGGGGTATAAGGTTGCGGCCTATAAAATGGCAGTTTAATGGGTATCCACTCTCACCCACCGCTTCCTTTATTGGTGGAGGGTCGTTAGCCGTACGGGTAGGATAGGGAAACTAATTCCTCATTAAAAGTATAATGATTAATAAAGTAACTAAATGTTTTTTTAAAATTCCCAATCTTAGTTACTTTAGGAAAAATGTGAAATGATGTTATTCCATGAAATTACACTTTGTACCCTTGACAAGTCGTTAGTGGAGCGTGCGTGGATAACGGGCACACTAATATGGACTAGCAATGGTGGCAAAGGGTGACTCAATGTTTATCATAGATCAATGGAGCGTGTGTGGTTAACTGGCACATTGATTAGGTGGTAAATGACATCGAGTGTACCAAGTATATTTGCATGGTTATTCACACCTTGTTTGTGATCCTCGCTATCCCAGTCACAAACTTGAAGGGCATATCGAGATATAAACATGCCATTGAAAATTTCAATGAATCTCAAAAGATCTAGGAGTTTCAATATATTTAAAACTTAATTGCCTTTTTCATTTTTCATGGTGGAATTAGTGAATCGTCATTCACTTACCTTAAAATTATTTGCGATTTAGATTACGGCACCCCTCTTCTAAATTGTAAATAATGTTGTTGCATCCTAGCCCTAATTTCTCATTTGGGTGTTTAATTGGGGATTATTA
Source organism: Lactuca virosa (assembly GCF_052849685.1). Classification (NCBI taxonomy): domain Eukaryota; kingdom Viridiplantae; phylum Streptophyta; class Magnoliopsida; order Asterales; family Asteraceae; genus Lactuca; species Lactuca virosa. The sequence continues at coordinate 189,876,429 of NC_136430.1, forward strand.
TCTAATCGAACTTTGTCTCTTTTCTATTTCAGATGTCTACTTCGAACAACAACAACGCTTCAGGATCGAACTCTCCCGGCTCATTCTCAGTCATGAATTTGTGTGGGAGGGTGATTTTTGATGGGACCAACTTCAATGATTGGATCCGTAATATCCTAATGGTCACCCATTACGAGGACAAGGAGTATGTTCTCGAAAAGGAGCTGAAAGAAGCCAACGTCAACACTCCTACTCCCGAGGAAATCGCTGCCTACGAGGCTCACGAGCGAGATGCTACGAAAGTCCATTGCATCATGCTCGCGAATATGACCGCCGAACTCCAAAAGTCCTACGAGGACTACTACCCCTATGAGATGCATCAAGATTTGTTGGATAGGTACCATCAAAGCGCGAGGCAGGAGAGGTATGACATCATCGCTTCGATGATCACTACAAAAATGAAGGAAGGAGAGTCCATCACGGCCCACTTGCAAAAAATGCAAAGATATGTGGACCGCTTGCTGAAGTTAAATGTTAACTTCGATGAGGAGCTGGCCATAGATATCATTCTACACTCCTTACCTCCTTATTACAACCAGTTCCGCATGACCTACCAGATGAACAAGGAGGAGGTCACTCTAAGCAAGCTTCAAGGCCTGCTAAGGACTGTTGAAAGTAGTCTGAAAGATAAATCTGTTGCATCAACTCCTACTACCGCTCCCGTCTTGGCTATTGGGCAAGGAAATGGTAAGAATAGGAAGGCTCCTTCTAAGAGCCACAAGGGAAAGTCCCACGATGGCACCTCTTCAAGTAGAACCAAAGCTGGTCCTGATCCTTCTTCAAACCCAAAAGAAGCAGAGTGCTACTACTGCCACGACAAAGGGCATTGGAAACGAAGCTGCCCGAAGTACTTGCAAGATATCAAGGATGGGAAGAGAAAGCCATCCTTCATAGGTATTTATACTATTCATTCTAACAAATCATCACATGCTATGTCTTGGGTCCTCGATACAGGATGTGGTTTTCACATTTGTTCTGATTTGCAGGGTCTAAGAAGAAGTAGGGATGTGGAGCATGGAAAGATAAATTTGATCATGGGGAATAGGAAAGTGTCACTTGTCACCAAGATTGGAGTTTACTCTTTAGTGCGTAGTAGTGGGTTAGGTTTAGATTTGAATAATTGTTGTTACTCGTCAGAAATAACACGAAACATTATTTCTTTTCATGGTTTATATAAACAAGGTTTTAGATTTTCGTTTGATAATGAAAAAGGTTCTATTAATGCTATCTTTAATGGTTCTTTTTATTTTGAAGCATTGCCTTGTAATGGAATATATGAAACTGTGATGGTTGTAGACAACTTAGGAAATGATGTGTTGCATATCGATTCTTCCAATAGTTTGGACAAAGCATGCTTGTGGCATTGTCGTGTTGGACATGTCAACAAGAAGCGCATAGCCCAACTCCAAAAGGATGGAGTGTTGGAGTCATTTGACCTTAGGGACGATGACGTGTGCGAGTCTTGTTTGCTTGGAAAGATGACCAACTCACCCTTCACTGGTACTTGTGAAAGGGGTGAGGGTTTATTGTATCTCATACACACCGATGTGTGTGGGCCCTTTAGATCCACCACAATGGATGCAAACCGCTTCTATATGACTTTCACCGATGATTATAGCAGATATGGATATATCTAATTAATCAAGAACAAGTCAAAAACCTTTGAAAAGTTCAAAGATTTTAAGCAAGAAGTGAAGAATCAGTTGGGCAAGAAAGTTAAGATGCTCTGATCCGATCGAGGTGGTGAATACCTTAGTCTTGAATTCCACGACTACCTCAAGGAATGCAGAATTGTTTCGCAATTGACACCACCTAGGACATCGCAGTTGAATGTTGTGGCTGAGAGGCGCAATCGAACCTTATTGGATATAGTTCGTTCTATGATGAGTCGTGCTTCGTTACCTATCTCATTTTGGGGGTATGCCTTAGAGATTGTCGCCCATATTCTTAATCTAGTCCCGACTAAGAAGGTTGCCAAAACACCACACGAGATGTGTACAGGGAAATATCCCTCGTTGGCACATATCAAGATTTGGGGTTGCGAGGCTTTCGTAAGACGAGAGACTCACGACAAGCTTGAACCTCGTAGTGAGCGGTGTATTTCCATCGGCTACCCGCAGAAGTCCTTTGGATATCTCTTCTATAGACCGAGTGACAATGTTTTCTTCGTTGTGAGGAGAGGGGTTTTCCGAGAGCGAGAACTCATAAGCCAAAAGGACAGTGGGAGGCAAATTGATATTGAAGAGCTTCAAGAATCAAGCGATGAAGGAACCTCTAATGCTGGCGTTCAACCCGAGAAGGAAACTCCTGTTGAACCGATTGACGATTCCTTACCCCTTAGACGTTCCAGTAGAGTTATTGTTCCACCTGTGTTATATGGCTTTCATATAACAAGTGAGGGTGATACGTTTATTACTGATAGTACACTAGTAAATTTGGATAAACCTAACAGCTAAAAGGAAGCCATGGCATGCCCGGAGTCTGCAAAGTGGAAATAGGCTATGGATAGCGAGATTCAGTCCATGTATGACAATCAAGTCTAGAACTTGGTTGAAAATGTACTGGTTCGAAAGACGGTCGGGTGCAAAAGGATCTTCAAGAAGAAGACCGACATGGATGGGAAAGTACACACTTATAAGGCGCGAGTGGTTGCGAAGGGATTTACTCAAACTCCAGGAGTTGACTATGATGAGACCTTCTCACCATTAGCAAAGATAAAGTCTATAAGGGTTATGCTAGCCATAGCTGTGTTTCATGATTATGAAATATTGCAGATGGATGTCAAAACCGCTTTCCTTAATGGGAAGTTGGCTGAAGATGTTTACACGAGTCAGCCAGAGGGTTTTATTGATGCAAAACACCCTAATAGAGTGTGTAAGCTTGAGAAATCCATTTATGGATTAAAACAAGCATCTCATAGATGGAATCTTTGTTTTGATGAGAAAGTCAAAGAGTTTGGTTTCTCAAGAAGTGAGGATGAGTCTTGTGTATATGTCAAAGCCAGTGGGAGTATAGTTAGCTTTCTCATTTTGTATTTCGATGACATACTGCTCATAGGAAACGACGTCCCAACCCTACGGGAGGTTAAGTCCTGGATTGGGAAGTGCTTCGCTATGAAGGACCTCGGAGAAGCTGGTTATATTCTAGGGATAAGGATAGTGAGAAACAGGAATAAAAGACTAATAGGACTTAGTCAAAGTACTTACTTGGATCAGGTACTAAAGCGTTTTAGTATGGAAAATTCCAAGAAAGGCGAGTTACCGATCCAAAGAAATACCAAGTTGAGTAAGACTCAAAGTCCGAGTACTGAAGCTGGGAAAGCAGAAATGAGTCGAGTACCTTATGCTTCCGTGGTTGGCTCGATCATGTATGATATGACTTGTACTCGCCCTGATGTGGCCTTCACTTTGAGCATGGTCATCAGATATCAAGGGAATCCTGGTAGAGCACATTGGACCGCACTCAAGAATATTCTTAAGAACCTTTGGAGGACTAAGGAATGGTTTCTTATCCTCGGTGGGAGTGATGACTTAAGGGTGCGAGGCTATAGTGATGCCAGTTTTCAGACCGACCGAGACAACTTCCGCTCTCAGTCGGGCTGGGTCTTTACCCTGAATGGAGGAGCAGTGACCTGGAAAAGTTCCAAGCAAGAGACCGTAGCTGATTCAACGTGTGAATCAGAGTACATAGCAGCGACCAAAGCGTCAAAGGAGGCAATATGGTTGAAGAACTTCATTGGAGCCCTTGGAGTTGTGCCAACCATAAAGGAGCCTATGGAGAACCGATGGATCATGGCAGATCTAGATATATCAATAGGAAATATCACTTCATTAGACATCGGGTAGAAGATGGACTCCTCGTAGTGAAGAGGGTATCGTCAGAGGATAACCCAACATATCCCCTTACGAAGGGACTGGGTAGGTTTAAGAACTTACAGCACGCTAGGAGCACTAGGCTGAAGGACGATATTAGTTTTAGTGATTAGATAGCTTTAGAAACTTGTAATAGATCAATTGTAATAGATCAATTGTAATTAACATTTGATGATTAAATAAAAGAGTATTATTTATGAGTAAATTGACTGTCTCATTTTAATTATTTACCTATTGTTTCACTTTGCATGTTTTGACTTCCTGAATAATAAGATTATTCGAACAGTCCACATTCGTTCATATGTTGGCAGTAGATATGAAAGAAGACTGTCGTGAATTGGTTTGTAGACTGTATAAAGTGTATTAGACATAGCGAAAGTTTGTTGCAACGTTCATGAGTGCTTATGAATAAGATTTGAGCATTGGATTAAACCCACGCTTACTTGTATCACTTCATGGATTTTAGCGTGAGTGATCGTAAGACGATAATATCATATAGTATTTAAACCTAGATATATGGTTTGTTGTTTGCGAGTCGGTTGTGCATTGATAATGCGTAGCATCAGTAACTTGATGTTATAAAACGCATTGTTGTGTATGATTTGATGAGTAAACAGTGAATGCATATAAGTTGAAGTTTATCTGTTAATTTTATCCTATGAGGTTAAAAGCGATATTTTGGGCCCCTCGATGATTTGGTTTGACTTATGTGTCGAGCCCGGTCAGGACTGAATTGATGTGTTCGATTAAGTTCTATGTCTGACGAATCAGAGATCGAGAAACAAACTGTTGGACAATAAGTATGACTATGTTCCATGTGATTTTCTACATGATATCTTGAGAACAGAGGATTATACGATCCCTTATCTAAAGGACGTGTCAGAGTTCGACAGCGGCTTTTGAGAGCTACGATTGCTAAATCAGATTTTGAAGTCGTACTTGCATCTATAGTTATTAGACTTATCCAATTGGGAGACTGTTGGATTAGTGTCTAAGTCCATAACTATATTTGGTATGTACTTGACCCGGTTGTAGCATGGTCCTTTTGGGTTGCCTTCACCGAAGCAACTTGACTGGATGATTAATGGAGAAAGAGGTTATTATGTTTTATTAATATATTATATGAATAATATATTAAAGGAGAAATCATATTTGTTTAATTAATATTGGTCATGAATTAATTAAGAATTAATGTTGTGGTCAAAAGAGATTAATTAATCTTTGGGGACTGAATTGTAATTATTAGATAGTTGCAAAGTAGGTTGAGAAACCCTAGGGATAGGGTGGACGAAATCCTTATGGATAGGCCATAAGATTTCATCCAAGATAGGGATCCAGAAGGTTCTTATGGGCTGCTTGGTAGCTAAGTAATCGGATAAGGACTCTGACTGAAACCCTAATCTCACACCTATATAAAGGACCCCTATGCTTCATAAATTGGCTACCACTTGAACCCTAGAGATCCAAGAGCCGATTTTGAGCCTCTCCCCTCTCTCCAAGATCTTCCAACTTGCTTTGGTGTTTGTGATTCATTAGAGGCATTGTATTTGAGGTGCTAGGTTCTCATAAGCTAAAGATCTTCAAGCAACAATCAAAGGTAACATTCTTACTAGTTTACTTATGTTGATTCAAAGTTTTGTTGTATGCTAGATTAGGGTTTGAAAGTCTTGGACAATATTGCATGTACAAATAGAAAAACTAGAACCAAGAAATTAGGGTTTGCATGAACACCATACGAATGTTGTTTTGTTCATAACCCAACATTTGCACCAACGATTAAGGTACAACAACTGGATAGGGAGTTTTAGGACCTTTGTCTGACTACTGAATCTATGGCAGAGATCACTGCCAAGTTTCGGGAGAGGGGTTTGTTGATTCAGCGGTATTCGGCAGACAAGGAAATGAAGAAGGTGAGGTATCATGATATGTTGAGGGATGAAATCTGGGATTTTGTGAGCTTGTTAGGGTGCAAGAACCTATATGATATGATTTCTAGAGCCTGAGAGTGGGAGAATGATTTGGATCACCTCAACAAGAGGAAGTCAGAGCAGGTTCAGACCGTAGTGGGCTAGGAGAAGAGGCCTATGACTCAGGATTCACAACTAGGAGGCCATCAGGGTTGGGACTATTGTGCCAAGTGTGAGAGGACCCACCATGGGAGTTGTAATGAGAAGGGAAGCGTTGCTTCAGTTGCGGTCAGAATCATTATTTTAGCAGAGATTGTCCTCGAGGCTCGTTTTCGATGTGTTTTCACTATAATAAGGTGGGCCATAAGGAGGCCGATTGTCCGAGGTTATTGGGTGGAGCAGTGATTGCACCTGCTCCAGTTACTTTGAGGATCACTGGAGGTCGTGAGGGAAGGGCGGAGTTCCACCAGATGCTATCATGGGTATGTTTCCTTTTGTTTTCCTCGTGCCTTATTTTATATATATATATATATATATATATATATATATATATATATATATATATATATATATATATATATATATATATATATATGCCTTTGGATCATGCATTTTTACGTGTAAGACATTATCTTCGGTTTAGTTCCTTGTAATTGCCTAATTAATATTATCAAGGGTCATGAGGGGAGAACAGCTTACCGATATTGATTAGGTTATCAGCCGTCTTTGGTGCGGACCTCGGTGGGAGAAGAATTAGGGTCATGCTTGGAGGATCTGCAGTCGGATCAATGGGTTAGTTCGGCATAATGGGTCATAGGAAGTTCCAGTGTAAGTTCGCTTGATTGTCAGAATTCAAGATAGTTGTAGGGTGTAATGGATTGGTCAGAATTCGAGCGCAAGAGAGTTGCTGTCAGGTTGATGTTTTCAGAATTTTGAGGGAGGTCCTCGCATCAAAAGCTTTAAAGAAAGGATCTCATAGGAGTTAGTTTTCCTTTCCGGGAGAACGAAGTCAGTGTTTAGAGATGCTTGTGTCGCTTAGGATGGATAACACCTGATTGTTGATAGACTCTTTGGTCTGATCGCTGCCATTATTAGGGTAAGAGCGGTAGTGAGTAGGTGACGATGTTAGACGATAGGATTGTCAAAGGAGTTTAAATTGTATATGATGAAGATGTTTTAAGTGCATCAATATTTCAGCAAGTGGGTTATTGGTTTGGTGATCCGTCCGTTCCGGTAAAGGGTTTTATCATCCGTTGTCTTTAGTGAGGTTGGCAGGATGCAGTAAATTCAAGTGGGGGAGAGCCGTTAAGATTCTTGGGAATAGTTTTAGGTGTGGAACAAGGAGGAGTTCCACATCCTATTCAAGAGGAAAGCCAGTTCAAGTGGTAGTCTGGATTGAGGTTTGCACAAGGTTGGAGATTCAGGACATTTCATCCGAATGTATAGCGCATCAGTAGTGGATCTTGGCAGATATGTGATTGGATCCAGGTTGAGGGTTGTGTTAGAGCCTCTCCGCTTGTTCTTGTCTAATAAAGGCTTTGGGGTTCGAAGCATGAACCGAACACCTAATTGAGTTATAGTCGGATGCGGTTCCGACTCATGATTGATTTTTGCTTGGTTTGGTAGATGGAGGGCAAGACCATGGGCTAGGCCCATGGCTATTATAGGATTGTTATAAGACTACAACATAGTCATAGCATTCACAATGTTGATAGGCTGTCGGGGAAGTGTTGTAAGTCTGCGATGGAGTCGTAGCACTCACCAATATGAGATAGACCATTATAGGAGTGGTTGTTGGGTTTTTAAAGGACCACAATGAACGCATGGATCGAGTCAGATAGTATTATTGGTTGACCACTCCTTGTTTGGAATGAGGATCATTGGATCTGATGTAATGTTGGGCTCGTATAGCCCCCGAGTGGGTGAGACCCGTCAATGAGGCCCATTCGATTGTGCAGAATTGGGTGAGACCCATGGCTGAGACTTGTTTGGTTAGGATGATTCTATGGTCAACAAATGGAATTTGTGTGGTGTTTAGGCTCAGGTAGCCCGTATGAGTTAGAATCTTATGCGGAGTCCTATGGTATGACCGCGCACGATATTTTCGAACGAAAGGACATTCAGTATCTCAACATAGTAGAAGGTCGCCATGGAATCAAAAGATATCGGATAGAATGAATATGTCTATATTTGGATATTGGGATGTGAGTTATACACTAGTTTGGCGCATAAGGATGGGACTCGTGATGGGAGTCACCTTTGTTTTTATGAAAGATATTTTTGGTATCAATGAATGGTCAGGGATTTTGTTTTCCAGGGCTATCAGAAAGTGTTGAATCATGAAAGTGACCCTCTGGAACTTCAGCTACCGCAACCATTTCTACTACCGCAACGGTTCAGCACCCGCAGTCATATTGTTCATCAGCAACCACAACCGCACCCGGAGTCAATCTACAACAGTCACTTAGCTAGATTACTTTACTTGTCTTTATTGTAATACACTCTATTGTCCAGTATGCCTTGCATGGCTACTTATAGAGATGTAATCTAGTGCTCTTCATGAGACTCTATAAATAAGAGCTCATTCTCTTGTATTCAATACGGATAACTTATGCATCTATTCTGAATACATTTCTCTGAAGTTATCTTCTCTATTTCTCTATCTTTCTACTCTTCACTTCTTACTCTCAATTGTTACTAGAACATAACTGATTATAACCTCTCTCCAGAGCAAGTCTTTGAGACTTAATCATTAAGTTTGATCTACCTTATTAACTCGGTTTGAATGCATTCCTTGTTATGAATCAACTTATGTGTATACTTGATATAACAATTGTTGTCATTTCTATTTCTTTACATTTCCGCAACTAACTCTCTAACTAGTTAACTCTAACTTATTAATATTATTGTTGAGCTTTCAGATCCTTTGAGATTAACTATTCCGCAATCTACTTGTTCTAACGTTTTGTTCAAGTGTATCTCTAAGTTTTTCTCTCAACAATTGGTATCAGAGCCATAGTGGTTGCTTTTTGAAAACGGAACTCTGATTTTCCAAAAGGCTTTCTATACCACTTAAGCTCACTTCTCAAAAAAAAAAAAAAACAACTACAAAATGGCACAATCGTTATCTCTGAATGTTTCCAACAATGTTGGTTGTTCTAAACGAGCCCCAATACTGGTAGCAAATGAATATCATCACTGGTCACAAAGAATGGAAAGGTACTTGAGAAGACTTGGTAGATATGTATGGCGATCCGTAGAAGAAGGACCACATGTCCCAATCCTTACACCTATTCAAACCGACGGCGCTACCACTAGATTAGGAGGAGGTTAACCAGTCATGAGCCGTCCCACCAAGGATGATCTCGATAAAATGGAAAATGATGTTGTTGCTTTTTATGAAATCTCCTGTGGAGTTGCTCCTGACAACTTCGATATTATCATAAATTGCAAATCAGCAAAAGAGATCTGGGATGTTCTCAAGAACTTGTACGAAGGCTAAGAACAAGCACAAGACAAGAAGCTTACAACTGCACTCAATGAGTTCAACAACTTCAAAGCTCATACTGGCGAAAGTTTGGAAGACTCCTTCAAAAGGTTCAACCTGATAGTCACCAAGTTATCCAATGCGGGCACCATCCGCAGTAACCATGAAACCAATCTTCAGTTTCTTAATGGTTTGGGAAGACATTGGACTACGGCTAAGATGATAGTCCAAGGCGATAGAAAGATTCACTCTTTGACACTCTACAAGCTCTATGGAGAGCTGCAAGCACAAGAATCCACCGTACTCAAAGACTGTGCTGACTTTGGAGGACCACTTGCTCTCATAGTACAAACTCCACCGTAGTCACCTTACTCTTCCTCGTATGACACTCCACCGCAGTCATACGAAGCTGATTCAGAGTATGATGATGAAGAAGAATTTCAGAAGGCTATTGCTCTGGTTAGCCAACAGTTCAACTGTCTACCACCTCCTTCCTTCCGCAAGAATCAACAGTTCAACAAACCTCCATTCAATCGTAACTTTGGTTCCCAGAATAACCATTCTCGATATCCCAAAAGTTCTCATCCACCACCGCAATCTCAAAATAATCAACCAAAGGAGGTACCGCAGTCTCCTCAAACCACAGACTCCGGTACTCCTTCAGAAGGGAAGACTGATGTTGTAATTTGTCACAAATGCAACAAAGAGAATCACTTTGCAAGAGATTGTAAGGCCAATGTAGTGAAAGACAGAGCATTCTACCTTAGAATGGCTCAAGAGTTGGAAGATAAGGAAAAAGCAAGGGCATACGTGGCCCATGTCAAAAGAGACCATCAAGTTTGGTCATCTGGAGACGAAGATGAAGCCATCAGCAATGTCAAAGGAAAAGGGAAAATTTGCATGCTGGCCACTGCGGATGATGATGGGTCTACAATGCTGAACAAGAACTACTGCTACATGGCAAAGGATGGAACTCTAAGCATCGTCGAACAGGTAAAACTCATGATCCAAACTCTAAACTATAGCATGCATGACTGTCAACCCTACATAGATGATCTTAATGACACGTGTGTTGCCGTCCTTACAGACTATAATAAAGCCTTAGATGAGAAGAACATTGCGTCCCAAGAGATGTTCCACGTAAGACGACGACTGGATAACAAAAGACTTAAGATGGCTATGTTAGAGAAGGACCTAGAGTTAGAAAAAGATGCAAGAATGTTAAGTGAAACCCAATTAGAGATAGCTTTGAACCAGAGAGATTTAGCTCAGAGCGAAATTGTACGCTTAAATCTCTTAATTGAAAAATTGTTTAATGAAAGTGAAGCTATTGAAAATTTGGTGAACAATGGAACCGTGGACATTACATACAATTGGGGTTGGTCAAATGGATATCCTACCGCAATGGATTCCTCACCCCGGTTCAACAAAGACAGACTGTATGTCCCTCCTGACCGAGAATTTCATTTCCTAGTCAATGACAAGACCTTTCCCGAAGATATCAAAACTCACTTCGGTAGACTGCATACTCTAAGCAATAATTGTGTCATTGAGGAAATTGTGTGTGAAGTTTCGGGTCACACATGTGATCTAATCCCTATCTGTGGCACCATCTACCCAAATTCTCAAACATCATCCGTAGTTGATGAAGAAATTGTCATTGAAGGTCCCGAAGTCTCAAAAGACTTTACACCAATGTCCTCAGACCGCAGTGAATCACACTGTAGCCAAAAGTTCCACAAAAGTCCCACTGCAGTCTCAACTCAGACATACTCTGCAGTAGTTAAAACGTCACTACCGCAGTTCTCAGCAAAAGGAACTGTGACTCTTTAGGCGATTCATCATGAATTACCTATAGAGAACTTTGAAGTGGGACAATGCTCTCAGATCCCATAATCTTCAAGTTCAGATGACTCAAGCCCACGTTTTCACAATCATTCTAAGAATTCCAAGAAACCGCAGTTGAACAACAATGATTGCGGTTCACCAAAATCCTTGGCCAAAAAGGCCTTCAAAGAGGAAATTAGATCTCAAGGCACAAACAGACAAATTTTTTCAAAAATTAAGAAGCATGTCAGAATTCCAAAGTCCAAGAGTCCAGAAAAATTTATTTTCTCACACTACATGTCAAGAAACTCTCCTACCAAGAAAACAAACAATAACGAATGTCAAGTTTCATCAGTCATTCCTAGTTCCTCTAACAAAAATCAAAAGAGTGTGAAGTCTTTTCAAAACAATGGTTTTCAAGTGTATTCCTTGGACGACCCAAAATGGAAGGGTATCTTACCCATTCCAACACTTTTAAAGTCACATCAGAATTTCAAAAGATGGAAAGGTATTCTACCAACTCCACCAAAAAGAACTCAGAGATCTACATGTGCCAAATCTTTTCAAAAACAAACTTTTTCAAAACCCAACAACACTCATGTCAGGAGTTACCCACCTCGGACCGGTAACAAGTCCAATTCATCTTTTAAACCGCTGACCAAACATAGTGTCGGATCAAAAAACAAAACCTCTTTTTGTAGATGTCAGTGTAGTTGTCAAAAGGATTTATCTTATGACAAATCTAATCGGAGTCAGAAACCTCTCACTCTTTCAAAAACTCACAACACTCCAGATCTGCTCAAACACCTAGGACTAGGACTAAAAGTTGACAAGAGACATGTCCCTGCAACCTCGGTCCATGCATCATTCAGAAACACATCAGTTGCTTCAGGCTCCAAACTAGTTTGGATGCCTAAACTAACCGTGTAATTCTCAGGCTTTGTGCAAGGAGGAACAAGAAGATGAGTGGTTAATTGACAGTGCCTAGTCCTTGCACATGACCGGAAGGTTAGAGTACCTTCAAGATTTCAGGCCAATATGCAATGGTGGAAATGTCACATTCGGTAACAATGCGAATGGTGTCATCCGAGGTTACGGTGTTCTCACTACGGGGAACTTTTCCATTCAGAAGGTTGCTTATGTAGAAAGCCTTAAACACAATCTCATCATTGTTGGCCAACTATGTAAAGCAGGACATCGTGTTGAATTTGATGATCAATTTTGCTACGTAATGACAAGTGACAGAAACACATGCCTGATGAAATCCCGATCTGAAGGTACCATGTACCCTTTGGATGTCTCTCTGATCATTGGTAGACCGCAGTTGTGCTTCCTATCCAAAGCTGTATCCGAAGTCAGCTGGCTATGGCACCGCAAGCTAGCTCATCTCAACTTCAGGTACATCAACAATCTAGTCACTGGAGAACTAGTCCGCGGTCTCCCTATTCTCAAATTCAGCAACGATACTCTCTGTCCGGCTTGTGAATGTGGTAAACAATCCAAAGCAAGTCACCCTCTGATAATGGACTCTTCTATTTCTGAACCACTAGAGCTATTACACATTGATCTATGCGGTCCATCAACCGTAGCCAGTCTCCACCACAAGAAGTACATACTGGTTATTGTTGATGACTATACACGCTTCACATGGGTCTTCTTCCTCAGACTCAATTAAGAGACACCGCAGATTTTCATCAACTTCATCAAAGAAATCGAACTTCAGATCAAGCTTCTAGTTAGACGCATCCGCAGTGATAATGGCACTGAGTTCACTAATCATCTTCTCAACAGTTTCTTGGTGTCAAAGGGCATCACTCACAACTTCTCAGCCCCATATACACCCCAAAAAAATGGAGTAGTTGAAAGAAAGAACCGCACACTAGTAGAAGCAGCCAGATCCATGCTTAACTTTGCCCATCTTCCTCTCTACTTCTGGGCTGAAGCTGTAGCAACCGCATGCTTTGTCCAAAACCGAAGCATTGTGTGCAAACGCCTCAATAAAACACCATATGAGGGCCTTAACAACCGCAAGCCAAATGTTCGCTTCTTTCATATTTTTGGGTGTAGATGTTTCGTGATCAACAACAGAGATCAGCTCAACAAGTTTGCACCGAAGTCTGATGAAGGCATATTCCTTGGTTATTCCACTAACAAGGTTGCTTATCGAGTGCTCATCAGGCGTACAAGGCTGATCATTGAAAGCTTCGATGTGAAATTTGATGATTCTCACATCCGCAACGCCCCTCCATCCACTGAAACCACTGCAATCATGGAAAGCGATATTCCTGCCTCTTCAGGTCCCTTAAATCTAGTTGAAGTCAATTATGACGATCTTTTCGACCCTGTTGAAACGGCAAAACTATCCGAGGTTCTTGTGTCACCCGCAGCTCAACAAGAATACGCTGATGTTTCTGGACCACCTCTATCTAAAGTAGCATCTCTCAATACTTTCACCTCTCCGGTTGAGGGGGAAAGCTCTACTCCGGATCAAGCAACAACCGTCGAGGTTCCAGTACATGATGTTGTTCAAAGTCCCACCTGCAGAGAAGCATTACCATCAAACGTATCTTCGGATTCGGATGATGAAATCATAGAAAACATTGACACTAGAACCGATCCAAGGAATATCACTCTCCTATCCGCAGTCCAGGGGGAACCTTCTCAGGTTCCAGAGGAACTCCCATCAGCAATCCAGGGGGAACCTCTCCCAACTGTTCAAGAAAACTCCACTCTCGATCCAACAAACCAAGATGACTCAACATAATGTTCTCAAATCCAGGAGGAACTGCCATCTCCAACCGTAGATTCTCCTGATATTCAAGATATTCCCTCTACCGCAGCTGTTGATCATCTGCAGCCCCGTCTACATGTATGGACGAAGGACCACCCACCAGGTCAAATCATCGGCAACCCATCCGCAGGCATCCAGACACGATCTTCCCAGGACCTATCTGACCACTGCCACTACGCAACATTCATGTCCTCGGTAGAGCCCAGAACGATCAAAGAAGCATTGCTTGAACCTGACTGGATAGCTGCAATGCAAGAAGAGCTAGAAGAATTTCAAAGAAACAAACCTTGGCAGCTCGTTCCGAAGCCACGTGGTCACTCCATTGTTGGCACTAGATGGGTGTTCAAAAACAAGCTAGATGAATCTGGTGCGGTAGTCAGAAACAAGGCAAGGCTAGTTGCAAAGGGGTATAGTCAACTTGAAGGCATTGACTACGATGAAATGTATGCTCCGGTAGCATGCATGGAAGCTATCCGGATCTTCCTAGCATACGCAGCCCACAAGAACGTCAAGGTACACCAAATGGATGTTAAGAGTGCCTTTCTCAATGGGGAATTAAAAGAAGAGGTTTATCTTCAGCAACCTCCAGGTTTTGAAAATTTTGAATTTCCAAACCACTGCTACAAGCTTGAAAAAGCAGTCTACGGTCTGAAGCAAGCCCCAAGAGCATGGTATGAGACTCTTTCTGAATTCCTCGTCTCATCCGGGTACAAGAGAGGAGTGATTGACCCCACGTTATTTAGAAAAGCAAATGGTGACCACCTTATGCTTGTACAAATATATGTGGATGATATCATCTTCGGTTCGACGGATCAAGGCATGGTGGATGAATTTGCTAAGCTCATGACCAACAAGTTCAAAATGAGCATGAATAGAGAGATCAATTTCTTTCTAGGACTTCAAGTGAAACAAATTCCGCAAGGGATATTCATTCATCAAGAGAAATACACCACTGAACTGCTAAAGAAATACTCCATGGACAACTGTTCTTCTGCTAAGGTCCCCATGGCCTTTGGTTATAAGATCTCTGCTGATCCCTCAGGCGAATTTGTGGATCACAAGACTTATAGAGGTATCATAGGCTCTTTGATGTACCTCACCGCAAGCAGGCCAGACATTGTCTTTGCAACTGGTGTATGTGCAAGGTATCAGGCTGACCCAAAAGTGTCACATATGACCGCAGCCAAACAAATTATATGGTACCTGAAAGGAAGCAAATCTCTTGGTCTATGGTACCCCGCAGGAAACGACTTCAGCCTGCAAGCTTTCACAGATGCGGATCACGCCGGATGCAAATTGGACCGCAAAAGTACTTCAGGAGGATGTCAATTTTTAGGTGGAAGACTTGTCAGCTGGTCTTCAAGGAAACAAAGCTGTGTTTCTCTATCTACTGTAGAAGCTGAGTATATGGCCGCAGCCAGCTGTTGCTCTCAAGTCCTTTGGATGAAAACTCAACTAATGGACTATGGGTATAGAATGCTGCGGATACCGATCTATTGTGACTCTGAAAGTGCTATTGCTATTTCTCACAATCCAATTCAGCACTCCAAGACTAAGCATATTGAACTACGATATCATTTTATCAAAGACCACATCTTGAAAGGTTACATTGAACTCATCTTTGTCCCTTCTCATGAAGAGATTGCTGATGTGTTCACAAAAGCGCTCGACTCCACAAAGCTTAACACCTTCCTGCAAATGTTAGGAATGATGAATCCAGACCCTCAATTCTTTTTGAATTGATAGATACCGCGGACCATCCTTGGTCTCCGTTGCAATTCTAACTGAGAGTTACTTATGATAGATGGTTTTGGTACCGCAGTCTAGGTACCGCAACCATATATCATACTTATCTCTCATGGGTCTTTATTGTCTGTTATTACTAATCTTTGTACAAGTGTTTCTTCTCAATTCCTCACTGCAGTCTTTTCCTTGTCCATCCGCGATGACGTTCCCAACCGCAATGAAATTTCCATCCGCGATGACGTTCCCAACCGCAATGAAGTTTCCATCCGCGATCATTGTGATAATTTCTCAACTATTTCATCAACGCTTGAACCTTTGTGTGCTATTTAATGATCCTTCATTAAATAAGAACATTAAATAAAAAAAAACATTCCCTTGAGAAACTGTCTCATTCTCTTTCTGAATAAACCTTGAGTCAGACCTATTTTAGGGATGATGACAAAAAGAACGTGTTTCCATAAACTCATCCTTAATCTGTCTTTTCCTCTCCCCAGCACGTCCCATCCGTTACAACTTCCTTTCCCCTCACCCCACGATTACCTGACACATTGATAGATGTCTGACTTTTCATTAAATGCAGCCCTCTTTTAGTAAATCTCCCAAATCTTTTTAAACCATTTTACTTATTTGTGGCTGAGATTTAATCCCAAATTCAAAGATTCCCCCCAAATACCAAACAACGTTTTTACCTTATCTTTACCTTTTACCTAGGGTTAATATCTTTCAACCCTTTATAAACCCATCTTCTTCCCCAAATTCACTTTACGCTTTCTGAACATCGATCATTCCCTCTCAAAAAACCTTCAAGAACTCTGTTTTCTATTTTTCTCTCAAACTCCAACAATGGTGAAATCAGGTGCATCAAAGAAGCAATCCAAGGTTTCAGGCTCAGCGAATCCCACCGGTTCCGACTCTCCAGCAATCACGTCAAGCAATATCCGAGCAGTGTTTGAAGATCATTCTTCATACAATGCTCCAACCAAGCTTATGATCAAATTTCTAAAGAACCATCCACTCTTTGGTCCCTTCGACGCATTTACAGATGTTGTTCCAGTCTCGACCCTCTTCAAGTGTGCATTCTCAGCTTATCGCCCAAATGAAAACCCCCAAGAAGTTCATCTCAACCTAATAAACGATTCTTTGGTCATATTGTCCAAAGAAAAGTTTCTCACTGCTATAAACCTTCTGCTTCATCCATCCATCAAGATCTTTTCTCCTTGAATGGCGGACATTACCTCTGCACTCTACCAAATGGGGTATCAGAAACCAATTCGAGGGATTGGTGAATTCAAGAAAAATTAGCTGCCTGTGGTATGGCAGTTTGTGTGTCATTTTGTCATCCGCTGTCTATCCGGCAGAACCGGAGGCATAGACAACATGGGACTCAAGCTATTGGAATTGGTGTGGAGCATATTCACCGGACACGACGTAAACTACCGGCAGATCCTATGGGATGATTTCCTTCAATACATTCCCAAAGAAAGCCCAAGGGAGAACCCAACCGAGCTCACATTTGCACGATTCTGGTCACTCTGCATCTCAGACCTGCATGCGGATGCTGGAATTGATATGGGCAGTGACATCAACTTCTTTGTCACTAAGGATCTCAAAAGGTACAATCCTTCTTCTGATCAAACTGTTTTTGGACCTATCCGCAGACTCCCTACCCACATTCTTTCTTCACTTGGTCTTGAGACTGCTGATGTCTCAGATCACATAGAGGCTACGGAGGGTATTGCTCCATACCCTTCTACCCCGCCTCTTCCATCCGCAGCCATTAACCCTTAAGGTACCGCAGTCCCTTCTGCCTCTACACTCTCCAATCTTTCTCAAAGAAGAAAGCAGTTGGCAACCAAGAAGAAACAAAGGACACCCAAGAAAGATGCTCCCAAACGAACCGCACCCACGAAGAAACGAAATACCAAACCTACCCCAATCCCATCTAGCAGTGATTCTGATGAGGATAGGCAACCGATTGCTATCCTTAAGAAAAGAAAAACCGATACCTCTGGCTAAATGCGTGACCGGACCGATGCTGAAGCCTCTCAAAAGGCTCCAGTAGTCCTTGGGGTGGCCGCAGACCCATTCAACACCACTATCCTTTTCCAATCAGACTCAGAAAGTGAGTCTGATTCTCACCATCGTGGAGACTCCCCCCTAGTTCACTCCCAAGGGGATGACACTGGTGCACGCCCTAAGGTCTCCAGGGCTTCCCGACTGCATTTCTTTTCACCCGAGGAGTTGCGCTCCATCCTTTCGAACGTCACCCAAACACTGCAAACACCTTCCCAACCGCAGGGCACTTCTTCCGCCCATGCCAGAACTGAGCCGAGGCCACACTTGACCACGGGTCAAGGAGACCGAGGAAGCTCAGGAAATCCTACTCTGCTTACATCCGCAGCAGGTGGTTTAGGCACGGTGAGCACAAACGTGCAAGGATCCGTGGACCCGAAGGACACTTCGGTGCGTTTCGAAGGATTTGACGGCGATGAATCCAACGACTCATGGTTACAATACAATCCTGTAACTGAGTCCGAAATCAAGGAGTATGATGCTTTCAAAAGGGCATTCCAAGCCCGGAAGGAACAACAGATCAAGCGGCAACAGCTAAAGGAGCAAGAAATCCAGTCCGTGGCCAAGTATTGGGCAAATGCTATCAGCAATGCCAATACCGTAGCCACCATTCTCAAAGTTCAAGACTGGATGGACGAAATGGCTGAAACAATCCGTAAAGCTCAAGCAACAGGTGCAGCTGCAGGTACCTCCAGAGTAACTCCAACTCCCAATCCAATTCCCACTCCATCTGTCCATGGATCACAAGACGAAGGAACCGCAATCGAACTCAGTTCAACTCCCACCTTCGGTCTTGATGATGACGACATACAGGAAGTCAACAAGCCCAGCCCTTCTGATGATGACCTCATGATGTTTGATGAGGAAGAGGAATCCAGCGGTTCTCAACATTCAACTTCCAAGCCAAAAGAAAAGAAGAAAAAGAAGAAGAATGTTGTCACCAGGAAGGAGTTCATGAGCTTACAAGCCAAAGTTGATCAGATCCTAGCTGCGGTCAAGCCAACACAACCGCAACAAGAAGACACCCCGGGACCGCAGTCCCTGATTGAACGTATTGACCATCTGGAAACAAGGGAACGCATGGATGCAAAGAGAATTTCTCTCAAAGTGGAGATGGGGATCCAGTCCCTTGACAACAACCGCAAGGCCGACCACAAGGAATTTATGGCTGCAGCGGAACGCCTCATCACTGAGGTGACCGCAATCAAAACGGATCTCCAAGCGGCCATCACGGATCAAGCCCCTCAGTCTAAGAAATTGATAGATGAGACTCATACTGCTTATGAGTCCACTATCTCTGTTCTTCAAGCCACAATTAACAGACTGCAGAAATCTCTGTCCTCCAACTTCCATGGTCCCGAGATCCTCCAGCTCACAAAAGAAATCCACAAGCTTCTCTTCAGCTCCTCCATTCCCAACAATCAACAATTGGCAGAAGCCCTCAAAGCTCAATTCCAAGAAGTCTATGCCAAGGTTGATGGACTTAAACAATGGCTTGAGGAAGCTCCTCCGTTGCATCCCTCAAGAGGGGGAAGTGAAGAAGAAGAAGAAGAAGAAGTTCATCACTCTGAGAAATCCATCTCTCAACATCAGAGCCCTCCCATCATCACAGAAAAAATTCCCACACCGCAGCCTTCACCGCAACCATCTCAACATACTCCATCTCCTCACACTTCACCTCAAAAGGAGTTCACTCCCAACAAGCCAGAGACTCCTCCTCACTTCAAAAACCTTGCGGAGAACATGTCATCTCCAAGCTCAACAGACTCCCCTGCCACCGCCCAAAGGAAACACGACTGGAAGGCAGCCAAACTTGTAGAGCTTATCTGGAGAGAATGCGGTTTTGATACCATGATGGATGAATCCTTGATAAATTCTTGGATCAATCCTCACCGCAGGCTGATGGATGAAGACTACAGACCGCACCTCACATATGCTGAACCCCCTACTGATGGATACTGGGATGTCCCAATATCTCCAAATGCCAAATACTTCACAGTATTTGAGCAATTTGACCGCAGCCTTCCTACCCACTAGAGACTGCCAATGGAGTTTGAGAGACTCAGTCTTTTTCACGCTAAACATGCCTCATCCATTGAAAATATATGGTCTAACGATAGACCATCCGCAGTCAAGAATTACAAAGTCCGGAAGTTCATGAAGGCTGACTTCATCCAGTACACCCTCACGAGAAGGGAGCATGACTACTTCCGCACCCAGGCAGACTTGCCTTGCATGAATCCGGAAGAAATCTTCCTCATTGCCAAGGTGTTCCAAAACAAATCAGAAAAGCACCCAAAAATAAAGATTGCGCTTGAAAAAGCTAACTCTTTTCTGAAGGATACGGTCTGTGACTTTGCCAAGATAGATGCAGATATCTACCCCACCATCCTCAAGAAGTTTGACCTCCCACCTCTTGAACCTGTGCCAATGCCTACCGAAGGCTTTCAAGAAAGATCTCTAGGCGCAACAAACTTTCCTGAACTTGGAGTCATATTCAAAAGGAAGACTGACAATGTCAAATACTTCATTCCTATGACTGCCATGCATCGCCTCACCAGGAAACAACTTGACATCTGACGAACCGCAGTTGAAAGATCGAAGCACACCACCGCAGAAGTCAAGTTCGAGATCTCAAGAAGAATCACCTGGCTGGAAAACGTCAGGAAGTTTTGGTGGATTCTGATCAAGTTCCTTAAACTTGATAGCTGAACCGAAGTTAAAGAGGTCACTTAGGGGGAAATTGTTGAATCATGAAAGTGACCCTCTTGAACTTCAGCTACCGTAACCATTTCTACTACCGCAACGGTTCAGCACTTGCAGTCATATTGTTCATCAGCAACCACAACCGCACCCGGAGTCAATCTACAGCAGTCACTTAGCTAGATTACTTTACTTGTCTTTATTGTAATACACTCTATTGTCCAGTATGCCTTGCATGGCTACTTATAGAGATGTAATCTAGTGCTCTTCATGAGACTCTATAAATAAGAGCTCATTCTCTTGTATTCAATACGGATAACTTATGCATCTATTCTGAATACATTTCTCTGAAGTTATCTTCTCTATTTCTCTATCTTTCTACTCTTCACTTCTTACTCTCAATTGTTACTAGAACATAACTGATTATAACCTCTCTCCGGAGCAAGTCTTTGAGACTTAATCATTAAGTTTGATCTACCTTATTAACTCGGTTTGAATGCATTCCTTGTTATGAATCAACTTATGTGTATACTTGATATAACAATTGTTGTCATTTCTATTTCTTTACATTTCCGCAACTAACTCTCTAACTAGTTAACTCTAACTTATTAATATTATTGTTGAGCTTTCAGATCCTTTGAGATTAACTATTCAGCAATCTACTTGTTCTAACGTTTTGTTCAAGTGTATCTCTAAGTTTTTCTTTCAACAATTGGTATCAGAGCCATAGTGGTTGCTTTTTGAAAACGGAACTCTGATTTTCCAAAAGGCTTTCTATACCACTTAAGCTCATTTCTCAAAAAAAAACAACTACAAAATGGCACAATCGTTATCTCTGAATGTTTCCAACAATGTTGGTGGTTCTAACCGAGCCCCAATACTGGTAGCAAATGAATATCATCACTGGTCACAAAGAATGGAAAGGTATTTGAGAAGACTTGGTAGAGATGTATGGATATCCGTAGAAGAAGGACCACATGTCCCAGTCCTTACACCTATTCAAACCGACGGCGCTACAACCAGATTAGGAGGAGGTTAACCAGTCATGAGCCGTCCCACCAAGGATGATCTCGATAAAATGGAAAATGATGTTGTTGCTTTTTATGAAATCTCCTATGGAGTTGCTCCTGACAACTTCGATATTATCATAAATTGCAAATCAGCAAAAGAGATCTGGGATGTTCTCAAGAACTTGTACGAAGGCTCAGAACAAGCACAAGACAAGAAGCTTACAACTGCACTCAATGAGTTCAACAACTTCAAAGCTCATACTGGCGAAAGTTTGGAAGACTCCTTTAAAAGGTTCAACCTGATAGTCACCAAGTTATCCAATGCGGGCACCATCCGCAGTAACCATGAAACCAATCTTCAGTTTCTTAATGGTTTGGGAAGACATTGGACTACGGCTAAGATGATAGTCCAAGGCGATAGAAAGATTCACTCTTTATCACTCTACAAGCTCTATGGAGAGCTGCAAGCACAAGAATCCACCGTACTCAAAGACTGTACTGACTTTGGAGGACCACTTGCTCTCATAGTACAAACTCCACCGTAGTCACCTTACTCTTCCTCGTATGACACTCCACCGCAGTCATACAAAGCTGATTCAGAGTATGATGATGAAGAAGAATTTCAGAAGGCTATTGCTCTGGTTAGCCAACAGTTTAACTGTCTACCACCTCCTTCCTTCCGCAAGAATCAACAGTTCAACAAACCTCCATTCAATCGTAACTTTGGTTCCCAGAATAACCATTCTCGATATCCCAAAAGTTCTCATCCACCACCGCAATCTCAAAATAATCAACCAAAGGAGGTACCGCAGTCTCCTCAAACCACTGACTCCGGTACTCCTTCAGAAGGCAAGACTGATGTTGTAATTTGTCACAAATGCAACAAAGAGAATCACTTTGCAAGAGATTGTAAGGCCAATGTAGTGAAAGACAGAGCATTCTACCTTAGAATGGCTCAAGAGTTGGAAGATAAGGAAAAAGCAAGGGCATACGTGGCCCATGTCAAAATAGACCATCAAGTTTGGTCATCTGGAGACGAAGATGAAGCCATCAGCAATGTCAAAGGAAAAGGGAAAATTTGCATGCTGGCCACTACGGATGATGATGGGTCTACAATGCTGAACAAGAACTACTGCTACATGGCAAAGGATGGAACTCTAAGCATCGTCGAACAGGTAAAACTCATGATCCAAACTCTAAACTATAGCATGCATGACTGTCAACCCTACATAGATGATCTTAATGACACGTGTGATGCCGTCCTTACAGACTATAATAAAGCCTTAGATGAGAAGAACATTGCGTCCCAAGAGATGTTCCACGTAAGAGGACGACTGGATAACAAAAGACTTAAGATGGCTATGTTAGAGAAGGACCTAGAGTTAGAAAAAGATGCAAGAATGTTAAGTGAAACCCAATTAGAGATAGCTTTGAACCAGAGAGATTTAGCTCAGAGCGAAATTGTACGCTTAAATCTCTTAATTGAAAAATTGTTTAATGAAAGTGAAGCTATTGAAAATTTGGTGAACAATGGAACCGTGGACATTACATACAATTGGGGTTGGTCAAATGGATATCCTACCGCAATGGATTCCTCACCCTGGTTCAACAAAGACAAACTGTATGTCCCTCCTGACCGAGAATTTCATTTTCCAGTCAATGACAAGACCTTTCCCGAAGATATCAAAACTCACTTCGGTAGACTGCATACTCTAAGCAATAATTGTGTCATTGAGGAAATTGTGCCTGAAGTTTCGGGTCACACATGTGATCTAATCCCTATCTGTGGCACCATCTACCCAAATTCTCAAACATCATCCGTAGTTAATGAAGAAATTGTCATTGAAGGTCCCGATGTCTCAAAAGACTTTACACCACTATCCTCAGACCGCAGTGAATCACACTGTAGCCAAAAGTTCCACAAAAGTCCCATTGCAGTCTCAACTCAGACATACTCTGCAGTAGTTAAAACGTCACTACCGCAGTCCTCAGCAAAAGGAACTGTGACTCTTCAGGCGATTCATCATGAATTACCTATAGAGAACTTTGAAGTGGGACAATTGACTGTGTTTTTCTTTCAACAGAAAGATAATTTAGGATCGGAAGGACTCCGTTTGGTTCAGGTTGCATAGTGAGGTTATATTGACTGTGTTTCGAAATGGTCCTGCTTGTGTGAAGGTCAGGCAAGGTATTGTATTTCCGGATTTCTGGCAGAAAAGTGATGGTTATTGTTCATTATTTAAAGTTAGTGGGTCACTGATTCGTTCTCCATCAGGACATGTGAGTCCTCCCAAGGTTGGGTTTCAATTATAGCATTGGAAGGTTGTCGTATGTATGTGTCGAAATTTAACCGAAGCCTTGTTTAGGAAGAATTGGTCGGATCATCTGGGTGCCTAGAAAGTAGCAAGGAGTGATTTCGAAGACGAAATCCAATTTGAGTGAGGAGAGTTGTAACATCCGGTTTCGAGAAGCTTCCTATTTTGGGAATTATGGGCATTAGATGGATCAAGTTAGGTTCCTGGACTTCAAAGCGTTTGCGTTTTAGACTTATTTGGGTATAGGTCATATAGGATATGCGATCCAAGTTTTCAGTTTGTGCTTTGGAGTCCAAGGGTATAATGGTAAAAGTGATACTTTGGGCCTTTACATGAAATAAGGATTCTAGTTTGAAAGGTTTTTAAGTTAGTGAGATTTGATGGGATGGTAGGGCTTGTCATTACCTTTCCGAGCATATAAAGAATGTCGAAAACGGAGTTGGGACGAATAAATTATGACCTGTTGAATCATGAAAAGTGACCCTCTTGAACTTTAGCTACCGCATCTCACAAGGATCCGCAGTCAAGGTTTCATCAGCAGCCTCACCCGAAGTCATCATCAACCGCAGTCACTCTTAGCTACTAGATTACTTTACTTTGTCTACTTTTATTGTAATACTCTCTATTGTCCAGTATGCCTTGCATGGCTACTCTTAGAGACGTGATCTAGTGTAATTCTTGAGACTCTATAAATAGAGCTCATTCTCACTTATACAATACAACTTTCGATGCAATCATTTCTATCTCTCTATCTGATTACGCATCTCTCCTTACTCTCAAAATTCACTAGAACATAACTGAATACAATCTCTCTTCGGAGCAAGTCACTTGTGACTTAATCACTAAGTTTGATCTCACTTACTAACTTGGTCTGAATGCATCCCTCGTTATGAATCAACTTATGTGTATACTTGATATAACAATTGTTGTCATTTACATTTCTTTACTTTTCCGCAACTGACTTTCTAACCTTCTAACTCTAACTTATTAATATTATTGTTGAGCTTTTAGATCCTTCGAGATAAACTATTTCGCAATTATACTTGTTCTAACGTTTTTTCAAGTGTGTCTCAAAGTTTTTCTCTCAACAATTGGTATCAGAGCCATAGTGGTTGCTTTTTGAAAAAGATAACTCTGATTTTCAAAGAGCCTTCTATACCACTGAAGCTCATTTCTTAAAAAAAAAAACTTTTCAAAAAAAAACAAGGAAATATGCCACAATCGTTATCTCTGAATGTCTCCAACAGTGTTGGTGGTTCTAATCGAGCCCCAATATTGGTGGCAAATGAATATCATCACTGGTCTCAGAGAATGGAAAGATACTTAAGGAGACTTGTTAGAGATGTATGGCGATCCGTAGAAGAAGGACCACATGTCCCAGTCCTTACACCAGTCCAAACTGACGGCGCTACAGCCAGACTAGGAGGAGGTCAACCAGTCATGAACCGTCCCACCAAGGATGATCTCGATAAAATGGAAAATGATGTTGTTACTTTTTATGAAATCTCTTGTAGAGTTGCTCCTGACAACTTCGATATTATCATAAATTGCAAATCAGCAAAAGAGATCTGGGAAGTTCTCAAGAATTTGTACGAAGGCTCAGAACAAGCACAAGATAAGAAGCTTAGAACCGCACTCAATGAGTTCAACAATTTCAAAGCTCTTACTGGAGAAAGTTTGGCAGATTCCTTCAAAAGGTTTAACTTGATAGTCACAAAGTTATCCAATGCAGGCACCATCCGCAGTAACCATGAAGCAAATCTTCAGTTTCTTAATGGTTTGGGAAGACATTGGACTACGGCTAAGATGATAGTCCAAGGAGATAGAAAAATTCACTATTTGTCTCTCTACAAGCTCTACGAAGAACTGCAAGCACAAGAATCCACCGTACTAAAAGACTGTGCTGACTTCGGAGGACCACTTGCTCTCATAGAACAAGCTCCACATAATCAATCCTACTCTCCCTCGTATGACACTCCTCCGCAGTCATACGAAGCTGACTCAGAGTATGATGATGATGATGAAGAATTTCAGAAGGCTATTGCTCTTGTTAGCCAACAGTTCAATCGACTACCACCTCCTTCCTTTCGCAAGAATCAGCAGTTCAACAAACCTCCATTCAACCGTAACTTCAACCCGCAAAATACCCATTCTCGTTATCCCAAAAGTTCCCATCCACCACCGCAATCTCAAAATACTCAACCAAAGGAGGCACCGCAGTCTACTCAAACCACTGACTCTGGTACTCCCTCAGAAGACAAAACTGATGTTGTTATTGGTCACAAATGCAACAAAGAGAATCATTTTGCAAGAGATTGTAAGGCCAATGTAGTAAAAGACAGAGCATTCTACCTTAGAATGGCTCAAGAATTGGAAGATAAGGAAAAGGCAAGGGCATGCGTAGCCCATGTCAAAAGAGACCACCAAGTTTGGTCATCTGGAGATGAAGAAGAATCCATCAGCAGTATCAAAGAAAAGGGCAAAATCTGCATGCTGGCAACTGCAGATGACGATGGTTCTACAAAGTTGGAAAAGAACTACTGCTACATGGAAAAGGATGGAACTCTAAGCATCGTCGAACAGGTAAAACTCATGATTCAAACTCTTAACTATAACATGCATGACTGTCAACCCTTCATAGATAATCTTAATGACACGTGTGCTGCCGTCCTTACAGACTATAACAAAGCCTTAGATGAGAAGAACATTGTGTCCCAAGAGATGTTCCATGTGAGAGGACGATTGGATAACAAATGACTCAAAATGGCTATGTTAGAAAAGGACTTAGAGTTAGAAAAAGATGCAAGAATGTTAAGTGAAACACAACTAGAGATAGCTTTGAACCAAAGAGATTTAGCTCAGAGTGAAATTGTATGCTTAAATCTTTTAATAGAAAAATTGTTCAATGAAAGTGAAGCCATTGAAAATTTGGTAAATAATGGAACCGTGGACAATACATACAATTGGGGTTGGTCAAAGGGATATCCTACCGCAATGGATTCATCACCCTGGTTTAACAAAGATCGACTGTATGTCCCTCCAGACCGAGAATTTCATTTCCCTGTGAATGACAAGACTTTTCCCGAAGACATCATAAAACACTTCGGTAGACTTCATAATCTAAGCAATAATTGTGTCATTGAGGAAATTGTGCCTGAGGTTTCGGGTCACACAAGTGATCAAATTCCTATCTGTGGCACAATCTACCCAAATTCTCAAACCTCATCCATAGTTGATGAAGAAATTGTTATTGAAGGTCCTGAAGTCTCGCAAGACTTCCCATCTCTGCCCTCAGACCGCAGTGTCTCTCATTGTAGTCATGAGCTATAGAAGTCCCACAAAAGTCCCACTGAAGTCCCAACACAGACTTACTCTGCGGTAGTCAAATCATCCTTACCGCAGTTCTCAAATAAAGGCTCTGTGACTCTTCAACCAATTCATCGTGAATTACCCATAGAAAACTTTGAAGTGGGTCAATGCTCTCAAATCCCTGAATCTTCAAGTTCGGATGACTCAAGCCCTCGTTTTCATAAATTTTCAAAGGTTTCCAGGAAACCGCAACTGAACACCATTGACTGCGGTTCCCCAAAAACCTTAGCTAAAAAGGCTTTCAAAGAAGAAATTCGATCCCGAGGCACAAATAGACAAAACTTTTCGAAAAAAAAGGCATATCAGATTTCCAAAATCTAAGAGTCCAGAAAAATTTCTTTTCTCACACTATTTTTTGAAAAACTCTCCTATCAAGAAAACATGCAAAAGGGAATGTACAGTTCCATCAGTCATTCCAAAGTCATCTGACACAACCCAAATGAAAGAAAGGTCTTTTTGAAGCAATGGCTTTCAAATCTATTCCTCATATGATCCGAAATGGAAGGGTATCTTACCCACTCCAACACTTTTAAAATCACATCAGAATTTTGACAAGTGGAAGGGTATTTTACCAAAACCAATAAAAAGGTACCAAAGATCTACACGTGCTAAACCTTTTCCAAAACAAACTTTTCAGAAGTCCAACATCACCATTGTCAGATATTACCAACCTCAGACCGGTCACAAGCCCAACTCATCCTTTAGACCGTTGACCAAACAAGGTGTCAGAGCTAAAGACAAAATCTCAATCTATCAATGTTAGTATAGTTGCCAAAATGGTTCATCCCATGTCAAATCTAGTTGGATTCAGAAACCTCGTAATTTTTCAAAAAGACACAACACTCCAAAATCTCACAAACACCCAGGACTAGGATTAAACATTGACACGAAACCCGTCCCTGCAACCTCGGTTCATGCACCAATCAGAAATTCACCTTTTGTCCCAGGCTCCAAACTAGTTTGGATGCCTAAACTAACCGTGTAATTTTCAGGCCTTGTACAAGGAGGAACAAGAAGATGAATGGTTAATTGACAGTGCCTGCTCCTTGCACATGACCGGAAGGTTAGAATACCTTCGGGATTTCAGGCCAATTTGCAACGGTGGAAATGTTACATTCGGCAACAATGCGAATGGGATAATCCGAGGTTATGGTGTTCTTACTACGGGAAACTTCTCTATTCAAAAGGTTGCTTATGTAGAAAGCCTTAAACACAATCTCATCAGTGGTTGCCAACTATGTAAGGCAGGCCATCGAGTTGAATTTGATGATCAATTTTGCTATGTAATGACAAGTGATAGGAACACATGTCTAATCAAGTCCCGATCCGAAGGTACTATGTATCCTCTGGATGTCTCTCTGATCAGAGGCAAACCGCAGTTATGCTTCCTATCCAAAGCAGTATCCGAAGTCAGCTGGCTATGGCACCGCAAGCTAGTTCATCTCAACTTCAGATACATCAACAATTTTGGTCACTGGAGAACTAGTCAGAGGACTCCCTATTCTCAAGTTCAGCAATGATACTCTATGTCCTGCATGTGAATATGGAAAGCAATCCAAAGCAAGTCACCCTATGGTGATTCACTCTTCAATTTCTGAACCACTGGAGCTCTTGCACATTGATCTCTGCGGTCCATCCACCATAGCCAGTCTCCATTACAATAAATACATAATGGTTATAGTAGATGACTACACACGCTTCACATGGGTCTTCTTTCTTAGACTCAAGTCAGAAACACCGCAGATTCTCATCAATTTCATCATGGAGATAGAACTCCAGATCAAGCTGCCCATTCGACGCATCCGAAGTGATAATGGAACCGAGTTTACTAATCATCTCCTAAACAGTTTCTTGGTTTTAAAGGGTATCATTCACAACTTCTCCGCTCCCTACACACCGCAAAAAAATGGGGTAGTAGAGCGAAGGAACCGCACTCTAGTAGAAGCATCCAGATCCATGCTCAACTTCGCACACCTTCCTCTCTACTTCTGCGCCGAAGAAGTGGCCACTGCATGCTTTGTGCAGAATCGAAGTATTGTATGCAAGCGACTCAGCAAAACATCGTATGAGGGTCTTAACAACCGCAAGCTAAATGTCCGCTTCTTTCACATCTTTGGGTGTAGATGTTTTGTGATTAACAACAGAGATCATCTTAACAAGTTTGCACCAAAGTCTGATGAAGGTATCTTCCTTGGCTATTCCACTAACAAAGTTACTTGCAGGGTTCTCATTAGACGTACAAGGCTAATCATTGAAAGCTTCGATGTGAAATTTGATGACTATCACATCCGCAACACCGCTCCATCGACTGAAACCACAACAATCCTAGAAAGTGATATTCCTGCCTCTTCGGGTCCATTAAACCTAGTTGAAGTAAACTATGATGATCTCTTCGACCCTGTAGAAACAGCCAAACTATCCGAAGTTCTTGTGTCTCAGGAAGCTCAACAGCAGCATGCTGATGTATCTGGTCCATCTCTATCCGAAGTAGCATCTCTCAATACTTCCACCTCGCCGGTTGAGGGGGAAAGCTCTACTCCGAATCAAGCAACAACCATCGAGGTTCCAATACTTAATGAAGCTCAAGTTCCCAGCCGCAGAGAATCATTAACATCCAACGTTTCTTCCAACTCGGATGATGAAAACATAGAGAACATTGACACAAGAACAGACTCAAGAATTATCACTCACCCATCCGCAATCCAAGGGGAACCTTCTAAGGGTCAAGGGGAACTCCCTTCTGCAATCCAGGGAGAACCTACACCATCTGCTTAATAAAACTTTAATCCCACCTTCCCAGTTCAAGATAATTCAGCAGGATGTTCACAAGTCCAGGGGGAACTGCCATCTCCAACCGCAGAGTCTTCCAATATCGAAGACATTCCCTCTACCGCAGCTGCTGATTATCTGCAACCCCGTCTACACATATGGACGAAGGACCACCCACCAGGACAAATCATTGGCAACCCATCTGCAGGTATCCAGACTCGATCTTCCAAGGACTTATCTGATCATTGTCACTACGCAGCATTTATATCCTAGGTCGAGCCCCGAACGATCAAAGAAGCATTACTAGAACGCGACTGGATATCCGCAATGCAAGAAGAGCTAGAAGAATTCAAAAGAAACAAAGTATGGCAGCTCGTCCCGAAGCCGCAAGGTCATACTATTGTTGGTACGAGATGGGTGTTCAAAAACAAACTGGATGAATCTGGTGCGGTAGTCAGAAACAAGGCAAGGCTAGTTGCAAAGGGTTATAGTCAACTTGAAGGTATTGACTATGATGAAACGTATGCTCCGGTGGCACGAATGGAAGCCATCTGAATCTTCTTAGCGTACGCAGCCCACAAGAACATCAAGGTACACCAAATGGATGTAAAAAGTGCCTTTCTCAATGGGGAATTAAAAGAAGAGGTTTATCTTCAGCAACCTCTAGGCTTTGAAAGTATTGAATTCCCAGACCACTGCTACAAACTTGAAAAAATAGTCTACGGTCTAAAGCAAGCCTCAAGAGCGTGGTACGAGACTCTCTCTGAATTTCTTGTCTCGTCCGGTTACAAAAGAGGAGTGATTGATCCTACTTTATTTAGAAAAGAAAATGGTAATCACCTTATGCTTGTACAAATATATGTGGATGATATCATCTTCGGATCAACTGATGAAAAAATGGTGAATGAATTCGCTAAGCTCATGACCAACAAGTTCCAAACGAGCATGAATAGAGAGATCAACTTCTTTTTATGACTTCAAGTGAAACAAGTTCCGCAAGGGATATTCATTCATCAGGAGAAATACACCACTGAACTATTAAAGAAATATTCTATGGACAACTGCTCTTCGGCTAAGGTCCCCATGGCCTTCGAATATAAGATATCTGCTGATCCCTCGGGCGAATCAGTGGATCACAAGACTTATAGAGGTATCATTGGTTCATTGATGTACATCACCGTAAGCCGACCAGACATTGTCTTTGCAACAGGTGTATGCGCAAGGTACCAGGCTGACCCAAAAGTGTCACACATGACCGCAGCCAAACAAATACTACGATACCTGAAAGGAAGCAAGTCTCTTGGATTATGGTACCCCGCAGGCAATGACTTCAGCCTTCAAGCATTCACAGACGCGGATCATGTAGGATGCACACTAGATCGAAAAAGCACCTTAGGTGGATGTCAATTTCTGGGTGGAAGACTCGTCAGCTGGTTATCTAGAAAACAAAGTTGTGTATCACTGTCTACCGCAGAAGCTGAATATGTGGCCGCAGCCAGCTGTTGTTCACAAGTCCTATGGATGAAAACACAACTTATGGACTACGGATACAGAATGCTGTGGATACCAATTTACGGTGACTCTGAAAGTGCTATAGCTATTTCACACAATCCAATTCAGCACTCCAAGACAAAGCATATTGAACTACGGTATCACTTCATCAAAGACCACATCCTGAAAGGTAACATTGAACTCATCTTTGTCCATACTCATGAAGAGATTACTGATGTGTTCACAAAGGCACTTGACTCTACAAAACTCAACAGTTTCTTACAAATGTTAGGAATGATGAATCCGAACCCACAATTCTTCTTGAATTGATAGGTACCGCAGACCATCCTTGGTCTCTATTGCGGTCCTAACTGAAGTTACTTATGATAGATGGTTTTGGTATATCTTGTGTACCGCAGTTTGTGTACCGCAACCATATATCATAGTTATCCTTCAATGGTCCTTACTGTTTGTTGTTACTAATATTTGCTCAAGTGTTCTCCTCAGTTATTCTACTGCAGTCATACATCCGATCCATCCGCAATGAAGTCTCAATGCGCAACCACATTGATAGTTTCTCAACTGTTTCATTAATTCTTGATTCATGGTGTGCTATTTAATGATCATTCATTAAATAATAAAATCATTAACAAAAAAAACATTCCTTGAGTAACTGTCTAATTCTCCTTTTTGAAAAACCTTGTGTCAGACCTATTTTAGGTATGATGACAAAAAGAGCGTTTTCCCATAAACTAATCCTTTTAACCTGTCCCTTCATATTTCCCCGGCACGTCCAATCCGTTACAACTTCTCTTTTGTACAACGGATTAACTCCACCCTCACCACACGATCACAGATGTGATGTTTTACGCCTGAGACTTCATTAATTGCAACCCTTTTTAGTAAATCTCAAAAAAATAATTTAAACCTTTTCATAATCTGTGGCAGAGATTTCATCTTCCAAATCGCAGAGAAACCCCCAAACATTTTTTACCTTATTTACTTTCACCCAGGTTAAAATCAATTACCTTTCAAATTCATTCCTATAAAACCCTTTCTTCTTCCCCAAGAACAGTTTACGCTCTCTGAACCTTGAACTTTCTCTCCATCTTTCTTACACTCTGTTTCTACAATCTTTCTTATTCTCTCAACAATGGTGAAATTAGGCATCTCGAAGAAAATCTCCAAGGCTTCTGCCTCTGCAAACCCAACTGGGTCTGATTCTGAAACAAGAAATCAAATGCCTACGATTGCTTCAAGCAATTTTAGGGCTGTGTTCGAAGAGCATTCCTCCTACAATGCTCTGATCAAGCTAATGATTAAGTTCTTGACCAATCACCCTCTGTTTGGCCCCTTCGATGCATTCACAGACGTAGTTCCTCTTTCAACCTTGTTCAAGTGTGCATTCTCTGCTTACAGACCCCTCGAGAACCCTCAAGAGGTGCATCTGAACTTAGTGAACGATTCTTTGGTCATTCTGAACAAAGAAAAATTTCTCAACGCCATTAATCTGCTGGTTCATCCTTCAACCAAGATTTTCACTCCAAGTATGGCTGACATTCTCTCAGCTCTCTACCAAATGGGTTACCAGAAAAAGATCAAAGGAATTGGCGAATTCAAGAAGAATCAACTGCCTGCGGTGTGGCAATTCGTTTGTCACTTTGTCATCCGCAGCCTGTCAGGCCGAACCGGAGGCACTGACAATATGGGTCTCAAGCTTTTGGAGCTGGTATGGAGCATTTTCACTAGCCACGACGTCAACTACGGTAAGATTTTGTGGGATGATTTCGTGCAGTACATTCCATAAGAGAGCCCAAGAGAAAACCTTATCGAACTCACATTTGCAAGGTTCTGGTCTCTGTGCATCTCAGATCTTCATGCAGATGCAG
Organism: Lactuca virosa; assembly: GCF_052849685.1. Lineage (NCBI taxonomy): Eukaryota > Viridiplantae > Streptophyta > Magnoliopsida > Asterales > Asteraceae > Lactuca > Lactuca virosa. The sequence goes on from NC_136430.1 coordinate 189,909,717, forward strand.
GAATTAGCATGGGCAACGACACCAATCTCTTCATCACCAAAGACCTCAAAAGGTACAATCCCTCCAAAGATCAATATAACTTCAGACCTATAAGACGACTACCAGTCCACATTCTTACATCACTTGGACTTGAAACCCCTGATGTCACAGACCATATAGAGGCTACTGAAGGTATTAGCCCATACCTCTCTACCCCGCCTCTACAAGCCACATCCGCACTCACCATCCCTGGTAGTACTGCAGTCCCATCTTCTACCACTCTCTCCTCTCAAAGACGCAAACAATTAGTCTCTGCCCATCAAGGCCCCTGCAACGTCTCCAAGAAACAAAGAACCCCAAAGAAAGATGCTTCCAAACCAACTAAACCCTCAAAGAAACACAAAATCACCCAAACTGTACCCTCAAATGACAAATCCTCTAAAAGTGATTCTGATGAGGATGCACAACCCATAGCTATCCTTAAGAAAAGGAAAACCGATCCCACTGGCCAAATGTGTGACCGGACTGATACCTCAGCCTCTCAAAAGGCTCCGGTAGTCCTTGGGGTGGCCGCAGACCCATTCAACACCACAAGCGAATACCACTCAGACTCAGAAAGTGAATCTGTTTCACGTCATCGTGGAGACTCACCCCCAGTTCACTCCCAAGAGGATGACACTGGTTCTCGCCCTAAGGTCTCCAGGGCTTCCCGACTTCACTTCTTTTCTCCTGAGGAGTTGAACTCCATACTTTTGACTGTCACCCAAACACTGCAAACACCTTCCCAACCGCAGGGCAATTCTTCCGCCCTTGCCAGAACTGAGCCGAGGCCAGACTTGACCACGGTTCAAGGAGACCGAGGAAGCTCAGGAAACCCTACTCTGCTTACATCTGTTCCAGGTGGTTTAGGCACGGTGAGCACTAATGTGCAACGATCCGTGAACCCGGAGGATACTTCGGTGCGATTCCAAGGATTTGACGGAGATGAATCGAATGATTCATGGTTACATTACATTCCTGTATCTGAGTCCGATATCAAGAAGTATGCCGCTTTCCGTAGGGCATTCCAAGCAAGGAAGGATCAACAAATCAAGAAACTGCAACAAAAGCAACAGGAAATTCAATCTGTAGCTAAGTATTGGGCGGACGCAATCAACAATGCCAACACCGTAACCACCATTCTGAAAGTACAAGAGTGGATGACCGAAATGGCTGAGACGATCCGCAAGGCTCAGTCCACTCATGGTGGTGAAGGTACAACCAAGGTCCCTCCAGTTCAAACTCCAACTCCTTATGTTCGTGATTCTCAAGAAGACGGAACCGCAGTCGAAGTTAGCTCAGCTCCCACATTCGGCTTCGAAGATTTTGATCTAAATGAGGTAAATCAACCTCGCCCTTCTGATGATGATCTAATGATGATTTTTGATGAAGAAGAAGAATCGAGTGGTTCTCACCACTCAACCTCCAAGCCAAAAGCCAAAAAAAAGAAGAAGAAGAATGCGATGACCAGAAAGGAATTTTTAAGTCTGCAAGCTAAAGTCGATCAGATTCTAGCTGCGGTTAAGCCAACACAACCACACCCAGAAGACAATCCCAGACCGCAGTCCTTGATCGAACGCATTGAAAGACTGGAAACCCGTGAAAGATTGGCTGCTGAGCGTATTTCCCTGAAGGTTGAAATGGGAATCCGATTCTTGGATACAAGTCGCCAGGCTGACCACAAGCAATTCATTGCTGCTGCGGAGCGCCTCATCTCTGAGGTGTCCGCAATCAAGAAAGACTTACAAGCAGCCATTGCGGACCAATCAACTCAATCTCAAAAACTGATCGATGAGACTCACACTGCATATGAGTCCACTATCGCAGTGCTTCAAGCTACCATCAACGGACTGCAACGATCTTTATGTTCAAACTTCCATGGCCCCGAAATTCTTCAGCTCACAAAGGAGATTCACCGGTTTGTCTTCAACACCGCCATTCCCAACAATCAGCAACTGGCTGATGTTCTTAAAGCATAGTTCCAGGAAGTATATGCCAAAGTCGATGGTCTCAGACAATAGCTTGAGGATGCTCCGGTGTTGCATTCCTCAAGAGGGGGAAGTGAGGAAGAAGACCATCATTCCAAAAGCGTTTCTCAGCATCAAAGTCCCCCCATCATAACTGAAAGAGTTCCCTCACCGCATCAGTCTCCACCGCAAAAGTATATCATTCAAAAAACCCCTTCTCCTGAGCGACCAGAGACCCCTCCCCACTTCAAAAATCTTGCATCCAACATGTCATCCGAACACTCAGATGACTCCCCCGCAACGCAACAAAAGAAAAAAGATTGGAAAGCAGCCAAGTTCGCGGAGATCATCTGGAGAGAAAACAGATTCGACATTACTATGGATGAATCCTTAGTAAATTCCTGGATCAATCCCCACCGCAGACTCCTAGATGATGACTACAAACCATACCTTACCTATGCTGAACCCCCCTCTGATGGTTATTGGGATGTTCCAATCTCTCCTAATGCTAAATACTTCACTGTATTTGAGCCATTTGACCGCAACCTACCTGACCACAAGAGACTGCCTATGGAATTCGAAAGACTTAATCGATTCTATGCCAAACATGCGTCTTCCATAGAGAAAATCTGGTCTAATGATAGGCCGTCCACAGTCAAGAACTACAAACCCCGGAAGTTCATGAAAGCTGACTTCATCCAATACACTCTCACAAGGAGGAATCAGGACTATGTCCGCACCCAGGCTGACTTCCCATGCATGAACCCTGAAGAAGTCTTTCTGATAGCCAAGGTGTTCCAGAACAAGTCCGAGAAGCATCCGAAGATGAAGATAGAACTTGAAAGGGCAAGTATTTTCTTGAAGGAAACTGTTTGCGACTTTGCCAAAATTGATGCAGACATTCACCCCATCCTAGCCACAAAATTTGATCTTCCACCACTTGACCCCGCACCCATGATAACTGAAGGATTCCAAGAAAGATCCCTAGGTACAACAAACTTCCCAGACCTCGGAGTCATCTTCAAACGGAAACTGAATGATACCAAATACTTCATTCCATTGACTGCCGTGAACCACCTTATAAGGAAGCAGATTGAAGTTTGTCGAACCGCAGTTGAAAAGTCAAAACACACAACTGCCGGAGTCAAGTTCGAGATTTTGAGAAGGATCACCTGGTTGGAAAATATCAGGAAATTTTGGTTGATACTGATCAAGTTTCTAAAACTTGATAACTGAAGAAAAGTTAAAGAGGTCACTTAGGGGGAAATTGTTGAATCATGAAAAGTAACCCTCTTGAACTTCAGCTACCGCAGCCCACAAGGATCCGCAGTCAAGGTTTCATCAGCAGCCTCACCCGAATTCATCATCAACCGCAGTCACTCTTAGCTACTAGATTACTTTACTTTGTCTACTTTTATTGTAATACTCTCTATTGTCCAGTATGCCTTGCATGGCTACTCTTAGAGACGTGATCTAGTGTAATTCTTGAGACTCTATAAATAGAGCTCATTCTCACTTATTCAATACAACTTTCGATGCTATCATTTCTATCTCTCTATCTGATTACGCATCTCTCCTTACTCTCAAAATTCACTAGAACATAACTGAATACAATCTCTCTTCGGAGCAAGTCACTTGTGACTTAATCACTAAGTTTGATCTCACTTACTAACTTGGTCTGAATGCATTCCTCGTTATGAATCAACTTATGTGTATACTTGATATAACAATTGTTGTCACCTACATTTCTTTACTTTTCCGCAACTGACTTTCTAACCTTCTAACTCCAACTTATTAATATTATTGTTCAGCTTTTAGATCCTTCGAGATAAACTATTCCACAATTATACTTGTTCTAATGTTTGTTCAAGTGTGTCTCAAAGTTTTTCTCTCAACATGACCATTGGAAGTTAGTATGGGAATGAGTTTTGGCATGTACGTTGGGCGTACATGGCATGTATGATGGGCATACTTGGCTTAAGTTGGTCGTGATAATTCTATCTAGTACGCTGGGCGTAGGTGGAGTATGTTGGGCGTACGCGAGGCAGGGTTAAACCCTAATTTTTGGGTCTTCCACCCTACTTAAAGGCCTTAACCTGTGGGAAACCCTTCTTATCTTCATCATCTATCCTCTAAACCGGTTCCCTTGAAACCCTTGCCCCATTTGTGAGATTCTTGAGCCTTTTGAGTGGTTTGGGGTGTTCTTGATTCATATTGGAGAAGAAGGAGCTCATTAGAGAAGTGTTGGTTGGCTTGGAGCTTGTAGATCCATAACTTGTTCGTCTTGATCTTTCTTCTGGAGGTATAAAGCTTCAAACCTTATGGCTCTTTAGTGTAGATCTAGTTTTGGGTTATGTTATAAGCATGTTTTGGTCCCACGGCTTGGATCTTGTGAGTAGAAGTTACTTCGGAACCTTTAAGCATCATTTCTACCCATTTATGAGGTCATTAAGTTATAAACATCTAATCTTGATGGGTATATCACTTCTATGCATGAGTTAGTGGTCCTTTGGTGAAGTCATGAATTTAGGGCTTTGGTTTGGACTCCATTATGCCATGTAAAGCCATAAAGTCAGGAACTTTATCACTTAAGACGTCCTTTAGAGTCAGATCTGGGAGTCAAACGTTAGGTCTTAAGGTATTCAGAAGTTGGAGTTGAGTTTGGGCAGCAGTGGTATACGCTGGGCGTACCCTGTTGATATGTTGCGTGTAACGGGTTTCAACCTGTTACCCTTGTTGGGTTTTTGTATACTACAACATCCTATGGTGCACATACAACCCTAACTGCTTTGGATCTATGATTTCTCTAATTATACATGCAATATTATTTCCAAAGCATGAAGCATACAACTAGCATACAATTGACATAAACAACATAGAATTAAGTTATAGAATTACCTCTTTATTGTAGCTTGTAGTTTTGGCCTTTAAGAACTTAGCACCTCAAATGTGATGCCTCAAATGGTTCACAAACACCATGAACAAATGGAGGACTTTTGAGAGAGAATATGGAATACTAAAATTCGGCTATGCTTCTCCAAGAATACATGTTCAACCAACTTTAGGCCAAATGGGTGTCATATATATAATGTAGGAATCCAAGAGTCATGGGTAAACCCTAATCCATACACTTGGGTTATGATCCATATTTCATGTGGGCTAACTCTTCATGGATACTTACATAAACTTAGCCCATCATGGATCAATCGTCCAAACAATATATATATATATATATATATATATATATATATATATATATATATATATATATATATATCACTGATTTATATAATCAGTCCCCCATTAATTTAATTAGTCTCTTTTGATCACTAAATTATTCCAAATTAATTATTGATCAATACTAATTAAATAACATGATTTCATATTAATATATTATAACTTATAATATATTAATAAATCATAAATAACCTCTTCTCAAAAGTCCATCCTATCAAATTGCTCTAGTGAAGGCAACCCAAATGGACCATGCTACTCTCGGGTCGAGTACATACCAATTATAGTTATGGGCTTAGACACCTAATCCAACAGTCTCCCACTTGGATAAGTCTAATAGCTATTATTGCAAGTACGTCTCCAAAATCCCGACTAGCAATCGTAGCTCTTAAAAGCCGTTGTCGAACTCTGACCTAGTCAATGACGCGTCAATTAGATAAGGGATCATATATTCCTCCATTGTACAAGATATCATATGGACTGAGACATGGATTATAATCATTCTCTCTGTCCATCTATTGTTTCCCGATTTCCGATTTCTGACAACTGAGTAATTGAACAAATCAAATCAGTACGGGCTTGGCCAAGCGCTTAGGGTGTCATCACTAAATCATCGAGGGTCCCATATATATCGCTTTTATCCCTCTAAGGGTAAAAGGAATGGATAAACTTCGACTCATATGCTTGCTATATTTACTCATCAAATCACACACAACAATGTGTTTTATAACACCAAGTTACTGGTGCGTTTACGCATCATCAATGTGCAACCGATTTGTAACCTACAACTCACACGTCTCTGTTTTACGAGTATAAGATATTATCATATCACAATCACTCGTGATAAAATCCATGAAGTGATTTAGATGAGCGTGGGTTTAATCCGATATTTGAATCTTATTCCATGAGTACTCATGAACACTGTAGCAACCTTATGCTATGTCTAAAACACCTAGACAATCTACAGTCAGATTCATGACGGTCTTGCCTTAATACCTACTTCCAAATTATGATCGACTGTGGATAGTTTGAATAATCTTATTATTCTCGAAGTCAAAACATGCAACGTGAAACACAAGAATAATTGAATCCAATGTGGTCTCATAACTTATGAATATAAATAAAACACCTTTTAATTAATCACCATATTGATTACATGTTATTCATAGTATAATGTTTTGATTAATCAACTTAATACTTGAATTAAAACAATAGTTATTTCATGCTCCAAGTATGCACACTATGTTTACCTATGGTCCTCTCTTTGTGAAATAGATCAATGCACAACATTTCAATGATGCTCATTTCACAATTCCAAATCCTTATCATAAATGTAAGAATACCAAATTCTTGCCATTTACTATAATCTGTTAGATTCAAAACTTAAATGAAATAATCATTTTGTAATGTTAATGCACAAAGATCACAAAGACTATGCCAATGATATTACAAAGTATTCCCTTTGTACATTGGTTACTGGACCAATTCCATGGAAGCGAAGTCTCATATTCAAAGTACATTCATTTGAACATCCTTCTTGCATTTAGGTTTCTAATCTTACACAGATTTTATGATCAACTTCCACTTATGGAACATTTCCATAATCCATTTTGACTATCACTTCTAAAAAAGAATTACCTATTCTCAGAGTATGTCAATATGGTCCTTCCAAAATTTACACTTTACTTCCAACTTGTATGAGCAACCAATCTTTGGTAAACCTCAGATTATCCTCGACAATTGCTTAACCATTTTAGTCATATCTCGTTCTAGTCCCTTTTCCCTCTTAATGCCCTAGGCATATGGAAAATTAGAACAGATTAATATTATAGCTTATGTAATCGATCCTATATCCGAAGCGTATGGAATACGATTCATAATGTCTCACATAAATACATGATACTTTACCAGTCTTTCGCTATAATATTTCAACATATAGAATTTCCTTATGTTGAATCATTTCAAGATAACATTCACATATGTCCATGACTAAATTTGATCAAAATCTCAATCTAAGCTTTTAGATTCGAAATGAAGTATTAAGTTCTCTCCCTTAATTATAGCAAAACAACTTTTCAAACCCTGCAACTTTGCGAATTGAAACTTTTGTTTTCTATAATTAACATTGCTAACTCGCAACACTTACCATAATAATTATGCTCCCACTAGCATAATAATTATTATCTTACTAGCATAACACTTATGCTCCCACTAGCTTTGACATGTACCCAGAAATCAGTTGGACTTCTAGAAGTCAATACTTGTTGACTTTCTTACCAAAGTTCAGATTTCTGATACAAGATGCTTCGATAAGACTTTATCTAGGGTCCTCAAACTTATACACCTTTCCTTAGATAGCTCACATGTGTGTCTAAACAATTTTAGAACTTACAGCAATAAGTCTCAAATGTTTAGAACTTTTTTCATTTCTCACAATTCGAACTATGAAGAGGGATGTTGTAATCATAATAGAATTTGAGAATGGAAATATCACAATTGCTAACTATTTAAAAACTACTTAGTGAAAGCGTTTCCTCACAATCATTTTCATGAATTGGAGAGAAACCTTATGACACTTAGATTTTATGGTGTATATGTTCCTATCCATGTGAATTTATCATAACCATAATCACAAGACAAGGTTAGTGACAAATCCAAACTAATATGGACTGAACTTGTTCAATCTTAATTTCTTGCCACCTGGCAGCACAAGTGCCTACCATTGCTTCCAAGTTGTTATGCAAACAATTGAGCACTCATAGAATTCACATGCATAGTCAACTTTAACTGGAATGGGCACAGAAACAAGAATATGTCAACATGATAGGTTACAAACCTCAAGTCGTGATCTAGTGATTAACAATAGGTTTAATCTAGATTAGTTCTTGAAGCTATTCAAGATCTTTAAGACTCACACTGACCTCTTGACATATAAGATTCACTTTGTCAAGGAACATTACTTGACAAACCAATATTCAAGAATTAGTGTGGTTTCTTATCAAGACAAACACTTCCCCCAATTAGTCTTAGTTGGTCTTTGTCTTATCTAAAACATCACAACTTACTAATTTCAAATGTACAAGAGTAAGAAACATTTTACTCTACATTTGATGAGTGTTATAAACCTTTCTTAAGACCATGTCACTCAAGTTACAATCTTGGAGTATGACTCTAATACCTGATTTTGGAGCGAAGTATAATTTATCTTCTTGATTTAACCATTTCAACAATTCACGATTCCTCTTCTTTGCCATACAAATGCACTAAGATGTTCTTAGAGGATCAACTGTGATATGGTTTCATAATCACTAAGATAATCATAAAACACGATACTCAAGTCCTCTCCCTTCTTCTCAGATTGGAGAAACTTTTATCTTTTTGCTTAATTTGATTCTTCTTATTCATTCTGCCATACATTGAAACTTTTCCAATGATTCAGAATTACACTTAATCTTGTAATCATAGCCATATTTACTAAACTTTAGTAAAGGATAACGAATATTCTTATCGTTCTTTGTAGTGGACTTGATCAGCGCACAACCAAGTGTACCCGATCCCCTAGTCCTTCACTTGACTCACATATACATGTGAACAAGGAATTAGTCTTAATTTCCCAAAGATGAAGTTCTCATTCATCACACAATACAAGTTTCATGATTCCAAGTTTCTATCCAGCTGAACCTTGGGTGATGAGAATCTTTCCTTATTTGGTAAATCTTGACACTACCACAAACGAAAGAATCAAATCCATTTCCAATATTGCTATCAATGGAAACATATAAACAACAATTTTCACCAATGCCATTGTAAGGAAACTTAAAATAAAATAAAATCAAATTTTATTTATTAAAATTGCAGAAATTTTTTTCTTTACAATGCAATTACATATGAAAACTATGTTGTTATCTATTCCTAAGCAATCTATCATAACTCTTAAGCAGCAGCTTAAAATTCTGATCATCGAACCATGCGATCGAAATCCATCTCTTCGCGATCCGAATCAACTTACTCTTCCTTTAAGCTTCCTTTCTTTTCTTCGATCCTACAAAACATCAAAATGTAATTGCATTACATCATGTATTAAGAATCTCTAAATAGGAACTTAATGGAGTTAGATAGTGGGCTTACCTGAAGTAGAGTCAAACATTTTGACTTTACCATCCTTGCGATCTTTCAGGTAAATATGGCAGCTTCGCAACCAATGCCCCTTCTCTTAGCGATAGAAACAAACAGACACTTTCGGAATGGCACATGGGACAATCTCATACTTAGCCCTTCTCTTTACCATTTGGTCAATCGGGTTGACTATGGCTGATCCCTTACCATTGGGAAGAGAAGACTTTTCTGGACTTCCAATGTTTCCACTGTCAATGTCCATAGAAGTTTGGGAAGTAGATCTTCCAATCAAATTTGCTTTACCAGTGCACCAAATCATTGTTGATTCAGCAGCAACAAGCAAATATGTTAGATCAATAAGGGTCATGTCGTGATCTCCCATATAGTAGTCCTTAAAGAACCTGCTATATTACTTAGGAAGTGATTGAAGAACCAAGTCAACAACCAACTTGCTTGAAACAAAGACACCCAACACTCCCAGCTTGTCAATGTGTGACTTCATCTCCAAGACATGTGCACACACAGACCTTCCATCTTGGTGTTTGCTAGCCAATAGGGCTTGAGTGACCTTGAACTTTTCAAGTCTTTGAACTTGTGGGTAAGAGAGGTTCCACTACAGCACGAAGAAGGGATTAATCTTTCACCTCGATCGTCTTGTGGAATATCATCTTTATAAGGAAATTTATATTCAAAAGATTCGGAAAGACCATAGTTTTCAGAATTAGACATCTACAAGGGAGAAATTCAAGTTGGTTGATTTAAGTCCTTAATATAACACCCAAATGAAATATTAAGGCTAGGACCCAACACAATATTTTACAATTCGGAAGAGGGATGCCGTAATCCAATTGCAAAGTATTTGAAGGTAGGTAAATGACGATTTACCAATTTCCACCAAGAAAAACGAAATTGATTATTAAGTTTTAAATGAATTGACATTCCTATATTCTTTTGAGACTCATTGAACTTTTCAATGGCATGTTTAATCTCGATTGTGCCCTTCAAGTTTGTGACTGGGATACCGAGGATCACAAACAAGGTGCGAATAACCATGCGAATTAGCTTGGTACTCTCGATGTCATTTATCACCTAATCAATGTGTCGGTTAACCACACACGCTCCATTGATCTATGACAAACATCGAGCTACCCTTTGCCACCCTTGTTAGTCCAAGTTAGTGTGCCGGTTAACGACACAAGATCCACTAACGACTTGGCAAGGTGCAAAGTGCAATTTCATGGATTAACATCAAATTCACATTTTTCCTAAGTAAATAAGATTGGGAATTTATAAGTGCTTAGTTACTTTATATTTTCATTATATACTTAATGAGAATTAATGTCCTATCCTACCCGTTCGGCTAACGACCCTCCACTAGTCAAGGAAGCGGTGGGTGAGAGTGGACACCATTTAAACCACCATTTTATAGACAGTAACCTTATACCCCCTTAGAGACCGGCTTCGTGAATGAGGCATACTAACAGTAAGAATGACTTATCTTATACATATATATAATTAAACTTTTAATATTATAATAGTATAAGGGTTGAATTTTAAACTTTTAAATTTCAAGGGTTTGGAATTAAAGTAATCATAAGTGTGACTTTACAAATTCCAAAACTTGAGAGCAAGTTTTTGAAACTCTTCAAAACTTTTCATTTCCATAACTGATGATTTTAATGACTTTTAAAAATGAGACTTTTCATTTTCCATAACTTGAGGACAAGTAATGGAATTCACTAAAGGCATTTAGATCAATACATATTAACTAATAAAAAATATCTTATAATTTTTTTATGATCTAGTTAAACTCATAAGTCAAGATAATTCACATCAACAATTTTACAAGAAATTAGCCTATCATATAAATTAATACAAATCTTGAAATTTTGACAATTATCTTTTAATTGGATGAGGATGATCACTACCATATAAAAAAAATAGATTTTATGATTCAAAACTGTTTTTGCTAATGATCCTAATCCAAATATGGCCGAAAACCTGAAAACCTGCTGTCTGATCATACAACTCGTCGAGCCCAACTATGGACTCGTCGAGTTTAAGGAAAAATTCATATACTCGTCGAGTCCAAGCATGCACTCGTCGAGTAGGTGCTATTAGAACAGTTTTTCAGCTTTGAAAAATAATACATTAGCATCAATATAATAGAAAACTATCCTAGGCTCTGATACCACTGTTGGGTTTTTGTATACTACAACATCTTATGGTGCACATACAACCTTAATTGATTTAGATCTATGTTTTCTCTAATTATACATGAAATATTGTTTCCAAAGCATGAAGCCTACAACTAGCATACAATTGACATAAACAACATAGAATTGAGTTATAAAATTACCTCTTTGTTGTAGCTTGTAGTTTTTGCCTTTAAGAACTTAGCACCTCAAATGGTTCACAAACACCATGAACAAATGGAGGACTTTTGAGAGAGAATATGGAACACTAAAGTTCGGCTATGCTTCTCCAAGAATACATGTTCCACCAACTTTAGGCCAAAGGGGTGTCATATATATAGTGTAGGAATCTAAGAGTCATGGGTAAACCCTAATCCATACACTTGGGTTATGATCCATATTTCATATGGGCTAACTCTTCATGGATACTTACATAAACTTAGCCCATCATGGATCAATAGCCCAAACAATATATATATATATATATATATATATATATATATATATATATATATATATCACTGATTTACATAATCAGTCCCCGTTAATTTAATTAGTCTCTTTTGGTCACTAAATTAATTCTTGATCAATGCTAATTAAATAACATGATTTCATATTAATATATTAGAACTTATAATATATTAATAAATCATAAATAACCTATTGTCAAAAGTCCATCCTATCAAATTGCTCTGGTGAAGGCAACCGAAATGGACTATGCTACTCTCGGGTCGAGTACATACCAATTGTAGTTATGGGCTTAGACACCTAATCCAACAACGCTTTCTTTGACCAGTAAGTACGATGGGCGTACTGGGATAGTACGTAGGGCGTACTCATTAGAAGTCTATGTTAGGTTGTTTTTTGGGTTTCGGTCATTTGGTTTTGGGTCATGGTTAGTTAGGTCAAGTATGGGAAGAGTGAAATTGTCTTTTACCCTTAGTGCGATGGTTTATGATTTAGACATTTGATTATGGTTTATTACCCTAATTATTGATTAGGATTGATCTTGGACATTTTCAATGTGATAAGTCGTGGTAGCAGCAGCTCGAGTGTGTGATTTGTAGGCATCAGATTGAGGTGAGTCTCCTCATTATACTTGTGGGTCGAAGGCACCAATTTCGGCCTACTGAAATGAGTTACGTAGAACGCTAGCTGTCTTTGTGACTCTTGCATTGTATGTTGGGTTGGACCCATTGCATGAGTGGGTGGGCCAATTATATGTTGGGCTAGGCTCATTGTATGATAGGTTAGGCCCAATTGTATGTTGGGCTGGTACCATTAATTAGGAAGGGCTAGGCCCATTAATATGGATTAGGCCCAAAGTGAGGGCTAGGCCCAATAATATGTATGGTAAGTGGTATTTTGGGGAACTCACTAACTTTATGCTTACCGTTTTATAGTTATGGTTTGAGGTACTTCCAGTTCGAAAAGAAAGGGTCCAACGTGACTGCACAACATCCCTAGAGTTTTATTCCGCAGTAGCTATTTATGACTTTTACTCTAATGTTTAAATATTACTTTTCACCTTAAATGTTTTGGGGAACAAATTGTTGTATGGATTAATGTTTTAAAATTAAAATTTTTCCATGGATTTTTGGGACGTTACAAGATTACTTCATGGATCTAGTCACCAGTAATTCTAAGACGATAATATCTACTATTCTTAAAACGGAGATAAATAAGTTGTAATTTATGAATCTGTTGTATATTGGTATTGTTGAAACAAAGTTGAATTAGGATCGATAGATTCTATGCAGACAAACAATTAAGAACGTAATTATGAACACAAGAATGGCTTTGAATGTGTCGTATGATTAATGCTTCAACACCTCAGAAGAGCTCGATTAAGAACTTCGACTGTAGAGGTGTTTAGGGTTACAAAAACTAAAAACGATAATAATCACGAACGTTAACCTTTTAATGCATACATGCATGCATTATTTATAGTCTAAGCCTACTAGCTAATCACGGATGGACAGGCCCAATCCGGATACAAAACACAAGCCCATGACGCAACACAATTAGACTCAACAATCTCCCCCTTTGCGCCAATGGAGCCGAAAGCTCACTTCGGTTGAGCTGCAGAAGACTTCTTTATTGTTTTGAACACCTTCGGTATAACAGCCAACAGATGATGACGAAACGGTATGTACCATCGAAGCATGTCTGTGAAGTTCTTCTTGTCTGCTTCTGAGTTCTGCTTGCACCGATGAATAATGTTTATAAGGTGCTCCAAGCAGTCTGTTGAAAACAAATGTTTATCAACAAGAGCGAATAAAAATCTTTGTGCTTCGCCTTTTGTAAACATCACAATAAGATGTGTAGAATCGATTTGGCCCATCTTCATTTTGTTCACATCTCCTGGTTTCGGTGTTGGCTTCATAGTCGGTTTCTTGTTCATTACTTTCGCTATCTCCTGATCCATAGCAGCAACCTCAAGGATGTAAGAAGCCAACATCCTCTTCAAGTGATCCAGTATCGGCTCATATTCCTTCGGATTGGTGAGCAGAATGTTAAACAATAGGATCCAGTCATGAGAATTTAAATTTGGAAGGTCTGCCAGGGAAATAATCGACACCGAGTTTGCTGATCCTCGTGTGATTTTAAAATTAACATTTATGAACCTCCCAGCAGGCGTAGGTTTTAGTACCTTGACAGTAATTATCTTTTGTGCGCTCCATGTCAAGTACTGCGGTTGACCATAGTTTAGATAAAAGTCGATAAGCTCACGATCAACTTTTGGATGAGGAAAAGGAACTTCAGCAGTCGAATCGAAACAATGAAACGTGAATGCCTTTCGTGTTAACGGCATGTCGAACTGTGAGTCCTTAGAATTGTCACAATCAAACGAAGCAACAGGTTCCAACCAGTAAACACTTGGAAACTCTATAGCTTGATTGATAAGTGCCTCTTTTGTCCATAAGGGAAACAAGGCCTTCTTGCAGTTTAAGGCTTCTTCTTCTTCCTTGTTCCTCCTTTCCCTCTCCTCTGCTTCCTTTGCAATCCTCAAGGTTTCATCCAACTCTTTATCCCTCTTCTTTCGTTTAAGGGCCTCAGCAATAGTCTCATCAGATTCGTCATTACCGTCATCATCAATATCCTTCTGCTTGGCTTGAGAACCAGAACCTGAAGCTTCATTACCCTTCAGTTCGGTTGTAACTTTGACTTTCGGTTGAGCAGATTCGGTTTCGGTTTTAACCTTCGGTTGATGAGCACTTTCTCCCCCTTGTTTTGGAGGTATGAATCTCTCCGAAACACCTTTCATCTCGTGTAACAACGCAAGGGCAGGAAGAAGTTTTGTAGTTAGATGATTCCTTATGGTCAAAGTAAGGATAGAATCATGAGCACCAAGAATGTTGGTCAGCATATCCTTGACATCCCCTGCACAGCTTCGAAAAACAGCTCTCTCCGTCTTCAACAAAGTAATTTCCTTTTCAGCTTGAGCGAGCTGAACCTTCGGAACTTCAATTGTGGATGCTTGTCGGGCAAGATCTTCCTTCAGAGCACTTTCTTTTGCTAAATCAGCGTGAAAAGATTCCAACCGAGAAGACACAAAACTGATAAGTAAAGTGTTCTCTGCTTGGATGGAAGAACGAACATCCTCAAACTTTGTGTGCTCCTCTTGAAGGGACTTGGAAAATGAATCCACAGAGGCTTGCACCTTGGCTGCACTTGTATCAGCATGCCCTTTGAGTGACTCGAGAAAGATCTGAGTAGTATGAACAATATCAACAACATCAGCAGTGGCCTTTTTGCAAGAGGAAGTAGACTCATTAACAGCCTTAGTGGATTTGTCAATGGAGTCAGTGTATTGCTCAAGAGTTGTGTCTAAAAAGGCTTTGAGCACAACACCACTGTAGGACTTGTTGTCATCAAGCAATTTATCCAGTTTCTCATTAATGCTCTGCAAGTGTTGGCGTGTGACTGGAGCATCATCATCTTCATCGGTAGGAATCCGATAGGGACTGTAGTATGTAGAATCAAACTCATCATTAGCACCACCGAGAGTGGCACCGGACTCGGTTGAAGGTGAGGGTGAGAGTGGTTTAGAAGTAACTAGTGGTTCTGTTTCAGTAGTCGCCCCCGTATCAGATACGTTGACTCTTACTGTCGGTTCAGGAATAGTAGTGGGAGTTGATTGAGGAATAATAGGAGGTGGTAAAGGAATTGTAGAAATAAGAATAGAAGAAACTGGTGGTGGTTGTGGAAAAGAAGTTGTTGTTTGAGATGTGGTAGGTGGGGGAACAGGAGCAACCGAAATTGGAATTGTCTGTTTTGGTGAGGGAGGGGGTGTTGGAAGTGTGTCATGAAGAGGTTCGGTTGTAGTGGGGGATTGAGGAGGAGTGTTACCTATCGGTGATTCATGATGAATTTCTTCTTCTTCATCCTCCTCATCATGTTCTGAACTGGGAGGAGTGGGACTCTTGGACCTCTTCGCCATCTTCTTAATCTTCTTTGGTTTAGAAGAATCCCCTTTCTCAGACTTTCGCTTCTTGGACTTGGCAGACTTAGACTTATCATCCTCTGTTGGCTCTTTCTTGGTAGTAGTCCGTTTCCCTCGGTTCCCAGGCTTGTCCACAGCATCCAAGGCAGCCTGTTGTTCGGGAGATAAGACTCTCGGTTCCTTGGGAGGAAGTTTGCGATAATCAGCCATGAGTTTACTCTCGGCTGTGACACATATATACATTGTCTCAGGGATAGAGCCAGTGTGAGGAAACTTTCTAGGATAAGAGATAATGATTTTCTTGGTGTGGAACGTAGAAATAGACGCGACTAGGGCATCCTTCATTACCGGAATATCCAAAGAATTAATCGCCCTTCGTGTAATGAGAGTCCAGAATCGACCACATGAAATTTCCGAATGCCTCATAGAAGTGTTGAGGCTCTACACCACTTGGGACCAGATAATCGACCCATAGTCGAGATTGATACCATTGTAAAGACCGTATAGAAGGGTCAGAAAATCCTTGCTGGTGCCATCAGATCCACCACACCTCTCCGCCAAACCCTTGATGAGGAGAATTAGCAATCCATTCCATTGGGGTGGTAAGCAATACTTCTTAACCTTCGTAACCGTGGTAAGCACGTCAGTATAGCCCATCTCGTAAAGCATCGAGAACAGTTGGGTAGTGGTGTTGAAGTCTGGCGAGATTACAGACGCATCTACAGCAAGTTGCAACTGGGAACAAAATTTCACTTTTGAAATAGAAGCCTTATGAGAATGGATTTCGAAGTAGATTCTCTCCTTGTTCTTGTCATATGAGGCAGTAGAGTAAACCTGTGATAGGAGTGACATAGGGACGGCTTCCACCTGTGTTACGGCTAGAACCAGTGGTGAATACTTCAAACACTCAACCACCTGTAGCATATACGAATCGTACAGAAAAGGATTGAGTTCAATAATCATGTTCTGATTGGGCTTGATCGAAAGCAATGTGGACGAAGCAATTTGATCATGAGCCGATGAAGAAGTCGTCATTGTTGATTGAAGAAAGAAGATGAACAGTTTCAAATTGCCTTGTAATTTGAGAGAATTTGTTGCTGGTAAAAGACAAATAAGATTAGAAACCCTTTATATACCGTTGCTAGGAGAGAGAAAAATCATCATGACAATGACGCGATCACTAAAACATCGCCTGAAAAAGCGCGATGTGACAGGTTGGTTACTCCCAGGTATACGTCAGCACGCGTGGGTATAGAGACCGTTCAAATTCACGCGCCCAAAATCTTATCCTCAATTCGTCGTTTGAAATTCAGTTTCGCTCCAAGATTTAGGATAACCCCTGTTGCTCCAAAATATAAACAAAAAGAGAACCAACAACAACCAGAATGTTGGAAAATAAAAATTTACGTGCAATAGAGTGACAAAAGATAAAGAAATAAAGCAAAATGTGTATTGGATGTGAGTGATGTCTATTAGAAGACAAAAAGCAGGTGATTCCGAGCAAGAATCGCTTCCTTCAAAGTCAAGAGAGACTTGAAGTGCTTGAGTGGGTTCCCGAGAAATAACGATCAAGTGTTTGTAGAGAAACATTGAAAAGCTTCTTTTTAATTTAGAGGCTTAGGGTGGCTTATCTTCAACCGAACATCCATTCTTAACATAAGACCGAACGTTGGAAGAAGTACTTGTGAGACCGATGTGGTATGTTGAACAAGTAGGTTGGATATAAGATTTAGTGACTATACAAGAGATGGAAATCTCAAAAACAAAAATAAACTAGATCTTTTTGGGAAGAAAAGCCTTGGTGTTTAGACAATTTCATAAAAGATCACTCAAAAATAAAAAGAGATTTCATTAGGTAACCAGTAAAATCTTGAATATAATAATTCACCGTCAATGCATTTTTGGTGTTGGATTGTGGGTTTCACTCAGTACGTGGTGTACGTATCTAAGATCACAAACACAGATTTTATGCAACCATAAACCTCAGTGGCAAAGACCGAGAGTCTCAAGGGTTACAGTGGTGAACCGAAAGTTGATGGAGAATATAAGGAGGGTGGCTAAAGAACCGAAAGTACCTTCTGCTATAAAGGCATGACGAAGCAGAAAAACTCTTAACTCATTTGAGAAGAGTAAGGTAGCTCTTGACTTGAGTTGATTTTAATAGCCTGATTGGGAAGTAAAGATAGGTAGAGATCGAATCATTAAGGCCTTGCTCTAAGTCGTAGAGGCTTTGGTCAACATGCAGCAGCATGCTTCTAGGGACGCTTAACTAGTTCAGATGGAAATGACCACACCTGCCTTAGCTCCAAATTCTGTTGTACTGGTATACTTGGGACCTAATTAAAAGAACCAGCAAACAAACACACCACACAAACAAACCAATCAAAAAAAAATTTTTAAAAAATATTTTTGAAGTTTTGAGATTTTCTGAAAAATAATAAAAACAGAAAAAGAAAATATTTTTGGATTTTTGAAGTTTTCTGAAAAATAATAAAAACAGAAAAAGAAAATATTTTTGGATTTTTAAAGTTTTCTAAAAAAAAATAATAAAAACAGAAAAAGAAAATATCTTAGAGTTAAAATAATAAACAAAATCTACAACCGAAACCTTATCTTAAAAGAATGAAGCGAAATAAGTCGAGCGTTCGGTTCATTTCGGTTCCTTAAAATTCCAGAGCCGAAATAGACCGAGCGTTCGGTTCATTTCGGTTCCCGAAAATTATGGAGCCGAAATAGACCGAGCGTTCGGTTCATTTCGGTTCCCGAAAAATCCGGAACCGAAATAGACCGAGCGTTCGCTCTATTTCGCTTGTCTAATTTTTAGTAAGAGATTTGAGGATTCGGTACCGACTCTGCTTCCATCATTCCCAAGCCTTGTAAAATTTTATTAAAACTCGCTTCAGGTAAGGCTTTAGTGAATATGTCAGCCAGTTGATCAGAGGACCGAACGAAATGTACTTCCACATTCTCATCTTCTACGTGGTCCTTGATGAAATGATATCTAAGTGCAATATGTTTAGTCTTAGAGTGTTGCACTGGATTGTGACAAATCCTTATTGCACTTTCTGAGTCACAATAGAGAGGAATCTTCTTCATACTCAGCCCATAATCTCTTAGTTGACTTTGAATCCATATTACTTGAGAGGTACAAGATGCTGCAGCTATATACTCAGCTTCGGCTGTTGAAAGTGACACACAGGTTTGCTTCTTGGATTGCCAGCTAACAAGTTTACCGTCAAGAAATTGGCATCCACCTGTAGTGCTCTTTCGATCCAGACCACATCCTCCAAGATCAGCATCAGAAAAAGCTTGAATGAAGAATCCAGATCTAGCAGGGTACCAGAGACCGAGAGATGAGGTTCGCTTCAGGTAACGGAAAATGTTTTTCACCACCACCATGTGAGGTTCTCTTGGATTAGCTTGAAACCTAGCACAATAACAAACAGAAAACATAATGTCCGGTCAACTAGCTGTTAGATACATAAGGGACCCTATCATTTGTCGATATAGTGTTATGTCAACAGCAGGTTTTTCGAGAGAAGGTGTTAACTTAGTGCCAAACGCCATAGGAACCTTTACTTTTGAGTCTCCTGTCATACCAAATTTTGTTAGCAAATTCTTTGTGTATGCCTCCTGATTGATAAAGATACCTTCTGGTCCCTGTCTAATATTGAAACCAAGGAAAAAATTAATTGGACCCATTGCGCTCATTTTAAATTTAGTCTCCATCAACTTCCTGAATTCATCTGTTAAGCTAGGATTTGTGGACCCGAAGATGATATCATCGACATAAATCTGAACTATCATTAGATGTTCGCCTTCTTTCTTTCGGAAGAAGGTTGGGTCAACCGAACCTTGCTTAAATTTCGACATTTTTAGAAAGTGAGTTAAAGTTTCATACCAGGCCCTCGGTGCTTGCTTCAATCCATATACAGCTTTATCCAGCACATAGCAATGATCAGGGAATTTCTCGTTCACGAACCCGGGAGGTTGCTCAACATACACTGTTTCTTCTAGTTCTCCATTCAAGAAAGCGCATTTTACATCCATTTGAAAAACTTCGAAGTTTTTATGAGCAGCATATGCCAGGAAGATTCTAACTGATTCCAACCTAGCTACTGGAGCGAAGGTTTCCTCATAATCTATCCCTTCCTCTTGGCAATATCCTTTAACTACCAACCGAGCCTTGTTTCTAATAACGTTCCCCTCTTTGTCTAATTTATTACTGAAGACCCATTTCAAGCCAACCACTGAAGCATCCTTTGGTGTGGGAATCAGCCTCCAAACTCGATTTCGTTCGAACTCATGAAGCTCATCTTGCATTGCTTGAACCCAATCAGAATGATCAAGTGCAGCATTAACTGTTTTTGGTTCGACTTTGGAGACAAACGAATTAAACATACAGAATTCAACTTTAGAGAATAATGCAGTTTGTTTCTCTTTCAATTGAGAATGAGTGAGAACTTTCTCAGATGATTCACCAATGATTTGTGCTTTGGGATGATCCTTGGTCCATTTCACTAATGGAGGATAATTTGGGTCATAGGCTGGATCCAACTCTGCATTTACTTCCTCTTCAAGTTCTGATTGATCACCTTCGTCAGTTGTATGCTCTTTCTCCCCCTCGACTGGCGAAGTGTAACCTGTGTCAGGCTCAGAGTTGTCATCCTCTGTGGGAGTTGGATTCTCCCCCTCGATTGGACTGTTATTGGGTGGGTTTGGAGTTGTATGCTCCCCCTCGCCTGGACCTTTATGAGTTGGGGATGGAATAGGATTCTCCCCCTCGAAAGACATTTCGGTTGTCTTTGGTGCTGATGAACTCTCCCCCTTGAACATTGAGCCGTTGTTTGGAGAGTCAGTTGAGGGTTGACCACCTATCGGTTTAGGAGGTTCACTTTCCATTTCTTTGGCAGCTTCATCTATGATCTTTTTGAGATTATCGATTTTGTTGTCTGCTGCTTTCGCCTCTGAGTGAGCTGCTTTCTCTGGTTCATCGAATAACCGAATGTACTCTTCAAACAAGTTAGATATTGAAACCGAGACTTGTCCTGATTCAGGAAATATTTCCCCTAAGGCACTTTCGCTTCTTTGAACTTTTATTCATGTACTGATCATCAAAGGTTTCATAATATGTTTCTTCAATTCTTTTGGAGCGTTTGTTCAACACTCTGTATGCCTTTGACGTTAGCGAATAACCCAGAAAGATTCCCTCATCGGCTTTGACGTCAAACTTGTTTCGGTTCTCTTTAGAGTTGAAAATAAAGCACTGTGAACCAAATATGTGGAAAAATTTGACGTTGGGCTTTCTATTGTTCAGAATCTCATATGGAGTCATTGAGAATCTTTTGTTGAGCAAATATCGGTTCTGAGTGTAGCACGCGGTTGCAACTGCATCAGCCCAAAAGTATAACGGAAGGGAAGCGAAGCTGAGCATGGTTCTGGCTGCCTCACATAAAGAACGATTTCGTCTTTCAACAATCCCATTCTGTTGTGGTGTATAAGGGGCCGAAAAGTTGTGAGATATCCCCTTGTCAGTTAGAAAGTCCTCAAAATCTTTATTCTTGAATTCCAGCCCATTGTCGCTTCTGATATTCCTCACTGTCTTTCGCAGCTGTACTTCCACTTGCTTGATGAACGTCTTCAGCTTGGGAGTTGCATCTGATTTCTGTTTAAGAAAGAAAACCCAGGTGAAGCGAGAAAAATCATCTACTATGATAAGAATGAACTTACTACCATCGAAGCTTTCGATAGCCGAAGGTCCACATAAGTTAATGTGCAGAAGTTCAAGAGCTTCAACAATCTTTGTATTGATTCGTGTAGGATGGCTCTTTCTGCTTTGTTTGCCCATCTCACACGCTTCACACAGATGTTCCTTGTCAAACTTGAGAAGAGGAAGGCCTCGAACATGATCACCACGCACCAACTTATTAATGTCTTTGAAGTTCAGGTGCGATAGTCGTCGATGCCACAACTAGCTTTCATCAGTGTTCGCCTTTGATAGCAGACATATAGCTGGTTTTCCTCGAATCGGGTTGAGATTTAAAGGATACATCTCTCCCTTGCGGTCAGACTTCAACAGAACCTTTTTGGATTGTTTCTCAATTATTTTTGAGCCCTCATCATCAAATGAAACTTTCAAGCCTGTTCCCACAACTAATTGTGATACACTGATGAGGTTATGCTGCAATCCTTCCACATACGCTACTTTTCGAATCGAGAAATCTCCGTTGGTTATCATCCCATATCCTTTGATTGTTCCATACGAGTTATTGCCATACTTCACACATCCACCATCCTTTAGGGACCGAAACTCCCTCAGCTCTTCCTTCCTTCCTGTCATGTGACGCGAGCAGCCACTGTCTATATACCATTCATCATCGAACTGCTCGTCACTGATCACCTGTAAATTCAAGCAGATTTAGGAACCCAAAGTTTCTTGGGTCCTGGTGAGTCTTTTACAGAAAAAGGAATTGCAGTAGAAACATCAACCAAATATGTTCGTTTTACTAGAGTGGTTTGATCTTTTCTTTTGATGGTATACACCTTGATTTTAGTTTTATCTTGTTTCAACTTTGGTGTATTAGATGGTGTGTTGTTAGATGGTTTTGGTGTTTTCTTTTAAATCCTAGGGTTAGCTGACTTTTTCTTATTATTGAACTCATAATTAAGCTTTCCCTTGCCTTTGATATCCTTTATTGAATTTAATTTGCTTTGTGAGTTGGAAGGACCGAAACTAGACTTAGGATCGAAACTTGTCTTAGGACCGAAACTTGTCTTTCGGTTCTGAGTGTCGTTGTTGGGACCGAAAGTAGATGTTTGGTTGTTAGCCTTGACGATTAGACCGAAACTAGACGTTCGGTTGTTACTCTTCATCTGCATTTTCCTGCACAATCAAGGCATTCATAGAACTGTTAGTCGCCTTCTTTTTCTTGATTTCTTCCAACTTGCGCATGTAGTACGCCTCATCATCTTCACCATCTCTTTTCTCAGCCATTTTCCTCAGCATGCAATCTTTGGAAAAGTGGTTCTTGTCGTGACAGTAATTGCAGTCGAACCCTGAGTCTCCTGCAAGCTTGCTCTCCTTCTTGTCTTCGTCCTTTTGAGAAGAATTTTTCGCTTCATCCTTCACCTTCTCAGAACTGTAACTTCCCTGCCGGTTTCGGTTCTTGTTGACAGGAAATTTTCTTCGTGCAAACTTCTTTGGATTGGTGACCATCATAGCATACTCCTCACTTGTAAGGTCACACTCAGACATATCAGACTCTTCTTCTTCTTCTGCAATGCTTTTTCCTTTTGAGACAAGGGCCATCGATCCCACACCAGAAACTACCTTCGCTTCTTTGGTTACTTCACTCTCATGGGACTTAAGTATTCCCACAAGTTTCGCTAGTGAGTAAGATGTAAACTGTTCATGTGCTTTCACGGTTGAAACCACAAAAATCCATTCTGCTCTCAGACCGTCATGAAGGTCACCTTCTGCTCGATCAACTTTGCTGAGTAGATGGTACAAGCATATAAGTCAAAGTTTATCTGTTCCTTTTGCCCTAATGGGAAAAGCGATATCTTTGGGCCCCTCGATGATTTGGTGTTGGCGTATAGTGTCGGGCCCGACCAGGACTTAATTGATGTGTTCGATTAGTAGTTCTTTTTCATTACAAATCAGAAATCGGGAAACAAAGTATTGGACAATGAGATTGATTTTATTCCATGTCTCATGTCCTAATGATATATTACGAAACGGAGGATTATATGATCACTTATCTTAGGACATATAACGTACTGGGCCAGAGTTCGATAGAAACTTTTGGTAACTATAATTTACTGATCAATTTCGAAGTTATACTGGTAGTTATAGTTACAGACTTCTCCAAGTGGGAGACTGTTGGATTAGGTGTCTAAGCCCATCACTATAACCGGTATAAACTTGAATTGATGGTAGCACAGTCCTTTTGGGTTACCCTCAAACCAAGCAATTTGACATGGTTATTTTGGAAAGAGAGAATGATTTATTATTTTATTAATAAATTGGAATAAATAATTTGTTAATATATTATGGAAATAATATATTGATTAGAAATAGTACTATTTAATTATTCTTTAATAAGAAATTAATTTGAATTAATTTGGTGATTAAAAGCATTAACTAAAAGTGCAGGGACTGAAGTGCAATTGTTTAATAGTTGAGCAAGAGGCATTCTAGAACCATCCATGAGGCTATAGACAGTTTTAAGGAGCCTTAGGGTTTCTAGAATTATCCTTGGTGGATAGTTAGGAAGCTGGATAATTATTCGGTTTAAGATAATGATATTGTTATATTGGGGTTGAGCTTATCTAGGATTTCCTGACTGCACTATAAAAAGGCCCCTAGGGCTATGAATTTCGGAACTCCTAATCCTAGAAGAGATCTGGCCGAAAATCACCTCCTCGCTCTCCATAATCCTTAGTTGCTAGTCTTGGGTGTGAACCATCAGAGACACGACGCTTGTGGTGCTAGATGCCAAAAGATTTAAAGAAGGATTCAAGGTTTTTTGCAATAACAATCCTCAAGGTAAGTTTCTTATTCTATTGAATTCGATTTTCATAAGAAATGTTTTGTAAGATGATAGTTCATAGTATGTTGCCTATATGTGAAATACATAGATCCTCAATAGGTTGCATGTGCGCTAATCATTTCAATTGTTTAAAAGTTTTCCGCTTAGTGAATAGAAATTTTGTAACCTACGTTTTCCATCAATCTTTGGGCCCCTCGATGATTTGATGTTGACTATATAGTGTTGGGCCCAACCGGGACTAATTGATATGCTTAATTGAAGTCAAATAAAGTCTTTACAAATCAGGAAATCGAGAAACAGAATCTTAGACAATGAGATTGATTCTGATCCATGTCTCGTGTCCATACGATATATTGAAAAATGAAGGAATAGTTGATCACTTATCTTAGGGACGACACCTGATTTGAATCAGAGTTTGGCAGTGGCTTAGGAAAACACACTTTATTGTTTAATTCAAGGTCTGTACTTGCAATTTTAGTTAAAGACTTATCCAAGTAGGGGACTGTTAGATTAGGGTGTATAAGCCAATAACTAAATTGGTATATTCTTGAATTAGAAACCATGTCCTTTTTGGGTTGCCCTAAGAACTAGCAACTGAATAGAATTACATTCGGAGAGAGAGAGAGTATAATTTATTAATATATTATATGATTAATATATTAATTAGAAATAGTTATAATTAATTTAGAATTACTCATTAGAAATAATTTTAGGGTTATTAGAATTAATTGTAAGTATTGGGACTAAGTAGTAATTATTCAATAGTTGAAAAGGAGAGGGATTCTAGAACCCTCCTTGCATGGCCGGTTTTGGCTAGGGCATTAGGGTTTCTAGAATGCTCCTTATTGATTATTAAGAAGTTGGATAATTGTCACATTTGAGATATTATTATTATATTCAAATTAGGGTTATCCAGTGTTTCATTATCAGCTATAAATAGGACCCTAGGGTATCATATTTTCGTTCACTCTTCCTAAGTTTCCTAGATCCGAAATTTTGCTCCCCTCTCCTCTCTCCTCTTATCTTCTTGTTGCTAGGGTTTGGGTACCATTAGAGGCGTCTTCTCTTTGGTGCTAGGCTTTCCAAGTTCTACAACTACAAGGATTGGTTTGATTTGTTTACAATAACAAATCAAAAGGCATGTAACTCTATACTTTGTAATTTTCGAATTACACTAGGGTTATACTAGGTTTAGTTGTTCATTGTATGTTGTTATCAAGGTGTATGACATAGATCTTTTATAGGATGCATATATCCTATTAATTGTTAATTGTTTTCAGCATTGTATAAATTTGTTTTCTATAAAACCCATCACTTTTATATGTTGGTAGTGTCATGTTCAGATACCATCTTATAGTGTATTTAACTAAGTTTAGGTGTAATGTATTTAACTATGTTTAAGTATCGTTAGCTAAAAGTAATGTAGTACCTTTTGAGACCTAATTTCCGCAACTTAAATATTTTGAAATTTCAAATTTGACAATTGGAATGGTTATAAAAATAGCGCGAGCAGGCGGAGTTACACAAGGCCAATACCTAACCTTGTGGTTGGCTTTTGTTGTATTGTCCTTCATGTAGCTTTATGTGTGTGTAGTATCATGTTAAGATACCATCTTATAGTATATTTAGCTATGTTTAGGTTTCAATAATATTATAAGAACCTTATGAAGTGGTGAGTAAGGATTATTTATACTTTAAGCTAAAGTGAGCAAGTAGTAATTTTTCAAGCATGTACATCCCTACATGAAGTATTTTTATAACAATGTGGGACATGTACATTATGATACTTACATGTAACATATATGAGATTCTATATTATGTTACTCATTCAAGTTAAACATGTTTATATATCACACATGTTATAGAAGTTTGAAGAAATTATGTGTTACCTAGTAAGTAAAGATGTTTAATTAGTTGTTTGATATCACATTATTCATTCGTTTCATATAGGTATGAGCATGAGACGACTATGCGAGGTTCGAATACATGAAGCTAAGATTTTATGATGCCATGAAGTTGGAATTGACATCGTAAACGGATATCTTATGAGTGACAAGCAGGCTAATACTTGTTAGTGATTAAGCATGTGTAAGAAGTTTGTTTAAGCTGATTTTGGAGCACAATGAAGTTCAGAAAGAAAACAAGGCACTCATGTTTCAAACGCTCGGTGACCATAGATGTGGTCTGAAAAAATCATGAGCTTGGGATTATGATAAATAAGAATTCTGAAGGGGCGTACTATACATTTCCACTTTATTTTCAATGATTTATTTATACAACTTCCTTACTATGACGTTTTAAAAATCATATTTACTATATTTTATGGAATCTTAACCCCTAATGTCGTTCATTAGGCTTTCCAAACCTAATATACTATTTTGAGGTTCTCTCAAGTTCTAAGAATCAACTGCCTTGAAGTAACAAAGTTTCAAAAAAGTTAAAAGAGAGTTTAATGATGTTTATGATTTATTGAGAATATACTTGATATAATAACCCCATGATGTGATGATTGCAATAATTTGAGCTTCATATTTCAGAGACGAAGGTTAGTAGAGCAAAGACAAAAGCAGTTAAACTAGTTCCCAAGATTACTGGATTCTCAAACTCACTAAAGCTAGATTCAAACAATAAACAAGATCCACAAAAGCTCCTAACAATCATCTAAAGTTAATCACCGAATCCATAGACACTACCACTCATCAAACATTTGACACACTCGACACTCCCACAAGTAGATTCTTTGTGTTTGATGAATATTTTATCTTCTCAGCTTTCACAACAATGGATCTCACTCGTGCTTCATCACCCAAAAACTCTTCCTTCACTTTTAACTTGAAATTGTATTCACTAAACAATACACCATGAACAGCTTCCATAAATGCATCCTCATCTTCCTCTTCATGTTTCAATAAATACAGATCTTTAGCAGAAACACCCATTATCTCCTCACCAGTTTCCTCATATGCATTTAACCATGTCAAACCAGTATGGTCATTTATTTGTAGTTTCAGGTCATATCTATAATCACATTCATCAACAATCTGATCACACTTCTTACATATCCATCTCCCATCTCCATTATTCACAACTCTTTTGCTGCATTTTCGATCACCTAACATGATAGGGCATGTTGTGTAACAAAAGTTGTCTCTTTTTATACACCAGATTGTGGCATTGACTGTGATGTAATCAGTATTCCCAAAAGTCCCGAGCTTTTCATCTTTAATCTGGGATATGGTCTTCCATATGAACTGGTTGTTACTAGAAAGTTCAAGTGGAAATGGCTTTGGGTCACCAATGATATCACACTCACCAAGAATCACATTGAGATCGATGATTTTGATAATACTGCACAAAATAAGTGCATAAAAAAACAGGGAATTTTTCAAGTGAGCATTAACAGAAGAACAAGATCTATTATATATCTGTATTATACAAGATCCATAGGAAGAAAGACATCTATCATAAAATCTTATAGTAATGAAAAGAAAATGGAAAAATTTCTTCGAAGTTTGCAGAAAAAGAAATCAGAAATGAGAATAGATAGAATACGTACATGCGTTCACGAATCGTGATACAAAGAAACTCAGTCAACTTAACAATGGAACCCTTCTGCAACTGTTGAGAGGTAACCAACTCACTGCGATTAGTAGAAATCACCCCTTGCCGATGAAAATAGCCGTCGGATAACAACACCCTGTACCTATCCCGCCTGTTCTCTTCACCACCCTCGGTCGGAGTTTGCGTCTGAAAAGCCAGAATATCAATAACTTGAAGCACCGGTTTCAGATCCATCGTTTGCCATTCCCCAGTCGATAGCATCCATATTGCGCCCGCAGTAAGATTGACTGCCATAATCTTGATCGGTAGAAGCGTAATTTCAGTGATTCAGGGTTTTGAAAACCCTAGAGAGTGAAGATAAATGCGACGGAATATAGAAGGGAAACTTTTTAGGGAGCGGGAACATTTACTTGCTTCTACTAAAATGTTATGATACGTTTACGCCTACCAAAAAAAAATTAAAGAAAGATAAAAGAAATTTAGGAGAGAAAAAATAAGATAGAAGAAAGGAAAATAAAATTTTTCTTTCGTTTTCTCAAGTTGAAGAGAGTGGAAGAAAAATTAATTATTTTGTTATTTTTTTTTAAATCCTTCCAAATAAGAAGGAAGTGATGTGTGGCTAAGCTTAATTATTAAGGACTTATTTTTCAAGCTTATTTTTTAGAAGCTCATTTTTTTGACTTATTTTCCAATTGAAGAGCTTATTGTGACTTATACTAAGAAAATAAATCAAGCTAATAAAAAAAGAAGCTTATAAAAATAGGGAAATTGTTATTGTAGCCCAACTATCTTTCGTATATTAGTTTAATTGGTCCATCGTGACTATTTTTAGCATTTAAAAGGCTTATACTTGTAGTTTTATGGTTTAAAATGTCACATTTTAACATTTGAAGGGTTCAGCCGGTGACACCCATCCTACTAGGATCTTTGTTTATGCCATGTCATTGCTAAATAGATTAAAGATGTCATGTCATTGCTACGTGTGTGTGTAAGAGTAAATGAAACCTAATATCCGTTTAAACCCCCTGAACTCTCCCTTTCATCTTCTTTATTATGCTACCTTTCATCCGTATCCTTTTCTCAAACCGTTCTTGGCACGAATCCATTTCTTAAACTCCTCCACGCTCAAATCGGCCAACATAATCATTGTTATCGCTGTTTACATGAAGATAGAGCTCCATTTTGCCGGATTTTTTACGAGGTACCCCGCTATTTGTTACACATATGAAGTAGAGCAAAGGTTTGATGATGTTGTTTTTGATGGAATGGACAAGAACGAGTTTGTGGTGCTCCTTCAAAGATTCGCTATTGAGTTATGTATGAATGTTTACTTTTGCATGCCCAATATTAAGCTCCCTTATGGATTGAGGATAATAGTTAATGATAAAGACTACCAGGGGTTCATCGAAGTAGGGTATGCTTTTGATTGTGTAATTCATGTATACATGGACCATCTTAGTGTTAATGTACGTCAATGGATACTTAACGAGCAGCCAAAGTATGCAGCTCATTAGACGAATTGTCTGCTGGAAATGAAGTTCATGAAGAAGTGCAAGGTGGTATGGATATGGATGATGAAATTGACATTGAGGATTTGCTAGTTCATAATTTGCAAGGTGATATGGAGGATTTGCAAGGTACTAGGGAGGATTTGCAAGGTGACGAAGATGATGGCATTGACATGGAAGTTGACAATGAACCTGATGAGTGTATTCCTATGAACAAGACAAAAGATAATGAGTTTTTGAGCAAGCTGTGCCCAAAGGACCAAGTTACCCCTCACAGTCCACCTCGTGAAGAGCCATATGATCAGCTACATGAGGATGGGGTAATATCTTATGACCAAGCTATTTACAATCAGAATGTTTATTGGAAAAACAGAATCTTGTATTAGGTATGAGATTTGTGAGTCCTAAGCAACTGAAAAACATGATGTGTAACTATGTTCTTGCAAATGGTTATCAGTTATAATACAAGAAAAATGATAGCATGAGACTTTTAGTGAAATGTTGTTATGGTGCTTGCAAGTTTAGAATGTGGGATTCTTGGATGAGTGAGGAAAAATCTTTCCAAATTAAGAGTCTCATAAGTGAGCATAACTGTGCAAGAAACTTCAAATTAGGTTTAATTGTGAACTATGTCTGGATAGGTAGCCATTACACCACCCAATTCTTATAGAAACAAAAAGTTAGTGTGAGGCTCCTTAGGGATGCGGTTAAAGAGAAATTCAGGATAGATGTAAGTATGGGACAATGTAGAAGAGCAAAGAACTTTGCAATTGAATTGATTGAGGGAACACTAGTGGAGCACTATGCAAAGCTATGGTAATATGGTGAGGAGATAAGAAGATCAAATATTGGATCAATAGTCAAAATCGATGTTAATGCTATGCTAGATGGTAAGACTTATTTTAGCAAGTTTTACATTTGTTTTGATGGCCTAAAGCAAGGGTGGAGAGGGAGCTGCAGAAGAGTAATAAATTTGGATGGTTGTTTCTTAAAGGGTTTAAGTTTAGGAGAGCTAATATGTGTTGTAGGAAGGGATGTGTCACACCCCCGAACCAGACGACGGAAACGTCTGGGGGCTTGTGCGTGACTTCATCTTGAGATATCATTACAATGAGTATAAATGAAACATAACATCATCATCATCATGCATAATATAATACAACTGCCATTGTTTACATCAAGTACAATATTTTAAATTACATATCCAAACATTGAAAGCATGATGTTTAACAGTACACAAAACAAAATCCCATATTCTTGTTGATTCTTCCGCTTAACGAGTTCCTGAGAATACAAGTTATTTTAAAATGGTCAACATAATAATGTTGGTGAGTTCATAAACATGTTTGAATGAAAAGTTTTTATTGTTAGTAAAACACCAGAAAATCTGATATTTTCTGTAGATTAGTTTGAAAATGATGTATCAAATCAAGTATTAATGCATGTGTGTTTGCTGTTGTTAAAATGTATCGATAAAAAAAATGTAATCCAGATAAAAATCATGTGTTTTCTGTTGTAAGTAGAAGGTAATGTATAATGGTATTGATCCCATAAAATCCGATATTTTCTGCTTATACGAGTATTGATGTCATAAAATTTCCAAGACTGTGTATGGATGTATGTATGTTTTTAGTATCATCAAGATTAGTATTATTATACCGAAATCTTTGATGAAGTTAGTCTCTAAGTGAGTCGTTACAACCATGCATGATAATGACTAATTCGCCTGTCTTGGCGCTTTCAGGTACCAGTTTTGATTAAGGTAAGGTTTTATCACCCTAGACTGGCCTAGTCTAGCTGTAGCGAACAGCTCAGGTGTGGGGTGTCACCCCGTATAGATCAATAGACAAACTCCTGCTCTCCTTCCAGGAGACTCTGGTTATAACTACAGGCTACGATCATATACTCAAAGGTGTCAACCGAGAAGTCTCACTAGAATTCTCAACTTGTTCACGAGTAATGTATTACACGAATATTGTCTTATGCTGTATAATATTTTACGTATATGTTTTATGTGTGAAAATCCAATGATTATGCATATGAATGTATGAAATCCCACCAAGGCCCAATAATGTATAGTTTAGGTCCAATTAGCGGGTATGTGGGCCATTGAGGCCCAATAGTCATGTAATGCATAACTTAGACCCAAAAGCGTGTATATGGGCTAATAAGGCCCAATAAACATGTACATGGACCAATAAGGCCCAATAACATGAGAATTTACACCTTTAGTCCAATTGCATGAAAATTTACATTTTTAGCCCAAGTGACCAAAAATGAATGTTTTCGACCCAATAATATAAAGTGTTTTACATTTTCAACCCCCTTTTTAGATAGAACGACATTTTTGACCCATTTTTGATAAAAATGACCTTTTCGGCCCCAAACTTTGCATAAATAACTTTTTAGGCCCAAAATTTTAAAGTAAGTGTCATTTCCAGCCCATAAAAACCGTAAGTTACATTTTTGACTCAAATTTGTATAAAATGACATTTTAATCCATAAAAATCACAATTTTTACATTTTGGACCCAATAACCGTGAAGGCCCAAATTTTGGCCCATTATGTGAAAAATTACACTTTTGGCCCCTTTGATTTTAAGAATAACATAAAGACTTATTTTTAAAAGGAAATGTCTCTTTTAACCCTTGTAAAAACCACAAGTGTGATAAAACCTCACATTTTTGTATATTTGTTCAAAAATTACCCTTTTTCAAGATTTTGTTTAACTTCTTATGGATCTTCACATATTAGACCCATCTAACTTCACAGTATGTTGTTTGAAGTGTTTTAGTTACACATATCACCATTTTTGGTTATAATTTTCGAGATCTATAGTGTTTCATCCAATAATCACAACTTAAACCAAGATAAACACACATAACATGCACAAATACATAGATCTAACACATAATGACTTGTATCCTCCCCCAAAAACAAGATAAAACCGAAAAAAGGGGGTATGAACTCACCTTGCTTTGTTGTTCTCAGTTTGAAGAAGAAATGGAAGAAAATGATGTGATTCCTGGCCCTAGTAAGCTTCTTGGAATGATTTTTGGACTCTATGAAGCATAGATCACGAAATGACATGAGTTAAGAGGGGATTTTTAAAGAAATCAAGAAACTAAACCATGGATCTAAGCCAAAACTTACCAAGGATGATGATATTGGTGAAGAATCCTCTTGAAAGCACCCACAAATCTCGAGATTTTTGATGGAAGAAGGAGATGTTCTTGAGAGTGTTTGAGAGTGTTTAAAAGAAAATTACGGAGGTGGTATAGTGGAAGGTTCGGCTGAGAGTAATAAGGAGAGGGGAGAAAAAGATTTTACATGGTGGGTAATGAACTTCTTGATACATGTGATTATCTAGATATTTGCTACATAATTATGTGTTGTCATCATATTAATTCATCCTCTTTCCATTATTTTTATTATTTTTTTTTACACATGGGCCGAAAATTTGGGCTACGAGAAAGGAAGTGGATTAATTTGGGCCATTACTTGTCTTTACTCGAAATCATGAGGCCCAAATAATTATTTTTCGGCCCATTGGGCCCTTAGGAGAGTTCACGACCCATTTGAATAAAAGATGTTGGGTATTTTGTGTTGCGTCATGGGCTTTGTTTATGTATATCCGGATTGGGCCTGTCCATCCGTGATTATTGATTAGGGTTAAGCTATTTATAGTGTATGCATGTATGCCTTAGATACGATCATCATTATTATTATTATTGCTTTGTAACCCTAAACACCTCTACAGTCGAAGTTCTTAATCGAGCTCCTCTGAGGTGTTAAAGCTTAATCATTCGACATCAGTTAAACCATTCCTGTGTTTTTTATTACGTTATTTATTGCTTTTCTGCTTAGAATCAATCGATCCTACTGGAACTTTGTTCTAACAATTGGTATTAGAGTGGGAGACTGTGTAATCAATACACATTCCTTCTGTTTGAAGAATTCTTTAGGGTTTCCACTTTTATCGAATATAAAGAAGCCGTCTTCTCCCTGTCGACGGTAACTCTTGTGTTTGATAAAACCCTAATCTCAAGTTTACAGGTCTGATTCTAGCAGTTCCAAGGAAAGGCTCATCATGTCTCACGACGATTCTCAAACTAATCCCATCAACGTCTCCAACAACATTGGATCCACTACAAGAGTTCCCATTCTTTACACTCAAGACTATGAAGTGTGGGCGCATCACTTTGAAGATTACGTAGTTGGATCTGAAGATAATTGTTATCTCATATGGGAAGATATCACGATTGGGCCGTTTGTGCATTCTGGAACGAACAGGACAGTGAAGACTCAAAAAGAATATAATCAACTTTTGGTGGACGTAGAGAAGATTCCACAAGATGAAAAGGATAAGCTGCTATGTAACGTGAAAGCCATGAGAATGATCAGATTCGCATTACAATCTGACACTTTTCGTTTAGTCGGTTCATGCACGACGGCTAAAGAAATCTGGGATAGGTTAAAAGAACTGTACTCAACCGATGAGGATCTAGAACACTCGATCCAAACCTTGTTGCTCTTAGAATTTGGAGCTTTCGAACAGAAACCTGAAGAGAAACTGATACAGACCTTCGATCGCTTCAATCATCCCCTCATAAAGATGATCAAGCATGGCATTGAAAGAAAATTGATTGAGCAAAAGGTGACCTTCATGAATGGTTTAAGACCAGAATGGATGGTAGTGGTTTCAACGGTGAAAGCTCATCAACAGTTTAAATCATACTCGCTAGCAAAACTGATGGGTATTCTTAAATCCCATGAAAGCATGGTAACCAAGGAGGCAAAGGTAGTTTCTGGTGTGGGATCGCTGGCCCTTATCTCAAAAGGCAAAAGTGTAGCAGAAGAAGAGGAGGATTCAGATATGTCTGAGTGTGACCTTACTGGCGAAGAATATGCAATGATGGTCACCAACCCAAAGAAGTTCCCTGTCAATAAGAACCGAAACTGGCAAGGAAGTTACAGCTCTGAGAAGGTGAAAGAAGAAACGAAGAACACCTCTCAAAAGGATGACGACAAGAAAGAAAGCAAGCTTGTAGGAGACTCTGGATTCTGTTGGATTAATGTCTAAGTCCATAACTATATTTGGTATGTACTTGACCCGACCCGGGCATGGTCCATTTGGGTTGCACTTCACCGGCACAATTTATATGGATAGTCTTTTGAGAATAGTATATTTATGATTTATATTAATATATTATAAGTTCTAATATATTAATATGGAATCATATTATTTAATTAGTATTGATCAAGAATTAATTTAGAATTAATTAAGTGATCAAAAAAAGAACTAATTAAATATGGACTCTTATATATATGGAATGGGCCAAGTTCATTTAGGTTGGGCTAAGCTTTCACGGATGGTCCATGGAGCTTTTAACCCATGGATCCTATGTAAATGAAAGGTCATGGGTATTAGGGTTTAGATGGATGTAACCCTAATCCTCCATAATATATAAAGGGGTCCTTGGCTCACAAAATTGGCACAAGTATGTGAAAATAAGAGTGGGCCGATTTTAGTGTGCATACATATTCTCTCAAGTTCTTCCAAGGTGTTTTGGTGATTTGTGATTCCATTTGAGGCTTCCACACTATTGGGGCTAAGCTCTTAAAGCTTGAAGACATCAAGCTACATCAAAAGGTATGTCATCTAAATAGAACTTTGTAGTATAGGTGCTTCATAATATGCTAGTTAGGATGAAACCTTGGAATAGTTAATATTTGCATGTATAATAGAGAAAACATAGATCCAAGGTTTATAGGGTTGAATGTACATCATAGGAGTGTTAGAATGCTCAAAACCCAACAGTGGTATCAGAGCCATGAGTTGTTTTCTGTTATATTGATACAAATGTTTTATCTTCAAAGTTGAAAAAAAAAAGAAAAAAAAAACATGACGTTTGTCAAATTTTAAGATAATTACTTGTTTTTGTGAAAAACTAATTATTTGTAAAATTTGAATCATTTGCTATATGAGTTGAATTAGGTCAAATTTAGTAAAAGATAAAACGATATGATTATTTTATTAGTTTTAAAAGTTTGATCTAAAGAGTTTTTTGAAACCTCCATAAGTTATGGATATGAAAAGGTTTTTAAAAAAATTGATTCAAAGTTTTTTTATGGAGTTACAAAACTTGGTCTTAATGTTTTAAAGAATTCCATAACTTGTTCTTAAGTTATGGAACATGAAAAGTTTCATCATAAAACAAGTATTTAACTCCATAAGTTATGGAATCCAAAAGTTTTCAAGAGTTACAAAACTTGCCCTCAAGTTTTGGAATTTGGAAAAAGTTTTTTTTATGATAAAAAAAAA
The DNA here is from genome assembly GCF_052849685.1 of Lactuca virosa. Classification (NCBI taxonomy): domain Eukaryota; kingdom Viridiplantae; phylum Streptophyta; class Magnoliopsida; order Asterales; family Asteraceae; genus Lactuca; species Lactuca virosa. The sequence goes on from NC_136430.1 coordinate 189,945,640, forward strand.
GAATTGAATTCTAAAACTCTTGGGTTCATAACTTAAAATATTAATTAAATGGTTTTAATTTTGAATTTAATAATTGGAATTATGATGTTTTATTGAATAATTCAATTAACTCTTATGGACTTTATTAATAGATAATTAAAGTGTTTAATTAAAAGAGAATTAATAATTCCATAATGACATGGTTTAAATTTAATTAAATTAAGAGTATAGTTTAATTAATAGATTAAACCACCAAGTATTTTAAATGTCAAAAATACACCCTTATACTATTATAATATTAAAAGTTTAATATATTATATGTATAAGAGCAAGTCGTCTTACCATTAGTAGGCCTCATTCACGAAGCCGGTCTATAAGGGGGTATAAGGTTACTGCCTATAAAATGGCAGTTTAATGGGTGTCCACTCTCACCCACCGCTTCCTTGACTAGTGGAGGGTCGTTAGCCAAACAGGTAGGACAAGGACTATAATTCTCCCTTCATTAAAAGTATTAATGATAAATACTAAGTAACTAAACTTTTTATAAATTCCTAATCTTAGTTACTTAGGAAAATGTGAATAAGGTGCTAATCCATGAAATTACACTTTGCACTTTGTTTAAGCTGTTAGTGGAGCATGTGTGGTTAACCGGCACACTAACCTGGACTTACCAAGGTAGGCAAAGGGTAACTTAATGTTTATCATAGTATCGTTGGAGCATGTGTGGTTAACCGACATATCGATTGAGGGGTAAATATTAAGGGTACCAAGTATATTTGCATGGTTACTTCACACCTTGTTTTGTGATCCTCGGCATCCCAGTCACAAAACCTGAAGGGCACACTCGAGATTGAAACATGTCATTGAAAAGTTCAATGAATCTCAAAAAAATCTAGGAGTTTCAAAACCAATTAAAACCTAATAATACATTTCGTTTATCTTGGTGGAAATTGGTGAATCGTCATTCACCTACCTTCAAATATTTTATAGCTTGGATTACGGCATCCCTCTTCCAAGTTATAAAATAGTTTGTTGGGTCCTAGCCTTAATATATCATATTGGGTTTTATATTAAGGACTTAAATCAACTTTACGTGAATTTCTCCCATTGTTGATGTCTGGTTTAGACAAAAATGATCTTCCCAAACCAAGCTTTCCTAATGAATATGACTTCCCGAGTTTGGCTCATGGAAGTCATACTTCTCTTCCTCCACCTCCTCCAATTATTCTCCCTAACCCACAAGTTCAAGGTCACTTAAGCCCTAATGGCAAGCAAGGTCTATGTGTGATCACATCTTAGAGATGAAGTCACATATTGACAAGCCGGGAGAGTTGGGTGTCAAAGTCTTGAGAAAGTTGGATGTTCAATCACTTTCTAAGTCACATAGTGAGTTCCTTTGGGACTACTATGAAACAGACTATGACATGAACCTTAATGATCATATCTATTTGTTTGGTGCTGCTGAATCAGCAATGATTTGGAACGATAGTAAAGCAAATTTGATTAGAAGATCAACTTCCCAAAAACTTTATGGACAGTGACAATGGTGACACTGGAAATCCAGAAAAAGCATTCTCTTCCCAATGGAAAGGGATTGGTCATAGTCAACCTGGTTGACCAAATGGTAAAGAGAAAGGCTAAGTCTGAGATAGTCCCATTACCAAAGGGTCCATATGTTTATTTTGCCAAAGGAAGGGGCGTTGATTGCAAAGCTGCCAAGTTTACCTAAGGATGTTAAAGTCAATAAGTTTGACTCTACATCAGGTAGAGCCCATTATCTAACTCTGTTAAGTTCTATTCTGAGATCCTCATTACATGATGTGACTGGGTCACATGTTGATGTTTTAAGAATCAAAGAATAGAGAGAAATCTTAAAGGAAGTATATGTTGATTCTGATCGCGAAGGTGGATTTCGATCACATCAGAATTTTGAGCAGTTGCTTAAGAAGTTATGATATATTGCTAAGGAATAGATAACAACAATTTTCCATGTGGATTGTAAGGATAAGTTTTTCCGCAAAGTTTTAAAATAAAAGAAAATTGTTTAATTTTATTTATTTGAAGTATCCTTACAATGGCATTTGTGGAAAATTGTTGCTTATATGATTCCACTGACAGCAATATTGGAAAATGGATTTGATTCTTTCATTTGTGGTAGTGTCTAAATTTACCAAATCAGGAAAGTTCCTCATCACCCAAGTTTCAATTGGACCGAAACTTGGAATCGTGCAAGTTGAATAGTATGATGAATGAGAACTTTCAAGCATTGGAAAATCAAGACTAATTACTTGTTCACATGGATGTGTGAGTCAAGTGAAGGACTAAAGGGATCGAGTACACATTCTTGTGCACTGGTCATGTCCACCACAAAGCTCGTTAAGACTATTTGATTTACTAAAGTTTAGTAAATATGGTTATACTTACAAGTTTAAGTATAATTCTGAAACATTGGAAAAGTCTCAATGTATGGCAGAACGAATGGGAAGAATCAAATTAGGCAGAAAGATAAAAGTTTCTCAAATCCGAAAAGATGGGAGAGTACTTTAGTATCATGTTTGTGATCATCTTAATGATTTAGAAATCATATCACAATTAGTCCTCTAAAGGTCATCTTAGTGCATTCTTATGACTAAGAAGAGGAGTCATGAATTGTTGAAATGGTTAGATCAGGAAGATGAGTCATACTTCGTTCCAAAACAATTCTTAGAGTCATACTCCAAGATTGTAACTTGAGTGACATATCTTAAAGAAAGGTTTAAAACACTTGTCAAATGTAAGAGTAAAAGTGTCCTACTCTTGTACATTTGAAATTGGTAAGTTGTGATGTTTTGGATAAAACAAAGACCAACTAAGGCCAATTGTGTGAAGTGTTTGTCTTGATAAAGAATCCGCACTATCTCTTGAATATTTGGCAAGATAGTCTTATATGTCAAGAGGATAGTGGGAGTCTTAAAGATCCGAAAAAGAATTTCAAGAACTAATCAAGAATAAAACCTGAGGTTCTTCACTAGCACACGACTTGAGGTTTATAACCTATCGTGTTTACATATTCTGTGCCCATTCCAGTTAAAGTTGGCTTTGCATAGGAGTTCTGAAAGTTCTCAATTGGTTGCATAACAACTTGGAAGCAATGGCAGGCCCGATACTGCCAGGTGACAAGGTCAGAGTTTGACAGCGGCTTTAAGAGCTACGATTGCCAGTTAGGTTTTGAAGTCATACTCAATAATAGTTTTAGACTTATCCAAGTGGGAGACTGTTGGATTAATGTCTAAGTCCATAACTATATTTGGTATGTACTTGACCCGACCCGGGCATGGTCCATTTGGGTTGCACTTCACCGGCATAATTTATATGGATAGTCTTTTGAGAATAGTATATTTATGATTTATATTAATATATTATAAGTTCTAATATATTAATATGGAATCATATTATTTAATTAGTATTGATCAAGAATTAATTTAGAATTAATTAAGTGATCAAAAAAAGAACTAATTAAATATGGACTCTTATATATATATGGAATGGGCCAAGTTCATTTAGGTTGGGGCTAAGCTTTCATGGATGGTCCATGGAGCTTTTAACCCATGGATCCTATGTAAATGAAAGGTCATGGGTATTAGGGTTTACATGGATGTAACCCTAATCCTCCATAATATATATATGAAAATAAGAGTGGGCCGATTTTAGTGTGCATACATATTCTCTCAAGTTCTTCCAAGGTGTTTTGGTGATTTGTGATTCCATTTGAGGATTCCACACTATTGGGGCTAAGCTCTTAAAGCTTGAAGACATCAAGCTACATCAAAAGGTATGTCATCTAACTAGAACTTTGTAGTATAAGTGCTTCATAATATGCTAGTTAGGATGAAACCTTGGAATAGTTAATATTTGCATGTATAATAGAGAAAACATAGATCCCAGGCTTATAGGGTTGCATGTACACCATAAGAGTGTTTGAATGCTGAAAACCCAACAGATTCGACCGCAATTGTTGTCATGACAAGAACCACTTTGCCAAAGATTGCATGTTGAGGAAGATGGTTGAGAAAAGGGACGGTGAAGAGGATGAGGCTTATTACATGCGAAAGTTGGAAGAAATAAAGAAAAAGAAGGCAACTAATAGTTCAGTGAATGCCTTGATTGTGCACGAAAATGTGGATGAAGATGAGTTCGGTGGCGTTGAAGTCTGGTCAACCGATTCTGAGGATGAAGAAGTGAGAAAACCCACACATGGAAGAGCTTACGTGGCGAGAGAGGAAGCTACTAGTTCGGCTGAGAAATGTTTGATGGTTACTGCTGGAAGACCAACCGAAGGTGAGCATAAGGAGCCGAACCTGACTGAAGACAAGTGTTTTGCAGCCAAGCCCGTGAGTGAGAGGATCAACAACTGTGATCGGCTGATCAAAAAGGTACAATCCATCCTTGAATCACTTAAAGTTCCCGTAACAAATTATGAAGAAGAATTAAATGAACTAAAATTTAAATTTTCTAACTTAAGTGGTAGTCTCATGAAAACTCGCTTAGCGAACTCTAACCTAACTGACCAACTGAACAGGGTGTCTTCGAAGAGTGAGGAGAGAAGGATGTGGATTGAGCTGAAGGAGACGAAGTTAACTAGGGCTAGGGATAAGATTATTTATTTGCAACGAGACAATTTAAAGTTTTTGAAACAACGAAATGTTTTTTGCTTGATTGCTAAACGCTTATATACGAATATTACTCAGTTGCACTTAAATTGTGAAATAGGGAAAAAGATTCATAAGATGATCTTACCCTTCCTTGAATTTAAGGAGGATGAGGTCATCGCTGAGTGTGAATCCATAATGTCCTCAGAAGAGACTTCCATCACTTATAAAATCGGGCTTGACAAGATAGAGACCTTTATTGACTCTAAGGAACATAAATGTATGCTCAAAAATCTTTTAGATGAAAATGATAGGTTGAAAATCAAGTTTGAGACCATTCAAACATTTGACTCGTCTAACGCCAAATTAATTTCAGAACATAAAATGAATATAGAAAACACGTCTGAATTTGATGAGGAAAGTGAGATGAGCGAAATCTCGGTGGAAGATGTGGTTAATTGCTCTGAATTTTTGAAGAGCGAAACCGAGAATGAAAAACCACTCATATCTGAGAACTCGGTTGAATATGCTCGCCTGTCAAAGGACAAGTCGAAGAAACTCAAAGAGAAAGCAATGGTCTATCAGAAAGTTTAAACGGTGCCAAATCAAGTATATGCTGTTAAAGGGGTCACTGAAAAACAAACATCAGAATTGAAAATCTTGGTCGACACAAACAATGCTGAAGGGTGCGACGATTACTTCTGGTCCGCCCCTATCGATAATGCAGACGAAACCGTCGGCTTATCGGAGCAAACCTCGTGGAGGGTAAGGGGTAGATACATTGCTGAACCCATCAACAAACCCTCAAGTTTTGATAAACCAAGCTCGAGTGGAACAAAAGCGATACCAGAAGAACCAAAGAAGGCATCCCATGTATCTTCCAAGACAACCGAAGCTCAAAAGGGGAAGCCAAAATCAAGCTTCAATATTCATAAATCTCAAAAGCAGCTGGATGAAAAGAAACGCCAAAGAAATCAGAGATACATGAAGAATCTGATGGAGCGAAAACGGTTTTGGCAGTCTCAAAACCCTAATCACGTTCCTTCCAAGAAAGAGTCAAATGTCAAAGAAAATGACAAGCCAAACTGAAAGGAAAGTTTTAGTCCAAGCTCCTTTTATTCCACAGCTCAGAACCGAACATCCAGTTTCGGTTCCAACACCAGAGCTCAGAACCGAACATCCAGTTTCGGTCACAACGTCAAGGCTAAAAACCGAGAGTCTAGCTTCGGTCCTTCTTCCTGCCAACGAAAGCCGTATTCAGTGAAGGACATCAAAGGAAAGGGAAAGCTTGATTCGAATTCTGACGTCAATAATAAGAAAAGGTCAGCTAACCCTAGGACTCAAAAGAATATTCCAAAACCATCTAACAACAAACCATCTGGTACACCACAATTTAAACAAGATAAAAACAAAATCAACGTGTATACCATCAAAAGAAAAGACGAAACCACTCTAATAAAAAGAACTTATTTGGTTGATCTTTCTATTGCTATTCCTTTTTCTGTAAAAGATTCACCAGGGCCCAAGAGACTTTGGGTTCCTAAATCCGCTTGAATTTGCAGGTTATAAGTGACGAGCAGTTCGATGACGAATGGTATGTAGACAGTGGCTGCTCACGTCACATGACAGGAAGGAGGGAAGAGCTGAGGGAGTTTCGGTCCCTTAAGGATGGTGGATGTGTGAAGTATGGAAACAATTCTTATGGAACAATCAAAGGATATGGAATGATAACCAATGCAGAATTCACTATTCGAAAAGTGGCTTACGTGGAAGGATTGCAGCACAACCTCATCAGTGTATCTCAATTGGTTGTGGGAACCGGTTTGAAAGTTTCATTCGATGATGAGGGATCATAAATTATTGAAAAGCAATCCAAAAGAGTTCTGTTGAAGTCTGAACGCAAGGGAGAGATGTATCCTTTAAATCTCAACCTAATTCGAGGAAAACCAGCAATATGCCTGCTGTCAAAGGCTAACTCTGATGAAAGCTGGTTATGGCATCGACGCCTATCGCACCTGAACTTCAAAGACATTAATAAGTTGGTGCTTGGTGATCATGTTCGAGGCCTTCCTCTTCTCAAGTTTGATAAGGAACACCTATGTGCAGCGTGTGAGATGGGCAAACAAAGCAGAAAGAGCCACCCTACACGTATCAATACAAAGATTGTTGAAGCTCTTGAACTTCTGCATATTGACTTATGTGGACCTTCGGCTATCGAAAGCATCGGTGGTAGTAAGTTCATTCTTGTCATAGTAGATGATTTTTCTCGCTTCACCTGGGTTTTCTTTCTTAAACAGAAATCAGACGCGACTCCCAAGTTGAAGGCGTTTATCAAGCAAGTGGAACTGCAGCTGCGAAAGATGGTGAGGAATATTAGAAGCGACAATGGGCTTGAATTCAAGAATAAAGATTTTGAAGATTTTCTGGCTGAAAAGGGGATATCTCACAACTTCTCGGCTCCCTATACACCACAACAGAATGGAATTGTTGAAAGACGAAACCGTTCCTTATGTGAGGCAGCCTGAACCATGCTGAGCTTCGCTTTTCTTCCGCTATACTTCTGGGCTGATGCAGTTGCAACTGCATGCTACACTCAGAACCGATCCTTACTTAACAAACGATTCTCCATCACTCCGTATGAGATTCTGAACAATCGGAAGCCCAACGTTAAGTTTTTCCACGTGTTCGGTTCAAGATGCTTCATTTTCAACTCCAAAGAGAACCGAAACAAGTTCGACGTCAAAGCTAATGAGGGAATTTTTCTTGGTTATTCACTCACTTCAAAGGCATATAGGGTTTTGAATAAACACTCCAAGCATATTGAAGAAACCTACTATGTAACCTTTGATGACAACTACATGAAGAAAGTTCAAACAAGCGAAAGTACCATGGGGGAAATATTTCCAGAATCAGGACAAGTCTCGGCTCCCATTTCCAACTAGTTTGAAGAGTACATAAGGCTATTTGATGAACTAGAAAAGGCTATACACTCAGAGGTGAAAGCAGCAGACAACAAAATCGACAATCTGAAAAAGATCACCGATGAAGCAGCAAAAGATATGGAAAATGAACCTCCTAAACCGACTGGTGCTCAACCCTCAACTGAACCTCCAAACAACAACTCAATGTTCAAGGGGGAGGGTTCATCTGTACCAAAACAACCGATTTGCCTTTCGAGGGGGAGAATCCAACTCCAACCCTAACCCATGATAGTCCAATCGAGGGGGAGAATCCAACTCCAACCGAGGGGGAGAATCCTGAACCTGACATAGGATACGCTTCGCCATTTGAGGGGGAGAATAAGAATACAAATGACGAAGGTGATGAATCAGAATTTGAAGAAGAGGTAAATGCAGAGTTGGATCCTGTCTATGACCCTAATTACCCTCCTCTAACGAAATGGACTAAGGATCATCCCAAAACACAAATAATTGGTGAATCATCTGAGCGAGTTCTCATACGTTCTTAATTGAAAGCGAAACAAACTGCCTTATTCTCTCATGTTGAATTCTGCATGTTTAATTCGTTTGTCTCGAAAATCGAACCGAAGACGGTTAATGCTGCACTTGATCACGCTGATTAGGTACAAGCAATGCAAGATGAACTCCATGAGTTTGAACATAATCGAGTTTGGAGGCTGATTCCCACTCCAAATGATGCTTCTGTGGTTGGCTTAAAATGGGTCTTCAGGAATAAGTTGGATAAAGAGGGCAACGTCATTCGCAATAAGGATCGGCTGGTAGTGAAGGGATATTGCCAAGAAGAAGGGATAGACTATGAGGAGACCTTCGCTCCTGTAGCAATGTTGGAATCAGTTAGAATCTTTCTGGCATATGCTGCACATAAAAACTTCGAAGTTTTCCAGATGGATGTGAAATGTGCTTTCTTAAATGGAGAACTAGAAGAAATGGTGTATGTTGAGCAACCACCTGGGTTCGTGAACGAGAAATACCCTGATCACTGCTATGTGTTGGATAAAGCTGTATATGGTCTGAAGCAAGCACCGAGGGCCTGGTATGAAACATTAACTCGCTTTCGTAAAATGTCGAAATTCAAGCAAGGTTCGGTTGACCCAACCTTCTTTCGAAAGAAAGAAGGTGAACATCTAATGATAGTTCAGATTTATGTCGATGACATTATCTTCGGGTCCACGAATCCTAACTTAACGGCTGAATTCAGGAAGTTAATGGAGACTAAATTTGAAATGAGTGCAATGGGTCCAATTAACTTTTTCCTTGGATTGAATATAAGACAGGGACCAGAAGACATTTTTATCAACCAGGAGGCCTACACGAAGAACTTGCTGGCAAAGTTCGGTATGACGGGAGATTCGAAGGTGTAGATTCCCATGGCGTTTGGCACAAAGTTAACACCATCTCTGGAAAAACCTGTTGTTGACGTAACACTCTATCGTCAAATGATAGGGTCTCTTATGTATCTAACATCTAGTAGACCAGACATTATGTTCTCTTTTTGTTATTGTGCCAGGTTTCAAGCAAATCCAAGAGAACCTCACATGGTGGCAGTGAAAAATATTTTCCGTTATCTGAAGCGAACCTCTTCTCTCGGTCTTTGGTACCCTGCTAGATCCGGATTCTTTGTTCAAGCCTTTTCTGACGCCGATCTTGGAGGATGCAGTCTGGACCGAAAGAGCATAACTGGAGGATGCCAATTCCTTGATGGTAAACTTGTTAGCTGGCAGTCCAAGAAGCAAACTTGTGTATCTCTTTCAACAACCGAAGCTGAGTACATAGCTGCAGTATCATGTACCTCACAAGTGATCTGGATACAAAGCCAACTAAGAGACTATAGACTGAGTATGAAGAAAATACCTCTCTATTGTGACTCTGAAAGCGCGATAAGAATATGTCACAATCCAGTGCAACATTCAAAGACAAAGCATATTGCACTAAGATACCATTTCATCAAGGACCATGTTGAAGATGGAAACGTGGAAGTTCATTTCGTTTGGTCCTCTGATTAACTAGCTGACATCTTCACTAAAGCCTTACCAGAAGCAAGCTTCAATAAAATTTTACAAGGTTTGGGAATGATGGAAGCAGAGTCGGTACCGAACCCTCAAACCTCTCTTTAAAAAGTTAGACAAGCGAAATAGAGCGAACGCTCAGTCTATTTCGGTTCCAGATTTTTCGAGAACCGAAATGAACCGAACGCTCGGTCTATTTCGGCTCCATAATTTTCGGGAACCGAAATGAACCGAACGCTCGGTCTATTTCGGCTCCGGAATTTTAGGGAACCGAAATGAACCGATTGCTCGACTTATTTCGCTTCATTCCTTTAAGGTTTGATTTCGGCTGTATACTTTGTAAACTCTCTTTTAAATCTTTTTCTTGCTATGTTTTCTCTTTTATCTTTATTCCTAGAGTTTTTAACATTAATTTCGTTTATTCTTGTTTTTTTTTCTGTTTTTATTATTTTTCAGAAAACTTCAAAATTCAAAAATATTATTTCTGTTTTTATTATTTTTCAGAAAACTTCAGAAATCCAAAAATATTTTGTTTTTATTATTTTTCAGAAAATTCAAAATTCCAAAAGGTTTTATCTTTTATTTATCTCTTTATTATCTTCTGTTTTTTTTTGTTTTGTTTGTGTGTGTGATTTGTTTGTCTTTGTTTATTCTCTTTACTAGGTACCAAGTACATCGTTGCTACATAAATTGGAGCTAGGGCAGGTACGACCATTTTAATTTGAACTAGTTAAGTGTCCCTAGAAGCATACTGCTGCATGTAGACCGGAGCCTCTAAGACTATGAGTAAGGCCTTAATGATTTGATCTATACCTATCGTTTCTTCCCAATCAGGCTGCTAAATTCACTCAAGTCATGAGCTACCTTACTCTTCTCAAATGAGTTAAGAGTTTTTTTGTCACTTTTATATAGCAGGGGTACTTTCGGTTCCTTAACCACCTCCTCTACATTCTCCATCAACTTTCGTTTCACCAAGGTAACCCTTGACACTCTCAGATATTACCACTGAGGTTTATGATTACACAAAATCTGTGTTGATGATCTTAGATGCGTACACCACGTGCTAAGTGAGACCCAAAATTCAACTCCAATAATGAATTGGTGGTGAATATTTATATTCAAGATCTCACTTGTTAACTAACGAAATCTCATTTTATTTTTTGAGTGGTCTTTATGAAATTGTCTAACACCAAGGCATTTCTTCCCAAAAGGATCCAGTTTGGTTTTTGTTTTTGAGATTTTTTATAACATCATTAGTTACAACAAATTCTATCCAACCTACTTGTTCAACAGACCACATCGGCCTCACAAGTACTTCATCCAACTTTCGGTCTTATGTTAAGTATCGATGTTTGGTTGAAGATAAGCCACCCTTTAGACCCATTATTTCAAAAGAAGCCTTTTGGTGTTTCTTTACAAACACTCGATCGTATTTTCTCAGGGAACCACACAAGCTCTTCAAGTCTCTCTTGACTTTGAAGGAAGAAATTCTTGCCCGAAATCATCTGCTTCATGTCTTATTAAAGACATCACTCACATCCTATACACATTTTGCTTTATTTCTTTATTTTTGGCACACTCTTACACGAAAATTCTTTGTGATTTTCCAAAATTCTGGTTGATGTTCCTTATGGCCCGTTTAAAGTTTTTTTTTTGGAGCGAAAGTGGTTATTTTGACATATGGAGCGAAAGTGAATTTGAAAACATGATATGTGGATAAGATTTTGAATCGCGTCATCGGATAACCATTTATATTGGGCGCGTGAATTTGAAACGGTTCCTAAACCCACGCTTGATGACGTCTATCTGGGGAAACCAAGCTGTCAAATCGCGCTTTTTCAGGCGACGTTTCAGAGATCGTATCATCATCACGGAGATTCTTTCTCTCTCCTGGCAACGGTATATAAAGGGTTTCTCGCACCTATTGTACCTTCTTACCTTCTTCAAACTCTCTCAAATACAACAGGCGATCTTCAACTGTTCATCTTCTTCCTTACATCAACAATGGCGGAATCATCATCTCTTCAAGATCAAACTGCTTCATCGTCATTGCTTGTGATCAAACCTAATCAGAACCTGATCATTCAACTAAACTCCTTTTTGTATGATTCGTACATGCTCCACGTTGTCGAATGTCTCAAGTACTCCCCACTGGTTATCGCTCTTACGCAGGTGGAATCTGTTCCCATGTCTCTGCTGTCACAAGTGTACTCTACTACGTCTTACGACAAGAACAAGGAGAGGATCTATTTTCAAATCTTCAATCACAAGGCATCTATTTTGAAAGCCCGATTCTGCTCCCTGTTAGGGCTTGCCGTCGATGCTTCTGTCATCTCTCCTGATTTCATCACCACAACCCAGTTGTTTATGATGTTTTATGAGATGGGGTATACTGATGTCCTTACAATAGTGACAAAGTTTAAGAAGTCCTGTTTGCCGCAACAATGGAATGGGTTACTTACTCTTATCAACAAGGGTTTGGCGGAACGGGTAGCTGGGTCAGATGGTACGAGTAAGGGTTTTATGACCATTCTCTATGGTCTCTACAATGGTATTAACCTGGATTATGGCTCTATTATTTGGTCGCAACTGGTGCAAAGTCTCAACTCCTCAACGAGACATTCAAAGATTTCCTGTGGTCGTTTCTGGACCATCATCACCCGACGGGCCATTGAGAACTTACAGATTCCAGTTATGAAAGATGCAATGCTCTCCTCTGTGGCTACTTTTCATACAAAGAAGATTATCTTCTCAGATGCCACCAAGTTTTCTCACAATGGGCAGAGGACTTGGAGAGGTGAAGCAGACAACAACACCAGCGTTGTTTATGTATATCCAGATTGGGCCTGTCCATCCGTGATTATTGATTAGGGTTAAGCTATTTATAGTGCATGCATGTATGCCTTAGATACGATCATTATTATTATTATTATTGCTTTGTAACCCTAAACACCTCTATAATCGAAGTTCTTAATCGAGCTCTTCTGAGGTGTTAAAGCTTAATCATTCGACATGAGTTAAACCATTCCTGTGTTCTTTATTACGTTATTTATTGCTTTTCTGCTTAGAATCAATCGATCCTACTAGAACTTTGTTCTAACAAAAGATATGGAGTTTATGGCCCATTAGGGCTATTGGAATTTGTTGTGGCCCAATTTGGCCCATTAGAGATAAAATGAATCATTTTAGGTCCAAAATAGTCGAATTGAAGGCTTATTGGCCCATTAGGCCCAATAAGAAAATCCTAGCCTATAATAAACTTGAACCGGGATTTTTAGGGTTTTCAACTCATAATTGACTATTTGAAGTACTTTGTATAGAGTTTTGAACTTCACTAATGAATCTTGATGGAATTTGTTGTCATTGAATAAGCATCATACATATTATCAAGTTAGGGTTACAAGGATTATCATAGTTAATGTTTACATGAGCACAAAATTTCCTAGCTAAATTGCCAGTTGTGACAGGATGCTAATAATCACATATTACCAATTGCATGGGCAGCTGTATGTGTAGAAAACAAAGCAAATTGGAAATGGTTCTCGGAAAATCTAAAAGATGACCTTCAACTAGATAACGGTTTTGGTATAACATTGATGTCAGATTAGCATAAGGTATGTGCTATACTTTCAAATTTTATATATTTTACATTTAGGTTACATTATATCTAACATATCACCATTGTTTGATAGGGGTTGTTAGAGGTTATCAAATAAGTGCTACCCACTGCTGAACATAGGCAGTGTGCAAGGTATATTGTTACCAACTTTAGAAAAAGATTCAGTGGTGTACACTATGAGACCATGTTTTAGATGGCAAACAAAGCATCCACTGAGCCTTTATTCAATGATGGCATGAAGGAGATTCAAGTGCTTAACCCTGCAACCTATGAATACCTTATGGAAACAAACCCCAAATCTTGGAGTAGAGAATTCTTTCCAGAAGGAAGGATGTATGATGCAGTGGAGAATGGATTATCTGAGAGCTTTAACAGTGTCATCAGGGATGCAAGGAAAAAGCCAATCATCACCATGTTAGAGGATATTAGATTATATGTTATGGAGAGGCTATACTATATAATGATGAAAGGTAGTTCATGGCCTGATTACAAAACCTTGCCCATCAATTACACTCTTACTCAATAAATTGAAAAGTGCACAAAGGTACTTTCTAATATTTACACTCTTACTCTAACTTACATACTAACTTATGTGGTAGCTCAAATAGGTATTGGCAGGTTTTACCAAGTGGTCTAAACCAATTTGAAACCAGAAACCTGGCAGAGTCATATGTTGTTGAACTGGACAAGAAGACATGTACTTGTAGAGTGTGACAACTTAATGGGTATGGATGTGTGCATTCAGTAGCTACTATATCATAGCTGAATAAAGATGTTGCCACTTATGTGGATCCAATGTTGTATGGCGCCTTGTACAAGAACACTTACAAATACCAAATACATAGGATGAATGGTAGCAACATGTGGCCACCTACTGAGTTCATACCACCTCTACCACCATTAAAGAGAAGAATGTCATGTAGACCAAAGGTAATGTAACGTCCGAGGTTTATCAGGTATTGTATTGCTTTTTATTTAAGTTATGATTATTAAATGTTAGGATTTTTGGGGCGGAGCGTACGCTGGGTGTACAGGGGGTACGCACGGCGTACACTTATGAGGCGCGGACCGGGGGACTCTCATGGGTATGTTGGGCGTACCCATGCGTACACTGAGCGTAGGGCGATCAGATGCACACCCTAAATTTTAGGGTTTGCACCCTATTTAAACAACTTATAACCTTCAAAACCCTTATCCTCTCAGCCTCCTTTGTCCTCTCATTGCCCAACGAACCCTAACCCCATTGCATGCATCTTGAGCTTACTTTGAACATTTTGGTGTTGTTTTGGTTGTTTTGAAGAGGAAGGAGCTTGAAGGAGGAGCAAGAGCTTGGAGAAGGCTTGTAGATCCAGAAGTTTGGCATCATTTCTGACCCATTAGAGGTACAAAGCTTTAAACTTGATCATTGCATGCTTAGATCAAGTTTTGGGGTGTTTTATGTCACATTTTGGTCCCATACTTGAGGTCCTTTGAGTTTTAGAAGATTATGTCCAAATGAGCTGTCCTTTTTGGCTCTTGAAGGTGTTTGGAACCATAAAAATCAGATCTTGATGGTCAAGCCAAAACCATGCAAGTGTTAGATGGTCACAAAGTATGTTTAAGGACTTAAATCATGTCTTAACCCCCATCCATGCATGCAAAGACATAAAGTTTATAACTTTATGATTTAGGACGTCTTAAAAGACTTGGATCCATGTTTTGGATGTTAAGACTTAATGGATTAAGTTTCAAAGGAAGTTCTAAGGAAACTGACCAGTATGCTGGGCGTACCCACTGGTACGTTGCGCGTACTAGGTCAACCTCCCCGATGCAGTCAAGACCAGCATACGTTGGGCGTACGTGCCAAGTACGCCACACGTACGCATACATAATGGTTAACGAGCTTTATGGGCCTTGGGTGATAGGGGCTTGATTTGTTAGGCCTCATGGCCCACTGTGGAGTAACCCCTCTAGGCCTAGGACTGGGATTTATGGTGTTGGGCCTTTTGGGCGTTATTGGGCTTTATTGGGCCTTAAAGTTTAATGTAATGGACTTGGGCCTTAAATTTATTATGGATTGGGCCTTAGGGGAAAAGGCCCATGTAACGCCCGTAGATCCGGGCTAGTCAATTTAGAGGCAATGAGTGTCGAAAACGAATTTTCGGCAAAAGATTATTTATAATAAATAATCTTAACCAAGTTGTAGAATATTTCTCAAGGTTTCCGTACGTATAAAGAACGCCGAAATCCGAGTTATAACGAAGAAGTTATGGCTCGTCGAAGTTTTACGGCAAAACCGACGCGGCACCGGGAAGCGTAAATAGTGAATTTACGATGGAGCGACTTTTAGCCTTAGTGATCTAAACAAAAGTCGTAGAAAACGTTAAACCGAGAGCGTCCATAAAAAGAATGCCCAAATCTGACTTCGTATGAGGAAGTTATGATTTTTCGAAGTTTCGGCTTAGCAGTGTACAGCCCGAAACTCGAATTTTAGTTAGAGCGGTTTTTGGCTTACGCGACCTAAATGAGAGGTGAAGATCTCAATAATAGGAACTCAATGGTAAAAATACAGACAAAAACGGAGCTCGTATGCGAAAGTTATGGACGAAGCTTAGTCTCTACTTTTCGAGCGCGGCTAATTCGATAAAGTTTTGTAAATCCGAGATAGAATGAGAATTAGCCAACGAGGTCTAAATGAGAGTTGAAGATCTCATTAATAGGA
This sequence comes from Lactuca virosa, assembly GCF_052849685.1. NCBI lineage: Eukaryota > Viridiplantae > Streptophyta > Magnoliopsida > Asterales > Asteraceae > Lactuca > Lactuca virosa. The sequence goes on from NC_136430.1 coordinate 189,961,554, forward strand.
ACTCAACGGTAAAAAGACAGACAAAAACGGAGCTCGTATGCGAAAGTTATGGACGAAGCTTAGTCTCTACTTTTCGAGCGCGGCGAATTCGATACAGTTTTGTAAATCCGAGATAGAATGAGAATTAGCCAACGAGGTCTAAATGAGAGTTGAAGATCTCATTAATAGGAACTCAACTGTAAAAAGACAGACAAAAACGGAGCTCGTATGCGAAAGTTACGGACGAAGCTTGGAGACTACTTTACTATACAATTCCTATAAATAAGAGATGAACTCTTCATAATTTCCTCACACCTTCAAACCTTTCTTTCTCTCTCTAACTTCTCTCTAACCTCCCTAAACCCCTCCCAAGTCTAGGGAACCTCCCTTGCACGAGAAGAAAGCCCCGGAGCGCCCGACGGCTCCGAGAAGAAAAGCTTTCGGCTCGGAAACGCTGCTCCAGCAAAGCCCGGTTTTTGATAAAAACCCGCTGTAAGTGAGCTACGCCTATACTATATTTAATATAGCTTTTATTTAATTATAGTAACATTATTAGGAACATAAAATAATTATTTGGGCTATTATTATGAGTTATATTGAGTGTTATTTAACGCTTATATAATAGTAATAATAGCTAGACTATTAATTAGTCGCGGTTAACGTTAAAACTAAACCCGAGTGGTATTGATACTAGGTTTTGTCGAGGAAAATTATTTTGAGATAACGAAGCGTTTTCTGAGTTCGGAATCACCACCTAATCAAGTGAGTGCATAGTCCCTTTCATGAACATGATTTTAATACAAGTATTTATTGAAGTATTAATTATATGTTTATGTGCGAGTTAATTGATGTTGCCTGAAATACGTGTTAAAGAACATACCTGATTATATATGATAATTTAGGATAAAGAGTAAACCTAAATTAATTATGAGGAACATTGGGTAGTATTTTCTTATGACTACAAGTGAGTTATAATTAGAGAGTAGAACTTTAGTATATGTTATTGATCCAGGAGCACGGATTAGACATAGTCATTGTCCCTAGTCTGAGAGTATGGATTGGACATAGTCAACTGTCATTAATCCGAGAGTATGGATTAAGACATAGTCAGTTGTCCTCAGTCCGGGAGTATGGGCAGGACACAAAATCCGTCATTAATCCGGGAGTATGGATTTGGACATAGACCAATTGTCCCTAACCCGAGAGTATGGAATGGGCATAATTATTTATCCGAGAGCATGGATTAGATCCGAGAGTGTGGATTAGGTAAGAGGTAAAGTTTAAGGTCCGAGAGTATGGATAGTCTCGTTGTGAGGATTAACGGGGTGGGGTAAGAGTTGATTATATATATATATATATATATATATATATATATATATATATATATATATATATATATATATATATATGGGGAAGCACTCCAGCTTATTTGTATTACAGGTGTCGATACGAAGCTACTTTGCACTGAGAGATTTAAAAGAGATGTAGATCACTAGTGTAAATAAATGTAAGTTCTGTTTATGCTTATGTTCCTGTATTGACGATGACATCCCAATGTTTTAAAATGAATAAAAGTACATTTCTTCGGAAATGCTTGATAACGCATTTATCATGTTTTTTTTTTCTGGGAACAAATTCCGCAACATTTTTAAAAGAAGTACTCTGATTTTTATAAAGCATAAACAAAATCGGTCTTTTCTGGCCGTGAAAATGGGTATGTCACAGTTGGTATCAGAGCATTAGTTTAAGCGAACTAGGAATATGGATTTATTTCTAGACTTAAACTTAAAATGCTAAGCAATGATTGTGAGGAGTGTGTCTTAGGTAATACACCTGAATAGACACAAGCACTAGCTTATTTAGGGAAAATGCGTCACATGCTTTTATGTGCTAAATGATTTATGATGCTTTATGATATACATTATATGATCGGATCTATGGTCTGTTGCCGACCGGATCTGGAAACTTTATGTGTTCAGGTTTCTAAACGTTTAAATACGGTATTAGAACTGGCATATAAATTTTCGGAGTAATAGGGAGATTTATACGTCAAACATCAATAAAATCTTTCCTATCTTAATTCTGGTCATTACACATCGAACGTTTAAATGGGTGTATAGATCGAAATGGCAAGAACCCGTAGTGGAGCCGGGAACGCGAATGGGAATAGGAATCAACCACCAGTGGTTGAGCAAATACCTGTGGTGGTAGCTGCTCCTGAACCAATCACAATGGCCGGAGTGCAAGCGATGATCCAGACAATGTTGGATCGTCAAATGGAGGAAACAAGACGATTACTTCAACAGAATCGGGATGAGCCCACGATGCCTGTTGAACAGCCCGAGCTGAGTGAGGGGCAGTCTGAGGAGGGAAACTACAGCAGGTCTGTGGGCCAAGCTGATCCGCCAGTGATTAGGAGAAACGATCAGGATAATGTAGTCGAGGGAATCAGATGCAAGTACAAGGATTTTCTGACTTGCAAGCCATCGACCTTCACTGGGAAGGAAGATTCGATCGGAGTCATGGATTGGATCTCAGAAATGGAGTTAGCTTTTATGACATGCGGTTGCAGAGGCAAGTTACAGACAACCTTTGCAGTACGTCAGTTTCGAGGAGGAGCAGTGCGCTGGTGGAACACTCTGGGGAAGACTTTAAGCCCCAACGAGCCCCTACAGCTGACATGGGCAGAATTTTTAGTACAGTTCAAGCGCAAGTACTGCTCAGCCCAAAACTTGCTTGAGCTAGAGAACCAATTCCTGACCTTAAAGAAGGGAAGCGTGTCAATTGACGAATACACCAACAACTTCACCGAGAAAATGGAGTTTGCCTTGCGACTTGTCCCAGATGAGCTGACAAGAATCGACAAGTACGCCAAGGGACTTCCATGGGAGTATGCAGTGCCAGTACGTCAGGCACCTACTTTGGAGGCAGCTATTTGGGCTGCCAAGTCTGTTGAAGATATGATAAAGGGAAGAGCCGCCAGCAAGGTTGAAGTAGGCGATAAGAGAAAATTTGAAGGATCCAGAAGGTCCGACGAGAAGAGAAAATTCTCGAAGTCTGGAGAAGGAACACGATGGTGTGACAAGTACAGAAGGAAGCACATTGGGAAATGCTCTAAAGAGATGACCTGCTTCAAATGCGGGAAGACTGGTCATTACGCCAACGAATGCACAACCAAGAAAGAAGTCTGCTTTAAGTGTGGTGAAGAAGGACACTTCAAGCAAGACTGCCCAAGGAAAGAAGAAGCTGCAAAACCAAATGTGCCGCCAAAGCCGAAGGCAAGGGCATTTCAGATGATCCTTGACGATGATGCAAGGAATCAAGAGCGAGGACTTGATATCCGAAGATTTAGTGATGCAGTAGCCATATAGATAGTATCGTATGATGTAGCCTAGTAGAGGCATAGTCTAGGGTGAACTTGAACACCCATGTAATCGTTGCAAGAAATAATATAAGACCTTCGTTTTGCCATCCGATGTGTTAAGTGATGATCTGATTTTCTTGTATGGTGACTTGGATAAGCTGCGAGACAATACTTGGGACGAGTATGAGTAGGTGTGAATGGTAGTAGAGATCTATACTACCGGAAGCACAGGACTCACACTTGGATCAGGGAAAGTCACAAGGTTACCAAGAAGCTAGTAATTGATTTCGTTTTATTCGAGTATGTCGTTACCATTGAAGATGATTGTTATTCCGATCCTAGTGGTCATATCAAATTGAGTTCGACTACGATAAGTAGGTTACGTGGTTCAGAGAACCAAGTTTGATGTAGCGTCCGACTTAAACCAAAAGATTGAAATCAAAGCGATCAATAGAAGTATCGCGATTGTCGCTAAAGAGGCTTGTAGCTAGAGATGCTAAGTTTTAAGATGTGATTATGTCACATTAGAACATGAAGGAAGGTATTGTCTGTTCTGGAATTTAACTCTAAGAGATTTGAGTTTAAGCACACGATGAGAGGTCATTAGAATATGACACATCGGTACGTTGTAGTAATAGAGGAGCTTATCTTAAGCTTTCTAAGAAGAAGAAGGAGTCTCCATCAAGGATCGATATTGTGACTCGAATGTCATAGTTTAGAGTCTAACGAGCAGGTGCAAGTTCGAGCACCGCTTGCAGTCAAGAAGACCAAGAGTTAGATACACATTTGAAGGAACATAGAAGTTACGATTAATACCTAGGATGAAGAGATAACGTATGGAGTCATTATACAACCCTGTTTCGTTGATGATTCCGGGACGTAATCATCCTAAGGGGGAGATAATTGTAACGTTCGTAGATCCGGGCTCGTCAATTTAGAGGCAATGAGTGTCGAAAACGAATTTTCGGCAAACGATTATTTATAATAAATAATCTTAACCAAGTTGTATAATATTTCTCAAGGTTTCCGTATGTATAAAGAACGCCGAAATCCGAGTTATAATGAAGAAGTTATGGCCCGTCGAAGTTTTACGGCAAAACCGGCACGACACCGGGAAGCGTAAATAGTGAATTTACGATGGAGTGACTTTTGGCTTACGCGACCTAAATGAGAGTTGAAGATCTCATTAATAGGAAGTGAACAGTAAAAAGACAGACAAAAACGGAGCTCGTGTGCGAAAGTTATGGACGAAGCTTAGTCTCTACTTTTCGAGCGCGGCTAATTCGATACAGTTTTGTAAATCCGAGATAGAATGAGAATTAGTCAACGAGGTCTAAATGAGAGTTGAATATATCATTAATAGGAACTCAACGTTAAAAAGACAGACAAAAACGGAGCTCGTATGCGAAAGTTATGGACGAAGCTTAGTCTCTACTTTTCGAGCGCGGCGAATTCGATACAGTTTTGTAAATCCGAGATAGAATGAGAATTAGCCAACGAGGTCTAAATGAGAGTTGAAGATCTCATTAATAGGAACTCAACTGTAAAAAGACAGACAAAAACAGAGCTCGTATGCGAAAGTTACGAACGAAGCTTGGAGACTACTTTACTATACAATTCCTATAAATAAGAGATGAACTCTTCATAATTTCCTCACACCTTCAAACCTTTCTTTCTCTCTCTAACTTCTCTCTAACCTCCCTAAACCCCTCCCAAGTCAAGGGAACCTCCCTAGCACAAGAAGAAAGCCCCGGAGCGCCCGACGGCTCCGAGAAGAAAAGCTTTCGGCTCGGAAACGCTGCTCCAGCGAAGCCCGGTTTTTGATAAAAACCCGCTGTAAGTGAGCTACGCCTATACTATATTTAATATAGCTTTTATTTAATTATAGTAACATTATTAGGAACTTAAAATAATTATTTGGGCTATTATTATGAGTTATATTGAGTGTTATTTAACGCTTATATAATAGTAATAATAGCTAGACTATTAATTAGTCGCGGTTAACGTTAAAACTAAACCCGAGTGGTATTGATACTAGGTTTTGTCGAGGAAAATTATTTTGAGATAACGAAGCGTTGTCTGAGTTCGGAATCACCACCTAATCAAGTGAGTGCATAGTCCCTTTCATGAACATGATTTTAATACAAGTATTTATTGAAGTATTAATTATATGTTTATGTGCGAGTTAATTGATGTTGCCTGAAATACGTGTTAAAGAACATACCTGATTATATATGATAATTTAGGATAAAGAGTAAACCTAAATTAATTATGAGGAACATTGGGTAGTATTTTCTTATGAGTACAAGTGAGTTATACTTAGAGAGTAGAACTTTAGTATATGTCATTGATCCAGGAGCACGGATTAGACATAGTCATTGTCCCTAGTCTGAGAGTATGGATTGGACATAGTCAACTGTCATTAATCCGAGAGTATGGATTAAGACATAGTCAGTTGTCCTTAGTCCGGGAGTATGGATTAAGACATAGTCAGTTGTCCTCAGTCCGGGAGTATGGGCAGGACACAGAATCCGTCATTAATCCGGGATTATGGATTTGGACATAGACCAATTGTCTCTAACCCGAGAGTATAGAATGGGCACAATTATTTATCCGAGAGAATGGATTAGATCCGAGAGTATGGATTAGGTAAGAGATAAAGTTTAAGGTCCGAGAGTATGGATAGTCTCGTTGTGAGGATTAACGGGGTGGGGGTAAGAGTTGATTATATATATATGGGCAAATCGTATATTTTGTGTTCTAAATTATATATGATATAACATTGTGGGATTGAAATCCCTATGTACTCACCAGGTTTCCCAACCTGAACCACTCCAGCTTATTTGTACCACAGGTGTCGATAGGAAGCTACTTTGCACTGAGAGATTTAAAAGAGATGTAGATCACTAGTGTAAATAAATGTAAGTTCTGTTTATGCTTATGTTCATGTATTGACGATGACATCCCAATGTTTTAAAATGAATAAAAATACATTTCTTCGGAAATGCTTGATAACGCATTTATCATGTTTTTTTTTCTGGGAACAAATTCCGCAACATTTTTAAAAGAAGTTCTCTGATTTTTATAAAGCATAAACAAAATCGGTCTTTTCTGGCCGTGAAAATGGGGATGTCACAGCCCATTAGGGCAAGGACTAGGGAACCTTGCCTTAGGGCATGAATTAGAAGTTGAGCGATAAGGGAGTCGTACTTGGGCCCAATAACTAACTTGGGGACTTGCTATGTTTTAGGGAGAGGAGTCCTAACCCATCCGAGGAGTACGATTTCGGCACATACAGTTGAGGTGAGTTACCTTCCTGTATGAGTGGGTCGAAGGCACCAATGTCTGCCCACTAGTAGTTGTTTGTAGTAGAGATGATTGTCTTTATGATAATTGTCTGGTATGACACTATCTGTTATGTTTTATGTGCTTATTTGCTATGATGTTTTGTGGTAGTGGTAGGGTGAAAAAGATACAGTATCCGGTTGTAATAGACCGAAGGGGACGCCAGCACCCATGTATGCTTTGTAGTATCCGGTTGAAATAGACCGAAGGGGAGGCCAGCACCCAGATATGCTCGGCAATATCCGGTTGAAATAGACCGAAGGGGAGGCCAGCACCCAAATATGCTTGGCAGTATCCGGTTGAAATAGATCGAAGGGGAGGTCGGCACCGAGATATGTTTAGCAATGTATTGTTGTATGGTATGTGGTATGATGGGGGAACTCACTAAGCTTTGTGCTTACGGTTTTTCAGTTTTGGTTTCAGGTACCTCTTCTTCGAAGGGAAAGAAGTCGGCATGATTGCAGCGTATCACACCATGGTTTCCGCACATGAGATCTTCGGGAGTTATACTATGATGTTATTTTACTATGACATGTTTTGATTAGTGACATATTGTTTTTGACATTGGATGAGATTATGAATGTTTTTGAACTATTGGTTTTTGTAATTCCTTAATTAAAAATGAAAATTTTGGTCTTAAATTTTGGGATGTTATAAGTTGGTATCAGAGCCTTGGTTTGAGGGATTCGGACACACCTTCGGGGGTGTCTGGACTCAAATCGAGGGTTTGAGAGATTTTTACAAGAAAAATATTTTTTCAAAAAATTAAATAAGGGTTTTAAATAAAGAACAAGGTGTGTGATGCGTGCAATCGACCGAGCTCAAGTAAGTTTTCCCCAAGATACCATATATGTTATGTTATGATATGAAGTATGAAAATGTGAACTGCATGCTAGATTAGGGCTAAGGATCTAGGAAGGATGCCTTAAATGCATACTGTATGTTCTTATTGATCTGCATGATAGATTGGAGCTAAGGATCTAGGAAGGATGCCTTAAATGCCTATTGTATGTGCTTATTGATCTGCTTGCTAGATTATGGCTAAGGATCTAGGAAGGATGCCTTGTATGCCTACTGAATGTGCATATTGAACTGCATGCTAGTACAAATTAGTCAGTGATATGATGATTTGTTTAGAATATGCTTGGTTTTGGCTACTCAATGCTCGAATGCTGCTTACTTTGTGCTTTTAGGAGTCCTAGTTGTCTTTAATTAACTAGTAAACGAATACGTTAAGTTACATATTATGAGGACTAAATAATTTCAGAAGGTTAGGTCTAGTCCTATTTCGAAGCTCTTGTCTGAGTCCAACCGTTGTAGGGTAGGACCTCTCATTCGAAGACTTATCTGGTCTTAGTAATATATAATGGTATTCACGAGCTGATTAGGGAGATAACAGGGACTTCTTATGCAGGTGATGGCAGAGAGTGGGCTGGAGATTACCCTAGGGAAAGCCTAGGAAGAGATTAGTGACAAAAGTTATCAAATTGAGAGTTATATACATGGATAGGAAGCGACTTTGGCTAACCAATGCAAACCAAGGGGAAAGTACGGATGTATGTGGAAGGTAGTATGGGCCCGTACTACTGAAAGCAAAGGATCCGTACTCGACTCTTGGGGAGCTACGGGGAAGTGCGAGTGGCAGAGTATGAGACCTCTCGATGTTATGTATCACCCTGAAGATTGTGTGCTTGTTTCAGAATGGTGGTGACACGCCACAGAGCAGGAGGCTCAGGATCTGGGTCTGGTTTGGGTATAAGTTTCGAGCCGATTGATGATGGATTGCGCGAGTTCATTTCATCCGAGATTACGAGAGGCATCCTTGAGGCGACCCCGGTGATTTTCGGGTTGATCAAGGAAGGTATCATTGAGCTAATGGAGGACCACCTTAGGGCATTCAAGAGTGACATGGCACCTGACCAGTCTGGGACTCGTACGCTCTCCTTCAAGGATTTCAGGGGATGCGGGGAACCAGACTTCTACGGGGTGAAGGACCCTATTGTAGCCAGGAGATGGATTGCGGACATGGAGTCTGCACAGATGAAGAGCTTCTTCCCTAAGGGGTCGAAGGTCAGGTTTGCTGCTGGGTGTTTGAGGGAGCGAGCTAGAGACTGGTGGGAGGCAGTCGGTGATACTTTTGGAGCCCCAACCATCGAGGCCATGACCTGGTCGGATTTTGTAGCCAGGTTCCGGGTCGAGTTTGCGCCTGCTATGGAGGTTCAGAAGCTGGCCTGGGAGTTTTTGGATATGAGGTAGACTATAGAGACAATGGCGGAGATTACCGCCAAGTTCAGGGAGAAGGCCTTGTTGGTGCCTCAGTATGCAGGTGATGAGGAGATGAAGAAAACCCGGTACCATGATATGATGAGAGCTGACATTCGGAAATATGTCAGTTATTCGGCGTGCCCGGCCTTAGATGATATGATAGCCAGGGCACGAGAGAGGGAGATTGATATAGAGCGCCTTCGGAAGAGGAAGGCGGAGGCTGGGCAGAAAACTGGGGTTTCGGTTAAGAAACCCAAGGGATTCGACTCGAGGTCGAAGGGCCAGCAGGGCCGGAGCCGCTGTAGGAAATGCGGCAAGTCGCATGAGGGAGGTTGCAGGGCAGGGGGATCGGGCTGCTACAGGTGCGACAAGACTGGGCACTTCAGCAAGGATTGTACTGCCCCTATCCCCACTATTCAAACATCATATATGCTTTGTTTTCACTACAATTAGCGAGACCATAAAAAGGCCAACTGCCGGAGATTGGTGTCAGGAGCGCCAGTGGCGGCACCAGGTCCAACAACCCTGCGGATCACCGATGGCCGACAGGGCAAGCCAGATGCTCCTGTGGTGAGGAGCCGAGCCCTCCAGCTGACTGTCGAGGAGGGGCGTGTCGCACCAGATGTGGTGACAAGTATGTTTCTTTTCCCTATCTTTTATTATATTTCAATTTTGAAATTTATGTTCCATGTATTCTGTTTTAGGATCATTCCATGTGAACGGTATCCCAGTGTTGGTGTTATTTGACTCGGGAGCTACCCGATCTTTCGTTTCTCTTGCACTCAGAAAGATACGAGCATGTTGGATTGTCCTTTAGAGGTCATGATTGCGGATAACCGATCCGTCCGGGCATCGGAGGTTTATAGAGATTGTGTCCTGAGGTTGTATGGCGAGCGTTATCTTGTGGATTTGGTTCCCATTTCTTTGCGTGGGAATAAGATCATCATAGGCATGGATTGGTTGAGCCCTAATGGGGCGGTGATCGACTGTGAGCAAGAGTTGGTTCGAGTCAGGACCCCAAGTGGGGGAGAGCTGGTGATTCAGGCTGAGAGACCGCAACGCGGATCGGTCATGTGTTCAGCAGCGAGAGCCAGATGCTACCGACAACAGGGGTGCGCAGGTTTTGTCGCCTACGTTATGGATACCCGGGAGAAGGGTAAGGTGACAGTGAGCGATGTGCCAGTTGTGCGGGAGTACCTGGATGTGTTCCCGGATGATTTTCCTGGGATGCCTCCGAAGAGACAGGTGGAGTTCAAGATTGACCTAGTTCCAGGTGCGACTCTGATAGCCAAGGCACCGTATCAGTTGGCTCCTCCCAAGATGCAGAAGTTGTCTACACAGCTGTAGAAGCTATTATATAAGGGATTTATCAGGCCGAGCAGCTCACCTTGGGGAGTCCCGATTCTGTTTGTGACGAAGAAGGACGAGTCTCACCAGATGTGTATAGACTACCGGGAGTTGAATAAGGTAATGGTGAAGAACCGTTACCCACTTCCGAGGATTGACGATCTCTTCGACCAACTTCAGGGGGCATCATGGTTTTCCAAGATCGATTTGCGTTCAGGCTATCACTAGATGAGAGTCAGAGAGGAGGATGTACATAAGACTGCTTTCCGGACTCGTTATGGACACTATGAGTTCGTGGTGATGCCCTTTGGGCTCACCAATGATCTTGCCCTGGATCTCATGAACCGCATATGCAGACCGATGTTGGATCGATCTGTGATAGTCTTTATTGATGATATCATGGTTTACTCCAAGACGCAGGAGCAGCATGAGTAACACTTGATGGAGGTGCTAGAGACACTGAGGAGGGAGAGACTTTTCGCAAAGTTCTCCAAGTGCGAGTTTTGGTTGCATGAGGTGCAGTTTCTGCGGCACCTCGTCAACTAGAACAGTATACTGGTTGATCCGGCCAAGGTGGAGGCCGTGATGAGATGGGAGGTTCCGAGGTCTCCATCCGAGATTTGGAGCTTCCTCAGTTTAGCAGGCTATTATCGGAGGTCCAGTCAGGACTTCTCCAAGATAGCGGTACCCCTGACCCGACTGGCCAAGAAGTCGGTGACTTTCCGTTGGGGGCCTGAGCAGCAGGCGGCCTTCGAGAATTAGAGGTAGAGGTTGTGCGAGGCGCCGATCTTAGCCCTGCCGGAGGACGTTGAGGTGTGACAACCCGAAAAATTTAGATCAAGCAAGGTCTAAAATGTAACCCTATTACAAAGAAAAAACTTGAAAACCATTAGAGCATAAGTGCATGTATATGGAAGTATACACTTTGGAAGTCACATATAAGGTAACCTCTTGAAAGTAAACAAGAGTATCAAGGCACAACTAGACAAATGAATTTGAATAAGCATCATGGATTTAAAAGATTGTCTACTAGTATTTAGTCTAGTCTCCCACCCACCTTAGAACATGGAAGGCCATAAGAACAATGACTTAAGCTAACATATATGGATATAAATATGTGTAATAAGCTTTGTGGAACCATGATTGAATGCACTATTGTCAAGTAAACAATATAGCACACCATAAGCATTTCCTTTATGAATTTGGGCCTAGAACTCTACCATGGCCGAAAGCTACCCTAATGGATTAAGGTTTGGCCGTGAACACCCCTAAATGGGCCAAAGATGGACGAAAACACCTAAAGGAACTTTAGCTTGGGCATAAACTACCTTACATAATCAATGTTTAAGTGAAAACCCCTTTAGTAGACCACCCTTGGCCGAAAACACCTTCTAGTGATCATGTTTGGCCGTAAACCCCTTGGTGGACCACCCTTTGGTCAAAAACTCCATTCTAGGGGGCATTTCAGGCGTAAACACCACCATTTTATGGTGTTTACAGTCATAGATGAGGATAAGAAAAGAATAAGTTGACTTTGGGATGTGATTTCGCCCATTTCAAATACATTCCCAGTTAACCACGAATTATCCTCCAAATATCCATGCATTATCCACCAGATACCAATGCCTTAACCTCCATATTACCAATCACACATCTCGTCACTTCCATTCCTTTATAATGAACGAAAACACACCCTCACATATCACCAATCCCATTTCACTTACTGTAAAATCTCTTTTGCCCTCAAGAAGTCAAGTTCCAAGCTTTGAAGGGGCTTATGTCTTCATACATTTTCTTAAGTTTTGGTAAGTAAATTAGAGACTTATTGACATCCATTTCATTCTTATGATTAGTTCATTTCATTTACACACTTTAAATGTGTCAAACCCTTAGGATAACATTATTCTCAAAGAAGTTTTTCAACTCCAAACAAGTGCTTAGGCTTGAAAACTTCTGAACATCTCTTCAAATCATCCACCAAACCAAACCAAGGTGAGTTCATACCCCTATATTTTAAATATTTTTCTATGTTTTAAAGGGGGGGGGGGGGGGGGAGGGTTACAAGCCAAAATTTGTTTATCGCACAAATAACTTCATGTTTTTCACCGTCATGTTGAAGATAAAATGTTATTTATATAAGATATGGTTTATACCAGTTTTTGGTACAAATATTTGTGATTTGCATATTGTTGAAACAAACATAATCTATGTTATAAAACCATAAGGAAAGTTATGATTTGTAAAAATACATGGATTTTGGGAACTTATACTAAAAGATAACTTTACTAGCAGAAATGCTACATTATAGTCATTTGCTAAACCAATGGGTTTTTAACACCAAAATATTGTGTTTTGAGTTCATAGTTTCATGCTAGAATACACCTTTATATTGATATAAAAGATTATATAAATAGTTTCAAACCAACAAGATAAACTATAGTTGATATAGTTTGGAGGTCACAAACCACACCTTTCGCTGATACATATAATTATTTAAAGGAATAATTATCTTGTTTTACAAGCAAAAGGAGTCATAGTTCACGTAAATCTGTTAATGCTCTTGTGAGGCTCCTTCGTCGTACCTACCTAGTGTACACTGGAAGTCCTGTAGTTATAACCAGAGTCTCCTGGAGGGAGAGCGGGGTAATTGTGTATAGATCCATACGGGGTTGACACCCCCACACTTGAGCTGTTCGCTACAGCTAGACGAGCCAGTCTAGGGTGACACATATCTTATTAACCGACGCCTGAAGAACGTGAAGACAGGCGCCTTAGTCGCATTAGCATGGTTGTAACGACTCACGTAGGGATTAACGAAAATGATTTTGGTTTATGGGAAGCTTATACTTCATTGGTTTTATTGAAAGAAATGAAACTATAAACTATTTTTCTGTATGATACTCACTTCCATCGTGGTCTTAGGGTTTAAGACCACTTATTCATATTTAAGGAAAATACTGCACTTTCTAGTACTATATATTATTAATTTACAAGGAATAGATACCAAGGAATTACTTTAAACTTCAGTTCATATTTATGAAAATATTGGATTTTCTAGGAACACACTCTTTATGAGTATAACAAAAGAAAACAAAGGACACGCATGCATATATTCACGGTTTTAGAACGAGACTTACAAACACTTTTTATTAGAAAATATCATATTTTCTGAAAGTACTATGAGAATTATACTAAAAAAAAGGTAAAACTATTTTATACAAAACTGCTTATGAATTGTCACACCCCCGAACCAGGACGACGAAAACGTCCAGGGGCGGATGAATTAATGTACAATATCATAACAATTGAATAGTAATGAAACATAGAAACACAAACATTCATACACTTAGATTTAGAGTATTATATTGTTTACATCACAATATTTCGAAAGTCGAATACAAATAACTGAAAAGTAAATAACGTGAATAACGACGTCGACCCTCAAGAAGGGTGGAGCACTGCCTGATAGATCCCTGAGAATACAAGTCGTTTTGAAAAGCGTCAACTAAAAAGTTAATGAGTTCATAAGCATGTTTGTAGGTAAAACGTTGTAATATCTTTATTCGTAATACGTTGAAAAATCTTTCTTCATAATATGTTGTAAAAACCATTGTTCATAATATGTTGTAAAGCCTTTGTTCATAATTCACTGTAAAACCTTTGTTTATAATACGTTGTAAAACTCCAGAAAATCCAATATTTTCTATAAAAAGTAGTTTGTGAGTCTCGTTGTAAAAATCCGTGTATGGTTGTATGTATGTTCTTTGTTTTTCCTTTGTTTGTATCAGAAAGAAGGTGTTCCCAGGAAATCCTATATTTTCTGTATAAAAAAAATAGTTGTAGTCTTAAAACCCTAAGACCGGAGTCGTGAAATTAGTTTACATAATATACGAAACATAGTTTTGTATCTAATAAAACTGACGGGGTGTAAATCCCTTACTTGTAAAGTACAAATGTATAGATCCAGAAAAATCCAGTATTTTCTTAAAGGAAAACTGTGGTCTAATACCCCAAGGCCGAAATCGAAGAAAGTATGATACGGAAAAATAGTTTATAGCCTCATTTCTATAATAAAGATAATGAAGTACAAGCTTTCCGTAAACCATGTCTTAAAATCCCAAGACCAAGATGGAAGTGTATATCGTACCGAAAATAGTTTATAGTTTCATTTATTTAAATAAAACTAATGAAGTATAAGCTCCCCGTAAACCAAAAAATCGTTTTGTTTATCCATATGTGCGTCGTTATAACCATACTAATATGACTGATATGCCTGGCTTGCCGTCTTTCAGGCGTCAGTTTCGTTTAAGATATTTGTCACCCTAGATTGGCCTAGTCTAACTGTAGCGAACAACTCAGGTGTGGGGTGTCAACCCCGTATAGATCTATACATAAACTCCCGCTCTCCGTCCAGAGACTCTGATTATAACTAACAGGACTTACCACATACGCAATGTAGGTACGACTAAATATGTCTCACAAGAGCCTTAACAGATTTACGTGAACTATGACTCCTTTTCTTGTAAAAACATGATAGTTAGACCTTTTAGATGATTAATCGTGTCTATGAAAAACATGGTTCGTGACTTCCAAACTATACCGATTATAGTTTATCTTGTTGGTTTGAAATAATAATATAAATATAAAGGTGTGCTCCAACATGAAAAATATGAAATCAAAACATATTACTTGGGTATTAAACCCACTAGATTTGTAAATGACAATATTGTACCAAAGTTTACTAGTAACACTATCTTTCAGTAACGGTTCCCAAAAGCCATGTAGTTTACAGATCTTAGCTTTTCTTGTGATTTTACAACCTTGATCATGTTAGTTTTGCTGATAAATATATACATATCACCATATTTATCTCAAAACTAGAAAATATCATAACTTGCACAAATAATAGTTTATCCTTAACATAAAGGTGAAAACTTATAGTTATTTATGGAATAAACAAAGTTTGACTTGTATTCCCCCCACTAAATCATAGAAAAATTGAAAATATGGGGGCATGAAGCTCACGTTGGGTGTTTTTGTGAGAGTGTTTGAAGTGTGGAGTAGAGTTTGTTGAGCTAAACACAAAGATTTTTCTTGAAGAACACTTGAAGTCTCTAACACCTTATGAAGGGTCACACACGGAATTTTTGTGTGTAAATGGAATGAAATGATCATAAATAAGTGTAAGAATCCTAGGAGTTTGTAGAAGCACTTACCAAGAAGCAAAATCACTTAGATGATGAAGTTATTTGAAGAACTACACTCTTGATCTTGAGAGAGTTTGTAAACTGCTTAATGTTGGGGTATTTAGAGAGAATAGAGTAAAGAAATGGGATACAATGAAATGAAACAAGGTTCCAGTCATGGGTTATAAAATGTAGAAGTGACATGAATGTATATTGGGTATTTGAGAGGTTTGCATTGTAATTCGGTGGATAATAAGAGGTAAGGCCGACTTTTGTTTCCAATGCATCTTTTATGTACTGATATCTAATAAACAAATGTAATCCCACTGAAGAGTATTTGATTTTTGACCGAACACATATAAATTTAATCAGGGTATGGCCGATTTTATCCTATTTAATAGGGAGTAGGTCCTATATGATTTAAAAATGGGGAAATCGGTCCTAAAGTCCCTTATTTAGAGAAAATCAGTTTCTTGCTTGGACTTATTATGGATAATTCGTTTCTAATATGTAAATATATACACTAGGAATTCGGTCCTTATAGCCTCCTATATAGAGAAATCGGTTTTGAAAGTTTAGAATTTAAGAAATCAGTCCTATATGTGCCTTATATGGAGAATTCGGTTTTGGAAGGCCCAAAACAAATGAGAATTCGGTTTTGTGAATGCCCAAACACCCTTTAACATGTGTGTTTGGTCATGGCTTCTCCATGGCCGAATTCCTCAATGCAAACTCAAAAGAGTTTATGTTTTGGTCACTTTTGGTCCCTCTTGGCATTTAAACTTGTGTTGTTACAATATCTCATATGTTTTGCTTATGGTGCATCCAAAATATGTTCCACTTTGACTTAACATAGTCTATTTCAATTATGTTACATAAAAGAGTGTTGGTACATGCATACAATTGTTAACCAAAATTGCTAGTTATGACATCATCCCTCCGTTAGAGGGAATTTTGTCCCGAAATTCATTCGAGAGTAGTCACTAAGAACTGGAGAAGAGGTGAGGGTACTTTTTTCATCATCTGGTCTTCACGTTCCCACGTGAACTCAGGTCCGCGTTTGGCGTTCCATCGAACCTTCACAATAGGAATACGGCTTTGTTTAGTTCGCTTCACTTCCCTGTCCATTATCTCAACTGGTTCTTCCATAAAATGGAGGTTCTCGTTGATCTCGATCTCATCAAGGGGAATAATGAGAGTTTTGTCCAATAGGCACTTTTTCAGATTTGATACATGGAAGACAGGGTGTACATTACAGAGTTCGGGTGGTAATTGTAGCTTTGTAGGCCACCGGACCGATCCTGGCGAGGATCTCGAATGGTCCGATGTATCCTGGATTTACCTTTCCCCGCTTACCAAATCGGATCATCCCTTTCCAGAAGTTCACTTGATTCTTAGAGTTGGCTGAGGGGGGTGTCGATTCAGATTAGGGAATATCGATTCACGATGATGGGTTTGCTTGACTCTTAGCGTTTAATTGTTCTATGGACAATCCGCTTCTCCTCCTTAAGAGTTAGACGGGTGTTTTCCTGAGGTTAGAGGCTTGGTCTGATAATTTCCTTACTTATTAGGTCATTCTATTGATCGAACAATATTTGTTCCTGTGTTGGTGCTAAGTGGTATCGGGGGTTTGGTTACTGGAATGGTTCAAAGAGTCGAGTCGATTGCAACTCAACTTAGCACATGGGTGATGTTTCCAAAAAAAAATTCGGGAATAGCAGGTGGAGGTTATAAACCTCTGGGATTCCCTTGATGTCCTTTGTTTCTTGTTTCCCATCTTCATTGGGGCTAGGAAGGAGCATGATATCTCTTACATAGGTACTCATGTGTCTAGATGCTGGGAATTTGTCGTTATAGGTTGAAAGACTTTTGATAGTCGGTTGGTTGAGGCTTAGGGTCTGCTCGTAGCCCATGAAATCGGTGTGGTGAGGATCAAGCCAAACCATGTCGGATGTCGAAATTGGAACCTCTTACTGTAACAGATTTTAAGTCGACTTGGAAAGGGTGTTCATTTAGACTGATAGTGTGTTTTATGTATACAACTTACCTGTGTTATTACTACTGTAATTACTTTGTACCTGGTTTATTGGGTGTTCTAGTAGTACGATTACTTAGATATAGAATGATGAACTTTCGTGGTCTGATTTCTACTAGGTCTCTTCATGCTATTTTAGTGTATTATAGTCGTACATACTTAAGTTCGAAAAGGCAGTCGAATGAGTGGCCCTGCCCAAGTCTACAAACAGACAAGGAACATGAATTAAGGTGGAATTTCGCATTCTAACTCTATAGAGTCCCAATTGTATATGAACCTGCGTTTGAACTAAGCCATCATAGCTCCCTGTCGAGGATCTGTAGTTTTTTTCTACGAGTGATGTGGTTTTGTTCGGACGAGGGAATATTTTACGACCATGTTATTAAATTGGCAAAATTTTTGTTAAGATTTCATGTTTAATTTTTCGTTATTTGGAAACATACCAAAAATCTCGGCAGGGTTCCTAGCTGCTTCTTCATGTCCAGTTGTTAAACTCCTCCTGCTCCTTCCTCATTCTTCTCTATTGGACAATTCCTCTTGAAATGTTCCATTTCACCGCATGCATGGCATACTGGGCTTACTTCTGGGTTGGGGGTTGGAATGACGCATGGGGCTGGGGCCCTACAGTGGCAGGCGGTGTGCCCCTTCTTGTTTCACCTATTGCAATGCAACTTCCGCCAGGCTCCATTACGATGGAAGCCGCACTTGTTGCATTTTGGGAGGTTTCTAGCATATGGTTTTCTTGGTGTCGAGGTAGTAGAGTCAGTGGGGGTAGAGGCTGGTACAGCTTGTTGCCTTCTGGTAGGCCCTTGAGTTGAACTGCTTCCTTTCTTGTTCCCTGGCTTTCGCTTCATGATCTTAGATTTGGGGTTCGGGGTGGCTTGGCAAGTTGTCAGTCGTTGGTCTCCTTGGTTGTTACTATGCTTGGAATTGTTGATAATGTCTCCATTTCTGTTTGTGTTATTGGCATTGAGTTGCGCCATGACAGCTGCCACAACAGCTGTTACAGCGGCTTGGAAGGTTGTGGTGTCGATCTGTAGAATTGGTGTTTTGCCGGTGCTCTGGTTATTTTCATGGGAAGACATGATTCTATTTCATGATGAGAAACAGGTTTGTGAGTAACTGGAGTCACTTCTAGTTGAATCTCATTTATGATTATAGATATGCACTTATGCATGCACGCATATAAATCACATGTTTTGGTTGTATGATTCTCATTGTTTCGACCTATATCCCTATGATGTATTAATGGTAGTATGTAGTAGTAGATAGTGGACGATCGTTAAGTTTAACAAAAAAGGATATAGATATTAGTTCAATTAGTTGATTCGGATTACACGGGTTCTTGGAGGGCGTACCTCTCTTGATTCAATACTACTGGTTATAACAAAGTACATAATAAACCTAAGACATAATGCGAGTAGCGTAATGACGCTCATATGTCTAAATAACGCACAAGGAGTTCGACCATTTCACTGATTTCACGAGTGGTCTCATCTACCCTCTGATCTACTTGAACTGCCATAGCTTCGGCTGCAAGGAGCTGCTGCTTTAGGGTGGCCACTTCCTCCTCTAAAGAGCGTAGGCGGTCGGTAGGGTCCTATTATGTTGTGTGTTGGTTCGGTGTTGTTTCAGAAGAGTGAGGGTCGCTAAGGATCCCTCTGGTGCCTTCATCCTTTTCTGACTCTTCATCGGAATTCTCCCCCTCGTAGATCGTTACCTGGTGTTCTTCGGGACCTGCTTCTGGGTTTTCCTCTCGAACCTCTCCCGGCTCCTCTTTGACCCATCCGTTGGCCACCAAGGCCTGGTAGTAGAGGTCCCCAGGCTGGAACTCAGCCATGTTGTCTGTGCGAGAATGGAGGTGTGAGAAACGGGTAGAAAGTGTACGTGCGAAGGTTATATAATATCCTAAAATACTCCTATAGTATTTTAAATTTGATGTTCAATTCTAATGTTCTCTTGTGTGTATAGTTGGTAAGTTTTAGGCTTGTTGCAACATCATTATCACTCCCAAGCACATGATGGTCATATCTAAAATAAATATAGTTGATCAGACTATATATATCCCATATATGATTACATAACTGTCTAGGTTTGACTGCAGTGTCCAACCTCAAAATACTTTGGTTTTCTTTTCATTATGATACTATTCTAGGAAGTATGTATACTTTTATAAAATACATATACCTTTAAAGTATACCTTTAGTCAGAGTGTTTTAGTCCCATTGTATTTATAGTTGTATATCTAGTATGGTTTGATATACTAGTTCACTATAGACAATGCTTTGATACCAATCTGTTACACCCCCGAACCAGGACGTGGGAACCGTCCGGGGGCGGATGACTTCATGTACAGTATTATAACAATTGAATAGTAATGAAACATAGCAACACAAACATTCATACATTTAGATTTAGAGTATTACATTGTTTACATCACAATTTTTTGAAAGTCGAATACAAATAACTGAAAAGTAAATAACGTGAATAACGACGCCGACCCTCAAGAAGGGTGGAGCACTGCCTGCTAGATCCTTGAGAATACAAGTCGTTTTGAAAAGCGTCAACTAAAAAGTTGGTGAGTTCATAAGCATGTTTGTAGGTAAAACGTTGTAATATCTGTATTCGTAATACGTTTAAAAATCTTTGGTCATAATATGTTGTAAAATCCGTTATTCATAATATGTTGTAAAGCCTTTTTTCATAATTTTTTGCAAAGCCTTTGTTCATAATACGTTGTAAAACTCCAGAAAATCCAATATTTTCTATAAAAGTAGTTTGTGAGTCTCGTTGTAAAAATCCGTTTATGGTTGTTTGTATGTTCTTTGTTTTTCCTTTGTTTGTATCAGAAAGAAGGTGTTCCCAGAAAATCCTATATTTTATGTATAAAAAAAAGTTGTAGTCTTAAAACCCTAAGACCAGAGTCATGAAATTGGTTTACATAATATATGAAACATAGTATTGTATCTTATAAAACTGATGGGGTGTAAATCCCTTACTTGTAAAGTACAAATGTATAGATTCAGAAAAATCCAATATTTTCTTAAAGGTAAACTGTGGTCTAATACCCCAAGACCGAAATGGAAGAAAGTGTGATATGGAAAAATAGTTTATAGCCTCATTTCTTTTATTAAAGCTAATGAAGTACAAGCTTTCCGTAAACCAGGTCTTAAAATCCCAAGACCAAGATGGAAGTGTATATCATACCGAAAATAGTTTATAGTTTCATTTATTTAAATAAAACGAATGAAGTATAAGCTCCCCGTAAACCAAAAATCGTTTTGTTTATCCATATGTGAGTCGTTATAACCATACTAATATGACTGATATGCCTGGCTTGCCGTCTTTCAGGCGTCAGTTTCGTTCCAGATATTTGTCACCCTAGACTGGCCTAGTCTAACTATAGCGAACAGCTCAGGTGTGGGGTGTCAACCCCGTATAGATCTATACACAAACTCCCGCTCTCTGTCTAGAGACTCTGATTATAACTAACAGGACTTACCACGTACGCAAGGTAGTAACGACTAAATATGTCTCACAAGAGCCATAACAGAATTACGTGAACTATGACTCCTTTTCTTGTAAAAACATGATAGTTATACCTTTTAGATGATTAATCGTGTCTATGAAAAACATGGTTCGTGACTTCCAAACTATACCGATTATAGTTTATCTTGTTGGTTTGAAATAATAATATAAATATAAAGGTGTGCTCCAGCATGAAAAATATGAAATCAAAACATATTACTTGGCTATTAAACCCACTAGATTTGTAAATGACTATATTGTACCAAGGTTTACTAGTAACACTATCTTTCAATAAAGGTTCCCAAAAGCCATGTAGTTTACAGATCTTAGCTTTTCTTGTGATTTTATAACCTTGATCATGTTAGTTTTGCTGATAAATATATACATATCACCATATTTATCTCAAAACTAGAAAATATCATAACTTGCACAAATAATAGTTTATCCTTAACATAAAGGTGAAAAGTTATAGTTATTTGTGGAATAAACAAAGTTTGACTTGTATTCCCCCCACTAAAACATAGAAAACTTGAAAATATGGGGGCATGAAGCTCACCTTAGGTGTTTTTGTGAGAGTGTTTGAAGTGTGGAGTAGAGTTTGTTGAGCTAAACAAAAAGATTTTTCTTGAAGAACACTTGAAGTCTCTAACACCTTATAAAGCGTCACACGCGAAATTTTTGTGTGTAAATGGAATGAAATGATCATAAATAAATGTAAGAACACTAGGAGTTTGTAGAAGCACTTACCAAGAAGCAAAATCACTTAGATGATGACGTTATTTGAAGAACTACACTCTTGATCTTGAGAGAGTTTGTAAACTGCTTAATGTTGGGGTATTTAGAGAGAATAGAGTAAAGAAATGGGATACAATGAAATGAAACAAGGTTCCAGTCATGGGTTATAAAATGTAGAAGTGACATGAATGTATATTGAGTATTTGAGAGGTTTGCATTGTAATTCGGTGGATAATAAGAGGTAAGGCCGACTTTTGTTTCCAATGCACCTTTTATGTACTGATATCTAATAAACAAATGTAATCCCACTGAAGAGTATTTGATTTTTGACCGAACACATATAAATTTAATCAGGGTATGGCCGATTTTATCCTATTTAATAGGGAGTAGGTCCTATATGATTTAAAAATGGGGAAATCGGTCCTAAAGTCCCTTATTTAGAGAAAATCAGTTTCTTGCTTGGACTTATTATGGATAATTCGTTTCTAATATGTAAATATATACACTAGGAATTCGGTCCTTATAGCCTCCTATATAGAGAAATCGGTTTTGGAAGTTTAGAATTTAAGAAATCAGTCCTATATGTGCCTTATATGGAGAATTCGGTTTTGGAAGGCCCAAAACAAATGAGAATTCGGTTTTGTGAATGCCCAAACACCCTTTAACATGTGTGTTTGGTCATGGCTTCTCCATGGCCGAATTCCTCAATGCAAACTCAAAAGAGTTTATGTTTTGGTCACTTTTGGTCCCTCTTGGCATTTAAACTTGTGTTGTTACAATATCTCATATGTTTTGCTTATGGTGCATCCAAAATATGTTCCTCTTTGACTTAACATAGTCTCTTTCAATTATGTTACATAAAAGAGTGTTGGTGCATGCATACAATTGTAAACCAAAATTGCTAGTTGTGACATAAACTCACCAACTCTTTAGTTGACGCTTTTCACAACGACTTGTATTCTCAGGGATCTCGCAGGTAGGTACGCAACCCTACTTGAGGACCGGCGCCGTCATTTCATGTTTTTCTTTCTTTTCAGCCATTTGTATTCGACTTTTGAACAATTGTGTTTGTAAACAATGTAATACTTGAAATCTAAATGTATGAATGTTTGTGTTGCTATGTTTCATTACTATTCAATTGTGATGATACTGTACATGAAGTCACTCCATACGCCCCCATACGTTTGGGGGTGTGACAGATTGGTATCAGAGCATTGTTTATAGTGAACTAGTATATCAAACCATACAAGATATACAACTATAAATATAATGGGACTAAAACACTCTGACTAAACGTATACTTTAAAATATAAGTATTTTATAAAAGTATACATACTAGAACAGTGTCATAATAAGAATAAAACAAAAGTATTTAAATGTTGGATACTACAGTCAAACCTAGACAGTTATGTAATCATATATGGGATAAATATAGCCTGATCAACTATATTTATTTGAGATATGACCAACTATTGTTTGGGAGTGATACTGGTGTTGCAACAAGTCTAAAACTTACCAACCCTATATACAAACGAATACTAGAACCAAACAAAAAGTTTAAAATGCTATAGGATTATTTTAGGATGCCGTATAACCCCCCACACTTAAATCTTCTACCTCTATTCTCGCACAGATGATATGTTTCATCACAAAAACCCCCAATATCCTGCCCTGGTATCCGATGAATGGATCGAGGAGGACCTTACCGACCGTTTACGCTCCTTAGAAGAGGAAGTGACCACCATAAGACAACAACTCATTACATCTGAGGCTAGAGTAGCCTTAGCAGAGCAGAGAGCGGAAGAGGCAACTCGTGAAATGGCTGAGCACCTTGTGCGCCATTTCGGTATATAATAGGCTAGGATAGCCAAGTGAGCTAGTTGCCACCCTACTCGTACTATGTCGTAGGTTTATTTTGTCTTTCGTTACAACTAGTAGTATTAAATCAAGGGACGTACGCCCTCCAAAAACTCATGTAATCCGAATCAACTAAGTGTACTGATATATATGTACTCTTTTGATAGACTTAACATTCGTGCAATACCTACTACTACCTATCACCATAAATACATCACAGGGATGTAGGTCGAAGCAATGAGAATCGTACAACAAAACATGAAATGTATATGAAAATAGATAGAGTGCAACTAGAAATGACCATAGTTACTTACGAGCTTGCTTCTCATCATGCAACAGAATCATGTCTTCCCACGGAAATAACCAGCACACCTGTGAGACACCAATTCCGCAGATAGATTCCGCTACATTTCAGGCCGCCGTAACAGCTGTCATGGCGCAACTCAACGCTAACAACACCAACAAAAATGGAAACAATGTCGACAATTCCAACCGTAGAAACAACCAAGGAAACCAACGAGTGACTACTTACAAGGACAGCCCGAACCCTAAAGCTAAGAACATGAAACGAAAGTTCAGGAACGAGAAAGGGAGCAGTTCGACTCAAAGGTCTACCAAAAGACAACAAGCTGTAGCAGTCCCTACCCCCACTGACCCTACTACCTCAACACCAAGAAAACCATATGCTGGAAACCTCCCAAAATGCAACAAGTGCAGCTTCCATCATAATGGAGTCTGCCGGGAGTTGCATTGTAATAGGTGCAACAAGAAGGGGCACACCGCCCGCTACTATAGGACCCCGACCCAACACACCACTCCAACCCCCAATGCTGAAGTAAGCCCAATTGGCCACAAATGCGGTGAGATGGGAAATTTCAAGAGGGATTGTCCAAAGAGAGGAATGACAGAGGAGCAGGAGGAGTTTAACAACTGGACATGAAGAAGCAACAAGGAACCCTACCAGGATTTTTGGTATGTCCCCAAAAAACAATATTTAAGCATCAAATTTCACTAAAATCTTTGTCAAATAAATTAAAATCATAAATTGTTTCCTCAACCAAATAAAAACACGTCATTCATATAAAAACTAAGGACCTTATAGATGAGCTATGATGGCTTAGTGTATACTTAGGGTCATTCATAGTTAGGATTTTGCAGGCTTAGAGTGAGTGATTCAACCTTATTTCCTCTTTCTTGTTTGATTGTGGATTTAGGGCAGAGTTACTAAGTCGACTGTATTCTCGATCTTAATTATACATGACCCATATAAACCAAGCGATTATCGAGGGACCTTGTAGGAGTTGCATTATGAAATGTTTGTAGTGATAATAACAAGGATAAAACCGAAAGCATCAAGGATATGTACGTAGAATAGACTATCATTCTAAACAATCACCTCCCTTCCAAAGCGACTTAACATCTGTTACAATAAGAAGTCCAACGTCGTCACTTGACACATACTGGTTTGATCCTCACCATACTAATTTCAAGCACTACGAAGAGACCTTTCGCCTTACCCGATCAATTAACAAAACTCTTTCAACGTATACCGACAAATCCCCGAACCATCTCTAGCATCTAGGCTCGTGAGTATTTAGGTAAGAGATACCGCACTCCTTCCTAGCCCCATAATAAAGATGGGAAACATGAAACAAAAGACATCATGGGAATCCCAGAGGTTTAGAACCTCCCCCAGATATTCCCGAAGTTCTTTCGGAAACATCACCCATGTGCTAAGTTGAGTTTGGAGTCGAATCGACTCTTAGAACCATTCTGGTAACGAAACCCCCAATACCACTTAGCACCAACATAAAAACAGATATTGCCCGATCAATAGATCGCCCTAATAAGTAAGGAAATTATCAGACCAAGCCTCTAACCTCAGAGAACACCCATCTGACTCATAAGGAGGACAATCGGATTGCCCATAGGACAACTGACTACTAAGAATCAAATATTTGTGATTTGCATATTGTTAAAACAAACATAATCTATGTCATAAACAATAATGAAAGTTATGATTTGTAAAACTACATGGATTTTGGGAACTTATACGAAGAGATAACTTTACTAGCAGAAATGCTACATTATAGTCATTTGCTAAACCAATGGGTTTTTAACACCAAAATATTGTGTTTTGAGTTCATAGTTTCATGCTAGAATACACCTTTATATTGATATGAAAGATTATATAAATAGTTTCAAACCAACAAGATAAACTATAGTTGGTATAGTTTGGAAGTCACAAACCACACCTTTCGTAGATAAGTATAATTATTTAAAGGAATAATTATCTTGTTTTACAAGTAAAAGGAGTCATAGTTCACGCAAATCTGTTAATGCTCTTGTGAGGCTCCTTCGTCGTACCTACCTAGCGTACACCGGAAGTCCTGTAGTTATAACCAGAGTCTCCTAGAGGGAGAGCGGGGTAATTGTGAATAGATCTATACAGGGTTAACACCCCACACCTGAGCTGTTCGCTACAGCTAGACGGGCCAGTCTAGGGTGATAAATATCTTATTAACCAACGCTTGAAGAACGTCAAGACAGGCGCCTTAGTCGCATTACCATGGTTGTAACGACTCACGTAGGGATTAACGAAAATGATTTTTGTTTACGGGAAGCTTATACTTCATTGGTTTTATTGAAAGAAATGAAACTATAAACTATTTTTCTGTATGATACTCACTTCCATCGTGGTCTTAGGGTTTAAGACCACAGTTCATCTTTAAGGAAAATAATGCATTTTCTGGAACTATATATTATTACTTTACAAGGAAAAGATACCAAAGAATTACTTTCAACTTCAGTTCATATTTATGAAAATCTTGGATTTTCTGGGAATACACTCTTTACAAGTATAACAAAAGAAAATAAAGGACACGCATGCATCTATTCACGGTTTTAGAACGAGACTTACAAACTCGTTTTAATAGAAAATATCAGATTTTCTGAAAGTACTACGAGATTTATTCTAAACAAAGGCAGAACTATTTTATACAAAACTGCTTATGAACTCACCAACTCTTTAGTTGACGCTTTTCAAAACGACTTGTATTCTCAGGGATCTAGCAAGCAGGTACTCAACCCTACTTGACGGTCGGCGTCGTCATTTCATGTTTTTCTTACTTTTCAGCTATTTGTTTTTGAGTTTTGAACAATTGTGTTTGTAAACAATGTAATACTTGAAATCTAAATGTATGAATGTTTGTGTTGGTATGTTTCATTACTATTCAGTTGTTATGATACTGTACATGAAGTCACTCCATCCGCCCCCAGACGTTTCCGCTGTTCTGGTTTGGGGGTGTGACATGAGGACTTCGTAGTGTATTGTTACACGTCTAACTCGGGTTTGGGCACAGTGTTGATGCAGAGAGGGCACATCATCACTTATGCCTCGAGGCAGTTGCAGCCTCACGAGGCGAATTACTCGACGCACGACCTGGAGTTGGGGGCGGTTGTTTTTGCCCTCAAGATTTGGCGATACTACCTCTGTGGGGTCCATTGTACCATTTACACGGACCACAAGAGTTTGAGGCACTTGATGGACCAACCAAATCTGAACATGAGAAAGCGATGGTGGTTGGACGTGGTGAAGGATTACGATTACGAGATCCTCTACCACCCGGGGAAGGCCAATGTTGTGGCCGATGCACTTAGTCGCAAGGCATTCGCGGCCCCGATCAGAGACATCTGCCTGAGGATGACGGTAGTGACTTCGCTTTTGGAGCAGATTCGGGAGGCTCAGCAAGAGTCTATGAAGGAGGAGCACCGGAAGAGTGAGCGTAACGTGGGTCAGATTTCTTCCGTCGACTATGATAACCGTGGTTTATTGACAATCCATCGTAGAGTGTGGGTTCTGTACTCGGGCGGCGCACGCCAAGTCCTGATCGAGGAGGCACACAAATCCAGATTTTCCATCCCTCCCGGGGCGAAGAAGATGTATAAAGATCTTTGTCCTAATTACTGGTGGCCCTGCATGAATCGGGATGTAGCCTAGTACGTCGAGAGGTGCGTGACCTGCAGGAAGGTCAAGGCCGAACACCAAAGGCCTCACGACAAGACGCAACCATTGGATATCCCTGTATGGAAATGGGAGGATATTACCATGGACTTTATTACGAAGTTACCTTGGACGGCATGTAGAGTTGACGTGATATGGGTCATCCTGGATCGATTGGCCAAGAGCACCCACTTCATAGCGATTCAAGAGAGTGTTTCGGCCAAGAAGTTGGCAGGCGTCTACATCCGGGAGGTAGTAGCTCGGCATGGGGTGCCGGTTTCTATGACTTCTGACAGGGATGTGCGGTTCACTTCCAGATTCTGGAAGAAGTTTTATGACGAGTTGGGTACTCGTCTAAACTTCAACACGACTTTCCACCCGCAGACAGATGGTCAGAGCGAGCGGACCATCCAGACTTTGGAGGATATGTTGCGGGCGTGCGTTGTAGACTTCGGTTGTAGCTGGGATAACTACCTTCCCTTGGCAGAGTTTTCCTACAATATAGCTACCATGCCAGTATCGATCGACCTCCCTTCGAGATGCTTTACGGGAGGAAGTGCAGGACCCTAATTTGTTAGGGTGAGGTCAGTCCGAGTGTCATGGGGAGTATCGAGGTGGTACTAAAGATGATGGAGAAGATCCAGTAGGTCCGCAGTAGACTCCACATATCTCAGAGTCAGCAGAAGAGCTACGCCGACAGACGCCAATCAGACTTGGAGTTCCAGGTCGGGGATATGGTCATTCTGAAGGTGTCACCTTGTAAATGTGTCATCCGCTTTAGAAAGCGGGGCAAGTTGGGCCCCATGTATATAAGACCTTTTAGGGTGGTAGCCCGGGTGGGCAAGGTAGCATATCGGCTGGACCTTCCGGAAGAGCTTAGACAGATCCACCACACTTTTCATGTTTCATAGCTGCAGAAGTGCATAGTCAATGATATCGCAGTGGTTCCTTTGGAGGACATTCAGGTGGTTGACAGGCTGAACTACATCGAGAGGCCCATAGCCATTCTCGACAGGAAGACGAAGGATCTAAGAAAATTTGGTTGAGGAAAACATTGCCGATATCACATTAATTCATAAACCATAGTTACATGTCTCAAAACCCATAGTGTCAAATAGTAATAATGTTAGAGTACAATCCCAGAAATCTCAAATGCAGAATAATGTGTGTGTGATGCGCTGCTACCCTGCCGGCTCCTTCCCCTTATACGAAGAGGTAACTGAAACCAAAACTGAAAACTGTAAGCACAAAGCTTAGTGAGTTCCCCCATCATACCACATACCAAACAACATACATACTGCCGGGCAATTCTGGGGAGCCTGACCTACCCATGTCAAGCAGTTCTGGGGTGCTGACCAACCCATGTCAAGCAGTTCTGGGGTGGTGACCTACCTTCCGGTCTATCTCAACCAGCAACGGGGACTATTTCACCCCATATTACTAGCAAATCATAATCATACTATCATAATCATGCTGTCATAATCATACTGTCATAATCATACTATCAAGCATTCCTGGGGTACTGAACTACCCTTCGGTCCTAACGACCGAGGCGGGGGACTATTCCCCTCCTACTACTACTATCACATACAACATATCATACTGGCACATAAAACACATCTGGTAATAGCAACCTAGATAATTATCACACAGGCAATCATCTAAAGACAATCCCTGCTGGTGGGCCGACATTGTGGCCGTAGACCCACCTCTACTGGAAGGTAACTCACCTCGAAAACTGCGTGTCGAATCTCACGGAAAGTAGTCTCTAACAGCCCCTCTGATGACTCCCGACTAACATAAACACATTAACACCCGATTAGAGTCTATAACACAACTTGGGGTAAAATGACCATTTTACCCCTTGGTCCAATTGGAACATCCAAGAGTCCCAATTCTAATCTATTAAGCCCACTCCTCCAATGGCCTATTAAAGACTCCTTAAGGCCCACTAATTGCCCAATTCCTGAATTGGGCCTCATCCCCCTAATTGGGCCCAAAAGCTCCAAGTTCAAAGGTAACAATTCTAAGGGTCCAAACTTGGCCCAATAGGCCCAATGCTCTAGTTCCAGATTTCTAAGTCCAAACTTGTACTTATCAGTGGGCCACAAGGCCCCAAGCCCAGGCCCAGATCCTTAAGGCCCAAAAGCCCATGGTTGCCATTCTGCACACGTACGCGCGGCGTACCTGTCAAGTACGCCCAACGTACTCTTGGCCGCAAACGGAGGTTGACCATAAACGGTAACTGACCATGAACGGTAATGGAACGTGAACGGTAACGGACCACAAACCACCCCAGTACGCGCAGCGTACCAGGGTTTACACTTAGTGTACTACCCAGTTTCCTTGGGACTTCACTTCTGACTTAATCCATTAAGTCTTTACGTCCAAAATGTAGATCCAGGTCCTTTAAGGCCTCCCAAGCTATAAAGTTACAAAGTTTAGGTGTTTTCATGCATGGTTGGGGTCAAAACATGATGTTGGTCCATTATACAAACTTTAAGACCATCTAACCCTTGCATGGTTTTGGGTTAACCACCAAGATCCGATTTTTATGACCCTAGGTGCTTCTAAGAATCCAAAAGGACAACTCTTATGCTCTGGAACCAACAATACTCAAGCACTCCAACAATGGGGTCAAAAAGGACATAAAAACCCCCAAATAAACAAATCTAAGTATACAATGGTCAAGTATGGAACTTGATACCTCAAGAGAGTCAGAAATGGTGTCAATCCTCTGGATCTACAAGCTCTTGGTGGATCATTGCTTCTTCTTCAAGCTCCTTTCTTCTTTTCTCACTAAAACAACACACAAATAGTCTCAAATGGATTCTAGAACACAAAGGCACACAAAAGGAGCTAGGGTTTTCATGGTGGCTGGGTAAGAGTGAAGGGAGGCTGAACCAACAGGGGTTATGTTCTTTATATAGGGAGCAAACTCTAATTTTAGGGTTTAAGGATCTGCACATGTACGCTGGACGTACGTGCATGGCTTCCGCGTTTCCTTTTCCTGAGTACGCTGAGCGTACATAGCAATGTACGCCCCACGTACGAGGTTCCTCAGCCCACTCTTAAGGGCCCAAATTCAAAGCCCAACCAAACAACCCATAATTCAATTTAGGCAAATACTCATAATACCTGGAAAAATCCCGGATGTTACAAATCTCCCCCACTTGAATTAGACTTCGTCCTCGAAGTCCGTTGCTGCTGCTGAAAACAGCTCAGGGTAGTGCTCCCTCATCACATCTTCCGGCTCCTATGTCCACCCTCTTGTTCCTCAAGTTCTTCGACTTCCTGTCGAGGATCGCTACTGCCCGCTCAATGTAGTTCATGCTGTCATCCACCTGAATATCCTCCAAAGGCACCACTACCGAGTCGTCCACCAGGCACTTCCGTAACTGGGAGACGTGAAAAGTACTAGGAATCTGACTGAGTTCGGCTGGCAGGTCCAGTCGATATGCCACCTTTCCCACCCGGGCTATAACCCTGAAAGGTCCAATGTACCTGGGGCCCAACTTGCCCCGCTTCCTAAACCGAATAACACCTTTCCAAGGCAACACCTTCAGGAGCACTATGTCCCCGATCTAGAACTCCAGGTCCGAACCACGCTTGTCGGCATAGCTTTTCTGCCGACTCTGAGCAGTCTGAAGCCTGCTTCGAACCTGTTGGATCCTTTCTGTGGTCTTGAGTACCACCTCGGTACTCCCCATGACCCTCTGTCCAACCTCACCCCAACATATCGGGGTCCTGCACTTCCTCCCATTCAACATCTCGAAGGGACGACGGTCGATACTCCCGTGATAGCTGTTATTATAGGAGAATTCTGCCAAAGGAAGGTAAGTATCCTAACTACCTCCGAAATCCAGAACACACGCCCGCAACATATCCTCCAGAGTCCGGATGGTCCGCTCACTCTAACCATCCGTCTGCGGGTGAAAAGCGGTGCTAAAGTGTAGACGAGTACCCAGCTCGTCGTGAAACTTCTTCCAGAACCTGGAAGTGAACCGCACATCCCTGTCGGAAATCACCGAGACTGGCACCCCGTGCCAAGCTACTACCTCTCTGATATAGATGTCGGCCAACCTTTCTGCCGAAATGCTCTCTTGAATCAGGATGAAATGGGCGCTCGTGGTCAACCGTTCCACGATGACCCAAATCGAGTCCACTCCCGTGCGTTCCTGAGAAGCTTTGTGATAAAATCCATGGTGATATCTTCCCATTTCCACAACGAGATATCCAACGACTGAGTCTTGCCGTGAGGCCTCTGGTGCTCGGCCTTGACCTTCCTGCAGGCCAGGCATCTCTCAACAAACCAAGCTACATCCCGCTTCATGCAGGGCCACCAATAATCAAGACGAAGATCCATGTACATGTTCGTCGCCCCGGGATGGATAGAAAACCTGGATTTGTGTGCCTCCTCCAATTGTACCTGGCGCACGCCTCCATGGTTGGGGACCCACACCCTACGGTGCAGAGTCAACAACCCACTACTGTCATAATCGAAGGAGGGAACTTGTCCCACAATACGCTCACTCTTACGATGTTCCTCCTTCATGGCCTCCTGCTGGGCCTCGCGAATCCGCTCCAACAGCGGAGTCACCACGGTCATCCTCATGCAGATATCCCCGAT
Organism: Lactuca virosa; assembly: GCF_052849685.1. Classification (NCBI taxonomy): domain Eukaryota; kingdom Viridiplantae; phylum Streptophyta; class Magnoliopsida; order Asterales; family Asteraceae; genus Lactuca; species Lactuca virosa. The sequence continues at coordinate 189,993,828 of NC_136430.1, forward strand.
CGGCGCTGCCTTGCGGCTAAGTGCATCGGCCACAACATTGGCCTTTCCCGGGTGGTAGAGGATCTCACAACCATAATCCTTCACCACATCTAGCCATCGACGCTGTCTCATGTTCAGATTCGGCTGATCCATGAGATACCTCAAACTCTTATGGTCCGTGTAAATGGTACAACGGACCCCATAGAGGTAATGACACCAAATCTTGAGGGCGAAAACAACTGCCCTCAATTCCAAATCATGCGTCGGATAATTTGCCTCATGAGGCTTCAGCTGCCTCGACGCTTAGGTGATAACATGCCCCCTCTGCATCAATACCGCGCCCAATCTCGAGATGGACGCATCGCAATACACCCTCTGGCAGGGCTAATATTGGCGTATCACACAATCTCTGTCTCAGTGTCTCAAATGCGACCTGCTGCTCAGGCCCCCAGCGAAAGACCACGACCTTCCTTGTCAACCGGGTCAAGGGCACGACTATCTTGGAGAAGTCCTGAATGAATCTCCGATAATAACCTGCCAATCCCACGAAGCTCTGAATCTTAGATGGAAACCTCGGGACCTCCCACCTCATCACGGCCTCCACTTTGGCCGGGTCGACCGAAATCCCGTTCTAGTTGACAAGGTGCCCAAGAAACTTCACCTCGTGCAACCAGAACTCACACTTAGAGAACTTGGCATACAAGCTCTCCCTCCTCAAAGTATCCAATCCCTCCCGCAAGTGCTCCGCATGCTGCTCCCGAGTCTTGGAATAGACCAAGATGTCATCAATGAAAACTATCACAGACCGATCGAACATCGGTCTGCACAAGCGGTTCATGAGATCCATGAACATGGCAGGAGCATTAGTGAGCCCGAAAGGCATCACCACAAACTCATAGTGACCATATCGTGTCCGAAAGGCAGTCTTCTACACATCCTCCTCTATGAGCCTCATCTGATGATAACCTGAACGCAAATCAATCTTGGAGAACCAAGATGCCCCTGAAGCTGGTCAAAAAGATCATCAATCCTCGGGAGTGGGTAACGGTTCTTCAACATTACCTTATTCAACTCCCGATAATCTGTACACATCCGATGCGACCCGTCCTTCTTCTTCACAAATAGAATCGGGGCTCCCCAGAGTGAACTGCTCGGCCTGATAAATCCCTTGTCTAACTGCTCCTGAACTGTGTAGACAACTCCTACATCTTAGGAGGAACCAACCGATACGGTGCTTTGGCAATCGGAGCCGCACCAGGAACTAGGTCAATCCTGAACTCTACCTGCCTCTCCGGAGGTATCCCGGGAAACTCTTCTGGAAATACATTCGTGTACTCTCACACCACTGGCACATCGCTCACCATTGCCTTACCCGTTTCCCGGGTATCCACAACATAGGCGACATACCCTACGCAATACTGCTGGAGGTAGCGCCTAGCCCTCGCTGCTGAACATAAAGTTGGTCCGCGTTGTGGCCCCTCGCCCTGAATCACCAGCTCTCCCCCACTTGGGTTCCTGATCCGAACCAACGGCTGCGCGCAGTCGATTACGGCCCCATTGGGGCTCAACCAATCCATGCCTATAATAACCTTGTTCCCCCGCAATGGTATGGGAACCAAATCTACCAGGTAGCGCTCCTCGTACAACCTCAAAACACAATCTCTGAAAACCTCAGTTGCTCGCACTGATCGATCGTCCGTAATCTCAACCTCTAGAGGGAAATCCAACATGCCTGAGGACTCAGGGAACCTCTTGCTAAGCGCAAGAGAAACAAAAGATCGGGTAGCACCCAAGTCAAACAACACCTGAACTGGGATACCGTTCACATGGAACGATCCTAAGCAGAGCATACGATATGGCATATCAATATCACAAGCGACATATATTAAAAGAGTAGGGAGAAGAAATCATACCCGTCACCACATCGGGTGCGGCGCGTGACTCCTCGGCTGTCAACTGAAAAGCTTGGCTCCTCACCACTAGAGCCTCTGACTTGACCCTTCGGCCATCAGCAACTCGTGTAATCTCTAGTGTCGGCGCCACCACTGGCTTTGCTGCTGCTACTGTCAATATGGGGCAGTTGGCCTTTTTGTGGCCCCTCTGATTGCAATGGAAGCAAATTAGGTCTGATGTCTGAACAGTGGGGGCGGGGCAGTACAATCCCTGCCAAAGTGCCCCGTCTTGCCGCACTTGTAGCAGCCCGACGATCCCGATCTACAAGCTCCCTCATGCAGCCTACCACATTTCCTACAGCGGCTCTGGCCCGACTGGCCCTTCGACCTACTGTCGGATCCCTTGGGTTTCTTCCCCGAAACCCCAGTAACCTGCTCTGTCTCAGCCTTACTCTTCATGAGGTGCTCCAAATCGATCTCCCTCTCCCTCGCCCTGACAATCATGGACTCTAGGGTCGGGCTGGCTGAATAGCTTACATGCTCCTGGATATCAGCCCTCAACATATCATGATAGCGGGTCTTCCGCATCTCCTCATCCCATGCATACTGAGGTACCAACAAGGCCCTATCTCGGAACTTGGTGGTGATCTCCGCCACTGTCTCAGTAGTCTGCCTCATATCAAGAAACTCCCTGGCCAGCTGCTGAAGCTCCACAGCTGGCGCAAACTCAGCCCTGAACCTGGTCACAAAATCCTACCAAGTCATAGCCTCGATGGATGGGGCTCTCAGTGAGTCACCGACTGACTCCCACGAATCCCTCCTCTGTCTCTCAGACATCCTGCAGCAAAGCGGACTTCGACCCCTCCGGGCAGAAGCTCGTCAACTATGCAGACTCAATGTCTGCGATCTATCTCCTTCCAGCAATGGGGTCCTTCGCCCCATGAAAGTCTGGCGCACCACTCCCCCTGAAGTCCTTGAAGGACAGTGTGCGCGTCCCTGACTAGCTAGACGCCAAGTCGCTCCTGAATGCCCGGAGGTGATCCTTCATCAGGTCGATAATCCCCTTCTTGATCGATCCGAAAATAATTAGGGTCGAGTCAAGGATACCTCTTATGATCTCTGACGCGATCAACTCGCGTAATCCATCATCAACCTGCTCGGATCTCGCACCCGAGCCTGATCCTGAACCTGATCCAGACCCTGAACCTCGTGCTCCATGACACGTAACTACCATTCTGAAATATAACACATAAATGTCAGGGTTATACATACTCTTGAAAGGTCTCACACATTCTCCAAGTTCCCTGGTTCCATCTTAGCCCTCCTTGATTCGAGTACGGATCCTCTGCTTCTAGTAGTACGGGCCCATACTACCTTCCACATCTATCCGTAATTTTCTCAAGGATTGCTTCGACTTCACCAAGTCCCTTTTACTAATACTGCCTTCCAAACTAACCTCATCCTAGGATTGTCCTAGGGCACTCTCCGACCTACTCTCTGCCATCTGCTGCACAAGGAATCCCTACCATCCTTCCCTAACTAGCTTGCGAATACTTTTACATATTCACTCACTAGTTAGTTAAAGCTAGCTAGAACCCCTATAAGCATAAAGCAAGAAGCGTTCGTGCATCAAGTGACCATAACCAAGCATAACCTAATCAGGCTATCATACTGCTGACTAACCAGCCCTAGCATATAGCTCCATAAGCTCATATAATAGGCATATAAGGCATCCTTCCTAGATCCTTAGCCCTAATCTATCATGCAGTTCTCATAATCATATCATATAACATAACATATCATGTATGGGTATCTTGGGGGAAACTTACCTCAGCTCGGCCGATCGCACGCATCACACACCTTGTTCGTTCTCAAAATTCCTTATTTTAAATTTTTAGAAAACTATTTTCTTGTAAAAATCCTTCAAGCCCTCGATTTGAGTCCAAACACCCCCAAAGGTGTGCCCGAATCCCTCAAACCAAGGCTCTGATACCAACTTGTAACATTCCAAAAATCGAGACCAAAAATTTGTATTTTAATTATAATGCTTATATAATTTGGTTAAGGAAAACATTGCCGATATCACACTAATTCATAAACCACAGTTACATGTCTCAAAACCCATAGTGTCAAATAGTAATAATGTCAGAGTACAATCCCAGAAATCTCAAATGCGGAATCATGTGTGTGCGATACGCTGCTACCCTGCCAGCTCCTTCCCCTTAGACGAAGAGGTACCTGAAACCAAAACTGAAAACTGTAAGCACAAATCTTAGTGAGTTCCCCCATCATACCACATACCAAACAACATACATACTGCCGGACAATTCTGGGGAGCCCGACCTACCCATGTCAAGAAGTTCTGGGGTGCTGACCAACCAATGTCAAGCAGTTCTGGGGTGCTGACCTACCTTCCGGTCTATCTCAACCGGCAACGGGGACTATTTCACCCCCTACTACTAGCAAATCAGAATCATACTATCATAATCATGCTGTCATAATCATACTGTCATAATCATACTATCAAGCATTCCTGGGGTACTGACCTACCCTTCGGTCCTAACGACCGAGGCGGGGGACTATTCCCCTCCTACTACCGCTATCACATACATCATATCATACTGGCACATAAAGCACATCTGGTAAAAGCAACCTAGATAATTATCACACAAACAATCATCTAAAGACAATCCCTGCTGGTGGGCCGACATTGTGGCCGCAGACCCACCTCTATTGGAAGGTAACTCACCTCGAAAACTGCGTGTCGATTCTCACAGAAAGTAGTCTCTAACAGCTGCTCTGATGACTCCCGGCTAACATAAACACACTAACACCCGATTAGAGTCTATAACACAACTTGGGGTAAAATGACCCATTTTACCCCTTGGTCCAATTGGGACATCCAAGAGTCCCAATTCTAATCTATTAAGCCAAGTCCTCCAATGGCCTATTAAAGACTCCATAAGGCCCACTAATTGCCCAATTCCTGAATTGGGCCTCATCCCCCTAATTGGGCACAAAAGCTCCAAGTCTAAAGGTTACAATTCCAAGGGTCCAATCTTGGCCCAATAGGCCCAAAGCTCTAGTTGTGACAACCCGAAACTTCTATCTTGTACCTTAGTCAAATTCTATCAATGTTAAACTCGTCTCAGCTATCTTTAGCATTGTTTTGAGCCTGTTTGGATGATCTAAAGCCTTGTACAACCAAAGTTTGAATTAGGGATGGGTTGGTTTAAGATTTAGGGTTGCAAATAGGCCAAACACTCCATCAAAAGGATTGTGTGGCCGCACACCCGCGTGTATGGCCGCACACATGAGTGTATGGCCGCACACCCGAGTATATGGCCGCACACACGAGTGTGTGGCTGCACACCCATCCTCCAGCCGCACACTCATCCCTATTTATATAGGGTGACCCCTTCACTCACTCCTTTCATTTGGCTGCACTCTACTTTCTCTCTCTACTTTCTCTCTCTCAGAACTTCATCCAAGAACGCTCTCAAGGCCTCAAAAACGTGAGTTTTCCATCACCTAGCTTATCATACATGAAGGACCCATTAATCTAAGCCCTTAACCATCAAATTTCATCATGTTCTTCATCACATGAAGGTGTACGGCCGCACACCTTCATAAGGTGGCCGTACACACCTTAAAGCTCTCCAAAGTCAAGAGTTTGGCCTTCATTCACTAGTAGGACTTGGTATTAGCACTAGAACATCTAAAAATCGACATTTCGGGCACAAATGAGGAGTGTACGGCCGCACACTCCTGTGTACGGCCGCACACACCCTCTGTACGGCCGCACACTCCTATGTGCAACCGCACACACAGCCTGGCCGCACACCCTGGCCGTACACACACCCTAATGACCATACACCTACTTTGTTTGATCACATAAGGTCCCGACAAGCATTTCCAAGTCTTTAGGGTGGTTTCCCATCATTTGTTGTCATGGAATACCTAAATCTAATACATATATGTGCTATTATATGTTACTAGGATCCACTTGAGTGCGAAACCTCAATTGACACTCAACACTCGTAACCGATCATCCGCTCGAATCATGCGTCAAATAGTGAGTTCATACCCCTACATTTTCCGTGTTTTTAATGTTTTTAGGGGGGGAATACAAGCCAAACGCTAAGTATTTTGTTAAGTTTTAAACTTATTAATGCAGTCCAACGATTTCCACGTTTAATAACATATTCGGATATTTTATCTCTTTTTGTAATATGTTGAACATAAGGGAAACTTCTATTTTGGAAATCCAACTTCATAGCTTTCAGAAAGGTTTTTACAAAGCATTTTCCATATCAACTCTAATAAACTATAATGGGTATAGTTTGGGATAACCCTCTAGGCAGTCTCTACTTAATCAGATTTCATAAATGAATATATATAAACTATGGCAGATTTAGTTTATGTTATATGTTTTCTCAGAAGTATAAAGTACATTTATTCAAGGATAATTACTGTTTTATACTGATTTCTCGCTAGTAAACTAGATTATACAGAATTATGAGGCGCTACTTTACTACTGTACCCTTAGGTGTATAGTGATAAATCCTTTTAGTATAACCAGAGTCTCCTGGAGGGAGAGCGTGAGATTTGTGAATAGATCTATTCGGGACTGACAATCCCACACCAGAACTGCTAGCTACAGTTAGGCGGGCACGCCTGTGGTGAACAAATGTCATTTAGCTTAACGCCTGAAGAACGTTATAAAGGTCTCTCGGTCATATCAAGTATGGTTATACGACTCGCAAATAAATATAAACTAACTTTGTTTACGGACTCTACCCTTCATGAGTTTTATTTTGAGTAATAAAACTACTTATATATATACAGATAGTATTCAGGGATTTCTAAACTGGCATCTCTACCTCTAGGACGGATAACATGATTTTCTAAAACTGATGGTTTATCTTTTACTAATAGATACTCTTTCAACACTACCTTTCATAAGAAAATATAGGATTTTCTTGAGGAACACTTTTCAAAAGAATCAAAGAACATTTTTATCTAAAAACTAAATGCTTATGAACTCACCAGCTTTATGCTGATATTTTTCAAACTGCTTGTATTCTTAGGGAATTAGTAGACAGGTACTTCCAGGACTTCGGTGAAGCCGGAGCAATAAGAGTCATTTTTTCTATATTATACATAGTTTTTATGTATTTAAAACAAGTTTCAAACTGATGTAAACATTTTTCATATTTGTATTCAATTTTTGGTTGTGTTTACTATGCTTGCTACACAAATGTTGTGATACTATGCATGACGTCCTCCACCCCGGAACGTTTCCGCTATCGCGGTTTCGGGGTGTGACAGATTGGTATCAGAGCCCTTGTTTGTAGTGAACTAAGTATACCGAACCTTACATGGTATACAACTATAAATGTTAAGGGGCCTAAGTGCTCTAAACTAAAAGTATACTTTCAAAAATACAAGTATTTTTATAAAAGTATATAAGCATACCCGAGTATCAGAATCCGTTTCGTAAGTAGAACAAAACAAAAGTATTTGGATGTTGGACACTGAGGTTAAACCTGGGCAGTTATGTAATCATGTCTAGGGTGAATATAGCCTGATCAACTACATTCAGTCGAGACATGACCAACATGTGCTTGGGAGTGACTGTGGTGTTACAGCAGGCCTAAAACTTACCAAAATCATCTCACATAAAATACTATAGGAGTATTTTAGCTAGAGCCAAACTCAGTATACAGATTCACTCTAAGTCTTGCTACCTCTTCTTCCTTAAGCAATAACTTACTTGCATTAGTAAACTTTCTGTGCTTATCGCTGGGTAGAACACTATTATTATCAGGATGAGATATATATTATTTTTATATATCTCGAGGACTTACCATCCTCTTCTTCCTGATTGTTTCTAGAACAAGATGCCTCCCCGACCAAGACCCATCAGAAGGAATGATGACACTCCGCCACCACCACCACCTCCTCAGTTCGACCCTGTCATGTTTTAGGCAGCAGTTACAGCCGCCGTGACTGCAGCAATGGCACAAGTGAATGCTGGTGGGGATGGGGGTGGAACCGACCCTCAGAGATAAGATGGAAGTCAGGGACATCAAAAAGAGTGTTCCTACAAAGACTTCATGACTGCAAAACCCAAATCCTTCGACGGAAATGGAGGTGTCATCGCTTTGACTCGATGGTTCGAGAAGATCGAATCCATCTTCGAAATTTGCGTCTGTTCTGAAGCAAACAAGGTGAAGTTCGCCGCTTACACCTTCATCGACAGTGCTTTGACCTGGTGGAATGGTCGAGTCAAAACCATAACCCTGCCAGTGGATAATGCCATGGGTTTGGAAAGATTGGAGGAACTCATGCTTGCAGAATACTGCCCGAGGGGCGAAGTGCAAAAGTTAGAGCACGAACTCTGGAACTTGAAGATGAAGGGTTCCGACATCGGTGCCTACACCGCGAGATTCTATGATCTGGCTCTCCTCTGTCTAGGAATGGTCACCCCGGAAAGCAAGAAAATCGAGAGGTACATTTGGGGACTAACGCAACCAACCAAAGGGAATGTCTTGGCTGCTAGACCGATTACTTTCGTAAGTGCCAAGGATCTGGCACAGACTCTGATCGATCTGGATGAGGTGGCAGCTGTCTCCGAGCCACAAAAGGAGAGTGGTGAGAAGAAGAAGAAATTCTGGAACAAACGCAAGGGTCAGTCTTCGCAGGAGCCCTCCAAGAAGCAACAAACAGTGGCAGTCCACGCTGCTACTACTCCTACTACTACTCCCACTGCTGTTCCAACCACCCAAGCTCCTACCGGTGGTTATTCAGGGAAACTACCTCTGTGCAACAAGTGTACTTTTCATCATCACGGACCCTGCCGTGATTTGAATTGCAATAACTGTGGAAGGAAGGGACACACGACCCGATACTGCAGAGCACCAGCCCAACCAACCAATCCGACTCCTGGAGCGGGTGCCAGCAAAGCCTGCTATGGATGTGGAGAAGTTGGGCATTTCAAAAGAAACTGCCCCAAAGCAACAACAGGTGGCAATGCAGGAAGGGTGCTGGCAATGGGCCAGGAGGAAGAGGTCGCTGATCCTACCGTTGTTACGGGTACGTTCCTCCTTGACAACTCTCATGCATGCATTCTTTTCGATTCTCGTGCGGAGAGGAGTTTTGTTAGCCATGCATTCAAACATCTAATCAAATGTAAATCCCAACCTTTAACCGAAACGTTCACCGTCGAGATGGATAATGGAAATAAAGAGAGCGCGAACGATATATTCATAGGTTGTACTCTTACCTTAGGAAATCATTCCTTTCCTATCGATCTTATGCCTGTATCTATTAAGAGTTTCGATGTCATTATCGGTATGGATTGGTTGAGCCCCAATCATGCTGATATCCTTTGTTTCGAAAAAGCTATTCGCCTCAACCTTCCCTCTGGCAAAGACCTTATGATTTATGGTGATAAACTCAGTTCAAACCTTCGTATCATCTCGTACGTCAAAGCTCAGAAGTACCTGCGGAAGTAATGCCATGCGTTTCTAGCTCATGTCGTTAATGAGACACAAGAGGGTAAAGACCTCGAGAGCATCCCCGAAGTCTGCAACTTTCCTGATGTCTTTCCTGAAGATCTCCCAGGAATTCCTCCCAAGCGTCAAGTCGAGTTTCGCATCGACTTGATCCCTGGAGCTACTCCTGTAGCTAAGTCTCCTTACCGTTTAGCGCCAGCGGAAATGCAGAAATTATCCAGCCAGCTCAATGAGCTGATCAGCAAAGGATTCATAAGGCCGAGTTCCTCACCCTGGGGAGCTCCGATCTTATTTGTGAAAAAGAAGGATGGATCCTTTCGAATGTGCATTGACTACCGAGAGCTGGATAAGCTGACCATCAAGAACCGATATCCCTTACCCAGAATCGACGATCTCTTCGACCAACTTCAGGGAGTCAGTTATTTCTCAAAGATCAATCTAAGATCAGGGTACCATCAGTTGCGAGTTCACGTGAATGATGTGCCCAAGACAGCATTCCGAACTCGCTATGGACACTACGAGTTTGTGGTAATGCCCTTTGGTCTGACTAACGCACCGGCAGTATTCATGGACCTGATGAATCGGGTGTGCCGCCCTTTCTTAGACAAGTTCGTGATTGTGTTCATCGACGATATACTTGTCTATTCGCAGAGTGAGAACTATCATAAACAGCATTTGAGGCAGGTGCTGGAAACCTTAAGGGAAGAGAAGCTATATGCAAAATTTTCAAAATGTGAGTTCTGGATCAGGAAGGTGAATTTCCTTGGTCACGTGGTTAGCAAAGAAGGCATACACGTGGACCCTTCCAAGATCAAAGTGATAGAGAATTGGTCTGCACCGAAGACGCCCACAGAAATCCGACAATTCTTGGGTCTCGCTGGCTATTATCGCAGATTTATCTAGAACTGCCAAACCCTTAACCACTCTGACTCAGAAAGGCGTACCCTTTTGTTGGAGTGAGAAGCAAGACACTGCGTTCCAAACGTTGAAGTGCGCCCTATGCAGCGCACCTATCTTGTCCCTGCCTGAAGGGACGGAGGACTTCGTTGTCTACTGTGATGCATCTAATCAAGGCCTAGGTTGTGTGCTCATGCAGCGAGGAAAGGTCATCGCCTACGCCTCGAGACAGTTGAAAACGCACGAGGTCAATTACACAACTCACGATTTAGAGTTGGGAGCAGTGGTCTTTGCGTTAAAGATCTGGAGACCTTATCTCTATGGAACCAAGTGCACTAGCTTCACTGACCATAAAAGTTTGCAGCATATCTTCGACCAGAAGGAGCTAAACATGAGGCAAGGACGATGGGTTGAGCTACTCAGTGATTACGAGTGCGAAATCCGCTACCATCCCGGCAAGGCCAATGTGGTGGCAGATGCCCTCAGCCGAAAAGAGTACTCAGGTCGTAGAGTGAAGGCACTGACCATGACTATCCATTCCCATTTATCCGTGTAAATCAAAGAGGCTCAACTGGAAGCCTTAAAACCAGAGAACATGTCGGGTGAAGCCTTAAGAGGAATGGAAAAGAACCTAGAGATCAAGGGAGACGGAGTCTATTATTTCATGGACCGGATCTGGACCCCAAAGTTCGGTGGTTACAGAGAGGTTATAATGAACGAAGCTCACAAGAATAGATACTCCGTTCACCCAGGTTCGTACAAGATGTACCTCGATCTCAAGAAACTGTATTGGTGGCCGAACATGAAAGCAGAGATCGCTACCTTCGTGGGAAAGTGCCTGACTTGCGCCAAGGTGAAGGTCGGATATCAAAAGCCCTCAGGTCTACTCCATCAGCCAGAGATACCTGAGTGGAAGTGGGAAAGGATAACGATTGATTTTATCACCAAGTTACCCAGATCTCCGAGTGGGCACGATGTCATCTGGGTAATTGTCGATCGGTTGACGAAGTCCGTCCACTTCCTACCAATCAAAGAAAACTTCAAGATGGAGAGACTCACACAGATCTACATTCAAGAGATAGTTCGCCTTCATGGGGTACCTGTATCCATTATCTCTGACCGAGATAGCAGGTTTTCCTCGAGATTCTGGAAATCACTACAGAAGGCTCTTGGAACTAAATTCGATATGAGCACGGCTTATCATCCGCAGACAGATGGACAGAGTGAGAGAACAATTCATACATTGGAAGATATGTTGAGAGCCTGCGTCATCGACTTCGGCGCGTCATGGGACACTCATCTTCCTTTGGTCGAATTTTCCTACAACAACAGCTACCATACCAGCATCCAGGCTGCGCCGTTTGAAGCCCTCTATGGCCGCAAGTGCAGATCCCCTCTGTGCTGGGCTGAGGTGGGTGACACGCAGCTAGTCAAGGGTCAAGTCCCCGACAACACTCTCACTAGTCCTGAGATTATCCGAGAGACGACTGAAAATATCGTGCAAATCCGAGAACGACTAAAAGCCTCACGAGATAGACAAAAGAGCTACGCCGATAAACGACGAAAACCCTTGGAATTCCAGGTCGGTGACCGCGTCCTTTTGAAGGTCTCACCATGGAAAGGCATGATACGTTTCGGAAAACGTGGAAAGCTAAACCCAAGGTACATTGGGCCATTGGAGATACTTACTAGGATCGGTCCCGTAGCATACAAACTCCAGTTACCCCGAGAACTCAGCAACGTCCATCATGTCTTCCACGTATCGAACCTAAAGAAGTGTCTGTCCGACGAGACACTTGTGATTCCTCTCGACGAGATCGATCTGGACGAAAGTCTACGTTTTGTGGAAGAACCTATTGAAATCATGGACCATGAAGTCAAACGTACCAAGCAAAGTCCCATCCCGATAGTGAAGGTCCGCTGGAATGCCAAGCGGGGTCCTGAATTCACTTGGGAGCGCGAGGATTCAATGAAGCAGAAGTATCCTCATCTCTTTCCAAGTTCATGATGGTACTGTATTCTTGAATTTCGGGACGAAATTCCCTCTAACGGGGGGATGATGTGACAACCCGAAACTTCTATCTGGTACCTTAGTCAAATTCTATCAATGTTAAACTCGTCTCAGCTATCTTTAGTATTGTTTTGAGCCTGTTTGGATGATCTAAAGCCTTGTACAACCAAAGTTTGAATTAGGGATGGGTTGGTTTAAGATTTAGGGTTGCAAATAGGCCAAACACTCCATCAAAAGGAGTGTGTGGCAACACACATGAGTGTGTGGCCGCACACCCGCGTGTATGGCCGCACACATGAGTGTATGGCCGCACACCCGAGTGTATGGCCGCACACACGAGTGTGTGGCCGCACACCCATCCTCCATCCGCACACTCATCCCTATTAATATAGGGTGAGCCCTTCACTCATTCCTTTCATTTGGCTGCACTCTACTTTCTCTCTCTACTTTCTCTCTCTAAGAACTTCATCTAAGAACGCTCTCAAGGCCTAAAAAACGTGAGTTTTCCATCACCTAGCTTATCATACATGAAGGACCCATTGATCTAAGCCCTTAACCATCAAAGTTCATCATGTTCTTCATCACATGAAGGTGTACGGCCGCACACCTTCATAAGGTGGCCGTACACACCTTAAAGCTCTCCAAAGTGAAGAGTTTGGATTTCATTCACTAGTAGGACTTGGTATTAGAACTAGAACATCTAAAAATCAACATTTCAGGCACAAATGAGGAGTGTACGGCCACACACACCCTCTGTACGGCCACATACTCCTGTGTGCAACCGCACACACAGCCTGGCCGCACACCCTGGCCGCACACACACCCTAATGACCATACACCTCCTTTGTTTGATCACATAAGGTCCCGACAAGCATTTCCAAGTCTTTAGGGTGGTTTCCCGTCATGTTTTGTCATGGAATACCTAAATCAAATACATATATGTGCTATTATATGTTACTAGGATCCACTTGAGTGTGAAACCTCAATTGACACTCAACACTCGTAACCGATCATCCGCTCGAATCATCCGTCAAACAGTGAGTTCATACCCCTACATTTTTCGTGTTTTTAATGTTTTCAGCGGGGAATACAAGCCAAACGCTAAGTATTTTGTTAAGTTTTAAACTTATTAATGCAGTCCAACGATTTCCACGTTTAATAACATATTCATATATTTTATCTCATTTTGTAATATGTTAAACATAAGGGAAACTTCTATTTTGGAAATCCAACTTCATAGCTTTCAGAAAGGTTTTTACAAAGCATTTTCCATATCAACTCTAATAAACTATAATGGGTATAGTTTGGGATAACCCTCTAGGCAGTCTCTACTTAATCAGATTTCATAAATGAATATATATAAACTATGGCAGATTTAGTTTATGTTATATGTTTTCTCAGAAGTATAAAGTACATTTATTCAAGGATAATTACTGTTTTATACTGATTTCTCGCTAGTAAACTAGATTATACAGAATTATGAGGCGCTACTTTACTACTGTACCCTTAGGTGTATAGTGATAAATCCTTTTAGTATAACCAGAGTCTCCTGGAGGGAGAGCGTGAGATTTGTGAATAGATCTATTCGGAACTGACAATCCCACACCAGAACTGCTAGCTACAGTTAGGCGGGCACGCCTGTGGTGAACAAATGTCATTTAGCTTAACGCCTGAAGAATGTTATAAAGGTCTCTCGGTCATATCAAGTGTGGTTATACGACTCGCAAATAAGTATAAACTAACTTTGTTTACGGACTCTACCCTTCATGAGTTTTATTTTGAGTAATAAAACTACTTATATATACAGATAGTATTCAGGGATTTCTAAACTGGCATCTCTACCTCTAGGACGGATAACATGATTTTCTAAAACTGATGGTTTATCTTTTACTAATAGATACTCTTTCAACACTATCTTTCATAACAAAATATAGGATTTTCTTGAGGAACACTTTTCAAAAGAATCAAAGAACATTTTTCTCTAAAAACTAAATGCTTATGAACTCACCAGCTTTATGCTGATATTTTTCAAACTGCTTGTATTCTCACGGAATTAGTAGACAGGTACTTCCAGGACTTCGGTGAAGCCGGAGCAATAAGAGTCATGTTTTCTATATTATACATACTTTTGATGTATTTAAAACAAGTTTCAAACTGATGTAAACATTTTTCATATTTTTATTCAATGTTTGGTTGTGTTTACTATGCTTGCTATACAAATGTTGTGATACTATGCATGACGTCCTCCACCCCGGAACGTTTCCGCCATCGTGGTTTCGGGGTGTGACACTAGTTCCAGATTTCTAAGTCCAAACTTATACTTCTCAGTGGGCCACAGGGCCCCAAGCCCAGGCCCACATCCTTAAGGCCCAAAAGCCCATGGTTGCCATTCTGCACACGTACGCGCAGCGTACCTGTTAAGTACGCCCAGCGTACTCTTGGCCACAAATGGAGGTTGATCATAAACGGTAACTGACCGTGAATGGTAACGGACCGTGAACCACCCCAGTACGCGCAGCGTACCAGGGTTTACGCTTAACGTACTACCCACTTTCCTTGGGACTTCACTTCTGACTTAATCCATTAAGTATTTATATCTAAAATGTAGATTCAGGTCCTTTAAGGCCTCCCAAGCTATACAGTTACGAACTTTAGGTGCTTTCATGCATGGTTGGGGTCAAAACATGATTTTGGTGACCCTAGGTGCTTCTAAGAGTCCAAAAGGACAACTCTTATGCTCTGGAACCAACAATACTCAAGCACTCCCAACAATGGGGTCAAAAAGGACATAAAAACCCCCAAATAAACAAATCTAAGCATACAATGGTCAAGTATGGAACTTGATACCTCAAGAGAGTCAGACATGGTGTCAATCCTCTGGATCTACAAGCTCTTAGTGGATTCTTGCTTCTTCTTCAAGCTCCTTTCTTCTTTTCCCACAAAAACAACACACAAACACTCTCAAATGGATTCTAGAACACAAAGGCAGTCAAAGGGAGCTAGGGTTTTCGTGGTGGCTGGGTAAGAGTGAAGGGAGGCTGAACCAACAGGGGTTATGTTCTTTATGTACATAGCAAACTCTTATTTTAGGGTTTAAGGATCTGCACACATACGTTGGGCGTACTCCTGGTACGCTGGGCGTACGTGCATGGCTTCCGCGTTTCCTTTTCCTGAGTACGTTGAGCGTACATAGGAATGTACGTCCCCCGTACGAGGTTCCTTAGCCCACTCTTAAGGGCTCAAAGTCAAAGCCCAACCAAACAGCCCATAATTTTATTTAGGCAAATACTCATAATACTTGGGAAAATCCCGGATGTTACAGTAGAACTGGTGAAGGTGCACTGGCAGCACCGTAAGGGCTCGGAATGGACGTGGGAGCCAGAGGATGAGATGAGGGAACAATACCCTGAGTTACTCTCGGTAGCAACAGCAGACTTCGAGGACGAAGTCTAATTCAAGTGGGGGAGATTTGTAATGTCCGAGATTTATCAGGTATTGTATTGTTTTTTATTCAAGTTATGATTATTAAATGTTGGGATTTTTGGGGCGGAGCGTATGCTGGTCGTACAGGGGGTACGCACGGCGTACACATATGAGGCGCAGATCGGGGGGCTCCTATGCGTACGCTGGGCGTAGGGCGACCAGATGCAAACCCTAAATTTTTGGGTTTGCACCCTATTTAAACAACCTATAACATTCAAAACCCTTATCCTCTCAGCCTCCCTTATCCTCTTAGTGCCCAACTCGAACCCTAACCCCATTGCATGCATCTTGAGCTTAGTTTGAACATTTTGGTGTTGTTTTGGTGGTTTTGAAGAAGAAGGAGCTTGAAGGAGGAGCAAGAGCTTGGAGAATGCTTGTAGATCTAGAAGTTTAGCATCATTTCTGACCTATTAGAGGTACAAAACTTTAAAATTGATCATTGCATGCTTAGATCAAGTTTTGGGGTGTTTTATGTGACATTTTGGTCCCATACTTGAGGTCCTTTGAGTTTTAAAAGATTTTGTCCAAATGAGCTGTCCTTTTTGGCTCTTGATGGTGTTTGGAACCATAAAAATCAGATCGTGATGGTTAAGCCACAACCACGCAAGTTTTAGATGGTCACAAAGTATGTTTAAGGACTTAAATCATGTCTTAACCACTATCCATGCATGCAAAGACGTAAAGTTTATAACTTTATGGTTTAGGACGTCTTAAAAAACCTGGATCTATGTTTTGATTGTTAAGACTTAATGGATTAAGTCACAAAGGAAGTTCTAAGGAAACTGAGCAGTACGCTGGGCGTACCCCCTAGTACGCTGCGCGTACTGGGTCAACCTCCCCGAAGCAGTCAATACCAGCGTACGTTGGGCGTACATGCCAGGTACGTCGCGCGTACGCATACCGAATGGTTAATGAGCTTTATGGGCCGTGGGTGATTGGGCCTGGATTTGTTGGGCCTCATGACCCACTGTGGAGTAAGGCCTTTGGGCCTAGGACTGGGATTTATGGGGTTGGGCCTTAAAGTTTAAAGTAATGGATTTGGGCCTTAAATTTATTATGGATTGGACCTTGGGGTAAAGGCCCATTAGGGAAAGGACTTGGGAACATTTCCTTAGGGCATGAATTAGAAGTTCAGCCATAAGGGAGTCATACTTGGGCCCAATAACTAACTAAGGGACTTGCTATGTTTTAGGAAGAGGAGTCCCGACCCATCCGAGGAGTACGATTTCGGCACACACAGTTGAGGTGAGTTACCTTCCTGTATGAGTGGGTCGAAGGCATCAATGCCGGCCCACTAGTAGTTGTTTGTAGTAGAGATGACTGTCTTTGTGATAATTTTCTGGTATGCCACTATCTGTTATGTTTTATGTGCTTATTTGCTACAATGTTATGTGGTAGTGGTAGGGCTGAAATAGACCTCGTATCCGGTTGAAATAGACCGAAGGGGAGGCCAACACCCAGATATGCTTGGCAGTATCCGGTTGAAATAGACCGAAGGGGAGGCCAACACCCAGATATGCTCGACAGTATCCGGTTGAAATAGACCGAATGGGAGGATAGCACCCAGATATGATCGGCAGTATCTGGTTCAAATAGACCGAAGGGGAGGCCAACACCCAGATATGTTTGGCATTATCCGGTTGAAATAGACCGAAGGGGATGCCGGCACCCAGATATGCTTGGCAATGTATTGTTGTATGGTATGTGGTATGATGGGGGAACTCACTAAGCTTTGTGCTTATGATTTTCAGTTTTGGTTTCAAGTACCTCACTTCGAAGGGAAAGGAGCCGACATTATTGCAGCGCATCACACCATGGTTTCCGCACATGAAATCTTTGGGAGTTATACTCTGATGTTGTTTTACTATGACATGTTTTGATTAGTGACATATTGGTTTTGACATGGGATGATATTATGAATGTTTTTGAGCTATTGGTTTTGTAATTTTTTAATTAAAAATGACATTTTTGGTCTTAAATTTTGGGTTGTTACAGGTAAATAGAAGAAGAGATGCATCAGAAAAGCTTCCAAGACATACTGTGTCTAAGGCAAGGAAAATAATATTGTACAATGTGTATAAACAAGCAGGGTATAACAAGGCTACTTGTCCTAAATTTAAAAGGCTACAGTTACAAAGGGCAAGGGTTCAAAGGCCTACAAAACTTAAGGTCACCAAAAGGGAAACAAAGGCCAAGGGTGAAGATGGTGAAGGAAGTTGTGGACCAAAGGCAGTTGATAAAGGAAGTTGTGGACCAAAGTCAGTTGATGAAGGAGATAAAGGACCAAAAGTTTGTGGTAAAAGAAAAAAATCAAAGAGAATCATAAAAATGAAATTTGCAAACAATGTTAAGACCAAGGATGGGAAAGGAGAAACTAGTGCAAACCTAGTAGACGTTAATGAGTAGGGAGTATTTTATGGTGTCATGTGGGTATATTTGACCATGGTTTGACAATAAGTTGTAGTTGTTTGGTTTGGCATTTAGTTGTTTGTTTGAATTTAGTTTGTTTGGTTTGACAATGGTTTGTACTATTATCATGCTTTGGTTGTCCTTTAATAATAATAGTTTTCAACGTGCATGCATGTAATTCCATGATGTATCATGTGGTCCTTGTGTTCTTAGTTGACAAAAATACAATTCTTGTTAACAATTTTTAATGGTATTTAGCAACGTAGTATATGTAATTAAAAAAGTGAAGGGTAATGACATGTAATTCCAACATTTAAGAACATGTGCTACTTGTGTTCTTAGTGGACAAACATACAATAATTATTAAACAATTTTAATATGCTTTTTAGCAACGTAATATATGTAATGACATTCAGGGTGGCATAATTTCACCAAATTAAGGGTAATTAGCATCCTTATACGTAATTAAGGGTAATGACAAGAAAACAATACATCAAGGTCACATCACACAATTAAGGGTAATTTAACTACCCAAATACATTTGATTACAACTTATAAATGATTAAACCCAAAAAAAAGCCAACTACAAAGTAAAATCAGCTTCAACTTCAACATTTTTGATTCCAGCTTCTTCTTCGACCTCATCAGTACACTTAAAATGATTTCTTCATTGTTGCATTTTATTTCATCAACCCAAGAAATGAAACCTGATCGGGCTCCCTAAATAAGAAATTAATGTTACATTTAATAAACAATTGTGAAACTAGGGTTCTAAAAATATGACTACATTGACCTTGTTTTTGAAGGGTTTTCAGCATTCTAACACTCCTATGGTGTACATGCAACCCTAGAAACCTTGGATATATGTTTGACTAAGATACATGCAAATAATTATTTTTCCAAGGTTCTTATCCTAACTAGCATGGCATGGGGTACTTGAATCAAATAAAACTAGTAGAATTACTTACCTTGTAGTAGTAGTTGATTGCTTGGAGTTTGAGAGCCTAGCACCAATAATGTGGATGCCTCAAATGGAAGTCACAAATCACCACAAACTTGGAAACTTGAGATAATAGTCACAAACTTCTTGAAATCGGTCCTCTTAGTTTACACACATCAACTAGTGCCATTTCAAGAACCAAAGCCTCCTTTATATAGTGTGGTGGATTAGGGTTACATCCATGTAAACCCTAATACCCATGTCTTTTCATTTCCATGAGATCCATGGGTTAAAGCTCCATGGAGTATCCATGGACTTTCAATGCAAGCCTAGCCCATTCCAAATAAGCATTAGCCCACACTATATAAATACAAGAGCCCATATTTAATTAGTCATACTTTTGATCTCTAAATTAATTCTAAATTAATTATAGATCAACACTAATTAAATAATATGATTTTATATTAATATATTAGAACTTATAATATATTAATAAATCATAACTTATACTATTCTCAAAAGATTATCCGTAAATTGTTCGGGTGAAGTGCAACCCAAATGGACCATGCCGGGTCGGGTCAAGTACATACCAAATATAGTTATGGACTTAGACACTATCTCCAACAGTCTTCCACTTGGATAAGTCTAATAACTATAGTTGCAAGTATGACTTCAGGAACCGATCAGCAATCGTAGCTCTTAAAACTCTGTTGAACTATGAAGCGCCATTTTAGATAAGTGATCATATAATCCTCTGTTCTAGATATCAGCCGGACAAATACATGGAACATGGTCTTGCTTATTGTCCAGCATTTGTTTCCCGATTTCTGATTTGTTTGGCATAGAACTTAACTAAACACATCAATTTAGTTCTAACCGGTCCCGGTACATAGATCAAAACAAAATCATCGAGGGGCCCAGATATCGCTTCTAATCCTAGAAGGAACATATAAAATTCGACTCATATGTTTGCTCTACTACTTGTTGAACTACACACAAAGGCACAGTTTATAACATCGAGTTACCAATGCGTTTTCGTGCAATCAATGCATAACCAACTCATAGGCAACAAATCATATCTCTAGGTTTGAAGACTTATATGATATTACCGTCTCACGATCACTCGAGATAAATTCCATGAAGTGATACAAGTGAGCGTGGGTTGAATCCAATACTTAGAACTTATGAGCACTCATGAGTGCTGTAGCCCCGCTTTGTCTAACATCTTAGACCTCTACAAGCCAACCCATGATAGTCTTGATTCATATTTACTTCCAACATATGAACGACTGTGGAGAGTTTGAATAATATGATATAAACCATAACATAATTATTCTAGAAGTCAAAACATGCAAAAAGAAAATAATAGTAAACGATTGACAAGAGATAGCAACACTTTACTCATAAATAACAGCTTTTATTTATCATCAAATGTCAATTACATTTTACAAATTTCAAGATTATCTAACTACTAAAACTAATATCATCCTTCAGCCCGATGCTCCGAGCATGCTGGAGATGCTTAGCCCGAGTCAGTCCCTTCGTGAGGGGATCTTCTGGGTTCTCATCCGATGATACCCTCTTTGCCATGAGGATTCCTTCTTTTATTCGATGTCTGATGAAGTGATATTTTATGTCAATGTGTCTGGATCTCCCATGATCTCTTGGTTCCTTGGGTAAGGCAACCGCACTATTGCTGTCATAGAAAATCTCCATTGGCTCCTTTATAGCTGGTACAACTCCAAGGTCTCCGATGAAGTTCTTTAGCCATATAGCCTCCTTTGCTGCCTCGCTTGCTGTTATATACTCTGATTCACAAGTGGAATAAGCCACTGTCTCCTGCTTGGAACTTTTCCAAGTAATTGCCCCTCCGTTTAGAGTAAAGACCCAGTCCGACTGAGAGCGGAAATTATCCCTGTCAGTCTGAAAGTTAGCATCACTGTACCCTACAACTCTCAAGTCCTCACTGCCACCGAGGGTAAGGACCCAGTCCTTAGTCCTCCGTAGGTACTTGAGGATATTCTTTACCGCAGTCCAGTGTGCCTTGCCAGGGTTCCCCTGATACCTGCTAACCATGCTCAAAGCAAAGGCTACATCAGGTCGAGTACACGTCATAACATACATGATCGATCCTACAGCTGAAGCATAAGGTATTCGACTCATTTCTGCTATCTCAGCCTCAGTACTAGGGCTTTGTGTCTTACTCAATCTGGCGTTACTCTGGATGGGTAACTCTCCTTTCTTGGAGTTATGCATGTTGAACCTTTTCAACACTTTGTCCACATAGGTTCTTTGACTAAGTCCAATTAGTCTTTTACTCCTGTTTCTTAAAATCCTTATCCCTAGGATATAGGCAGCTTCTCCAAGGTCCTTCATAGCGAAACACTTCCCAAGCCAGGACTTTACTTCCTGCAGGGTTGGGATGTCATTTCCTATGAGTAGTATGTCATCCACATACAGTACCAAAAAGCTGACTATACTCCCACTAGCCTTGATATAGACACAAGATTCATCTTCACTCCTTGAAAAGCCAAATTCTTTGATTTTCTCATCAAATCAAAGATTCCATTTGCGAGGTGCCTGTTTTAATCCATAAATGGATTTCTCGAGCTTACACACTCTACTGGGGTACTCTGTACTGAAAAAACCCTCTGGCTAAACCATGTAAACATCTTCAGCCAACTTCCCATTAAGGAAAGCGGTTTTGACATCCATTTGCCATATTTCATAATCATGAAATGCAGCAATGGCTAACAGAACCCTAATAGACTTAATCTTGGCCACTGGTGAAAAGGTCTCATCATAATCAACTCCTGGAGTTTGAGAATAACCCTTTGCAACCAGTCGTGCCTTATAAGTTTGTACATTACCATCCATGTCGGTCTTCTTATTGAAGATCCATTTGCACCCAACTATCTTACGATCAGGTACATTGTCAACCAAGTTCCAAACTTGATTGTCATACATGGACTGTATCTCGCTATCCATAGCCTCTTTCCATTTAGCAGCCTCAGGGCCTGCCATGGCTTCCGTGTAGCTGTTAGGCTCATCCGGATTTACCAGTGTGTTATCACTGATAAGTGTCTCACCTTCTGCAGTAATATGAAAACCATAATAATGCTCAGGTGCATTCCTAACTCTGGTGGAACGCCTCAGAGGTATAGATTCTTTAGTCGGCTCAACAGGAGTTTCCTCTTCAGGTTGAGGGCTAGGGTTTGAGGTTCCTTCACCACTTGACTCTTGAATTTCCTCAAGGTCAATTTGACTCCCACTGTCTCCTTGGCTCATGAATTCTCTCTCTCGAAAGAATCCTCTTCTTGCTACAAAGACCACATTATCACTGGGTCTGTAGAAGATGTAACCAAAGGATTTCTGTAGGTAACCAATGAAAATACACCTTTCGCTTCGGGGTTCGAGCTTATCGTGAGTCTCGCGTCGCACGAAAGCCCCGCAACCCCAAATCTTGATGTGGTCTAGATTGGGAACTTTTCCAGTCCACACCTCGTGAGGTGTTTTGGCAACCTTCTTTGTAGGGACTAGATTAAGGATATGGGCGGCAGTCTCTAAGGCATACCCCCAAAATGAGATTGGTAGCGAAGCTCGACTCATCATGGAACGAACCATGTCCAACAAGGTCCGATTGCGCCTCTCAGCTACACCATTCAACTGTGGTGTCCTAGGAGGTATCAATTGTGAGACAATCCCACATTCCTTAAGATAGTCAAGGAACTCAGTACTGAGATACTCACCACCACGATCGGATCGAAGCATCTTAATGTTCCTGCCCAACTGATTCTCCACTTCTTGCTTAAACTCTTTGAATTTCTCAAAGGTTTCTGACTTATGCTTGATTAGGTAGACATATCCATATCTACTAAAATCATCAGTAAAAGTCACATAGAACCGATTAGCATCTCTTGTGGCGGTTCTGAAGGGTCCATACACATCCGTGTGTATGAGGTCCAACAAACCTTCACCCCTAGCACAAGTGCCAGTAAAAGGTGACTTTGTCATTTTACCAAGCAAACAAGATTCACAACTATCATCTGACTTTAGGTCAAATGACTCCAAGACTCCATCCTTTTGGAGTTGGCCTATGCGTTTCTTCCTTACATGTCCAAGACGACAATGCCATAAGGATGCTTTATCTAAGCTAGTGGAAGAGTTAATACACAATACATTATTTCCTAGATTATCTACAACAGATACAGTTTCATACATGCCATCACAAGGTAATGCTTTAAAATAAAGAACATTATTAAAGAAAGCATCAATACTACCATTATTATTATCAAAATAAAAGGTAAAACCTTGTTTATACAATGCATGAAAGGAAATAACATTTCTTGCCATTTCTGGCGAATAAAAAATTTTATTCAAATCTAATGTAAACCCACTATTTAGCACTAAGGAATAAACTCCTATCTTGGTGACAGGTGAAGCTTTCCTGTTTCCCATGATCAAGTTTATCTTTCCCTGCTCCACATTCTCACTTCTTTTTAGTCCCTGCAAATCACAACATATGTGAATACCACAACCTATATCAAGGACCCAAGACTTAGAATGAGGTGAGTTATTAGACAATATAGTGTATATACCTGCATGGTTGGGTTTTACTTTCCCATCCTTCAAATCTTGCTGGTACTTTGGGCAGTTTCGCTTCCAGTGCGACTTTTCATGGCAATAGAAGCATTCAGCCTCATTAGGGTTAGCAGAAGGAGTGACAAAACCTTTCTTGGTTTTGCTTGAAGAGGAGCCTTCAAGGGTCTTACCCTTGGTACCCTTAGAAGGGTTCTTTCTCTTTTCCCTTTGCTATGCCCGATTGCGAAGACATTGGCCGTAGTTGGAGTAGGAGTAGGAGTAGTGACAACCGACTTACCCTTTAGACCACTTTCGGCGGTCTTCAAGAGTCCTTGAAGTTTGCTGAGGGTGACTTCTTCCTTATTCATGTGATATGTCATGTGAAATTGATCATAACACGATGGCAAGGAATGCAAAATGATGTCTATTACTAACTCCTCAGGGAAGTTCACATTCAGCTTCAGTAAACGGTCCACATACCTTTGCATTTTCTGCATGTGGCCCGTGATGGGTTCACCATCCTTCATTCGGGTTGTTATCATGGAGGAGATTATTTCATATCGCTCTTGACGAGCACTTTGATGGTAGCGGTCCATCAAGTCCTGGTGCATCTCAAAAGGATAATAGTCCTCATAGGACTTTTGGAGCTCGGCTGTCATGGTGGCCATCATGATGCATGCCTCTTTTGTAGCATCTCTTTCATGTACCTCATATTCAGCAAGCTCTTCAGGAGTAGCAGTTGGCTCGGGTACCTTCAGCTCCTTGTCGAGAACATATTCTTTGTTCTTATACCGAGTGACCATCCTGATGTTTCTGATCCAATCTGTAAAGTTGGACCCATCAAAGATTACTCTCCCACAAAGATTCATGAGAGAGAAGGAGCTAGTAGGGTTTGAGCCAGAAGCATTGTTATTGGAAGACATCTGAAAAGAAGAGGGAATAGATTAGATTAGATATACAGATAGTCCTTAACAAAACACCCAAATGTAATATTAAGGCTAGGACCCAACACAATATTTTATAACTTAGAAGAGGGATGCTGTAATCTAAGCTATAAGATATTTGAAGGTAGGTGAATGATGATTCACCAATTTCCACCATGAAAAACGAAATATTTAATTAGGTTTTAATTGGTTTAGAAACTTCTAGATTCTTTGAGATTCATTGAACTTTCTTCAATGGCATGTTTCAATCTCGAGTGTGCCCTTCAAGTTTTGTGACTGGGATGTCGAGGATCACAAAACAAGGTGTGAAGTAACCATGCAAATTACTTGGTAGCCTTAATGTATTACCCCTCAATCGATGTGCCGGTCAACCACACACGCTCCATCGATACTATGATAAACATTAAGTCACCCTTTACCTACCTTGTTAAGTTCAAGTTAGTGTGCCGGTTAACCACACACGCTCCACTAACGACTTAAACAAAGTGTAAAGTGTAATTTCATGGATTAGCACCTTATTCACATTTTCCTAAAATAACTAAGATTGGGAATTCAATAAAGTTTAGTTACTTTAGTATTATCATTATACTTTTAATGAGAATTTATAAGTCCTTGTCCTACCCGTTCGGCTAATGACCCTCCACCGATCAAGGAAGCGGTGGGTGAGAGTGGACACCCATTAAGTTGTCATTATATAGGCAACAACCTTATACCCCCTTAAAGACCGGCTTCGTGAATGAGGCGTACTAGCGGTAAGACGACTTGATCTTATATATATATAAGTATTATTAAACTTATAATATTATAAAGTATAAGGGTTGAATTTTAACTTTTAAAATTCTAGGGGTTGGAACTAAAGTTTTTAATATGTCTTTACATGTTCCAAAACTTGAGGGCAAGTTTTGTAAACTTTCAAAACTTTTCATTTCTCATAACTTATGAGTTAATGGTTATTAAAAATGAAGACTCTTCATTTTTTTGTAACCTATGTGTTCTTTTAATGGTTATTTATAAATGTGACTTTTGGTTATCCATAACTTAAGAACTAGTTATGGACTCCATTAAAACACATAAAGATCAAGAATTAATCTAATCAATTATTAGCACATAATTTCTATGATCTTCTAAACTCATATGTTTATGAATGTTCATATCAAAAATTTCAAGAATCGTAAGTACATATACAAAACTTGAAATTTTGATACGAGCTTTTGAACAAAACTTCGATTTTCAAGTTTTTTTTTTGCATCAAGTTTCAAATAAACAAACCCGGCTCTGATACCACTGAAGGGTTTTCAGCATTCTAACACTCCTATGGTGTACATGCAACCCTAGAAACCTTGGATCTATGTTTGACTAAGATACATGCAAATAATTATTTTTCCAAGGTTCTTATCCTAACTAGCATGACATGGGGTACTTGAATCAAATAAAACTAGTATAATTACTTACCTTGTAGTAGTAGTTGATTGCTTGGAGTTTGAGAGCCTAGCACCAATAATGTGGATGCCTCAGATGGAAGTCACAAATCACCACAAACTTGGGAACTTGAGAGAATAGTCACAAACTTCTTGAAATCGGCCCTCTTAGTTTACACACATCAACTAGTGCCATTTCAAGAACCAAAGCCTCCTTTATATAGTGTGGTGGATTAGAGTTACATCCATGTAAACCCTAATACCCATGTCTTTTCATTTCCATGAGATCCATGGGTTAAAGCTCCATGGAGTATCCATGGACTTTCCATGCAAGCCTAGCCCATTCCAAATAAGCATTAGCCCACACTATATAAATACAAGAGCCCATATTTAATTAGTCATACTTTTGATCTCTAAATTAATTCTAAATCAAAACTAATTAAATAATATGATTTTATATTAATATATTAAAACTTATAATATATTAATAAATCATAACTTATACTATTCTCAAAAGATTATCCGTAAATTGTTCGGGTGAAATGCAACCCAAATGGACCATGCCGGGTCGGGTCAAGTACATACCAAATATAGTTATGGACTTAGACACTATCTCCAACAGTTTTGACATGCATAAGATGGTCTTCCGGGGTTAGTGTCAATCCGAGATATGTGAATTATTGCCGGACTTCCACACCCACAAACAATCTTCATCTTGTCGAATTTTGTTGGATCTCACTCGACAGTTGATTTGAAAGAGACAAGAAAAAATGAAAGAGGTACCCTTTTGAATAAGACACCCCTTTTTTACAGCAGTTATGAACGTGAAATGACAAAACTACCCTCACCATGCAAGGCACGTGAAGATCAATAACCCAACGTATGTTCTGTTCTTCGTTCTTGCATGATATGTCAACCAAAATCAAAGTGTTCATAAAGTCAAACACGAGATACAAAACGCTTGAAATCAACTCAGCTCTTTTTCCAATAAGAAGCTTAACAAACGTATAAAATGCCCATCATCAACACATGCAAGACTTTTCACATAATCCATAGATAGCACACAAAAAAAGAAAAAAAAACAAAAAACCTAAAACTATTATATCTATAATATATATATATATATATATATATATATATATATATATACATATATATGCATCGTAATGTACCCCCAACAACTTATCCAAACTTCATAAGGTCTTTGACCCCAACCACCAACATTCCACGCATTTCCACCATGACGTCGCCGATCACCACACCAATCACTTTTAACTTCCTGTCATGATGTTTCAACTTGTGTTGGAGACTGATGTGATCAACACGGCACACAATGAAATCTTTACCCAACTGATCTTTGAGCCTCTGCATCTTGATATGTTTGGCAAAAATCTTATCTCCACAGTAAAAAACAATGGTATACACGTCGTTGAGGTTGAGAAATTGCCGTGAATTTATCGAGTCGGGTGAAGGAGATGGTGGTGCCGATATTGCCAATATTTAGGGTTTTGGTCGAAATCGTGTTTTCCCAAATGAGGTAAAAAAGTCTCGAGAATTTTCTAGGTTAAGCCCCACATGGGTTTGTGATGGTGCTTTATCCCCCCACCACCGAAGCTTCCTTGTCCTCTAAGGGTGGTTTTTGAGTTGGTAGAAGTTAATGAATGTATTAAACCGACTTAGGTGGAAGACAAGTCCACTCGTCTATGATTCGATGCTGACTCACCCACTTACTTAGCACTCCACACAATAGTATTACCTTCAAATGTGGGTTGAAGTACCAAAGTGACTGGTCATTTATAAGTACAAGCCCTTTATATGCAAAAATAGTCACGATGGACCATTTAAACCAAAATATGAAAGATAGTTGGGATACAGTGACAATTTTTCTAAAAAACAAGCTCGAAAAATAAACCCTTAATAAGCTTAGCCAAACACCCCCTTAGCTACATATATTACGATAATATAGACTTGATAAAATACACCCTCTTACTTCTCTTCTTGTATAATTTACAAAATGGTTATATTATATCACAAAATACACTCCATAACATGATTTTTATCTTGTATCACAAAATGATCACACTTCATAAACAAAAAACTATTAATGTATCAATAACTTTTTCTGATAATAAAATGGTGTCAACCCCCCCCCCCTCCACAATAATATGGTTACGACTTTAAACTTTCGAGTTTATGATTATGTGGTTTTGTAGTTTTCAACATAATATACTATTGGTAATAATTTTATATTATACACATCAGTGTAGTAATTTTCTTAAGAAACCAAAGCCATTACGATTGTAGTTTGATGATCTTGACTAATTGATTCGTGGGCTAATCATTTGTTGAAGAAATCAAATATGTATTAGTATGAAGAAGTTTTCTTTCCACTAAATATGATCTTACATTCTCATAGTATCTTCTTATTGATTTTTGATTACAAAGTGCATACAATATAACTAGTATTTGGTTTGTTTACTATAATGTTGTTCCAAAATCAAAATCAAACGGGTAACAAAAGAACATGTGGAATTCGGGGGAGGCTACCCTATCCTATTTGAACCCGTTAACATCCCTATCCGACATAAAACTCCGCTAAAATATCTTGTAAAAATTTAATTTAAATTTGATGAAATAGAACAAATTTGTGAAGTTGCTGCATATACAAATTCTTTGCACTGTAGACAAAGTTATGGCCATTGATTAAGATGTTTGGATCATATAACCTTGGTTATCATGAGGCTATTGTTGGATGAAATAGGGTTTATGTAGGAGATTTGGATACCTCATGGATCGTGTGAACATTTTTCGAACTTATATTTCTACCCTATATCTGAGTTGCAAGAAATTCAGCCTACGATAATCCAAGAAGACACTTACGAATCTAGGCACATAAAATGTAAGACAAATTGCTAGAAGGATTTTGTGTTTGTTTGAAGAAAAGAGAGTGAATGCTTTTCATGTACCCATTCTTAAAGAGAAGAGTCGTTTATTTATAATAAACGAGATTAGGGTTTGCCTCTTAGGGTTGGTCGTCATGGGCTGCTTTGGAAGCATGTCAGGGAAATCCGAATTTAAGAAACATTTAGGGTTTCCAAAACTAACGAATTTCGTTAGTTTTACCAAAATCACCCTCAAGAATTTGAATTTCCCACTATGTTTCCATATGTAAAATCCGGATTTCAGCAGGACCCCAGCCAAGGGCTCTACCCCTTTGGAAACCCTGGACCCAAGGTTACTGCCCCCGAACCCCCCGACTTGTCGTCTAACCGACTTTTAATTCGATCTTATATATGTGTGCACTCCGCACAAACCCGTACATATATTAGAGTACAAATTATGAAGCCCCTTAGGTCACATGCTAGTTCCAATTACATAAAATGACATGGTGACACTAAAATCACCAAGAATTATATTTCTAACATTATAGATAATTTGTTTGTTCAAAATTATACAACAACAACAAAAAAGGCCTACAATTCCATTAGAGTAGGATGTTTTTAAAGTGACTAAACAATATGTGGAACAAAGCTGTCAACTCTCAAGGACTATAACATGTACCTCATAATTAGAGTCAAACATATAAATAACTTTCCTAACGTATAAGTACACTCAAGATCCTTAAGATCTTGAATATATATAGGAATTTAATATCAATGACTCTATGTAAATATTCCGATGAACCTAGTTGAAATTGCATGTGTATGGGTTCTTTAACATATATTTTGTAATATTTCATACTTTATCTTCCACCACCATGTTATACATTATGATACATACATACACAACATATCATAGAGTTTTTATCTCATATGGTTGTGTCGCATGTTCTACTATGTGTCACTTCGACTATAAAACTCCAAAAGCACGTTCCAAATCCTTACGTGTTGCTTCTTGTCTTTTCTTGAATAATTTTTCTCTTGGTTCCATTGGGTGTCAGAATGTCTTCAAGAATGTGGAATATGCATGATATATTCCATTCTTAAGGTAATACTCAAACTTCTAATTGTTTTCATTCACTATGAAAGGAGCATTAGGTGTCTTTCCTAACAAAATATTGTTGAATAGTGGTGATTGATCAAGAACGTTGATGTCGTTGTTGGAACCCGCAATTCTGGAATAAGCATGCTAAATCGATAAATATTTGGAAGCAACAACCTCTAATACTAACAAAGACGCTCTATGATGACAACCTGCAAACTGTCGTCTCCACGCCTGGGGACAATTTTTTCATGCTGAATGTCTGCAATCAATGCTTCCAGTTATAATGAGAAAAGCATGACTTTCTTCGTGTCACATACAGTTGTTGCATATAATGCAACTAAGGTTTCCGCAGATAAACATCACTGAAAGTTTCAACAAAACATTTTGACAATCTATACAAACTTTCTCTTGCATTTCTTACAAACATTCTCATATAATTGTTAATTGAATCGACTGACTCCTCGTAAGCCATCCATATTTGACTTTCACAACACATTTCTTTAACCTTGTGAATCTCTTCCTACCTCTAGCATCATATCTCAATTGAGAAAAAAGATACCTAAACATATATTTAATAGATAATATATATATATATATATATATATATATATATATATATATATATATATATATATATATATATATATATATATATATATATATATATATATATATATTTAATATGTATAAAAATGAAAGAAAATATACCTGCTTTCCAAGGCGCTAGCTATCCATACAAAGACATTCTTACTCAAACGATACCTTATTTTGAAATCCTTTAATTCGTAGATACATTTATCCGCAATATAATCACAATATAGACGTCATTGTCCTTCCTCGCGATTTATGTTTAACATCGTGCGTCTTGTTAGAAGATGGCTACATCTTCTCCCAGTAGCTTGTTAGTATAATACTTGTACATGGTGGTATGAACATATCATCATCATCAGAGGAAGAGTCGAACGGATCCATAATGTATTTTGAATAAGTATGGAAGTTGTATAAAATATAAAGAAAAAAAAGAATGGTGTAAATAAATTTTGGTAAGATGGTATGTATTTATAGGTAAAAAAATCATAATTATTTTACATGAGATTTTCAAGTGGCTGCTTCCCCGTTGAGCTACGTTACCATCGCAACAAGAAAATATTATGAGAATGTAAGATCATATTTAGTGGAAAGAAAAATGTGTCATCCTGTCTTTCGAAAACAAATGCGTCATACTAATACATATTTGGTTTCATTAACAAATTATTAGCCAACGAATCAATCAATCAGACTAAAATCGTAATGCCTTTGGTTTCTTAAGCAAATTATTACAATGATGCGCAAAGTGTAAAATTATGATCAAAAGCAAATTATGTTGAAAACTCCAAAACCACATAATAATAAACTCGGAAGTTTAAAGTCGTAATCATATTATTGTGGGGTTTCTGACACCATTTTATTCTCATAAAAAGTTATTGATACATTAATAGTTATTTATTTATTTATTTATTTTAATTTTTATGAAGTGTGATCATTTTGTGATACAAGATAAAAATTATGTGATGGGGTGTATTTTGTGATATAACCAGTTTGTAAATTATACAAGAAGAGAAGTAAAAGGGTGTATTTTATCAAGTCTTTTTAAAGTTTGCCTTTTATATTCCCTCGTATTTATCTTCATTCTCCAGGGTTTCAATGCCCCAAATCACTGATATTTTCAATTGGTTGCTTCTCCCGTTTGATTTTGATTTTGAAACAACATTACAGTAAACAAACCTAATAACAGTTATATTGTATGCACGTTGTAATCATAAATCAATAAGAAGATACTATGAGAATATAAGATCTTTAGTGGAAAGAAAACTACATCATAGTAAACAAACCCAATAACAATTATATTATATGCACTTTGTAATCATAAATCAATAAGAAGATAATATGAAAATGTAAGATCATATTTAGTGGAAAGAAAACTATCGTCGTATTAATACAAGTTGTGTAACAACGTAAATTTTCAAGACAATTTTTCTTTTGAAAACATATGATTCTCAATACACATTTTCATAAAGCATCATTTGTTTAGTTTACAAAACACAATCCCTTGTTAATTACATAATAATCCAGGATCTTCGAAACATAATTCTTTCACTGGTGTGTACAATGAAGCCGGTGCCGTCCCGAGATACTGAGAACACCTGAAACATATAACACATAACACGGTAAGCACGAAACTTAGTGAGTTCCCCAAAATACCACATATAACACATATTAGCCACTCGAGGCTATAACTGTGTGGGCCCATTGGCCCTAACTCTGTGGACCCTCTGGTCCTAACTCTGTGGACCTTCCGGTCCTAACTCTGTAAACTCTGGAATACACACAGCATAAATCACATAGAAATAATGCAGTGCAACACATCACATACATAGCATACAAGATACTCTGTCACATAACTCTACTTACCACTCAAGGTAAAGTATAGTGAGAAGACTCACCTCGCATGATGTCAGATACCCTCTCGTGCTCGATATCCCGACCTAGCCTCCTCCTATCAAAATGATAACATTTCTAATCAAAAGTCCTCTCATGTTCTCATCCCTAATAATGGGTAGAAGACCACTCTACCCCTCTCTGACCTCTCTTGAATCAGCTTGACCAAAACCCCAAGGTCAACTGAAGTCAACTCTAGTCAATGGTCAAACTTTGACCAGACTCGTTGAGTACACATGGGTGACTCGGCGAGTCCAAGCGTGTCCCTTGAATCCTCCTATGGTCTCTCTCGGCTCGTCGAGTTAACCCTTCACTCGACGGGTTACCACGGGTCACAAATCGCGGGGTAACCCGACTCGACTCGTCGAGTCCCCTTATGGCCTCGGCAAGTTTCCTCCATGGCAACACTCAAAGGACCTTCTGAGGTCATATATGTTTCTCTAACCTATTCTGACTTCCCAATGCTCAATAATCACGTAACGGTCCAATCTTTAAGCTCATGCACCACTCATAGGGTCTTATTTGGTGAAATAGCTTCTAAAATGGCAACCTACGCTCGTATCTCAAAGGGAACAGCATAAAGCCGAATGATTGGGACTCTCTGGACCTCTTAAGGTCCAGATCTAAGACTTTCTCCACATTGGGACTTCATATGCATCATATACTATCCAAGAAAGGGTAAAGAAAACCCTAGATTCAAGGATTTTACACAAAAACAGAAGGAAGGGGCGAAATACTTCCTCAAAATGGAGATGCTTGCTTAGATGTCTCAGAATAACAACCTCCTTTGGTCCTTCAAGCTGAATCCCTTCACTTCATTTGAAAAACCACCCCAAAATTACTTGATTTCATCACAAGAACTCTTCCTTGGCTCCCAATGGCCATTTAGGGTTTCTCACAGAAGATATGGGGCGCGTCCAAGGTCATATGTTCCTTTAAATAGGCTCCAACCCCGGAACTTAGGGTTTTCTCTGCCCAATACCTACTCGGGGAGTCCATCCTTGGACTCGTCGTGTCCGTTCATTAAATCCAAGCGGCAATCTTGACTCGACTCGACGAGTTGGTCCCTCAACTCGTCAAGTCCCTCCTCAAATCTCAAGATTAACATACACAATCATGTCCTTGGAAATCCGGTTGTTACAATTCTCCCCCACTTGAATTAGATTTCACCCTCGAAATCGCTCCTCCACCACCTATAGATCCAATTCAATAACCAAACAGCACCATCGAAAGGGTCTCATACCACACAACTATCTTCCTCTCTGGACACCTGAATCCAAAAAGGAACTCCTCCCTGGAAAAGGACAGACCCATCTGCCACTATGCTACCCCTTCTGACTCTCAAGAATATGGAACTCTAGCAGCCTGACACACAGCCGGTCCGCCCTCTCCAGATGTCACCACGTTATCCGCTCCTCGAATAACAAACCCCGATAGCTCACTGCCCTTCTGATTCTCTAGTGGGAACCGGTAAAACAAGTCCATGCCCAAAACTGGCTACCGATCACTCGTCCCAGACATGATAAACAATCCAGATCATATATCAAGGAGTGGAAGGATCACATCACACCAGGGACTCGTCCACTGTACTGCAATCACAACCCTTCTAAACAACAAACCCTCAACACCCTGTCCTCAGACACGAACAATGACCATGCTTGTTCAGAAGCATCCCCCGACATCTGACAAACATAAACCTCAGCTCCCTTCTCGATATCCCTTTCAAGACTGAGCACCAGGTCATCTCCCGACCCAACAATTGAACCTCAAAGGGTTACCCATTGCATATCTCAACATGTCTCACTGACTTCCTTCCCACACTAGCTATCTCGACCCAGTGTGACACACAAGTCACGAAGTTCTCTTTTCCCCAAGAGAATACGGAATTTGTTTCACCCTCGACCTCTGTCGTCTGCTACTCATTAGTTCCATGCGTTTCACGGTTTTCTCATACCTACGAATTGACCCACTCAGGTCTAAGACACCAGATGGAACCAATACCCCCTTCCAAAGGAAATTCATATCTGAACCCGGAATCTCATTCTGCCTACTCAATACACCACTAGAATCGAACTCAACCCGAGAGTCTGATCCGGCACAGAGTTGGAACCACTCGTCCCAACGAACCACTCAACTCATTAGTCATGACCCACAACCCATGCGTTCCCCACTTATCCACTTCCCTTTGGTTACGAAAACCACTACTCAATTCAGAATATAATGACTCCCGACAATTATGGAGACCCCAGTCTCGCCCCTGGTTCGACACCAGGCTCCCACACACTCAAATATTAGGGCTATGCAAGCCTAAAACTCTTCTGCGTCAAGCTCTGATCAGAGAGCACTTCATCACAACATTCTCTCGCTGACTAGTGGGTAGTACGGCTCCCTGTAGTATCACAACAATCTCTTACTGAATAGTGAGTACTACGGCTCCCCGTAGCATCACCACACCCCTCACTGAATAGTGAGTACTACGGCTCCCCGTAGCATCACCACACCCCTCACTGAATAGTGAGTACTACGGCTCCCCGTAGCATCACCACAACCCTCACTGAACAGTGAGTACTACGGCTCCTCGTAGCATCACCACAACCTCTCACTGAATAGTGAGTACTACGACTCCCCGTAGCATCACCATAACCTCTCACTGAATAGTGAGTACTACGGCTCCTCGTAGCATCACCACAACCTCTCACTGAATATTGAGTACTACGGCTCCCCGTAGCATCACCACAACCTCTCTGCACTGACTCATTGAAACTGCAGCTCCCTGCAGTCTTACTGCACTTACTCTTACCACTTCACAATCTCATCCTCAGGTTGACACCACCCTGCGATCATTAACTCATGCTCTGCGGCCCAGCATAGATAGGTACACACACACCCATCCGGCTAATCATCACTACTTCGGACGACCACCGTCGTGACAAAACCTCTTTTTCTCGCTGCAATTCACATTCTCAAATAAATCCATTTCATGTCAATTAGCTGAAGGGCCCCCACCGGAACCATAGACACTTGATACACCACTCGTCTGTTGGATTAATGTCTAAGTCCATAACTATAATTGGTAAGACTTGACCCGACCCGGCATGGTCCATTTGGGTTGCATGGCATCATGCATTTGGATAGACTATAATGAGAGAAATAACACTTAAGGTTGGTTAATATATTATAAGTTCTAATATATTAATGAGGTTATTTAATTAGTATTGATCAAGAATTAATTTGGAATTAATTAAGTGATCAAAAGGAGACTAATTAAATATATGGGTTGATTGTGTAAATCATTCATTCTTATATATGTGGGCTTGTGATCCAAGATTCCTTATGTTGGACTAAGTCCATGGGGTGATCCATGGATACTCCATGGAGGTTAAAATCCATGGAGCATAAGGAATGGGTAAAGTTATGAGTTACATGGTGTAACCCTAATAGCCACCATATAAAAGAATCCCATGGCTCAAGAAATCGTGCACTAATGTGTGAGTGTGAGGGCTAGACGATTTCAAGGAGTGTTCAAGTTTCTCTCAAGTTATTCCAAGTGTATTTGGTGTTGTGTGAACCATTTAAGGTGTCACACTTGGGGCACTAGGCACTCAAGCTTCATGAAGACATTCTACATCAAAGAGGTATGTATTCTATCTTGTTATATTTATTATTTTGTATGCTAGATTAGGATAATACCTTGGATGTTCATAATTGTATGTATAATAGAGAAAACATAGATCCAAGGTATTTAGGGTTGCATGTACACTTAGGAGTGTTAGAATGCTCATAACCCAACATCGTCATCTCAAACTCAAACTCAAAATCATCCGAGATTTTAGGACATTAAACTCGGATACCCCGGAATACCATCACAACGCCTCGCAGTGTCTTGACTCTACCACTGATCTCATACTCATGGTATCATACTCAGATACCGCATTGCTTCCTCAGAACCTCGCAACCGGTCTTTCTCTCGTGCCACTTGTAACCCCGGAATACTACATCCCCCAATTTAAAACACGGAGAAATTGCCAACGACTCAGAACACGAAGTTGACAATCCGAAACATCCTTCTCTATTGCTCAAAACCCATGCAAGAGTACTCATAACGACCCTGAAGTTGGTTGCCCAATTAACTTCTTCCCTTCCCATACTACATATAATAGCCCATACTCTGAACCAGAAATTCTGAACCGTCGAACTATCCTCACAAGCCAACCACTTCGAATTCACCATTTTAACCTTGAAGGATTCCTAACCACCATAAGGTCTCCGACCAACGACCACTTGCCGTGGAGACACTCATCCTTTCTCAAACACGTGCCACATGCACTATTTCACTCTGCACCTCTCCTTGACCACCAAAAACCCTGGTCTCAGGAATCCGCACCGCAGACCTCTCTATCCAGTTCTCTAACCGCTCTAAAAAAATCTCAGATCTCCTCAAAAAGTACTCGGTTCTCCCCCACTCAGGGCTCGAACCATCACCAATTGATTCGCCAACAATCTAACCCACAGACTGTTTTTACCAATAACATCGCACCTACTCTCGGAAGGTGATACGCAATGCTCGATGATCTCCCCGATGGAGGTCAAGCAATTCCAAATACCCCGAATCTCCGATGAAATCCTCAGAAACTTCTCATCATGACTATCTCTAGTCCTTCAGAATCTTGTACCATCCCACTACCGGACATCTCAACTGTCCAGTCGTAGCCCTGACTCTTAGTCTGAAAATAACGAACTATCATATTCCTCATCCTCGACTCTTCAACCAACGTTCCATCACGTGGGTTGTAATAAGAGTGGAGTCCTCATTACCACACTCGATACTCATCATAGACAATAAGAGCTACCGCCCCAATATCCTCTTCTTGATCGCCTGCCGCTGCAGCTAATACATGCCCTACTATGCTCAAATAGGGTGCATCCTTGTCCTTAGTCATCTCAGTCCCCGTTGACAACCTGCTCATGCTATAACATTACCTCTCGGCAGACATACTGCCCAAATACTCTGATGAAAGAATGTAACCAAACCTACCCACAGGGCTCACCCCCAACCTTGGAAACCGAAAATCTCAATACATCTCCTGTTTCCTACAGGAACAGAAATAACACCGCTCAGGTCACAGAAAATGACATCTCCACCATCGGCTGATTGCTCAACTCATGTTGTAATCCTCCATAACCGCCATTTCTACTCATTCTTGAGTCTTGAGACTCCAATTGGCACTCACCAACAATCCCTCGGAGCTAACTCGATTTCCCTTTTAAGGGATGCTTCACTAAAACTCGTTCATCATGGCCCTCTAGCCCCATACTCTTTCACCTCTGATCTCGATCTAACCAATCACCACGGAATAACTGGTAGAACCAATAACACTAACTGCCACAGGTCATGGTACTCGAACCATGTGGCCACCTCTCGATCTGCTATGAATCATGGTACATGAACCATGTTATCTCTTCTCAATCCGCTACGAATCATGGTACCCGAACCATGACATCACCTCTCGATCTGCTACAAATCATGGTACTCGAACCATGGAATCACCTCTTGATATGCTACAAATCATGGTACACGAACCATGAAATCGCCTCTCGATCTGCTGCAAATCATGGTACTCGAACCATGGAATCACCTCTCGATTTGCTACAAATCATGGTACACGAACCATGAATGCAAACCATGGTACACGAACCATGAAATCACCTCTCGATCTGCTACTTAAAACCTCCGGAATGTTCCCTGTATCGAGTATGGGTCCTCTGCTTTCAGTAGTACGGGCCCATACTACCTGCCACATCTACCCATACTTTCCACACGGACCATCCCCGAGTTCCTAAGTAGCTGCTAGACCTTCTCAATCACCAACCCCGTCATGCGTGTTCGCTCCTCTACGAAATATCCTACTCTGTCAGCGTACTCATCTGACTAGGGTCACCCTTTCCTAGGCTCTTCCTAGGTTCTCACACTTCTCCGCCATCAGCTGCTGAAGAACTCCTTATGATGCCAGCCATCCACCTCCTGAATATCGTCATATTCACTTAGTAGCTGACTCTCATCATCAAGAGTTCCACAAAGCACGAAGCGAGCAGCATTCGGGCATCGAATAATCTCTACCAACACGCAAAACCACTCTAGGTCATTACCCACTTGCTCTCCTCATACTCAAAGGATACCACCGAACCCAAGCAACTATACCCCACGCGGGCATCTGACTACTCCCTCAGTAGACTCCGTAAGTGCTTATCTAGGTATCTCTCCTAGATTACTGCTCTACTCAATTCCCCTCTCTACAAGGATTCCCGCTGGATACTCTTACTCAGCACATACTCGAAAGCGCAACACAGATAACAGCAACTCCTAGGCTAAGGCATCACAAATCAGGCCACTCTAGTCCTAAAATATGAAATACCTAGCCTATCTGTAGCATGCATAATATCCCATAACATCTCATAACACATAAGGTAAGGGTATTTTGGGAAATCACCGTTCGGGCTCTGGCTGATTCTACACACTGCTCTGTCTTGTTTTCTCTTATAAACTCTTGCTCATTTTAGAAAAATCATTTATTTTGAAAATTTTCCTCAATTCCTAAGTTTGAGTCCAGATATACCCGAAGGTGCATCCGAAACCCTCAAACCAAGGCTCTGATACCAACTTGTAACACCGTAAATTTTCAAGACAATTTTTCTTTTGAAAACATATGATTCTCAATACACATTTTCATAAAGCATCATTTGTTTAGTTTACAAAACACAATCCCTTGTTAATTACTAAATAATTCAGGATCTTCGAAACATAATTCTTTCACTGGTGTGTACAATCAAGCCGGTGCCGTCCCGAGATACTGAGAACACCTGAAACATATAACACATAACACGGTAAGCACGAAGCTTAGTGAGCTCCCCAAAATACCACATATAACACATATTAGCCACTCGAGGCTATAACTCTGTGTTGGATTTTGAGCATTCTAACACTCCTATGGTGTACATGCAACCCTAAATACCTTGGATCTATGTTTTCTCTAATATACATGCAAATGCTAATATTCCAAGGTATTACCCTATCTAGCATACAATCATAGATACTTGGGTAATAATATAGATATAATACATACCTTTTGTAGTGTAGCTTGACTCCATGGGGCTTGAGTGCCTAGTGCCTCAAATGTGACACCTCAAATGGCTCACACAACATCAAATGCACTTGGAATAACTTAGAGAGAAATCCACTCTTCAAGAAATCGGCTAGCCCTTCTTTTTCACAAATAATCGCCGATTTTGGTGAATAATATGATGCTTATATAGTATGTTACAATTAGGGTTACACCATGTAAACCCTAATTGTCATGACCTTTCATTTCCATGACCCATGGGTTAAGTAACCTCCATGGAGCATCAATGGAGCATCCTATCGGTTTAACCCAACTTGATTATCCATGGAGCTTTGGCCGACTATCTAAGTTATGGATGATTTACACAATCAACCCATATATTTAATTAGTCTTCTTTTGATCACATAATTAATTCTAAATTAATTCTTGATCAATACTAATTAAATATTATTATTCTTATTATTAATATATTAGAACTTATAATATATTAATAACCATAAGTGTCTTATTTCTCTCATTTAGTCTATCCAAGTGCATGATGCCATGCAACCCAAATGGACCATGCCTGGTCGGGTCAAGTACATACCAAATATAGTTATGACTTAGACACTAATCCAACAGTCTCCCACTTGGATAAGTCTAAAACTATTATTGTGTATGACTTTAAGAACCAACTGGCAATCGTAGCTCTCAAAAGCCGCTGTCGAACTCTGACCTTGCCGAT
This sequence comes from Lactuca virosa, assembly GCF_052849685.1. Classification (NCBI taxonomy): domain Eukaryota; kingdom Viridiplantae; phylum Streptophyta; class Magnoliopsida; order Asterales; family Asteraceae; genus Lactuca; species Lactuca virosa. The sequence goes on from NC_136430.1 coordinate 190,034,206, forward strand.
AATATCTGACCTTTGTCAATGAATTGTCCATTAGCTAAGGGATCAAATATTCCTCCATTCTAGATATCATATGGACTGAGACATGGATTATAATCATTCTCTCTGTCCATTTGTTGTTTCCCGATTTCCGATTTATGACGATTGACTGATTGAACAAATCAAATCAGTCCTGGCTTGGCCAAGCACTCACATGTGTCATCACTAAATCATCGAGGGGCCCACAAATATCGCTTTTATCCTGAAGGTAAAAGGAATGGATAAACTTCGACTCATATGGCTTGTTCTACTACTTGTTGAATCATACACAAAGGCACGTTTTATAACATCGAGTTACCAATGCGTTTTCGTGCAATCAATGTACTATCAACTCATAGTAACAACTCATATCTCTAGGTTTGAAGAATATATGATATTATCGTCTCATGATCACTCGTGATAAAATCCATGAAGTGATTCAAATGAGCGCGGGTTGAATCTAATACTCAGAACTTATGAGCACTCATGAGTGTTGTAGCACCGCTTTGTCCAACATCTTAGACCTCTACAAGCCAACCCATGACAGTCTTGATTCATATCTACTTCCAACATATGACCGACTGTGGATAGTTTGAATAACTTAGTCATTCATGAAGAATGACCTAGTTTATTCTGGAAGTCAAAACATGCAAAATGAAACACAAGAATAAATGAATCAAATATGGTATCAAACCCTATGAATATAAATAGACAACTTTTATTTATCACCATACTGATTACTCGTTATTTCATTGTTTCAGTTTTATCAACTTTATACCTGAATTAAAAACAGTAGTTGTCCCATGCTCCAAGCATGTACACTATGTTTTTCTAAACAATAGCTTTGCCATACACCAAGTATGCACTCTATGTTTGTCTATGATCCTTACTTTGTGAAATAAACCAATTGAACATAATTTCAATGATTATAATTTCATACTCCCAAATCCTTATCGAAAAATGTGAGAATTTCAAATTCCTATCATTTATCGAAATCTGTTTAGATTTTAAACTTATATGCACTGACCCTCCTGCAATGAATATGTACAAAGTCACAAAGACTTGTCAACAGTCATTATAAGGTATTCCACTGGAGATCAACTCCATGGAAACTAAGTCTCATATTCAAAGTACATTGCTTTGGACATGCTTCTTGCATTAAGTTTTCTAATCTTACACAGACAACTTCTACCTATGGAGACAACTCCATATTCTCATTTTGACTATCACTTCTGAACAAGAGATGCCTCTTTTTTCAGAATATGTCAATATGGTCCTTCCAAAATTAGCACTATACTTCCAACTGTCCCTGAGCAACCAATCTTTGGTAAACCTCAGATTGTCCTCGACAATTGCTTAATCATTTTAGTCATATCCAATTCTAGACCTTTTCCCTTCTTAATGCCTCTAGGCATTTGGAAAAATTTAGAAATGACAAATATTATAGCACATGCAATCGATCTTGTACCCAAAGCAAACGGGACACGATTCATGATGTCTCACATAAAGACATGATTCTAGACCAGTCTTTTGCTAAAATAATTTTTGTTTGCCATGTTTTCAAAATTTGACTATGAAGAGGGATGTCGTAATCATAACCGAATTTTGAGAACGCAATATATAGAATTTCCTTAAGTTGTACCAATCCAACATGAAATTCATATATATATTCTTGACTAAAATGATTAAAATCTCAATCTAAGCCTTTTAGAATTGAAATGAAGTATAATTTCCTCTCCCTTAATTATAGTAAAACAACTTTTTCAACCCTTGCAACCTGACGAGTTGAACTTTTGTTTTCTATAATTAAAATTGCTAACTTGCAATACTTATCATAATTATCATGCTCCCACTAACATGATGATTATCAGCATAATACTTATGCTCCCACTAGCTTTGACATGTATTTAGAAATTAGTGGAATTCTAGAAATCAATACTTTATTGACTTTCTTACCAAAGTTCAAATTTCTGATACTAGATTGCTTTGATAAGACTTTATCAAAATCATACACCTTTCCTTAGATAGCATACATGTGTGTCTAAACAATTTCAGAACTATGAAAAGGGATGCCGTAATCATAGTCTCAATTGTTTAGACCTTTTGCCATCTACTTCAAATCTACTTGGTGGAAGTGTCTCCTCACCATCATTTTCATGAGTCGGAGAGAAACCTTGTGACACTTAGATTTTATGGTGTATGTGTTCTTATCCATGTGAATTTGTCAAAACCATAGACACAAGACAAGGTTAGTGACAAATTCAAACTCATATGGATTGAACTTGTGCAATCTTAACTACAGGGCATGTCATTGCTTCCAAGTAGTTATGCAAACAATTGAGAACATGTAGAACTCAAATGTATAGCCAACTTTATTGGAATGGGCACAGAAATGTCAACACGATAGGTTATAAACCTCTAGTCGTGTGCTAGTTATGAAATACAGGTTTTATTCTTGATTAGTTCTTGAAACTATTTCATGATCTTTTATACTCCCACTGTCTTCTTGACCTATAAGACTTTCTTGTCAAATATTCAAGAGACAGTGTGGATTCTAATCAAGACAAACAGTTCACACAATTGGCCTTAGTTGGTCTTTGTTTTATCCAAAACATCACAACTTACCAACTTCAAATGTAAAAGTAGAAAACTTTTACTCTTACATTTGACAAGTGTTAATAAACCTTCTTTAAGTTATGTCACTCAAGTTACAATCTTGGAGTATGACTCTAAGATTTTTTTTGGAACGAAGTGTGAATCATCTTCTTGATTTAACCACTTCAACAATTCATGACTCCTCTTCTTAGCCATCAGAATGCACCTAGAGGATGAATTGTGATAAGGTCTCATAATCATTAAGATGATCATAAAACATGATACTTAAAGTGCTCTCCCATCTTTTCAGATTTGAGACACTTTTATCCTTCTGCCAAATTTGATTCTTCTCATTCGCTCAATGTCTCAGAATTATACTTAAGCTTATAAGTATAACCATATTTACTAAACTTTAGTAAATCATGAGGAATAGTCTTATTGATCTTTTGTGGTGGACTTTAACTAGTGCACAAGAATGTGTACTTGATCCCTTAGTCCTACACTTGAGTCACATATACATGTGAACAAGGACTTAGTCTTAATTTCCCAAAGATGACAATTCTTATTCATCACACAATACAACTTGCATGATTTCAAGTTTCTATCCAACTGAAACTTGGGTGATGAGAATCTTTCCTTATTTGGTAAATTATGACACTACCACAAATGAAGGAATCAAATCTATTTTCCAATATTGCTATCAATGGAAAGATGTAAACAACAATTTTTCATAAATGCCATTGTAAGGATACTTAAAATAAATAAATCAAAACTGTTTTTTTTATTTTAAAACTTGCGGAAAACTTATGCTTTACAGTGCAAAAGCATATGAAAAACTTGTTGTTATCTATTCCTAAGCATTATACCATAACTCCTAAGCAACAGCTCAAAATTCTGATCACCGAACCATGCGATCGAAAACCATCTTCGCGATCAGAATCAGCATATACTTCCTTTAAGTTTCTTCACTTTTCTTTGATTCTTAAAACATCAACATGTGACCAAGTCACATCATGTAATAAGAATCTCAGAATAGAAACTTAACAGAGTTAGATAGTGGACTTTACCTGAAGCAGAGTTAAACTTTTTGACTTGATCAACCTTATGATCTTTCAGGTAAATAGGCAGCTTCGCAATCAATGCCCCTTCTTTTGGCAAAAGAAACATATGGACTCACTGGGAATGGTACATGGGACTATCGCAGACTTAGCCTTTCTCTTTACCATTTGGTCAACCTAGTTGACTACGGTCAAACCATTTCTTTGGGATGAGAAGGTTTGTCTAGATATCCATTGTTACCATTGGCAATGTCCATTGGAAAGTTGATCTCCTAATCAATTTGCTTTACTAGTCCTCAAATCATTGCTGACCAAGCAAATAGATAAGATCGTTAAGGGTCATGTCATAGTCTATTTCATAGTAGTCCCAAAGGAACTCACTATATGACTCAGAAAGTGATTGAACATCCAACTTTCTCAAGACTTTGACACCCAACTCTCCCGGCTTGTCAATATGTGACTTCATCTCTAAGATGTGATCACACCTAGACCTTGCCTTGCCATTAGGGCTTGAGTGACCTTGAACTTGTGGGTTAGGGAGAATAATTGGAGGAGGTGGAGGAAGTGAAGTTCCAAGAGATTTGGGAAGATCATAGATGTCTGAGCTAGACATCTTTTGGGAGATATTCAAGATAGTTGATTTAAAGTCCTTAATATAACACCCAATATGAAATATTAAGGCTAGGACCCAGCAAACTATTTTATAACTTGGAAGAGGGATGTCGTAATCCAAGCTATAAAATATTTGAAGGTAGGTGAATGACGATTCACCAATTTCCACCATGAAAACGAAATAATTTCATTAGGTTTTACTTGGCTTTGAAACTCCTAGATCTTTTGAGATTCACTGAACTGTTCAATGACATGTTTCAATCTCGAGTGTACCCTTCAGGTTTTGTGACTGGGATGCCGAGGATCACAAAACAAGGTGTGAATAACAATGCAAATATACTTGGTACCCTTAATATTTACCCCTCAATCGATGTGCCCGTTAACCACACACGCTCCACCGATACTATGATAAATATTAAGTTACCCTTTGCCTACCTTGATAAACCCAGGTTAGAGTGTCGGTTAACCACACACGCTCCACTAACGGTTAAACAAAGTGCAAAGTGTAATTTCATGGATTAGCACCTTATTCACATTTTCCTAAGTAACTAAGATTGGGAATTAATAAGTGCTTAGTTACTTAGTATTGATCATTAATACTTTTAATGAAGGGAGAATTATAGTCCTTGTCCTACCTATTCGGCTAATGACCCTCCACCAGTCAAGGAAGCGGTGGGTGAGAGTGGACACCCATTAAGCTGCCATTTTATAGGCAACAACCTTATACCCTCCTTATAGACCAGCTTCGTGAATGAGGCCTACTAATGGTAAGACTGACTTGCTCTTATACACATATATATATTATTAACTTATAATATTATAAAGTATAAGGATTGAATTTTAACTTTTAAAATTCTAAGGGCTTAACTTGGAATTAAAGTATTCATAAGGGAAAACTCTTCAAACTCCAAAACTTGAGGGCAAGTTTTGAAACTATTCAAAACTATTCAATTCCATAACTTATGTGTTTAAAGTAGTTTTAATTAAAAAACTCTTCAAGTTCCATAACTTGAGGACAAATTATGGAAGACTTTAAACTAATAAAAGAATGTAACTTTTCTTTATTTTTGTAACTTATGGAACTAATTAAGGTTACACATTTTATTACTTAATGAAGTAACTCTTGAACCTCCATAACTTGAGGACAAGTTGTGGAGTCATAAAACCATTCAATGAAGACAAGACTCTTCATTTTGTAACCTTTGCCAACTTTTATGAGTTTTAAGAAACTTTAATGTGACTTTTCATGTAACTTGAGGACAAGTTACACAAACACATTTTAGAATCATCTCTTAGATTAAAATGGATTGAAAACAACAATTTCTAATAATTTTTCTATTAATCTAAGCAACTCATAAGAACAAGATAATTTAATCAAACTTTTTCATGTAATTAGACTAACCATTAAACTAATACAAAACATGAATCTATTGACAATTATCTTCGAAATTGGATTAGAATGAACATTACCACATCAAAAATAGGTTTATAGGTTCAAAAACAGCTTATGGTAATGTTCCTAGTCCATTTCTAGCCAAAAACATCAAACAGCAAGCTGTCAGCACCCAAAACTCGTCGAGTTCCTTGAGAAACTCGTCGAGTTCATGCCCAAAATGATGAACCCGTCGAGTTTTTTGGATAAACTCATTGAGTTTTATGGTCTGGACAGTTTCAGCTTTGAAAAAACAAGTTTGCATCAAGTATAAGTGAAAACAAATCTGGCTCTGATACCACTGTTGGGTTTTGAGCATTCTAACACTCCTATGGTGTACATGCAACCCTAAATACCTTGGATCTATGTTTTCTCTAATATACATGCAAATGCTAATATTCCAAGGTATTACCCTATCTAGCATACAATCATAGATACTTGGGTAATAATATAGATAGAATACATACCTTTTATAGTGTAGCTTGACTCCATGGGGCTTGAGTGCCTAGTGCCTCAAATGTGACACCTTAAATGGCTCACACAACATTAAATGCTCTTGGAATAGCTTAGAGAGAAATCCACACTTCAAGAAATCGGCTAGCCCTTCTTTTTCACACATAGTCGCCGATTTTGGTGAATAATATAATGCTTATATAGTATGTTACAATTAGGGTTACACCATGTAAACCCTAATTGTCATGACCTTTCATTTCCATGACCCATGGGTTAAGTAACCTCCATGAAGCATCCATGGAGCATCCTATGGGTTTAACCCAACTTGATTATCCATGGAGCTTTGGCCCACAGTATAAGTTATGGATGATTTACACAATCAACCCATATATTTAATTAGTCTTCTTTTGATCACATAATTAATTCTAAATTAATTCTTGATCAATACTAATTAAATATTATTATTCTTATTATTAATATATTAGAACTTATAATATATTAATAACCATAAGTGTCTTATTTCTCTCATTTAGTCTATCCAAGTGCATGATGCCATGCAACCCAAATGGACCATGCCAGGTCGGGTCAAGTACATACCAAATATAGTTATGACTTAGAAACTAATCCAACACTGTGTGAGCCTATTGGCCCTAACTCTGTGGACCTTCCGGTCCTAACTCTGTAAACTCTGGAATAGACACAACATAAATCACATAGAAATAATGCAGTGCAACACATCACATACATAGCATACAAGATACTCTGTCACATAACTCTACTTACCACTCAAGGTAAAGTATAGTGAGAAGACTCACCTCGCATGATGTCGGATACCCTCTCGTGCTCGATATCCCGACCTAGCCTCCTCCTATAAAATTGATAACATCTCTAATCAAAAATCCTGTCATGTTCTCATCCCTAATAATGGGTAGAAGACCATTCTCCCCCTCTATGACCTCTCTTGAATCAGCTTGACCAAAACCCCAAGGTCAACTGAAGTCAACTCTAGTCAACGGTTAAACTTTGACCAGAGTCGTTTAGTGTACATGGGCGACTCGGCGAGTCCAAGCGTGTCCCTTGAATCATCCTATGGTCTCTCTCGGCTCGTCGAGTTATCCCTTCACTCGACGGGTTACCATGGGTCACGAATCGCGGGGTAACCCGACTCGACTCGTCGAGTCCCCTTATGGACTCGGCGAGTTTCCTCCATGGCAACACTCAAAGGACCTTCTGAGGTCAGATCTGTTTCTCTAACCTATAGATCTGACTTCCCAATGCTCAATAATCACGTAAAGATCCAATCTTTAAGCTCATGCACCACTCATAGGGTCTTATTTGGTGAAATAGCTTCTAAAATGGCAACCTCGGCTCATATCTCAAAGGGAACAGCATAAGGCCGAATGATTGGGACTCTCTGGACCTCTTAAGGTCCAGATCTTAGACTTTCTCCACATTGGGACCTCATATGCATCATATACTATCCAAGAAAGAGTAAAGAAAACCCTAGATTCAAGGATTTTACACAAAAACTGAAGGAAGGGGCGAAATACTACCTCAAAATGGAGATCCTTGCTTAGATGTCTCAGAATAACAACCTCCTTTGGTCCTTCAAGCTGAATCCCTTCACTTCATTTGAAAAACCACCCTAAAATTACTTGATTTCATCACAAGAACTCTTCCTTGTCTCCCAAAGGGGATTTAGGGTTTCTCACAGAAGATATGGGGCGCGTCCAAGGTCATATGTTCCTTTAAATAGGCTCCAACCCCGGAACTTAGGGTTTTCTCTGCCCAGTACCTACTCGGCGAGTCCATCCTTGGACTCGTCGAGTCCGCTCATTAAATCCACGCGGCAATCTCGACTCGACTCGGTGAGTTGGTCCCTCAACTCATCGAGTCCCTCCTCAAATCTCAAGATTAACATACACAATCATGTCCCTGGAAATCCGGTTGTTACAAGTTTCCATATAACAAGAAGGAGGGATGGTGTTCTTTGGCCCTTAACGCCGTTGAGGCATTGACATCTAGGCTCCTCCACGATGTTTATGGCCCATACACACTAGTCATGTTCCATGGCCCTTAACGACGTTGAGGCATTGCCACGTAGGTTCCTCCACGACGTTTATGACCCATACACACTAGTCTAATATTCTTCTACCACTTCATTTTTTTCTCTCCTTCTCTCTCTAGAAAATGATTAGCAGAGTTATTTTGTTCAAGATCACAATATTTTCCTTAGAAATGTCTATGTGTTCGTTTACTATTTTCTTCACAAATTTATATCAAGATTTGAACTATCGAGTTTTGGTTAAGAAGATCATAATGTTATCACGAAAGGTTTTTCACTTTCATTCTCTTGCACTCTAAACAAAATATTTCTCACATCAAACCCTATTTTTTTTTCGAATAACATGTTGTAAAGCTCTTGTAATTATCTAATAATTTAATATATTTTTTGGGTCACATATGGCATCTTCTTCAAAGTAAATTAGTTTGACAAAATTGCAAAAATGGTCCTTATGGCTAACAAATATATGTGGTTTTGACCCAAAAAAGTTTGGTGGTGCATAAGTGGTCTAATTTTAGACACCTTTTGTCGTTTTGGTTTCTATGATCGGCATTTTTTGTGTTTTTGGCTCAAGCCCAACCTAAAATGACAAATATGCCCAAGGATAATGATTTCTAATTATTTTAATTAAAAAACTAAAAAGAAAACATCACCCACCCTACCCACCCCCATTTCCCTCATTCCTCAACCACCATATCGGACCTACCCCTTGATTATAAGTGTTGGGTAAAAATATGAAATTTGGTTTCAGTACATGTCTGCCCCTTTATGTATGTCTAATTGTAGCAAAAACCTACCTTATTGATTCATAGTGACGGGTAAAACAAGAACCAATGAACAGAGGTATGGGTCGTGTGTAACTGTATGTCTGCTGGCATGCGTTTCACTTTTTGTTTTCTTAAATCGATTCCCAAGTGAGCCTCAGAAATATTCAGATCAAAATCAACAAAGCCCTAGCATCATATGGAAACGATAACCCGAGCGCATATCTGCAAAAATCCTCTGCCACCACCATTTAAACGCATGGTTTACAAAACCTTAGGACCATCAAACTTAGAGATGCTTGATGCTGTCATGGTGGTTGCAGGAAACGGTGTAATGAAAGTGTAAGGTTGTGATGGTGATTTATAACGATGATGGTCAGTGTGCTTTTTTACTTCCATGACATGGTAACAATGTCAGAGTTATGGTGAAGAGATATAGAAGGATGGAAGTGGTTGGCGGTAAATAGTGGTAGCGAACGATGATGACAGATGGAGATGGAGGTGTAGTGTTCTTGAGAGTGTGTGTGTTTATGTTTGTATATTTTGAAAAGAGATAGAAAGCAGAGTGTAAAACCTGGTTTCTAGTATGTTGTTCGCGATTTGATCTTCTTAAAGTTAATTTTGATTTAGGGTTTTTGGGTGGATCTCGACGCAACTTCTTTGTGATCATGACATGACACATATCGATAAGTAGCGACGCTAGCATGTATTGGTTGCGAAGCGAAGCCGCTAGAACCTAAAACCTAGGAATTTATTTTCTAGGGTTTTCCATTCTCTCCAACCTCTTTCTCCAGAGAAAAGCATTGAGTGAACCCTAGCCTCTATTTCCTTCTTCCTTTTGTTCTTAGTGGGTTTTGGTGGTCTTTGAAGAAGAATCTAACTCCTTGGTGTCTAGTGAAGCAACTCCATAGATTTTCAACCTTCCAACTCCCTCTTCAAGCTTTGTAAGTGATCAAGTATCGAGCTTTATGGATATTTATGTGTAGATCTAGTATTTTAGATTTTATTGGTCCATTTTTGTTGTGATACAATGGAATTTGGGGAACTCTAGGTCCAAAGGCAGAATTAGTTGTTATTTTGGACCTGTTATGGAGATCGAGTTAATTTATCATTAAATGCTATGGTATAATACATGTGATTTAATTTAACTTGGAAATAGTAACTTAAAAGCTTTATTACCCTAGGCTCTTCTTAATTGGTATAATGGCTAGAGAAGCTCATAACACATTTTTTTTAGTTAAAGTCATAAATCAATGAAGCATATAATTTATGAAAATCAACTAGCTTTAAGATTTCAGAACCACCAAAACCAAAAGGAAATTAATATGCTTTCATTACCATTATGAAGGAAATACTTTCATGATTTAAGTGAAATCCATAAACCATTTTTTCTTGCTAATTTGAAGATCTATTACTTAACCAAGAAATTAGCCAACTACTTAGACATTCATTCATCTAAACTCATGATTAAAGGCAAATAAATGTAAAAATATGATTAACTAGAAAATATTTCCATAAACTTCAACCACAAATTTATAACAATATTCAAAATAACTAGTCATCAATGGGTTAAACCAACATCAACCAAATATACACTTAGCATAAAATGGATAAGATTAAGGAAAAGTAAAATTGTTTAGTAATACCCAACATAATCCAAGCAAAATGAGATGAAAATCCAAAGTTTCATGTGTTATGCATATGTTATTTAAAGCTCCAAAATCACTAGAGAAAATTCTTTTAAATCTGATCTTAGAAGTATGCAAAAGAATTCCACCAAACTTCCCCATATAGCCATCAAACATAAAATCCAGAAATTGCCCCTACAGGAGCTACGCGGCCGCATAAGTTGTAGTGTAAAGTCTCACATGGCCTCATGAGTTGAGTTGTTCGAGAAATTTTGTAGATTGTATCCTTTTCCTATTTGGCCGTCTTTATCTTCTAGCTTTGCTTTGTTGACTGATCATAAGAGCCCAAATACCACATCACTTACCCTATAACAAATAGGTACAATCCCTAGAGTTTCATAACACAAACATTTTCAAACTTCCATCATCTTCCATTATTAATTAATCCCAAACTTCATCAATATGACTCCATAGTAAGCTCCAGTGACATTGGTCTTCAATCAAACTCTCTTCTATAGCCCTGACTTGCTCAGGTTTGTAAAAATCTGTCATTAAGCACAAAAACTAGATAATACATGAAATAGCTATAAAATAACAATAGGGAAAATATGCACGAAGATTAGCTAAATCTAAAATAAAATATGCTAAAATAAACTATAAAAAGAATTAAATACAATATGCACCTGTCAAATCACCAAAAGTTTGAACCTTTCCTTTCCCTAAAGGGAAACAAGGAATACTACAAGTCGAGATGATTAAAAATATAGAAGAAAAATAATGAACATTTTAGGCAGCAATTCATGAGAAGAGCATTAAGATAAAAACATATAATCCATATTTTAGAAACAAGAATCTCTTAAAGGGGCGATCATTTGTTACACTTCTAGTAAATGGATATATGTCGAACGAGATACAAAGCAACCATGCGTATTTCACTAATATGGCACACTTGACACACTTTCGCGATCCGATCTATCCCCATGCAATAAGAAAGTGTCCCATCCATTAGAATATTCCTCACTCCCCTTAATTCTCATCCCACGCCGAGGAACAAAACCTAGATAAATAATTTGTGCCCGAAAAAATGGCAAGTAAATGAGCTATATAAAAAGGTTTACAAAACTATAATCATTTAAAAGTGCTAGTGCTCCTATCATAATGGGATCTATTTAGAGTGAATATTTAAGCACAAGATGATCAAGGAGTGCTATTATAGTTGTCGATTAAAGATGAAATCCAAACTACAAATACATCAAAATTGAAATAAACTATATAAGATGGAATCTAAAATAATCCTAACATCTGATTAACGAGAAAGATATACAACTCCATGGCCCAACCTTTTTTTTCTTTTTCTTTTTTTTTTTAAATTTTTTATACAACAAAACCCCAAGATACAATTACAACTACAAATACAAAAATTTAAATTACTAATATAAAATCTATAAAAGCACACTAAGTTAAATAATAAAAAACCTTTAACTATATTCGCATTTTATGTCATTATAATATCTGGATTTTAAAAACAACTCTTATTTCAAGGTTTTTCAAAGACTTTCAAAGACGAAGATAAATAAAAAACTTCAAACTTGATATAAGATCAAAACTTGATTTAAAAAAAAAAACATATGAAACTTTACATAACACATACTAAATACTATACTAAAAATTGTAGAAAATAAGTGCAAATTTTTCTGAACGAAATTTTAACACGACTAGCCTTTGATTTTCAAAACACAAAAATGATTACATAGACACTTACATAAACAAAGGGACAATACTGAAAAAGGTAGTTGTCTCTTTTTTTAGGCTCACTATTTTGTTTACTAAGGAATTTTACAGAAGATTTACAAACTACAAATCAGGTCTACCTACAAGCTATTTAAGAAGCTAAACAACAACTAAATCTAGCAAGGCTAAATGCAAAAGATAAACATAAATAAACAAAAGCTAAATTAAGATCAAATGGGAAAATGTGTTTATATCATAAGGTGATATGATATGAAGTGTAATTGCTAGACACTAAAAATCTCAAAATAACAAAGTTCTAGTTCTTGTTCCCTCCTTTGGGCGTAATTATGGTTAGCAAGGAACAAAAATGTGAGAGACTAATCGAATTGAGGCTACGTTGTCTCTCTAGTCCTGACATATTTTCATAACCACTTTTCACTCTCTCGCCATGTATATATAAAAGAAGATATGACAACTGAAAGTCCCTATGAGTGATTCTATTTTTGTTATTCCAAAAAGTTGCATAAATGTTTGTCGAGTCTTGCAATTAAAGATGTTTGGAGGTGAGAAGAAACAGATAACAAAAAAATGCATGCAGATAACCCTAAACTAAATGCTTATGCTAAAAAATGAAAAGAAGAAAGTAAAATTTTTTTGGATTTTTAAAATGAATGCAATTTAAGTAAATGCAGCCTAGTTACTAGTAAATGAAAAAATAAAATGAAAATAAAATACCCCATCCCAAGCTTAAAAATAAGCATTGGCTTCAATGCTTGGAGGAAGGGAGAAATAACGTATATCAGGAGCGGGGGGAGGAGGGTAGGGTGATGATGAAAAATCCCCTCCCAATTGTGTCAGCCCCATATCTATTGGTTTTGATCAGCCCCATATCTATCGTGTTAGCCCCATGCAATGTTGATTAAGGTTCGTGAAAAAAACCAGGGGAAAACATGAGGGAAGTTATGAGGACGAACGCTCAACGTCCATTGATTTGCGTTTGTCAATGGATTCAGAATCAGAAATTGGGTGGGTGAATGTGACATGTCTTACTATAGGCAATATCTAAGTTTTCGATTTTGTCATTGCTTCGTAGTATGCAATACTGTTTCAAAGCGATAGTAATCCAATGGTATTCATTCAAGGATTGAAGATTGATTTGACACATTTTAGTCAAGGCATAAATGTCTAACAGGAAATAACCTTTAAGTGGATAAGAAATGTTGTGACCGAGACAATTTGTTAAAATATTGACCATACCACCGACGTAAACGTCACCTAAAGATCGTGCCCTGGTCTCGAATCATTTTTGAAAAAAAAGGATTAGAAGTCAGGACAGGGACCATGCTCCCTAGTTATGCACCAAAGGAAAAAAAGTTCGGCTTTTATAATTTGGCTAACCTCTTGTCGGGAAAATATTGAGAAAACCAAAATATGTCTTGCAAGCCGGATGCAAGGGCGAGTAATATGGTTTACTCGACTCATCCTAATGTGCAACAGCTCCAACCCATGATTTGTTCGCAAAAGGCATCTTCTTCAAAATCGCGAGAGTAAGGCTTGGTGGAAAAATGCGTACCATGCCTTGGAGTTCTCATGATGTTGCTCACATTCTCAAATTAGACATCGAATGATTGACCTACCAAAACAAGCCTAAATACGATCTAAGACAAATAATCGTAAACCAACAATGCGATATACAAGATACGCTGAATTCTAAGTTTTAACAATTTAACACATATTCCAAACAAAAGCAGTCAAAAGGAAGGAATGTACAACCTCCATATTGTGATAAAGTTCTGAATTCTAAAACCAGAATCTGTCCGGTCGCTCAGAATCTGAAACGTTTTGAAATCTGCAACTAGAAACTTGAGTCTTGCTTAAAAACGCAACATAACGAGTTATCCATTAAAATTTGAGAACTCTGGTGGTAGTTTGTTTTTCGATAAAAAAAATTTATGAGGTTTTTGAAAACTTTTTGGTGGGGTTTGTATAGGAAGGTGACTGGAACGCATCGTTAGTTTCAAAAGTTGCAATGGCAGCCGGAGGTGGCCAGAAATCACTTGGAAGCGATGATATGGTGGTGGTCGGCACATAGTGTTCCAAAAACTGATCATTGTGTTTTTTGGATGGGGTTTGTAGAGGAGGTAAAAAGAAAGAGAATGGCGGTGGTTTCATGAAATTCTGAGTGGTAAAACTCGGACAAAATGCGTTTTTGCGGTGAAGATAGATGTGTTTGGTGTTTTCAATGAGAGAGAAGGAAAGAGAGTACTGCCGGCCAGAATGGGGAGTGGGAGGGGCATTCTTTGGTTATGTAGCAGCCTACATGAGTCAAACGATCAAAGAGTTGGGTTAACGAGGTAAAATTGGTCAATGAATGGGGTCTACAAGGGCACATGATTCTCTATGTGGGCACATGGGTTTTGCTTGGGTTGTTGCACAACTGTATGAGCTGATGATATACACTATCAACCTTACCTTCTTATTTCACACATGTAGTAGCCTTATTTCGGATATGTTCACGAATGACATCCTCACACGGTCCTGTGATTTCTGGCGTGACCTCGTGAGTAAATTTTTTTTCTCGCGTTCTCCCTGCTTGTTTTCACACGGGGATAAGGCAAAAATGAATCACATACTCGTGAGCTGAAAGCAAACTTTAAAAAATGGGATTTTACAAAAATTAAATTTAAGCCCGGAATAAATCCATATGAGCCCCGATTTTAAAATTTCAACAAAAATGGGACTTTGATCACAGGAAAAACTTAATTTTTCAAAACCAAACACTTTTAAATTTCGAAAAACATTTTCAGAAATCATTTTATTCGGTTTTAAAAACACAAAAGCACAATGCTTTACAAAAATTCCCTTTTTTAACGTCGTTGGCAAGACGTTTTCTAACTCTAGCCTTAGTACTTCACGACATCCAAATGGATGAAGTTTAGGACATTTGCATTGAAACCCTTATAGAAAGGCTTCAACCGATGCCCATTGACTTTGAAAATTTGACCTGTTTCTTCACTTTGGATCTCCACTACTCCATGCTCAAAGAACCTTGTCACAATAAAAGGTCCAATTTGATGGGTTTGATACAAAATATAAGTGTGTTTTTCATAAAATCCGCAACAGACGTCCTATAAAAATAACAAGTTTTTTTTTGTAAGTTTATAACAAACCAAACCATCTAGGATCCATTTATAGAGGTTAGAATGATATTAAAGAACAACCAAAGAGTGTTTTAGAATGACAACGTTTGAAGCCTTTGAACCCACTTGGTTTTGGGGTGTTGATTAAGATAGAAAAATCAAAGTGTATGATTTTCTCTACAAGTATCCACCATCAAGAATAAGACAGTTGGAATGTTAGTTCCTTCTTGTATTCTTAAGTGTCTTAAGCCTTTAAGTACTTAACTCAAATAAGAACTAAATGATACAAAACAAGGGAGATTCTAGTCACTAAACTAACTTCAAATGAGACAGAGAAGTGAGGAGTAAAAGAGAGGTTTCAACCACTTCTAATTACAGAAAGATTAAGAGCAAAAACTTAGCCAAACTAATGCAAGACACTACCTTTATATACTCATTCAAAAGCAAAAGTAACCCACATATTATAATCTAAAGTAATAACCTTACTTTAGGGACATGGGGTACAATGGAGGAAGGTTGAGAAGCAACCTCCCATGCCTTCATCATTTTCAACCACATGCTACAAAAGCAAAATAATTGTTTGAATTTTATAAACTCAAAGTTTATAAAATATAAAATTTGTCTTTAGGTAAAAGACAAAGGGATTCAATTAGTCCAAAAGGCTGTGAATGACTTATTAAATCATACCACATAATATACTAACTAGTTATTCTCTGTTGTAATTTTTATTTTCATAAAACAATAAATATTCCCTAATTAAATACAAGAATTGATATTATTTATTAATAATCATATTAATAATAAATATACAAAATATGCCAACTTGATAAAGGTGTGACCATATAGGATCTCATATTATTATCAATATCACTTAATAATGATTCTTGGGCATATAGATTCAACAATCTCCCACTTCCACAAGATTCATTACAGACTGACATAGACAATAGCTGTCATCTAGCAACAGGATACTGCCCCTAACAACATATGAAGGGTGTCATCTTATCAATAGCGAATTCCAGGAGCTCTAAGCTATGATTGTTACTAAAGGTATGTGTTGGGTTAAGAAGTATTGTGTGATTGGGCTTTTGTTATAAGTCCATTATCTTCACGGTATTGGGCCTGTCCAGCCGTGTTTCATTTATTAGGGTTTACTATATGTAGTGCATGCATGCACCGTATGTTAGTGAGTTGTTGATTTTTGTCATTGTAACCCTACCACACCTCTACAGTAGCAGTTCTTCATAGAGTTCTTCTGAGGTGTGGCTTTTAATCATTCCACATAAGTATTGATTAATCTTGTGTTCATATTTGCTTTGTGTTCTTGATTGGTCTGTCTAAGAATTTTATCGATCTAAAGGTTTTTAATCTCATCAATTGGTATCAGAGCAGGAGGCTGTGTAAATCATACGCTTCTCTTCTGTTTGAAGAATATCGTTAGGGTTTCCGCTTTTATTGAATCTGTTGAGCCGCCATTACTTCATTGACGTCGTTCATTGATTTCGATATTACCCTAATACCGTTTTACAAGTCTGATTCTTGACAGGTAAACAAATTAAGTCATCATGTCTCACGACGACTCTCAAACGAATCCCATCAACATCTCCAACAACATTGGTTCGATTACAAGGATTCCGATTTTGTATACTCACGAGTATGAAGTGTGGGCTCTTCACTTTGAAGATTATGTTCTTGGCTCAGAAGACAACGGGTATATGCTCTGGGAGGCTATAACATTGGGTCCCTTCACTCACTCTGGAACCAATAGAACCATAAAGACACAGAAAGAGTACAATCAGCTAAGGATCGATGTGAAGGTTGTCCCTCAAGATGAGCAGGACAAACTGATTAGCAACATAAAAGCTATGAGGATGATAAGATTCGCTTTACAATCTGACACTTTTCGTCTGGTGAGTTCGTGTACCACTACAAAGGAGATATGGGACATGATTAAGGAGTTATATTCCACCGATGAACATCTCGAACATTCCATTCAAACTCTTCTACTTTCGGAGTTTGGCGACTTCAAGCAAAAGCCAGATGAAAGTCTCATTCAAACATTCAATCGTTATAACCATCTTCTTAGTAAGATGATTAAGCATAGAATCGGCAGAGAGGTGATCGAACAGAAGGTCACATTTATGAATGGACTAAGACCAGAATGGATGGTGGTGGTCTCAACTGTTAAAGCTCATGAACAGTTCAAAACCTACTCGTTGGCGAAGCTCGTGGGAATTCTTAAGTCACATGAAAGTGTTGTGACAAAGTAAACGAAGGTAGTCTCTGGAATGGGATCATTGGCTCTTATCTCAAAGGGTAAGAATTCAGTGGAAGAAGAAGCAGAGTCAGATCTTTCTGAATGTGATTTGACTAATGAAGAATATGCATTGATGGTGTCTAACCCCAAGCGGTTCGCTAAAAAGAAGTTCCCTACTGCCAAGAACCGAAACTGGCAGGGAATCTACAGTTCGGAGAAAGTGAAAGAAGAATTCAAAAGCACTACTCAAAAAGAAGAAGAAAAGAAGGAGAGCAAACTTGTGGGTGACTCAGGCTATGACTGTAATTATTGTCATGGCAAAAACCATCTAACGAAGGAATGCATGCTATGTAGAATGAATGAGAAGAAAGAGAGTAAAGACGATGAAGCTTACTACATGCGTAAGCTTGAAGAAGCCAAGAAGAAGAAGTCTAACGATAAATCCATGCCTGTGTTACTTGTGCAGGAAAATACTGAAGAAAACGAGATCGGTGGAGTAGAGGTATGGTCTACTGACTCAGAAGACGAGGAAGTTTGCAAGCCCACTCATGGCAGGTCATTTATTGCGAAGGAAGAAGGTTCAGAGTTTGTTGGGAAGTGTCTGATGGCGACAGCTGGTGTGTCACAAATGAGAGGTTACACTACAAATAACGAGTATGATGAAGCGAAAGAGAGGGAAGATAGATGCTTCACAGCGAAACCAGTTGGAGGACAGATCAACGAATGTGATCAGTTGATCAAGAAGGTAAATTCTATCCTTGAAACTCTTAAAATACCCGTCTCTAACTATGAAAAGGAATTAAATGATTTAAAATTCAATTTTTCTTGTCTAAGTGGTGGCCTAAAACAAACTCGCCTCACAAATGCTAACCTAACTGATCAAATTAGCAGGGTGTCTTCCAAGAGTGAGGAGCGAAGATTGTGGATAGAGAAGGAGTTAGAGTTGGTTAGGGCAAGAGACGAATTGTTATATTTGCAACGTGACAATTTGAAAATTTTGAAACAAAGGAATATTTTTTGCTTAATTGCTAAACGTCTTTATAAAAATATTACTCGGTTGCATTTAGATTGTGATATTGGCAAAAAGATTCACAAAATGATTTTGCCTTTTCTTGAATTAAAGGAAGAAGAAATAGATGCTGATTGCTATAAATGTGAATCAATCGTCTCATCAGAAGAAACTTCTGAAGCCTACAAAATTGGACTAGACAAAATCGAGTCATTCATTAAGTCCAAGGACCACAAGGACATGCTTAGAAACTTACTGGATGAAAATGAAAAATTGAAAATAAAGACCGAAACTGTACAAAAATTTGACTCATCGACTTCTAAGTTAAGTTCAGACAACAAAATTGATATTGAAAATACTTCTGAATTTGATGAGGACAATGATATGAGTGAAATTTCTATAAAGGACGAGGTTGACTGTTCTGAATTTGTTAAAACCAAACCCGAACCAGCAAATGTCCTTATATCTGAAAACTCTGTTGAGTTCGCTCGATCATCTAAAGTCAAGAACAAAGATCTGAAAGAAAAAGTTGTGGTATACCAAAAGGTGCAAACTGTACCAAATCAAGTGTACGCCACCACTGGAGTTACCAAGAAGCAAACTGTTGAGCTAACTACCTTGGTAGATGAAGACAATGTCGATGGTTGTGATGAGTTCTTTTGGTCTGCCCCGATAGATAATGCAGATGAAACGAAAGGATTATCAGAACGAACCTCATGGAGAGTGAAAGGCAGATACATGGCTGGACCAATGATTTATCCATCAAGCTTCTCTAAAGCAAGTACAAGTGGTACAAAATAAGTTCAAAGTGAATCTTCAAACGGTTCAAGCGAACCTCAGACAGTAAGAACCGAACCTCATGTCAAGAAGGCGAAACCGAATGTAAACATTCACAAATCTTCCAAGCAACTTGCAGAGTAGAAACATCAGCAAAATAGGAGATATTAGAAAAATCTCAGAGAGAGGAAGCAGTTTTGGCAATCCCAAAACACCAACTACGTGAATAAAGGAAAAGCTTCCAGTCAAAAAGCGAAAGTAAATTGGCCGGTGAAACCTGAACAATGTTCACACTGTCATTCCTGTGCTTCGCAGAAACAAAAGGGAAATCTCGCTCACAGGTCATCATCACCAAGCCCAAGAAAGTTCACCAAGAAACACAACCATCCTCATTCACAACCTAATCATACTCCTCTCAAGGATGATAAAGGGAAAGGAAAGTTTGGCTCAGGTTCTGAAAGTCAAACGAATAAGCCAACAACTAACCTTAGGAAGTTTAAGAAAGAATTTGTTGGGAATCAAAATAAAATTAAGCAATCTGATTCAATCAAACTGAATGTGAATAAAGTCAAAGTTTTCACCACTAAAAGAAAGGATGAAACCACATTAATAAAACGAATGTATATGCTTGATCTTTCGATTGCTTTTCCATCTTCTGTAAAAGTCTCACCAGGACCCAAGCAACTTTGGGTTCCTAAATCCGGTTAATTCTTGCAGGTTATACGTGTCGAGTAGTTCGACGACGAATGGTATATTGATAGTGGCTGCTCGCATCACATGATGAGGAGGAAGTAAGAGCTAAGGGAGTTTCAGTCTCTCAAAGATGGTGGATGTGTCAAATACGGAAACAACTCTTATGGCACAATAAAGGGCTACAGGATGATTACAAATGGAGATTTCTCAATCCGTAAAGTTGCCTATGTGGAAGGATTACAACACAACCTAATCAGTTTTTCACAATTGGTTGTGGGAACTGGTATGAAGGTTTCGTTTGATGATGAAGGATCAGAGATCATAGAGAATAAAACAAAAACAGTTCTACTGAAGTCGCAGCGAAAAGGCGAGATGTATCCACTTAATCTAAATCCAATATGAGGGAAGCCTGCTATATGTCTGCTATCGAAGGCTCATTCTGATGAAAGCTGGTTATGGCACTGAAGACTCTCACACCTCAACTTTAAAGATATAAACAAGCTAGTTCTTGGTGATCATGTGCGATGTCTTCCCCTCTTGAAGTTTGATAAGGAGCATCTATGCACTGGATGTGAAATGGGGAAGCAAAGCAGGAAGAGTCATCCAACTCTTGTGAACACAAAGATCATTGAACCTCTTGAACTATTACACATCAATCTTTGTGGGCCTTCGACAATTGAGAGTATCGGCGGTAGTAAGTATATACTTGTTATTGTTGATGATTTTTCACATTTCACTTGGGTATATTTTCTTAAACAGAAATCAGAGGCTACTCCAAAGCTGAAGAACTTTATAAAGCAAGTGGAAGTTCAATTGTGAAAGCTGGTTCGTAACATTAGAAGCGACAACGGATTGGAATTCAAGAACAAAGATTTTGAAGATTTTGTAGCCGAAAAGGGAGTCACACAGAACTTCTCTGCTCCTTACACTCCCCAGCAAAATGGAGTAGTTGAAAGACGCAACCGATCTTTATGTGAAGCAGCCCGAACCATGCTTAGCTTTGCTTCTATGCCTCTGTTCTTCTGGGCCGATGCTATAGCTGCTGCTTGCTACACCCAGAATCGATCTTTTCTCAATAAGCGATTTTCTATCACTCCATATAAAATTCTTAATAATTGCAAACCTAACGTCAAGTTCTTCCATGTCTTCGGTTCCAGATGTTTCATCTTCAAGTCCAAAGAGAACCGAAACAAGTTTGATGAGAAAGCTGACGAAGGGATTTTCTTGGGGTACTCTTTAACCTCCAAGGCATATAGGGTTCTCAACAAAAGATCAAAGAAGTTAGAAGAAACCTATTATGTCACGTTTGATGACAATTACATGAAGAAATTTCAATCAAGCGAAGGTCCAATGTAGGAAATCTTTCCTGAGACAGGTAAAGTCACAGCACCGATATCTAATTCGTTTGAAGATTACATGTTGCTCTTTGATGAACCAGAAAAGGCCATCAACTCTGAAGCGAACGCAACCGATAACAAAATCGATAACCTAATGAAGATAATCAATGACACTGCAAAAAGACATGGAAAGTGAACCTCAAAGTCCAAGCGAACCTCATGCTTCAAGCGAACCTCCAAAAGATAGCACGCCACTGCAGGGGGAGGATTCGTCTCCATCAAGTAAACTAGATTCGCCTATCCAGGGGGAGAACCCATCTCCATCCATGACCCATGAAAGTCCATTCGAGGGGGAGAATTCTGAACCTGAAGTTGAAACCGTCTCATCATTCGAGGGGGAGAATCAAAATATAAATGATGATTCAGATGTTCAATCAGAATTCGAAGAACAAATAAATGATGAAATAGATCCTGCCTACGATCCAAATTACCCTCCACTCACTAAATGGACAAGAGATCATCCGAAAACACAAGTGATTGGTGAATCATCTGAGGGAGTCCTTATACGTTCTCAAATTAAAGCGAAACAAACTGCTTTATTCTCTCAAGTGGAATATTTCATGTTTAATTCGTTTGTCTCCAAGATAGAACCGAAAACTGTCTACACTGCACTCGATCATTCTGATTGGGTACTGGCCATGCAAGACGAACTCAACGAGTTTGAGAGAAACCGAGTCTAGAGACTAATTCCTACTCCAAAGGATGCATCTGTAGTCGGTTTAAAATGGGTTTTCCGCAATAATATGGATAAAGAAGGGAATGTGATACGGAACAAAGCGAGACTTGTTGTGAAAGGACATTGTCAGGAAGAAGGGATCGATTATGAAAAAACCTTCACTCCAGTAGCAAGGTTAGAATCCGTGCGAATCTTTCTGGCATACGCAGCACATAAGAATTTTGATGTTTTTCAAATGGACGTCAAGTGTGCTTTCCTGAATGGGGAGTTGGAGGAAACCGTATATGTTGAACAACCACTAGGTTTCATGAATGAGAAATATCCTGATCATTGCTACATTCTGGACAAGGCAGTTTACGGTCTAAAACAAGCCCCTAGAGCATGGTATGAAACTTTAACTCGCTTTCTAAAAATGTGTAAATTCAAACAAGGTTCGGTTGACCCAACCTTTTTTCGCAAGAAAGAGGGTGACCACCTTATGATAGTCCAAATTTATGTTAATGACATCATCTTCGGTTCCACGAAACCCAGCTTAACAGCCGAATTCCGAAAATTGATGGAGACTAAATTTGAGATGAGCTCAATGGGTCCAATTAACTTTTTCCTTGGCCTGAACATAAGACAGGGACCAAAAGGCATTTTTATCAATCAGGAGGCTTACACAAAGACTTTACTGGAAAAGTTCGGCATGATGGGAGACTCAAGAGTGAAGGTTCCAATGGCTTTCGGGACAAAGCTGACACCATCCTTGGAAAAACCGGCTGCTGATATGACCCTCTATCGTCAAATGATAGGGTCACTAATGTATCTTACAGCTAGTAGACCGTATATCATGTTTTCTGTTTGCTATTGTGCCAGGTTCCAAGCCAATCCACACGAACCTCACATGGTGGCTGTTAAGAACATCTTCAGATATTTGAAGCGAACCTCGTCTCTCGGAATATGGTATCCAGCCAAATCAGACTTCTTTGTTCAAGCATTCTCCGATGCCGATCTTAGAGGATGTGGTCTAGACCGAAAGAGCACAACCGGCGGTTGTCAATTTCTCGATGGTAAACTCGTCAGCTAGCAGTCCAAGAAACAAACATGTGTATCCCTATCCACTACCGAAGCAGAATATATAGCCACAACATCTTGTACCTCACAGGTCATCTGGATTGAAAGCCAACTAAGTGATTATGGTCTGAATATGAAGAAAATTCCACTATATTGTGACTCAGAAAGCGCAATCCGTATTTGTCACAACCCAGTGCAGCATTCCAAGACGAAACACATTGCACTGTGATATCACTTCATCAAGGATCAAGTAGAAGATGGTAATGTTGAAGTTCACTTCGTTCGATCTACTGATCAATTGTATGACATATTCACGAAAGCTTTGCCTGAAGCAACCTTCATCAAGGATCACGTAGAACACGGTAACCGAATTTAACCGAACGCTTGCTATATTTCGCCTCATATATACAAAGGCGAACGTCCGGTTGATACTTTCTGTATACTTTTGTACATTTTCTTTTTACGTTATGTTTTTCTTTCTTTTTCAGAAATATCTAAAAATACAAAAATATTTTTCGTTTTTATTTTTATGTATTTTTCAGAAATATTTAAAAATACAAAAATATTTTTCCTGTATGTTTTTATGTCTTCTTCAGAAATATTCAAAAATACAAAAATATTTTTCCTTTCTGCTTTTATTTATTTTTCAGATATATCAAAACCACAAAAATATTTTCTTTTATTTTTCTACCAGTCTTGTTGCTTGTCTCAATCATGAATTATGGGGAAGGTATATACTCTTACTCTATATAATAGCTAAGTGTCCCTAGAAGCATGTTGTTGCATGTTGACCAAAACCTCACAGACTCTAAGTGAAGCCTTACTGATTCGGTATATACAAACAGTTTCTTCCCAATCAGGCTACCTTACTCTTCTTTCCATGAGTTAAGAGTTATCTGCTCGGTTCTAATTATATAGCAGAGGTACTTTCGGTTCTTTAACCACCTTCATACTTTTCTCCATCATATTTCATTTCATGAATGTAACCCTTGAGACTCTCAGAATTTACCACTGAGGTTTATGGTTACACAAAATATGTGTTAATGATCTTAGTTTCGTTTCACCACGTACTAAGTGAAATCCAAAATCCAATACCTTAACTGAATTGACGGTGAACAATCAAACATTCTAGTTTTTCACCCATGTATTAACGGAACCACGTTTGTGGTCGGTACCATGAAATCTCTTTTAATTTTGTGAGATCTTTATGAAATGTTCCAACATAAGGATATTTCTACCCAAAAGATCCAATTTTAATTCTGTTTTGAGATTTCTATATTATCCCCAAGTCACTGAAAAATGCACAAACCTACTTGATGTTTGGCTACACTGGCCACAAAAGTACTTCACTCAACTTTTGATCTTATATCAAGGTCCGTAGTTAAGTTGAAGCGAAAGCCACCCTTACAGTAGAATATTGAAAATATACCTTTCATTGCTTCTTAACAAGCATTTGATCGTACTTCAGCAGGAAACCACACAGACACTTCTTAGTCTCTCTTGACTTTGAAGGAAGCGATTCGTCCCCGGGATCCACAGTTTTGTGTCTCTAAAGACATCACTAACATCCCACATCAATAATTTGCTTTATTTCTTTTTCTTTGGCACAATCTTGCACGAAGTTCCAATGGCAATTTGCTGATCTATTGTCTCGTTTCTGATGGTGTTCTTATTATTAAAGAAGTAACAGGTGCTCAGTTTTTAAAAGGAATGTGAAACGATTGGTTAATATTTGTAGAGGAGATAAATGGATAAGATTTTGAAAAAAGGCGCGTGAATTTGAAACGTTACCCTATCGTCACGCCGCCTGACACGCTCTTTTTGGGGAAAGCCAGTTGTCAAATCGCACCTTTTTAGGCGTCGTTTCAGAACGTCATGCAATCATCATTTAAAGATATTTCTCTCTCCTGGAAATCGTATAAAGCGTTTTGTTTCATTTTGTTTTCCTCTTTACATACACTCTCAAGCATTCTCAAGGCGATTTCTCTTCTTCTACTGTTCATCTTCCTCACCAAGCTTCAACAATGGCAGATTCTTCTTCAGTTCAAGAAAACACCGCTCAATCCTCTCACCTCATAATCAAGCCCAACCAGAATCTGATCATCAACTTGGTGCCTTACAAGTATGATTCCTACATGCTGCAGATAGTCGAATGCCTGAAATATTCACCATTGGTAAATGCTCTTACCAAAGTCGATGTTGTTCCAATGTCTCTCCTTTCTCAAGTTTATTCTTCTGCTAAGTATGTCAAGGCCGATGAAAGGGTTTTCTTTGATATTTTTGATAAGAAGAGTTCAGTCTCGAAAGCTAGGTTTTGTTCTCTTTTAGGGCTACCTTATACAGACTCAATGGTGAATCCTGACTCGATTTCCACTGAACAACTCTTTGAGATGTTCTATAATATGGGGTATAATGACACGATCACAAAGGTCAAGAAGTCCTGTCTTCCTCCTCAGTGGAATGGATTGTTTACTCTTCTGTCTAAGAGTTTCTCTGAACGTGTTGTTGGATCTGATGGTGCTAGCAAGGGTTTCATGACCATTCTCTATGGTCTATATCATGGAATCAATCTTGATTATGGGTCAATTCTATGGACTCAATTGATTCAAAGCTTGCATTCTTCATCTCGTCACACCGAGATTTCTTGTGGGAGATTCTGGACCATTATCCCTCAAAGGGCAATGGAGAAGTTTCAAGTTCCAGTTATGGCAGATTCCTTAATGTCTTCAATCGCCACTTTTCACAGCACAAAAATCATTGTCGCAGATTTCACAAAGTTTTCCTTTGTCGGTTCAATTCCAGAATCTATGTATCAGTGTGTTTCAAAGGCTAGCATGCTCATTAATGAATACAAAAAGCTTCCAGCTACGGGGCCAAGATAGTTAACCCCGGAGATGCAACAATCACTTGATATGGCTGATAAACCAGCTAGACGGGGCAAGAAAGGAGATACAAGGAAGGAAATTCAAGAGGGGCCCTCCTCTAAACCTGTCACTCCTAAGAAAAAAAAGGGTCCAACTGCAGAACCTTCGGCTCCCAAAAAGCAAAAGATAAAGAAGAAGGCGCACAAGCCGAAATCCCTTTCAACTAGTGATAGTGATTATGTTCCATCTGATCAAGATGATGAGTTTGCACCAGAACTGGAGAAAGAACAGTCTGAGGATTCGGTTCGTGAAGACTCACCCGAGGTAATCTTTACTACCACAATTCCATCTCCACCTCCATCTCCTCCTTCCTCTACTGTTCCAATTTCTATCGCTCCATGCCCTCCTCCAACATCTTCTCAAATTCCTACTTCTACACATGTACCACCACCATTATTCACCGAAACAACAACCACCACAACTACCACTACAACCGAACCAACTGTTGATGTCAATGCATCTGATGCGGGGGCACGAACTTCCGGTGTCGAAACCCCCATTACCTCAAAACCTCTATCTCCAATCAAGTTAGACGAATCAGATACCGTTCTTGGTGGCGCCGATATGGATTTTGATACTTTTCACTTCAGTCCTTACACTGTTCAGAGTGATGAAGATGACGATGCCCTAGTCACCAAGAGGCATCTCAAGGTGTTGAATGAGAAGCTTGATACTGTGCTCGCCTCTTCATCCAAATCCTCCACATCAGCATATTCTGACGCTGCTATTCAAGCTCTAGTGGCTACCCTGATCCAGCAGCATGAAACTTCTATTGAGAAAGCAACCAAATCAATCGATGATTCCAGCAAGACAGCGACCGAAAGAGTCGAAAAACTAATTTATGATGCTAAAGAAGTTTTGAAGTCTCTACAAGCTGAGTCCAAGCAAAATGCAAACACAGTGAATTCCACTATCGAAAAGCTTGTCTCTTCTCTACAAGCCGAACAAGTGAAATTTGAAACTATTCGCTCTGACATCCAAACTGATCACTCGGCGCTCCAACAGTCTATCAACTCTCGTCTTGACACACTCCAGGCTGAGTTAGCTTTCGAATAAAGTGATGGATGAGCTAGCTCGACAAACTACTCTGATCAAAACTCAATCTGTCAAGCTTTCCCAAGCGAAGAAAGAGATTGATGATCTCAAGACCGAACATGCAGTTGTGAAAAGTTGTGTTGGTGATGTTCATGCTCTTCTGGTCGATCTCCTGGATGCCCAAGATACGGTTCTCACCATCACCATCAGGAGACGTTTGGCTGAAAAATTGCGTCCTTCACTTGCAATTCTGAGCAGGATAGAAGGTGTTTCGGAGGCGGGTGGCCCTCCAAAACAAGGGGGAGAAGTAGCTCAAGCACCACCAAAACAAACCCCCACAAGCCAAACTCCAACAAGTAAAAATCTTCAACCTCCTCCTGTTAAATCAAATGTTCCCAAAGAACCGAAGGATAATGAAGCTTCGGGTTCAACAAATCAAGACAAAGGAAAGAAGATCACTGGTGAAAGTGGAGAAGAAGTAGAGAATCAATAAGAGTTGTTAAAGCAAACTCCTGAAACCAAAGAAAGGGAAAGAAAAGATAAAGAAGCCCATGACATTTTGGAAAGAAGTAAATCTCTTTTTCCATTATGGACATTGGAAAACCTACTTAAGGAAGCGATTGAGTCCCCAAGTACTCATTGGCTCAAACCAGTCAGTTCTTTTGACTTGGTTAATTCTAAAGACTCACAATTTGATATGCCAATCACCCGAAGGGCATTCGTTTTTCATTGTTTGGAGCCAATCGCCTCTATTCCCTCACCTGACCCGAAGGTTGACAGAGATCTGATTGATTATTATCTGGCTTTCTCGCAACCTCAATATCTGACCTGGAGTGCAAAGAAGATTACTATGGTCAAGGTTATGAAGCCAGTTGCCGCGGGGAAATTCATCAATGTGAAGTTTCAGGTTACTCGTGGTTCTGAAGATTCGGTTCATGACATTTCTCTTGCTGATCTGCCAAATCTCAATCCTCATGACTGGATTTTGCTGACTAACCTTTTGCTGACCAACGAGTAGAAGTACGAACCCATTCTTGATCACATAAAGAGAATGTTGGTATCGTATATTCATGAAGTAGCAAAGCTTGAACTGGATATTGCTTCTGCTCTGAGGAAGAAGCCTATTGTCAAACCCATTAGAAAAGCTAATGATGTGAATAAGATACATATGGGCAAGATTGACACCGTACACTTGACGATGATGTTTACTAAAGAAGTTGGAGGTTCGGCTACTCCATTGAAGTGCCTGTTCGCCTTGGCAGACAAACATCTGTTTTCTACAGTTGCTCTTGAACATATTCTGGATATAGTAAACAGATGTAAATCTAATGATGATGTTGCAAAGAAGATTTTCAATGACATGCTTCGGTGGTATATCAACTTTCGTCGCACTATTCTTGCTATCATACCAAAGCTGTTCAAAACAGTTAAGAAGACCATACAGGTTCTACAGCAGTAATCTCTCGCCTCAATTGACGCAAAGGGGGAGATTGTTGGGTTAAGAAGTGTTGCGTCATTGGGCTTTTGGTCTAAGTCCATTGCCTTCACGGTATTGGGCTTGTCCAGCCGTGTTTCAATTATTAGGGTTTATTATTTGTAGTGCATGCATGCACCGTATGTTAGTGAGTTGTTGATTTTTGTCATTGTAACCCTACCACACCTTTACAGTAGCAATTCTTCATTGAGTTCTTCTGAGGTGTGGCTTTTAATTATTCGACATAAGTATTGATTAATCTTATGTTCATATTTTCTTTGTGTTCTTGATTGATCTGTCTAAGAATTTTATCGATCTAAAGGTTTTTAATCTCATCAGTATGGTATTGATTATTCCTTTGTCTCATACATCATGTTGAACATGAGATATGGATCGCGATCAATCTCATGTGGTGTTCAACTTTTAGTAAGGCCTTAGATGTCAAACTATCAACGAATAAGCGGAACGAATCCCATCTTGACTACATATGCCTATCATGTAGTTCATGTCATACGCATTGATGGCCCTTATGGCTGCGTTTTACGGAACAACGTTACACCATGTCACAGCACAACAATTCCTATAGTTCATGTCCCAAATATGCATATGATGTCTAAGAATACAAAGATAAAACCTTGATCAAAACACACTCATGACTACGATCCATAAAGTGACTTTGATGTGGGTCAGGTCCAATACTTATTCTCTTAATCAAGTACCTATGAAGTTGGTTGCAGGTCTTTCTATTCTAATCTCCATGAGAATCAAACAATCCAATCATATTAGTCTTACCTCATAGATGTTCCCACAACTATGAATGACTATGGACATTAAGAATAACCTTGTTATTCAACGATTAAACATGCTAATAAAGAACACAAGAATTATTTAATGAAAGACTCATATCCAATATATGAACTCATTACAATATTTGTTGCGTGTACTATTCCAATATCTAATTACTAAACTTCAATCAAATATATATCTAGTTATATCAACAAGGCCCTATAGCACCAGCGTAACTTTCATGCTTTAGTAAATGGAGTTGTGTTAAGTACAGTTGACCAAACTTGATTTGTAAAAACTTTGCAAGTACAAACATTTTCAGTTTCGTATATATACATATATATATATATATATATATATATATATATATATATATATATATATATATATATATATATATAGAGAGAGAGAGAGAGAGAGAGAAAAAAAAAACTATTGAGAATTTATAAGATGCATAAACATGACTTAGATACCAATACTTGTGTAATGGGATTACTCATAATCATAATGAACTATACATTAAGCATCTAAGTATGCGCTTCCCCGAATAACAATGTATCCTAATTCTAAAGGGTCACTGTATTTAAAATCTACATGGAACCACTATCCATGTAACATTCTCCTTTATTTAAAAAGAGGACATGCCCGATTGTGATTGAGAGCCATCTCAATCTATTTGAAAGCTCAACATATATATAACAGCTTAAACATAGCTTTCTTTCAAATACTACGCAGATTATAAATATTTCTTTAGTTCTTGTAAGTGCTTTACAATGTTTCTTTTCGTCACACCATGAATTATTCTAGGATTATATTGGTATCATTCGTCATGTGCTAAACATATGACTTATCTGGTCTTCATGCATAATCATGACATATATGATTAATCTAATTGCGACAAACTATGGAATATAATCATATTATCTAGTTCAAAACATTGTACTAGGATTTCGTGGAAGGCTTAAAATCATATAATGTGGTAATTTACAAATTTTACTTAATCTTTTAAGTTGGCATGATATATCTATATAGATCTTTATTCCAAGAATTAGTATGTCAACTACATAAAAGACTAGGAATGTTACCATGCTCCCATTACCTTTATAAAAAACAGAGGAGTCATCTTGATTTATAATTAAATAACACTATGTAATTATCTTATAAGAAAGAAGATTCTTACTTTGAGATGTTAGCTTAAATCTTGGAAAGATTTTCATTCATGTATGTTTTCTACTTTAAAAACTCACTTACTCTTTATAGTCAAACCATATTGAGGAAGATTAATAAAGCCCATACTTGATAATCATGCATACATAAAATAAGTTTCCGATCAAATATCGAGAAGAGTCAACAATAGTTCAAAATTTGCTAATTCCAAACTATGACACATTTAGTTTATGGTTCTTTAGCTCTTAAAGTTCTATATAGCTCCTACATAGAAAAAGAACTTTCTAAGCACTTGTTTTGGAATGACAATTAGTGGGATTAGTAGAAACTTCATCCTAAACAATCATTTAGGTTAATCTACATAAATATAGTTATTAGAGGCTAGAGTGGTTATTCTTTTTGACTAACATAAGCTCCATAACTCTATACTTCTAAGATAAGGATAAACCATTACATCCTTAGTCCAATGAACGTATTTAATCTATTTGTTTGGTTGGAAAACATATATATTCAATATATATATATATATATATATATATATATATATATATATATGTTGTAGTGAGCATAATTCCAAAAACTTATAAAGTAATTAGTTATTTTATTAAAACGTCATATAGTATACGGCAAGGTATACGTTTTATCCTCTTCAAAAACTTGTACTATAATTATTCAACTAGTGGCCATGTGACCCTATCCTACTTGACAATACGAAGGCTACCTCGAACATCAAAATACAGATCCAAGTGACTAGGTGATCCTGTGCCACAAGAACCATACTAATGACGAGTGAGTGTTTTTGACGGAACGAATTGTGAATCGGTGCAACAACTCTAAAGATGTTCCAAGAAGACCTGGTTTAAAAAAATCGTTTTCTTTATCACAATGAAAGGTTAATGATGGTCTCATTAATTTGTACTCAATCTTTACTATGAAACAATTTTAGCAAACTAAAGGTTTCAATAATAACGAATAAAAGTTGTCAGTGAAATAGACTAAGCATCTATCACCAAGTCTATTCATGGATTGAAAAGATTACATACATCACTTATGTATAATTCTTTGTCAAGCCTTATTTTCTTTAACTGCTAATAGATAAAGACACTTGATAATCATCTTCCCATATAAATAGGATTCACATATATCAAGTGAATCAAACTCATTTACCATCAAAAATTCCATCCTTTTGAAGTTTGTATATTTGTTTCATATTTATATAGTCATGATGATTATGACATAGATAAGTATGAATCAAATATCGTATGATTTTATAGGTGTTATCTTTAGAACTATTAATTTAATGAAAACTTACAAATTTACTTCATAAATAATATTATGAGAAAATATTCTTAAACATAGAATACATCTTTTCAGATCATGAATGTGAACATCCATTAAATGTTAAGCAAATCTAGATTTATTCATACATTTACAACTGTTACATGTCCCTATAAGAATACGTACAAAACATCTATTGTTCAAATGCATACTATAAGAGCAATTGTTATATCTTCAGCACGAAATGTCATTCGTATGTAATCAGTTGATTATTTCTTCCAATCATCAGCACATAATATCAATTATTATTGTCACATGTAGTATGAAATACTCAAGTGAATGACGGAAAAATAATTAGTTTTATCATATAGATATCTGAAGTCTTGGTCAAGTCAAACTTACTCAGCTCGATGAGATTAGAGGAGAAGTTCCTCTTTTAGTGTCCAGTTTCTTTCACGATAGAAACAACATTAATCATTTAGTCATTTCTTGATTTTTAGGTTTATACTGTATTTACCTTAACTGAGATATAATTGTATTTAAGTACACAATCTCTTAGACTTCCTTTTATTCAATGTTTGAATAGATTTGAAGCTCATTCTATTGTTCATAATAAATATCTACTTCACTTCATGAGACATCTGATATGCTTCATAATTATCCAAGAATTTCTATAAGTCAAGGTTAACTAATCCAGTATCATGGGAGACACATCAACATCATCACAATAATACCTTCATCAAAGGATCATGATCAGACCGAATGTTTGTAGAGGTTGTTCGGGTGTGGGACCTTTCAGTATATATAACTTCTATTTATCCTTAAGGAAGAATCTCAACGTATTATAGCATTTATTGAAATTATTAGCATCAAATGTTACCATCTCTTGAAACTCAACAAGAGAGAGGTTTTGTAGGGCGTAAGAGTATTAACAATTATCAACAGAATTTAACAAAGTTTCATTTAGTATTTTCAATATTATGTCTTTAAAAATTAATACATTTTATTGTTTTTTACAACCTTAATTTACTAAAGTCTAGGATCCAAGTAACGAAACAAGTAAATGGTTAGGTGACCTTTATCCCATAAACTAAATCAAATTTGGTAGGTAGCGATTACTAATTGCATAATATATGTAACTCGTAGATAATGGTATCCTAAACAACTATTGCTTAACTTGGCATGTTTATCCCATCTATGCCTCAGACTTCTCATGCTTAAGTGTCCTTTATCACACAAGATTCTGATCAAGTCATCATACTTGAAACAACTTGTAGTATTGCAACTAACCAGTGACAAAGTGACCCTTTAGTCACCAGAAACTACAAAACTACCCCAAACATCATAAGACAATCCTAATGACCACGTGACCCTGTGAAACATCACCAAAATTCATGATAATTTTTTCATTTTTCAGTTAAGGTAATATCATGGTTTCAAATTAAAAACCCAAGTCAAAAACCAAGAAAATACAAATATCCCTCAATCTGTGTATCCATCTCCCAAGCATATCACTGAAGGATATGTACGATCACGCGTTCCCCTTGCCCCGATCATCAGAAGTACCTAAAACATGACACTCAAACTGTAAGCCAAAGCTTAGTAAGTTCCCAAAAATACCACCACACAAACATATAACAACATGCATACTAGGTCCACAACCATCGGGATAGATTACCTCTAAGCCCACAACAAGAGCATGGCTCGCCTTTCTGGCCCACAACTCATTTCTGGATTGCTCTTGAGCCTACAACATAAGTATGACTTGCCTATCCAACCTACAACTTATGTCTAGCTTGCTCCAAGGTTTGTTGGCTTCCGCACAAAGCAACATTGCCTCAACCCAAGCCACACAATGTTGACATATGCAACAGATAAACATATAACCATCAAACATATAATCATATAGATCAATACAACATATCAACATCCTATATACTAGGATACATAACCTAGTAGTTTGGAATTGGTGCCTTCGACCCACAAGTACAGTAAGGAAACTCAGCTCACATTCTGAAAGGTAGCAGAAATGAACGCTGCTCCAAACGCCAACTCTATTGGTCACCTATACAACAAACAGTGACCTATTCTCAATCTATAGTTCAAACTACCCAAAATTCTCCTAAATCAAACTTGGTCAAACCCTTGATCAAAGGTCGAAGTGAAAGAGTCAAAAGTCAAGGAAGTCAAAGTAGGCTGAGTACGCCTCGCGTACTCGGGTACTACGTAGGGCGTAGCCACAATCCTTCCAAACCACGGGGCCTCAGTCCAGTACACACAACGTACGTCTTGGTATGCTCATGGTACTCTATTTGGATCCAATTCTTTTCATTATGTGCTTATTCCTTGAGGACTGTTTATTCAATTACAGATCTAAACCCAAAATATCATTTTATGTCATAAAGTTTCCACCTTTATGACTTTCCATGGCTAGAAAAGGTCCAAAAGCTAAACCCTAACTTAATAATCCATTAAGACATCATAAATCTTGCATGGAAGGGATAAAAGGACCAAGATCACATTTTTATGGTTCCTAGCACCTAAAAACGTCTGAAAGGACAAATCTTTTGGTTAGAGTAAGCCATACTCATGAACACCAAACTTATGGGACCACAAGTGAACACAAGCTTTAAGCTAGCAAGATCTAAATAAATAACTTATCAAGTTTCAAACTTTATACCTTCAAAGGATGCTTGAGGGTGAGACACTTCTGAATCCAAGATGGATCGAACCTCCAAGATGATTCCATTTCCTTCTTCTTCTTTCAAGAAGACCAAAAATGCACTCTCAAGCTAAAAAATGCTCACACTATGGATTAGGGTTTTCAAGGCACAATTTGACAGATGGAGGCTCATGAGGGAAAAGGTCTTAAGGAGGTAATGATGTTTAAATAGGGCCCAAACCTTAAAAATTAGGGTTTAACCACAGCCACGTACGCCCAACGTACTCTTAAGTACGCCCAACATACTTCCCAAAACACGTGTTTGTTTTTAAATGGGATATGGGAGCAATTTTGCAACAAATTTCATATCAAAGGGTGAAAATGGAAAATACCCAGCATCAAGGTGTTACACCCTCTGCCACCAAGACTATACAAATGATATGGGGTGTTCTTCAAAAGGACGAAAATGACTTGCATTTTTAAGAAAAAGTTTTATATTTATGTTTTACAATTATAGTCATAAAAAACACGGTCTTATGAATATTGCTTGCATCCAACAATTCATATACCTTTTTGTAAAATTCATATCACTTGTTATGAAGTTCGTTAGGTACTAAATAAAACCTCATTTTATTTACCATTAGTCGCGATCACTTATAAATTAAAATCAAATATTTTAAAGTTTAGTTGTAGAGCCGTTAAGAACCGGTCATAGTCTTAATAAAACTTCATTTTATACATAAGATATGGAGTTTTGGATGAGTTCTAAAATCACTATTTTAAATCTCCTTTTAGCAATCAAAATCTAATGACTTTATGAATTTGTAGACTAAACTCATTTTGTTTTATAAACTCAATTTTATGCATCTTATGATAAAAATCATATTTTGATAAACCAAAACTTAGGTGATGATACTTATGTTTTAAATATTATTTGGCATGCATAAAATATAATATCAACATGTTGCGTTATATTTAAAAACACCAATATCATATATTAAGTTTCGACGTAAAAATAATCACTAGTTTTATTATTTGTCGTTATAACGCTATAAATCGATTTTAGTCTTTTTAACAAAACTCCTTATCTATTATAAAGACATGGAGTTTATATAATGTTTAAACAAATTTTAAACAATTTAAAATATTTTAAAGTTCGTTATTTATAAGTTTTACAATAAAACTATTTTTAACAAAAACATCAATTTTTAACTATTAACCGGTAACCGGTAAAAACGTTTTTATAAATATCCAATTATAACATCTTATGCTATCTTTTCAATATTTTTTACTCAAACTCCAAGTGATATTATCTTATTTTAAAATGTTATTTGACATGTAAAACCCATTTTCATATACAACACATAACATACAATAACATAAAAAACAAACATTACATGCATGCATTAAAAATGTGTACAAACCAAGTCATGTCGAGTAATAATTTTTGTGAGCCATCACAAAAGTTATTAAGTCTTTCCTAAAGGACTTAAGGGACTCTTCAAAAGGTCTTCAAGCTCTCACTTGCCAAGACAACTCTTTGCTTGCAAAAGAACTTCAAGTCTTCATGTTGTAAAGGTTGCAACAGTTAAACCATTAAGACATTAATTAAGCCCAAAACCAAGAGTAGAAGCTCATGGTTGGGATTATCATCTCAAGTGGTTAAGTTATCTTCAAGAGGGTCATTTCTTCATCTTGTTACATTTAAAACAAATACAGCTAGTCTAACCAATTTATTACAACAAATCAACAATTGAAAAAAAAATATCTATTTATCTATTACATCTTATGAATAAATATATTTCAACCAAACACAACACAAAGGTCCAAATGAGTTGTTTATACACAACAACATATAAAATATAATAACAAACAAGTCTTTGTTTTTTCTAAAGCAACGTTTATATAACCAAAATGCATGAAAAATGGTTATATATAAATATAAACAATTTTAACTAAGAAGTTGCCAAAGAAGATAAATATGAATATTTCTTAACCAAAATAAATCCATACTTGTTTTCAAAAAACCAAATATTATCAAACATAAAAAATCATTCTAACATATAAAAGATGGCTCTGGTACCACTGATGGGTTTTGATACAAAATATAAGTGTGTTTTCCATAAAAACTACAACGAAAGTCACTACTCGAAAAACAGCCTTTTACGACGCGCAATGCGTGTCGTAAAACGCTCAGACGACGCGCAAATGAGTGTCAAGGAAGGCCCTGTCATAACTAGAGACGACACGCTTTTGCGCGTCGTCTATTTACGACGCGCATTTATGACCCGCATTTATGACACGCATTTACGGCGCGCAGTTATGACACATAATGCGTATCAAGGAAGGCCATGTCATAAGGGAAGATGATATGCATTTGCGTGTCGTAACCTTACAACGCGCGTGTTTATGACACTCAATGCGTATCAAGAAAACCCCTGTCATAAAGGAAGACGACACACATTTTTGCGTGTCATAATTTTAAATGTTTTTAAAATTATATATTTTTGATAGATTTACTAATTTTCAAATTAAATAACACATTAAAAGTCTCATAACTAGAGGGGAATCATGCCCGCCTTTGGCGCTGTGTTCGTGAATTAAATAAGATAAAAAGTAAGTTTGCGGACTTGTGGACCCCATTAGAAATCTTATCTTAACCATCCCTCCCAAAGCACCTCAATAGATTTCTCTACAGTAGTTTTCAAGTTTTTTATAAGAAAACTTAGCAAATCTCGAATGATATTAATCATAAAAAAAATTACTTGCAACTTTTTGTACTTACGATCAACATTTTTTAGAGTTAGCTGCAACAATAGAGGTTGTACAACAACAAAAGGGAATCTGAAGAGGATGAGGGAAATGTTGTTTACCTTGGAAACTTCACTTAACAGTTAACACAGAGCCTTAAATCCTATGGGAATTTGGGTTTTTTTTCTTTGTTGCTTCTGCTTTTTTGATCCGTTCTTGCATTTAATAGTCCTAAGTGTAGAGATAAACAAACATAAATATGAGTTGCCTTTTGAGGAACATTAAAATTCATGATTTTTTTTTAAATATGTAAATTTAATAAAAAGATCAAGAAATTAGCTCGATCCACCAGTATGGCAGTATCACAATACTTGATCATATATGCAAGTGAATTACAAATCTTCTCAAGCACCTGGTCCAAGAACAAAAGTGTTCGACTTTCCTGAAGGAAATCATACAAACAAAATACATTATAAATTCTTATGATGAGTGTACCCATAACATAGTACACCTGTCACACACACCATGCCCAAATGTCAAAAATACCCCTGTATGTCCCATTAAAGTTGAGACATTTCACATAGTAAATACTTTACTTGAATTGTTTTAACATGTTTGGATATCTGTCATTTTTCATAGTATTAGTATCAATCCATTTATACTGATGGTAAAAGGGTAAATATGTAATTTCTTAACCTTATATGTAAAGGCGGCTATCCTGAACTTAATCCTTGACTATATGAAAACCTTGTCTTTTCTCAAATTTTCATAAGCATAAAGATCAAGAAACTTGTTATTAACCTCATCTGTTGCAATAGCTAGCAACTGTCAAAGGCATTGTCAATTTGTAAGCTTGTCTATCAGTTTATCTAATGTGAAGACGGGAAACGACCACGTGCCAAGAACTGTCCGACATTCATCTTCATATTTTCCATCGTCGATAGCACCATCAAGAAAACTATATTGTAGATCCAAGAATCTGTAAATAAAAAAATGTTAAAAAAACTGACGAATGAGAAAATTGGGAAAAGAGAAAATAAATAGAACACCTAGCATATGAACATTAGGTGTTTGAAAAAGGACATGTTTTCTCAATAACTGCTTTCTTTTCTGGTATGTTAGATCCTGAAGAGACTTTATGTCCCCCTATGAAAAAAACGGTGGGTAAAATGGTCATTTACTCATACAAAGTAAAAAAAAAAGTAAGATTTACCTTGATGATCCTGCACACTATGAGTTCCATGATTCTTCTAGTTTCTTTATCAACAATTTGGCTTTTACGCATGATGTCAGATGCAATTGGGGTTCCACCATAAGGACTCTGCACAAGCGCCAATCCTGTAACTTTATCTTTAAGATCACACCAATAATGTGATAATGCAGCTGCAACATCCACACCAGCCTTGCTATGACTAAGCAACATCACACGTTTACTAGAGCCCCAATACAATTCTTCAATATATTGCTTCAAAACCTATGAATTGTACTCCTCTGATGCCTTCATTTTTTTTTATAAAAATCAAGAAATTTTGGTACTGAAATCAGAAGGCTTTAATGCAATTGCAAATCTGATTCTGCCTAACTTGTTATTAATTAAATTTGTTACTTAATAATTAATACTAATTCTATCTTTAAAAAGTCATTTTAACAGTCATATATGTTCATAATTCACAAAAGATTAGAAATAATGATCTCTAAAAGAAATTACATATACGGATTAAAGGGGAAGCATAGTAACTGTTACTTGAAGAAATAAAACCACCCATGAAATGAAACATTTTCAAGAGCACATGTTAGTTACCATAAGAATCATTCGGTGATATAAATAATCACATGTATCCATCAACAATCAACATACCCTGGTTCAAGCATTTCACCTAACACTGAATGACAGTGTTGCGGGTTTTTTCCATGGCCGAAAGGCTGATTGCAATGGAATATACCTTTGAATGAAATCAGAAATAAAAATCGTATATTTAAAATTACCTCTATGGGTTTATGTTTGAGTAAGCAGAAAGACCAAAAGAGCTGACAGGAATACCGGCAGAGGTGGTTGGATGGCTACCTGACTTCGTAAGCCGGACTGAGCAGAGAGATAGGAGAGACTACAGCGTCGTGAATCACGTTTGATCGAGAGAGAGAGAGAGAGAGAGAGAGGACAAAGAGACCGCCGGAGGTACTATCGGTGCCTTCGTGTTCTAGTGAGAGAGAGAGAGTGAAACGATGGAGGAAGTTGGAAACATGCATATGTGTTTATCTTGGACGGTGGCGGCAACACCGATGACGGTTTGTCGCGAGCAACACCGATTATGGTTTGTCACAAGGTGCACGTCTGGTCAAGCGGTGGCAGTGAGGGAACAATCGATTTCGGATGATTTTGAAGAGAACCATCAAAATCGGAACCTATCAAAGGAATCAAAAATCTACGTAAAGCCATCAAAGGAATGAATAGAAAACGATGAATAACAGAACAAGATGAAATTGGAAGCAAATTGAGATAAGAAGAAAGAGGCGAGGTCAAAAACGGTGGAGAGGAATTGACGCAACAAGCGAAGAGAAAGGATTAGTAGAACTCGTACCAGGTTTTAGGGGAGAAATCAAACTAGTTTCTTCCTTATTTTGGGAGGACGGACCTGAAGAGATCGAGAATTGGAGAGCATTTTGAATTTTCTTGAAAAAGCCCTAGGAATGAGTGAATGAAGGGAGATACAGAGGAGAGATTGAAGAAGCTGGCACTTCAAAATTTTAGAATTTCAGAAACGCGCGTTTGATAAAAAAAAATATATAAAGCGACATTTCTAGAGGACACGCATTTAAAACAAGTGCCCTCCGTGTTTGTATTTTTTTTGTTGGACATTAATTTTAAAGCACGCAAAAATGTGTGTCCTCTATCCTTCATATTTTGGAAGGCTAACATTATTTTTAAGGACACACAAAAATGCATATCGTAAATCAGCGAGTGTCATTGTTCACGCGTCATTAAAGGGTATTTTTCTTGTAGTGAGTCTTATAAAAACAACAAGTTTAGTTTTAAGTTTATAACAAAACCAAACCATCTAGGTTCCATTTATATAGGTTAGAATGATATTAAAAAACAACCAAAGAGTGTTTAAGAATGACAACCTTTGAAGCCTGTGAACCCTTTTAGTTTTGGGGTGTTGATGAAGATAGAAAAATAAAAGTGTATGATTTTCTCTACAAGTATCCACCATCAAGAATAAGACACTTGGAATGCTAGTTCCTTCTTTTATTATTGAGTGTCATAAGCCTTTAAGTACTTAACTCAAATAAGCACTAAAAGGGACAAATCAAGGCAGCTTCTAACCACTAAACTAACTTTAAAATAGAGAGAAGTGAGGAGTAGAAGAGAGGTTTCGACCACTTATAATAAGAGAGAGATTAAGACCAAAAACTTAGCCAAACTCATGCAAGACACTTCCTTTATATTCTCATTCCAAAGAAAAAGCAACCCCATATTAAAATCTAAAGTAATAACCTTAATTTAGGGGTATAGGAGACAGAGGAGGGAGATTGTCAAGAAACCTCGCATGCCTTCATCATTTTCGGCCACATACTGCAAAAGGAGATGAATTTTTTAAATGTTATAAACTCAAAGTTTATAAAATATAAACTTTGTCTTTAGTTAAAATGCAAAAGGATTCAACTACTCCAAAAGGTTGTGCGTGACTTATTATATCATACCATATGATATAATAACTAGTTATTCTCTCTTTTAATTATTATTTTAACAAAACAATAATTATTCCCTAATTAAATACAAGAATTGATATTATTTGTTAAAAATCATATTAATCATAAATATACAAAATGTGCCAACTTGTTAAAGTCGTGACCCTATATGATCATATATTATTAGTAATATCACTCAATTATGATTCATGGGCATAAAGTGTAAGGTCCTAAAACGGATATTTACCAATGATCAAGCAATCAAACAATCAAAAGCAATCAGAATAAGAGTAGAAGAAGAAGATCAATCAAGCTTGCACACGTTTATTGCACTAAAACGTCTGGTACAACTCGATACAGTGAACCGTGAACTCTGTTGCATCAACAACCTGACAATGACCTACAACTCCTCTATTTATACTAGACTTGGACCACAAACAGGGTTTACGGCCGTAAACAGGTTTACGGCCGTAAACTCACCATCTGGCCGTAAACACGCTAACAACCCACTAAATGCACTAAAGACTCAAAATAAACTATTACAATGAAAGCCTAGACCAAACCATTAATTGGACCCTTCAATCTCCCCCTTGATTTGGGGCTAGCTTGGACTTAGTCTTTATCAACCACCAGCATGTCTGACTTTCCCATAGCTCCATACCACATTTCTTTTCTGATGATGTCAGCAACCATTGCAATGTACTCCTTAGCAACGGGCTCAAAAATGTCTTCAACAACCTTGATCTGATGATGAGAAAGCTGATGTATATCCCACTTTCCGAACTACAGCAGATCTCTGTTATCATACAAGCGGATACAACTCTCTTTAAGCTTGATGACAACAGAAGCTGTAGTTTCATCAAACACCCAGTATTGCATGGATTTTAGAGATCCATCTGGATGGTTCTGAAGGATAGGAATCTGCTTAACTTGATCAGTAGCGGGCCACATCACAGACCGAAGAGGTTGATTGGTTTTGGGATCAATGACACTTGGGTATATCTTGATAATCGACTCTACAGTCTTCATAGAGGGAAAACCCTTTGCCACTTGATCTTCCAAAAATAACTTGAAATGTGTCGCCTTGGTGTCGCCTTGGGATCATTTGACGGATTTGCAAAAGGAGCCTTAGATAACTTTGTAAGGTCAATCCTGGTCCAAGAGTGGAAGTCATGAGCATCTTTGTACAGTTCAGTATTGCCACTCTTTCTTCTCACAATCCACATATTTAGAGTGTCGTGGAATCCCCATGAGATGATCCCTGACCTATCACCATATACATCCCTGAAGCGATTCTCTCCAAGATCCGTAACAGTGATGTTAGGTTGATCTCCAGGAGCATTCTGATCCGAGCTCCTTTTGAACAAAAGTTGATCCTTCTCAGCAGAATTGGCCAGTTTAGCACGTTTTAACGCCACGACATTCGGAGCCTGTGTTGGTTCTTTGTCAAAACGATCGACAACAGTGGTTGTTCTTGTAGGTGGTGGAGCTATGGGAGCATCTTGATTGGGAAGATAGATCTTTGGCTCATCGACAGATGACTTGAATTTGTCGCCAAATTCTTCTTCAAGCTTCTTCTTTAGATCGTAGTAGCTGGCGGTCAACAAACCAAAATGCGTCTGAAGATCAGTGATCTGCTTTGTCTTCAGATCTTTGTCTTCAAGAAGATCAGCAACTTGAATATTGAGCTTGGTGTTTTTTCAGTCTGAAGGTCTGTAACCCTGATATCAAGCTCTATATTTTTCTGATTCAGCACACTGATCTCCTTCTGAATTCCAGGGATTGTAGGATTCTCTTCTCCAGAGCTGCCATCCCCAATAGATATTCCTTTACCACGTGAGGGAGGCGTTGTGAATTGTTCTTCAGCCAAGTGCATTGCTAGCCTCACAGAAGCAGCATCATGATCTGGCCTGAGAGGAGAGAATCCTGTGGGGAAAGAAGAACCACCAGCTTCATAAAAGGTACTAGGACCTTCACTGAAAGGTTCTGATGAGACGATAGCAGGAGTGGTTGTTGTTGGAGTTGAAAAGCCTTCAAGTGGGCCAGGAATAAGAATTCCCTGTCTTGGGTCAAGTCTTCTTCTTTTTATGGGAGGTTGAGAGGTTTGTGTTGTTGTGTGATCACTCTCAAGTGGCTCGGATGTAGGAGAAACAACATCAAGGGGAGGAATCTCTGATACTGTCACCATAGGAATTGTTGTTTCTGCCACTTGATTAGTAGTATGAGGCGTGGCTTCAAAAACGTCTTCAGCTTCCCGTATCTCTGTTGCTAGATGAGCAACGTCATCGATATTGTCAAGTAGCGTGTTGAGGTTTTCACCAGTCATGAAATCTTCATTACTACCAAAATTTAAAGGAATTTCATCCTTATCAAACCCAGTAAGATCAAGGTCTTCATACAAATCACTCTCCGTTCCGCTTTTTGAAGATCCCTCATTATAATCACTTTGGACCTGAATAGATGTCAGATCATGTTCCTCAGCTACTTGTGCATTAGGAGCTGGAGCATTTTCTTCTTCAACATGATCCGACACTATGATGGCATCTTCAGAAATAACCCTCTCTAAAGAAGTAGGCTCAGAGGATGCTTTATCGGACGTTCCATGAGACTCGGATGACTCATTCAGCTAAGCAAATCTTCCGAACTTCACAAGGGGATGTAATCCTTGGAAAACGACCTTGCCCCTTCGATTTTGCTTGATAAGCCCAACAGTGTGGGGACCTAACAACTTCATATCTAGGATTTCTCCCTCTTTGACCATCTCCGGAAATTGAGTGTCAATGAACAACTGGATGAACCTAGGATACAACAAGAAAGAGTCTCTGGTATCCCAGTTTATAGCATTGATGTTTACTATGAACTCATCCAATATGAACTTTGAGAAGTTGAAGTCGATTCCTGCAGCTAGTGAAACAATTGCCCCTGTGTTCCTCAGCGAGATCTCATCAGCACCTGACCTTCTGCTCGAGATACAGCTCACAAATACATGAGCCAAGAATCTCTAGTAGGGTGGCAGAAGCTTTTTCACAGTGGGAGGAAAGATACCTTCATACCCCATCTTCTTGAGAACCTTCAGGTTGATCATCAATCAGCAATGTTTCTCTGATGAACTGCTCAGTGATCATAATCTTGCATCCTTTCACAACAGCTTCAACAGTAACTGCTCCATTGTTGTCTCTTGTCATCTTAGCAGTCTGCCAAAACTCCCTGATAATTCTCTGATAGACGACTGGGTTCACAGTAATGACAGAGGCTAGGCAGCATTCT
The DNA here is from genome assembly GCF_052849685.1 of Lactuca virosa. Classification (NCBI taxonomy): domain Eukaryota; kingdom Viridiplantae; phylum Streptophyta; class Magnoliopsida; order Asterales; family Asteraceae; genus Lactuca; species Lactuca virosa. Next base: position 190,078,598 of record NC_136430.1, read on the forward strand.
CTCAGCCTGTGGATCATCGACCTGAAATCTCCATGAGCAGCAAGAGGATCAGCCAGTACAATAGCCAAGTTATGCATCTCAGCAAACTTCAAACTTGCCATTGATCTGCACTAAAACAGGCCAAGTAAGAAAACAAAAATATTTGAGCAGTTAAAGGTTTAAGTTTTCTTAATTAAGCAATTTCATTTTGGCCAAAAAAAAAAAACATTTTGACTAAAATTTGGAGTTTACGGTCAAATATGGTCAAAATAGGGTTTACGGTCCAGATTGGGTTTACGGCCGTAAATGGTCAAATAGGGTTTACGGTCCAGATTGGGTTTACGGCCGTAAACCCATGACAGTAAGCTCCTGACCGTAAACGGAGTTTACGGCCGTAAGCTCCTGGGCCGTAAGCTTCAACCGTAAACACCGACGAACAGTAAAACTTTGATTAAACCCCAAAAATCAGTCGAATCGATGAACAAACTACATTCCCATGGTCGGTTTTAGCATACCTTTGATGTGGACTAAACGATTTCGCAAAAACACACAAATTTTTTTTCGAGATGAGAGAGAGTGGAGAGAGTTTACGGCTGGAAGGATGAAAATGAGGTGGGAAGGGTTTCCAGCTGTAAGCTCCACCTTTTATACCCCTTTCGAAATTTACCTGTCTCCCACACAGTATAAGGCACAGTCCTGATCCCGACTAATTTTAAAAAATAATTTTTTTTCAGGATTTTAAAATTAAAATAAAATAAAATAAAAATAAAAATAAAATAAAATAATTCCTAAAATTTAAGAATCTAAATTAAATTTTGACAATTATAAAAATAAAATAAAATAGAATAAAAATAAATAAAAATAAAAGATAAAAATGAGATAAAATAAATGCAGACTAAAAATTTATCTCAAAAAATTACTGAATATAATTTTTGTGACACTGGGATCAAAGTTGTTAGACAGCCTTAATCCACTTGTCGGTACCTTTATCTTCACGTCTTTATCTGGCCGATCACCGGTATTGTGGTCCACTTAAACACGAGAGATTGTGACAAAATTAGGACATACTATTAGTTACAAGACAATGTGATCCTAAGTTCCTAGATAATATTTCTTAAGGACCATTCAGCTGACGACGACCAAAGATATTGTTGTCCACCTAAATTGAGCAGCGAGATCTATAGACAATCTGTAAGTGTTCAATTTTAATTGTACTAGAACATGTTTCCCGCTTCCTGATATGCTCCAGTAATCAAGGACTTCCAGAATACTCCTTACATCGGGTGAGCAGACAATTATTAAGAGAGAAGATAAATTTAGAATGCATATGCTATACACCCAGGTTGGATCTCTTCCAATCACGCAGAGGGTGAAACATATGACTAACTGAAGTTTTAGAGGGATTGAGAAAAAGAATAATGCATATACTCTGTACCAGGTCAGATTGTAAGTCACGTAAAGGAGACAGTATATGGCTAACAGATAGAAAGAATTGCATAGATAGAAGATGCAGAGAAATAGAATTGCATATGTTAAAGTCCAGGTCGGATCTCTCGATCACGCAGAGGAAGCAACATATGACTAACAGACAGATAGAGAGAAAACAATTCTCTACATACCTAATTTATCGGAATTCACCAGTCACCCCATCAATAGCAGAATTAAGGACAGAATCCGCACATCGAGGAAAAGTTAATCCACAGTTCCAGATACGAGTTCTTTTAATGTGACCAGTAGATTCCCATATATATCTCCCTGCTCAACCTATCCAAGCGTCGTATTGTCAGGCTAAACGGATTTAACTAGGTCAAGATGTGTCAATTCTATGAGTTCCTTAAGTTCAATTCTGCCTAGTCAAGTTCATTTTTAATCTTTCGTGCCTACCAGCACATCGAACACAGAGCGAAGACAATTTAATTTTGGGTACGTTACGCATACTCAGATTGTCTGTTATCACTTGATAATATCACTTCCCGACACAACACCTACAAGCAAAACTGTTAGCGACAATATTTTTGATTTTTCTGAATTTTTTAATGTTTTTTGGATTTTTGAATGTTTTCTGAAAAAAATAAAACAGAAACAAAATGTGTTTGGATTTTTAATTTTTCAATTTTTGTTTGGTTTTTGTTTATTTCTCCCCCTAATTTTGTGCACGAGTGAGAATGAAATCACTAAAATGTGCAAATTTAAACTGACCTAACCTATAACAAGCACATCGAATCGAGCTTTGTTAAAGGGCTTGGTGAACAGATCCGCTACATTATTAGCAGATGGAACCTGTTCTAGCCGGATGAGCGAGCGCTCATAACAGTCTCTGATAAAATGAATTTTGATATCAATGTGCTTGGTTTTGGAATGTTGGACAGGATTTTTAGTGATTTGAATCGCGGCCTAATTATCACAGTAAATGGGGGTTTCTAGATAATTTAAACCGTAATCCAATAGCTGATGTTGGATCCAGATAACTTGAGAGCAACAAGCAGATGCAACAACGTATTCCGCTTCTGCTGTTGAGGTCGAGACGGTATGCTGTTTCTTGCACTGCCACGACACCAGCCTATCGCCAAGGAATTGGCACCCTCCTGAGGTAGATTTCCTGTCAAGCTCACAGCCTCCATAATTACTGTCAGCAAAACCATATATATCAAATTCGTGATTTTTCGGATACCAGAGACCCAATTTTGGGCTGCCTTTGATATACCTAAAAATCCTTTTGACAGCAATAAGATGTGAAAGTTTAGGATTAGCCTGACAACGTGCGCATTGACAAACTGCAAACATGATGTCCGGACGGCTTGCAGTAAGATACATCAACGATCCGATCATCGATCTGTAGTGTGTCTGATCTACGGATTCGCCATCAATATCTGGATTCAGCAGGGGTCTTTTGGCCATTGGTGTCGATGCACATTTTGCGTCTTGAAACCCGAACTTCTCAAGAATATCCACCACATACTTAGCTTGATGGAGCAGGATTCCGGTTGAATTTTGTTTGACCTGAAGCCCCAGAAACATGGTCATCTCTCCCAATGAACTCATCTCAAACGTCTTTTTCATCACGCCTTCAAACTCTTTGCATAGCTGTGGACTGGTAGACCTGAAGATAATGTCGTCAACGTAGATCTGGACTAGAATCTGATCATCACCAACATACTTGATGAATAAAGTTTGATCGATAGTGCCACGAGAGTGTCCATGCTCGAGCAAGTGCTTTGTGAGAGTCGCATACCACGCTCGAGGAGCTTGATGTAACCCATACAACGCCTTGTCCAACTTGTAGACATGATTAGAAAGCTTTGAGTTAACGAACCCAGGGGGCCGATCAACGTAGATTTCTTCCTTCACCTTGCCATATAAGAAGGCTGTCTTGACATCCATTTGGTAAACCGTGAATTTCATATAGGAAGCATATGCAAGGAAGATACGAATAGCCTCCAAGCGAGCCACAGGAGCATAAACCTCAGTACAATCAAGACCCTTGACTTGTCGAAACATGCGAACCACCAATCTTGCTTTATTGCGCACTATAACACCAGAATCATCCTACTTGTTTCGATAGACCCATAGTGTGTCAAGAGACCTTTTGCCCTTTGGTAACTCAACCAATTTCCAAACCCCGAGCTTTTCAAATTGATTTAGCTCTTCATGCATAGCATCTACCCAGCTGGGCTCATTCAATGCCATTTCAACATTCTTGGGCTCTATTTGAGAGATAAAGCAAGAAGAGAGACATGTATTGACATCTCCACTCTGACTTCTGGTTTTAACTCCATCGCCCAGCTGACCAATGATGTTTTCGATCGGATGATCGCGTTGAATTCTTGAAGGTATGTCTTGGCTGATATCATTGAGTGAAACAGGAAGAGTATGAATGTTGAAACCTCCATCATTTGCTGATTGATCCGCATTAGATGAATCTGCTACAAACTCATTAGCAATTTCTTCAGGAAAGAGTAGTTCTATAAAAGTTAGAGTGACAGTGGAAGCATCTCTAGACATGAACTCTCTTTCAACAGGGGTAAGAGGTGTAGCATCAGCATCAGGAGTACCATCTTGAACTGGAGACTCTGGACTGCCAAGTCGAACAGGTGACTCCCCCTCAGTTGGAGCAGATGATTCCCCCTCAACCGTTGGAGGTCTCTAAACAACTTCTTCGTCTTCGTCTTCAGAAACAATCTTCGAACCAGAGGAGGACCAATATGAACCATCTGAAGACACATTTAAGGATTTGAAAAGCGATGTGTAATCAAATAGCCAGTCAGGACCCACTCGAGCGTCTGTTTCATTCTCCTCCAACCAGCGCACGTCATAGGATTCGACAATCTGCTTTGTCTTCTTGTTGTGAACCCTATAAGCGGTGCGCGCAACATACCCTACGAAATAACAATCATCGGCTTTGGCATTGAACTTTGGGTTAAATTCCAAGTGAAGAAGGGTGCAAGGGCAGCCAAATACGCGGAAATAACTGACTGAAGGCTTGTGACCATAGAGAATCTCGTACGGTGTAAGTCCCTAATCTGCTTGTGTATCAATCAGATCCAATTGATGGTGCGGAATCCCAATCAATTGGATGATGTCAGATCAAATAGAAGAGAAGGAGAAGAAGAAGATGATGAATCTTGAATGTATTGATTAGAATGAAGTTCCCTTACACAAGATTCACACACTTACACACACTAAAACTCCTCTCTTCTCTCTATTCCGTACACTCCTTTTCTGTTCATCAATCCCTCCTCAACCACCTAACACCTATATATATACTTGGGGAATATGGGCCATAAATGGGTTTACGGCCGTAAATGGGTTTATGGCCGTAAACACCCATTGGGCCGTAAATACAACTACAAAAATATATTACACGACCAAAAACTATTAATGCCTAGAAAAGTAAAGTATAAACCATATTTTTGACCCAACATACAGTGTCTTCATCTGAGCTTTGTTGATTAGAACACGATTCTGCACGTAGCAAGCAGTGTTAATCGCCTCGTCCCAAAAGAAAACAGGTAACTTGGAATCACACAGCATCGTCCTTGCAGCGTCTTTTAAAGTTCTATTTCTCCTTTTAGCAACACCATTTTGTTGAGGCGTGTGAGCAGAGCTGTATTGACGCACTATTCCCTTTTCTGTGCAAAAATGATCAAGAACTGCATTCTTGAATTCAGTTCCATTATCAGTACGAAGCGCCTTCACCTGGTTGTTGGTTTGGTTCTCAATCATCACAATGAACTTCTTTATCCGATCAGCAACCCAGCTTTGTTGGATAAGAAGAAGACCCACGTAAAACGAGAATAATCATCGATCACAACTAGACAGTACGAACTTCTGTTGATGCTCAGGACGTTGACCGGACCAAATAAGTCCATATGCAATAATTGGAGCACCTGACTGATTGAGTTAACCTGTTTTGGCAGGTGTGGTTTTCTATGATGTTTACCCTGGGCGCATGATACACACTTCTCAAAAGTGATAAAGTCTCTGACAGGTAAGCCTCGGACCATCTCATTCTTTGCAAGACGATTTAGGTTTTTAGCGTTAGCATAGCCGAGTCGTCGGTGCCACAGCATTGCATTTTGTTCTGAGACCTTCGAAAAGAGGCAAGTGACTTGTTCAGGAATGTTGCTATTCATATCGATAATGTAAGCATTCCCATCCCGCTTAGATTTAACAAGAATCCACTCTTCCAGGATGACAATGCCTGGCTTGAGAATCATACACTCTTTATCGGTAAAATAGGTAGAATAGCCTTTGTCGCAAATTTGGGAAACACTCAACAAGCTGTGCTTTAACTCAGGAGCAAAGTCGACATTCTTGAAACTTAGCATTCCATTTGTAACTGTTCCTCTCTGAGTGATCTTGCCACCTTCTCCACCCGCAAAGGAAACATATCCCCCATTAAAAAATTGAATGTCACTCAATTAGGAGATGTCTCATGTCATATGCCTGGAGCAGCCGATGTCGACGTACCAAGGATGGACGACATTCCTCCGCAACTGTCCCTCGCGTTTCTTGGGCTCGGAAGTAGAAGATACCATCAGCACAAACTGCAGCTCCATCATCTCAGCTTCAGGATTAGTTGTATCCTTCTTCAGGGAAGCATCATCATTGATTTGGGCTAGGTGAGCATTTTTAGGTTTTGAAATGTTCAGGGCATGAATCTGGTCCTCCCAGTCAAATAACTGAGCAACCATAGCAGTCTCACTACTATCCACATCACCTCCACGATTGTTTCCTACTGCAACCATCGTTCTGTCATTGTTTAACCTTCGATCCGGCTTTGGGCACTCACGAGCAAAATGACCTGGCTCGTGGCAGTTGAAACATCGCAACTTTCCCTTATTGAACCCAACCTTCTTATCAGCATTCATCCCCCAGTTATTTTTCCATGTCTTCTTGGCAAACTGCTTCGCCCTGAACACAGCCATAGCTATTTGCCATGTGATATCCATCTCTTCCACATCTTCTGGATGAATCTGATCCAGATCCGCAAATGACAATTGAGGTGGAAGCTCTCCAGCTACAAAGGCATTATAGCAGTTAACAATTCCCGTAGCGAAAGCAAGATTTCATCACTTTCCTTTGTGTTTGAGGAAGAGGCTACAACTGGCACATTCGGGGAGGGAACAGCTTGTGGTGTGACGAATGGCTGGCTTTGAGGATGAGGCATGGATGACGCAGCAGTGAAGTTTTGAATTTAAGGTTGGTGAACAACAAATCCTTGACTTGGAGAAGATATCATTGATGAAAGAGCATTGTTAGAGGAAATCCCGAGATTAGCAGTCGAATACGAATTCACATGGTTAATCTCTCGCTGCTTGTCATCAATATCACAAGCTTTGATGATTGCCATTGTTTCAGCAAGAGTAAGGCGATTCAGATCCTTGGTCTTCTTAATAACAGCAACATTCATGTCCTATGACTTTGGGAGAGCATTCAGTAGCTTCTTGTTTATCTCGGACTTGGTCAAGAAGATCCCATGTATGTTCATGTCAGTAGTGAGAGTTGTGAATCGCTACAGCTGTGCCTCCAGGATTTCTCCGGAATGTAGTTGAACATGTTGAATTTCTGTCGCAACATATCCTGGCGGCTTTCCTTCATGTCTTCATTTCCTTCATACACTTCAATCAGGGCTTCCCACAAATCCTTAGTTGAAGTATACGCTCTGAAACCTTGAGCTATATCAGGAGATAAAGCCATGGTTAGAGTGGCTAAAGCCCTTTCCTGTTCTTCGACTTTCTCAAATTCATCATCTGTGTAGTTTTCAAAAGATTTGTCAATCACTTGTCCTCCAACTGTCATAGTAATTCTGACAGGACCTTTGATGATGCTTCTCCAGACTTTGAAATCTTTCATTTTAATGTACTTTTCAATCCGGTATTTCCATTCAGGAAAACCATCTGCAGACATCAGTCTTGGAATACGTGTGGTTGTACCCATGACAGTATCCAGTTCATGAAAATGGGTTTGACTTTGAGAATCCATCAGAAATTAAGGCAAAATAATATCAGAAATAAGTTTACAGTTGATGTGATTACGGTCGTAAACTGCGTTTACGGTTGATATGTTTACGGTCGTAAACTGAGTTTACGGTATAAGTGTTTACGGTTAGTTGTTTATGGTCTAAGTGTTTACGGTTATTGAAGCTTAGTTTACGGTTATTGAAGATGCCTTGTTTACGGTCCAAGAACACAGTTTACGGTTGATGAATGTTCTTGAGTTTACGGCTGTAAACTGGGTTTACGGTCGGCAGTAAACTCCCAGAAGTTCTTCGAAAACGCGATTTTGGAGTACATTCAATACCTTTAACAACGAAAACACCAAAACCAATCTCGAACAGTGAAGAGTATACGTTCAAACGACTGAAAACTCGATTGAGTGAAGCTTTGACACCGGTTAGGCTCTGATACCAATTGTAAGGTCCTAAAACGGATCTTTACCAATGATCAAGCAATCAGAATAAGAGTAGAAGAAGAAGATCAATCAAGCTTGCACACGTTTATTGCAGTAAAACGTCTGGTACAACTCGATACAGTGAACCGTGAACTCTGTGGCATCAACAACCTGACAATGACCTACAACTCCTCTATTTATACTAGACTTGGACCGCAAACAGGGTTTACGGCCATAAACTCACCATCTGGCCGTAAACACACTAACAACCCACTAAATGCACTAAAGACTCAAAATAAACTATTACAATGAAAGCCTAGACCAAACCATTAACTGGACCCTTCATAAAGATTCAACACAATCCATCTTGATCTCAACTTTCTCAGGAATAACTTCAATCGTGAATGATAAAGTAAGACCTTGTGTCCCGGTTTGAAATGCTTCTGAGTGATAGACTAGTAATGATAGCTCTTCATTTTCTCTTTATAAATTCTTACATTTTCTTACGAATCATTTCTTAACTGTTGTATATATTGTAATTGACGCTTCCTATGCCTCCCCTTATCATCAACATCAAAGTTACATTGCTTCACCGCCCAACATGCACGGTGTTGTAGCTCAACATGGAGATAACTTGGTTTTGTGAATACCAATCTAAATGGAGACATACCTATCGGGGTCTTGTAAGCGGTTCAGTAAGCACACAAGGCATCATCAAGCCTCAAACTCTAATCCTTTCTTACTTGATTTACCATCTTCTTTAGAATGTATTTGACTTCCTCATTTGAAACTTCCGCTTGACCGTTTGTTTGGGGATGGTAGGATGTAGAGACATGACGAGTTACATTATACTTCTTCAATAAAGCCTCTATCATCTTGTTGAGAAAATGCGTCCCTTGATCACTAATAAAATTTTGGTGGACACAAAATCTCACAAAAACATTATATTTTAAAAAGTTGATAATCATTTTGGCATCATCCGATCTTATGGTTTTGGCTTCAACCCATTTAGAAACATAATCAACTGTGAGTAAGATGTAATCATTGCCAAATGAAATAGGAAATGGGCCCATAAAATCAATCCCCCATATGTCAAAAGCTTCAAAAATGAGGAATGTATTTTGTGGCATTTTTTTGAGAAATATTTCCCGTCCTTTGGTACCGTTCATAATTTTGAAAAACAAACATCAATCGTGTGTCATGGTTGGCCAAAATAATCAACATTTAAGAACTCTTCTCAAAGTGCGGTTAGGAACGAAGTATCCCCCACAAGCAAGCTCATGAAAAAAATTGTAAAATATATATGTGCTCTTATTAGGGAACACATCTACTAATGATTTGATTGGGGCAATGTTTCCATAAATAAGGGTCATCCCACACATAGGATTTTGCATCATGTAGATGTGCCAGGACACCTTTTGTGACCAAAAAGTTAATGATATTGGTATACCAAGGAATGGATTGAGTTAGTGAAAAGTGATGCCCATCCAAAACTCGTCCTTCAAGAGAGAAGGAGTTTCATTTGACATGATCCGGCTTAGATGGTCGACTATAAGGTTTTTACATCAACTCTTGTCTCTAATTTCCAAATCAAATTCTTGTAGTAGTAATATCCATCAGACGAGTCTTGGCTTTGCATTATTCTTTATCATTAAATACTTGAGAGTCAAATGATATGAATATACAATGTATTTGGTACCAATGATTTATTGTCTAAACTTTTGCTGTAACGTCCCCAAAAATATTGACATAAAATTTTGTTTTATTTATTAAAGAAGAATCATCAACTACTTATTTAAATAAAATTGATACATTATAATCAGAGTATAAATCCCAGAACAAGTCAAATGTGAAACATAAAGTGTGCGTGCCATGCAATCAACCCGAGCTCTTGCTTTTGAAAACCAAAGTACCTGAAACATAAAATAAAAATCGTAAGCACAAAGCATAGTGAGTTACCCAAGATACCACATACCATAAATACATAAATCACATACTGGGCCCCAACCCTCCATCGTGCCTCGCCCGCTCTCGAGTCTCACTCGACCTCGGGCCTCACCCGACATTGAGCCTCGCCCGACATCGAGCCTTGCCTGACATCGAGCCTCACCCGACATCGAGCCTCACCCGACATCGAGCCTCACCCAACATCGATCCCTGCTCGCATTACAGATCTGTTAATCGCAGTCCTCGCCTGTCACTGGGCCTCGCCCGACATGACACAAAATATCACATAATCATGCTAACATATAAAATGATCATAAAATCTAGTATATGTTGCAGTAATCGGGCCTCGCCCGTCATCGAGCCCCGCCCGATACACGCATTACCATATAACCATATAACCATATAGACATATAACCATACTAGAACATGCAATAATCACAAAGACTATAGCACACCATACAGTCATCGGGCCCGCCCGGCATCAAGCCTCGTCTAGTAAGAATTAATTCAAATACTAATAACTAACATACAATCTACTCATCAGGCCCCGCCTGGTATCGGCCTCGGCCTGTAAGCATACCATCATAGAACACATGCAAGAGTCACGTACACATCTAACATCCTAACATATAAATCGTGGGCCGACATTGGTGCCTTCGACCCGCTAAACCTAGTGAGGAGACTCACCTCGAATGCAAAAGCTTAATGAAAGAATTCCCCAGCTGCTGCCCTGACGACACCTCCGAACTATCAAATCAAAATAACACTCAATTAGCAATTGGATTCCATCCCAAGGCCCACCAACCATACCCCTGACCCCAACATGAACCAAACTGAGGCTCAATTCCAATAACCAAGAAGGCCCAAAACCAAAAGATCCACAATGGCCCAATTTTCCAAATTGGGCCCAATCCCATATGGGCCTTAATAACAATTCAGATTACCTCAATTACCCTTGGGACAAACTTGATCAAAGTCAAAAATCAAAAGTCAAAGTCAATTGTCCAAATTGACCCAACTCGTCGACTTGTCCTTCAACTCGTCGAGTTTCTTCATTAGACTGCAAAGATCGGGCAAAAACCCATCAACTCGCGGAGTTCAGTAATGAACTCGCCGAGTTACCCAGAAATCCAACATCTTAATGCATTAAGTTGCCTTCATCAAATTCAAAAGCTACAAAGCTCAGATTTCAACCAAAATGAGCTCAAGAAGGGTACAGTTTCCAACTTTATCCTTAGGAACCACCCAAATGGGTCCAAACCCAAACCCTAGACTTAAAAGAGTGAGGGCTTAATCATTAAGCACTTATTCTACATGGACACAACCCCAAAATGCAGATATGACCACATAAGGCTAGATGGCCAAGTAAAGTCTCCAACTTTACACTTATTCATGACTAGAAGAAGCTCAAATGTTCAAAAGAGGCCAAAAGAAGGACTTAATGAATGCATGAATCCCTTAGGACCATAAAGTTGTCACCTTTATGCCAAAAGAGCTCATGGAGATCATAGATCTAAAAGAATAAACTATTGGGACTACTACATCCCCAACAACCACCCATCCATGGCTAAAAGCATACAAATAACTCAAGAAGAGTTCTAAGCCAATACTAAGCAAGGTTAGAGCTTTATACCCGAAATATGCTGGAAATGGAGCAGAGAACCAAGATCTGAAAGCTCCTACTTGAACCACCACCTTGCACCAAGCTTCTCTTCCTTCAAGGAGCTTCAAACACACCAAAACACACCCACAATGAGCTCATGACACTCAAGGGGTCTCTAGGGTTTCAATATTCGGGTTAGGGGCTTTGGAGGCTGGGAATGAGGCCAACACTTGGGACGTAAGGTGTTTAAATAGGGTGCAAAACCCCAAAATTAGGGTTGCATAAATAGCGTCCAACTCACCGAGTTCGCTCCTCCAACTCTCCAAGTTGTCTCATGAAGGCTCGCGACCAAAACAACTTCTAGTCGCCGAGTTGAGGCTCCTCAACTCGTCGAATAAACCCATTATATCCCCAAGATTCTTCATCTTCAACTCGTCGAGTTGGCTCTTCCAACTTACCTTGACCATACTGAGGACATGGCACAGAACTCCCCTTCGATCCCAGATGACAAGAACTAACAGCAGGATCCTCCTTCCTGAAGGATTCTAGAGATTCACAAGCTTTGGGCTCCAGATAAGCCCCCAACTGCCCTACAACGAATCCGGCCCAAAAGGACCCGAGGTGACCATCAAAGAACTCCAAAATCCCTTATTGGCTGAACCCACGACCCCCATGGTCTAATCCGAAGCACCGCGAATAACCTCAGATGAGATGAACCCCCACAACCGCGCATCGATCGGCGCAGCACCTGCTACTGAGTCGGAACCAAAATCTGAATCCCATTCCCAAATGCTCATCACCATTGTCACACCCCCAAACCAAGGATGGCGGAAACGTCCGGGGGTGGAGGACTTCATGTATAGTATCACAACAACGAGTATAATAGTGCCCAAAGTAAATACAACCATCATAAATATAATTGAAAAAGTTATACAATAGTATGTGTTTACATGTTTCCAATCAATTACACTTATGATGACAAAAATGAAGTGTTGACGATTTAACGTCACATCCTCAAAAGCGGTTGATTTCCTGTCTCACTGAATTCCTGAGAATACAAGTAGTTTGAAAAAGCGTCAACAATTAAGTTGGTGAGTTCATAAGAGTTTTATTTGAGAAAGAAGCCGCTTTCCTTGTAAAAAGCGATAGAGTATGATTTCATAAAATTCAATATTTTCTTTATTAAACGCGAAATGAACTCTCCTATGCTATGCAATAATGTACCCTAGAAAGACCTGTATATTCCTTCTATAATCACCCAGTGTATATAAGTTATATAAAATTTAAGTTAAATAAACGGTCGAATATAATGGGTCTGCCCTAGGTCCACAACCAAACAAGGAACAGGAAGTAAGGCGGGCCCACCAATTCTAGGTCGATTGTGACTGGATTCTTATATAACTCTAGCATATACACTTAACAATTATAGCTGAAGTCTAACAATTCTAGATGAATGTAGTTTTGATAGAAATATATTTCCAAAGAAAATCTAATATTTTCCTTATAAAAGTTATGTAGTCCAAATTGTTAAGACAGAGAATATGAGTGTGTTTTGTGCTTATAATGTTCATAATGGGAATGTGTTTCCAAAGAAAATCTAATATTTTTCTTATAAAAAGTCATGTAGCCTTAAGCGTCAAGACCGAGCATATACAAGTATTTTTCCATACTTAGAGTAATTCATGCAGGTTTAAATCGGCATAAACTCGTTTAATTTAGAAGTAAAACCCCTTTTCAAAGTAGAATTTTTTCCTATAAACTTGAAAGATTGTTAACTCCCTATGTGAGTCGCTATAACCATACTACGACAGAATAACCTGCTTACGACGTTCTTCAGGCGTCGGAATCGAAATGACATTTGTGACCCCCGATCGGCCGATCGGACTTATGCAAGCAGCATGGGTGTGCGTTGTCAATCCCAATATAGATCTATACACAATTATCACGCTCTCCCTACAAGAGACTCTGGTTATAACTAATTCAGGATTTTCTGTGGTACTTAAGAGTACCCCGAAGGAGAATGTCTCACAACTTACGTTAACTAGTTTACATATAGTTTTGAGTATAAAACCTCTTCCGTGGAGGAAGTGAAATCACCTTTTATGAAAATACATTTATGATATAAATCCACAAACTATTACTATTATAGTTTATCAAGTAGTATATGATAAACTCATTTGTTTTGAGAGTAAAACCTTTTCCATGTAGTATGCTTTTATCGAAAATTCATAAACTATACTTAATGTAGTTTATTATATGTGTTCGAAATGAATGGAGGAAAAACCTTAACATGAATGACTAATTTCTATTTATGATGATAAACTAACAAGAATGCATCCAAACATTGAGAAAGTTATTGTTATGCACTTTGCTTAACATAATACAAAGTGTTATTAATATGGTAAACTATGCAACTAGTTTTTATCCTTTCTGCACTGTTTTGAAATTATCATAGAAAAATCATACGAAGTCGAAAACTAACTCCGTAAACTCTGAGAGCTTAGAAAATGTGTCTAGTTTATTCATAATTTTTATTATGATTTTTAGAAGTCTCTAACTTATGTGAAAGTGTTCATAATCACAGACTGGTCCGAATTCGTTTCTGAAATGATAGGCAGTTTTGTAAAAATCACCATAAATCGTAGAAAAATCATGTGGAGATGTGCAAGTAGTAATTTTAAAGATATTAACCTGAACTATTTGCATATTATACAGTTTTGAAAGATATTAAGCTTAAGTTGGGTAAAACAGTTCGTGAACAGGTCACAACTTTTCTGTTGTAAGCTGTCAAGTTGAGTTTTGAATATGTTTTGGTGTTTTAACTTGTATTCCCCCCTGAAAACTGAAGAAAACTAGAAAATATAGGGGTATGAACTCACCTCGAGTGATTTCTTGAAGAGTGGAAGGTTGAAGATGATGAGTTTCAAGTCTAGATCACTTGATGAACACACGAAGTTTTGGATGATCCTAAGAACGATTTTTGGTGTGAAGATATGAGTCGTTGGTCCAAGAGTGTTATGAAATTATGGAATGACACTTGAGTTTAGATGGAATACTTACCAAAAAGTGCTGTAGCAACTCAAGAACACTTGCACAAGGTGGTGGAAAGTAGAGAGAAAGAAGCTTTCTTGGGGTGATATGAGAAGTGTGTATGTTTGAAATGAGCAAGTAACTCAAGAAATCCTCCAGGGATTTCCTTATATGGAAGGTTGCTGGAGCAACTTGTGAGTTTGAAGTGATGTGTGCATTGGTTTGTGTGATGTAGATAAGGTGGCAAGTGAGAGGGTGACACATGGAAGGCAAGTGGGCACACTTGACCTACTTGTGGGGTTAATATCTTCTTAATATAAACTAATGATTTTTAATTAATAAACTCCTGAGAAATAAATAAAATAAGAGTCCTGGGGGTTAAAAATGATAAAATATGGATTTTAGTGAAAATCCCGCGTTAAAATCATGAAAAACGGGCTTAAAACGAAGTCGTGGTAAAAAACCGGGTGAAAAAGGGGAAAATCCGAAGTCAGGCCTGATTCCGGGTCTTGGCTATCTTGGAACCGGAGTGGCTTGGTCACTGAAGTGGGTCCGAAGGGAAGAAAGAGTTGCGGTTCGGAGGCTGCGCTTGCTGGTTGCGGTTCGCTTGGCTGCGGTCCGGGGGCTGCGGCTACACAAGGGCCTCCGGTTCAAGTAGGGTTTGGTCACTATAGAGGGACTTCGGTTCAAGTAGGCTATTTTCCCAGATATCTTCCCGTTTTGCGTGATTTTTGACCAAGTTAAGGGTCGGGATGACCCGGATGACTATAAAAGGTTTGAGAGAGATTTTGGGAGAGATTTCACATACTTGGAGAGATTTCACATACCTGGAGAGATTTGGGAGAGATTTCACATACTTGGAGAGATTTCACATTCTTGGAGAGATTTGGGAGAGATTTAACATACTTGGAGAGATTTCACATACTTAGAGAGATTTGGGAGAGATTTCACATGCTTGGAGAGATTTGGGAGATATTTCACATACTTGGAGAGATTTCACATTTTTGGAGAGATTTGGGAGAGATTTAACATACTTGGAGAGATTTGGGAGAGATTTCACATACTTGGAGAGATTGCACATTCTTGGAGAGATTTAGGAGAGATTTAATATACTTCGAGAGATTTCACATACTTGGAGAGATTTCACATACTTAGAGAGATTTGGGAGAGATTGCACATGCTTGGAGAGATTTGGGAGAGATTTCACATACTTGGAGAGATTTCACATACCTGGAGAGATTTGGGAGAGATTTCACATACATGGAGAGATTGCACATTCTTGGAGAGATTTGGGAGAGATTTAACATACTTGGAGAGATTTCACATACTTGGAGAGATTTCACATACTTAGAGAGATTTGGGAGAGATTTCACATGCTTGGAGAGATTTGGGAGAGATTTCACATACTTGGAGAGATTTGGGAGAGATTTCACATCCTTGGAGAGATTTGGGAGAGATTTAACCTTAGCCATTATTATCGCATAATCTCGCACCTGCAAGGTTCGCGAACCCCGTTATGCTTCGTTAATGATCGTTTTAAGTCCCCGAAAGGGTCCTTAGTCGTGTTTTGATGCGTTTAACTCCCTTTTTAGGGTTTTACATTGTTAACACATAGATTCTTCGAGACACTTAAAATTTTGACATAAAGATGCACATTTTTATACATAGAATAACTTTTAACATACAAGTACTAGTTAAGTTTGACCGGTTTGACTTGTTGACTTTGACTTTGAATTTGACTTGAATTTGACGATTGTCACAACCATACTGAAACAACATGCACAAGGTCCGAATATGCCCAAGAATCCTCATCCCATAGGCTTCCAAAATTCTACAAGACTCTCCCCGATTTGAGTATGGATCCTGTACTTTCAGTAGTATGGGCCCAATACTACCTTCCAAACCTATCCATACTTTCATCAAGAACCCTCCCAAATCCTTTAAGTCACCTTCTCAAATCCATACACCAGACACTTGCAACCCGACGTAACAAACCCACCGAAGCAATCCTTAGGCTTTCCTAGGTTCCCGACCTCACCCTACCATCAGCTGCTGAAGAACTCTTCATAATGTCAGTTAGCTACCTTATGAACACAATCACATGTAACAGAGCTTAGATAATCCTTCGAGTAACAGACTCATCCCTACAACGGTTAGACTCAAATGAGAGATATGCAATAGGTTCAAATCTATCACTCTGAGATTATGCATCCTTTGCACATGTGACTTGACATATTCACTCAATAACTAACTCACATCACTTATGAGTTCCACAACGCACAAAGCAAGCAACATTCATGTAGTATCACTCCAATCCCACATACTACAAATCATACTATGAGCTCCTTCTCCCGCTACTGATTGCCTTATGCATACAAATCACGCCCAATCCAGCATCCAATGCTTCCTATGCTACCAGGCATCACATATCAGGCCAACCTATCGCATGCTAATCAGAACTAGCATGCAAGTCTACAAACTCATATAATAGGCATACAAAGGCATATCTCCTAGCATTCTAGCATGCAAAAACTAAGCAGATCCTTAGCCCTAACTAGCATGTGATTGCACATATTCACAGATAAAAGCATGACTGATAACATGTATGGGTATTTTGGGAAAACTTACTTCAGCTCGGTAGATTGCATGCACCACACCCTTTTCTTAATTTAGAAAACTCTTTTCTTAAGTAAGTATACTTCTTTTTGAAAAACCTTACCAAATCCTCAGTTTGAGTTCAGACACACCCGAGAGTGTGCCCGAATCCCTTAAACCAAGGCTCTGATACCGACTTGTTTTTTTTATCAAAGAAGAAATATCAACTACTTATTTAAATAAAACCGATACATTATAATCAGAGTATAAATCCCAGAACAAGTCAAATGCGGAACATAAAGTATGCGTGCCATGTAATCAACCCGAGCTCTTACTTTTGAAAACCAAAGTACCTGAAACATAATCTAAAAACCATAAGCACAAAGCTTAGTGAGTTCCATAAGATACCACTTACCACACATACATAAATCACATAATGGGCCCCCACCCTCCATCGGGCCTCGCCCGGTCTCGATTCTTACTCGGCCTCGGGCGTCGCCCAACATCGAGCCTCGCTCGGTATCGAGCCCCACTCGGATTACAGATCAGTTAATCGCAGGCCTCACCTGTCACTGGGCATCGCCCGACATGACACAAAATATCACATAATCATGATAACATATAAAATGATCATAAACTCTAGTATATGTTGCAGTCATCGGGCCTCGCCCGTCATCGAGCCCCGCCCGATATATACGCATTACCATATAACGATATAATCATATATACATATAACCATACTAGCACATGCATTAATCACAAAGACTATAGTACACCATACAGTCATCAAGCCCTGCTCGACATCAGGCCTCGCCTGGTAAGCATTAAATCAAATACTAATAACTAACATACAATCTACTCATCAGGCCCCGCATGGTATCGGGCCTCGCCCGGTAAGCATAACATCATACAACACATGAAAGAGTCACACATACATCTTGCATCCTAACATATAAATCATGGGCCAACATTGGTGCCTTCGACCCGCTAAACCTAGTGAGGAGACTCACCTCGCATGCAGAAGCTCAATGAAAGAATTCCCTAACTGCTGCCCTGACGACACCTCCGAACTATCAGATCAAAATAACACCCAATTAGCAATTGGATTCCATCCCAAGGAACACCCAATTAGCAATTGGGGTTAAATGACTATTTTACCCCTGACCCCAACATGAACCAAACTGAGGCCCAATTCCAATAACCAAGAAGGCCCAAAACCAAAAGATCCACAATGGCCCACTAATGGCATAATTTTCCAAATTGGGTCCAATCCTATATGGGCCTTATACTAAGCCCATACTTCCCTTAATAACAATTCAGATTACCTCAATTACCCCTTAAGACAAACTTGCTCAAAGTCACAAATCAAAAGTCAAAGTCCACGGTCCAAGTTGACCCAACTCACTGAGTTGTCCTTCAACTCATCGGGTTTCTTCATTAGACTGCAAAGATTGGGAAAAACCCCCATCAACTCGTCGAGTTCACTAATGAACTCGCCGAGTTACCCATAAATCCAACAACTTAATGCATTAAGCAGCCTTCATCGATTCCAAAAGCTCATATTTCAACCAAAATGAGCTCAAGAAGGGTAAAGTTTCCAACTTTACCCTTAGGAACCACCCAAGTGGGTCCAAACCCAAACCCTAGACTTAAAAAAGTGAGGGCTTAATGATTAAGCACTTATTCTACAAGGACACAGCCCCAAAATACAGATATGACCACATAAGGCTACATGGCCAAGTAAAGTCTCCAATTTTACACTTATTCACGACTAGAAGAAGCTCAAACGTTCAAAAGAGACCAAAAGAAGGACTTAATGAATTCATATAGCCCTTAGGTCCGTAAAGTTGTCACCTTTATGCCAAAAGAGCTCATGAAGATCATAGATCTGAAAGAATAAACTCTCGGGACTACTACATCCCCAACAACCACCCATCCATGGCAAAAAGCATACAAATAACTCAAAAAGAGATCTAATCCAATACTAAGCGAGGTTAGAGCTTTATACCCGAAATGTGCAGGAAATGGAGCAGAGAACCAAGATCTGAAAGCTCCTACTTGAACCACTACCTTGCACCAAGCTTTTCTTCCTTCAAAGTGCTTCAAACACACCAAAACACACCCATAATGAGCTCACAAAACTCAAGGACACTCTAGGGTTTCAAGATTAGGGTTAGGGGCTATGGAGCATGGGAATGTGGCCAACACCTAGGACTTAATGTGTTTAAATAGGGTGCAAAACCCCAAAATTAAGGTTTCCTAAACAGCGTCCAACTCGTCGAGTTGGCTGCTCCAACTCGCCGAGTTGTCTCATTCAACCTTGCGACCAAAACAACTTCTACTCGCCGAGGTGAGGCTCCTAAACTCGTCGAGTAGACCCATTAAATCCCCACGATTCTTCATCTTCAACTCGTCGAGTAGACCAATAACTCATTCTCCACTGTAGAGTAGTTTCTTTAAGCATTTTCAAGTGTCATTAATATACAATAGATCACATGGGAGGATCTTCCACTCTTTTGACCCAAAACGGTACTGATGGCATAGTTACATGTATCTTACATGATCTCAAGTGGGAGATCCTAATTTGTTGCTTATATGATGGTAGCGGATATAAGAAACTCTTTGAGCTTGTCAAATACATCTTTATGCGCCTCATTGAACACAAAATCGATGTCCTTTTGCCAGAGTTGGTAAATTGGTCTTGTTATCTTGGAAAAGTCTTTGACAAATCTCTAGTAGAAACCCACATGGCCTAAAAAAGAATGAGCTTGTCGAACACAAGTCAGGTAAGGTAACCTTTGAATAACAACCATTTTAATATATTTCCCTTCTTTGACACAATGCGACACAAAATAAGACATTGACTATCCATAAAATGTCATTTTTCAAAGTTTAAACCAAATTTGTCTCGATGCATCTTTTCAAAAAATTTCTGAGATTGGTCACACACTCTTGAAAGGAATTTCCATACACCGTAAAACCATCCATAAAAACTTTGATTGTTTTCAAGGTATTCTAAGAAAATTCTAACCATGTAACGTTGGAAAGTAGCCCCCAGCATTACATAATCCAAATGGCATTCTTTGGTATGCAAAATTGCCAAATGGACTTGTAAAATATATATTTTCTTGATCTTTTGGTGCCACTGGAATTTGGTGAAAACCGGAATACCTATCTAGACAACAACAATAAGATTTCCAGGCTAGCATTTTTAACATTTGGTAAATGAAAGTCAATGGGAAATGGTCTTTTCTCATGCGTTGATTAAGCATTTGGTATTCAATACATATTCTCAACCCATTTTGCATACTGGTGGGGACCATTATACATTTGTTGGTTTTTCCCACCGTAATGCGCATTTTCTTTGGTACCACTTGCATCGGGATCACCCACTCGCTATCTGAAATTAGATAGATCATTCCGGCATTGAGGAGCTTTAGCATCTCCTTCTTCACAACTTCCATCATCGACGGATTCAACCTTCTTTGTGCATATCGACTTGGTTTACGCTCGTCTTATATCAAAATTTCATGCATATAGGTGGAAGGAATCAATGCTTTTATATCCCCGATCATCCAACCCATTGATTCCTTGTGCCTTTTCAACACTTTGATGAGTTTCTCCTCCTCGAATTCAGTCAGCTGAGTAGAAATAACAAAGGGAAGTGTCTCATTCTTCCCCAAATTTGCATACTTCAAATGTAAAGCCAAAACCTTTAGCTATAACTCTGGTGGTTGAACAATGGAATGTGAGAATTTTGGATGAGTTTGAGATATCTCAACTTGCTTGACATCAAATTGTGTAGACTTTCTAACTTCCAACTTGTTAACCAACTTTTCAACCTCCAGGTTCAAAGAATAGAGCTTCAGTTTCTTGGAGAGCTTTTCACAATCAAATCTCTTGCTCAAAATCATCACTATCATTTCACGATCAGTCAACTCAAATAAATATTGGATTAGTGGTTCAATAACATCAAAAAAATACAAAGAGACATCGCTAGGATATCTCATAGTATCATAAATGTTAAAACTTATTGTTTCACCGTCAAATTCCATTGTTAAATTACCGCACACACATCAATTTTTGTACTAGCCGTTTTCAAAAACGGTCTTCCAATAAAGATTAGAGACGATTTGAAGGAAGCTTGTTCCTCTAAATCAATCACACAAAAATTCGTCGGAAAGACCAAATGATTAACTTGTACCAAAACATCTTCTAAGATACCCCTAGGAAAAACACTTGACTTGTCCACTAATTGAATTATAACTCATTTTCTTGACATCAAATTGTGTAGTTTTTAACTTCCAAGTTGTTAACCAAATTTTCAACTTCCGTGTCTAACGAATAGAGCTTCAATTTCTTGGATTTCTTTTCACAATAAAATTTCTTGCTCAAAATCATCTCTAGCATGTTGCCATTAGTCAACTCAAGCAAATATTGGGTTAGTAATTCAATAACATCAACAAAATATAAAGAAGATACATCACTAGGATATCTCATAGCATTATAAATGTTAAAACTTATTATTTCATGTGACATCCCCATTTTCATGGCCAGAAAAGACCGATTTTTGTTTATGCTTTATAAAAATCAGAGTACTTCTTTTAATAAAAATGTTGCGGAATTTGTTCCCAATAAACATGATAAATACGTTATCAAAGCATTTCCGGAGAAATGTATTTTTATTCATTTTAAAACATTTGGGATGTCATTGTCAATACAGAAACATAAGCATAAACAGGACTTACATTCATTTACACTAGTGATCTACACCTCTTTAATCTCCTCAGTGTAATCTAACTTCATATCGACACCTGTGATACAAATAAGCTTGAGTGGGTCAGGTTGGGAAACCTGGTGAGTACATAGGGTTTTCAACCCACAATAATATAATTATTAGGTTTAATCATCAACAATTAACCCAATTACCCATCCCCATTATCTTATTTATTCTTAAGGATCTACCCTAAGAATCAGCTATTTCTAGTTCATTCATTCCTAAGGATCATCCTAAGGAATCGGCACGAAGTCCATCATCACCGGGGTTTAGGCACTAAGTCTGCATAGTCGCCAGGATTTATACAACAGGCACTAAGTCTGCATAGTCACCAGGGTTTTAGGCACTAAGTCTGCATAGTCGCCAGGGTTTATATAACAGGAACTAAGTCCGCATAGTCGCCAGGGTTTTGGCACCAAGTCTGCATGATCGCCAAGGTTTAGGCACCAAGTCTGCATGATCGCCAGGGTTTAGAGTACACCGGGTGAACACATCGTTCACAACACCTACAGGTTGCGAGCCTGCTAGTGTTCCACTGGACTGTCTAGAATAGTCCGTGGTTGTCATCCATAGTCTGCTAGATGATGGGGCCATCATTTGGGAAAGGCTTCTCACATTGTCCACCTCTCACACTCACCTCGTGGTCTATAACACCTCTCAACTCATCATCCAACTCATATTCCATCTATTACATCTACTCATGTTTTACCCAACATATTATCGTAGATATATATATACAGTTTAAATCATTTAAGACATGTATAAAATCGTTCATCCAGCATAGACAGCAAGTACTCAGATAATATGCACACATAGCACGTAGTTTATATAAAATACTTCATATCTATGTGTAAGATGAAAGTAACTATGCACTCACTTGATAAGGTGGTGACTCGGTACTCAGACAGCGCTTCGTTTACTTTAAAATAATTTCCTTCGACGAAACCTAGTATTATTACCACTAGATTTTAGTCTAATATTTTCCGTGACTAATTGTTAGTCTTATTATTATTATTATATAAGCGTTTAAACAATACTTTCCAACCACTATGTACAGACAGGGGCCAGACATAAAACATCGGAGGGCAGAACCATTTTGGCATATAGCACTTCTGAAATTCAACAACCCTATGCGGCCATTTAAACCAGATTCCCCGTACCGCGAGTAGTTAAAAAGATATTATAACGACACTTATATAAGTCATAATTATAGCTCAAATATTTATTATAAGTTCATAATAACAATACTAATTTTAAATATAAGCTATATTAAAATAGGTAAGCATAACTTACTTACAAAGGAGTTTTAGCTAGGAGTTGGGCTCTGCAGGGGCAGAACTTCGTCGCTGAATCTTTCTAAGAAAGATTCGTGCAGCGCTTCAGCGCTCATCTTACTATACTAAAACTACAGAAAGAGAAGTCGAATCATGAGGGACCGAAATGCTCGGGGGATAAGAAGAGAAAGACTCTTGAATCAAGAGAATGGTGCAAGAAATATGAGAGCCCAAGCCTCTTATTTATAGTGATTGAATTTACAAAAACTACCCTCCATAATCACTTAATGACCTTATAGTTATATAAACGACTAAACACCCCTTCATAATACTATTTTAAATAGATTTAACGATAATTGTACTAAACTAATGTCGAAAGTACTCAACACTAGTCTTATAATAACCGCATCGTCGATACCTTTCTAATGATATATACATTTGTATATATATATGTGTACGTATATATGATTTATACTTTATTTTAATACGTAAATATGCTATTATAATTTGTAACTCGTTCATACGAACTCCATTTTTGACGTTCTTTATATCCACGCATTGGTATTTAAGAGTACTACAACTTTCATTTAGACGCCGTCAGCAAATTCTCATTCTATCTCAGATTTACAAAACTGTATCGAATTTATCGCACTCGAAGAGTAGGGACCAAGTTTCGTCCATATCTTTAACATACGAGCTCTACTATCGACATTATTTATATCCACGCGTAGGTAAAAACAAGATCTAAAACTTTCATTTAGACTCCGTCGGCTAATTCTCGACCGGTCTTAAATTTAACAGTAGGAGGAGATTAGACTGTTAATTGACCGCGAAGAATTCGTAACTCCTTCATACGGACTCCGTTTTCGTCTGTCTTTTTACCGTTGAGTTCCTATTAATGAGATCTTCAACTCTCATTTAGGTCGCGTAAGCCAAAAACCGCTCGAACTAAAATTCGAGTTTCAGGTCGTGCACTGCTAAGCCGAATCTTAGAAAAATCATAACTTCCTCATACGAAGTCAGATTTGGGCGTTCTTTTTATTGATGTTCTCGGTTTAACATATTCTACGACTTTCGTTTAGATTACTAAGGTCAAAAAGTCCTCTATCGCAAATTCGCTATTTACGCTTCCCGGTGCCGTGCCGGTTCCGTCGTGAAACTTCGACGGGTCATAACTTCTTCGTCATAACTCGGATTTATGAGTTCTTTATATGTACAGAACCCTTGAGACATATTCTACAACTTGGTTAAGATTAATCCTTCTAAATAATCTTCCATCGAAAACTCATTTTTGATGCTCATCGTCTCTAAATTGACTAGGTCGGATCTGCGGGCGTTACAATTATCTCCCCCTTACGATGATTACGTCCCCGAATCATCAACGAAACAAGGCTCACATGATGACTCCATATGTTATCTCTTCATCCTAAGTAATAACCGTAACTTTGATGTTTCTTTGAACGAGTATCTAACTCTAAGACTTCCTGACTGCGGGGCGGTGTCCGATCTTGGACCCGCTCCCTATCTCACGTTGGACTCCAATTTATGATCTTCAAGTCAAAATCTCGATCCTTACTGGAGACTCCTTCTTCCATCAAAAACTCATTTTTGATGCTCATCGTCTCTAAATTGACTAGGTCGGATCTGCGGGCGATACATTTCACCATCAAATTCCATTGTTAAATTACCCTCATGCACATCAATTTTCGTTCTATCAGTTTTAAAGACGGTATTCCAAGAAAGATTAGAGTCGATTTGGAGGAAACTTGTTCCTCTAAATCGATCACATAAAAATCCACTGGAAAGAGCAATTGATTAAATTGTACCAAAACATCTTCTAAGACACCCGTAGGATAAACACTTTACTTCTCCTCTAATTGAATTATAACACCTATTTCATCTAAAGGAGAACATTTAGCAATTCACATACCTAATAGGGCATGACATTAATAGAAGCACGAAGATCAAGAATGGAACTACCAATAGTAACATCCCATATCTTCCAAGGAGTCGTAAACATTC
This sequence comes from Lactuca virosa, assembly GCF_052849685.1. NCBI lineage: Eukaryota > Viridiplantae > Streptophyta > Magnoliopsida > Asterales > Asteraceae > Lactuca > Lactuca virosa. Next base: position 190,103,718 of record NC_136430.1, read on the forward strand.
TGGTGTCTTTGCATTTTGGTGGAGTTTTCTTTATAAAACCACATATATATTCTCACTCATTGAAATCTTTTCATTCCCTTACAATTCTTTTGTTTGTGTAAAGTTCTCTAAATTTTTTTTCATATTTAGGAATTTGTTTGATTGCAACGAGTAAAGGAATGTTTACCTCTACCTTTTGGAAGATTTCCAATATTTCTTTTTCTTCCTCTTTCTTATTTGAAGTTGGGAGTCGGGAACTCAATGGCGATGTAGTGGCTAGAGGGGTAATTTTCTTTGGAGAATCAGGTTTCACATCAGTCTTAACAATCGACTCTTTATTTGGGTCGATCTTAATTTCTTCCTCGTCTTCTCTTAAATTCTTTGAGCTACCTTCTCCGATTTATTTCCCACTTATCAAAGTTACAACATTGACATTTGGGTACTTTTAGGTTTAATAAGGGAGTTTATGATGGGTGTCAAACTTGCTTAAGGACGTGACCATATCTCCTATTTGTGTTTCAAAATTGGAGATACTAGTCCTAGTCTCTTTTTGGAACTGTTGGGTACTAGTGGCAAGACACTTAATAATATCTTCAAGAAACATCCCAAAGATACTTTTTTAGGATTAATGAGGATGTCGGTAATGTTGTTGAGGATACAGTTGATGGTGTGGTTTGGACTGATAATGGGATTGGTGTTGTGGATGTTGGTAATGGGATTTTTTATGGGTAAGAAGGTCTTGCCAAGGCATTTTGAGGTAGTGGTCTTGGGTTGTAGCTCATATTAGGGTTCGGCTTCTAACTTGAATTGTATGCATTTTCGTAACCAGATGGCTTGTTGTGGTAGTTTTGAAAATTTCTCATGGCATTCACGTGCTCTGTATCTTCTTGAAGAATAGGACATATATTTGTGGTATGTTCCATTGTTGCACAAATAACGCAAACCATTACTTGTGGAGTACCTCCCATGGCTAAGTTTTAGACAATAGATGTCAAATTCATAAGATTTGACTCTAATTTTGATGTCAACACTTCATTGAATTTTTGATGCATGTCCCTTTTCATATCTTGGCATGGACCAAAATGTTAGGAATTTGCAGCTATAATGTTGAAGAGTTGACTTGTTTATTGAGGAGTTTTACAATAAACATCTCCACCACTTGAGGCATCTGCACGTCTTCTTTCTATGGGAAACAAACCCTCATAAAAGTGTTGTATGAGGATTTAATTGGGTAATTGATGTTGTGGGAAACTTAAACACAAACTATTGAATCTCTCTAATAACCATAAAATGTCTCGTTTCGGCCTTTGTGGATTCCATAAATCTTGTTTGTAAGACTTGAGACTCTAGAAGCGGGATAAAAATTGTCAAGAAAAGCTCTCGCCATATCGGTCCAAGAATTTATCGACCTCGGTGGAAGATAAAATAACCAAACTTTTTCTCGTTCAAATGATATGGAACATCTTCAAGTTCTTGTGAGGGTCTTCACTTTCTTATCCATTAAAAATGGGAAGATGATGACCTAAAATTGACTTTAATTCCAAGCGTCCTTCCAAAATGGTATAATTGATGCTAATTGGTGTTTTTGTGAAATCAGTCTCCATCGCTTATCTCAAGGTTCTTTTGGGAATCTCATCTCCCGCCCTTGCATTTGGATCTATGATGGGTGGATTGGGTTGTGTGGGTGGTACGTGGGGGTTGTTTCGAATGGGATCGATGGGATGTGTTTTGGGAATTTCATGGCGAGGGTCGGGACTTGATTCTTGTTCCACTTCAGTTTCAGTGTCACTAGAGGAGGTGATTTCAACTTCTAGAGCCACGTTAGTCTTGGAAGCTTGATGACATTCTAGTCTCCTTTCTTTTCCTAAACTTCTTGCTTCTTTTTAAATTACGGGGTTGTAAACCAAAGTACCTATACGATTAGATCTAGGTATAGAGAAACAAACTGATTAAAAATAAAGCAATCCCAAACAATGATGCCAAAATTTGTTGGTTGTCGAGGCCAACAAATGAATAACCGTAAAAATTTCACACTAGATAGTGTATAATGGGAAGGAGATCAAATCCACGTGGATTGGTTCAATTTAGGAATAAAAAATCTCTTTGTGAAAACACTCGTAAAATGACAATAAAAATAAAAATTTGGATTTTAGTGTATTTGTTGTTATAAAGGAACTACAGTTGTAGTAAAACTTGAAAATGGCGATTAAACAATAAAATATTTCGGTTCAAATAAATGAGAGAGAGAGAGAGATGGTTGGCATTGGACTTCACTACATGGATATGCAACTAATTTATCATTAGACGTTATGATGCAAAACTTGTGATTTAATTTAACTTGGCTATAGAGAAGCTCATAACACATTTTCTTAGTTAATGTCATAAATCAATGAAGCGTATAATTTATGAAAATCAACTAGCATTAATATTTATGAACCACCAAATCCAAAAGGACATCAACATGCTTTCATTACCGTTATGGAGGAATAGTTTTTGATTTAAGTGAAATGAAAACAAAAATATAAACTCTTTGTTTCTTGCTAATTTGCAGATCTATTACTTAACCAAGAAATTTTCCAACTAATTAAACATTCATTCATCTAAACTAATGATTAAAGACAAATAAACAAAAAAAGATGTTAACTAGAAAAGACTTCCATAAATTTCAACCACAAATTCATAACAATATTCAAAATAACTAGTCATCTATGGGTTAGACCAACATCAACCAAATATAAACTTAGCCTAACATGGTTAAGGTTAAGGAAAAGTAAAATAGTTAGAAATACCCATCAAAATCCAAGCAAAATGAGATGAAAATCCAAAGTTTCATGTGTAATTTATATGTTCTTAAAAGATCCAAAAACTCCAGACAAATTTTTCTAAAATCTAATTTCAAAAGTGTGAAATAGAAGTCCACCAAACTTCCCCAAATAGCCGTAAAAAATAAAAACCCAAAATTACCCCTGCAGGAGCCATGCGGCCGCATGAGTTAGTGTAAATGCGGCCTTGTGAGTTGAGTTGATCAAGAATTTTTGCAGCTTCTCTCCATTTCCTCTTTGGTCTTGTTTGTCTTCTAGCTTTCACTTTGTTGACTGACCATAAGAATCCAAATACCACATCACTTAGCCCATCACAAATGTACAAGCCCAAGAGTTCCATAACCTAAACATCTTCCAAACTTCCATCATCTTCCATGATTAATTACGCCCAAACTTCATCCATATAACTCCATAGTAAGCTCTAATGACATTAGTTTTCTATACAATTCTCTTCGATCGACCCTAACAAAATCGATCATCCGCTCCATGCTCATTATCTTCCGAATCTCCCTCGCCATGCTCTAGTTTTCTAATCTGTAATCAAGCACAAAAAATATAAAGTATCCGAAATAGTTATAAAATAACAAAAAGGAAAATATGCATGAAGATTAACTAAAAATAAAATAAAATATGCTATAAAAACTACAAAAAGAAGTAAATAAAATACAGATATCAATGACTACATACTCTTTTCTTCTCTCTCTCTCTCTCTCTCTCGATATATATATATATACTCGTACTTTCCTTTTAAACTCAATCACATTCTATCTCTCTACACTCTCTGTATTCATTCTCTTTCTTTCTATTTCTCTCCCCCACACTCTTTTCTTCTCTCTCTCTCTCTCTCTCTCGATATATATATATATATATATATATATATATATGTATATATATATATATATATATATATATATATATATATATATATATATATATATATGCATTCTTTATACTCGTACTTTCCTTTTAAACTCAATCACATTCTATCTCTCTATATCTCTCTGTTTCTCTCTCTGTATCCCTCTCTCTATGCTCACACTCTCTCGATCTTTATACTTATACTCTCTTTCTCTCTATCTATCTCTGTATTTAGACTCTATATCTATACTTATACTCTCTCTATATCTCTACTCATACTATCACTATCTCTATACTCATACTCTCTCATTCTCGATACTCATACTCTGTATATCTCTATAAATCTTAATCACTCTAGCTCATCAGTTTGTATAAAAATACCCTAATATATATCTTAGTTACACTCGCTCCTTAATTGCTACAGGAATATATAACTATATATCTCAACCATAGTCACTCATTAATGCAGCTTTTAGTACTCTATTTTTCTATCTCATTTGTACTCGCTAAAAATATAATACTTTACTACACATATCAATTATATTTTCTATATACTCAAATAGTAATAAGGTACTACAATTCTCAGTTACTCTACTTAATATCTTGAATAACACTAGATAGCTATAATTCTCAATTATAACAAATACTTAACTTATATGATAATAATAAATAACTTCAGATATTATACTTCACTCTGAACATACACAATAATTGTCACATACCAAGATAATAATTATCAAGTGAAAGATAATGTTACTCACTTGGTTAGTTAGTGAAGACTAACTATTATTATGGCCACCATATATGCATTGCTTTCCATGTCATCACTTGTCCAACCTTATTTGGACAATATATCAAGTACATTAGAACTTGTCTAATCTTATTACTATATCAACCACATTGATTAGTTACTTGACACTAACCAGACTCGGTAACCATTTGTCACCAAACTAGTCAGGTTTTCAAAGAAGATCACCAACGATGTAACCTTGCAAGTCGTTAACCCAATCGATAAATCTTAGTAAATTAAGGTATTTAACCCATAATAACCAAATTAACATTTAACAAATCATTGGGTTCATAATAGCACAATATCATGAAATCTTGTAACACATACTCGGTTCTAACAACCCTCTGCGAAACATCACATAAATGTGATTATATAATAACGGGATAAAAGATACCTCGACTAATCCCATAACTCAAACCTCGTGTGTTGGGTTTTTATTCAAAAATTAGTTTTAAAAACAAGATTTTAGCAATGGAAGACTGTAGTATTTTTGAACAATTATAAACTAATTATAACTAACCATGGATCTTCTTGCAATGTTGGGAAAGAAAAAAAAAGCACCAAAGAAAAAGAAGAACATAACAACCTTTTTTGTCTTTGAATCCCCAAGGGGAGGCTTGAAAGTTCGTGGAGAATGTAGAAACCTTTGAGACACCAACAAGAACTCAACTTAATTTAAGATGATCGTCTTGTAAAACTCTTAAAACTCTTAAGCTTGAAGTTCACAACCAAAGTATGAACATCAAGAGAGTAAAAGTGCGAGTGTTCTTCATGATCTTTCAATCTCCCACTTGCAAAAGACTCATATTAGATGGATATAGATAGTGTTGCATGTCTAGAAACATTTCACTTCCCCTAACAACATGCAGCTTTTGTGCCATTATAACAATGCCCAATTCCCCAGAAGCTCAAAGCTACAATTGGTGTATAAGGTAAGTTATCAGTTATCCCTTTGTCACAGATATCATGTTGAACATGAGATACGAATCACAATCAATCTCATATGGTGTTCAACTTTTGGTAAGGCGCCTTAGATGTTTAACTTTCAACACTTAAGATGAACAAATCCTATCTTGACTACATAACCCTCATGTATAGTTTACACCATACCTGAAAATGGTTTTTATAATTTCCCGGTTGAGGACCAACATTTGATCATATCAAAGAATATCACTCCCTAAACTTAAGTCCCAACATGTATATCAGGTGTTATGGATACAAAGATAGTACCTTTTAATCACTCTTACTCATGATAGCGATCCATAAGGTGATCTTGATACGGGCCAGTCCAATACTCGTTCTCTGACAAGTACCTATGAAACTCGACTACAACCACTTCCCTACTTTCATTTGGTGAAATTCAACCAATCCAATTCATATTAGTCTTACTTTATAATTGGTCCTACAATTCTAGTCTACTATGAACTTTTATAATAATAAGATTATTCATGGATTAAACATATTAGTATAGAATATATCAAGTATTCATACATAGCTCACAAGAAAGACTTTATTCATGGCTCTGACTAAACTTAATTTGTTTGAAATTTGCAAATACTATCATCTCCATATTGGACATAACTCTAAGTATAGTTAAATATCTTGGAGAATTATGATAGGTGTTGTTTGTGGCATAGAGTCTCTTAGCGTGATTAAGTATACTCTCGAAGTCACAAAGATTTCTATGTGATCCTTGAATGGCATAAATCAACATAGTTTTTCACTGAACTCATTCATCCAATCATATTTGATTTTAACTTATAAAGTAGTGTATTCTTATCTTCTCGTAGATTGTGTCATTTCGTTTTGCTTGGACCTCATTCCAACTAATTAATTTTCATCCCAGAATGAAGTCATAATCCAATTATAATTCATAATTATCTATATTTGTTTGGAAATCAGAATCCTATGTAGCTCCTTACATGAAGATTTTATTCTAAAATAATTATCTCGTATACATTCTATTAGTTCTTCTTAACTACTCTTAGAATGTTCTCATAGTCATCCAATGATTAACCATGTATCCAATTTGTATCTTGTGATATGCTCACAATATGATTATATACTAGGTTTTATGAATTATAGGACATAAATGATGGATTCAATTTCGAATAAAATCGAATATAAATCATTTCAGCTAATTCAAACCTATGAGCTAGGTCATTCTGAGGTTGGCCCAGACTTGTGGCATGCGATAATTTCAATATTCTTCCAAAGGAATCTTTTATCTTGATCTCTTTCAAGTTCTTTTTAGTATATGCATAAAGATATAAAACTTTTAACATTTATTTTATCTATCTCTATATATTTTACATTCCAAGAATGTATCTTGTCCTTCCTAAGTCTTTAATCTTAGAAACACATTCCGAGTCAAGGTGAAAAGGTCTGTCATGTTCAGAATGTAATTTGTCATGATTAAGTAAGTCTCATTCATACAAGATTAGGAATGTCATGTAATATATTCTTTCTAGATGAATCACTCACTCCTTTTAGCCTTGCTACAGGGAGGAATTTTAATCAAGAGCACAATTGATTATTATAAATGGATTACATCACATGCTCATGACTCTGAGTCATTTATCATATTTGAGATCTAATATAGCATTTTGGTAGTTGATGGATTTGTCAAAAACCATCAAGAAGAGCTTATCAATGAGCAATTCCACATTTCTTAAGTCATAGATGATTTTTACTATTAATGCGGGCTATGGTTCTTGATTTGCTTCAATTTTCATGTGCCTCCCACTTGCTTTGTCATTATAAGCTTGCTTTCTACTAACTTAGCTTTCAGAAGAATAAGAGAACTTACTCTTAGTGAGTTTGCATATAATAAGCTAAGCCGCATTTAGAATATTATAACAATATGTATTTAGTATATTTTGGGTTTAGAAGCTTTAGTACAACACAGGCTTCAAATCCACAAAACATTTAAATAAGATAGGAATGGAGCCTTTCCATACTAAATCTTATACATAAAATGTTTTATCTACTTATTAGTTGGTATTTGTATTCAAAGTACAATTGACGGTGTTCTAGGTTTTATTCCAAGGAAATGAAAAGGAGGACATTTCTACCGATTAGAAAGTAAATCATACCAAGTAAGATTTAATTCATTATTTATTATCACTAAGGTTTTAGATGGTTCTTACCGGTTTATATCTTAACTTTATATTTGAAATCTTCAACCAAGTTTTCACAATTATGCTTTACCATGTAAAATATAATTATAACTACTATAGTTATTAATAAAGTTTATTTGGTATCTTTTGCTAAATCTTATTCATTATAAAGGATGTTATACATCACAATGTATAGTTCCTTAATAATTATTTTCTCTACACTTTAGTGAAAATATCACTAAGAATCTTTTATATATAAATATGATTTACATATGTCAAATAAATTACATTATTTTACCTCAAATATCCCTTTCTTGAAGTTGTAATATGTGAATGTCATTTATATAATAAAGATAACAATGTGAGTTTGATTCAAAACAAGTTTAAGTCAAAAGTACTTTGCTTATAGAACTTGTTATATATTAAACATTGATATTTACTTTATTATTCTAATAAGAGATCTAGTCTCATGAATAGAAGTTAATGATTTCTGAATATGTAGGCGATCATTATGAAAAATGATTTAAGTAAATAATCAATCATTCATATATTAACTGAGCCACATATTCAGACAAGCAAAATGAAAACATACATTGTTCCAGAAACAAACATTGTTTTATATTACACGTAATTTATGTTGCAAGCGTAAATAATAAACTAAACTCCGAGAGCGTAGTTCCATCGATTGTGCTCAGGTAGTTACTCTTCTAAAAATATTTGCAATCCATTTACAAATATTATATTAACATTTAACTACCAAGTACTTGAGTGTTATATAAAAAGTAAGAGTTCTATCTAGTAGATACCTGAAGTATTAGTCTCTTCCATACTTTCTTTCCAGATAAAAGGAACAGTTTCTCTTCCATTATCCAGTTTCTCCACAAAAGAAACAAGATCCATCTATGTAGGCCTTATTGGATTTCATGGGCTTAAAGGCGTTCAGTCCGTAAAATATGTGCGTCTTAGATCATGCGAGGTGACTCTTTTAACCTTGAACTATTCCAATGTTTGAACTAGTTTAAAAACAAAATATCACTATATTTATTGGGATATTGCTTATCCTGTTTTATCATCGGATATATATCTAAATTATCCAAAAGTTCATGGAAGTCAGGAATAAGTATTCCTAGTTTGATGTTATGAGCATCTTTAGCATCATAGTGATGCATTTACTACGCATCATGTTCAGGTCTATTGCTCAAAGTAAGTAGTTTAGCACTAGGACCTTTAAGTGTATACATTTCTATACCTCTCATGATATTGTCTCTAAATACATGAACCCATTCATTGAAGTTGCATCTATTGAATTTTATTGTTTCATTAAGTCATTAAAGAAAATGACAATTCATGGTAATAAGAATGGAATATTTGTCTTCAAAATTCTAATAAATTCATTTAGTATTTTCAATATTTAAACTTTAATAGTTAATACCCTTTTAGTTTCCAAGAACATTAATTATCAAAGTCTAGGTTCCAAGTTGCAAAACCAATAAATTGTTAGGTGACCTTTATCTCATTTATTTGAATCCGACCCAGTAGATATCAATTATCAATTATATTCTACTATATAATTTATCACAAAAGGTTTTCGATCAAATCATCCAATTTGAAAAAGTTGTGTAATCGACCTATAACTTTGTTATAAAAATCGCGAATACACCCCGACCATTAAAAGGTAACTGATGAGTTGAAAAACTCTTAGATCGATTAGATCTTCAACAGGTTAAACAATAAAAGCAAACAAACACAATCAACACGATATAGAATCAAGTAATGCTTAATGATTCAAATGTAGTCACGCACGCCTCAGCAGAGCTCGATTAAGAACTTCCACTGTAGAGGCGAGCTAGGGTTTTTAGTACAATGATCAGAATAATAATTAAAGCGCTACTGACAAAGAATGCATGCATGCACCTTAAATACTAAACCCTAATAAAACAAACACGGTTGGACATGCCCAAACCGGATAACAAAATTAGGCTATGGACCGAGCCCAAGGACGCAACACTATTAGACCCAACAATCTCCCCCTTTGCGTCAAATGAGGCGAGAGACTACTTTGGTTGAGTGACCTTGACCTGCTTCACAACCTTGAACAGCCGAGGGATGATCGCAAGAAGTGTCTGACGAAACTAAATGTACCAACGAAGCATATCGGTGAACAACTTCTTGTCAGCTTCACTGTTCTTATTACACATGTGTATGATCTCCAAAATATGCTCCAAGCAAGCAGTAGAGAACAGGTGCTTGTCAATAAGAGCGAACAGGCACTTTTGACCTTCACCCCTAATGAACATCACTGTATGAAACTTAGGATCGATTTTGCCCTTGACCATTGCATTCACATTGCCAGTTCTTCCAATCGGTTTTATCGTAGTTCGCTTGTGAATGGCATATGCGATTTCTTGATCCATCTTTGCTACTTCGTGAATGTAACAAACAAGCATTCGATTGACGTGATCAATGATCGGCTGATACTCCTGAGGATTGGACATCAAAATATTGTTGAGGAGTATGCAGTCGTGCGGGTTCAAGTTTGGTAGATCAGCCAGGAAAATAGTATGGACCGAGCTATGCAAGCCTCGGGTTACTTTGAATTTAAAATTAACAAATTTCCTAGCCGAATAGGGATTCAATACCTTGACCGTTGTAATCTTGTTTGTGCTCCAGGTCAAGTATTGTGGCTGAGCAAACTCCAGATAAAACTCCAATAAATCCCAATCTACCTTCCGGTCTGGAGAGGGAACGATAGCCGTTGAGTCAAAGCAATGGAAGATAAATGTCTTTCGGGTGATTGGCATATCGAATTGAGCATCCTTCGAGTTCTCAAGACCGAACGACATAACAGGTTCAAGCCAGTGAGTGCTCGGTTCATCAATGACTTCCCTCTGGAGCGATTCAATGGTCCATTCCGGAAACATGGACTTCTTTTTCTCACAGAGTTCTTTTTCTTTCAACTCCTTCTCCAAAAGATCCATCTTCTCCCGAATATCTTGATCAGCAGACTTGATTTTCTGATCAGGTTTAGAAGGATTCCTTTTCATGATGTCTTCAATATCATCATCATCATCTTCATTGTCTTCTCTAATCTTCTTCTTTTTCTTTTCCCTCTTACTGACCGAAGCTACATTATCCTTTGGTCCATCGGTAGCTTTTCGTTCTGGAGGGGGTTGAGGTTGAGCCTTGCCAGCCTTTCCTTGTGGAACTTTTTCTCCCCCTTGTTTTGGATGAACCTAGTCTCCGGAACACCCTCAATCCTACTTAAGATATCCAAAGCAGGTCGTACCTTCTCAGGTAAGTGGCGTCGAATGGAGATAGTCAAAATGGAGTCATTGGCGTCCAGGAGATGCAACAAGATTGATTGGACATCACCCACTGAGCTTCGAATCACCTCTCGTTCAGACTTTAAATCTTCAAGATCTTTGGTTGCGGTTCGGAGCTTTAAATTCTGAATTTTGAGCTGGGAAGTTCGCTTGTCCAGCTCATCCATTATTTTGTTTTCGAATGCAAGCTCGGCCTCAAGCTGAGTTAAGCGATCATCAAATTTAGTATGAAGCTCTTCGTTAGCAGCTTCAATAGCTTTTCGAGCCACTTCAAGTTGTGTCTTCTCTGCCTCCATTGAACGTGTGAGAGTGTCAACAGACGCGTTCATTGTTTGTGCGTTTTTCTGAGCAGCTGCTTGAAAAGAATCTAAAAAGAGTTGAGCCTCTGATATTAGTTTTTCAACTTTTGCGGTCGCATCCTTGCAGTCTTTTGTTGAGGCTTCAACAGCAAGCGAAGCCTTCTGGCATTGGGAGGTAGACGCATCAATAGCCTTTGCAGCATCAGAGATTGAGGTAGCATGTTCTTTTACTACAGAAGAGAACAAAGCTTTGAGGGCAGCTTCTGAATAAGCACCAGCAGAGGACGAAGAAAGTAACTGATCAATCTTATCAGTCACAACCTTGAGATGTCGCTTGGTAAAAGGAGCGTCTTCATCATCATCGCTTTGGACACGATAAGGACTGAAGTAAGTAGAATCAAACTCCAAGTCCTCACCGCCAAGAATGGTATTGGTTTCTGTCGATCGGGTAGGTGATGGAGGTTTGGTGGTAACAGGGGTTTCGGGTGCTGAAGAACAAACCCCCGTATCAGATACGTTGGTTTGAACTCCAGTGGTGGTTGTAGTTGTAGCTTCAGAGAAAATAGGTGTAGGAATGGGAATGGTAGATGAAGGCTGTGATGTGATGATAGGGAAAATGGGAGGTATGGAAATAGGAATGGAAACAGATGGAGGAGAAGGTGCTTGGGAGCGAACATGTACCTCTAGTGTAGGCGAACGAGGTGGTGTACCACCACGAGTTGAACCTTCATCATCTAAGCTTTCGCTCTCAGATTCGCTAGGAATGGGGTGTTTATGACCAGCAGGCACGTACTCGGAGTCTGAGTCGCTAGATGATTGAAGAATAAGCTTCCGAGCAGGTTTCTTGGCCTTCTTCGGCTTGGGTTGGGAAGGTGCTGCCTTCTCAGTTTTTCGCTTCCGTGGAGTCGGAACCTTTAATACTTGACCTCCTTTATCCCCTTTTTTCGCTTCTTGCTTCTTGCCCCGCTTAGCAGGTTTGTCTGCTTCCTCAATGGATTTTATGATTTCAGGAGAAAGTTCCCTTGGACCAGAAGAGGGGAGCTTCTTGTACTCCTGAATAATCTTGCTCGCAGGGGACATACAAGAATACATTGCCTCAGGAATTGAGCCAATGAAGTGAAACTTCGACGGATGAATGACAATGTTGTTAGTGGTATGAAATGTAGCAATGGAGGAGAGTAGTGAGTCTGCCATGATAGGAACATGATAACGCTCCATAATCCATTGAGTTATAATGGTCCAAAACCGGGCACAAGAAATTTCTGTGTGACGAGAAGCAGATGACAAACTTTGGACAAGTTGAAGCCATAGAACCAAACCATAATCAAGGTTGACACCATTGTACAATACATAAAGCAGAGTCATGAAAGACTTACTAGCACCATCAGATCCTGCACTTCGTTCAGAAAGCCCTTTGAAAAGAAGGGTGAAGAGGCCATTCCATTGAGGAGGAAGGCATGATTTCTTGAACTTGGTCACAGTAGTTTGGGTTTCAATGTACCCCATGTTGTAGAACATAGAGAAAAGCTGACCTGTGGAGATGGAATCAGGGTTCACCATGGATTCTTCATAAGTGAGCCCTAGCAACGAGCAAAATCGGCTCTTGGAGATTAAAGCTTTCTGGTTGAGAATGTCGAAGTAAATCTTCTCTGCACCTTTGTCGTACGTAACAGTGGAATAAAGTTGGGACAAGCATGCCATTGGTACGACTTCTACCGTTGAGAGAGCCTTGACGAGTGGGGAATATTTTAGGCATTCCACCACTTGATACATGTAAGTATCGTAGAGGAACGGTGTAAGATCGATCAACAAGTTCTGGTTGGCCTTGATTGCGAGAAGAGTGGAGCGTCCAGTGGTTTCTTTAACAGAGGAAGATTCTGCCATTGTTGAAGCTTGATGAAGAAGAAGATGAACAGTGGAAATTGAATCGCCTTCTTTTCGTTGAGAGAGATGAAGTGTGGTAGAGAAGAATGCCACAGAAATCAATCCCTTATATACGATTTTGAAGAGAGAGAAAAATCGCAAGCAATGATTCCATTAATTTGGGAAACGACGCCTAAAAAGGCGTGATTTGACAACGAGCAACTCCGATAAAACAGCTGATAACGCATGATTAGGTAACGATTCAAATTCTCGCGCCTTCCATACTTATCCTCTTTTCAAATCACCAATCGATAACACTTCCTGCTGAGTCACCGCTTGTACCTTCAATCAAATTTTTTTTACCGTAATTACCAAAGGCTTATTATTGACCCATCCCTTCGTTTGGAAATAACTGCATTACATCGTTAGGAACCGAAGCTATATATTTATGAATAGCTTATAAATAACCAAACAAGACTTTTGGAAAATTCAAGATTTTCGTGCAAGGTAGTGTCAAAGATAAAGAAATAAATCAAACTCTTTGTGGGAATTTGTGATGTCATTTAAGACATAAAGTAGTGGATCCCGGGCACGAATCTCTTCCTTCAAAGTCAAGAGACACTTCAAAGTGCTTGTTTGGATTCCTGCTGAAGTACGATCAAGTACTTGTTGAGAAGCATTGAAAGGCATCTTTTATATATAAGGCTATTAAGGGTGGCTTTCGCTTCAATTCTGGTTTCCGATACTTGATATATGACCGAAAATAGAACGAAGTACTTGTGAGACCGATGTGGCCTGTTAAACAAGTAGGTTTGGTACATATTCAGTGACTTGTTGATAATCGTTAATTAGAAATCTCAAAAAAAAATTGGATCCTTTGGGAAGAAAAATCGTGGTGCAAGACATTTGCATGAGGATCTCTCATAATAAAAGGAGATTTCAAGATACTTCCACAAAAGGGGTTTCGTTAATTCAAAGGTGAAAGCTAGAACATATAATTGTTCACCGTCAATGTAACGACCATAAAACTCGAACCAATTTAAAACATTTTATTTCATTTCAAAACCATTAAGTTCATACATCTTGTTTTCAAAATAGTTTAAACATCAGAGTATCCCCAGAACCACATCACATAAATCATAAAACATGAGGAGCGGTACGATCACGCCTTCACCTTGCCACGATCTCCTGAAGTACCTGAAACAATAAACTGCAACTGTATGTCCGAAAGCTTAGTGAGTTTCCCCCAAAGTACCCATACACACATAAACATACATACAACAAAGAACAACATGCTATGGGTCCAATCAACCCTCAGGATGGAATACCCCAGGCCCCTCAACCATCGGGATGGAATGCCAACATACTACGAGCCCAATCATCCTACCGGGATGGAATACTTTCGGCCCACAACCATCGGGTTGGAATGCCCATACACATATACATACTACTACAACTACTATAGGTCCAATCATCTCGCAAGATGGAATAACCCAGGCCCCTCAACCATCGGGTTGGAATGCGAATCTACTATGAGTCCAATCATCCTACCTGGATGGAATACTCCTGACCCACAACCATCGGGTTGGAATGCCCCACCTCCTATCATACAATAACAACTACCATGGGCCTAATCATCCCTCAGGATGGAATACCCCAGACCCCTCAACCATCGGGTTGGAATGCCAACCTACTATGAGTCCAATCATCCTATCTGGATGGAATAATCCTGGCCCACAACCACCGGGTTGGAATTCCCCTAAAATAGCAACATGTATACATAACAGGCAACCACATAACATTCTACAGAAGCAACATACTAGGGCCCTATCATCCTACCAGGATGGAATACCCTCTGCTACGGCTCAACATGCATATACCACGGGTAACCTCCTAGCAGCGTACATAAGGCAAGACCAACTATAGGTATATACTCATAACCACTACCCAACTACCAGGGTGCTGATCCAACAGAACTAGCCATCACTTAACTATCCTATCCTCTAGGATACTAAGCTAACAAAGCACATCCTCATATCATTATCCTATCTACCCGGATACTAGCAAGCATATCATCACAAAACATAACAAACTCTAAACAACAATTCAAAGGGCCGGCCTTGGTGCCTTAGACCCTTGAGGACAGTGAGGATAACTCACCTGAAACGAAAAACCGAACCACGAAGGTACACACCCGAAGCACTGCTCCAAACTCCAACACCTATTGCCATCAATGGACCATTGACATAAATAACCAATTTACCATAATACCTTCGGGGTCAAAGTCAAAGTCCTGGCCAAAGTCATCCTTCCTGACTGACTCTACTTGCCGAGTCAACCCGTTGACTCGTCGAGTCCTTATACTATGAAAACTCTTAGAATACGACTCAACTCGCCGAGTCACCCCAAGACTCGTCGAGTCCAACGATCTCCGAGTGCCATCCTACTCAACTCACAGAGTCACCTCCCGACTCACTGCTTCGAGGTTAACCAGAAGAGATTGGGGTTATGCGACCAGACTCTCCGAGTCCAAGAACAGACTCGCCGAGTCCAAGGCAATCTTCAACAGACTCGCCGCATTGTTCTTCCAACTCGCCGAGTCCATGCTCATGTTCATACAACTCGCCGAGTACACCCATGTGACTCGCGAGTCTCTCCAGTTCTCAATCCATATAGTGGCTTTTCGAGCCATGTAGGGGCTCCAATCCATAGATCCACTCTTCTACAGTCTAACCCCCACGTAAAGTGGTAAACTTTACGTGAAACCAAGGAGCTATAGGCCCAAAACACTCTAGGTCTAGGGTTTATGACAAAGGGGCATCACCAACAACTCATTGACATAAGCTTTATGACATTCTGGACCATTACAAGCCTAGATCTGAGGTAGCAACCTCATATCTAAACTCCAACCTCGAAATAACTCTCAATCATACCAAAAATGCCCCAAATCTCACACATAGGATAGATCTAATTGCAATAGAGCCAAAACAGCAGCTTATTACCTCAAGGACGACCTCCCACTGAGGAATAATCCAAATCTCTACAAATCCCCTTGATCCAACCTTCTTAATCTTCAAGATCTCTTCACCAAAACCACTTATCTAGGCTCCAATTTGCTTCCAAGGGCTCTCACTCACTATTTAGGGTTTCTGGATCTCAAAAGGGTAGTAAAGAGGCTGAGGGAGGGATATAATGTTCTTTATATAGGGCACAACCCCCGGGATTAGGGTTTTTCTCTCTTCAGCACCAACTCATCGAGTCTCAGCCGCCGACTCGGCGAGTTGGCCACTTAAACCGCGACAGAATCCCGCTCCGACTCGGCGAGTAAGCGGGCCTACTCGTCGAGTCCCTTTCCTTAATTTACACTTTAAGCCCTTCAATAATACTTTTGGAATTTGGGATGTTACAACTCTCCCCCACTTATATTAGGCTTCGTCCTCGAAGCCTACTGCAGCATACGCTTCCGAACAAACCCCTTGCACTGCAGACTCCGATATCTCAAATAACTCAGGTTCTTGCAAACCCTACTACTGCATCTCTCTTACAATGACTTCTTCTCGCGTAGCATCCTTGCCACTACTCCAAGCCGACCATCGGCCTTTCAACTCAATAGCACCACATATCAACCACGTATCACCTGATGATACTATCCCTTCTTATCAGGGACGCACTTCCGCGCCCTGCGAACGCTAGATACCACAATCACCCACTGAGCTCTGCTGAGAAACTAATCCATTTTCCTTCGCCCAAAATTGGCGATAACCCGGATAACTTGCAACCTGGAACGAATCATGTTCCCCCTATGAATCTATCCCTTACGCGCTGACAGGATACTGCATCCTTCAGCTCCCAAAATCAACTAACTATAACGCACAACCACTCGTACTTGGCCCAATCCTCGGGCTGGAATACCAGGCACGCCTAAAACGGGTCCAGACATCCTTGGGATGGTATACCCTCGCATCCTCATGTATGTTTGGCCCAATCAACCCTCGGGTTAGAATACCAAACACACCAGGTCCAATCAATCATAGGGTCCAGTCATCCTCATGATGGAATACCCTAGATTGGAATACCTCCACATACATAACTCAAACCTACAACCATACTCGGAACCAAGGATCTTGTCCTTGCGTCACCGTCGAACCCCTCGATTCGAAACATCTGAGTGTAACCCACTCACATCTCCTTATCGCGATCTCTAGGTCCTCGACCTTCGACTGGAATATCCTCACACAGTCCGCAGCACCGGTACAAACTTCTCCCGAGTCTGTTAACCTGCTATCTCACCTTCCTCTGACCGAATCTCCAATTTGGAACTACTATCCTCCTCCTCTTCCAAGGAGACTGAAAACATGCCTACGCATCATCCAACATTGCCACAGCGACAGAACCTCACTATACATCACCCCTTAGCAGCAGACACTGCTAACTCATAACATGCATACGTACTCAGAGACTGATCGCATAACCAGCAATCCAAACATAGTCTGTCGTATTTCCTCAACATTTCCACCATTCGGGGATAACCCCACTAGCCGCTATCACGTAGCAGCATCCTCACTACTTGCTCAAAGATCCACGATACATGCAAAGTCCTTACTATAACTGAACCGCCTCGATGCACCACTCCAATAACCAACATTCAAACCGCGTCAGGCAACCTTCTACAACCAGTGGCTCACCCAAGAATTTCCAATTCTCCCCCACTTAGAGCACTAGCTACTATTCATAGGCGGCGAAGCTGGCATGCTGCTCAAACGAACCTAACTAATACACCGATCTTCAAGGAACCTGAGTTCTTGCTGAAAGTTTCAAATTTCCCGAATCATGACCTTCCTTTCTCACGAATTCATCATCGGATACTATCCCTCTAAAAACCCTCAATACCAACTCTTCACTAACACATACAACACTTAATATCTCATGCAAGAAACAACATCTCATAATCATAACATAAACAAGATCAGGCAGGAAAAACATACCGGCTGACACCTCTGGCACTGACCTGATCTCCTCGGTCACAAGCTGATAAGCACGCCCTGGAGCCTTCAGAGGCTCTGCTCGACCCTGACTCCCATCAGTAAGTCTCAAAGTGGCTGGCGCTGGGGCCTGCACTGACCTGGCAGCCAACAGAGGACATTGGGCCTTCATATGGCCCACCTAATCACAATGATAACAAAGTCAGACTCCTGCAGCTAGAGCCGACTGACTGCAATCCCTGGGTATGTGGCCCTCCCTGCCACACTTGTGGCACCCCGAAGAAGAACGACAACTTCCCTCGTGCACCTTGCCGCACTTCCCGCAAGTGCGACTCCTCTAACCTCCCTGACGATAATCAGCGGCCCTCAACCGCTTCGGTGCAGGCTGCGACTGCATCGGTGCCTGCCTCTGCTCTCTCAACTGGAGCTCAATCTCTAACTCGCGCCGCCTAGCGGCCTCCAGTAACTCCAACAAGGTACTACACCTCTGCGTGGATACGAACTGGCTGATGTTCGTCTTGAGCATGCTTAGATATCAGGTCATCCGAGCTTGCTCGGACGCAAGCTCAGGGCAAAACATCGCCCTTTCCGTAAACATCTTGGTGAACTCCGTCACCGACTCAGAGTCCTGCTGCAGCACCAAAAACTCATGAGCCAATCTTTCCCGCTCCACCCGCGGAACATAACGAGTACTGAACGTGTCTCGGAACTGATCCCAAATAACTGCGGCCCTCTTCGCATCAGAATACGATCCCGTGGTCAACCTCCACCAATCCTTCGCTCCGAGCCTTAACAGGTTCAGAGCACACCTCACCCTCTGATCAGCAGGGCATGAATATGTGAAGAAACATCCATCCACGTCTGACAACCACCTCATAGCAACAATTGGATCCTGAACTCCATCAAAAGTAGGGGGCTTCGTATTGTCGAAATCCCGATACTGAAAGCCCCGACTGGCTCCTCCCCCTGCCGCTGCCACAGCCGTTGCGGCTGCTGCGGCCGCTGTCTCTGCAAGAGCTGCATAGCGCTCATCGAAATACTCAACCATGGCGGTCTTGATCAACCCAAACAGTTCCGGCAACTCAGCCCGGAACATAGCATCAACCTCCTCATGCAGGATCTCCCGAATCCTAGCATCCAATTCGTCCGTCCTCATCTCACCAATAACCTCGGGTGGTGCTGATCCATCCTGACCACCCTCTCCTGATCCCGAACCCGAACCGGATCCTGACTCGAATCATCTCGCATCCGCCATACTGCAATACACCAACAAGATCCTCAGATACCTCGCATAATCTCCGAGAACTAACCTCTAACCAACAACCTAGGGGTTGTGACTTCCTTGATACGCGTATGGGTCCTGTGCTTTCAGTAGTACGGGCCCATACTACCTTCCACACCTACCCATATTTGTCTCATGTATCACCACAACGCCCTAAGCACAAACATTCATAACAAGCACTCAATCCTCACTCCTAGAGGAATACTGAAAATCTCATATCAAGAAAACCCTAGGCTAGAAGACATCATAATCAGGCAACTCTATCATGCAATTCCTGAAGATCCCTAGCCTAGTACTAGCATGTTGTTCTATCATATCACATAAACAATTAACTTGTATGGTATTTTGGGGTTACTTACTGGCTCCGGCTGATCATACCCTCTGCGTCCTCCTTTACTAATTTTGAAAACCATTTGGGAATCACTTTTGAAAATCTCTCCTTGATTTGAGACTGGATTCACACGAATGTTCCTCCAATTCACTCAAACCAAGGCTCTGATACCAACTTGTAACGACCATAAAACTCGAACCAATTTAAAACATTTTATTTCATTTCAAAACCATTAAGTTCATACATCTTGTTTTCAAAATAGTTTAAACATCAGAGTATCCCCAGAACCACATCACATAAATCATAAAACATGAGGAGCGGTACGATCACGCCTTCGCCTTGCCACGATCTCCTGAAGTACCTGAAACAATAAACTACAACCGTAAGCCCGAAAGCTTAGTGAGTTTCCCCCAAAGTACCCATACACACATAAACATACATACAGCAAAGAACAGCATGCTATGGGTCCAATCATCCCTCAGGATGGAATACCCCAGGCTCCTAAACCATCGGGTTGGAATGCCAACATACTACGAGCCTAATCATCCTACCGGGATGGAATACTCTCGGCCCACAACCATCGGGTTGGAATGCCCATACACCTATACATACTACTACAACTACTATAGGTCCAATCATCTCGCAAGATGGAATACCCCAGGCCCCTCAACCATCGGGTTGGAATGCCAATCTACTATGAGTCCAATCATCCCACCTGGATGGAATACTCTTGGCCCACAACCATCGGGTTGGAATGCCCCACCTCCTATCATACAATAACAACTACCATGGGCCCAATCATCCCTCAGGATGGAATACTCCAGGCCCCTCAACCATCGGGTTGGAATGCCAACCTACTATGAGTCCAATCATCCTATCTGGATGGAATACTCCTGGCCCACAACCATCGGGTTGGAATGCCCCTAAACTAGCAACATGTATACATAACAGGCAACCACATAACATTCTACAGAATCAACATACTGGGGCCTTATCATCCTACCGGGATGGAATACCCTCTGCTACGGCTCAACATGCATATACCACGGGTAACCTCCTACCAGCGTATATAAGGCAAGACAAACTGCAGGTCTATACTCATAACCACTACCCAACTACCAGGGTGCTGATCCAACAGAACTAGCCATCACTTAACTATCCTATCCTCTAGGATACTAAGCTAACAAAGCATATCCTCATATCATTATCCTATCTACCAGGATACTAGCAAGCATATCATCACAAAACATAACAAACTCTAAACAACAATTCAAAGGGCCGACCTTGGTGCCTTAGACCCTTGAGTACAGTAAGGATAACTCACCTGAAACGAAAAACCGAACCACGAAGGTACACACCCGAAGCAGTGCTCCAAACTCCAACACCTATTGCCATCAATGGACCATTGACATAAATAACCAATTTACCATAATACCTTCGGGGTCAAAGTCAAAGTCCTGGCCAAAGTCATCCTTCCTGACTGACTCTACTCGCCGAGTCAACCCGTTGACTCGTCGAGTCCTTATACTCTGAAAACTCTTAGAATACGACTCAACTCGCCGAGTCACCCTAAGACTCGTCGAGTCCAACGATCTCCGAGTCCCATCCTACTCAACTCACAGAGTCACCTCCCGACTCACTTCTTCGAGGTTAACCAAAAGAGATTGGGGTTCTGCGACCAGACTCGCCGAGTCCAAGGCAATCTTCAACAGACTCGCCGCGTTGTCCTTCCAACTCGTCGAGTCCATGCTCATGTTCATACAACTCGTCGAGTACACCCATGTGACTCGCCGAGTCTCTCCAGTTCTCAATCTATACAGTGGATTTTCGAGCCATACAGGGGCTCCAATCCATAGATCCACTCTTCTACAGTCTAACCCCCACGTAAAGTGGCAAACTTTACGTGAAACCAAGGAGCTATTGGCCCAAAACACTCTAGGGCTAGGGTTTATGACAAAGGGGCATCACCAACAACTCATTGACATAAGCTTTATGACATTCTGGACCATTACAAGCCTAGATCTGAGGTAGCAACCTCAGATCTAAACTTCAACCTCGAAACAACTCTCAATCATACCAAAAATGCCCCAAATCTCACACATAGGATAGATCTAATTGCAATAGAGCCAAAACAGCAGCTTATTACCTTCAATAATACTTTTGGAATTTGGGATGTTACAGTCAATGCTTTGAAGGTTTTGAATTTTTGAGTTTCACTTAGCACGTAGTGGCACGAAACTAAGATCATTAACACATAAGTGGTGTAACCGTAAACCTCAGTGGAAATGCTGAGAGTCTCAAGGGTTACATTTATGAGATGAAGTATGATGGAGAATGAATAAGAGGTGGTAAAAGAGCCGAATGTACCTCTGCTACAAAAGATAGACTAAGCAGAAAAACTCTTAGCTCCATTTAAGAAGAGTAAGGTAGCTCATGGTTAGAGTGAATTTGACAGCCTGATTGGGAAGACATGATTTGTATATATCAAGTCATTAAGTCTTCACTGAAAATCTTTTGAGGCTTGGGTCTGTAAGTCCCCAATCTACTTGTGTATCAATCAGATCCGTTTGATGATGCAGAATCCCAATCAAACAGATGATGTCAGATAAAGAAGAAGAGAAGAAGAAGAAGAATATGATGAATCTATGTATGAATTGATTAGAATGAAGATCCAGATACAAGAGATTCACACACACAAAACTTCTCTCTAGTTTCTCTCTCTAGAACACCTTGGGTTTCACACACTTAAGCTCTTCTTGTCCACTCGTGCATTCACTCCAATCCTCACCCCTTACACCTATATTTATAGGAAGACGGACCGTAAACCTGATTACGGTCTGGCAGACCGTAAACAGGTTTACGGTCACAACATACCGTAAACACCCTGACCGTAAACGAAACCGTAAACACTGAAAAATACATTTTCTTAGAAAAGTAAAGTATAAACCATAATTTTAGACCAAACAATCTCCCCCTTGGTTTATAGCTTTCTTTTCTAACTGAGCCAACAAACTCCCCCTAAAAAGTAGCTGATTTTTCTTTTCAATCTTGATCGGGAGCTTGGCTCCAACATTAATCTTCAATTTTCTTCATAGCATCAAGATGAACATATGAATCTTCTATGAATGACTTCATCTTGAGCACTTGGGCTTTTCTTCAGAATTTGGCTTTGAATGCACGGTGGGTGAGGAGCCTTCTTGAAAAGATTCTTGAAAGATAGCGCTTTCAGCTTGAGAATCTTCAGAGAGACTATCAGAGAGAACTAATCTTCTGGATCACTTCAGCAGGTACAAGATAGTAGCAAATTGATTGAGGAGGCTTCAATGCAATCTGTCACATAATCATCAATTACAGCTTGACCTTGCTTCTGGGGTTGAAGGATTGAATGTTGTTAGAATAATCTTCATTTCTTGCTCCTCCGAATGAGAATTCTTCGATGCGCACGGATGAAGCCTTGGCTCTGAAATCTCTGTACAGTCTCCATGAGTCTCATCTACACCTGAATTCTCCCCTAATATTTAAATTAGAAGAAAACTATGAACAAATTTAACAAGAATAAAAATGATATCTAACTTTAAGAGTGACTTGGGATCAAAGTTTTTAGACAGCCTTTATCCGTTTATCAGTACCTCTCCCTTCATGAATAGATCTAGTTAATCGCCGGTATTGTGGTCCACTTAAACACGAAAGATTGTGACAAAATTAGGACATACTATAAGTGACAAGACAATGTGATCCTATGTTCCTAGATAATATTCCTTAAGGACCATTCAGCTGACGACGACCAAAGATATTGTTGTCCACCTAAATTGAGCAGCGAGATCTACAGACAACCTAGTGATTGTTCAATTTTAAATGTACTAGAACATGGTTCCCGCTTCCTGACATACCCTAATAATCAGGAACTTCCAAAGTACTCCTTACTTTAGGTGAGCTGACAATTATTATGAGAGAAGTCAGATTTAGAATGCATATGCTATACACCCAGGTCGGATCTCTTCCAATCTCGCAGAGGGTGAAACATATGACTAACCAAATTTAGAGGGATTGAGAAGTATAATGGTGCATATGCTGTGTACCAGGTCGGATGGTTAATCATGCAAAGGAGACAACATATGGCTAACAGACAGGAAGAATTGCATAGATAGAAGATGCATAGAAATAGAGTTGCATATGTTGCAGTCCAGGTCAGATGTATTTCAATCACGCAGAGGAGGCAACATATGACTAACAGAAAGAAAGCAAGAAAATAATTTCCTACAGACCTACTTTATCAGAATTCCCCAGTCGCCCCATCAATACCGGAATTAAGGACAGAGTCCGTACATCGAGGAAGAGTTAAACCACAGTTCTAGATACGGATTACTTTAGTGTGACCGGTGGATTATCATGTACATCTCCCTGCTCAACCTATCTGAGCGTCGTATTGTCAGGCTAAATGGATCTATCTAGGTCAAGATTTTTCAAGTCTCTAGATTCCTTAAGTTCATTAATGCCTAGTCAAGTCCATTTTAATCTCTCGTGCCTACCAGCGCATCGAACGCAGAGCCTAGACAATTCAGATTCAGTCCCTTACAGAGATTCAGATTATCTGTTATCACATGATTATATCACTTCCCATCACATCACCTGCAAGCACATTCCATAACCAACATATTTTTGGATTTTCTGATTTTCTAATGTTTTTGATTTTTTTTTTTAAATTTTCTAATTTTTGTTTTGTTTTTATTTCTCCCCCTAAATTTGTGCATAGGAGAGGAACGAAAGTAAATGCGCAAATTTAAACTATCCTAAGACAAAAATTTGTCTTTGAAGCGAATCAGCTTAAGAAAAACTCAGGAGTATAGAGCAGAAAACTCAAACCGTAAGTCACCGATTGAATTTGCATCCAGAAGGTCTGAGAACAGCACGCATAATCTCAGAACAGATCCGAAAATTCTTCATGTCATTAAGCATAAACCCCATGAGTGATCTCTTCCTTTCTTCCCTTCCCGCAAAGGACACATACTCTCAAATAATGTTCTGAGTGTTATACAGTTGAGATATGCCTCCTATCATGTGCCTGGAACAGCCACTACCAACAAACCGAAGTCTGATGATATGCCTCCATAGCTGCTCCGACACAGAGCGGGATCAGTTGATCTTTGGAACCCAGTCCATTTTGAAACTGGATCGACCTTTGTCATCTTTGCAAGGTACACTCTCCCATGACATGTCCTGTTTATCACAAGCAGAAGATGTAGAAATATTAGACGCATTAGATGATTTGAGAGGTTGAACCTTTGGTACCCATCTGTAGTTGGGTTTAACCCATTTCTTTTTCGAGCGGATGAGTGCCTCGGCACTTGTTTAAGAACTTGAAGCCGATCTTCGAGATGACTTTGACCTAACCGGTCTTGGCTTCACTGGAGCATCTCCTAGATTGGACTTCTGGGACGACATTCCCTTTTTGACTTTGGGATTTTGATTCTTGTCCTTCTTGGCATTCCAGTTATCATTGTTTGAATGTGGCCTCGAAGGGTTTCTTTTGAAGTATTTTCCTCTTGGCGCGTTCTTCCAGCCTTGTGCATAGTAGGGAACGTATGCGCGATTTGGACATTTTCTGGCAATGTGTCCATGTGTTCCACAGTGAAAACATGTCTTTTTCTTCACTGGGAAATTGTTTCTTCCTGCCCCTGGTGGCGTATCCATGCCTTGTCTCTTGTTGTTCCCACAAGCACAATTGCAACAGGCACTCTATTTCGCTTGTTTTGGTGGCCTGTACTTCTCAACAGCAGGTTAATCAGAAGCAACTGAGTTCGATGCAACAGATTCAGAGTTCAAGGAGACATTGGTTTGTTCAAAAGTTTTCTCCTTGTTCTCATCTTCCGTTACTTTACCTGCACAAGAAGTAGAAGCATTAGAATCGTTCAGCTCAACACTTTCTGGCACATCTACGTCAGAATTATCAAAGATATCATCAAATATATCGAAAAAATTTAAGTCATCAGTCTTTGATACAATTTCATTATCAGACACACTCTCTTCAGCTGCTTGCTTTGATTGACTTAAAGATTTATCTGCATGGGAAGTAGAAACATTAGTATTTTCAACATTTATAGTACCTCCCGACACAAATCCATAATTAATAAATGGCTCTCTGTCCATTTCCTCTTTTGTCAAAGGGACATTAGTATAGGTATGATTAAAAGGAGGAGGCACTTTGTCATATCCTAAACCCTTAGACTGATTCTGTTTAAATTTCAAATTGATTTCTATCATTGATGCAACTACTTCACTTGACACATCAAATTTTCTAAAAGTAAAATCAGCATTTTCAAATTTGTTTTTCAATGTGTCAAGCTCAGCAGTTACCTCAGCAAGTTGTCCAGTTACATATCTATAATGTGTACTCTTAATACTATACTCTTCCTGAAGTTTTCTAAAGTCTTTGGTTTTAGCTTCTAATTCAGCCTTCAGGGGTTTCTGCCCTTTCCTAAGTTGATATATTTCGTATTTTAGGTCCTTGTTCTCTCTACGAAGTAATTCATAATGTTCACGTACATTCTCCAAGGAAAGTTCATTCACATTGATGTTTGAAGAACTCATTGTTTATTAAAAATGCCCTTTGACTTAAAAACTCAAAAGTCAACCTTAAAAGTCAAATTTAAAAACTCAAACTCAAAAGTCAAACTTAAAAAGTCAAACTTAAAAGTCAAACCGAAAAGCTAAATTTGAAAATTTGAAAGTTAAACGAGAAAGTCAAAGTTTAAAGTCAAAGGTCAAACTTTAAAAGTCAAAGTCAAAATTTTAAGTAAAAAGTCAAAATTAAAAGTCAAAAATTAAAATCTAAAATTTTGGGTTGAAAATGTATTTTAAAAATAAAAGGAAATTGATTTTGGGCTGAAATTGACAAAAATGCGAAAGTTGGAACCGAGAGGGTCGCTTTATGAATAAAATTCGGAAGAGAAATAACAAGTGACAGCCTAGAGCAATTGGTAAGACGCGTCTGATGCTGAGGCAAGAGACCTGGGTTCGATCCCCAGCACCTCCAAAAATCTGATTTCTTTTTTATATGAAACTTACGCGAGGACGAAGTTTGTTGAACAGGTGCGAGGTGCGAGGACAACTACAGCTGCTGACCGAGACCGAAGTGAAGACCGAGAACGAGGTGCAAACCGGAAACGCTGCTGGACCGTGAACTCCGAACCGTACACATGTGATGCTGACCGTAAACTCGGACCGTAAACCGAGGAAACCCTAACTGCTGACCGTACACGCCGCCACCCCCTCGCTGGGTACGACCAAAAACAGCGTTTTTTCGACTTTTTAGCACCAAAACTCAATCAAAAACCCCTTTTTATCAAAAACATGAAGAACAAACCCCCCTTAATTTTCAGAGATCTATCCAAAAACACAAGAGTCCTTCCTAGATAAGATCAAATAAGCTCCAGATCTGACAAAAATGATTGATACAACCAAGCTCTGATACCAATTGTAAGTCCCCAATCTACTTGTGTATCAATCAGATCCGTTTGATGGTGCGGAATCCCAATTAAACAGATGATGTCAGATAAAATAGAAGAGAAGAAGAAGAAGAATATGATGAATCTATGTATGAATTGATTAGAATGAAGATCCAGATACAAGAGATTCACACACACAAAACTTATCTCTAGTTTCTCTCTCTAGAACACCTTGGGTTTGACACACTTAAGCTCTCCTTGTCCACTCGTGCATTCACTCCAATCCTCACCCCTTACACCTATATTTATAGGAAGACGGACCGTAAACCTGATTATCGTCAGGCAGACCGTAAACAGGTTTACGGTCATAACAGACCGTAAACACCCTGACCGTAAACGAAACCGTAAACACTGAAAAATACCTTTTCTTAGAAAAGTAAAGTATAAACCATAATTTTAGACCCAACAGGGTCAACAAGCAGCAGCATGCTTCTACGGACACTTAGCTAGTACATAGATAAAGAATTATACTTGCCCCAGCTCCATCATTGAGAATGGTCCTTATATACAAATTATATTAAGAGTAAAGAAAATTTACAATAAAATGAAAGAAAATATTTTTGAGTTTTGAAGTTTCTGAAAAGAAATAAAACAGAAAAAAAAATTTGTATTTTATAAGGTTTTCCGAAAAGAAATAAAACAGAAAAGAAAAAATATTTTTGAATTTTATAAGGTTTTCTGAAAAAGAATTAAAACAGAAAGAAAAATATTTTTGAATTTTATGAAAATAAAAAGAAAAACATAAAATAAATTGCGAGAAAAGAGTATACATACTGTACAACCGAAACCATCTGTTGGAGATGAGAAGCGAACCGAGCCCGGTGAGACCGGACCCGAAATAGGCCGAGCGTTCGGTTCATTTCCGTTCCCGGAAGAACCGAACCCGAAATGGACCGAGCGTTCGCTCTATTTCGCTTCCAACTTTTATTGAGACAAACGAGATTTCGGTACAGATTCAGCTTCCATCATTCCTAAGCCTTGTAGGATTTTATTAAAACTTGCTTCTGGCAAGGCCTTAGTAAAGATGTCAGGCAATTGATCAGTGGTCCTTACGAAATGAATTTCAACATTACCATCTTCCACATGATCTTTGATAAAGTGATACCTCAGTGCTATGTGTTTCGTCTTTGAGTGTTGCACTGGGTTATGACAAATCCAAATTGCACTCTCTGAGTCACAGTATAGTAGGATTTTCTTCATGTTCAGGTCGTAGTCTCGAAGTTGACTTTGTTTCCAAATGACCTGAGATGTGCATGATGCAGCGGCTATATATTCTGCTTCGGCAGTGGAGAGAGACACACAAGTTTGTTTCTTGGATTGCCAGCTAACAAGTTTTCCGTCCAGAAATTGGCATCCTCCAGTGGTGCTCTTTCGGTCCAGTCCACAACCCCCAAGATCAGCATCTGAGAATGCTTGGACAAAGAACCCTGATTTGGAAGGGTACCACAAACCGAGAGAA
The DNA here is from genome assembly GCF_052849685.1 of Lactuca virosa. Taxonomy (NCBI): domain Eukaryota; kingdom Viridiplantae; phylum Streptophyta; class Magnoliopsida; order Asterales; family Asteraceae; genus Lactuca; species Lactuca virosa. The sequence continues at coordinate 190,132,330 of NC_136430.1, forward strand.
GAGGTTCACTTCAGGTACCGAAAGATGTTCTTCACAGCTAGCAGGGGAGGTTCACGTGGATTTTCTTGAAACCTGGCACAATAACAAACAGTGAACATTATGTCTGGTCGACTTGCTGTTAGATACATTAAAGACCCTATCATCTGACGATAAAGAGTCATGTCAACAGCCGGTTTGTCCAGAGAAGGTGTTAGCTTTGTGCCAAACGTCATAGGAACCTTTACTTTCGAATCTCCCATCATTCCAAACTTGGCGAGCAAGGTCTTCGTGTAAGCCTCTTGATTAATGAAAATGCCTTCGGGTCCCTGTCTTATATTCAAGCCAAGGAAAAAGTTAATAGGACCCATTGAGCTCATTTCAAATTTAGTCTCCATCAACTTCCTAAATTCAGCTGTTAAGCTAGGATTTGTGGAATCGAAGATGATATCATCAACGTAAATATGAACGATCATAAGGTGGTCACCCTCTTTCTTACGAAAGAAGGTTGGGTCAATCGAACCTTGTTTAAACTTATACATTTTGAGAATTTTAGTTAGAGTTTCATACCATGCCCTTGGTGCTTGCTTGAGACCGTAGACTGCCTTGTCCAGAATGTAGCAGTGATCTGGATACTTCTCGTTCACGAAGCCCAGTGGTTGCTCCACATACACCGTCTCTTCCAGTTCTCCATTTAGGAAGGCACACTTCACATCCATTTGGAATACTTCAAAGTTCTTGTGTGCAGCATAGGCGAGAAAGATACGAACCGATTCTAGACTTGCTACTGGAGCGAAGGTCTCTTCGTAATCAATGCCTTCTTCTTGACAGTAACCTTTCACAACCAATCTAGCCTTGTTGCGTATCATATTTCCTTCCTTATCCATCTTGTTCCTGAAAACCCACTTTAATCCAACCACAGAAGCATCCTTTGGTGTTGGAATCAGTCTCCACACTTTACTTCACTCGAACTCATTGATTTCGTCTTGCATCGCCTGTACCCAATCAGAGTGATCGAGTGCAGTCTTGATCGTCTTTGGTTCGACTTTGGAGACGAACGAATTAAACATGCAGAATTCTACTTTAGAGAAAAGTGCAGTTTGTTTCGCTTTCAGTTGTGATCGTGTGAGAACCTTTTCTGTCGAATCACCAATAATTTGTTTTTGTGGATGATCCTTGGTCCATTTGGTGAGAGGACGGTAACTAGGATCATATGAGGGATCCAGTTCAGCATTCACTTCTTCTTCAAATTCTGACTGAGTATTGTCATCATTTGTATTCGCATTCTCCCCCTCGAATGATGATACTTCCTCAGTCTCAGGCTCAGAATTCTCCCCCTGGACTCGATTTTCGGTTGGAATGAATGATGATGAGCTTTGCCCCTGGAATGGTGAATTTTTGTTATGTTGAAAGAACGAACCCTCCCCCTGAATATGAGAACAATCTGTTGGAGGTTCGCTTGTGTCTGGCCTTTCGGTTGTTACTGGTTCTTCTTCTGCCATTTTCTTCGCAGCACCATCGATTATCTTCTTCAACTTATCTACCATGTTGTCTGCAACTTTAGATTCAGAGAGAATAGCCTTTTCTGGTTCATCAAATAGCAGCATGTATTGCTCAAAGAGGTTTGAAATTGGTACCGTAACTTGACCAGATTTTGGAAATATTTCCTCCACAGAGCCTTTGGTTGTCTTCAGTTTCTTGACGTAGTTATCATCGAAGGTAACATAATAGGTCTCCTCTATTTTCTTTGAACGCTTGTTGAGAAACCAATATGCTTTGGAGGTTAAGGAATAACCCAGAAAGATTCCTTCGTCTGCTTTGACATCAAACTTGTTTCGGTGCTCCTTTGAATTGAAGATGAAGCATCTTGAACCGAACACGTGAAAAAACATTACATTAGGCTTTCGGTTGTTCAAGATCTCATAAGGAGTGATAGAGAAATGTTTGTTGAGATAATATCTGTTCTGTGTAAAACATGCAGCGGCAATGGCATCAGCCCAGAAATATAGAGGTAGAGAAGCGAAGCTCAGCATGGTTCGGGCTGCTTCACATAAAGATCGGTTTCGCCTTTCGACAATTCCATTCTGTTGTGGAGTATATGGAGTCGAGAAGTTGTGAGTTGTTCCCTTCTCTGCAAGAAAATCTTCAAAGTCTTTGTTCTTGAACTCCAACCCGTTATCGCTCCTTATATTTCGAACTATCTTCCGTAGTTGAACTTCTATCTGCTTGATAAAGAGTTTAAGCTTGGGAGTGGCCTCTGATTTCTGCTTCAAAAAGAACACCCAAGTAAACCGAGAGAAGTCATCTACTATGACAAGTATATACTTGTTACCGCCAATACTTTCGATTGAAGATGGACCACATAAATCAATGTGAAGTAATTCAAGTAGTTCAATAATTTTCGTATTGACTCGAGAAGGATGACTCTGTCGACTTTGCTTTCTCATTTCACATGCAGCACACATGTGTTCTTTATCGAACTTTAGAACAGGAAGACCTCGAACATGATCCCCAAGCACCAGTTTGTTGATGTCTTTAAAATTGAGATGGGAGAGTCTTCGTTGCCAAAGCCAGCTTTCGTTTGAATGAGCCTTCGTTAGTAAGCAAATTGCTGGTTTCCCTCGTATGGGATTGAGATTCAGAGGGTACATCTCTCCTTTTCGCTTTGATTTCAGAAGAATATTGTTCGTCGTCTTTTCAATAATCTCTGAGCCATCGTCATCGAACGAAACTTTTAACCCGGTACCAACTACCAGTTGAGAAACACTGATAAGGTTGTGTTGTAAACCTTCAACGTACGCCACATTTCTTATCGAGAACTCTCCATTGGTGATCATACCATATCCTTTAATCGTGCCAAAAGAATTATTACCATACTTGACACTTCCACCATTTGTAAGGGACCGAAACTCCCTCAGCTCTTCCCTTATTCCTGTCATGTGACGCGAGCAGCCACTATTTATGTACCATTCATCGTCAAACTGCTCGTCACGAATTACCTGCAAAAATTAAGCAGATTTAGGAACCTAAATTTTCTTGGGTCCTTGTGAGCCTTTTACAGAACAGGGAATTGTAAGAGAAACATCAACTAAAGAGGTCCTTTTTATTAAGTTTGTTTCATCTTTTCTTTTTAAGGTGAAAATTTTGATTTTATCTAATTTGAGTACTTTAGGTTCAGTTTTAGAATTTGAGAATTTTACGTTGGCAGACTTTCGATTCTCGAAATCGGGTTTAAACGACGTCTTCTTTGCGTTTTCTGGAAAGAGCTTTCCTTTTCCCTTCTGATCAATCTGTGGGTGAGAGTGAGAATGAGAAAGATGAGACGTGGGAGCAGAGTTAAGCTTTCGGTCATTGCTCTTACTTGATTGAGAGCCGAAACTACTTTCCCTTCGGTTCCTCTCATTGGTTGGTCTAGGACCGAAACCACCCTTTTGGTTTCTGTCATGTTGATGACCGAAGCTTCCTTTTCGGTTTTCGTCCGTCTGATGACCGAAACTTCTCTTTTTGGTTGTTGTGCCTTTGTGGACCGATACTCTGTTTTCGGCTGTTTTGAGTCTGCGGACCGAAACTCTTCTTTCGGCTATTTTCATTATGTTGAGCGCAAGAAGCTGAGTTTGCTTTTGCTTCTTCCTTTGACTTAGAGGGTTTTTCATAGCGAACGTAATTAGGGTTTTGAGAACGCCAAAATTGTTTTCTTTCAGTGAGATTCTTCTTGTATCTCAAATTTCGTTGATGCTTTCGTTCTAACACCTGTTTTGGATTTTTGTGGATGTTGGCCTTTTTCTTTGGTCTTTGAGCATGAGTTTCACTCTTTAGCGAAGAGGTTTCGCTTGACATCATGACCGGTTCATCTGAAGGAGTTTTGGTACCACTTGTGCTAGGCACATCAAAGCATGTAGGATCATTAAGTGGTTCTGCCACATACCTTCCTTTTACTCTCCATGATGTTTTCGTGGATAGAACGATTGTTTCATCAGCGTTATCAATCGGTGCTGACCAGAAAAACTCATCACAGCCATCAGCATTATCTTCTACTACTAATGCTGTCAATTCGGCTGTCTGTTGCTGAGTAACTCCATGAACTACATAAACTTGATTTGGAGTCGTTTGGACTTTTTGATATACAACAGCCTTTTCCTTAAGGACTTTGGTTTTGTCTTTGGATAAACGAGCGAACTCAACAGAATTTTCAGAAATAAGATTTTTGTTGGTTTCGGGTTCGCTCTTGACAAATTCAAAACAGTCCACCTCATCTTCTACAGATATTACACTCATATCATCATCCTCATTGAATTCAGAAGTGTTTTCAATATCAATTTTATTTTCTGAACTCAACTTGGCATTCAAAGAGTCAAATTCCTGTACAGTTTCGGTTTTGATTTTTAATTTGTCATTTTCATCCAACAAATTTTTGATCATGTCCTTATGGTCTTTTGACTTAATGAAGGACTCTATTTTGTAAGCAGGAGAAATATCATCAGAAGAAACAACGTTTTCATAGTTATATGCATCGGCATCGATTTCGTCCTCCTTTAACTCAAGGAAGGGTAAAATCATACGATGTATCTTCTTCCCTATTTCACAATCAAGATGCAATTGAGTAATGTTGGTATATAATCGTTTAGCAATTAAACAAAAAACATTTCGTTGTTTCAAAAGCTTTAAATTATCTCTTTGCAAATAAATTGTTTCATCCCTAGACCTAATCAACTCCTTCTCCTTCTGCTCAATCCACATACGCCTCTCCTCACTCTTCGATGATACCCTGCTGATTTGATCAGCTAGGTTAGAGTTTGTGACGCGAGTTTGAGTTAAACTACCACTTATACTAGAAAATTTAGATTTTAATCCATTTACTTCTTTTTCATAGTTTAAGATGGGAATTTATAAGGAAACAAGAATAGATTGTACCTTCTTGATCAACTCATCGCATTCGTTGATCTGCTCACTGACAGGTTTCCCTGCAAAACACCTGTCTTCACGTTCCTTCGCTTCATCCAGTCCCCCATCAGTGGTATAGCCTCACATTTGTGACACCCCAGAAGTCACCATTAGACACTTTCCTGCAACGTCCTCTTCTTTCACCAACAAAGCCCAGTCATGAGTAGGCTTCCTCACTTCTTCATCTTCTGAATCAATGGACCAAACTTCAACACCTCCGAACTCATCGTCAACAATATTTCCCTGTACGATAAGAGCATTCACAGTGTTATTAGATCCAGCTTTCTTCTTCTTGATTTCTTCCAATCGTCGTGTGAGGTTCGCTTCCTCGTCCTCATCTTCATTCTTTTGTGACATCTTTCTCAGCATACAATCTCTGGCGAAGTGATTTTTGCGTCCGTAGTAGTGACAATTAATCCCTGAGTCACCTCCAAGTTTTACTTCCTTCTTTGGTTCTTCGGTCTGAGAAACACTCTTCGGTTCCTCTTTTGCTTTCTCGACACTGTAGCTACCTTGCCAGTTTCGGTTCTTATTTGTTGGGAACCTTCTTTTGATGAACTTCTTTGGATTTGAAACCATCAAAGCATACTCTTCACTTGTTAGATCTTATTCAGAGAGATCCAAATCTTCTTCTTCTTCAGCAGCACTCTTTCCTTTAGAGATTAGGGCCAAGGAACCCATCCTAGAAACCACATTCGTTTCTTTAGTCACGATACTCTCATGTGACTTTAATATTCCCACCAGTTTCGCTAGAGAATAATTCTTGAATTGTTCATGAGCCTTCACAGTAGACACCACAGCCATCCATTCGGGTCTAAGGCCATTCATGAATGTCACCTTCTGTTCAATGACTTTCCTTTCAATCCGATGCTTTATCATGTTACTAAGGAGATGATTGAAGCGATCGAAGGCTTGAATAAGCTTCTCTTCTGGCTTCTGCTTGAAGTCACCAAATTCTGAGAGTAACAATGTTTGGATTGAATGCTCAAGATCTTCATCCGTAGAATACAATTCCTTCAATCTGTTCCATATTTCTTTTGCCGTTGTGCATGAGCTTACTAACCGAAACGTGTCCGATTGTAAAGCAAACCTAATCATTCTTAAAGCTTTGATGTTGCACTGAAACTTTTCCTTCTCATCCTGGGGAATGTCTTTCACATCACTGATGAGTTGATTGTACTCCTTTTGAGTTTTAACAATTGTTGAAGATTTTGAGTGAGCGAACGGACCTACAGTAATCGCCTCCCAGATCAAGTATCCATTGTCTTCTGAGCCAATCACGTAATCTTCAAAGTGATGAGTCCAGACCTCATAATCCTGAGTGTACAATATAGGAATCCTTGTCGTCGATCCTATGCTGTTGGAGATATTGATTGGGTTAGACTGAGAATCATCCATAGACATGACGATGTTTGTTCAAAAGCCTGCTTAAGATCAGACTTGTAAAAACGTTAGGGTAAGATCGAATATTTAAAGAACTACGTCAATAGTAAATGACGGCTCTAACAATATCAATCAAAGCGGAAAACCCTAAGATCTTCTTCAACAGAAGAGATGTGTATGAATTACATAGTCTCATGCTCTGATACGAACTGATGATTTGAAAAACTCTTAGATCGATTAGATCTTCTACAGGTTAAACAATAAAAGCAAACAAACACAATCAACACGATATAGAATCAAGTAATGCTTAATGATTCAAATGTAGTCACACCTCAGCAGAGCTCGATTAAGAACTTGCACTGTAGATGCGAGCTAGGGTTTTTAGTACAATGATTAGAATAATAATTAAAGCGCTACTGACAAAGGATGCATGCATGCACCTTAATTACTAAACCCTAATAAAACAAACACGGTTGGACAGGCCCAAACCGGATAACAAAACTGGGCTAAGGACCGAGCCCAAGGACGCAACACTATTAGACCCAACAGTAACACTAAGCAGTTAGATGACCTTTATCCAACTAGTGCATACAAGAGATGTGAAAGTGTTCTTCAAAATGAATTGCATAGATTTGAAATTTGTAAGGGGTCGTTTTCATGTTTTATAATTTTAGTTTAAAAACATATGATATCATGGTTATCACATGGATATAATAAGCCATGGTACCAATTTTCAAAAGAAAATCACTTTTAAAGGTTCTATATAAAAAACCTAGTTTTTATATAATTTGATGTGGTTCAATTTTAAATTTAATAACTGCTATTAAGTTTGAGTTTGAGCGCTTTATAATCTTTTATATCTTTAATAAAACTTCATTTTATTACTTATATATTTGGAGTTTGTATAAGTTAAAAAATCACCATTTTAAAACATATAATTGAGCATTTTAAAATTTTTCATTATTAACGTTTTTCTAAAACTGATATTTATTTTTAAACAATAACTTGTTACATCTTATGTCCACATTATAAATTTTAAAAACCAAAATCCATGTGATGTTTATTTGGTCCAAAATTATTTTAGCATGTGAACTAATTTATCAACCACACAAAATAATTGCATAAAAAACAAGCATGCAATAAAACATATGTGCATAAACATAACCAACTAATGTCATTTTTGTGAGCCTACACAAAATATGCCAAAATCTTCTAGTAATGTTGCTGTAGAAGCTCCCACTTCAGAAAACACTCATTGATTACAAAATGTTGAATAAACTTCTTGAAGGTAAAAATTCAAAAACATGCATCACTTTTAGAAAAGTGTTGCAGAATCTGCCGCAAAAGCTATAATAACCCTTAAGGAACAACCATCAATGACAGTTTTATCGACAGTTTACACAAACTGTCACTAATTTCACTACACACTGATTATTTGCGAAAATTACCCTTTTGGCTTTAGAAAATGGCCCCATCTTCATTTCTTGTTACATTTTTCTGTAAATAAATTATTTCTAAAAACTAATCTATTACTTACAAAAATAAACAAAAAAACTAATTTATTTAATTTATCACACACCATATGAATAAATAAATCATTACAACCATTTTTAACAAAACAACAAACACAACAACACAAAAGGTCATTGGCTAGTTTATGCACATCATACATATCAACATATACATTAAACAACCTTTGTTTTTCTTAGACAAATTTAAATGACAAAATATGCATGAAAAACTTTTGTCATAAAAATAACAATTATAAAGTTCTCATAGAAAATATGTATGAACTCATTTTCTTACAAAAACAAGTTATCTATATTTTCCAAAAAAGTACGATTTCCAAATATCATAAAATCTAACCAAACTTGCAAGGATAACTTTGATACCAATTATTGGGTTTTTATTCAAAATTAGTTTCAAAAACAAGATTTTAGCAACGGAAAACTTGAGTACTTTTGAACAATTATAAACTAGTTATAACCAACCATGGATCTTTTTGTAAAGTTTGGAAAGAAAACCAGCACCAAATAAGAAGAAGAACATAACAACCTTTGTAGTCTTTGAATCCTCAAGGGGAGGCTTGGAAGTTGATGGAGAATGTGGAAACGTTTGTGACACCTATAACAACTCAACTTGATTTAAGATGCTAGTCTTGTAAAACTCTTAAAACTCTTAAGTGTGAAGTTCGTAACAAAAGTATGAAGTTCAAGAGAGTAAAAGTGCAAGTGTTCTTCAATTGTTCTTAACAAAACAAGAGAGACCTTAGGAGTTTCAGATTTTGCATGTAGAAAGAGTCACTCCAAATGAAAGACTCTAAGCCAGTTAAAGTGTAAACCTAATCTAAAGGTCCTTAACCATTAATCCCTTCAGACAAGCTTGTCTCACATGCTTTTCCCATACCTATTACTTTTGAATAAACAAAGTGAAAGCCCTTACAACTCCTCCCATACTCCACTTTCGTCTTTATGCACAAAAAAGGGAGAAAGAGGTTTGTATATTTTATAAAACCCAAGTTTATAAAATATAAACCTTAACATTTAGGTAAAAGACAAAAAGCTTTTATAGTCCAAAATGTTGTACATGACTTATTAATTCATGTTATACGGAATATAATGTTACCTGCCATTAAAACTTAATATTTCCATGAAATAAATAATTTCCAACTAATTAAAAGAGTTTATTGAATATTTATTAAAATCAATTTCCATTAAACAATCAAATGTATCAAGTTGTTAGTGTAACGCATTAGTATCATATGTTAATCAGTACTATCACTTTAATATGACTCTTAAGCATACTAGATCTTTCATCGTGTCCCCTGTACACTAGTATAACTCTTCGGTTAAAAGCCTTCTGAAAGACTTCCCGAGCCGCTCCCCCGACCGCGTGTGCCGAAACTCTCAAAGAGATAAAAATGGAGAATATTTATATACTTGCGTAACCGCTCCACGACAAGAAGGTGGCAACACCATGGTGATGAAGGGTGGTCCGGTATTGCCACGTGTTTCATCACTTCGCCATGTGTCGCTATCTAACTGACAATTGTCCTCGTGACTCACTTCATCTCCACACTATGGTGAGGACTACACTGCGCCGCGAAGACTCGCTATTAATCGTTTTACTTTGACTATTGTTGACCTTCTCAACATAACAACATACTTTCATAATTATAAGGTTTACAATTTAATTAATGTGTTTTGTGGAAAAATAGGGTAAATATAATTCATTTGAATGGTTTAAATGATGTTGAGGGGTTGTAGTGTCATTAAAAGAAACTTGGTATGTTAAGTCATCTAGGCTTAGGAAAATAGGGGGTAAAGACTAAATGTTGAGGGGATTATTTGCAAAATTCATCTATAACTTCCCCATGGTATTCAATCGAGAAGATTTTATGGGATTGCATCCCATTTCTTTCATTTGGGCTGCCATTGTTCACCTCAAGAATGATTTAAATTGCAACTTTGGTTGTTGCATCGATTAGTAAGGAAGAAAAAACAAACTTGATCATGAGGTAGGGGTTGCAAGAATAGAAAACGCAAATGGGAGAGACAAGAAGGAACTGTAGGCTGTCAACATTCACAGGGGGGATGAAGTTGAAGCTGTTGGATTTGATTTCTCCTTTTGGTAATGTAACAACCGGTTTTCCAGGTATATGGTTTTAATTATTTAATTCAAGGATTTTCGAGGGACTCGACGAGTTGGTGCCTCCACTCGTCGAGTAGGCTCGCGACTTAATGACGTGGTTAATGAATGGACTCGACGAGTTGGAGAGATGACTCACCGAGTCAGCACTGTTGGCAGAAACCCTAATTCTCTCGGGCCTGGGCCTATTTAAAGGCACTTATAGCCTCCTTGACACCCCCCATCAATGTCATTCGTCACTTGAGAGTAACCCTAGAGTCATTGGTGAGCAAGAGAGGGAAAGGGGCTCATTGGAGGTCATTCCTTGGGGAGAAGATCAAGGGTGTTATAAGGATCAAGAAGAGAGCTTGTGGATCTATTTCATCCCCATATTCAGCTTCAGATCAAGGTATGAAGCCATTACCTTTCTTGTCTTATCGAATAGATCGTTTGAGTATGAGAAATTAGGGCTCATATCACTTTTGGTGGGGTTTTGGGTGAATCAAACCCCCTCTTCTGAGTATGCCATAGATCTGGATCTTGTATGATCCAGGGAGTCAGAAAGTAGGAAGCCATTGTTGTGCAAACATGAGGCTTTGAAGTTAGAAAGCTTTAATGGAGTCTAAATGGCATATAGAGTGAAATATCCCTTGCATGGATATCAAGATCGGACCTTTATGTGATTTTTGAGTATTAGGAGGTTAGATCTATGAGTTAGAGTTACAGATCTGACCTCAGGTGGTTGAATGAGAGATCCGATAGAGCCAACTCGCCGAGTCCATGGGATGACTCGGCGAGTCGTAGCGGGTGTGACCTAGTAGCCTGGACCCAATGTTAACTCAGCGAGTTGGGAGTCAACTCAGTAAGCTGAGTGGACCCTAGGATGAACGTGGAGAATACGAGTGGACTCGGCGAGTCACAGGTGTGCACTCGGCGAGTCAGGTCAACCTTGACTGTTGAGTCAGTCTGGTTTTCTGTTGACTTCCTGGGTGGGTCAATACGAGGTAGGAAGGACCAAGGAGGGGTAAAATAAACTTTTACCCATTCCGAGGGTAAGAAAGGGGAAAAGAGGACTTAAGGAGTAAATGAGTAATAAAGCGAATAATGATTGAAATGCTTGTCTTATGTGTTAGGCGAAGGCTAGTCCAAGATTTCAGAGTGCTTGTCTGTTACCTGCTAGTCGAGGTGAGTCTTCTCACTATACGTTACCTAGAGTGGTATTTATGTGTGACCGGAAGGTCTTATATGGTTACTTGAGTTATGCATCTTGTCTATGTGATATTATGTTATAAGTTATTTAGACCGGACCGGAAGGTCCAACGATATATGAGGCCGGAAGGCTCAACCAGACCGGACCAGAGGGTCCAACGAGCTAGACCGGACCTAAGGGTCCAACGAGCTGCAGGACCGGAAGGTTATCATGGGTAGGACCGGAACGGCTACCAGAGTTGTGGAGCCAGAAGGTCCACTGAAACACATTGACCGGAAGGTCTCGTAGAGCCATAGCCTCGAGTGGCTAGCTATATGTATGTGGTAGTTTGAGGAACTCACTAAGCTTCGTGCTTACCGTGTTATGTGTTATGTGTTTCGGGTTTCTCAGGATCACGGGACGGGGCACCAGCTTGATTGTACACACCAGAGAAAGAGTTATGTTTTGAGGATCCTGGTTTATTAATGGTGTTGTGTCTTGTAAATTGAATAAACGAGATTTTTATACAATATGTTATGAAAAGTATGCGATTTTAAAATGAAAAATCTGTTTGGAAAATTTACGGTGTTACAAGTTTGTATCAGAGCCTTGGTTTGAGGGATTCGGATACACCTTCGGGTATGTCTGGACTCAAACTGAGGATTTGAGAAAAGTTTTCCAAAGAAACGATTTTCTAAGATGAGTAAGAGATTTTAAGAGAAAGAGGAAACGAGAAGTGTGTACAATCAGCCAGAGCCCAAACGGTGATTTCCCAACATACCCTTACCTTATTTGTTATGAGCTGTTATGAGATATGTTATGCATTCTAGAGAGTAGGCTAGGTAATCATAACTTAGGACTAGGGTGGCCTGATTTGTGATGCCTTAGCCTAGGAATTTTGTTATCTGTGATTTGCTTTTGAGTCTGTGCGGAGTAAGAGTATCCAGCAGGAATCCTTTTTAGAGAAGGATTTGAGTGGAGGAGTAGTCTAGGAGAGATACCTAGATGAGCATTTAAGGAGTCTACTGAGAGAGTAGTCAGACGCCTGCGTGGGGTAAAGTTGCTTGAGTTCGGTGATATCCTTTTGAGTATGAGCATAGCAAGTGGAGTTGTAACCTAGAGTGGTTGTACGTGTTGGTAGAAGATCATTTGATGCCCGAATGATGTTTGATTCGTGCTTTGTGGAACTCTTGATGATGGGAGTCAGCTACTAAGTGAATATGTCGATATTCAGGAGGTAGATGGCTGGCGTCATAAGGGGTTCTTCAACAGCTGATGGCAGAGAAGTGTGAGCACCTAGGAAGAGCCTAGGGGGTGATCGTGGTGAGATGAGTGCGCGGACAGAGTAGAGCATTTCGCTGGGGAGCGAACACGTGTAACAGGATGGACGAATGAGAAGGTTGCGCCGCTACTTAGGAAATATGGGATGATCCGTGTGGAAAGTATGGGTAGATATGGCAGGTAGTATGGGTCCGTACTACTGAAAGTAGAGGACCCATACTTGATGCAGGGAGTATTCTGGAGATTCTAAGTAGCAGATTGAGAGGTGATGTCATGGTTCGAGTACCATGCTAAGTGACAGATTGATTGGTGATGTCGTGGTTCGAGTACCATGCTTTGTAGCGGACTGAGAAGAGAGAACATGGTTCGAGTACCATGATCTATAGCAGATTAAGAGGAGATAACATGGATCGAGCACCATGGTTTATAGTAGATCGAGAGGTGGCCACATGGTTCGAGTACCATGACCTATGGTTGTTAGTGTTACTGGTTCTACCAGTTATTCCGTTGTGATTGGTTAGACCGAGATCGGATGCGATAGAGTATGAGGTCAGAAGGCCATGTGGAACAAGTTCCAACGACGCGTCCCTTGCGAGGGAACTCGAGATGATTCCAAGGTATTTTTGGTGAGATGTCAGATGAAGTCGCAAGACTCAAGGATAAGTAGAGATGACGTTTATGGAGGATTGCGGCCTGAGTTGAGCAATCAGCCGATAGTGGAGATGTCACCTTCTGTGACCTGAGTGGTGTTATTTCTGATTCCTGTGGGAAACATAAGAGGTGTTGAGATTTCGATTTATGAGCTTGGGGGTAAAACCCTGCGGGTTAGCGTTGATGGCGACCTTCCATCAGAGTATTTGGGCAGTATGTATGCCGAGAGGTAATGATAGTGCATGAGCAGGTTGTTAGTGGGGACTGAGATGGTTAAGGACAATGATACACCCTAATTGAGCATAGTAGGGAATATATTAGCTGCAGCGGCGGACGATCAAGAAGAGGATATTGGGGCGGTGGCTCTTATTGTCTATGATGAGTATCGAGTGTGGAAATGAGGTCTCCGCTCTTATTACAATCAACGTGATGGAACGTTGGTTGAGGAGTCGAGGAAGAGGAGTATGCTAGTTCATTATTTTCAGATTAAGAGTCAGGGTTACTACTGGACGGTTGAGATGTCCGGTAATGGGATGGTATGAGATTCTGTATGATTAGAGGAAAACATGATGAGAAGTTTATGAGGATTTCATCTGAGATTCGGGGTATTTGGAGTTGCGGGGTCTCTATCGGGGAGACCACCGAGCATTGCGTAGTACCTTCCAAGAGTAAGTGTGAGGTTCTTGGTGGAAACAGTCTGTGGAATAGATTATTGGTGCGCCAATTGGTGATGGTTCGAACCCCGAGTGGGAGAGAATCGGGTATTTTATTGAGAGGATCAGAGATTTGTTCAAGAGCGGTTAGGGAGCTGGATAGAGATATGAACTATGGATTCATGAGACCAGAGTTATTGGTGGTCGAGGTGAGTTGCAGAGGGAGTTAATGCATGTTGTACGCGTTCAAGAAAGGATGAGTGTCTGCACGGCAGGTGGCCGTTGGTCAGAGGCCTTGTCGTAGATAAGAATTTTTCGAGGTGGTTGGTTCATAAGAATACTTCGGCAGTTGGGAAATTTTGGTTCGATGAATAGATTTTTCTATGCTATTTGGAAAGGGTAAAAGATGATCGGGCAGCCAATTTCTGGGTCGGCATGCGTAATCTCGCTTGGTTTTGAGCAATAGAGGAAAGAGTTTTGGAGGGTCATCTTCGTGTTCTGAGTCGTTGGCGATTTCTCCGTGTTTCAAATTGGGAGATGGAGTACTCCGAGGTTGCAAGTGGCACGAGAGAAAGATCGGTTGCGAGATTCCGAGGAAGCAATGCAGTATCTGAGTATGATGCGATGAGTATGAGATCAGTGGTAGAGTCAAGACACTGCGAGGCGCTGTTATGATGTACCGGGGTATCCGAGTTTAATTTCCTAAATCTCAGATTATTTTGAGTTTTGAGTTTTAGGTAGCAAGTGGTGTATCAAGTATCTACGGTTCCAGTGGGAGCCCTTCGGCCAATTGACATCAAGCGAGATTATTCGAGAATGTGGATTGCAGCAGGGAAAGTTGTTTTGTTATGGCGGATGTCGTCAAAAATAGTAGTGCATAATTTGGGTAAGTGTGTACACCTATCTATGGTTGGTCTGCAGGGCATGAGTTAATGATCACAGTGTAGCGTCGACCTAAGGATGAGATTGTGAAGTGGTAAGAGCAAGTGCGGTAAGACTGCAGGGAGCTGCAGTTTCAATGAGTTAGTGAGAGGTTGTGGTGATACTGCGGGGAGCCGTAGTACTCACTATTCACTGAGAGGTTGTGGTGATGCTACGGGGAGCCGTAGTACTCACTATTCAGTGAGAGGTTGTGGTGATGCTACGGGGAGCCGTAGTAATCACTATTCAGTGAAAGGTTGTTTGATGCTGCGGGGAGCCGTAGTAGTCACTATTCAGTGAGAGGTCGTTGTGATACTGCGGGGAGCCGCAGTATCCACTAGTCAGCGAGGGTATGTTGTGATGAAGTACTCTCTGATCAGAGCATGACGCAAAAGAGTTTTAGGCTTAGGTAGCCCTAATATTTGAGTTTGTGGGAGCCTGGTGGTCGAACCAGGGGCGAGACTGGGGTCTCCATATTTGTCGGGAGTCGTTATATTCTGAATTGAGTAGTAGTTGTCGCAACCAAAGGGAAGTGGATCAGTGAGGTACGCATGGATTGCGGGTCATGATTCATGAGTTGAGTGGTTCATTGGGACGAGTGGTTCCAACTTTGGGTCAGACCAAACTCTCGAGTTTGAGTTTGGCTCTGGTAGTGCGTCGGGTAGGCGAGATGAGAATTCCAGATTCACATATGAGTTCCATGTTGAAGGGTATTGGTTGTCATCTGGTGTGTTAGACCTGTATAGGTCAGTACTAGGGTACGGGGGGGTACCGCGAGATGCATGGAACTAATGAGCAGTAGACGACAGAGGTCGGGGGTGAATCGATCTTCAGTGGGGATTGTAGTGTTCGCTCGGGGTAATGAGAATTTTGTGACTCGGGTGTCACAATGGGCCGAGATAGTTGTTGTGAGAAGGAAGGCGGCGAGACGTGGTGAGGCATGTAGTGGGTAACCTTTGGAGGTCCGACTATAGGGTCGAGAGTAGACTAGGTGCTAAATGATAAAAGAGATATCTGGGAGAAAGTGAAGGATTACGATTTTTAGATGTTTGAGGACTTCTGAGCGAGCATGATTATTTTTCTTGTGTCTGAAAGCAGGATGTTGAAAGTTTATTGTTCGGATGGGTTCCGATAGTAGTTCAATGGATGAGCCCCTGGTGGGATGTGAACCCTTTCGTTCCTTGGGGCGTGATTCAGATCGTTTGGTTCGTTGGGTGAGTGATCGATAGCCAATTGTTGGATTTTGACTTGTGAGAATCAGAGGTGCAGTGAGTTATCAGGGTTTGATGTTCGAGGAGCGAATAACATGGTGATAGCTTGAGTGGGCGGTCTGGCGGCGGGCCACACCACTAAATTTTCTAGATTTTGGGAAAGACAGAAAGGGAGAATCTTAGTTGCAGTAGGGTTGGTTTGTTCCGGACTTGGGAATTTCTGTGTCGATTCAGGTGTCCATGGAAAAAGATATCGGTGTGGTATGAGATCTTTTCGGTAGTGCCTTTCGGGTTGTTGAATTCAATCTATGTGTGGTTAAGGAGCGATTTCGAGGGCGAAATCTAATTCAAGTGGGGGATAATTGTAACATCCGGTTTTCCAGGTATATGGTTTTAATTATTTAATTCAAGGATTTTGGAGGGACTCGACGAGTTGTTGCCTCCACTTGTCGAGTAGGGTCGCGACTTGGTGACGTGGTTAATGAATGGACTCGACGAGTCGGAGAGATGACTCGCCGAGTCAGCACTGTTGGCATAAATCCTAATTCTCTTGGGCCTGGGCCTATTTAAAGGAACTTATAGCCTCCTTGACACCCCCCATCAGTGTCATTCGTCACTTGAGAGAAACCCTAGAGTCATTGGTGAGCAAGAGAAGGAAAGGGGCCTATTGGAGGTCATTCCTTGGGGAGAAGATCAAGGGTGTTGCAAGGATCAAGAAGAGAGCTTGTGGATCTATTTCATCCCCATCTTCAGCTTCAGATCAAGGTATGAAGCCCTTACCTTTCCTGTCTTATCGAATAGATCCTTTGAGTATGAGAAACTAGGGCTCATATCACTTTTGGTGGGGTTTTGGGTGAATCAAACCCCCTCTTCTGAGTATGCCATAGATCTAGATCTTGTATGATCCAGGGAGTCAGAAAGTAGGAAGCCATTGTTGTGCAAACATGAGGCTTTGAAGTTAGAAAGCTTTAATGGAGTCTAAATGGCATATAGAGCGAAATATCCCTAGCATGGATATCAAGATCGGACCTTTATGTGATTTTTGAGTATTAGGAGCTTAGATCTATGAGTCAGAGTTACAGATCTGACCTCGGGTGGTTGAATGAGAAATCCGATGGAGCCAACTCGCCGAGTGCATGGGATGACTAGACGAGTCGTAGCGGGTGTGACCTAGTAGCCTGGACCCAATGTTAACTCAACGAGTTGGGAGTCAACTCAGTGAGTTGAGTGGACTCTAGGATGAACGTGGAGAATACGAGTGGACTCGGCGAGTCACAGGTGTGCACTCGGCGATGCAGGTCAACCTCAACTGTTGACTCAGTCTGGTTTTCTGTTGACTTCCTGGGTAGGTCAATAAGAGGCACGAAGGACCAAGGAGGGGTAAAATAGACTTTTACCCATCCCGAGGGTAAGAAAGGGGAAAAGAGGACTGAAGGAGTAAATGAGTAATAAAGCGGAGAATGATTGAAATGCTTGTCTTATGTGTTAGGCGGAGGCTAGTCCAAGATTTCCGAGTGCTTGTCAGTTACCTGCTAGTCGAGGTGAGTCTTCTCACTATACGTTACCTAGAGTGGTATTTATGTGTGACCGGAAGGTCTTATGTGCTTACTTGATTTATGCATCTTGTCTATGTGATATTATGCTATGAGTTATTTAGACCAGACCGGAAGGTCCAACGATATATGAGGCCGGAAGGCTCAACCAGACCGGACCAGAGGGTCCAACGAGCTAGACCGGATCTAAGGGTCTAACGAGCTGCAGGACCGGAATGTCATCATGGGTAGGACCGGAAGGTCTACCAGAGTTGTGGAGCCGGAAGGTCCACTAAGACACATTGACCGGAAGGTCTCGTAGAGCCATAGCCTCAAGTGGCTAGCTATATGTATGTGGTATTTTGAGGAACTCACTAAGCTTCGTGCTTACCGTGTTATGTGTTATGTGTTTCAGGTTTCTCAGGATCGCGGGACAGCACCGGCTTGATTGTACACACCAGAGAAAGAGTTATGTTTTGAGCATCCTGGTTTATTAATGGAGTTGTGTCTTGTAAATTGAATAAACGAGATTTTTATACAATATGTTATGAAAAGTATGCGATTTTAAAATGAAAAATCTATTTTCAAAATTTACGGTGTTACAGGTAAGTCATTGGTTTTCTTTTTCATTATATTCCTTTGCAATTAGTTGATATTGTGCAGTCAATTTGGTTTCTCTTTGATGTCTTTGATCATCTCTTCTTTCACTCCAATCCTTGCGGAATCTTTTGTGTAATTTCCTGGATATAAGATCATATTTTGAACCTCTCTTAAGGTTCTCAAAACAGCCCATGTGTGTCTTATTATATTGCTAAATGGTGGATAGTACCCAAACCCTAATTGTGTTTCCTCTTATTGGCATAATACTTTCGTTTTTCCCTTTAAGGAAATGTACTTTGGGTCATGATTTGAAGTTGAAATTCTCTTTTTGACTCAATGAACTGTTACTATTGTTAAGAGCTTAATTTCCAACTTGGGGGTTGTTTTTATAATGAATTAATGTGTTAAGTTGTCAATTAACTCTTAAAAGTTAAAGCTGGGAAATAAGATCAAATTACCTATTCTGCCCATGTGTTTTATAAATTCTAGAAAAACCACAAAATTTTGGATTTAGGACCCGTCAGTCCCTAAATTTCCGGTTTTGAGTGTAGCATATCCATGATTTTTTCGTTGACCCGATGTTGGTTCTAACGAGGGTGAAAATTGTCATTTTCATTCACTAACTGCTCATAAATTAGTTGCATTGATATCCCATTTTGTAAAATCGATAGTAAATTATAGAAAAATCGTATGGACTTGTACAAATAGTACCTAGAAACATAAAAGACTTAACTACTGGAATATGAAAAAATATATTAACTTTGGTAGGCTTTTGATGGTGTTAGAGGGGCTTTGATTAGGCTGCTGTTTCAGATCGAAATCCATAAACTCAGTCTAGAAGTTTCTCTATATGTTTAGGGTTTATAATAGCCATTTTTAATCATGGTTGCTATATTCGAGTGTTTCAAGGTAACTTGGTGTCTAACGCCGAATTCCTGGTATGCATTTAATTATAATTTATTCATTTTTGAAGACCTACTCGACGAGTTGGGGGCCCCCGACTCATCAAGTAGAAACGAGATTGGACACGGGATTTAAGTCGCCTACTCGACGAGTCGAAAAGCCTTGACTCGACAAGTAGGGCTGTCAGGATGAAACCCTTATTTCGGGGTTTTGCCCCGTATTTAAGCAACATAATCCCCACTTTATGGCCTCATTTGCAGCCTCCAAGTCCCAAACCCTGATACTTGAAACCCTAAATCGTTTGTGAGTCCTTTTGAGAGACACTTGAGGTTTTGAGTGTGTTTTTGTGATTGGTAAAGGAGTTGGAAGAACTAGGAGCCATCAAGCTTAAAGAAAAGCTTTAGATCTGGGATCTCATCTACCTTTGGCAGCTTTCTGAGGTAAAAAGTCACTAACTTGATGAATAATAGCCTAGATCTCTCTTAGTTTTGATTTATTAGTCTTTTTGACCCCATTGTAGGAAATATGAAGCCCTTCATGGATTGTATGACAAGGATTCGCATTTCCAGTAGTATTTTGCCCTTAGAATCATAAATAGGGTCTTAAACCCGTTCTTATCCAAGAAAAGGCCATGTTCATAGAAGTAGATTGATATAACTTGAGTTTGGGTCCATTTGAGGGGTGCAAAGCCATCAAGTTGCCAACTTTATAGAAATGGGTCATGGAAACAATATGGATCTGTATTCTGGAACCTTAGATCTGAGGAAAAGGCTGTATAGGTTAGATATGCAAGGGACTCGGCGAGTTCATAAAGGAACTCGACGAGTCCGGTCGAAAATTCCCGATCCTGTTCATGGAACTCAGCGAGTCGGAAAGGAACTCGAGGAGTTGTGTTAAGAAGTCCCATTTCTGTTGAGTAGGAAACTCGATGAGTTAGATCGCGATTTCATGATTCAGTAATTTATGAGAACTTGACGAGTTGGGTCAACTCAGGGTTGACTTTGACTTTGACTGGACGTTTACTTTGACCTTGACCTTGAGTTTGACCAAGGTTGACCTGTGAAGGGGTTTTGAGCATGGAATGGTAGCTAAGTGGTTGTTAAGTGGTTGTTATGTAAAGGGTGTGAGTTTCCTTCAGTAGGAACGAGTTGAAGGCACCAATGTCGGCCCGTGTAGAGTAGCTAAGTGTGGGTTGGGCCCCTATCTTAGACTTGTTTATGATTAGTAGCTAAGTGTGGGCAGGGCCCATATCTTAGTATTATCTGAGTATGAATATCAATTGGTAGATTATGGTTATATTTATTGTATGCGTGATACTTGTATGTATGTTTAGTTAGTGGAGTGTGGGCGGGGGCCCGTATCTCCCGGATAGCGGAGCGTGGGCGAGGCCCGTACCTCCTAGCCAGCTGAGTGTGGGCGAGGCTCATATCTCCTAGTTAGCAGAGTGTGGGCGTGACCCGTATCTCTGAGATAGCTGAGTATGGGTGAGGCTCGTATCTCATAGTTAGCCGAGTGTGGGAGGGTGCCCATATCTCCTAGCTGCTTGTTATGTTATGGTATTGTGTAGTTTAGGGAGAATCACTAAGCTTCGTGCTTACAATTTTCAGTTTTGGTTTCAGTTACTTTCGGTAGCCAAAGGAAAAGCTCGGGATGATTGCAGTGCACACACCATTCGTTTCAGCCTAGGATGTTTAGACTCTGATATTTTGACACATGATTTTGATACAGTATTTTGTTATGATCATTTGAGAAACATTACTTATGTTTTTATGAGATGATGAATGGTATTTATGGTTTAATGAATAATTAAAGACAAAATTTTTGGACCGTATTTTTGGGATGTTTCTAGTTGGTATCTGAGCCTTGGTTTGAGGGATTTGGGCACACTCTCGGATGTGTCTGAACTCAAACAAAGGAATTGGTATGAAAATTTTCAAAAGAAAATCATTTTTATTAAAAGAACTTTGAAAAGATAAAAGAATTTTAAAAAAAGAAAAGGGTGTGGTGCATGCAATCAGCCGAGCTCAAGTAAGTACTCCCAAATTACCCATACAAGTTTATGTTATGATATGCTTATGAGAAATGCATGCTACATTAGGACTAAGGATCTAGGAAGGATGCCTTATGTTCCTATTATATGTGTATCAGCTTTATGAACTGCATGCTAGTACAAATTAGTTCAGTGATTTGATGGCCTGATTATGATATGCTTGATTATGTTTACTCGACACTCGAATGCTGCTTGCTTTGTGCTTTTAGGAGTCTTAGTTATCTTTTACTAACTATTAAACGAATATGTTAAGTTACATATTGCAAGGACTAAGTAATTTCAGAAGGTTAGGTCTAGCTCTATTTCGCAGCTCTTGTTTGAGTCCAACCGTTGTAGGGTAGGATTTGTCATTCGAAGAATTATCTAGTCTTAGTGATATGTAATGGTATTCGCGGGCTAATTAGGGGGAGATAGCAGGGACATCTTATGCAGCTGATGGTGGAGAGTGGGATGGTGATTACCCTAGGGCAAGCCTAGGATGAGAGTACCGCATGAAGCAGTAGTAGTAGAAGGGACTTGGTGAGGTCAAGGCAGTTCTTGAGGAAAGTACGGATAGATGTGGAAGGTAGAATGGGCCCGTACTACTGAAAGCAAAGGATTTGTTCTCCAATCAAGGAAGGTTGAGATGAATCGAGGGAACCTGTAGTATATTTGATCCCTTGAGATATGATTAATATTCTGATGTTTGTTATGATGTGTTTACCTAATGGTGGTATTATGCACTAGACCAGTCGGTAGTTTAGGCACCCGTAAGGGATCAGGCTCGGGCTCTGGAGCCGGGAAGCTAGATGACCAGACGAGGGAGTTCATCTCCCCTGAGATCATGCGCAATATTCTGGATCAGACTCCTATGATCATCGGCACGATCAAGGAGGGTATTTTGGAGCTTTTGGATGAGAGATTGAGTGCTTTCCGTACCGAGGTGGCGGCCATGATCGGGTCGCGCACACTTACATTCAAGGAGTTCAGAGCTTGTGGAGCTCCCGATTACCATGGGGCTCGGTACCCCATTGCGAGCACTAGATGGTTGGCTGATGTCGGCAACGCATTCCGCACCAAAGATATCAAAAGGGGGACAAGGTTCGACTTGTGTCCTGTCTTCTAAAGGACATGGCACGTGACTGGTGGGAGGAGGTCGGACATGCCATTAGTGATCATGCAGCTCTTGATGATATGACTTGGAGTGACTTTTCGGCCAGGTTCAGGGATGAGTTTGCCCCTATGATAAAGGTGCAGCAGCTTGCTAGGGAGTTCCAGGATCTCCAGCAGATGACTGAGACGGTGACGAAGATCACCACTATGATCAGGGAGAGGGACCTTCTCGTTCCGTAGTATGTGGCGGACGAGGAGATGAAGAAGGCCCGATATCATGAGATGTTGCAGAGTGATATACTCTAGTTTCTGAGCCGATCTAGCTGCAAGACGCTGGAAGATATGATTGCTAGGGCTCGAGAGAGGGAGTTGTATTTAGAGATGGAGAGGAAGAGGAAACCAGAGGCGGTCCAGTCAAAGAGTGCGGGCAAGAATCCAAAGGTAGATTCCCGAGGGAAGGGCCAACAGGGTCGAGGCCGATGTGGCAAGTGTGGCAGGACACATGATGGGGTATGCAGGACAGGTAGTTGGGGCTGCTTTAAGTACAGCCGAACGGGACATTTGAGCAGATATTGTACATCTATTACCACCACCACGACAGTATCAGACCTGATTTGCTTCTAGTACAATCAGAGGGGACACAAGCGGTCCCAGTGCCCGAGTTTAGCAGTAGCAGGGCAGGTGGCAGCACCCGCTCCTGCTACATTGAGGATTACAGACGGTCGTCAGGGCCGGGGTGAGGCACCTGTGGCGAAGAGCAGGGCCTTCCAGTTGACAGCAGAGGAGGCACGAGCATCTCCCGACGTGGTGACGGGTATGTATCTTCTCCTTATCTCTTTATTTATACTGATTATTTCTTATGTTTATGTGTTTTGTTATAGGAGAGTTCTTAGTGAATGGTATATCAGCATTGGTACTGTTTGACTAGGGTGCTACCCAGTCGTTTGTGTCGCTCGCGCTCATCAAGCGATTCGTAGGGGCTCTGTGAGAGCTGGATTGCCCACTTGATGTGGAGATAGCAGAGGATAGGACCGTCTGGGATGCGAGGGTTCACCGAGGATGTACACTGCATTTCTTTGATGAGCTGTTTTTTGTGGATCTAGTCCCTATTCCCTGCGAGGGAATAAGGTGATAGAGTGGACCGAATCTAGGTTCGATTGTAGGCAGCAGCTAGTGAGGGTTCGGACTCCTAGTGGGGGAGGGTTAGTGATTCATGGCGAGAGGTCATAGGGTGGACCGAATCTATGTTCAGCAGCGAGAGTGGGGCGCTACCTTCAACAGGGTTGCGCAGGTTATGTCGCCTATGTCATGGATGCCCGGGATAAGGGTAAGGCGACAGTCAATGATGTACCGGTCGTGCGAGAGTACCCCGATGTATTCCCGAAGGATTTTCCTGGGATACCTCCGGAGAGACATGTTGAGTTCAGGATTGACCTAGTCCCTGGTGCGGCTCCGATAGCCAAGGCACGATATCGGTTGGCTTCTCCCGAGATGCAGGAGTTATCTACGCAGCTGCAGGAGCTACTAGACAAGAGATTTATTAGGTCGCGTAGTTCGCCATGGGGATCCCCGATCCTGTTTGTGAAGAAGAAGGACGAGTCACATCACATGTGCATAGACTATCGGGAGCTGAATAAGGTAATGGTGAAGAACCGTTATCCACTCCCGAGGATTGATGATTTGTTTGACCAGCTATAGGGCACATCTTGGTTCTCCAAGATTGATTTGCGATCAGTTTACCACCAGATGCGATTCAGAGACGACGATGTTCAGAAGACAACTTTTAGGACTCGCTATGGTCACTATGAGTTTGTGGTGATGCCGTTTGGGCTCACCAATGCTCCAGCCGCGTTCATGGACCTCATGAACCACGTGTGTAGACCAAGGCTGGATCGGTCTGTGATAGTCTTCATTGATGACATCTTGGTTTACTCCAAGACTCAGGAGCAGCATGAGGCGCACCTGAGGGAGGTGCTGGAGACTCTGAGGAAGGAGAGACTTTTCGCAAAGTTCTCCAAGTGTGAGTTCTGGTTGCGTGACGTGTAGTGTCTAGGGCACCTTATCAACCAGAAGGGTATTCTGGTCGATCCGAACAATATTGAGGCCGTGATGCAGTGCGAGATTCCGAGGTCTCCAACTGAGATTCGGAGTTTCCTTAGTCTAGCGGGTTACTACCGGAGATTCATCCAGGACTTCTCCAAGATTGTTGTTCCGTTGACTCGACTGACCAAGAAGTCGGTGACATTTTGCTGGGGCCTAAACAATAGGCAGCCTTCGAGAATCTCAGGCAGCGGTTATGCGAGGCACCGATTCTGACTTTGTCGGGGGGTATCGATGACTTCGTGGTTTACTGTGACGCTTCGATCATGGGCATGGGTGCGGTATTGATGCAGGGGGTTACGTGATAGCTTACGCTTCAAGGCAGTTGAAGCCTCACGAGGCTACCTATCCGACGCATGATTTAGAGCTGGGGGCTGTGGTTTTCGCCTCAAGATTTTGTGGAATTACCTCTATGGGGTCCATTGTACCATTTACACGGACCACAAGAGTTTGAGGTACCTCATGGACCAGCTAAATCTGAACATGAGGCATCGTCCGTGGTTAGACGTGGTGAAGGACTACGACTATGAGATCCTTTACCACCCAGGCAAGGCCAATGTGGTGGTCGATGCCTCGAGCCGCAAGGAGGTAGCGGCCCCGATTCGAGACATCTGTCTGAGGATGACAGTAATTACTCCATTGTTGGAGCAGATCAGAGAGGCGCAAGTTGAGGGCTTAAGGAGGAGCGCCGGAAGTGCGAGCGGATCATAGGCCAGGTGGACTCATATGATTATGACAGCCATGGGTTGTTGACCCTACATGGGAAGGCCTGGGTTCCATACTGGGGTGGAGTACGACAGGTTCTGATGGATGACGCCATAAGTCGAGGTTCTCTATCCATCCCTGGGCGACGAAGATGTATCGGGATCTTCGCCCTGATTACTGGTGGCCCTGCATCAAGCCGGACGTATCATGGTATGTAGAGCAGTGCTTGACCTGCAAGAAGGTCAAGGCCGATCACCAGAGACCACACGACAAGATGCAGCCGCTAGACATTCCTGTGTGGAAATGGGAAGATATCACCATGGATTTCATCACCAAGCATCCCAGGACCGCACATGGAGTAGATTCGATATGGGTGATCGTGGATCGGTTGACCAAGAGTGCTCATTTTATCCCGATCCAGGACAGTATATCAGCTGAGAAGTTGGCTAATATCTACCTGCATGAGATAGTGGCACCACATGGAGTGCATGTCTCGGTGGTGTCAAACCGAGATGTCCGTTTCACTTCCAGATTTTGGAAGCGGTTTCACGACGAGATAGATACTCGTCTCCACTTCAGCACCGCTTTCCACCCTCATACGGATGGACAGAGCGAGAGGACGATACAAACTCTCGAGGACATGCTATGTGCATGCATCTTGGATTTTGGTGGTAGTTGGGATACGTATCTTCCGTTAGCGGAATTTTCGTATAACAACAGCTACCACGCCATCATAGACCGACCTCCCTTCGAGATGCTCTATGAGAGGAAGTGCAGGACCCCAATCTGTTGGGGCGAGGTCGATCAGAGAGTCATGGGGGGTACTGAGGTAGTACTCAAGACTGGAGAAAGGATCCAACAGGTCCGGAGTAGGCTCTAGATTGCTCAGATTCGACAGAAGAGCTACGCCGACAAGCGGCATTCAGACTTGGAGTTTCAAGTGGGCGACATGGTCCTCCTGAAGGTGTCACCTTGGAAAAGTGTCATCTAGTTCAGGAAGCGGGGCAAGTTGGGCCCTAAGTACATCGACCCTTTTAGGGTTATAGCCCATGTGGGCAGGGTGGTGTACCGATTGGATCTTCCATCAGAGCTCAGCCATATCCACAGCACTTTCCATGTTTCTCAGATGCGGAAGTGCTTAGTGGATGACTCGGCAGTTGTGCCTCTATAGGATATTGAGGTTGATGACAGCGTGAATTACATCGAGAGACCAGTAGCTATTCTCGATAAGAAGACGAAGGAGCTGAGGAACAAGAGGGTTGAGCTGGTAAAGGTGCATTGGCAGCACCGCAGGGGTTCAGAGTGCACTTGGGAGTCTAAGGAGGAAATGAGGGAGCACTACCCAGAGTTGTTTCCCGAAGCAGCAAACTTCGAGGACGAAGTCTAAGACAAGTAGGGGAGAATTGTAACGCCCAATTCCTGGTACGCATTTATTTATAATTTATTCATTTTTGAAGAGCTACTCGACGACTTGGGAGCCCCAGACTCGTAGAGTAGAAACGAGATTGGACACGGGATTTAAGTCGCCTACTCGACAACTCGAGAAGCCTCAAATCAACGAGTAGGGCTGTCAGGATGAAACCCTAATTTTGGGGTTTTGCACCCTATTTAAGCAACTTAATCCCTACTTTATGGCCTCATTTGCAGCCTCCAAGTCCCAAACCCTAATACCTGAAACCCTAAATCGTTTGTGACCCCTTTTGAGAGAAACTTGAGGTTTTGAGTGTGTTTTTGTGCTTGGTAAAGGAGTTGGAAGAACTAGGAGCCATCAAGCTTGAGGAGAAGCTTTAGATCTGGATCTCATCTACCTTTGGCAGCTTTCTGAGGTAAAAAGTCACTAACTTGATGAATAATAGCCTAGATCTCTCTTAGTTTTGATTTATGAGTCTTTTTCACCCTATTGTGGGAAATATGAAGTCCTTCATGGATTGTATGACAAGGGTTCCCATTTCCAGTAGTATTTTTCCCCTAGAATCATAAAAAGGGTCTTAAACTCGTTCTTGTCCAAGAAAACGCCATGTTCATGGAAGTAGATTGCTATAACTTGAGTTTGGGTCCATTTGAGGTGTGCACAGCCATCAAGTTGCCAACTTTATAGAAATAGGTCATGGAAACAATATGGATATGTATTTTGGAACCTTAGATCTAAGGAAAAGGTTGTATGGGTTAGATATGCAATGGACTCGGCGAGTTCATAAAGGAACTCGACAAGTCCGGTCGAAAATTCCTGATCCTGTTCATGGAACTCGGCGAGTCGGCAACGAACTCGACGAGTTGTGTTAGGAAGTCTCGTTTCTGTTGAGTAAGAGAAACTCGGCGAGTTGGAGGAAAATCGACGAGTTAGATCGCAAGTTCACGATTCAATAATTTATGAGAAATCGACGAGTTAAAGGGTAAACTCAACGAGTTGGGTCAACTCAGGGTTGACTTTGACTTTGACTGGACGTTAAATTTGACCTTGACCTTGAGTTTTACCAAGGTTGACCCGTGAAGGGGTTTTGAGCATGGAATGGTAGCTAAGTGGTTGTTATGTATAGGTTGCGGAGTAGGGACATTTCAGCTATTGACACGACTTTGAGGTGAGTTTCCTTCATTAGGAATGGGTCGAAGGCACCAATGTCGGCCCGTGTAGAGTAGCTAAGTGTGGGCTGGGCCCGTATCTTACACTTGTTTATGATTAGTAGCTAAGTGTGGGCAGGGCCCGTATCTTAGGATTATCTGAGTATGAATATGAATTGGTAGATTATGGTTATATTTGTTGTTTGTGTGATACTTGTATGTATGTTTAGTTAGCGGAGTGTGGGCGGGGGCCCCGTATCTCCTAGATAGCGGAGCGTGGGCAAGGCCCGTACCTCCTAGCCAGCTGAGTGTGGGTGAGGCTCGTATCTCCTACTTAGCAGAGTGTGGGCGAGGCTCGTATCTATGAGATAGCTGAGTGTGGGCGAGGCCCGTATCTCATAGTTAGCCGAGTGTGGGCGGGGGGGGGGGGGGGGGAGGGGGTATCTCCTAGCTGCATGTTATATGTTATGATGTGGGGTAGTTTGGGGAGACTCACTAAGCTTCGTGCTTATAGTTTTCAGTTTTATTTTCAGGTACTTCCGGTAGCAAAGGGAAGAGCTCGGGATGATTGCAGTGCACACTCCATTCGTTTCAGCCTGGGATGTTTAGACTCTGATACTTTGACACATGATTTTGATACAGTATTTTGTTATGATGATTTGAGATACATTACTTATGTTTTAATGAGATGCTGAATGGTATTTATGGTTTAATAAATAATTAAAGACTAAATTTTTGGACCGTATTTTTGGGATGTTTCATGGTGTGATTGAGTTTATGAGCTATAGTTGGATGTTTACTCTGATACTCGAGGTGAGTTACTAGTTTTTACACAATAATGTGTATAGTAAAAATCTACACTTTGTAAACAGATTTTTGATTCACATTAGGATAATACCTTCTATTGTTTATGCTTGTATGCAATATCTTACTGATGTGCTTTATTTGCTATTTTTCATGCCTTTAAACTCAATTTTTGTATTGTTTTGATTATGTTGAATATCTTGCTAATGGCATGTTAGCATATGTTTTTCTTGATGAGATAGATAAATGACAATGCCTATATGGATTAATGTTGATTATAGACATGTTATAATTATCATTACATTTACATGAGTTTTGATGCTTTATATGGTTAATGGTTGACCTTGCGGTGTATGCTTAGTGGGTTTGGGTAGTGTAGTAGTTTGCCTAAGACATCATCCGAATTATTTGAGGGCCTATTTGGTTGAAAGATTACCTTATAGGAAAAGAATTTAAGCCATAGAGGTTGTGAGTCGCCTAGTCCATCTAGAAGACCTCGTGACACATGGTACGTATGCACTACAGTGTTCATGGGCTGGAGTGTTGTTTGGCCTTTGGTTGTGGATTAACGCAAGCATCATGAGGGAATTGGGAGGTATATTGGTAGAATCAGAACTACCTATACCGATAATGAACAACACTATGATGTACTTGTACCTTGCTAAGTTAGAGTATCAAAAATGGAGTCTCACGGTTGGTGTTTTAGGTTAAATTCATGAACCACTTAGAGCATTCGATTGGTTGAGCACACAAATAGTTAACAAGGTGTTTCTCTTAGGTTAGGTAGAACTAAGGGACACTTGTCTATTATATGGTTAGATAGATATATTAAAAGGTTGATTAAACACTAAAAGGTTGATTATATGATAAGAGGTCGGTCATATATTAAAAGTTCGATTAAATACAGAAAGGTTGATTATATGATAAAAGGTCGACCATTTATTAAAAGGTTCATTAAATACCAAAGGTCGATTGTTTTAATAAAAGTTTGACTACATCTTAGGTGGTTGTTTAAATGATATGTGATTATACATTAGGTTCAGTACATATGATATATGGCAGAAAATTGTTGAATATATATGAATGTGGTTTATAATGTGATTGAATGATTATGCCATCCTATTGATTGATAAGTGTTATATGGTTGTTACACGTATGCTTTATCATAATCTTAATGATCGACAAGTTTGGGAATTTTATGTTTTTCCTTTGACTGTGTACAACTCCAATTAACTCACTCAGCAGGGGATGACACTTGTTTCTTCTCCTTTGTGCCTTTTGATTGGTGTAGGCAGCTTAGGAGATTCGCTTGGTGATATTGGGTTACCTTTGGGGTAGTTTAGTTGGATTCGATGATACCACTTTGGGCTCATTTAATGTTTTACCATTTCGAACATTTACTTTTGTTATATTTTAGATGTTTAAGAATTAAGATTTTGATTTTGAAGTAATGTTGTGATTTGAAAATGATTTAAAATAAATACTAAGTCTTCCACTAACGTATTCTGTTAAAAACTGTTTTAAATAAAAGAAAAAAAACTATGGTAAAATCACGGCGTTACACTTTATATCTAAAGAATCATCTTAGAGTGAATTATCACTTTCTTTCACTAATTCTTGCTTATTCTTACACATTAATACCTGTTAAAAAAATAGGTTTCACAACTCCTCCCCTCCTTAAAAGGACTCCGTCCTCGAAAACATGTGTGACAACTGTCAATTCAGGTCATTCTCGGACTCATGCATCTTTATAAAAACCATTCATGCACAACATGCCATGGCCTAGTAGTATAGATTAGGTCAAAATCTTTCATAAACTAGGATCCAACTAAGATCTAGGACTAATATACTTGACACTTACGATTCTAGTAAGTTGCTTAACTACAATAGGAAATGCCAATACTATAATTAGAATGAAACTTCAAACTTTGTTACAATTGAAAAAAAAGGGTGTAAAACCCTAAAAATAAATTAAAATATTCTAATTATATTTCAATATGATGGTGAATATCAAACAATATTCCAAAAACCCTAAAGAGCCAAAAAAAAAATTCCAAATTTATAAACCTTAAAGCTTAAAAACTTTATAAAATTTGGCTATAAACTTCCTAATATCAAATTTTTATTAATCAAATTATGGATTATATCAATGAAATAGAAATTTAAATTTATCATACATTAATCATAATTTATTAGTTAAAAACAAGATTTTTAAATAAATCAAGAATTGCTTAATAAACACTTTTATAAAAATTAGGGTTTTTATAAAAATTAAGGAGGGAATTGTATAAAATTTGAATTTAGGAGAGAGGAGGCCTTAATGCCCTCAAAAATCCGGTCATCCCCTCTCCCCATGCCCTCTCTCTTCCCAAAACTCAATCATTAAACTTAAACCCTCACTATTCCACTTCTCTCTTCACTCTCTCTCACACTCCACCCTTCTAACACACAAACTCTCTTCCTCTCTCTCTCTAACGAAAATCCTCCATTCTCTGCCATAATTTCGAGATTAAGAAGGCCTTGAAGTGTTCTTGCTTCTCTCAAAATCAAAACCAAGGTAAACAACACAATCCTCCCTCATAGTTTCATGATTTTACTTCCTCTTCTTCATGTTTCTTCTCTACTCTTCGGATTCTATGCCCTTCTATGGCTAGAAATCCTTACTTTTCCCTTGTGGTTTGTAAATTCTCACCATAACACAATGCATGTGTTTCAGATGGTGAAAATCCGGGATCAAACCCATGCAAGGAGTGAAAAAGATGCACATGTGTTCATGTGACTTCAAAACCGAGTATTACATCTTCTTCTCCATTTCTTTTGTGTTCTTGCATGACCAAAAGCATTTAAACCATTTCTAGTACATCTTGGATGCTCATTCACTCCATGCATGTGCTAGAAATCGGACCTTAACAGAAGCATGCATGTTGTTCTTGTCAAAATGCCCTAAGAATGCACACAAAGCAAACATGCAATCTGCCAGATTACATTGTTCAGCTTTGAACGGCCATAACTCGGTCATTTCTTAACCAAATCCTGATATTCTTTTTGTCATTTCTTAACACTTCAAGGCCTTCTCAATCTCGAAATCATGAAATCATGAAGCTATTTTTCGTGAATTTATGTTGTTATGAAGACTTAAAAATTTGAAAAATAGTTAACCATATCAAAAATTCAAGGAAAATTTTCTGGAAAACCTCTATTGTATTTACAATGAAAATACAAGGTTTGACAATTTTTGGAAACTGTTTGATAATATTTTACATTTTTAGGAATGTAAAACACCTTAAATGTGTAGAAATACCTTTAATTTATATTACTAAATCTGAAAAATTAATATTCCAAAGTTGTAATTAATCGCACGACTTGTAGAATTTCATCATTTCAGGAAAAGTGTAACCAATTAATATAAAATCCAATACTAAAACAAAAATTGGCATTTCACTAAATGTAGAGTTTAGTATATTAGCATTAGATTTCGACATGGAAACTCACTAGTGTGTGTTTGATGTCGTAGGATCCCGGTAGTAAGACGTTGGTGCATTCCGAGGCACCACTTGTATCTACTTGAAACATTGTGAGTATTCACGCACTCCCCTATTTTCAGTTTTTATGTTTTGGGGTGGAAAAGCATGTCCAGAAAAACTATTATTTGCATGTTGTATTTAAATTGAATTGTATCAAACACGATTGCTATTGTATTGCTATGTTTCTTTATGTATGTCTATGCAACACGGAACATGAGAACTTATCGTACTAAGGCCCTTCCCTTATCTCTAACCATTAACTCTTTGAGCCAATGGTCATTATGGATAGCGCTATTAGGAATTGACAACTCCTCACTCGCCCTATTGCTGGAGTGCATGATACCATATTCATCTATGGAACGATAAGCATAGATCTCGATAGGGCTTCAGTCATAGGTTTGGTTGAGACTCATTGTTTGCTCATACACATACAAACTCGTTTCTCGTTATAGCAATAAACTTGTATTCATTAATAGCAATCAACTTTGTTTATCATTAAAGCAATGTACTTGTATTTACGAAAAGCCTTATTTCAAGCTCGATTTTATAAACTTGTGAACTCACCAACTATTTTCATAGTTGACGCTCGTTTTACATGCTTTTTCAGGAAATAATTAGTAAGTGGATGTAAAGATTCATCATCATAGAGCATGTTGCATCGTGTTGAAGCTATTATGAAGTTATATTTTGAACAATGTTGTTTTGGAAAACTTGTACTTTGTTCTTTTTAAGCTATGGGTTGTAAACTTTTAAATACTGCTATGGTGATGTATCTTTATCTTTTGCAATGAAACCGTTATCGCTGTCATATCTTGCGTTTCCGCTTTAGCGGGGTGTGACAGAAGTGGTATCAGAGCTAAAGTTATAGAGAACATCAGTTTTCCTTTAAGAAAACACAACCTATAACCAAAACTTATAAAAATTCTTTTACATCAAACATATTACTAATATAATTAGGTCGGGAATTGTATCGTTGGACCTCAATTAAACATAGCCTGATCACCTATGTTTAATTAAGGAAAGATTTATACAAAGCTTGAGCTAATTATAATGGGAATATGTTCAACAAAATTTTTGAGAAAACTTTATTTCAAAAATTCAAAAAGGTTAATTTTGGTGTGTGTAAGCATTGCATATTATAGGCATGCATTGTCATTTATTTCATATCTCATTGATTCTATGTCTCAGTCCACTATGTCGACATCGTCATCTTCCCGCGCTGCCGCCTCAGCCGATGAGTCCGGCTACGTCACTATTATCCCTCGACGAAATCCCCCCGCCTCGGTAGAAGAAGACCCATCGGAGGATACGGAAGATACAGGAAACTCGGTGGAGATCAGCAATGACAACGCCCCGAGTCAACGACGCGAGGCATCGCCTTCATCCGTGTTGCCACAGCCACCACTTTACGGACTTCGCATTCGGAGGACGGCGAGGAAGAGTGTTCCCATTCCAGGAAGGATAGCCACCAGCACAGCAGGACTTGGCACGGCAGGACCTAGCGGGGTAGGACCCAGCGTTGCAGGACCGAGAGCACCGCCACCACAGCGAGTCATAGGGATACCTGTCAGGCAGCCAGGTATGACCCCGGAGGAGTCCCGGAGGATGCATTCGATGGCAGCGGATCTACGCCACAGTCTCGCAGTGATAGCTGGGCACCAGGAGGTATTGAACGAAGTGACGACAGGGATGGAAATCCTGTTTCAGCATTCGATGGAGGCTACTGACACTGCTAGTGCTGCTAGACGAGAGGCAGGTCATGCGATGACAGCATATTATGTGCTTGGTGGGCTATTACTGATTGTGGTGTTGATGTTTCTTGTTGGGATAGTGATTGGCT
This sequence comes from Lactuca virosa, assembly GCF_052849685.1. Taxonomy (NCBI): domain Eukaryota; kingdom Viridiplantae; phylum Streptophyta; class Magnoliopsida; order Asterales; family Asteraceae; genus Lactuca; species Lactuca virosa. The sequence continues at coordinate 190,165,872 of NC_136430.1, forward strand.
TTTGGTTCTGATTTCAGTATTTTATTTTATTTTGTCATGAAATGAAAACCCATGTTGGGTGTCTTTTGGGAAAAACATTTAAAACTTCATTTGGGATTGATGTATTGGTTTGGTTTTAAGATTATTTCAAATGGTAATGAAGAATTTTATTTTATGTTTGAAAACTTTTACTATGAGGTCAAACCCTAGAATTTATTTGGTAAATGGTTGAATAAAAAGATTTTTTTTTTCCTTTTCTTTTCTTTCTAAAATCTATATGCCTAGTATTAATGCAAACCAATGATTTGACAACACTTACGGTTTTCAAAATAGTAGTGAACTAAATATTATACATTATTTTATGTATTTATACGTATTTCTTCTCCTGTGTCATAGAACCATGGCAGGAAGGCCTAGTCGCGGGCGCCCACAGAACGAAACACCCGATGTTGCTCAAATTGTAGCACAACAACTCATGGAAGCAATCCCAAACATTGTTACTCAAGTAACTGCAGGACTTAATGCTAACCAAGCAAGTAGTGGAGGAAACCGGGGAAACAATGAAAGAGAATGAAACTACAAGTCCTTTATGGCCTGTAAACCTAAGGAATTCCATGGAAAGGAAGGTGCGGTCGGGTTGCTGAAATGGATTGACAGCATGGAGTCGGTCCTTCACATTAGCAAATGTCTCGAACGCAACAAAGTGGAGTATGCAACTTGTCTACTCCAAGATAGGGCATTAACCTGGTGGAATACCCTAGTGCAAACCCGAGGCCGTACAGCAGCATATCAACTAACTTGGGAAGACCTAAAGAAGTTGCTGATAGAGGAGTATTGTCCCAAGGATGAACTTCAGAAGCTTGAATCTGAATTCTGGAACCATTCTATGGCTGGAACACAAATAGAGAAGTACACAGTCCGATTTCATGAACTAGCAAAACTGGTACCTCACATGGTTACTCCTGAGGAGAAACGGGTAGATCGTTACATCTGGGGTCTGGCACCAGAGATTCGGGGAATGGTTACTTCAGCAAATCCAACTACTATTCAGAGTGCAGTAAGTCTAGCAAATCGACTAACCAATGATGTGATAAGGATGGGAGCATCGACAAAGGAAAACTCTAGTAGCAAGAGGAAGCCAGCAGATCAGGGAGAAAAGAAGTATGGAGGCAAGTCAGGGAGGAAGCAGAAAGTCTCAAGAAACTTTATGGTAAGAGCCCAGGAGCAAGAACCAGTGAAAACTCAAGAACAGGAAGTGCAGGAGAAAAAGCAGTACTCAGGACCGCTTCCGAAGTGCAATAAGTGTAACTTTCATCACAAGGGAGCTTGCCCAGTGTGCCAAAACTATAAGCAAACAGGCCATTACTCGAAGTATTGTAAGCTGAATAAGGAGGGAAAAAGGGCATGTTACGAGTGCGGGAGTATTGATCATCTCCGTAGAGCATGTCCCAAACTGAACAAAGGGCCTGGTAACAATGGACAAGGCCAAGCCAGGCAAAACTTCCAAGGAAATCAAGTTGGACGGCCAAGAGGTGTAGCCTTTGTGATTGGTGCAGAAGAAGCTCGTCAGAACCCTGAAGTGATAACAGGTACGTTTCTCCTGGACAACCATTTTGCATCGGTAATATTTGATGCGGGAGCAGATAGGAGTTTTGTTTCTTTAGCATTTAGACCGTTAATTGGCTTGAAATCGAAAAAGATGAGGAATGCTTATGCTATTGAACTTGCTGATGGGTATGAAATTAGGGCTAATGATATAATTCCTGGTTGTACTCTGAATTTAGCTGATAAACTCTTTCGCATTGACCTAATTCCTATCGAGCTAGGTAGTTTTGATGTAATAGTAGGAATGGATTGGTTATCCAAGAATAGAGCGGACATTGGTTGTTACAAGAAAGTCATTAGGATACCTCTCCCTAATTGAGAAACCCTTATCATACACGGTGAGAAGCTAGGAAGAAGTTTAAACATTGTATCGAGCATAAAGATTCATAAGTACCTGAAAAAGGATTGTATCGCATTCATGGCCCACGTGATAGAAAGAGAACCTAAAGCTAAGCAACTCAAGGAGATTCCAGTGGTTCAAAACTATCCCGAAGTGTTTCCGGAGGAATTACCCGGTCTACCCCCTCACAGACAGGTCGAATTTCGGATAGACTTAATTCCCGGAGCGGCACCGGTAGCAAAAGAACCATATCGCCTCCCGCCATCCGAGATGCAAGAACTGTCCGGACAACTTCAAGAACTTCTAGACAAAGGGTTCATACGACCAAGTTCTTCACCTTGGGGAGCCCCATTGTTATTCGTCAAAAAGAAAGATGGTTCGTTCCGAATGTGCATTGATTACAGAGAACTGAACAAGTTGACAATCAAGAATCGATATCCCCTCCCTCGAATAGATGACTTGTTCGATCAGTTGCAGGGCGCTTCCTACTTCTCAAAGATCGACCTTCGGTCAGGGTATCATCAACTAAGAATTCACGAAGGGGACATTCACAAAACAACATTTAGAACCCGTTATGGACATTATGAGTTCTTAGTCATGCCTTTTGGACTAACGAACGCACCCGCTGTTTTCATGGATTTGATGAATAGGGTCTGTAGACCATATCTAGACAAGTTTGTAATTGTATTTATCGATGACATACTTGTTTACTCGCAAACCAAAGAAGATCATAATAGACATCTGAAGCTAGTGTTGGAGCTGTTGAAGGAGCAGAAATTGTATGCCAAGTTCACTAAGTGTGAATTTTGGATTCGGGAAGTACATTTTCTTGGTCATGTGATCGGCGAAAGAGGAATTCATGTAGATCCAGCTAAGATCGAGGCAATCAAGAAATGGGAAGCCCCCAAAACCCCGACGGAAATACGACAGTTCCGAGGATTAGCTGGGTACTACAGACGCTTCATTGAGAATTTCTCTAGGATTGCTCAACCGTTAACATCTTTGACCCAAAAGGACAGAAAATTTCTCTGGGAAGAGAAACACGAAGAGGCGTTTCAAATCCTGAAAAACAAGTTGTGCAATGCACCAATTCTGGCTTTACTAGAGGGATCAGAGAACTTTGTAGTGTATTGTGATGCGTCTCATCAAGGATTAGGATGTGTGTGAATGCAAAAAGATAAGGTCATTGCGTATGCTTCTAGACAACTCAAACCGCATGAGAAGAATTATACCACCCATGATCTAGAACTAGGAGCAATAGTTTTCGCTCTTAAAATATGGAGGCATTATTTGTACGGAACCAAGTGCACCATTTATACCGATCACAAAAGCCTTCAGCACATCCTAGATCAGAAAATGTTAAACATGCGGCAGAGGAGATGGGTAGAGTTGTTTAGTGATTATGACTGTGAGATACGATATCACCCAGGGAAGGCTAACGTAGTAGCCGACGCTCTTAGTAGAAAAGAAAGGGTGAAACCTTCCCGTGTGAGAGCTTTGGGAATGGTAATTCAGACAAACTTGAAATCTCAAATCATTGATGCCCAGGAGAAAGCTTTATTCAAGGAAAATCTTCCAGGTGAAACTTTACATGGTTTGGAAGTGAGATTTGAAACCAAACCTGATGGAGTTCGTTATTTTAAGGACAGGGTCTGGATTCCAAGGGTTAACGATCTGAGAGACATGGTACTAGAGGAGTCTCATCGATCTAAATACTCAATCCACCCTGGAGCGGATAAGATGTACAAGAATCTTAAAGAATACTATTGGTGGCCTGGAATGAAAAGGGATATTGCCTTATATGTTGGGAAGTGTTTAACTTGCTCAATAGTCAAAGCTGAACATCAAAAACCATCCGACTTATTGCAACAACCCGAAATTCCCCAATGGAAATGGGAGCAGATATCCATGGATTTCATTACCAAACTTCCTAGAACTTCTAAAGGTCACGACTCAATTTGGGTCATAGTGGATCGACTGACGAAATCTGCTCACTTTCTCCCCATTCGGGAAGACTTCAAGATGGAAAAATTGGCCCAAATCTACATCGACAAAATTGTTTCTCTGCATGGTGTACCCCTATCCATCATTTCTGATAGAGATAGTCGTTTTACATCACGATTTTGGTGGATGTTACAGAAGGCACTAGGAACCAAGATAGATTTGAGCACAGCTTACCACCCTCAGACAGATGGGCAAACAGAGAGAACAATACAAACATTGGAAGACATGCTACGGGCGTGTGTCATTGAGTTCAAAGGAAATTGGGATACTCATTTGCCTCTAATTGAGTTTTCCTATAATAACAGTTACCACACGAGTATCCAATGTGCCCCATACGAAGCATTGTATGGACGCAAGTGTCGTTCTCCATTGTGTTGGACAGAAATCAGAGACAGACAATTGACTAAACTCGACCTTATCCAAGAAACAACTGACAAGATTGCTATCATCAAAGATAGGCTTAAAGCCGCCAGAGATCGTCAGAAAAGTTATGCGGATAATCGTCGGAAACCATTAGAATTCCAAGTTGGAGACAAGGTACTACTAAAGGTGTCGCCTTGGAAAGGGCTTGTACGTTTTGGTAAGAAAGGAAAACTAAGCCCGAGATATGTTGAACCCTTCGAGATCATTGAAAGGATTGGTCCGGTGGCATATAAACTCCGATTACCCCAAGAGTTAAGCGCCATTCACGACATATTCCACGTCTCCAATCTTAAGAAATGTTTAGCCGACGAAGCATTGATAGTACCCCTGGAGGAAATTAAGATCAATGATAAGCTAAACTTCGTTGAGGAACCGATAGAAATCCTTGACAGGGAGGTAAAACAACTCAAGCGGAGTAAGATCCCGATTGTGAAAGTTCGATGGAACTCAAAACGCAGGCCGGAGTATACCTGGGAGCGCGAGGACTTCATGAAGGAAAAGTATCCACAACTTTTCCCTTGCGACGACAAGCGATGACATAGAATGAATTTCGGGACGAAATTCTTTTTAAGTGGGGGATACTGTGACAACTGTCAATTCAGGTCATTCTCGGACTCATGCATCTTTATAAAAACCATTCATGCACAACATGCCATGGCCTAGTAGTATAGATTAGGTCAAAATCTTGCATAAACTAGGATCCAACTAAGATCTAGGACTAATATACTTGACACTTACGATTCTAGTAAGTTGCTTAACTACAATAGGAAATGCCAATACTATAATTAGAATGAAACTTCAAACTTTGTTACAATTGAAAAAAAAGGGTGTAAAACCCTAAAAATAAATTAAAATATTCTAATTATATTTCAATATGATGGTGAATATCAAACAATATTCCAAAAACCCTAAAGAGCCAAAAAAAAAATTCCAAATTTATAAACCTTAAAGCTTAAAAACTTTATAAAATTTGGCTATAAACTTCCTAATATCAAATTTTTATTAATCAAATTATGGATTATATCAATGAAATAGAAATTTAAATTATCATACATTAATCATAATTTATTAGTTAAAAACAAGATTTTTAAATAAATCAAGAATTGCTTAATAAACACTTTTATAAAAATTAGGGTTTTTATAAAAATTAAGGAGGGAATTGTATAAAATTTGAATTTAGGAGAGAGGAGGCCTTAATGCCCTCAAAAATCCAGCCATCCCCTCTCCCCATGCCCTCTCTCTTCCCAAAACTCAATCATTAAACTTAAACCCTCACTCTTCCACTTCTCTCTACACTCTCTCTCACACTCCACCCTTCTAACACACAAACTCTCTTCCTCTCTCTCTCTAACTCACGAAAATCCTCCATTCTCTGCCATAATTTCGAGATTGAGAAGGCCTTGAAGTGTTCTTGCTTCTCTCAAAATCAAAACCAAGGTAAACAACACAATCCTCCCTCATAGTTTCATGATTTTACTTCCTCTTCTTCATGTTTCTTCTCTACTCTTCGGATTCTATGCCCTTCTATGGCTAGAAATCCTTACTTTTCCCTTGTGGTTTGTAGATTCTCACCATAACACAATGCATGTGTTTGAGATGGTGAAAATCCATGATCAAACCCATGCAAGGAGTGAAAAAGATGCACATGTGTTCATGTGACTTCAAAACCGAGTATTACATCTTCTTCTCCATTTCTTTTGTGTTCTTGCATGACCAAAAGCATTTAAACCATTTCTAGTACATCTTGGATGCTCATTCACTCCATGCATGTGCTAGAAATCGGACCTTAACAGAAGCATGCATGTTGTTCTTGTCAAAATGACCTAAGAATGCACTCAAAGCAAACATGCAATCTGCCAGATTACATTGTTCAGCTTTGAACGGCCATAACTCGGTCATTTCTTAACCAAATCCTGATATTCTTTTTGTATTGGATAGTTCCTCGAGTTAACTTTCAAACCCAACTGGTCTCACTGTAAAATATTAAATATCGGATTTTTGGCAATGTTTACAAAATGGTTGCGCAAACAGCTCTTTTTCTGTGATCACCATTTTTGCTTTGCGTGATCAATGGCCTTAAACCCAACCACAAATCTGGGGAAAAATAATTTAGAAACTTAACATATCCAGTGAATGATGGCTGAAATTTCGTGGCTTAAAACCCCACTGAATGGGCTACTCAAATTCATGAACTTCAGCCACATTTACATCTCATGCACCATTATATGCAACATTTCTTAATTTGTTTGGGTTCAATACCCCTATTTCCCTTCTGAATAAAATTTGAACATTTTTCCTTTTGAAAGCCCTCACATGCATGTGATAATCTGTAAAATACCAAGAGCTTTTATTATTTCTTTGATTTATTAAAATTATTGCTAGAAACCAAGGGCATAAATCACATAAAATACTTCCAGAGGTCTATAAATCCGGAATAAATTCATGGATGACCCTCATGGTGAATAATGACCCCTCACTAAATTTCATCAATTTTTGTTGCTGTTTGGTATGATTTCCGATTTTCTTTTTGTCTGAGTATAATAAATCACAAAACCACTTTAGAGAGTGTGAAAATTGTATCTAACAATTTTCGCAGCCCTTACCTATGGTGGGTGACTCAGAAAAATAATTTCAGAATTTTTCATCATGCCTTACTCTTTTTCCCAATTTTTGGTAATTATAATGGCCTAAAAATAGGAAAAATAGTTCTGATTATCCAACGTTCATGAAAATTTACCAGAACATCATGTTGTACAGTAGGAGGTTACATAAAAATTTTGATGATTTTTCTCTACTGTAAACTATTTTTCTCCTATTTTCTAAAGTTAAATACACTTAAATACACTTAAATACACATAAATACCCAAAACCGGATTACACAATATGAAAACCACTTTTGGTATGGTGGGTGACTCAGAAAAATAATTTCAGAATTTTTCATCATGCCTTACTCTTTTTCCCAATTTTTGGTAATTATAATGGCCTAAAAATAGGAAAAATAGTTCTGATTATCCAAAGTTCATGAAAATTTACCAGAACATCATGTTGTACAGTAGGAGGTTACATAAAAATTTTGATGATTTTTCTCTACTGTAAACTATTTTTCTCCTATTTTCTAAAGTTAAATACACTTAAATACACTTAAATACACATAAATACCCAAAACCGGATTACACAATATGAAAACCACTTTTGGTATTTTTCCCAGGTTACTTATACTGTAAATGATGTTACAAAAATTTTTGGTAATTTATTTTAACTGTTTAATATTATTTCTTCAATTAATGATTATTTAAAGGAATAAAACAAGGAAAAATAGAAATACCCACTGAAAAATATCTTTTATGCTTTTTCCAGCCTAGTTATGTATAATAACAGTTAAATAAAAAGTTTGGGTAATTTTGGAAACTGTTTTCTATTTATTTCAATTTTTATTGGAATAAATGCTCAAAAATCATAAAATATAATTAAACAGCTTGGAAATCCATTTTTATATTTTTCCCAGCTTAGTATTGTGTAGTAACAGTTAAATAAAAAGTTTGAGAATTTTTATCCTTTGAATGCTATTTTTCGAGAATTTATGTTGTTATGAAGACTTAAAAATTTGAAAAATAGTTAACCATATCAAAAATTCAAGGAAAATTTTCTGGAAAACTTCTATTGTATTTACAATGAAAATACAAGGTTTGACAATTTTTGGAAACTGTTTGATAATATTTTACATTTTTAGGAATGTAAAACACCTTAAATGTGTAGAAATACCTTTAATTTATATTACTAAATCTGAAAAATTAATATTCCAAAGTTGTAATTAATCGCACGACTTATAGAATTTCATCATTTCAGGAAAAGTGTAACCAATTAATATAAAATCCAATACTAAAACAAAAATTGGCATTTCACTATATGTAGAGTTTAGTATATTAGCATTAGATTTCGACATGGAAACTCACTAGTGTGTGTTTGATGTCGTAGGATCCCGGTAGTAAGACGTTGGTGCATTCCGAGGCACCACTTGTATCTACTTGAAACATTGTGAGTATTCACGCACTCCCCTATTTTCAGTTTTTATGTTTTGGGGTGGAAAAGCATGTCCAGAAAAACTATTATTTGCATGTTGTATTTAAATTGAATTGTATCAAACACGATTGCTATTGTATTGCTATGTTTCTTTATGTATGTCTATGCAACACGGAACATGAGAACTTATCGTACTAAGGCCCTTCCCTTATCTCTAACCATTAACTCTTTGAGCCAATGGTCATTATGGATAGCGCTATTAGGAATTGACAACTCCTCACTCGCCCTATTGCTGGAGTGCATGATACCATATTCATCTATGGAACGATAAGCATAGATCTCGATAGGGCTTCAGTCATAGGTTTGGTTGAGACTCATTGTTTGCTCATACACATACAAACTCGTTTCTCGTTATAGCAATAAACTTGTATTCATTAATAGCAATCAACTTTGTTTATCATTAAAGCAATGTACTTGTATTTACGAAAAGCCTTATTTCAAGCTCGATTTTATAAACTTGTGAACTCACCAACTATTTTCATAGTTGACGCTCGTTTTACATGCTTTTTCAGGAAATAATTAGTAAGTGGATGTAAAGATTCATCATCATAGAGCATGCTGCATCGTGTTGAAGCTATTATGAAGTTATATTTTGAACAATGTTGTTTTGGAAAACTTGTACTTTGTTCTTTTTAAGCTATGGGTTGTAAACTTTTAAATACTGCTATGGTGATGTATCTTTATCTTTTGCAATGAAACCGTTATCGCTGTCATATCTTGCGTTTCCGCTTTAGCGGGGTGTGACAACATGTTAACTAAGTAAAGGTATCTCAACTTAAGTCTCTTCTCAGTCTCACAAATCATGATCTCATTTTATATTTTTATGAAACTTTTCTCTCGTCTCATCTTAATACATAAGTGTTTCACACACACACACACACATACACCCACACATTGTACTACTCCCTCAGATTATATTATACTCACAATATATTAAAACTCATTCTCTCTTAAATTTTTCTCCAGGTGACTAACTAGTCCTTTATCTCTATCAGGACCATAAGTCAGATAAGTTGTCTCCTTGACTTATTATGTCAACTATAGTACTCATACTATAGTAGTGACTGGAACTTTCACTAGCTTCTCTAATACCGGAAATTTTATATTTATCTCAAACATATTTATAAATCTTCAAACTTTGGTCATTAAATACTATTTTTCAATTGAAGAGCCTATTTATTGATAAATACATTGTTGAGATCTCAAAGAAAAATCTCGAAAGTGAATGTCACTATAATATAGTTAAATCAAATATTATATATAACTGCAATAACTCTTAAACTTTACTCTTGTGTTCTCCACTCAAGTGTTATCAAAATGCTAAAATAATGTTTAACTCTTAATATTTTCTTGGTATAAAAAGTAACCAACACCCCTAAGTGATATAACCACAAGTTAAGGGATTATAATCAACCATTCACAGAGGGATAGAAACTCACATAGTATTCCTAACTGAGGGCATTACAGTTTATTCTCTTTTATCATTATATATTCTCAATCAATGTCTTCTCTCTTTTAGACTCTAATCATCCTTACAAATAGTATTTCTCTAACTATCAACTACTACTATTAGCCATATCTTCTAGCTATGATTACTCACTCATCCCAATTTTTCAGTTTATTCTCATTAAAGACATAATTCAACTTTCACTCTAAAAGAACTCAATACACTATCCCTTTACAATACTCATAATATTTACGAAAGAATTTTAAAATCTCTCGATTCACTATTTCAACTATTTATGCTCTCAACTCTTAATTCAACTATATATATAAGGTATAATGTATTATATGATAAACAATTCCAACTTGTAACACCTTATCTCTTGTTCTCATGGTCATTATTCTTGATGTACTCAATCACAACAAGTTAAGCACTTCGGAAAAATGTTTATCATACATATACAAGGAGTAATGTATTATATGATACACATTTTTCCGGAGTGCTTAACTTGTTTTGTTGTCATCCCAACAAATTTATCAATTACACTAACTCTAATCGGATTATCTTTTATACAACTCATAGATACCATAATTACACAATGCCTAGGAATTTAAAAAATTACAAGCCATTTCACTCATTCACACATACCGGACGTGTCACATATGCACCACACACTAACTTATTCTTTTATAGTATTCTACTTTAGACGTGTGGTGAGCCAATTCCATTCGCACTGTGATATACCATAGTACATTGCTACTTTTAAATTTGTTATTAAAACTGCACTCTTAATAAATTAAGCTCTTCATTCGAAGACATGTAGATATCTATATCACATTCTCATTAGTACTAGTTTTATTTTTATAAAAAATTATTCACATATTCAAGGAAATGACTAAAATGCATTTATAGTCAAATTAATCAATCAATGTCACTAACACATAAGGTTCAGATAATTCTAGGCAACAACTCTAAGATGCCCAACACTCATTTTGTAATGATAATAGTTTTGAGGCTATCAAGCCATGACTTGAACTGAAAATTCTCAGTAATGGATTTACAGCTACTTTAAATTAGAATGGTCACAAGATACTCGTCATGTGACCTTAATTCCTTCGTTACTCGATATCACAAGATATACCATATAATGTATTTAATAAGTCTACATCACTATACATAAACTCATCTCTCTACTCCCAACATGTATAGGAGTTATACTTAACTCCTTGCTCAAAAGGTATATCATACTTTCTCAAAAGGTATTGCACAAAAGCTATTGCACAAAGTAATCATTATGAGGCTTACAAATAAGTTGAGTATTGTCACAATTAACTTGTTATATGACCTCAAATCCCTCGTTCTTTGTCACCATAAGAACTTATTATGTGGTACATTTTCTATTTATCAACATAAAAAATTACTCATTATGTGATGTATTACTCTTATCATATACCATAAATTTTTAAAGTTATACTCATATACCAAAGATAAATTACTCATTCGAGTAATACTTTTGTCAAATTACTCCATCTTACTTAACTCTCACTCTCACTACTCAATTCAATAAGAATTATATTATAAATATCAAAACATTCCCTAGTTGTTTTTAATAGCTAACTGACTTATACTCGCATAGTTGAGTCAACTTACAATCCTCTCCTCTACTTATCGGTTTAAGTTACTAGAAACCTAATTCACTCAAACCACGGATTTGATATCAACTTGTAACACAAAGATTTTTAACACAAGTTACACACATAATTCTACACTTATTATTTATAAAAACATAATGGCATATATTTACATTAGTAATCCAACACAAGTAGTTATCAACATGATTGGTTGAAAGAAAATAAAATTCAATGATCCGAGTCGGGTATCACTATCTCTCTTCTTCATTCATTACTTCTTAAATAAAGTTACTTGTAAAACACACATTAATAAAAAGGATAAGCTACAACGAGGCTAGTGATTAATCCTTAATGATGGTACTCATAATAATTGTTATATATTAATACACCAATTGTTAGGCGTATGGTTACTCGAAATTGATTTACCAATTAAAGTTCACAATTACTCATTACTTAACTCATCATACTCTTTTTTTACACCCTCTCTCGTTCCCTCTCTCTCCACTCATTCTCTTTCTTTATTTTTCTCTTTCTCCTCTTGCTTTCTCTCTCTCTCTCTCTCTCTCTCTCTCTCTCTCTCTCTCTCTCTATATATATATATATATATATATATATATATATATATATATATATATATATATATATATATATACCCATAATTCGTCTCTCTATGTACCCACACTCGCTTTATCTCTATACTTATACACTCTCTTTCTATCTCTATACTCATGCTCTCTTTATCTCTATATTCATTCTCTCTCTATCTTTATACTTATACTCTCTCTATCTCTATACTCATAACCTTTGTCCCTCTATACTCATACTATTTCTATCTACATACTCATACTCTCTATATCTCTATAAATCTTAATCATGCTAGCTCATCAATTCGTATAACAATACCCTATTATCTATCTTAGTTAAACTAGCTCCATAATTCTAGACTAATATATAGCTATATATCTCAACCATAATCACTCATTAATGTCTCTTGTAATATTATATTTTTATATCTCATTTGTACTCGCTAAAAATATAATACTTTACTACACATCTCAATTACATTTTTCTATATACTCAAATAGTAATCAAGTACTACATTCTCAATTACTCCGCTTAATATCTTGTATAACATTAGATAGCTATAATTCTCAATTATAACAAATACTCAACTTATATGATAATAATAAATAACAATTAAGATATTATACTCTACTCTGAACATACACAATAATTATCACATACCTAGCTATTAATTATCAAGAGAAACATAAGGTTACTCACTTGGTTCATTAGTGAAGGACAACTATTATTTTGGGTTCCATATATGTGCTGCTTTCCAATTCATCACTTGTCCAACCCTATTTGGACAATATACTAAGTTCATTTGAACTTGTCTAATCTCGTTACTATATCAACCATAGTGATCAATTACTTGATCACTAGCCACACTTGGTAACCATTTGCAACAAAACTAGTAAGGTTTTCAAATAAAATCACCTAATGACTTAATCTGGCAAGCCGTTAACCAACCGAAAAATCTCGGTAAATGATTTAACCCTTAATAATCATATTAACATTTAACAAATCATCGGGTTCGTAATAGCACCAGATCACGAAATCCCGTACCACATATTTGGATCTAACAACCCTTTACGGAATATCACATAAACGTGATTATATAATAAGATAAAAGATACATCAACTAACTTGTAACATAACCATCGTATCTCCCGTACACATGTATCACTCTTGGGTTATATACTCAAATAGTAATAAAGTACTATAATTCTCAATTACTCCATTTAATATTTCATATAACATTAGATAACTATAATTCTCAATTATATCTAATATTAAACTCATATGATAATACTAAATAACACTTCAAATAGTGTACTCTACTCTGAATGTACAAAATAATTATCACATATCTAGATAATAATTATCTAGAGAAAGATAAGGTTACTCACTTGGTTACTTAGTGAGGACTAACTATTATTCGGGCCTCCATATATACGATGTTTTCCAATTAATCACTTGTCCAACCCTATTTGGATTATATATTAGGTGTTACGACAAAAGTATGCAATCAACAAAGTAACATATATATATATATATATATATATATATATATATATATATATATATATATATATATATATATATATATATATATATCAAACGAAATTCAAATCAAATGTAAATACAATAAGTAATTCACAAGGAAAACATACTTGAATATGTTATACACAATAGAATACAAACTCTAAATTGTAGAGATTAAGGCCTGCTTTGTAGTGTCCTAAGACAGAAAACTCCTTGGTATGGATCTATTTAGAGGATACAACAATCTAATCAAGATAGGATCTTAATTCTGACCAAAATTTCTCTGTGTTGCCATCATGAATGAAGAATACATGATTTAAGAAGATTATGATTTTTCTAACCCTGAAATTTATGTTTGGTGATCCATATTTATAGGTTATCATTGGCTGTTAATAACCGCCTTTCCCTCTAAAAAACTGCTAAACCAAAATTATTGTTAAACAATTAAACTGAAACTAACAGATTTAATTGTCAAATAAAAGTCAAAATCAGAATTAATATATAAAAGTAATTTAATTAGTTATGGAGACCCCAAGATCCCCATGGAACAAGGCCAATCTTTTGACCATTAATATTATATATATATATATATATATATATATATATATATATATATATATATATATATATATATATATATATATAAATCCATGTCTTTCAAGGCCAATTAGACTAGCCCACTCACCAAATCCAACCTAGTCCCTTTAGCCCAAGCTTTTATTCATATCAATAAAATACTCAAATAAAACTTTATAAAGTAGAAAAGGTTTCTTTCTTCTTCTAATGTGGGATAAGTACTAAAAGGCATCTTCTCATTAACAAACTTCCAACAATACCCGACATTTTCTATTCAAACTCCAAGAAAACCCTACACTTGAATAGAAAATAAGTGAACTTTGATATTCAAATATGGGAAGTAAGATATGACATGCATCTGAATAGGTGTTATAAAACTTGAACCTTTCATAGTGAGTACTACTTGGATCTACTTTGTGGGTAGTGAAATAGAGTCTTGAACTAACCACTTTTTATACTAGAATAAAAACAAGAAGTATCACACATATCATATCTAATCATATATAATTTCTTACAATTTTGTTCATTTCGTTCGTGAACAATCCTTTCTTCATGAGACTTTTAGAGAGTTTATCCATATCAGCTCCTAAAGATGCGACCTCACATCGGTAATGATAATCTAGAATAATCCATACCATTCCACTATAATATCTATCAACATTATTAAGAATAAAGATTCATTCCTATATCATCAACGGAAAACACAAAATAAATATCATAAGAGTGAGCATACCTTTGTGTTAGTACTACCTTGAGTCTTCCCCAACTAGTTCTCCTACTAAACCTAGACAGTGGGATCTCCAATGTTGCTAGGTTAGGTATCCACCAGATGGTGACTCACTGTGTTGGCTTTAAGCTCATTCCCCTCGATCTAAAGAGAAGTTGATCTCTACTAAGGCTTTTTGTTAAAGGATCAACTATATTTTCCTTTGGCTTTATGTAACTAATGGAAATGATTCCATTCTTCAGCAAGTCTCTTATTATACTGTGTATGTGTCTAATGTCTCTTGACTAGCCATTATATATCTGACTTTGTGCTCTAGTGAGAACATCCATGCTATCACAATGTATACCAATGGCCGTAACAGGTTTAGGCCACACATAAATACATTCTAGAAAGTTTTAAAGCCATTCTGCTTCTTTAGTAGCTTTGTCTAAAGCAACAAACTCTTCTTCCATTGTAGAACGAGTATTCACAGTTTACTTATATGATTTCCAAGAGATAGCGGCTCCACTAAGACTGAACGCATATCCACCCGTGGATTTTGACTCAAAGGCGTTGGAAATCCAATTTGCATCATAATATCCTTCAACAACATGAGGATACCTCGTGTAATGCAATCCATAATTCATTGTATGCTTTAAATATCTAAGCACTCTCACTAATGCATACCAATGATCGTTCCCATGATTATGGGAGTAATAAATCAATCTACTTACACTGTATGACAAGTTTGGTCTAGTACAATTCGTAATATACATTAAGCTACCAAGAAATTGAGTATATTCTAACTAAGCAACACTATCACATTTATTCTTCTTAAAATGACTAGAAGGATCAAAAGGGGTTACTATCGGCATGTCATCATAGTGTCTAAATTTCTTTAGTACACTTTCAATATAGTGGGACTGAGTAAGAGTATATCCATTTGGTCTTCTTGGAACTCTTACACCAAGGATCACATCTACTACTCATAAGTCCTTCATGGAAAAAAAGGAGTGTAGCATTTTCTTGGTCTGATTTATCACATCCAAACTAGTACCCGTTATAAGCATATCATCCACATTCAAGCATATTATGACGAAAGAATTCTTTTATTGTTTGACATAAACATATTTATCACATTCGTTAATTCTATATCCATTAGAAAGTAATGTGTTGTCAAACTTCTTATGCCATTGCTTTGAAGCCTGTTTTAGTCCATAAAGTGATCTAACCAACTTATAGACTTTGTTTTCATGACCTTTAACCACAAACCCTTTAGGTTGATTCATATATATTTCTCTTCATCTAGTTCACCATATAAGAAGGCAGTTTTCACATCCATTTGGTGTATTTCCAAATTGTGAATGGTTGCAATTGCTACCAGTGTACGAATTGATGTTATTCTTGTAACATGTGAATAGTTGTTAAAGAAGTATTAACCTTACTTTTGATGATACCCTTTAGTTACTAAGTGAGCTTTGTACTTCTCAATAGTACCATCCGGTCTAAATATTCTTGAATAGCCATTTGTGCTCAATTGGTTTGTGCGCATGTGGAAAATCTACCAGTTTCCAAGTGTTATTCTTCACAATGGAATCAATCTCACTTTTGATTGCCTCTTTCCAATAAGGAGCTTTAGAAGAATCCATAACATCCTTACTATATTAACCACAGTGATCAATTAATTGATCACTAACAAGACTCGGTAACCATGTGACACCAAACTAGTTAGGTTTTCAAATAAAATCACCTAACGACTTAACCTCATGAGTCGTTAACCCAATCAATAAATTTTGGTAAATTAGGATATTTAATCCATAATAACCAGATTAACATTTAACAAATCATCGGGTTTGTAATAGCACCATATCACGAAATCTTATAACACCTACTCGGGTCTAACAACTCGCTACGAAATATCACGTAAACATTATTACATAATAACGAGATAAAAGATACCTCATATAATCCCATAATTGAACCCTTTTATCTCCCATAAACTAGTATAACTCTTCGATTTTAAGCCTCCATGCAAGATCCCAAAAATCAAGGTAATTTTCTTTTATTTCTCAAGACCAACCGAAACGATAATTGTTTACAAAATGTTGTTCCCAAAATAATAATCACAAATCACAGTATCCCAAAATCCAAAATCATAAAACTAAAAGAATGTGCACGATCATGCCATTTCTTTCCCCCAGTCATCTGAAGTACCTGAAAATTAAAACTGAAATTGTAAGCCAAAGCTTAGAGAGTTCCCCCAAAGTGCCACACACAACCAAACAGATAACAACATGCATATATGAGCCTTCAACATGATTGGACTGTCGTATTAGGCCAACAGCCTATACAGAGCGCTCTGTGAGCCTTTGGTCTGACGGGACCGCCATGCAGGGCCTACAGCCCATCCGGGCCGCTCTCCGCGCCTTCGGCCTAACTGGACCGCCTCTTAGGCCTATAGTCTATCCGGACCACCCTGGGTATCTTTGCCTTCAACACAAAGCAGGACCGCCTTACCCTAACAAAATGTAACATGTCGACATATACTATAACAATCAATAACCAACAAGTATAGGAAATCATATAGATCTACCAATCTAACGCATACACAGTGAACATAGGTAAGCATACAGATCTACCAATCTATCGCTTACTCAGAATAACAATAATCCAATATACCAAGATACAAAATCCAGTGGGTCGGCCTTGGTGTCTTCGACCCACAAGTACAGTGAGGAAGACTCACCTCTCAGTCTGAAACGATAGCTGCATAGGACACTGCTCCGAATATCAGCTCTACCGGTCACCTCTAGAAGAAAGATCGAGGTGAACAAGGTCTGGATCTACAAGCTCCAATGCAACCAAGACTTCTCAAATGAGCTCCTTCTTCTCCAACATGCACCAAGCACACTCCAAATCACTTAAAAACACCTTATTTTGCTCACAAGGGTCAAACTAGGGTTAGGGTTTCAAAGGAGGATGCCGGAGAGGTAGAGGCTGAGAATGGAAAGGGTTTGGGGGAGTTAAGGAGCTTAAATAGGTCTCAAAACCCTGAAATTAGGATTTGGGTTCTGATCGCGTATGTCCAACGTAGTTCTAGTATGCCTAACATATCAGGTTCATCCTCCATGATCAACCATTGCCTAGTACCCCCAGCATACTCGGCTAAACCCAAAACCTTCTTAACTTCTAACGGTCATAGCTTCTTCGTTCCAACTCCGTTTTCGATGATCTTTATATCCACGGAAAGGTATTGAAGAGCCCCAAATTATTATCTAGATATCTTGGACTAGAAACTTCTCGAACAAAAATCCATATTTAATGCAAGAACCTGGCCTATGACTTTTCCCTTTCTACCCTTTAGCCCAACATGCAGTTCAAGGGTTAAATCTCTTTACCACCATTACGTCCTTCTACAAGGACTAAACTTTACCTCCTTAAGGCCCAGAGCCTTTACAAAATCGACTTCCGGCCCACGACCCTGAAATAAGAAATGACAGGAAAAATGATGTTACAATTCATGCCCACTTAAATTAGATTTCGTCCTCGAAATCAACTCTCACTTCCACTTCATGATGCAACTCCTCACAACAACCAAGCTGTCCAAAAACCCCCAAATGTGATCAGAAAAAAACCTTGTCGGCCAAACGCCGTCATGCTAATCCGTAAATAAGTGCACCATTGCAATGAAAATTAACTGATCACATACTAAATTGGACCACACTCTTACTCGGCTCTGACAGCCCAACTCAGCTATCTACTGACAACACTCGGACTCACCTTCGGTCCACTAACCAACAACATCACACATGCTTACCTCCGATCCACTAAAACCCAAATTGCATCAAATCCTTTGGCCGTCCGAGGTAACTTGCTGATGAAATCCATGGTAACAAAGTGCATAAGGATGGTCAATCCAAGAATTCGCACGTTACATCAAAATCTCTCATTAGCTCAGGTGTACATCCACCAGACAAATCACTCGAGACATCTACAACGAACTTCATGACACGAGATTTCAGAATTAACACGTCACACTGGAAACCAAACTCATAATAGACAACCCACAAGAAGAAGAGGTACACCATAGCAAACATTTATTAAGAAGAGGTACACCATAGCAAACATCCACCAAACAAAATCGGCTAGCCCTCCTTGTCTTCTAATAGTGGCCAATTTTGCTAGCTATGGAGCTCTTTATATAGTGTGCCATATGTAGGGTTACACCATGTAAACCCTAATGTGCATGGCTTTTCATTTCCTCCATGATTCATGGGTTATAACCTCCACGGAGCATCCATGGAGAACCCAATGGGTCCTAGCCCAATCTAGTGAACCATGAACCATAAGCTCACTACATAAGAATGAATGATTTATAAATCAATCCCCATATATTTAATTAGTCTCCTTTTGATCATAAAATTAATTCCAAATTAATTCTTGATCAATACTAATTAAATAATATGATTTCATATTAATATATTAGAACTTATAATATATTAACAAATCGTAAGTGTCCTTTTTCTCATTTTGTCAATCCAACAGTTGAGATGAAGATGCAACCCAAATGGACCATGCTAACCCGGGTCAAGTACATACTAAATATAGTTATGGACTTAGACACCTTATCCAACAGTCTCCCACTTGGATAAGTCTAATAACTATAGTTACAGGTATGACTTCAGGGACCGACCAGCAATCGTAGCTCTTTCAAAGTCTCGCGGAACTGAGATGATGATGCGCCATTTAAGATAAGTGATCATATAATCCTCTGTTCTAGATATCAGGGGGCAAATATATGGAACAATGTCATACTTATTGTCTAGCAGATTGTTTCCCGATTTCCGATTTGTTTGACATAGAACTAAACTGAACACATCAATTTGGTTCTGACCGTGCCCGGTACATGGGTCAAAACAAAATCATCGAGGGGCCCAGATATCGCTTCTAATCCTCCAAGGACTAGAAGGAATAGATAAACTTCGACTCATATGCTTGTACTAACCACTTGTTGAATCATACACAAAAGCACGTTTTATAACATCGAGTTACCAATGTGTTTTCGTACAATCAATGCACAACTAACTCGTAATCAACAACTCATATCTCTAGGTTTGAAGACTTATATGATATTACCATCTCACGATCAGTCGAGATAAATTCCATGTAGTGATACAAGTGAGCATGGGTTGAATCCAATACTCAGAACTTATGAGCGCTCATGAATGTTGTAGCAACCATTTGGTATGTCTAGCACCTTAGACATCTACAAACCCAATTCATGACAGTCTTGATTCATATCTACTTCCAACATATGACTGACTGTGGAGAGTTTGAATAAAGTAATTATTCTGGAAGTCAAAACATGCAAAATTGAAACAATAATAAATAATTGACACAAGATAGCAACACTTTACTTATAAATAAACAACAACTTTTATTTAATCATCAAATGTCAATTTACATTTTACAAGTTTCAGAAATAACTATATAATCTGTAAAACTAATATCATCCTTCAGCCTGATGCGCCTCGCATGCTGCAAATGCTTAACCCTACACAGTCCCTTCGTGAGGGGACCTGTTGGGTTCTCATCTGATGATACCCTCTTTACCACGAGGATTCCTTCTTCTATCTGATGTCTAATGAAATGGTATTTTCTGTCGATGTGCCTGGATCTCCCGTGATCCCTAGGTTCCTTAGCTAAGGCAACTGCACCCTCGTTGTCACAGAAAATCTCCATAGGCTCCTTAATAGCTGGTACAACTCCAAGGTCTCCAATGAAGTTCTTTAGCCATATTGCCTCCTTTGCTGCCTCGCTTGCCGCTATATACTTTGATTCGCAAGTTGACTCAGCCATTGTTTCCTATTTGGAACTTTTCCAAGTGATTGCTCCTCCATTTAGGGTAAAGACCCAACCCGACTGAGAGCGGAAATTATCTGTATCAGTCTGGAAGCCAACATCACTATACCCCACTACTCTCAATTCATCACTCCCACCAAGGGTAAGGACCCAGTCCCTAGTCCTTCGTAGGTAGTTGAGAATATTCTTCACCGCAGTCCAGTAGGTACTCTGACTAAGTCCAATTAGTCTACAGCGGAAGCATATGGTCAAAGCAAAGGCCACATCAGGGCGAGTACAAGTCATAGCATACATGATCGAGCCTACAGCGGAAGCATATGGTACATGACTCATCTCAACTATCTCAGCCTCTGTACTCGGACTTTGAGTCTTACTCAGTTTGGTGTTGCTCTGGATCGGTAAGTCACCTTTCTTGGAATTCTGCATGCTGAACCTTTTCAGCACCTTATCCAAGTAGGTACTCTGACTAAGTCCAATTAGTCTCTTACTCCTTTCTCTCAATATTCTTATCCCTATGATATAGGCGGCTTCTCCAAGGTCCTTCATAGTGAAACACTTCCCAAGCCAGGACTAAACCTCCTGCAAGGTTGGGATGTCATTTCCTATGAGTAGTATGTCATCCACATACAATACCAAAAAACTAACTATACTCCCACTAGCCTTAACATATACACACGACTCATCTTCGCTCCTCGAAAAACCAAACTCTTTGACTTTCTCATCGAAACAAAGATTCCATCTGCGAGATAATTGTTTCAATCCAAATATGGATTTCTCAAGCTTACATACTCTATTAGGGTGCCTTGCATCGACAAAACCCTCTGGTTGACTCATGTAAACATCCTCAGCCAACTTTCCATTAAGGAAAGTGGTTTTGACATCCATTTTCCATATTTCATAATCATGAAATGCAGCTATGGCTAGCAAAACCCTAGTAGACATAATCTTCGCTACTGGTGAGAAGGTCTCATCATAGTCAACTCCCGGAGTTTGAGTAAAGCCCTTCGCAACCAGGCGCGCTTTATAAGTGTGTACATGGACCGAATCTCGCTATCCATGGCCTCTTTCCATTTGGCAGATTCAGGGCCTGCCATGGCTTCCTTAAAGCTGTTAGGTTCATCCAGATTTACCAGTGTCCTATCACTGATAAATTCATCACCTTCCGCAGTAATATGAAAACCATAGTAATGCTCAGGTGGATTCCTAACTCTTTTGGAACGCCTCAGAGGTATGGACTCATCAACAGGAGTTTCCTCCTCAGGTTGATTGTTAGGGTTTGAGGTTCCTTTACCGCTTGACTCTTGAAGTTCTTCAAGATCTATTTGCCTCCCACTGTTTCCTTGGCTTATGAATTCTCTCTCACGAAAGACCCCTCTCCTTGCTACAAAGACCACATTCTCAATGGGTATGTAGAAGAGATAACCAAAGGAATTTTGTGGGTAGCCGATGAAAATACATCGCTCACTTCGAGGTTCGAGCTTATCCTGAGTCTCACGTCTCACGAAAGCCTGCAACCCCAAATCTTGATGTGGTCTAAATTGGGAACTTTCCCAGTCTACATCTCGTGAGGTGTTTTGGCAACCTTCTTGGTAGGGACTAGATTAAGGATATGGGCGGTAGTCTCTAAGGCATACCCCCAAAATGAGATTGGTAACAAAGCTCGACTCATCATGGAACGAACCATGTCCATCAAGGTTCGATTACGCCTCTCAGCCACACCATTAAGATGTGGTGTTCTGGGAGGTATAAATTGTGAAAAAATTCCACACTCCTTAAGATAGTCAAGGAAGTCTGTACTAAGATACTCTCCTCCTCGATCGGATTGGAGCATCTTAATGTTCCTGCCCAACTGATTCTCCACTTCCTGTTTAAACTCTTTGAATTTTTCAAAGGTTTCTGACTTATGCTTGATTAAGTAGACATAACCATATCTACTATAATCATCAGTAAAAGTCACATAGAAGCGGTTAACATCCCTTGTGGCGGTTCTGAAGGGTCCATACATGTCTGTGTGTATGAGGTCCAACAAACCTTCACCCCTAGCACTAGTACCAGTGAAGGGTGACTTTGTCATTTTTCTAAGAAAACAAGACTCGCAACTATCATCTGACTTAAGTCAAATGACTCCAAGACTCCAACCTTCTGGAGTTGGCCTATGTGCTTCTTGTTAACATGTCCAAGACGACAACGCCACACGGATGCCTTATCCAAACTAGTGGAAGAATCGATATACAACACATTATTTCCTAAGTTATCTACAACCGACACAGTTTTATATATACCATCACAAGGTAATGCTTTAAAATAAAGAACATTATTATAAAAAGCATTAATACCACCACATTCATTATCAAATGAAAAAGTAAACCCTTTTTTGTACAAACCGTGAAAAGAAATAATATTTCTCGCCATTTCAAACGAGTAACAACACTTATTCAAATCTAACACTAACCCACTACTTAGCAACTATGAATAAACTCCAATCTTGGTGACAGGTGCAGCTTTCCTATTCCCCATGATCAGGTTTATCTTTCCGTGCTCCACATATATGAATACCACAACATGTATCAAGAACCCAAGAAGTAGAATGTGATGAGTTATTAGACAATATAGTGTAAATACATGCATGGGTAGGTTTGACCTTCCCATCCTTAACATATTGTAGGTACTTGGGGCAGTTTCATTTCCAGTGCCCCTTTTCCTGACAATAGAAGCATTGAGCTTCTTTTGGGTTGGAAGAAGGAGTGACAGAACCACCTTTGGTTCCACTTGAAAAGGATCCATCAAGAGACTTTCCCTTGGTACCCTTCGAAGGGGTTTTCCTCTTCTTCCCTCTACTTTGCCCGATTGCCAGAACAGGGGCGGCGGTAGGAGTAGGAGTAGTAACAACCGATTTTCCCTTAAGACCAGTTTCAGCGGTCTTCAAGAGCCCTTCAAGTTTGCTCAGTGTGACCTCCTCCTTGTTC
This sequence comes from Lactuca virosa, assembly GCF_052849685.1. Taxonomy (NCBI): domain Eukaryota; kingdom Viridiplantae; phylum Streptophyta; class Magnoliopsida; order Asterales; family Asteraceae; genus Lactuca; species Lactuca virosa. The sequence continues at coordinate 190,189,597 of NC_136430.1, forward strand.
ATGTGATATGTTATTCGGAATTGATCATAACAAGTAGGTAGGGAGTGCAGTATGATATCAATAGCCAACTCCTCGGGAAACTTCACATTCAACTTGAGCAAACGGTCCACAAACCTTTGCATTTTCTGCATGTGGCCCGTGATGGGTTCACCATCCTTCATTCGGGTTGTTATCATGGAAGAGATGATTTCAAACCTCTCTTGACAAGCACTTTGATGGTAGCGGTCCATCAGGTCCATGTGCATCTCAAAAGGGTAAAAGTCCTCATAGGACTTCTGGAGTTCAGTTTTCATTGTGGCCAACATGATGCATGCCACCTTGGTAGCATCTCTCTCATGTGCCCTAAAGTCAGCGATCTCCTCTGGAGTAGCAGTAGACTCATCAATTTCCTTCAGCTCCTTATCGACGACATATACCTTTTCCTCGTAACGAGTGACCATCCTGATATTCCTGATCTAATCATTAAAGTTTGAACCATCAAAGATCACTCTCCCATAAAGGTTCATGAAAGAGAATGAGCCGGTATGGATTGATCCAGAAGCAGCATTGTTGGAAGACATCTGAAAAGAAGAAAGACAAGTTTAGATTAGATATAAAATCCTTAATAAGACACCCAAATGTAATATTAAGGCTAGGACCCAACACAATACTTCATAACTTGGAAGAGGGATGTCGTAATCCAAGCTATGAAATATTTGAAGGTTGGTGAATGAATATTCACCAATTTCCACCATGAAAAACGAAATGAATTATTAGGTTTTAATTGGATTGAAACTCCTAGATTCTTTTGAGATTCATTGAACTTTTCAATGGCGTGTTTAAATCTCGATTGTACCCTCTCAAGTTTGTGACTGGGATGCCGAGGATCACAAACAAGGTGTGAATAACCCTGCAAATTTACTTGGTACCCTTAATCTTTATCACCTAATCGATGTGTCGGTTACCCACACGCGCTCCACCGATCTATGATAAATATTAAGTCACCTTTTTCCACTCTTACTAATCCATGTTAGTGTGCCGGTTACCCACACACGCTTCACCAATGACTTTTTAAGGTACAAAGTGTAATTTCATGGGTTAGCACCAATTTCACATTTTCCTAAAGTAACTAAGATTGGGAATTTATAAAGGTTTAGTTACTTTATATATTTCATTATACTTTTAATGAGAATTATAGTCCTTGTCCTACCCGTTCGGCTAACGACCCTCCACCAGTCTAGGACGCGGTGGGTGAGAATAGACACCCATTAAGCTGTCATTTTATAGGCAACAACCTTATACCCCCCTTATAGACCGGCTTCGTGAATGAGGCCTACTAACAGTAAAACTGACTTGCTCTTATATATATATATATATATATATATATATATATATATATATATATATATATATATATATATATATATAGATCCGGTAAGAGGATATTTTTGGTAGGAAGGTAAGAAGTTTTTTTTCTATATATTTTTTTGACGAAAAAAATAAATGAATCACTAGATGATTCATTTGTCAGATGATTCACGAGAAAAAATTCCCAAAAAAACATCTTTATGATTCATTTTTAAGTAAATTAAGAAAAAATTCACTTTTATGACAATTTTAGTGAATAACAACAAAATCATTGTATAAATGAATCATCGAGATGTTTTTTTGAGATTTTTTTCTTGTGAATCATCTTACAAATGAATCATCTAATGATTCATTTTGTTTGTTCGCGAAAAAAATATGTAGAAAAAAAACTTCTTACCTTCCTACCAAAAATTTCCTTCTTATTTGATCTTGACTCTATATATATATATATATATATATATATATATATATATATATATATATATATATATATATATATATATATATATATATATATATATATATATATAATTAACTTATAATATTATAAAGTATAAGGGTTTAATTTTAACTTTTAAAACTCTAGGGTTTGGAATTAAAGTTTTCTAAAAGACTTTATAAATTCCAAAACTTGAGGGCAAGTTTTGAAACTATTTAAAACATTTCATGTTCATAACTTTTGGGTTTAATGGTTTATTAAAATGAAGACTCTTCATATTATGTAACCTATGACTCTTTAATGACAATTTAAAGAAGTGACTTTTGGTAATCCATAACTTGAGGACAAATTATGGACTCCATCAATAGGCGTTAAGATCAAGAATTACACTAACAAACAATTTGCAAATAATTCCTATGATCTTCTAAAACTCATAAGTATGAACATTCATATCAACAATTTCAAGAATCATATAAACACATATAAAACTTAAAATTTTGATAATAACCATTGAAAATGGATTAGCATAGTCATTACGTCATCAAAAACAGGTTTTATAAATCCAAAACAGTTTAGGGTAATGATTCTAGTCCATTTCCAGCAGCAAAACTTAAAATTCTGCACACATGGGCTCCTACTCGTCGAGTGCAAGAACCTACTCGACGAGTAGGATGCATTTTGTCATGGACTCGTCGAGTCCCCCCATGGACTCGGCGAGTTCACTGTTCAGATGGCAGAATTCTCGACTTTTTTAAGTAGTTTGCATCAAATACAAAGAAAACAAGTCTAGGCTCTGATACCACTGATGGGTTTTGAGCATTCTAACACTCCTAAGGTGTACATGCAAATAAGAATTTTCCAAGGTTTACATCCTAACTAGCATGACATGGGGTACTTGTAATATAAAAACTAGTAGAATGACATACCTTTGTAGTTGCTTGGATTCCTTAAGACTTTGTGAGCCTAGCACCTCAATTGTGATGCCTCAAATGTTTCACACAACACCACAACTCTTGGAATAAGTTGAGAGAAGAACACTTTGATCGCAAAATCGGCTAGCCCTCCTTGTCTTCTAATAGTGGCCGATTTTTCTAGCTATGGAGCTCTTTATATAATGTGCCACATGTAGGGTTACACAATGTAAACCCTAATGTGCATGGCTTTTCATTTCCTCCATGATCCATGGGTTATAACCTCCATGGAGCATCCATGGAGCACCCAATGGGTCCTAGCCCAATCTAGTGAATCATGAACCATAAGCTCACTACATAAGAATGAATGATTTACAAATCAATCCCCATATATTTAATTAGTCTCCTTTTGATCACAAAATTAATTCCAAATTAATTCTTGATCAATACTAATTAAATAATATGATTTCATATTAATATATTAGAACTTATAATATATTAACAAATCGTAAGTGTCCTTTTTCTCATTTTGTCTATCCAACAGTTGAGATGAAGATGCAACCCAAATGGACCATGCTAAGCCGGTTCAAGTACATACTAAATATAGTTATGGACTTAGACACCTTATCCAACATGAAGTACTAGAAGATCCAATGAAATGACGACCCTCAATCATTAACAGAAACATCCTCATGAACGACCGAAATAGATCCCATCAATACGTAACTAGCTCGATAAAACTTTTAAAGTTAACCGGAAATGTTGATAAAACCATGGTCAAATCCATCCAATTATCAACCTTGCCAACATGACATGACAAAAAAAATTAGATTCTACGTAGATCTAACATCCCGTCTGGAAAGTTGAACAACACTTGTCCTAAATTCTAGCCTCCCAATAACCAAGGACATCTTCCAAACTCGAGCCAAACTTGACGATAGGTTGATGAATCCATTGAACGTTAACTGATACATCTCAAAACTTCCGAAGAATCTATGCTTTGATGATGAACGAAATAACCAATTATCGAGAATGCATTGACACCTAATACAATGAACCAATACACTACTAAACTAAAACCCACATGGAGCTCAACATACCCATCTCTGAATAGCAATCCATATAACAAGCTGACGAATACCTCAACAACCGATACTCAACCTGAGCAATCCTAGCGCCTCCTCATCTATTCATTAGCATGCCAAAAGGAACCAATGGCTATAACGAGCTCTTTGACCAACTACTTCCTGCTATGAGAAAACTCGTGTATTTCCTGAACACATACATCTGATAGCCACTTGTTGTACACCCCTGACTTGACCAAATATTGAATCGAAGTCTCACATACCCGCACCGCAGATCCCTATGAACCATTCATCTGAGACCACAAACTCAAATTGATCGATGATTTTCCAAGCAGAATACCTAGTTCTCCCCTATTTAGGGTTAGAACTACTACCCACTGGTGTTATAACCAAACTGTATCTCAAACTGGCGCAACCAGGTACAAACCATACCTGACTCTTGGAATGTGTAACACACATAAGCTGATCTTCTAGATAAGGACCAATCAAACCCTAAGAGATTTTGAATCTAAGATGTAGGCCTCAGAAATTTCCAATCATAACCACTTCTAACATTAAGAACCCCACGCAGATGCACAAGCAATAATTATGCCAATCCATTCATAGCACTGCTTTTTCTATCCCGAAACAAATGGATGACCACTTACCTCGTCCACAATTTCCCAACCATCAATCCGGTACCTGACCTGCCTATATCCAAAGAAAACAGACCCTTGATCGCATATCAAGGCAAACAATCAACAAAAATCCTCTTATGCATTTCCACACTGCCATACTGCTGAAGATAGTGTTATTCCAATCCATCTGCCAATCACTCTGCCTCTAGCTGCAATCCTCGAGCCGATCATAATAATTGATTCTTTCTTGAGTCCTGCAAATCAACTGGCACACCCATCGAGCGAGGCCCTCAAGACCTCAAATCAACTAACTCACCTATGTCTGCACCATTCAAACCCAATCCTATATGGCCACTAAAGCCCAACCAATCAGCAGACTCATCCTCAGCCTGAACAACCATAACCAGAAGATCGATAAATATGGAAACCATGTCACGACACATGGTTATCCAACCATGCTATCTACCCTCAACCAGCTCCTTAGAATCCTTGTGACTTCCCTTGATTCAAGAATGGATCATGTGCTTCTAGTAGTATGGGCCCAATACTACCTTCCACACCTATCCATACTTTCCTCAAGAGTCAATCCTATGTCTTGTAAGTCACCTACTCATAATAGTACTCCTAATACCCGCTAAGCAACATAGCAACCGCACTAAAGCACTTCCTAGGCTCTCCTATGATCTCCACCTCACCCTGCCATTAGCTGTTGAAAACTCTTATTAATGTTAGCTAATCACTTCATGAATACAGTTACATGCAACAAAACTTAAATAATCTTTCGACTAAAAGACCCAACCCTACAATGGTTAGACTCAAATGAGAGTTGTGTAATAGGGCCGTGTCCATCATTCTAAAATTATTTTATCTTTTGCAGCATGTAACTTAGCATATTCATTTACTAGTTAACTCATATCAATATGAGTCCCACAAAACAATAATCAGAATTCGAACAGTGAAACCAAATGGCTATAAGATATCATAAAAATATCAGCCAGACCTTCATACGCAATTCCTAACCACTAGGCCCAAACATCTAGGATACACATACATCCTGAATGTACTCTCTCAAGAGTGGATAATCATCCCTCACGTTGGCCTGCTATAAATTGCACTCACTCATGAAGCTTCCACCAACCCTGCAGTCACTTGTGCATGGTAATCATACATAACGCTAGATCCCATAGACAATCGAATACCTGATTATTACCTAAGCCCTTTATCAGACAAGAATAGGAAATAAGGTTAAATCAAACATTCACAGGCTATTAAATCTTAGGTATGTACAACTATGATGCGCACACTAAGAAACTATAGTAATGATATCAATTTTATGTAATATACAAGAAGTCCTCCTAGGCTATCATCCATCACACATCAGACAATTCTATCATGCAATTCCTGAAGTTCCCTAGGCTACCACTAGCATGCAGTTCTATCATACTCATGAATAACAAATAACAATGTGGATAACTTGGGGTAAACTTGCTTGCTCCAGATGATCGTACACATCTCATCCTCCCTTGGTTACATTTGAAACAATTTAGAAAATCATTTTGAAAACAATTTGAAAACTTATGCAGATCCTTAGTTTTAGTCTGGATTCATACGAATTCTCATCCAGTTCTCTCAAACCAGGGCTCTGATACCAACTTGTAACATCCTAAAAACTAAGGTAATTATTTTTTTAATTTTCAAGACCAACCAAAACCATAATTGATTACAAAACATTGTTCCCAAAGGAATAATCACAAATCAGAGTATCCCAAAATCCAAAATCATAAAACCATAAGGATGTGCCCGATCACGCCTTTGCTTTCCCCCGATCATTTGAAGTACATGAAACATAAAACTGAAACCGTAAGCCAAAGCTTAGTAAGTTCCTCCAAAGTACCACACAAAACCAAACATATAACAACATACATATATGAGCCTTCAGCCTGACTGGAACGCCGCACTGAGCCTATAGCCTATCTAGACCGCTATGTGATCCTTCAACCTGCTTGGACCCGCGTAGGGCCTATACCCTATCCAGACCACTCTTCGAGCCTTCAGCTTGAATGGACAGCCTCGCAGTCTTACAGCCTATCTGAACCACCCAAGGTATCTTGGCCTTCAACATAAAAATAAACCGTTACATGTCAACATATACTATAACAATCAAAACCAACAAGTACATGTAATCATACAGATCTACCAATCAAACGCATACTCAATGAACACATTTAATCATACAGATCTACCAATCTATCACATACTCAACATAACGACAATCCAATATACAAGGATATAAAATCCAGTGGGCCGAACTTGGTGCCTTCGAAACACAACTACAGTGAGGAACACTCACATTTCCGTCTGAAACGATAGCTAAATAGGACACTGCTCCGAATATCAGCTCTACTGGTCACCTCCATAAGAAAGATCGAGGCGAACAAGAACGAGATCTACAAGCTCCACTGCAACCAACACTTCTCCAAAGAACACTCGAAAGCACTTAAAAACACATTCTTGTGCTCACAATGCTCAAACTAGGGTTAGGGTTTCAAAGGAGGATGTTGAGAATGGAAAGGGTTTGGGGGAGTTAAGGAGCTTCAGTAGGGCTTAAAACCCCGAAATTAGGGTTTGGGTTCTGATCACGTATGTCTAGCGTACTTCTGGTACACCCAGCGTACCACGTTGATCCTCCACGATCAACCATTGCCTAGTACACCCAGTGTACTCGGCATAACACAAAACCTTTTTAACTTCAAGCAGTCAGAACTTCTTCATTCAAACTCCATTTTCGATGATCTTTATATCCACGAAAAGGTATTGAAGGGCCCCACAATATTATCTACATATCTTGGATTAAAATCTTCTCAAATAAAAATCTATATTTAATACAAGAACCCGACCTATGACTTTTCCCTTTCTACCCTTTGTGTAACAACGTAAATTTTCAAACAATTTTTCATTTTTAAAACATAATCCATTCATAACAAAACCCATTGTATCAGATAAGATCTCAATGAACAACCCCAGAATCGCAAGTAAATAAATCTTCATCAGTGTGTACAGACCATGTCGGCGACTTCCCGCGATCCTCGCTAGTACCTGAAACACACAACACAACAACTGTAAGCATAAATGCTTAGTGAGTTCCCCAAATACCACATACAACACATATGCCTTTCCAGGCCATAACTCTGTGGGATCTTCCGATCCAAGTGTCTCAGGGGACTTCCATCCTGAATCCCGGTAGACCTTCCGGTCCTACCCGTATCGACCTTCCGGTCCGTAACCTCCTGACCTTCCGGACCATGTCATCTTGACCTTCCGGTCCATATCATCTTGACCTTCCGGTCCTTACCATACATAACATACATAGCACATACATATCACATAACCGCATATAGCACATACATCTCATAGCATACAAGACCTTCCGGTCACACATAGGTACCCTTCCAGGTATAGTATAGTGAGAAGACTCACCTCCCATGATGTCTAGTAAACCTTCTGGCTTGATAACCTCGATCGAGCCTCCGCCTAACACATAAGGCAAACATCTCTAATTAATACTTTCTCTTGTTCTCATCTCTAATAATGGGTAGAAGACCATTCTACCCCTCCCTGACCTCTCTTGAATCAGCTTGACCAAGACCTCATGGTCAACTGAAGTCAACTCTAGCCAACGGTCAACTTTGACCAGACTCGTCGAGTGCACTCAGGTGACTCGACGAGTCCATGCTTGTCCTCTAAATCCTCTTAAGGTCTCACTCGACTCGTCGAGTTAACCTTTCACTCGACGGGTTACCACTGGTCACGAATCGCAGGGCAACCCGACTCGACTCGTCGAGTCCCCATATGGACTCGGCGAGTTCCCTCCATGGCATCACTCAAATGACCTTCTGAGGTCAGATCTGTTTCTTTAACTTATAGATCTGACCTTCTTACACCCAAATATCACATAAAGGTTCAAACTTCAAACTCATGCAACACTCTTATGCCCTTATATGAAGAAATAGCTCCTAAAATGGCAACCTAGATCCATATCTCCAATGGAACAGCATAAAGCAGAATGGTTGGGACTCTCTGGACCTCTTAAGGTCCAGATCTAAGACTTATTCCACCTTGGGACCTCATAAGCTTCGAATCCAAGCTAAAGAAGGAATAAGAAAACCCTAGATTCAAGAAAACCACCAAATACACGAGAATGAGTATAGATTCATACCTCCTACAGCAGTCCCATGCGAAGAGATGCTAGATCCACTACCCCCATCTCGTTCCTTGCTTGAGTCATGCTCTTTTCCTTCCACAAAACCACCAAATTACTTGATTTCATCATAAGAACTCTCCCAAGGCTCCAATGGCGATTTAGGGTTTCTCACAGGAGATATGAGGCGCATCCAAGGTCATAAGTTCCTTTAAATAGGCTCCAACCCCGGAACTTAGGGTTTTCTCTGCCCAGCACCTACTCGGCGAGTCCATACTTGGACTCGTCGAGTCCTTTCATTAAATACCCGCAATCAACTCGACGTGAATCGGCGAGTCAGACTCTCGACTCGTCGAGTCCCTCCTAAATCCTCCAAATTGAAACACAAACTGACATCCCCGAAATCCCGGATGTTACAATTCTCCCCCACTTAAATTAGATTTCGCCCTCGAAATCGCTCCTCCACATACAGATCGAATCCAATAACCAAATGGCACCATCGATAGGATCTCATGCCACACAGCTTCCATCCTCTCTGGACACCTAGATCCCAACAGGGATTCCCAATCCCGGAGGAATTCCAACCCTTCAGATTCTCTCCCGACATAATCCAACAATCGGCTACCGATCCCTCATACCACACATAGCAACCATCCGAATCACGACCCAAGAAACGGGAGGGTTCACGTCCCAGCAGGAATCATCCACTGAACTGCTATCGGAACCCAACCAAACAAGGAATTATCAACTCTCTACCCTCAAACCCTAAGGAATAATCGTGCTCGCTCAGAAGTGTCCTCAGACATCAAAAATCAAAAGCCTCAGCTCCATTCCTCGTATCCCTTTTTAACACCGAGTACCAGGTCTGATCTAGACCTAATAGTTGAACCTCCAGGGTCATCCGTTGCATTATCCCAACCGTCTTCATGGTTTCCTTTTTACTAACCACATCGGCCCAATGTGACCCTCGAGTAATGAAGTCCGCTTAACCCTAAGCGAATGCTACCTTCCCAACTGAAGATCGACTCGACCCCGACCTCTGTCATCTGTTACTCATAGTTCTAAGCAACTTGCAGTGCCTCCCGTACCCGAGTAATGACCCACACAGGTCTAAGACATCAGATGACAAATACTACTCCTCAACATGGAACCCACCTCAGAATCCAGAACCTCATCTCGCCTATCCAATGCACCACCAAAGCCAAACTCAAACTCGGGAGTTTGGTCCGACCCAGAGTTGGAACCACTCGTCCCAACGAAGCACTCAACTCAGAACTCATTTCCCGCAACTCATGCGTACCTCACTTATCCCATTCTTTCGGATTGTAATGACCACACCTTACTCAGAACATAATGATCCCCTAACATTGAGGAGACCCCGATCTCGCCCCTGGTCCGACCACCAGGTTCCCAAAAACTCATAAATTAGGGACACCCCATGCCTAAAACTCTTCTGCGTCATGCTCTGATCAAAGAGTACTTTATCATAACAACTTCTCGCTAGCTAGTGTGTACTACGTCTTCCCGTAGCACCACATCAACCTCTCACTGACTGGGGAGTACTACGGCTTCCCGCAGTATCACCACAACCTCTAACTGACTGGTGAGTACTACGGCTTCCCGCGGTATCACCACAACCTCTCACTAGTGAGTACTACGGCTTCCCGTAGCATCACAACAACCTCTGACTAGTGAGTACTACGGCTTCCCATAGCATCACCACAACCTCTGACTAGTGAGTACTACGGCTTCCCGTAGCATCACAACAACCTCTGACTAGTGAGTACTACGGCTTCCCGTAGCATCACAACAACCTCTGACTAGTGATTACTACGGCTTCCCGTAGCATCACCACAACCTCTGACCAGTGAGTACTACGGCTTCCCGTAGCATCACAACCACCTCTGACTAGTGAGTACTACGGCTTCCCGTAGCATCACCACAACCTCTGACTAGTGAGTACTACGGCTTCTCGTAGCATCACCACAACCTCTGACCAGTGAGTACTACGGCTTCCCGTAGCATCACAACAACCTCTGACTAGTGAGTACTATGGCTTCCCGTAGCATCACAACAACCTCTCACTGACTTACACCCTCCGCAGACCAATCATATATAGGTGCATGCACTTACCCAAATTATGCATCACTATATCTGGCGGCAATCGCCATAATAAAACACCCTTCTCTGCTGTAATCCATATTCTTGGACAATCTCACTTTCTGTCATTAACCGAAAGGACTCCCACTGGAATCGTAGATGTTTGACCTACCACTTGCCGTCTCCACTCAAGACTCAAAATTATCCGAAATCCAATGCATTAAATTCGGATACCTCGATACACCACCATAGAACCTTACGACATCTCGTCTCATCCACTGATCTTCCTGATCCACAACCTGAAATTGGTTGTCTAATCTTCTGCCCTTCCCAAGCTAAATAATAGCCCCATTATTAAACCAGAATTTCTCAACCGTTGAACTCACCCTACGAGCCAACCATCTCGAATTCACCATTTTGACCTCGAAGAATTTCCGTTCACCCCAAGGTCTCCGACCAACGGCCAATTGCCGTAGAGACACTCATCCTTTTCAAACATAACACATTCATTATCTCGCTCTGCACCTCGTCTCAATCACCAATAACCCTGGGCTAATGAGTTCGCACTGCCAATCTCTCTGTATCCAGATCTCTAACCGTTCTCGATTGAATCTCTAATCCCGTCAATAAAATACCCGGTTCTCCCCCACTTAGGGTTCGAACCAACCCCAATCGGCACACCAGCAATCTATCCCACAGACTGTTTCCACCATTAACATCGCACCGACTCCTGGAAGGTGTTACACAACGCTCGATGATCTCCTGACAGAGATCGAGCAACTCCAATGCCCCGAAACTCAGATCAAATCCTCAGAACTTCCTACCATGACTGCCTTTAGTCATTCAGAATCTCACACCATTCCATCACCGGACCTCCTAACGGTCCGGTATTAACCCTAACTCTTAGTCTGGAAGTAATGATCTACCGTACTCCTTATCATCGACTCCTCAACCAACATTCCATCACGTCACTTATCATAAGAGCAGAAACCATATTTCCACTCTTAATACCTATCAAAGACAATAAGGGCCACCGCCCTGATATACTCCTCTTGATCGTCCGACGTTGCAGCTAACACATGCCCTATTATACTCAATTAGGGTGTCTCCTGGTCCTTGACCATCTCAGTCCCCACTGACGACCTGTTCAAGCTATATCTTTACCTCGCGGCAGACCTACTGCCACATACTCTGTTTGAAGATCACCATCCGTGCAATCCCACAGGGCTCACCCCCAACTCAAAAACCGAAATCTCAACACCTCTTATGTCTCCCACAGGAAACGGATATAGCACCACTCGAGTCACAGAAAGTGACCTCTCCACTATCGGCCGGTCGCCCAGCCCAGACCGTATTCTCCCATAACGCATCATCCCTACTCATCCCTGAGTCTTGTGACTCCAACTGGCATATCACCCACAATCCCTCGGAGCTCACTCGATTTCCCTTTTGAAGGGATGCTCCACTAAAACTGGTTCATCATGGCCTTCTGGCCCCACACTCATTCACCTCGATCTCAGTCTAGACAATCCCCACGGAATAACTGGTAAAAACCAGAAACACTAACCGCCACATGTCATGATACTCAACCCGTGTGGTCATCTCTCGATCTGCTATGCATCATGGTACCTGTACCATGTTATATCCTCTTAATCTTCTACGAATCATGGTACTCGAACCACGTTCCCTTTTTCTCAATCCATCTCAAATCATGGCACTCTAACCCTGACATCAACTCTCGTCCTGCTACAACTCATGGGACTCGACCCATGGCATCACTTCTCAATCTGCTACTTATCATGGTACTCGAACCATGACATCACTTCTCAATGCTCAAATACCGGCTCATGCGTGCCTGCTCAGACGAAACGTGCTCAGGGCAAAACAACGTCTTCTCGTGAAACATCCGTGTAATCATAGTCACGGACTTCGTCCCCTGCTTGAGGGACAAGAACTCTTGTGCCAACCGTTCCCGCTCTAACGAGGGAACATACTCGTCTCTGAACACGGTGGTGAACCTCTCCCAGGTCACCTCCGAAGTCTCTTGCAAGAGTGAAGTTTGCTGCCACGAACTTCCACCAGTCCTTCACCCCCAAGCGAAACTGGTTCAGTGCAAACCGAACCCTCGGATGCTCCGGACACGAACAGGTGTAGAAGCATCCCTCGATATCAGAAATCCATCTCATCGCAGCAATCGGACCCTGCGTCCCATCAAACTCCAGTGGCTTCGTGTTGCTGAACTCCCGGAACAGCATTGAGTCACCCCCCTGAGGTCTAGCAGCAGCCACAGCTGCAGTAGCTGCAGCAGCCGCAGCCTCAGTAACCGTTGCGTATCTCTCGTCGAACGTCTCAATCAAAGTGTTCTTGATAGACCCAAACATCCCCGGTATCTCTGTGCGGATAGCCGCAGTCCCTTCGTCGTGGATCATCTGACGAAGCTCCTCGTCACTCACGCCACTGGTCTCTGGTCTGTGGCATGTCCCAACCATGATGTCTCCGAAATACAATATAAAAAAAATCAGAGACTCACTCGAGTGTACTCGCACTCGATAACTCAGCCCTACTTGTTCCTTAGTACCCTAAGGATTCTTACTTGGACTGCGCATTGATCCGGTGTTTTCAGTAGTACGGGCCCAATACTACCTTCCACACCGCATCAGCATTCACTCCAAGTTCTCCGCCTAGGATCCCAGACCACAAGTACTCTACATCTCGCTAAGCATAGGCTACCCTTCGGTAGACTTCTCATAAGCTCCTCACTGCTACCTACTCACTCTCGAAGCATCTCATAGCAGCAGTAATCTCCTAGGCTAAGGCATCACAAACCAGGCCACTCTAGTCCTAATATGAATACCTAGCCTACTCTAGCATGCATAACATATCATATCTCATAACACATAATGTAAGGGTATTTTGGGAAATCACCGTTCGGGCGCTGGCTGATCGTACACACTGCTCCGTTCTGCCTTTCTCAAAATCTTTTACTCTTTTAGAAAAATTGTTTCTTTTCAGAAAATTTTTATTCAAATCCTCAGTTTGAGTTCAGATACGCCCGAAGGTGCATCTGAATCCCTCAAACCAAGGCTCTAATACCAACTTGTAACAACATAAATTTTCAAACAATTTTTCATTTTTAAAACATAATTCATTCATAACAAAACCCATTGTATCACATAATATCTCAATGAACAACCCCAGAATCTCAAGTACATAAATCTTCATCAGTGTGTACAGACCATGCTGGCCCTTTCCCGCGATCCTCGCTAGTACCTGAAACACACAACACAACAACTGTAAGCATAAATGCTTCGTGAGTTCCCCAAATACCACATACAACACATATGCCTTTCCAGGCCATAACTCTATGGGATCTTCCGATCCAAGTGTCTCAGGGGACTTCCGTCCCGAATCCCGGTAGACCTTCCGGTCCGTAACCTCCTGACCTTCCGGTCCATGTCATCTTGACCTTCTGGTCCAGATCATCTTGACCGTCCGGTCCTTACCATACATAACATAAATAGAACATACATATCACATAACCGCATATAGCACATACATCTCATAGCATACAAGACCTTCCGGTCACACATAGGTACCCTTCCAGGTATAGTATAGTGAGAAGACTCACCTCCCATGATGTCTAGTAAACCTTCTGGCTTGATAACCTCGATCGAGCCTCCGCCTAACACATAAGGCAAACATCTCTAATTAATACTTTCTCTTGTTCTCATCTCTAATAATGGGTAGAATACCATTCTACCCCTCCCTGACCTCTCTTGAATCAGCTTGACCAAGACCCCATGGTCAACTGAAGTCAACTCTAGTCAACGGTCAACTTTAACCAGACTCGTCGAGTGCACTAAGGTGACTCGGCGAGTCCATGCTTGTCCTCTGAATCCTCCTAAGGTCTCACTCGACTCGTCGAGTTAACCTTTCACTCGACGGGTTACCACTGGTCACGAATCGCGGGGCAACCCGACTCGACTCGTCGAGTCCCCATATGGACTCGGCGAGTTCCCTCCATGGCATCACTCAAATGACCTTCTGAGGTCAGATCTGTTTCTTTAACTTATAGATCTGACCTTCTTACACCCAAATATCACATAAAGGTTCAAACTTTAAACTCATGCAACACTCTTATGCCCTTATATGAAGAAATAGCTCCTAAAATGGCAACCTAGATCCATATCTCCAATGGAACAGCATAAAGCAGAATGGTTGGGACTCTCTGGACCTCTTAAGGTCCAGATCTAAGACTTATTCCACCTTGGGACCTCATAAGCTTCGAATCCAAGCTAAAGAAGGAATAAGAAAACCCTAGATTCAAGAAAACCACCAAATACACGAGAATGAGTATAGATTCATACCTCCTACAGCAGTCCCATGCGAAGAGATGCTAGAGCCACTACCCCCATCTCGTTCCTTGCTTGAGTCATGCTCTTTTCCTTCCACAAAACCCACCAAATTACTTGATTTCATCATAAGAACTCTCCCAAGGCTCCAATGGCGATTTAGGGTTTCTCACAGGAGATATGAGGCGCATCCAAGGTCATAAGTTCCTTTAAATAGGCTCCAACCCTGGAACTTAGGGTTTTCTCTGCCCAGCACCTACTCAGCGAGTCTATACTTGGACTCGTCGAGTCCTTTCATTAAATACCCGCAATCAACTCGACGTGACTCGACGAGTCAGACTCTCGACTCATCGAGTCCCTCCTAAATCCTCCAAATTGAAACACAAACTGACATCCCCGAAATCTCGGATGTTACATTTTGGCCCAATATGAAGTTCAAGGTGTAAATCTCTTAACCAACATTACCTCCTTCCACAAAGACTAAACTTTACCTCCTTAAGGCCCGTAGCCTTTAAACAATTGACTTCTGACCCACGACCTTGAAATAAGAAATGAAAGGAAACATGATGTTACACTCTGGGAACACCCCCAAGCCGCTCCCCCGACCGTGTCTTCCAAAACTCTCAATACGACACAAATAGAGAATAACAATATACTTGTGCCACTGCACGGTGACAAGAAGGTGGACATGATGTAGTGATGAGGGGTGGTCCAGTTTTGCCACGTGTTTCATCGCTTTGCCACATGTCAGAGTGAAATATCACTTTCTTCCATTATAGCTTGCTTATTATTACACATTAATCCTTGTTATTAAAAAACAAGTTTCACATCAACAATCTTTGGCCCCAAACTGACCACATTAAGCCTTTTCCTCCATTGGCAAGGAGGATGCATGATAGGCTAATTACCAAGAAAAGGAGGCATGCTTGTGAAAATGAGTGCATGCTTTTAATATCAAAAGTGAAGGTTTCAAGAATATTGAGATGTGGAAATGTTTGGAATATGACCATAAGCAGAAGGGTTACAAGAATTACATAAATTTGTTAGTGCATCCACCACCAAAGAAGACAAGGTCTATAAATAATATTTTTTTAACCCTACCAACCCATCAAGTGCTTCTATCCCCAATCGAACTTTAGGTGCTTCTGTTTAATCTTCCATTGTTTCTATCCCCAATCAACCTTCAACATGCAAGGATTATGTCCCAAGTCAACCTTTATGATGGTGTTACAACAATTCGGAAGAAATTATGTACAAGAAGAGGAGGTGGTAGAAGATTTGGTATTGTTCAAGATGACAATCAAGAATTGGAAAGTCGACAAGAAATGGATGGCATTGGTAATGACAATAAGAAGGTAATGATCCTAAAAGTGTTATTCAAGAAGGTTCTAATCAAGAAGGTGATGATTCAGGTATCGGTGATGTCATAGTTGTAGAGCCTATTGTTACTTAAGAAAGTGTTTCTCAAGTGTCTAAAAGTGTTGTTCAAGATTTTTCTAATAAAAAGGTGATGATCCATGTACTGGCAATGTGCTAACAGGGTGTTAGTCTTGCTAAGGAAATAGTCGAAGAAGTTCATACTAAAAAATATAAAATTGATGGTGGTAAGTGACTTAAAGAAATAGTTGATGAAAATGAACAAGGAATAGATAAAATGTTACATAATGGTAGCTTTCAAAAGGAAAAAAAAAAAGACAAATATTGCTACACAATCTGATAATGGGGAGAGTAGAGTTGGGTTTAATTTGGACACTAAGAATGAGGTTAGTCAATGTAAGTGTAACGAGGGCAGAGATGATGATGGTCTCCTAAAGAAGGTTGCTTTTCATCTATTAAGAAAGAAAGTAATATAAATTTATTGAAAATTATTAAATTACATTTTTAAAACAAGAAATTAACCTCTTAAATAGCATTATAGAAAAAATAACTTATTTATAGTAAATAATAGAGCAAGTTAAACTTTTGGTAGCATGTATATATATATATATATATATATATATATATATATATATATATATATATATATATATATATATATATATATATATATATATATATATATAGGAGTAGGATCAAATGAGAACACCTAAAAGGTTGAGAACGCGAGAACAGATCTGAACCATTTAAATACTTAGATCTAAGGTTATTATTAAATGGACTATTTATGAAAAATTCTAAAACTAATGGTATTAAAGTGTAACTTTGAAATGATCAGAAGGGCATAATACGAATTGCAACTTTATCTATTTCCT
Organism: Lactuca virosa; assembly: GCF_052849685.1. Lineage (NCBI taxonomy): Eukaryota > Viridiplantae > Streptophyta > Magnoliopsida > Asterales > Asteraceae > Lactuca > Lactuca virosa. Next base: position 190,206,898 of record NC_136430.1, read on the forward strand.
ATAATTTCTCACCTTCTCACCTATTTCCTCTCATCTTTCTCCTATTCCCCCGTCTCTCTCGTCTCTCTCTCTAGGGTTTTATAACAAATCCGCCTCCATCATATACATACTACCATGAAGATTTGTTCAGCATCTTCACCTCACGCCGCAGCCACCATCGTCATACCCATCACCTGTCACCAGAAGTGGCGCCGATGAGAAATAAAATATCCAATGGTATCAATCGTGAAAATATCTAGAGAAGGCTATAAATACCCCAAAAGTTATTCAGATCATTTTTCTGAAACTTCTACAAGAAAAGGAAACTTGTTCGCGAATTACATTTAAGTACAGATATCTTCAACTTCTATTTCTCTTGCTCTTATTTTCTACAAGAACAGATTTCAAAGGCGTCAAGACTGAATCAATCTCTAATTATTTTGTGCAGTATAACTCGATACACAGAGAGGTATGTTTGCGTCTATTCTTTTTGTTTTTTTTGTGTGAAAATCGTTGGATCTGGATTTAACATTTGAAGTTTAGTACACTTATTGTTTTCGGAGACTTGGGACTAGGGTTTTATCTTGGATTTGTGCAATTTGTGCTCTTTGTTATGAATCATAAGTACGCTACCTCTTAATTTTTTGATGGCGTTTTTGGAAGCATTAATCGTACCATGTTTGATTCTCTGGTTTGTTAATAGTCGATATTGGCGGAATTGATTCTATCGATGTGATATTTGATGCCTGAAAAACTTTAGATATTTGGGCATATTCGACTTGAAATGAATTGTTATCCTATGAGTTTCTATATGGCATCTGTTTTTATAGAACTGTTATTGGTTAGAATGTTGTTTGTATGCGATATCTGTTCGCAGATTAATGAACTGTGATTGTGTAATGTGTAGTTAAGGACTGAATTGAATTGAGTTTCTGGTGTTGTTTCAACTGACATGATTTATCAAGTTAATCTGGATCTTTAATCTCTTTCCTCGTAACCCTAGTTATTTACACTCTGAATGATGTAGATGAGTAACCCTTGAAGATCCAGTATTCTAGTTCTTTCTTCTATGAAACACTTATTCTTTCATCTAAACCTCAACAGGCAACGATTATATCTGGTTGGCTCTTTTCATCTTTTGCTCATTGCTTGATTCTTCTTCATTTACAGAAACACTGAGATGGATATTCTTAGTCAAACTTCCAATACATCTTCTTTTCCAATGGATCATTCAAGAAATAAGAAAACAAGAAGCAGACGTGATGCACCAAAGAAAGTGGCTGCAACAATTGCCAAGTAGAGGAAGGCAGAAAGAAAACGACAACAGGGGGTGTTTGGGTTTCTTCGTGTGTCGTAAAAGAGTGGGAGAAAACAGAGGGGGCTGCTGCCCTTGGCTCGCCGGAAACCACCAACAAAGACCTTTGGTGGGGGTGTTTTTGTTGCACCTCGAAGACAGGCGAAAAAGAAGGGAGTGTGAGAGGAAATGGAAGAATTAAAAATTATATTTATCTATGAATAGCAGTGTATTCATTTGTGAATAGCAGTGCATTCATGTGTGAATAACAGTGAATGAATAGCAGTGCATTTATGTGTGAATAGTAGTGTATTCATTTGTGAATTACAGTGAATGAATGTATTTATTTATGATTAGAGGTATTCATTTATTCAATTCTGAATAACAGGGTACTTATTTCTTAATAGCACTGTATTCATTTGTGAATAACAGTGTAAGCATGTGTTAATAAGTATATTTATTTATGATTAGATGTATTCTTTTTATGAAGAAATGATAATTTTTACACTCTTTTTATTTTCAGTTGATTAAAAAAAGAAATTTGATTACTTGTAAATTGATGTGTATTTATTTGTGATTGGAGTAGTATCAGGTTTTTTGAAAAAAAAATCATTTATGAATACAAATGTACTAATTTGGTGTTCGATTTCTATTCATTTTTTTGAACACAAAAAAAAAAAAAAAAAAAAAAAAAAAAAAAACCGTGAGATAGGAGAAAAAAATTGATTTTTGTAAGAATTTTTTTTTCAGTTTTAAAATAAATTTTGGTAAAAATGTTTCTTATATTCCATTAATAAAAAAATAAAAAATTGAATATTTATTTCTTTTTTGGTAACTGATCCTAAATTTAAGAGAATTTGATTGAATTTTAGATTATTTTAATTTAATTAAAATATACAATTACTAGTATGCCCTTATATATTGATTGGTCCAGAATTGATCTCACGTTCTCAACCTTTTAGGTGTTCTTATTTGATCCTCTCCCTATATATAATATATATAATGTGGATGACATCGATTTGTGGTCCTAGGAACAATTTTAGGCCAATGGATGAAAAAAATGAAAGATGTGATATTATGGTGTATGTTATTAATATGGACTAGTATGTACTATATAATTACATAAATTTCTTTAATATGGTAATTTAGTTAATTAAACTTGATTTAAAAAAGGAAAATTCTGATTTTAAGGGATCATTAATTTCTTAATTCAAAAAAAATTGATTTTTAAGTTAATTCAATTTCAAAATTAACATGATTTTTAATTAGGTTTGATTTATATTCTTAAAGAATACAGATTCATTCTAAATATCTTTTTAGAATTAATATAATTTCTAAAAATTCATATGCATTTTTACTTTAAGAATTCAAGGTTCATGAAAATCCATTTTTTTTCCAAGCTTGTTAATTCAAGGTTCACAAAAATTCATTTATACACATATTCGTTAAGAATTTTCTATCATTATTGTAGAATGATTGTGTTTTTTCTCAATGCTTTTGAAAAGTGTGAAGATTATACACATGTTTTTTTTAGAATTTGTTATAATTCTTACAGGATTGTTGTGGTTTTTTCCAATGATCTTGAAAAATGTTAAAATTATACACATATTCTTTAAGAATCTGTCGTCATTCGGTAAGATTATACTTGTATTTTTTAAGAATTAATGTATTTTGTAAGAATTTCGATCATTCTTAAATAATGGTTAATGTTTTTTCAACTATCTTGAAGAGACTATTAAGACGATACATATTAAATACATTATTGGCATTCAATAGTCATTCTTGTGCACTAATCAAACTATAAAGGTAGAGATACACAGTCAGGTCCACATTTAACAAATTTTACTTCTTGATAAAACTATAGATCCTTCCAACTTCAAAGTATCATGTCTTGAAAGTGCAACATCCCTTCGTTGTCTACAAAAAACAAAACTTTAATATGTTATATGTTCTTTATCAAAATCCTACTCTTTACTAACAACCGCATTCTTCAAGAAAAATAAGAAATTACCATTCTAAATTATTTGCCAATAACCATGATTTACCAATTTGTGAAAAACATAAGAAATATCCTTCAAAAAAAAACTATAAATATAAAATAATAAGAAAGAAAATTTAACCGTCCGTTCATTAAAGGACTAAAAATATTTCATAACAACCCACATCATGTAAAAGTATGAAAATAAATAGGGTTGAGATAATTATATATAACATTAATTTTAGGGAGCCTTATCTACAGTGAAGTTTTGGCTTTTCGAATTCTGCCACGCAGCTTTGTCTTTTGTTCACTTTTAATTCTTCCGTTTTTGTCACTTTAGAATTTAGCCACACCAATTTTGGAAGTTGGCAATTTGGTCATTGCTCTGAATCACCGCCTTTCTCCTCCAATTACAATATCCACCGCCTCATCTGTTTAACTAATACAGCAGTCGAACATTCTCCATCTTTATTTTTTTGGCATGAGGTTGTCGACGAAGATGAACGGCGATTACAGGTCGTCACCGGCCTTCACCGCCGATTCTAGCAATCTGCAATTACTTCTTTGAAAGAAAGCCTTCCCTTTTTCCGACAAACGACCTACTCCTTATCTCTCTTCTCTCTTCCTTCATTCTCCTTCTATCCCGTCGGCCACTCACCACTGTTTCGTTTCTCTGTTAACTCCGACGTATATCATTGATGCTGTAGTAGCCCTTCACGAAAGGAAATCCCAAAACCAGGTATGTCAATCTAAGCTATTTCTAAAACTCTAATTTCCATCTGCTCCATTTTTCTTTTGATAGACCCGTCTCTTGTACAACTACTCGATTTCCCATCTCCGCCTTCGACTTTTCTCCACCGGCGACTTCTTGGATGAAAGTTCTTCTCCATTTTCGATTTTAGGTATTTGCTTTTGCTTGCTTATGCTTCCGGTTGTTACAAAAAGACTTCAGGTATGTCTTTGCCCTAGCACCAACCCTACCTCTAACTGTGCTCAATCCTGCTTTCTCTTCGACCACCATCGCAGCACTACACCAGGCTGTCTTTGTTGTCACACCACATCAGCATAGGCCAAAATTTGTTGTGTGTGTTTTTAACTGGTGTTTTTCTTCCCTGCAGATGAAATTGATTGTAAATGGATGGAGAAAGAGAGATTGCTATGAATACTCTCCGTCACTGCCACTTCGTTGACACCTCAATATTTGGGTGTTGTCTGCGGTTCTCAATTTGTCGTCTCTGGTGAAGTCTGTAATTTTCAGATGGTGTCGATACTTCCTAGGGATTTTGATTCTCTCCATAAACCTCCGTTTCATGTCTCCTCTATCAATCAAAGCAGGTGATTCTAACTTCAACTTGGTTATTCTGTGTAGGTTTTTACATGATTATTAATCTAAGCTACATCTTCATTTTAATCTTCTTTTTCTGAAGAAATTCAATCATTTACAACTACTATAAAGCAGGTAGGATGGAGAGTGCATTCCAAGTATTCGATGAAATGCTTCACATAGGTGTTTCTCCTACTGCGAAGACATTTTATATGATGGTAAGTGGGATTTTTGATGGAGAGTATTGAGATTGAGTTGGACCATGATATTTTCAATGATTTAATCATCGGGTGTTGTAAGAAGGAGAATGTACTCATGGATGCAGAAACCAAATGGTGGAAAATATTGAGTTTCTACTTTGTAATATACTTTTCACTATCATTCTTTTTGTTCTTTGTTCTTCTATATAACTATCAAATATTTAACATCAACATACTATTTTTAATATCTACCTGATGTGTTATACGACTTGGGCACTGGTGTTGAAATCTTTTCCCCATAGCACATCAATTTTGCCAAGGTTAGTACATGATCAAGCATTATTCAATAATATATAGTAACATGCTTCTCATTATTGATCAGGGTATGTTTGTGGTTGCTCCAAAACCAACAAGATAACCAATTTTATTCTCCAGTTGGTTTCAACTGTTTATTCATCAATGCAATGAAAGGTACAGTTAAGTTTTGAATTTACATCATCTATCCTTGTGGTTATATGCATTTTTAACAGGGAAACCAACAACATTAGCAAAAAATGACCGGTTTCACCCAATAACCATTTAAGTAACTAATTTACTTTTATGTGTATTGTTATTTCCTTAGCTATCTTTCAGATAGCAGAGAACGCATGAAACTGCAACCGGTGGAGCAGCCGGTCCAAAAAACAAGTGGGTGGTGCCCACAGGTGTAAAGATATTCATTATTGACTAGATTATATGGAAATTAATATGTATAATAATTTTGACCAAACTACCTTCATTGTATATATATTGAAATAAATAATTACAAATTCAATCATTATATATATTGACAAAATTTTGTATAAATTTGACTTCTCTCTGGAGCTTTCAGTTGTGTTTTAATTTCATAATTTTTATCCATGGAAAAATGATGTTGATAATTAATATTCGGCTATATTGACACTTATGCAAGGTTGAGGAGGGCATAGAGGTGTCGAAAAGTAGAAAGGGTGTTTGTCTACAGGCAATGAAGAATGAACATTCTTTATCAAGGAAGCATACATAAGAGCTAAGATTATCAGATGATGTGGAAGACATGAAGTCAAAACTCAGAGAACTTGATTCATTGCTTGCTTTCACAGGTCAACATTGTTTTGCTGTTCTTCATGCTTGTATTTATTTGGATTCAATGGTATTCGACCATGTTTGGTTCGGCCTTTAAGAATGGAATGAGTTTTCATCATAACTTTATATATTTATGTAAATTTTTATGATATTTTTTTGCAGAAAAAGCTTAGAAATAATCAAAACACAAGAACAAAATGACAGATGGGATTCCAATTCCTAACATATGTCATAGATAGTAACACTAATCAACATGCCATTTTAAACACTTAATCAACAACATACTTTACAAAGAAATACCTTCCAACCCCCGCAATGCGGGGGGAATCTTCCCTAGTTTACCTTGTTTTCTAAAACCCAATAGTATCCCAAGTGATATTTCAGAACAAAATAATTAAACAAAATTCACTCACTTTCACGTTAGAAACTAATGCAGACAATCTCACAAAATTAAAGTTTTTAAAATTTTCAACGATGTAGTAACTGAACAATCAAAAAGTAAATCTGAAAGACCTCAACATTTTGACCAGATTCCCTTAGTATTAATGTGAAAAATCAAGAACTGGTTCTTCAATTTAGAAGAAAACTAAAAAAATTTCAAAATTGGGGATTTCAGTAAAAACCATAGCTAATGATTGGGGAGATATGGTTTTTTCTTACTTGGTTGAATCAGAAAACGCAGGCACTAGAGATGGAAATATCGTTTCTATCTTTTCGATTTACAAGTAGGTTCTAAAGGTGGATATGGTATGAATAAGGTGGAATCAGTCCTATAATTTTGTTGTTGGTTCATTGAATGCACCTGGTAAATAATCGAATATGGTCGTGGAATGCGATGATTATTGTGGCAGTTCCTCCTTTCTGTCATCATCCAGACAGAGACGAAATGTGGTAGATGATCAATGAAGTGGGTAAGAGGAGGTTGGATGATGATGATGATGATTTTCTTTTATAACGGCATAAAATTTTATTAACAAACTAGCAAGGAGCTAGAAAAACAAAACAAATTACAACAGGATAGAAGCTAAATTAGGATTATGAAGCCAAGTAGTCCATCTAAGCTTAACTTTACTACACCTATTGGAAATCAAAAAAATGTCCTCTCAACAATATCGTCAAAAATAAGGAATTTCCGACGAAAATCCGTTCCAAAAAACAGTAGCATTTCTGAAATTTCAGAGACACCAAAAAGTCAAAATAACCACATCATCAAAAACCTTTCTTTGACAACCCCTCAAACTGGTAGAATCAGACCATGACATGAAGTCTGTAATGGTAAAATGGTCAGGAAGATGAACATCCCACCAAATAGCAATACATCTCCAAATATCTATCAACTCACTACAGCCAACAAAAATATGATTAATAGTCGCCACAACTATATGAGAAACCGGGCACAAGATCGAATGCAACTCCAAGCCTCGATGAAACAATCTCTCCCTAGTAGGGATACTCCCAAGATTGATCCTCCAAATTAGAATATTGAGTTTGATTGGAACCCCATTATATCAACGGATTTCTGTACCACTACTGTCAAGCATACTAAAATAAATACTAAATCGGACTGAAGAGACATAATACATATCAGACACATCCCTATTCCAGCCCAATCTGTCTGGTCTATAAAGCAACCGAACATTCTTAACCAATTCTAAAAAAATCATCCCATTAGCTCTGCTCAACACCTCCCCTAGGCAAACGACAAAGAATACCAGGATCCCAACCTAAGAGCAAATGATCTTTGACAAACGCCACTCTATGAATATCCAATGCGAATATTCTAAGAAAAAACAGTGCAAGAGATCTATCAGAAAGCCAATTATCATGCCAAAAACTTGTAGAAGCACCATTTCCGACTCTAGTCGGACATAAGGTAAGGAGGTCAATTCCCCTATCCCGAAGATTATCAATCATATGATTAAGATTATTCCAAGGGCCTAAATAAGAATCACGAGGAGACAAATAAGAGAGACCGCCATCAAACCTGTAAATACTCTTAACAACCCTCACCCCAACTGAGAATTATGAAAAAATCTCCATCGCCATATAACCATCATCGTTCTATTAAAAGCGAAAAGACTTCCTACTCCAAGACCTCCAACCTGTTTAGAATCCATAATTTTGTTCCATTTAACCCAATGCATCCACCTCTCATCCAAATCAGCACCCCAAAAGAAACTAGCCCTCATAGATTCCAAGGAACAAAGAACAGTGATAGGAGTAGGGAAAACCGACGTGAAATAACTTCCCACACAACCAAGAACATGCTTGATCAAAGTAACTCGACCACCAAAAGAAAGATTTTTAGCCTTCCAAACCGCTAGTCTACTACAAAATTTATCAATAATAGAGGACCAAGCATTCACCCTGTTCATATTATGACCCACCGGCACCTCAAGATGAAGTAAAAGGAGAGAGTCAGAAACACAATCCATATATCTCTCAACATCCGTGACCTGAGAGGAAGAAACACCAACTCCAATCAATTTGCTTTTAAGAAAATTGATTTTAAAACCCGACGCCAAATAGAAGAAATGAAATATACAAATAAGATGAGTAGAATTATCAAGGCTCCAAGGAGAAAGCACAACAACATCATCTGTGTAGAGAAGGTGCGAAATCTTTATGCCACCAATAGAAATACATCTAAAAACATTAGCCATCCGGACCCTTTTTAGAGCAGCATGAAGACCCTCTGTAGCCAAAATGAAAACAAAAGGAAAAAGAGGATCCCCTTGTCTCAGTCCTCTTTAAATCTGAAACTCTTGCATAAGATACCCATTAACCAACACCGAAGCTCTAGCAGAGCTAAGCTACTCAAAAATCCATCCCCACCACTTATGACCAAATCCTATAATCTTCATAATCTCAAGAAGATAGTCCTACGATAGAGAATCATAAGCCTTTTCAAAATCCAATTTAAAAATCAAAAGTTGATTTGATATGCCTTACACCAACCAACCACCTCATTGAGAAGAAATAGACCATCTAAAATTTGTCTGCCCTTTATAAAAGCAGATTGATGTAAGCTAACCACAGAACCAATGACATTCGCCAATCTATTAGCTAAAAGTTTACCAATTATCTTATATTGACAACCAATTAGACTAATAGGTCTAAAATCACGAACATTTTTGGGGTCTCTGACTTTAGGGATAACAGTAAAGAAAGAAGCACTGCATCCCTTTGGAATAGTCGAATAATTATAACAATGCAAAACAAAAGCCACCACATCATTCTTTAAAATTTCCCAATATCTCTTAATAAACCCAAAAGAGAAACCATCCAGACCCGGAGCTTTTTAAGAGCCACAATCCTAAATACTCCTTTTGATTTCCTCCCGAGTAAAAGGAGTCTAAGTATACTGGAACTGATTCTCTGTAGGAGAAGAGAAATGAGACCCATCAATCAAGGGTCTAGTCCCTGACTGTCTCAAAAAAGATGTTGATAAAAAGACCAAAATTCATCTTTCACTCAACCCGGATCATCCACCCAGACACTATCACTAACCACACCACAAATAGCAAGTTGATATCTCTTGTGATTAACCATACTGTGAAAAAATCCTGAATTCTCACCCCGCCCCCCTCAATACCCCACTAAACCTTTGCCTTCTGTGCACGGTCAATATGAGAGGGATGATCTAGGTCATTTAGCTCCTTTAGAGACGTAACACAAAGTTCCCGTAGCGAGGCAGTACCATCATCTGCCATAAGCCGAGCATCAATGGATTCAAGTAAATCTCGTAACTCCTTTCTTTAAGATCCAATATGAAGTCATGAATTAGAATTCTAGGCCCTAATATTAGATTTAAGAAATTGCAACTTTTTCTTAAAAATAAGCAACGGGTCATTAGAACCCACATCCATTGTCCAAGATTCTCTAACGACATCCTCAAAACCATCCATATCAAACCAAGAGTGAAATAATCGAAATGGGAGAGGCCCATAATTAGCTTTGTGCTCCAAAAGAATAATAGGGCGATGATCATGAATATTCTTTTCAAGAACCATGCTAGTGAGATGAGAAAAATGACCCAAAGCTCTATTCATAAATAAGAATCAATCAAACTTACTGAACTTTAACCCCCACTTATCACTCCAAGTGAACCTAGGACCACCCAAAGGAATATCAATCAAATCCGTCTGCTCAATAAATTGATTGAAGACGGAACCTATCACCAGGAAAGTATTTCATCAAATGAAGAATTTGTAACCAAATATTTTTCTTATATCCAGCTTCTTGAGGATCATAAGCAACAATAAACATCATACTTAACTCCGACCTCGTCCAAATAGCCTCAACCGCAACACAATAATAAAAAATTAACACTTTATTATGTGAAATAACATCCGAATCCCAAATAGCGATAATACCACCCAGAGGTCCACGAGAAAGAGAGAAAGCATGCGAAAAAGAAGCATTTCCCCAAAAAGAACGAATAACAGGCAAGTCCAACTTTTCCAATTTCGATTCTTGAATTCCAAAAAAATTCACCTTGTCTTTTTGACAAAGAGATCGAATCTACACACATTTATCTCTAGACCCGACTCCTTTAATATTAATGGAAAGGCAATTCATGGAACAACTTGTCCATTCTCGTGAACTTGTACTATTTCTTTCACCTGATCAAAGCAATCATCCATATTGAAACCCAACGATCTACCAATATCCAAAGTTTTTTGAATTTCAATAAGAAAAGAATGTTTCGAAATTGGACCGTCTAAGGTACCTCTAAGACCCACAAAATTTGAGAATGCTGGTGGATATGATAGAGAGTCCTCAGAATTAGCCACCCTCGACATCCTACCAAACCCACCAGAACAGCCCTTACTCGATGATGCGAAGTATTGGTAGTCGTGTGAGACGCTGCCGAGAAAATAGGAGCTGCAGCCAATTCAACATTAGCAACAGGAACAACAGGTGAATACGTCGTTGTTTTTATGATAATAGTGGAAGCATGGGTTGTTTTGGACAACGAGGCTTCTTCATGGGAATCTTAAAAATTAATCGGAAAAGTAAGAGGATTATTAATCACAGCTTCATTTCCAGCTTGCCCTTCCGATTCTTCATGAAAATCACGACTATCTTTTCCATAATTTCCACCTCTTAACCCACCTTCCTTTATATTTCTTTCATCATCTTCTTTCATGTTTTCCATAGTTTCATAAATACCAAATGGATCCTCCGAAAATTCTTTGTTATCATTCTTAGCTTGTAAAATTTCTTCATCTTCTTCAAAAGGGCCATGAGCTTCCCGATTTCAAAGGTAGTTTAGGAAATTCGGTAGAAAAAGATAGTAACCAACCCAGTGCTTCTTTAACTTGAACCGTAAATATGACATCATCAACTCAAATCTTAACCTCCTCCGAGATAATCCCTTGGAAAGAAGTCAAAATACGAATGCAATTCTTATAAACATCTTCACCAAGATCATCTTCAAGATGTGCTACACTACCCCATTTGGCTAAAAAATTTCGAAAAGTGTCTTTGCTCCAAGCACTTAATGGGACTCCTTCAACATTAACCCAAACAAGCTATTCCAAAGCCATAAAATTTCGAAAAGTGTCTTTGCAAGCTTCTCTTCCTTTAAATTCTAACCTTACCCAAAGATCACCAACATATCGAGTATCAAATTCATCGAAACCTTCATCATAGCAAAGCATAAAAATATTTGATAAGGTGGAAAGATCTCTAACTTTGACATGCTCGTTTTCTTTTCTCAACTAGAAATTCCCCGGAAGGGAGAACTAGCATCTCATCAACATGAGGTTTATCACAATTGACATTGGATGAACCTCTAACAACACTAGCATAAGAGAAGACCTGAGAAACATGTCTTTCGACCTTGGAAGGACCTCTATCAGAATGGTTTTAGGGATTTATAGGTTTTTGAACTTTAGGGAAAGAAGCATACAGTTTGTGATAACCAAACCAAATCTCACAAAGTTTTTTAATCACATAATCGTCATTGATCTTCCCCAAGAATCGAACAAACCCGAATTGTTTTCCCAGACGTGATTTCTTATTAGAAATAAAGACATCAGTAAATTTTCTAATATGTTCACATGCTCGCCTCAAATCATTCTGACTAATGTAATTAGGAAAGTTTGTGATATAGAGTTGGCGTTTCTCACTCCTAAGCTTCGAGGGTATCCAACGAGACGTCATACTGATCAAACGAAAGCACAATCAGAGAAGAATTATATCCGAAGACAAAAGGAAGTTGATTGGCGTTTGATCCCGCCGAGGAAGTCCGTTTATTTTGTTGTTATACTGTTGAAATTAGGTTAACCTACTTTCAAACTTTATCTCTACTTTGATGATGGTGGTGTTGTTTATGAGATGTATCACCGTGGGATTTAAGGGGTAACTTAGCCATTATTTTAGGGATTTGCCATATATATCATATTCTTTTAGATACTAATTAATATATACATGTAATATAACTAATAAACCCTTATTGATTTAATTAATAATTTATTTTTTGTTAAGTTCTGATTGGTCCTTACGACCGCACAATAGTTATCAATCCATATATGAACCTAACTCTTTTTTTTCTCTCTCTTGCTCTCTCTCTCTCACTATATATATATATATATATATATATATATATATATATATATATATATATATATATATATTTCCGTCCCAAATTAATTGTCCACATTTGACTTTTGAAATCTTTATTCTTCAACTTTGACCTTAAATATTTTTGTTTTTGATAGATAATACTTGGTGCAAAATATATGAATGGATTGTATTTTAATTGTATTTTCATTGTTATAAGTTTATCAAGTAATATATAACACAAATAAAAATATTTAAGGTCAAAGTTGAAGAAAAAACACTTTAAAAGTCAAAAGTGGACAATTAATTTGTGACGGATATATATATATATATATATATATATATATATATATATATATATATATATATATATATATATATATATATATATATATATATATATATATATAACCATTATTAATCAAGGAAACAAGGAACCAATCCAAAGCGTCGAAATTTAAAACGATCAACGGCAAAAAGAAGGGTTGTAGACTTTTACAATGGACGCAAATGCACCAGATTATAACAAAACTCACTTCTTTTTTTTTCGTTTAAATTTTTTTTTAGGCCATGCTTTTTATCGAGAAAAAAAAACCGAGTATACCGTTGTTCACGATTTTTCGTCCTCTTTCCAAAGAGATCCATGATGATATATAAAAAACGAACTTTTTTTTTCGAAAAAAACCCAATTCATTTTCTTTGTTGAAAAGTTAAGGTCTATTTTTTTATAGAAAAAAATTAATAAATATATCAAAATTATGCTTTTTTGTACTTTTTAAACATAGATTCATATTCATGTAAAAAAAACGATATTTCAGTTCAGATTCACATTGTGAACCTGTTAAGATTCACATTGTGAACCTGTTCAGATTCACAGTGTGCATAATAGTAAGTCAGATTCACAGTGTGAATCTGAACTGATCGAGCGTTTTCACATTGTGAATGTTAAAATTTGAAATATTTACAGTTTAGGTTCACAGTGTGAATCTACACTGATCGATGTTTTTTTTAACCTTCTTATATTCACAGTGTGCATAATAATAAGTCAGATTCACAATGTGAATCTGAACTGATCTAGCTTTTTCACATTGTGAATGTTGAAAATTGAAATATTTACAGTTTAGATTCACAGTATGAATCTACACTGTTCGAGGTTTTTTTTTTAGTCGGTGTTGATGTTTATTAATACAGTACAAAAAATTAATATTTTTGGTATAATTAGTTTTTTTTATAAAAATAAACTTAAATATTGAAAAAACTAACAAAATGAGCTGAGTTTTTTTCGAAAAAAAAAAATCGTTTTTTATATATACTAACATGGATCTCTATGGAAATAGGACGAGAACAACGGTATATTTGGTTTTTTTTTTAATAAAAAATGTGGCCTAAAAAAAATTTTAAACGAAAAAAAGATGTGGGTTTTTTAGTTCCTTGTTAATTATGGTGTGTGTGCGTCCAATATAAAAATGTATATTAATTTCCTTGGCCGTTGATCATTATGATTTCTCAACGCTCACGATTGGTTCATTAGTTCCTTGTTAATTATGGTTCTCTATTGAGAGAGAGAGAGAGAGAGAGATATGATGGTTCAATTGAGAAAAAAAAGGTTGAGAATGGGGAATCATTCTCAGCCACACATTTATTTTGCCGCAAAACACTTAGACGTACCGTCGGAAATGGATAACAGATAAACATGTGTTTTCCAACCAAACATTTTTATTTAAACTATGTTAATCAATACCTTAATATACAAAAAAAAATACTTTTTTTTTGTTTTTTTTATTTTTAGAAAGCCATTTTTATCGAAAAATTATTTTAAATATATCAAAATTCATAATTTTTTATTCTCTATAAATAGACATCCATATTGATATAGTTTTAAAATAAAATATTTTTTTTTAGAGTTTCAGCTCTTATTATTCATAAGTGAATAAAAATATATCAGATTTTTATCACAGTACATTTATTATTCACTTATAAAACAAAATAACCTAACCCTATATATATATATATATATATATATATATATATATATATATATATGAAGATTTGGTCCAAATTTTGATAAATTGACATGGTTAGTCCTTATGATTTAAAAATATATTAATATATATATATATATATATATATATATATATATATATATATATATATATATATATATATATATGAAGATTTGGTCCAAATTTTGATAAATTGACATGGTTAGTCCTTATGATTTAAAAATATATTAGGGTTGGTCCCTAAGCCTGTTACCGTCCGTATATCTTTGTTAGATATGTCTGCAATGATAAAAATGTTTTTGTTTTAATGATTATATCTTTTTTTTTCCTTTGTTATATTTAGTTCTAACTTTGATAAAAATGACCTTACCACCACCGCCAAATCGCCGATTACCACCACCAAATTGAAATCCCTAAGATAAAATTAACTTTGGTCGAAGAGTAATTTTTTTTATTGGACTTTAACATCAAAATAACAGTGTTAGCGGAAAGGACAAAACTTGCCGGATTTTAAAGTTATGAGGACCAACCACATCAAATTTTCAAAAATAGAACCAAAACTGCATATAAATGCATATCATAGGCACCAAAACTATAATTTACTCAATATAAAATTTATATTTAATTTAATTCATTTTTTATCATATATTATAAAATTGAGAAAAATATGCACGGGATAATCGTGCCAGTTTGGCCGGCATCAAGAACTTCAAGTTGACCTTTCACTCAACCTAGTCTTCTTGCAAGTTATATTTATTATCACGTTTATGCAACATGAATATATTATTAAGAATTTTGTTTTTTATTAAGATATCCACTAAAAAACATAGGATGCAATATAAATAATAATAGATTGACAGACAATTTAACTAATCCCGAAGACCAGAAATGGCATCTAAAGCATCTTTTTTCTGTTGATCCGATGTCTGGTATATCCACGTCTGATTATATAATCTCTTAAAAGAACGTGTTGACAGAACCTATTCATGTGTAGCTATTGTTATTATATTGTTTTATAAGGCTATTAGTTTATCGATCAAGTTTAATGATACACTTTCATCTTCGTACAAGACAAAGTTATGGATTAACATTCATTGTCATATAGATAAGAATTCGAGAAACTATTTTTCTTCTTATAAAAGTTAGAAGTTTAGCATGATGTGTATGGACAAATAAATATATCAAAATTTTGTATTCAAGATGTTTTATTATATATAATTGATTGACTTTCTAATTTTACCTTCATTGATTTGGTCATGACATTTTGTGGTTTTTTTCATTTTATTAAATTTTACATAATATTTAAATATAATAATTGCAATAAATATAATAATAAATGCATATCAATTTCAATACTTGACTTTCCTTCTAATTTAAAATTTCTAAATTAAAACTTTATTAGTTTCTTTTGTTTATTTATCTAAATTATTTGTTTAAATTTAAAAGATAAAAAATCATTTTAATTTTAATAATTCAATATTTTTCTACTTTTTCTTATAAATTCAAACTTTTTCAAATGTTTAGAATTGTGATATTTATTTTTTCTTTTAAATAAACTCATAATACATGGGTCTTACACCTAATATTATATTATAAAACAAACTAACAAGAATCTATCCAACAAATAAAGTAACTGTGTACACATAATCAAATTTGGATTCTTATTCAATTACTTCACTCCATACAATGACACAAATATGGTGTAAAAAAAAGCAAATCTATGGAGTCAAAAAAACAAAGTTAAGATAACTGGTAAACATAATTGCGCTTAATGAAAACAATATTGGTTTCAGATGAAACAAAGGACTTCCAAAAAATGTTTGTAATTTTATTTGGGACAAAACTGCATAAATGGTCCCTGTGGTTTGCTCAAAATTGTCAATTTATTTCAAAAAAGTTTGGACTATCACCAGAGGTCCAACCTTTTCAATTTATTGCGAGTTTGATCCACTTTTCTATAAACTTTTTCATAATGACTATTTTGTTCTTATTTTTTTTCTTTTTCAGTTTTTTATATTATTTAAATACTTTTTTTGATTAAAAGAAAAAAATAAAAAAGAAAATTTGTATTTTCTTCTATTTTATTTTTATAATTTTTTTATAACAAAATAAAAAAAATGAAAATGAAATCTCTCTCTCTCTCTCTCTCTCTCTCTCTCTCTCTCTCTCTCTCTCTCTCTCAAAAATTGTAACCCATCTGTAACACGATACCCATTTATCATCGTCTTCCCAAAACCCCTACCCATCATTAACACTCATCGACACCCTTGTTCCCATTTCCTTCTTCTTCTTTTTCCGGCCACCGTGTTTACTGAAATCGCAGGGTTCTGGTTGAACTCCGGTAGCCATTTTTTCCGGTCAAGAGCTTCCATGTTCCCTAATAAGAATGTCCACATAAAAAGCTATAATCTGGTTAAGATAAAATCTAAGCTGAAGATGATTGATGTCCAAGAGAGATCTGCAAACTCAGTCTTCACCTTCGAGTCAACTTATTGGGTTCAGATTCATATTAAATATCCATAAGTGTTTTTAGTTACCCATTTCATTTGATTCCCGTAGATTAGAACAAAGAGGGAAAACCAAACAAAGAAAAATCCTAAATGAAACTCTTAGCCCCCACCTCCATTGTAATCATCTTACCCCACCACTTCCTTTCTCATTGAAACCCACCTCCAACGCCACTATCTCCTTACCGCCGGCGTCAATATCTCCACCATTCTCGTCCTCAAACAAATACAACAACAAACAAGCATTAAAGCGGTGAGTTTCAGATTTCGGTGATGTCATTGTTTCAACTCCGAAACAAAGGTTTGCAAACGAGGGTTTCAGACCCGCCGCCATTTAGGGTTTCAAATGATGGTTGAGCCGCTGCAAACCATATCTTCATATTTATAGACCAAAACACAGCGATGACGTCGGTAACAAATAGGGAAGATGGATGTTCAATGGTGGTGGTGTTAGCGGAGAAGGGTGGTGGCGCTAGGGTTTCATCTTCCTCAGTCTCGCTGTCCTTATGTTCTGTTCATCTTGAAACAAGTCGTCATCTTCATCGAACTTCAGACCTGGATTTCCACCTTATGTTTTGTTTCAGATGAGAAGGGTGGTGGCGCTAGGGTTCTTCAGGCATTTTTTGATGAATTTTTGGGGAAGAAACAATTAAAGAGTTATAGTGAAGGAGAACTAATGAAGAAATAAATGGGCATTAGAGAGAGAGAGAGAGAGAGAGAGATTTAATTTTACTTTTTATTTTTTTATTTTTTTTAAATCTGAAAATCAGGAAAACAATTAACAAAAAAGAGAAAATCATATTAACAAGGGCAAATCCATCATTTTGAAAAAAATCAGAATAGATTGGACCAAACAAGCAACAAAAATGAAAACTTTGGACCTCTGGTGCTAGTTCAAACTTTTTTGGACCAAAGTGCAATTTTGAGCAAAACCACAGGGACCATTTGTGCAGTTTAGTCTTTATTTGGAGAACCTCAGCGTCGTTGAAGATAATGTTACTCGATACAACAGACTGATTTTAAAAAAGTTCAACATTTTTATTTATAGAGCATTGTTGGACCGGATGGATACCTACTAGTCTCAGTTTATCCAAAATAGGTTTCAAGATCGAGTCCAATTTGTGTCATGTTTACACTCGTGGTAAAGAAGTTGTGAATAATGTTGTTTTTTAGTGCTCAATTTGGTACAAAGTTGGGCAGTTGTGTTCCCTAAACGGTGTACAGAAATTCAAGTAAAAAAGAGATTGAATGTTGTGAATTTTTACAACTGTATGGACATCGTAGAAGTATAGAAATCCGGTAGTGTTTGCTTCACAACATCTTAAAAAGATCGTTTTTCGACAATATTACATTTCATTCTTTCTCTTTGGTTAATTATAGAAATCTTAAAGGTAATGTGAATCGCGTTAGTTGGATTAAAAATTCTTTGTAATATTTTAGATAAATTTTCACAAATAGTTTTTATGGTTTTGATTTTGTCCCCAAAACAGTCCTTATTTTTTGCGTGAATTGTCCTTTTAGACAAAACCCTCCACTTCATTAGTCGTTATGATGAATATCAGTGTGATGAATATGTTAAGTTGAGCAAATTTTAGATAATGACCATTTTTGACATTTTGTGAAATTTAAAACAAGTCTATTATATCTTGTATTAATTACCATAAATAAAATAAAATGACACAAAACTAAAACATAGAAAATATAATATTTATATAAATAAAAATAAAACTTACTAATTTTAATCATAATACAAATATATTTTATTTAATATATAAATAATTTTTGTTGTCTAAACTTAATCTAAAATATTCAAACTACAATACTTTATTAAATTTTTTCTTTTTTTATTTATTTAAAAACATTTGAAGTATAAAAACATCATTTTATCTATTTTTAATTTGTATATGATATTATATATTAATTTTGATAAAAAAAAATATTATATTCTATTATTTTTGAAACAAATCTTTTAAACATATATAATATTTTTATTTTCCTTTAGAAAAAATGAATTGAACGGATATAATGTCATATTATTCATATAGTTAACTATTTTATCATTCGTAGAGTAGGTGGAAAAAAAAGGCTAAAATACTTATAAAGATTTGATTACTTTATTATTAACTAACATAAGTTTCTTTAATTTTGTTTTGAAAAGTTTATGCTTTTATTAAGGAATATATTCAACATTTGGTAAAACTAAATAATTTTAATTTTTTTGGGAACACGACGGAATTTATTAAGAAGCTAGCAAGAGGCTAGCAAAGAAACATCACAAATTAGAACAAGCATGAGTTGAGTTTTTTTTAACTAATCCACCCAACTTAAAACGTTTTTCTTACACCTATTAGAAACCCCCAGAAAAACAACGTACTAACAATGTTATAAAAAAGCATGGACTTCTTTGGAGGCATGAATCCAAAAACCAACTTGTTTTTAAACTTTCAAATCAACCAAAACACAGTCACCACCACGAAATCGAAAGCATTCCTCTGTATAGAAAAGAGAGGCACTCTCTCCGACCACAATTAATAGAAGAAACAGATCAATTAACAAAGATCTCCAAATTCCACAATAATTTATCTGCAACCAAAGAGTGCATAACACACAACATGCAACAAAAACGTTTTCAATAGACGCTACAAAAGAGGCACACACATGACAAAGAATTGAGCCCACCTCTATCCCTCCAACTATAACCTCTATCTCGTAAATATTAAAATTTTATATCGAACCAATATAAAATTTATCATTCTTATATTATGAAACCAAAACCGAAACATATTTATTAAGTAAAAACCACGTACTCATATTTTGAAAATAAAATAGAAGCATACTATTGTTTTATAATAACATATCATATATATATATATATATATATATATATATATATATATATATATATATATATATAAACATATTTGTATAAGAAAAAAAATAAAGATAATTCTAAAAAATAATATCACATAAATTTAAAAATTAATAAGATGATGATATTTTACTTCAATTTTTTTTAGATAAAAAGTAGAACACAATAATATTTAATGATGTATTATAGTTTGAATATTTAATATAAAGTTTAAACAACAAAAAATATTTATATATTAAATAAAATATATTTGCATTATAATTAAAATTAGTATGTTTTATTTATTTTTTTTAAATTTATACAAATATTACTTTTTTTATTTTTTTAGTTTTTTGTCTTTTTATTTGATTTATGGTAATTAATAAAAGATTTAACTGACTTCTTTTAAATTTCATAAATAGTCCTTATATGTAACTCACAAATGGTCCTTAGACGAAGTGATGTGTGATTTTTATATATAGTTTAATTACTCAAGTTTTAAATTTATAAAACTGAATTTATCGCAACCGGACTAACACACACACTAGTTAGTGAACCTAATCGTTTAATAGTATAGTTGTGGTAAGAACAGGTGTCGAATACAAGGGGAACAATAGTGAATTAAATTTTAGAATGTTTGATTATAGGTTACACAAAACACATAAGTAATAAGAAGAGTTTTATTAAATACTTTAAATACCACTTAAATATTGATAAACTGACTGGAAGACAAATTTGTTTAGGTACTTTGGTCTAGATAAATTATATCTCAAATTAATGGCTAACTTCTGATACAATGGATATTTATTCATTATTCACTAATTCCTAATATGACTAGTGTCATGGTCACGACTACTAATCATTTGATTTCAACACAACTATTAATTCATTGATCAAGTGAACAAACAATCAATCAATATTTAGTTCGTATTAAGCAAGATTTGATCTTATTTAACCTAATGGTCATAGGAGTTAAATCATGCAGAAATGGTCATTCTACTCATGCACACACATTAAAGTTTAATATTTTATTCCCTAACCCTAGGTTTTGGTCAAAACTCTAGTTATAATCACCAATGGTCACTAGACAACTATGATTCAAATTAACACAGCTAGATGGTCATCTAAACTCTATTAATTCAGCAGTAGAGAACAAAGTAACAATCTTTAACACATATGAATCTTCAATCAAACATGACAAAATAAATTAAATAAGAATAATCAATCCAAATAGCAATTAAACCATAAATTTAAAGATTCATTCAATCATAAACATAAAGTAAAAGGTTTTAACACCCAAATCAGAAAGTAAACACATAATGGAATCATAATAGAATGCTAAACATGGTCATGATAATAAACCACATGATCTCCGACATGAATCCGCTCTCCAATCCCGTCAGCTTAACGGTCTTTTGACCGCCTTCTAGACCCTCAAAACGGCAGAATATAAGTTACTTGTCGACCAAGGATCAATAGAAATTGAGTTCTTCCTTCTGGTTGGCCGAAAATCGCTTTTTATAAGTTTTGGAACCGACTTATGTACGTTGGGCGTAAGTCGGTTACGCGGGGCGTAATAAGAAACTCATCGTGTTTTGGATTCGGAGACAGGCCCAGTACGATGGGCGTACCAACAACTACGTTGGGCGTTGTCCACATCTTCACATTACGTTGGGCGTAAATCCCACTACGTTGGGCGTAGTGGGCTGCCTTCAGCCATCTCGTTGCTTTTTGCTTTCCAAGCCCAATTTCCGTCTCCTTTTACTTCTTTTCTGCTCTAGCAACAATATATCTATAAAATATATATTTAAAGACTATAAGTACCTTTTACTTCTAAATAACAATAATTAAGGCTAAAATATTAAGATATGACATATAAAAATACACATATCACGAAGTCTCACACAATGTTAGAAATAGTCCTTATCTAAAATTTCCTCAACTACGAATCCATTTAACGACATCCATCATAAGGACCACTGGAGTGCAAAATTTTATCCAAATGGACATTTAATCCAAAAAAGGTTTCATAAGGACTCTTTTAGGGACAATATTTTATTTGTGAAATTTTCAATATTTTATTTGATTGTAAGTCTCTGGCTTCTTTCTAGTTTATTTGATTAACGAAAATTCTGTTGTTAAAAAACAAATATTTTTTTGATCGTACGATCTGAAAAATGAAAATGATGTGGTTTCGAAAATTCCAAATAACCCTAAAATCCATAAAATCACTACATGAAATCATTTCTTTCGATTAGCCTTCAACTTTATATTTTTTAGCCATACAAATCAATTTTACTACATCCGTTTGTAACCAGAATCAAAATACTTTGTCATTTACACACCTTATTTCAAAAACTCGTTTGCAACTAGACAATAGAAACATGTGCACATCGTTTTCAACAACAAGATCACAAGCGGGCAAGAAAGCAAGTGTATATCAACATCCCACCAGCCAAAATTAGCTCGGACTTGGATTCTTTTCAACCCAACCTTCTATAACACTATTCACCCTGATCGGATCAAAATTGCTAGTGTATGACAATCCGAACACTCCAAAAATTACCATCAATAAGAATATAAGATGACAACAGGAAGTTATTGTAATATGAGTTGTATTTATTGTCATTTAACACAACATTAGCTCAACACTCAGTCAATTCTTGACATGTAGATAAAACCTGACCCTTTCTCAAAATTATCATCGACAAGCAAAATATTTTATTCTCAATGATGCTCACATATACCTTAAAAATTGTTTGAGTCTTGAATCCAAAAAAAACTCTTGGAAATCACCTAAAAAAGGAAGCTCTCTAATCCATTTTTTATATAAAAAAAACAGTTTTCCCCAATACCAACCTTTTCTAACATAAAATTCACGATATCATTATGTGTTCCCCCGAAGTATTGTTACATTTGATAATTCAATGTCAAGGGCTCGAAATCTTCCTCAATCAATTTGTATTGTATAAATAACCATACTTACAGTGCATTACCTGAACTAAATTATTCTAAAGAACTTCAGGTTCAGGTTCATAAAATCATTACATGAAATCATTTCTTTCGAGTAGCCTTCAATTTTATATTTTTTAGCCATACAAATCAATTTTATAACATCTGTTTGTAACCAGAATCAAAATACTTTGCCATTTACACACTTTATTTCAAAAACTCGTTTGCAACTAGACAGTAGAAACATGTGCACATCGTTTTCAACAACAAGATCACAAGCGGGCAAGAAAGCAAGTGTAAATCAACATCCCACCAGCCAAAATTAGCTCGGACTTGGATTCTTTTCAACCCAACCTTCTAAAACACTATTCACCCTGATCGGATCAAAATTGCTAGTGTATGACAATCCGAACACTCAAAAAATTAACATCAATAAGAATATAAGATGACAACAGGAAGTTATTGTAATATGAGTTGTATTTACTGTCATTTAACACAACATTAGCTCAACACTCATCAATTCTTGACATGTAGATAAAACCTGACCCTTTCTCAAAATTATCATCAACAAGCAAAATATTTTATTCTCAATGATGCTTACATATACCTTAAAAATTGTTTGAGTCTTGAATCCAAAAAAACTCTTGGAAATCACCTAAAAAAATGAAGCTCTCTAATCCATTTTTTTTTATAAAAAAACAGTTTTCCCCAAATACCAACCTTTTCTAACATAAAATTCACGATATCATTATGTGTTCCCCCAAAGTATTGTTACATTTGATAATTCAATGTCAAGGGAGTCAAGAAAGGTATTAGCCGTGACGACCCAATAGGGTATCTGAGTGTATTTATATACAGTGAAGTTACGGAGATAGGAATGAGATCCTAAATACATGGATCATATAGTTACAAAAACATTTGATTAATAATCCTATCTCTAAGCTATCTAAGTTATCCGTTTACATTCCCCCTCAATCTTAACCGATACAAGGTTTAGATTGTGTCTTAGATACTGTAACATTTGTTTGGTCATCAGCTTTATGAGTCCATCAGCTAATTGATCACCAGAAGAGATGAATCTAACATCAAGTGCTCCCGTGGCCACCTTTTCCCTTACAAAATGAAAATCCACCTCTATATGCTTCGTTCGTGCATGAAATATAAGACTTGTTGTTAGATACGTTGCTCCAAGGTTGTCACACCATAATACATGAGGCCTTGGCTGATGTACTCCTAATTCTTTTAATAAGGTCTGTATCCATGTAGCTTCTGCAGTACCGTTTGCAAGTGCCTTGTAATCAGCTTCTGTGTTGGATCGAGCCACAGTTGGTTGCTTGCGAGAACTCCACAATATTAAGTTTGGACCAAGAAATATTGCAAAACCACATGTGGATCGTCGATAATCTGTACATCCTGCCCAGTCTGCATCAGTAAATACACTTAAAAGTGTTGATGTGGAACGTGTGAAGCGTAATCCAGTATCCACCGTTCCTTTAACATATCTTAAAATTCGTTTGACAGCTTCCCAATGGATATCACTGGGTTTCGACAAAAATTGACATACTTTGTTAACTGCAAATGAAATATCAGGGTGTGTTAGAGTGAGGTACTGTAGTCCTCCAACCATGCTTCGATATTTGAACACGTCTTCCTCAAGTAGCGGCTTGCCATGATTGAGAGACAACTTATCTGTTACTGACATTGGAGTTGAGATACTTTTACAATTCTCCATATGAGCACGGTGTAGTAAATCAATAGCATATTTTTGTGTTGTAGAAGTGTGATTCCCACTGAATTGTGAATTACCTCAAAGCCAAGAAAGTAACTAAGTCTGCCAAGGTCTTTAATAGGAAAGGAACGCGCTAGAGCTTGGACTAGTTTGTCGATGGCGGACTTGGAGGAACCAGTAATAACAATGTCATCGACATAGACGAGCATATAAATAAAATACCTCCATGATGAAAGATGAACAAAGAGGTGTCCGCCTTGGAAGAAGTAAAACCCAACTGCTATAACTTATCACTTAAACGAGCGAACCAAAATCTGGGGGATTGCTTGAGGCCATATATTGATTTATGAAGTTTGCAAACATAACGAGGGTTAATGGAATCCTCAAACCCCGGCAGTTGTTGCATATAAACTTCTTCATTTAGAAAGCCATGAAGAAAAGCATTACTTACATCCACCTGTCGGAGATGCCATTGCCTAGAGAAAGCCAAGAATAGAATTAATTGAACGGTAGCCACTTTAACCACTGGACTGAAGGTGTCATGGAAATCCACTCCATGCTGCTGAGTAAAACCCCTAGCGACGAGACGAGCTTTGCGTTTATCAAGATACCCATCCGGGTGTGTTTTAATTTAAAAATCCACTTGCAACTAACGATGTTAACACCTGGTGGTCGAGGAACAAGGGTCCACGTTTTATTTTGCTGGAGTGCCAAGAATTCGTCTTCCATAGCAAGACGTCATGCTGGGTCAGCATAAGCTTTGTGATGGGTGGTAGGAACAACCATAAATTCTCGTCTAGTGACATCATAAAGAACAGTGCCATCGGTGAATTTGCGTAGACGTATGACACCAGCTTGGCCTCGAGTAGTGACTTCTGGAGGAGAAGGAGTGGACTGGTCACTTGATGTGGGAGATGCAGCGGCAGGAGATGGTGGATCTGGATGTATTATTGGCTCGTCTGGGACAGGTATGACTGGTGGTTCCACTGTAGGTTCTATAACAGGCTGTGACAATGGCTGAGAAATGCGCACGTTTGGAAGCCCTTGCGATAAAGGTGTAACTGTAGCTGCATGAGTATTGTGAGACAACAAAGAAAGATCGTATCTAATCATATGATCATCAGTAATTTCTGGTTCTAGTTGAGGAAACGAGACAAGATCACGAGATGTGAATGGCGTTTGACAGTTGGATGAGAATGCAAAGGGAAACCTGGATTCATCAAACATAACATCACGTGATATATAGATTTTACCAGTGCTTCGATCAAGGAATTTGTAACCTTTATGCATAGAACTATAGCCAATGAAAACACACATTTTGGACCGAAAATCTAGTTTGTGAGAGTTGTATTTTCGTAGGCTTGGCCAACACGCACACCCAAAAGTTCTCAAAAAGGTGTAATCAGGAGTGAGATGAAGCAATCGAGTGATGGGAGCAATATTGTATGTGGTGGGACTAGGCATGCGATTAATGAGATAACAAGCGGTGAGAAAAGCTTCATCCCAAAACCGGAGTGGAAGGGAGGAGTGAGCAAGTAAAGCTAGACCCGTTTCAACGATATGACGGTGTTTGCGTTCTGCAATACCATATTGTTGTGAGGTATGTGGACAAGAAACACGGTGTGAAATACCTTTTGTTTGAAAATATTTGTTGAGTTTGTGATATTCACCTCCCCGGTCAGATTGGATCATACAAATTTTGGTATTCAATAGACACTCAACTTGACGTTGAAAGTTGTAAAATATTTGTTCAACATCAGATTTGTGTTTAATAAGATATATCCAGGTAAAGCGACTGAAATCATCAACAAAACTGACATAATATTTATAACCACCACTAAATACTTGAGCTGGTCCCCAAACATCCGTGTGGACAAGCTCAAGTGGAAAAGCAGAAACATGCAAAGAGTTTTTGTAAGGTAGTTGATGACTCTTGGATCGTTGACAAGTGTCACAGATCAAGTGTTTATTAATATCAAAAGATACTCCTAATTTATTTGACTTCAGAATTGAACTAACTACTGTTGAACTTGGATGCCCCAACCGTTGACGCCATTGAGACTTAGTCACTCGAGAACTTGAAAACGTCTGATGAGGTGATCGAAGAGATGAATGACGAAGTGGCACTGGGTACAAGCCTCCTTTGGTTCTATTGGCCAATAGGATTCTCTTCATTGCCTTGTCCTTAACAAAGAAAGCATGTTTGTGAAGTTCAATAAAAACGTTATTATCCGAAACAAGTTTATAGGCAGAAAGTAGATGCTTTGAAATTTGAGGAACTCTAAGAATGTTTTTAAGGACAAGAGTTTTTCTTAGACCAGAAATTTTTGAATGACCAATATGAGAGATGTTCAAACTTGTGCCATTGGCAACTTGAACTTGATCTTTGCCTTGATAACGATCTGGGACAATGAGGCGATCCAAATCACTTGTCAAGTGATCGGTTGCTCCACAATCAATGTATCAGTGAGGATCATCCAGTGGTAGCACTGTTTCCCCCACGATATTCTTCATTCTGATAGGCATGATTGAACCTGTTGCGACATGTTAAAGCACCATGACCAGGAATTCCACATACCTGACATCTTAGACCACCATTACCTCTACCTCTGCCTCGTCCACGTCCACGTCCACGATAATTGCCTCCGTTATTGAAAGAATTATTGTTGTTGTTGTTGCGACGTGGAGGATTTTGATCTTGTCGAATAACAATATTGGCAGAGGTAGTAAACTCGGGTGTACTATTCATAATACTAGCTTGTGCCTCATGAGCAATTAAATAAGAATAAAGGTCGGTTAGGGTTACCGAATTCTGGTTGCTCATTACTGTGATAGCAGTGACCAGATCTCCATGGCCTGGGCCAAGCCCAACAAGAATGTATCCAATAACTTCGTCATCTGTCATTGGATGGCCTATGTTGGCCATGGTATCGGCAAGACTGGTCATCTTGTGATAGAATTCTGAAGCAGTCATATCTCCCTTCTTGGTTGTGGAGAGTTGAGTTTGTATTTGGATGGAGTTACCTCGATGTTGGGCTGAGAACATCGTCTGAAGTGAAGTCCAGAGTTCATTGGACGTGTTTGCACACCTTTTGAGTTGGGCAAGTACTTCTTTTGTCATGGAGGACAAAAGAGCGCCGACAATTGCTTGATCTTGAACAAACCAGGAAGCATATTGGGGGTTATCGGTTTCTCTGACATATGCGCCTGTTCCAGTTGTGATTTTGGTGTTAGGTTTGGGTATGGTCCAATCAAGTTATCCAAACAATTGAACTCCTCGCAGTATAGGAACTACTTGGGCTTTCCATAGGAGAAAGTTTGTGCGAGTGAGTTTGCACGAGATTGCAGTGGCAATCTTGGTAGAGTTGATTTGAGAAGCAGAGGTAGACATGGCGATAACTGGATAGAGAAACTAGTAGCTGGAAAGTAGAGAAAGAAAAAGATTTCGGAGCCCTGGAATCTGGCTCTGATACCAAGTCAAGAAAGGTATTAGCCGTGAAGACCCAATAGGGTATCTGAGTGTATTTATATACAGTGAAGTTACAGAGATAGGAATGAGATCCTAAATACATGGATCATATGGTTACAAAAACATTTGATTGATAATCCTATCTCTAAGCTATCTAAGTTATCCGTTTACAAAGGGCTCGAAATCTTCCTCAATCAATTTGTATTGTATAAATGACCATACTTATAGTGCATTACCTGAACTAAATTGTTCTAAAGAACTTCAGGTTCATTGAAAGATCATCACCTATATTTAGCTAATAGAGTTCGACTGAACAAAAACTCAGCCTATCCGACAAAGTCCTCAGAATCTGAGATATGTACCGATACGTTATTTCTGAAAATCGACCAAAAAATTAGAATCGAGTCAAACTCGGCCAAAGTCGAAAAACTCGTTCAAACTCGATCAAATTACTAAAACTTGAGATTTTAGAATTTTTTTAGAATAAAAGGATGCATCTTACTACTCATTTCTTTTATATATATATATATATATATATATATATATATATATATATATAATGTTCAAACGAAAATAAAAAAAATATTTAGAATACAAGGACGAATATTACTACTCATTTCTTTAAATAAAAATATTAGAAATATTATATATTAATTAAATAAAAAAGAAAAAATAAGAGATTGTGCTTATTAATGACACCACCCACCCCCACTAACCTACCCCAACCTTATCACCACCTCCAACGTCACACAAACCCCCAACCCCAAACCTACCACCCTCACACACACACTCCCATCCCACCCCACCCCTCCAACCCCCTCCCCCCAAACCCTATACCACCCACCCATTGTTACCTAGCTCAACCTACTCCTATCCCTACCTCCACCCCCACCCCACCTTACTCTTCCCTCCATCATAACCCTACCGCACCCATAACCACTCCCACCCTACTTCACCCTCCACTCACCCCTGCTTAGGGGTGTTCACGGTATGTTTTATAATAAAAGCATACCATAAATACGGCATGAGTGTTTTAGAAACCGCAAACCGCATATGTGGTTTTAGTTTTTTTGGAAACCGCAACCCACACTGCAAAAGCTCTAATTGTATTCTACTGTGTGTTTTGTGCAGGAGGCTTGCATAGTTTACATGTGATTTGTGAAGTTTAGTAGGGTATTCAAATTTATAACTTTATTGGTAATCATTAAATTTAAACACTTTTAGATTTTATTAATTGTAGAGTAAATTATACAAAAATGGTCCATGTGGTTTAACCGAATTCACAGTTTCGTTCAATAAGTTTAAAATTTGATAGGTTACATCCATGTGGTTAGTGAATATTTTTTTCTTTTTTTTTCTTTTAACAAATTATTAGATATATATATATATATATATATATATATATTATTGTTTCTTAATTTTTATTTTAATAGAATTAATACAGATTAGTCATAAAATTATTATTATTATTTTTTAAATCAACTATCTAAATTATATAAAATCATATTCTTATTATTATTTATTTATTGCTTTATTTATTTATTCTTGCTTTTGTGATTTAAAAATCTTTTAATATTTTTGACGTTTTATTTGAATATATTATTTAATGTTGTTTTTTTTAAGCTTTGTTCGTTTAAATTATATAATGATTTTTTGATGTTTTTTTTAATAAACAAATTAAAACAATATCTCGAATATCTATCAGTCTTCCAATACAATTATTTAACGTTCATTTTTTTCTTTTTCTTTTAACGACATATATATATATATATATATATATATATATATATATATATATATATATATATATATATATATCAAGGTTGTAAAAAATGTTAATCTCATAAAAAAGTAGGATACTGAGGTTAGAGAATTAATTGGGTGGGCGGGGATTAATTGAATACCATTATTTGCTACTTTGTTGAATTTTACAAAATTAAATATGTTGAATATCATAACAAAGTTCGTAAATACCACTAATATCATAATAAAAAGGGTAAATAAAATTAATACAACACTAATCATTCGTCAAGCAGTTTATGTTGAAATAGAACTTCAACAAAGTGTTAAAATTTTATCGTTTTCTAGTGGTTCCCTCATTGTGTATGCAACGATTAATCGCTAGGCGCCCTCTAGTCGGTCGATGAGCACCTAAGGATCAACCGGAGATTAAGCAGGACCTAGTCGAGATTTTTACAACAATGATATATATATATATATATATATATATATATATATATATATATATATATATAGAGAGAGAGAGAGAGCTGGGTTCAAATATGGATTGACATCTATTATGTGGACGTGTGGACAATGAAATTCTGTGAGAATGAGAAAGAAAATAAGCTTTTTGATAATATGAATACGTTCAATCTTATAGAATTATTGTAATTATTACGTATTTTCACTAATTAAATCGTCTATAAGGTTATTATAGACTTTTTTAATTATTCTCATTCTGTAAGAATGTTATCAGGATATTTATTGAGTAGTATTCTGTAAGAATAAAAATAAATGAAAAACGATGAATGAGAACAAAAATGAATTAGAATTAGTGAGAATTAATTAAAATAACAATAGTTCTGTGAGATTGAACGTATTCACATTACTAAACAACATATTCTCTTAGTAATTCTCATAAAATAGCATCATCCACACGTCCGCACAATAGTTGTCAATCCACATTTTAACCTAACATTAATTATTCTCATTCTGTAAGAATGTTATCAGGATATTTATTGAGTAGTATTCTGTAAGAATAAAAATAAATGAAAAACGATGAATGAGAACAAAAATTAATTAGAATTAGTGAGAATTAATTAAAATAACAATAGTTCTGTGAGATTGAACGTATTCACATTACTAAACAACATATTCTCTTAGTAATTCTCATAAAATAACATCATCCACACGTCCGCACAATAGTTGTCAATCCACATTTTAACCTAACGTTTTTTTGGCTTGTGACTTTTAGAAATACAAAAATCGTATTGATTTGTTGTGGTGTGTGGTTTAGAAATTGAATATTATGGTCTTTCTTTACATCATTTAATCACGATGGTGAAATGTAGACTATGGTCTTTTAAGTGTGTACATTAATCTCTACGATGAAAAAAACAAGGACAATATGATTGTAGTTTGGACTTTTGGGAGGTTTGGTAATATATATATATATATATATATATATATATATATATATATATATATATATATATATATATATATATATATGGAAAAATTCAATAAAGAACCATTTTTAATCAATGAACAAATCCAAAGCGTCGAAATTTAAAGCGATCAACGGCAAAATGAAGGGTTGTAGACTTTTACAATGGACGCACATGCACCGGTTTATAACAAAACACACTTCTTTTTTTTCATTAAAAATTTTTTTTAGGCAATGTTTTTTATCGAAAAAAAAAAACGAATATACCGTTGTTCACGATTTTTCGTCCTCTTTCCATAGAGATCTATGATAATATATAAAAAACGAAAAAAAAAATTTCGAAAAAAACCTACATTTTCTTTGTTGAAAAGTTAAGGTCTATTTTGTTATAGAAAAAAAATTAATAAATATATCAAAATTCATACTTTTTGGTACTTTTTAAACATAGATTCATATTTATGTTAAAAAAAACTATATTTCAGTTCAGATTTATATTGTGAACCTGTTCAAATTCATATTGTGAACCTGTTCACATTCACATTTTAAACATTCTTATATTCACAGTGTACATAATAGTAAGTCAGATTCACAATGTGAATCTGAACTGATCGAGCTTTTTCACATTGTGAATGTTAAAAATTGAAATATTTACAGTTTAAATTCACAGTGTGAATCTACAGTAATCGAGTTTTTTTTTTTTTTTTTTTTTTTTTTTTTTATAATTTTTAGTCGGTGTTGATGTTTTTTTAATAGAGTAAAAAAATTAATATTTTTGGTATAATTAGTTTTTTGTTCGATAAAAATAAACTTAAATATTGAAAAAACGAGCAAAACGAAGTGAGTTTTTTCGAAAAAAAATTTGTTTTTTATATATCAACATTCGAAAAAAAATTTGTTTTTTATATATCAACATTGATCTCAATGGAAAGAGGACGAAAAATTGAGAACAACGGTATATTCGGTTTTTTTTTTCGATAAAAAATGTGGCCTAAAAAAAATTTAAATGAAAAAAAGAGGTGGGTTTTTTAGTAAAGAGGTCGATTTTTTGGTATAATCTGGTGTGTGTGTGTGTCCAATGTACAAGTGTACATCTATTTCCTTGGCGTTGATCATTATGATTTCCGACGCTCACGATTGGTTCCTTGGTTCATTCTTAATTATGGTTCTCTATTGAACTGCACCCTATGTGTGTGTGTATGTGTGTGTGTGTGTGTGTAAATATATATATATATATATATATATATATATATATATATATATATATATATATATGTATATATCAAAAACTTATATTAATGCGGTGCGGTGCAGTTTGAACCACAATTATGTAATTATAGTCCCCAAACTGCACCATATAGTGTGGTTTGACAAAATTACGAAGAACAAACCACACCACATAATTCTTAACCGCATTATGTCGTGCGGGCAGTTTTGCAGTTTATGCATACCCCTACCCTTACCTTAGTGTTACTTATTTGGCCATGATTATCTTGCGAGTTGGAGATTTTATGATCTTTGTTTTAACGGTATGCGGTGAATTTGCTTCTTGGTGGGTAATGCTGGTGGTGTTGGTTGTAAGGTTATATTAGCGGGTTTGGTTTTAGATTTGCTTAAAAAGGGACTGCCTTGTTGTCTTTTTATGCAAAAATTAGTTTAAAAAACATAAGATTTAGCAACGGAAGGCTTAGAAATTTCGACTAACATAAAACAAGTTTATATCCACAATGGATCTTCTTGCAAAGTTTGGAAAGAAAACAAGCACCAAAGAAGAAGATGAAGAAGTAATAACCTTTGTAGTTCTTTGGGTCATCTTGGGAGGCTTGGAAGTTGATGGAGAAGTGTATACCTTTGAGTCACCAACAAGAACTCAAATTGATTTAAGATGCTAGTCTTTTAAATCTTTGAAAACTCTTAAGCTTTAAGTTCAAAACCAAAGTATGAACTTAAAAAGAGCAAAATACAAGTGTTCTTCCAAGTGTAAAAGAAAAAACAAGAGAGAGTGAGTATGCCAAGCATACTCACAGTTTTGGCTAGTAAAAAAGTCAAAAATGAAAGCCTTTCATGCTCTCTTAAAGTAAAACAATACTCATGAATCCTTAACCAATTAAGCACTCATGTCATAAAAGAAACTTGTCCCCCATGCCTTTAAGAACTAGCTATGCCTTTGATTAAACAAATCAAAAGGCCATGCTTCTTTTA
Source organism: Lactuca virosa (assembly GCF_052849685.1). Lineage (NCBI taxonomy): Eukaryota > Viridiplantae > Streptophyta > Magnoliopsida > Asterales > Asteraceae > Lactuca > Lactuca virosa. Next base: position 190,240,223 of record NC_136430.1, read on the forward strand.
TTCTTTCTTATAAAGATATAAAAGAAGACAAAAGTTTATAAATTTTATAAGCTTCTTTTATAAAATATAAACTTTGGCTTTTGGCTAAAAGACAAAAGTCTTTCTAGTCCAAAATAATGTACACGACATAATAAATCATACCATATTATATATTATGTTACTTGGTAATGAAAAATTATTATTTCCAAGAAATAAAAAATTATTATTTCCAAGAAATAAAAAATTTTCAATTAATTATAAGAGTTTATTGAATATTTATTCAAATCAATTTCTAATAAATAATCAATTGTATCAAGTTGTTGTTAGTGTGACCCATTAGTATCATATGTTAATTAGCAATATCAATTTAATAAGATTCTTGAGCATACTAGATCTTTCAATCTCCCACTTTCACAAGACTCATATTAGACTGATATAGACAATGGTGAACGTCTAGCAACATTTCACTGCCCCCATCAAGATACAACTTTTGTGTAACATCCGGATTTCCAGGCATGACAATTTGAGTATTTCTTTTTGAGTTTTGAGGAGGGACTCGACGAGTTGACGCATGAACTCGTCGAGTAGGATCGCGTTTTTGCTGACTGGATTAATGAAGGGACTCGACGAGTCGATGGGTGGACTCGACGAGTCCGCACTGTGGACGAAAACCCTAAATCTCGGGGTTTGTGCCCTATTTAAAGGCCTTTATGGCCTTCATTTGCGGCCATTACACCCTTGAGAAACCCTAGAAAGCAGAGAGAACGTTTATAGTGCAAGAGGAGGGCTAATTCATCATTATTTGGTGTGTTTTAGCAAAGGGAAGGGATGATTTCGAGCTAGGCAGTCTTGTGGGACTCAAAGCTTCCATCATTTGGTGCAGAGCTGCTGTGGGAGGTAAGGATTTATGTCCATTTTCATTGAGTAATAGATTTCATGAATCTACGGCTTTTTCTCTTCTTTTTGGTAAGAGATCTAGTGTATGTGATGTCCCCTTGTGCCAATATCATAAGATCTGGACCTTGAGAGGTCCAGAGAGTCCCTATTCTCCAGCTTTATGTAGTCCTTTATGAGTTTGGGGCTTAGGTTATCATATTAAGGGTCATTTTGGCATATAGAGGTGATAGTGTGAGGCATGGGCCTAAAGTTCGAACCTTTACGTGATTATCATGCTTGGGAAGGTCAGGTCTATAGATTAGAGAAGCAGATCTAACCTCAGAAGGTCATTTGAGTGTTGCCATGGAAGGAACTCGCCGAGTCCATTAGTGTACTCGACGAGTCGAGTCGGGGTTGCCCCGCGATTCGTGACAGGTGTAACCCGTCGAGTGGAGGGATGACTCGACGTGCCAAGTGAGGCTAGAAGGATTCAGAGGACCCGCATGGACTCGCCGAGTCGCCCATGTGCACTCGATGAGTCGGGTCAAAGTTTGACCGTTGACTTCAGTTGACCTTATGGTTTTGGTCAAGCTGATTCAGGAGAGTTCAGGGAGGGGTAGAATGGCCTTCTACCCAATCTTTAGAGATGAGGCTATGAGAGGGTATTGATTAGGAATGTTATTCAGATGATAGGAGGAGGCTAGGTCGGGACGTCAAGCACGAGAGTTTATCCGACTTCGTACGAGGTGAGTCTTCTCACTATACATTACCTAGAGTGGTATCTATGTGTAGACCGTAGGGTCTTGTGTGCTATGTGTATGTATGAGATTATGTGCATTGTGATATATGTATGCTATGTGTTGTATAGACCGGACCGGAGGGTCCAACGATATAGACCGGACCGAAGGGTCTAACGATACAGGCCGGACCGAAGGGTCCAACGAGCTATGACCGGACCAGAGGGTCCAACGAGCTACGGGACTGGAGGGTTCCGCTGAGACACATAGACCGGAGGGTCGCACTGTAGCCTCGAGTGGTGTGTGTGTTGTATGTGGTATTTTGGGGAACTCACTAAGCATTTATGCTTACAGTTGTTGTGTTATGTGTTTCAGGTACTAGCGAGGATCACGGGAAGGCGCCGACATGATACGTACACACTCATGGAGTTTATGTCTTGAGATTCTGGGATATGTTTTGTTATGATAACATTGGATACATTATGTTTTGATATTACCTTATGAATAAAAGTATGTTTTTAAAAATGAAAAATTGTTTTAGAAATTTACGTCGTTACAAGTTGGTATCAGAGCCTTGGTTTGTGGGATTCGGATGCACCTTCGGGCGTATCTGAACTCAAACTGAGGATTTCAGAAAGTTTTTCATAAAAAGGAACAATTTTTCTAAAAGAGTAAAAGACTTTGAGAAAAGCAGAAAGGATCAGTGTGTACGATCAGCCAGCGCCCGAACGGTGATTTCCCAAAATACCCTTACATTATGTATTATGAGATATGATATGGTATGTTATGCATGCTAGAATAGGCTAGGTATTCATATTAGGACTAGAGTGGCCTGATTTGTGATGCCTTAGCCTAGAAAGATTTCTACTGCTATGTGATGCTTGAGAGTGAGTAGGTAGCAGTGAGGAGCTTTTGAGAGGTCTACCGAAGGGTAACCTATGCCAGCGAGATGTAGAGTACTTGTGATCTGGGATCCTAGGAGGAGGACTTGAGGTGAATAATGATGCGGTGTGGATGGTAGTATAGGGCCCGTACTACTGAAGACACCGGATCAGTGAGCAGTCCAAGTAAAAATCCTTAGGGTACCAAGGAACAAGAGTGCGAGGATACTCGATCGAGTCTCTGGTATCTTTGTGTTGTGTTTCAGAGACATCATGGTTGGTACACCACACACACCAGACAGCAGCAGTGTTAGCAATGATGAGATTCGCCGTATGATTCATGACGAGATGACCGCAGCGATCCGGAAGGCTAATCCGGAGGATGACAAGTAGCGGATTGAGAAGTGATGTCATGGTTCGAGTACCATGATAAGTAACGGATTGAGAAGTGGCGTCATGGTTCGAGTACCATGAATTGTAGCAGGTCGAGAGGTGATGTCATGGTTCGAGTGCCATGATGTGAGGTGGAATGAGAAGAGGGAACATGGTTCGAGTACCATGATTCGTAGAAGATTAAGAGGAGATAACATGGTGCAGGTACCATGATTCATAGCAGATCGAGAGGTGGCCACGCGGTTTGAGTACCATGACATGGGGCGGTTAGTATTTCGGGTTTTTACCGGTTATTCCGTGGGGATTGTCTAGACTGAGATCAGTGGTGAATGAGTATGGGGCCAGAAGGCCTTGATGAACAAGTTTTAGTGGAGCATCCCTTGAAAAGGGAAATCAAGTGAGCTCCGAGGGATTGTGGGTGATATGCCAGTTGGAGTCGCAAGACTCAGGGATGAGTAGGGATGGTGCCTTACGGGAGAACACAGTCTGGGATGGGCGACCGGCCGATAGTGGAGAGGTCACTTTCTGTGACCCGAGTGGTGCTATTTCCGTTTCCTGTGGGAGACGTAAGAGGCGATGAGATTTCGGTTTTTGAGTTTGGGGGTGAGCCCTGTGGGATTGCACGGATAATGATCTCCAACCAGAGTATGTGGCAGTAGGTCTGCCGTGAGGTAAGGATATAGCTTGAACAGGTCGTCAGTGGGGACTGAGATGGTCAAGGACCAGGATACATCCTAATTGAGTATAGTAGGGCATGTGTTAGCTGCAACGTCGGACGATCAAGAGGAGTATATCAGGGCGGTGGCCCTTATTGTCTTTGATGGGTATTAAGAGTGGAAATATGGTTTTTGCTCTTATGATAAGTGACGTGATGGAACGTTGGTTGAGGAGTCGATGATGAGGAGTACGGTAGATCATTACTTCCAGACTAAGAGTCAGAGTTAATACTGGACAGTTGGGAGGTCCGGTGATGGAATGGTGTGAGATTCTGAATGACTAGGGGCAGTCATGGTGGGAAGTTCTGAGGATTTCATCTGAATTTCAGGGCACTTGGAGTTGCTCGATCCCTGTCGGGAGATCATCGAGCGTTGCGTAGCACCTTACAAGAGTAGGTGCGATGATTACTGGTGGGAACAGTCGGTGTGATAGATTGCTGGTGCGCCGATTGGGGATGGTTCGAACCCTAAGTGGGGGAGAACCGGGTATTTTATTGAGGGGATCAGAGATTCGATCGAGAATGGTTAGAGATCTGGATATAGAGACCGGCGGTGCGAATTCATTGAGCCCAAGGTTGTTGGTGATTGAGACGAGGTGCAGAGCGAGATAATGCATGTGTTATGTTTGAAAAGGATGAGTGCCTCCACGGCAAGTGGCCGTTGATCGGAGACCTTGGGGTGAACGGGAATTATTCAAGGTCATAATGGTGAATTCGAGATGGTTGGCTCGTAGGGTGAGTTCGGCGGTTGAGAAATTCTGGTTCAATGATGGGGCTGTTATTCAGCTTGGAAAGGGCAGAAGTTGATTAGACAACCAATTTCAGGTTGTGGAACAGGAAGATCAGTGGATGAGACGAGACGTCGTGAGGTCCTATGTGGAGTATCGAGGTATCCGAATTTAATGCATTGGATTTCGGATAATTTTGAGTCCTGAGTGGAGACGGCAAGTGGTGGGTCAAGCATCGATGATTCCAGTGGGAGCCCTTTCGGTTAATGACAGCAAGTGAGATTGTCCAAGAATATGGATCGTAGCAGGGAAGGGTGTTTTGTTATGACAATTGCCGCCAGATATAGTGATGCATGATTTGGGTAAGTGCATGCACCTATCTATGATTGATCCGCGGATTGTGAGTCAGTGAGAGGTTGTGGTGATACCGCTGGAAGCCGTAGTACTCACCAGTCAGTGAGAGGTTGTTGTGATGGTACGGGAAGCCGTAGTACTCAGTAGTCAGAGGATGTTGTGATGCTACGGGAAGCCGTAGTACTTACTAGTCAGAGGTTGTTGTGATACTACGGGAAGCCGTAGTACTCACTAGTCAGAGGTTGTTGTGATGCTACGGGAAGCCGTAGTACTCACTAGTCAGAGGATGTTGTGATGCTACGGGAAGCCGTAGTACTCAATAGTCAGAGGATGTTGTGATGCTACGGGAAGCCGTAGTACTCACTAGTCAGAGGTTGTTGTGATGCTACGGGAAGCCGTAGTACTCACTAGTCAGAGGTTGTTGTGATGCTACGGGAAGCCGTAGTACTCACCAGTCAGTAAGAGGTTGTGGTGATACCGAGGGAAGCTGTAGTACTCACCAGTCAGTGAGAGGTTGATGTGACGCTACGGGAAGACGTAGTATACACTAGTCAGTGAGAAGTTGTCATGATAAAGTACTCGTTCATCAGAGCATGGCGAAGAAGAGTTTTAGGCATGGGGTGGCCCTAATTTTTGAGTTTTTGGGAACCTGGTGGTCAGACCAGGGGCGAGACCGGGGTCTCCTCAATGATAGGGAGTCATTATGTTCTGAGTAAGGTGTGGTCATCGCAATCCGAAAGAATGGGATAAGTGAGGTACGCATGGGTTGTGAGAAATGAGTTCTGAGTTGAGTGCTTCGTTGGGACGAGTGGTTCCAACTCTGGGTCGGACCAAACTCTCGAGTTTGAGTTTGGCTCTGGTGGTGCGTTGGATAGGCGAGATGAGATTCTGGATTCCGAGGTGGGTTCCATGTTGAGGATTATTGGTTGTCATCTGATGTCTTAGACCTGTGTGGGTCAGTACTCGGGTACGGGAGGTACCGCAAGTTGCATGGAACGATGAGTAACAGATGACAGAGGTCGGGGTTGAGTCGATCTCTAGTTGGGAAGGTAGTGTTCGCTTAGGGTTAAGCGAACTGCGTTACTTGTGTGTCACATTGGGCCGATGTGGTTATAGTAAGAAGGAAACCATGGAGACGGTTGGGATAATGCAACGGATGACCCTGGAGGTTCAATTGTTGGGCCGAGATCAGACCTGGTACTCAGTGTTAAAAAGGGATACGAGGGATGCAGCTGAGGCTTATGATTTTAGATGTCTGAGGACTTCTGAGCGAGCATGATTCTCTTGTGTCAGAGAACAGGATGTTGAAAGTTTATTGTTCGGATGGATTCTGATAGTAGTTCAGTGGATGAGCCCTGGTGGGATGTAAACCCTTTCGTTCCTTGGGGCGTGATTTGGACTGTTTTGGTACGTTGGTATGAGCGATCGGTAGCCGATTGTCGGATTTTGTCTTGTGAGAATCAGGGAGCAGGGAGTTATCAGGGTTTGATGTTCGAAGAGCGAATATCATGGTGATAGCGTGAGTGGAGGGTCTGGCGGCCGGCCAGGCCACTAGAGTTTCCCGATTCTGGGAAGGACAGGAAGGGGTATTTTAGCAACAGAGGGTCCGGTTTTGTTCCAAATTTGGATTTCCTGGTCGGATCCAGGTATTCATGGGTAAGGATATCGTTTTGGTGTGAGAACCTCTCAGTGGTGCTTGCCGAGTGTTTGGTTTCCATCTATGTGGGTGAGGAGCGATTTCGAGGGAGAAATCTATTTCAAGTGGGGGAGAATTGTAACATCCGGATTTCCAGGCATGACGATTTGAGTATTTCTTTTTGAGTTTTGAGGAGGGACTCAATGAGTTGACACCTGAACTCGTCGAGTAGGATCGCGTTTTGGCTGACTGGATTAATGAAGGGACTCGATGAGTCGATGGGTGGACTCGACGAGTCCGCACTGTGGACAGAAACCCTAAATCTTGGGAGCCGGAAGAGGAGATGAGGGAGCACTATCCGGAGTTATTCGGTGCAGCGGACTTTGAGGACGAAGTCTGATTCAAGTGGGGGAGAATTGTAACACTTGGATTTGTAAATTTCATGTTTAGCCCTCTATATTAAAAAGCTTCTCATTTTGGTCCCTTTGGTTAGTGTGCGGGGCATACCATAGTGTACGCTTGGCGTACTAGCTGAGGATTGGTCGCGGAGCTCATCCACGTACGTTGGGCGTACGTGAGCCGATAAGAAACGCTAGTTTTAGGGTGTCACACCCTATTTAATCCTTGTGGGGTTTGTGCCCTATTTAAAGGCCTTTATGGCCTTCATTTGCGGCCATTACACCCTTGAGAAACCCTAGAAAGCAGAGAGGACGTTTGTAGTGCAAAAGGAGGGCTAATTCATCATTATTTGGTGTGTTTTAGCAAAAGGAAGGGAGGATTTCGAGCTAGGCAGTCTTGTGGGACTCAAATCTTCCATCATTTGGTGCAGAGCTGCTGTGGGAGGTAAGGATTTATGTCCATTTTCATTGAGTAATAGATTTCATGAATCTAGGGCTTTTTCTCTTCTTTTTGGTAAGAGATCTAGTGTATGTGATGTCCCCTTGTGCCAATATCATAAGATCTGGACCTTGAGAGGTCCAGAGAGTCCCTATTCTCCAGCTTTATGCAGTCCTTTATGAGTTTGGGGCTTAGGTTATCATATTAAGGGTCATTTTGGCATATAGAGGTGATAGTGTGAGGCATGGGCCTAAAGTTCGAACCTTTACGTGATTATCATGCTTGGGAAGGTCAGATCTATAGATTAGAGAAGCAGATCTGACCTCAGAAGGTCATTTGAGTGTTGCCATGGAAGGAACTCGCCGAGTCCATTAGTGTACTCGACGAGTCGAGTCGGGGTTGCCCCGCGATTCGTGACAGGTGTAACCCGTCGAGTGGAGGGATGACTCGACGTGCCAAGTGAGGCTAGAAGGATTCAGGGGACCCGCATGGACTCGCCGAGTCGCCCATGTGCACTCGATGAGTCGGGTCAAAGTTTGACCGTTGACTTCAGTTGACCTTATGGTTTTGGTCAAGCTGATTCAGGAGAGTTCAGGGAGGGGTAGAATGGCCTTCTACCCAATCTTTAGAGATGAGGCTATGAGAGGGTATTGATCAGGAATGTTATTCGGATGATAGGAGGAGGCTAGGTCGGGACGTCAAGCACGAGTGTTTATCCAACTTCGTACGAGGTGAGTCTTCTCACTATACATTACCTAGAGTGGTATCTATGTGTAGACCGGAGGGTTTTGTGTGCTATGTGTATGTATGAGATTATGTGCATTGTGATATATGTATGCTATGTGTTGTATAGACCGGACCGGAGGGTTCAACGATATAGACCGGACCGAAGGGTCCAACGATACAGACCGGACTGAAGGGTCCAACGAGCTATGACCGGACCAGAGGGTCCAACGAGCTACGGGACTGGAGGGTTCCGCTGAGACACATCGACCGAAGGGTCGCACTGTAGCCTCGAGTGGCGTATGTGTTGTATGTGGTATTTTGGGGAACTCACTAAGCATTTATGCTTACAGTTGTTGTGTTATGTGTTTCAGGTACTAGCGAGGATCACGGGAAGGCGCCGGCATGATACGTACAAACTCATGGAGTTTATGTCTTGAGATTATGGGATATGTTTTGTTATGATAACATTGGATACATTATGTTTTGATATTACCTTATGAATAAAAGTATGTTTTTAAAAATGAAAAATTGTTTTAGAAATTTACGTCGTTACATTTTGTGTCATTCTATCAATACCCAATTCCCAAAATGCTCAAAGCTACAATTGGTGTATAAAGTAATTTTATCAGTTATCCCCTTTCCACAGACATCATGTTGAACATGAGATAAGGATCACGATCAATCTGATTGGGGGTTCAACTTTTGGTTAGGCGCCTTAGATGTCTAACTCTCAACACATAAGAGGAACAAATCCAATATTGACTATATAAGCCTCTTGCATAGTTCTCACCATACCTGAAAATGGATTTTATAACTGCCCGGTTAAGGACCAGAATTTGACCATATGAAATCACAACACTCCCTATACTTAAGTCCCACTATGTATCTCAGGTGTTAAGGATACAAAGATAGTACCTTTTAATCAAATGTCATTCATGATTGCGATCCATGAGATGATTTTTATGCGGGTCATTTCAATGCTAGTTCTCTGACAAGTACCTATGAAACTTGATTACAACCCATTGCCTACCTTCATCTGGTGAAAGTCAACCAATCCAATTCATATTAGTCTTACTTCATAATTACTCCCACAATTATAACCGACTATGAACTTTTCGAATAATAAGATTATTCATGGATTAAATATGTTAATATAGAACACAAGTATTGATGTTATGATTATATCCCAGTATATCAAAACATATATAATAGTTGTTGTCATAATGTTCCAATATCCAAATACTAAATCCAAGTCAAAATCCAACTTAACTTAACTTGTGTGAATTTTACGAATACTATAATCTCCATATTTGACTTGACTCTAGGTATAGATTGATATCTTGTAGTATGTGATTGGTGTTCTTTCATGACATAAAGTCTCTTAGCTCGATTAAGTATAGTCATAAAGACTTCTATATGATCCTTGAATGGCAGAAATCATAATAGTTTTTCAATGAATCCATTCATCCAATAATATTTGATTTCAACTTTTAAAGTAGTGTATTCTTATATTGTAGTAGATTCTGTCATTTTGTTTTGCTTGGACCTCATTCCAACTAAAGTTACTCTTCATCCCACAATGAAGTCATAATCTGATTATAATTCATAATTATATATATTTGTTTAGAAATTAGAATAATATGTAGCTCTTTACCTGAAGATTTTATTCTAAACCAATTATCTCTTATACATTCTCTTAGTTGTTCTGAAGTACTCTTAGAATATTTCGATAGTCATCTGGTGACTTAACCATGTATCTAATTGGTATCGTATGATATGCTCATAACATGATCATATACCAGGTCTTATGCATAATATGGCATAAATGATAGATTTATTTGTCAAGAAAATCAAATATAAATCATTTCAGTTAGGTTGCTTTTGAGGCTGACTCAATTTTAGTGCCAGATGACAATGCTAAGGTTCCTCCATGTAACATATAATTTTCTAGGTATTTGCTTTTGACCCTTGAGTTATGAATTGTTTTCAAGATGGGTCCCCAATGGATATTTCATGATTTTTGGGCGTAGGTTGTGCATGATGGGCGTACTAAGACCCGTGCCAGTATGTTGCGTGTACACTAGTACACAGGGCGTACATGGTTTAGACCAAAACCCTAACATTTTGGGTTTGTGCACTATTTAAGCACCAATATAGCCCCAATACCTTTCCCTTTATCAGACTCAATCCCAAGATCGACCCTTATTGAAAACCCTAGCCTATTTGAATCATTTTGAGCTTTTGAAGTGAGTTGTAAGATTTCTTGTTTGTGAAGAAGGATCTTCAAGGAGTAGGCTTTGCTCTAGAGACTTTAGATCGATCATCTGCTCTTCATTATGTACCATTTTCAGGTATATAGCTCCAACCTTGGCTTATTTTTTTTCTATATATTGGTTAAGCTTAAATTTTCTCCTCTTTTGTCCCAAAATCTTGGTCTTTGTGAGTATGAGTCACACCCCCAAACCAAGGATGGCGGAAACGTTCGGGGGTGGAGGACTTCATGTATAGTATCACAACAACGAGTATAATAGTGCTCAAAGTAAATACAACCATCCTAAATATAATTGAAAATGTTACACCATAGTATATGTTTACATGTTTCAAAATCAATTACATTATGATGACAAAATAAACTGTTTGACGATTTTACGTCCCATCCTCAAAGTGCTGATGTTTTCCTGTTTCACTGATTTCCTGAGAATACAAGTAGTTTTGAAAAGTGTCAACAATTAAGTTGGTGAGTTCATAAGAGTTTTGTTTGAGGAAGTAACCGTTTTCCTTGTAAAAGCGATAGAGTATGATTTCCAGAAAATCCAATATTTTCTTAGTTAAGTGTTAAATGAATGCTCCTATGTTATGCGATAATGAACCCTAGAAAGAACCATAGATTCCTTCTATAATCACTCAACGTATATAAGTTGTATAAAATTTAAGTTAAATAAACCGTTGAATATAATGGGTCTGCCCTAGGTCCACAACCAAACAAGAAACAGGAGATAAGGCGGGCCCACCAATTCTAAGTCGATTTCAATTCAATTTTATATAACTCTAACATGTACACTTAGCAATTATAGCTGAAAACTAACAATTCTAACGATATGTAGTTTTAATATCATAAAACCATTTTGTGTAAACCTGGTACTTTGTATTTGTACCCCTTTTTGTATGAAAACCTGGTACTTTGTAACTGTACCCCTTTTTGTATGAATCCGATACTTTGTATTTATACCCCTCTTTGTATGAAAATCTGGTACTTTGTATTTGTACCCCTTTTTGTACAAAAACCTTTTGTAATGAGTTCGTAATGTAAATGAACATAAACTATACCTATTATAATTTATCAAAATGTTTGTAATGTGTATGCAACCTAACTATACCTATTATAGTTTAGCATGTATGCTTGTGGTGTATAAGAACCCTTTTCTATGTAAGTCGAATGTATAGCAAAATATAACTATGTTTATCATGCCTTGTTTTGTACTAATGGTAATGGTGGAGGATTCTTACAATTCAGCAAGTATTTTCTGTTATATAATTATACCACAACAAGAAACACATGTAAAATATGAAATCCTCAAAGATCAACACTTTGCTCAACAAGTTACAAAGTGTGATGAAAGTTATAAGCTGTTATCTAGATTTTTGACCTTTCTACACTATTTTAGAAAAATCATAGAAAAATCATACGAAGTCGAAAACTGAATCCGTAAATTCTAAGAGTTCACAAAATGTGTCTAGTTTATTCATAATTTTTATTATGATTTTTAGAAGTTTTTAACTTGTGTTAAAATGTTCATATTCACAGACTGGTCCGAATTCGTTTCTGAAATGATAGACAGTTTTGTAAAAATCACCATAAATCGTAGAAAACTCGTATGGAGATGTACAAGTAGACATTTTAAAGGTATAAACCTGAACTATTTGCATATTAAACAGTTTTGAAGGATATTAAGTTTAAGATGGTCAAAACAGTCCGTGAATAAGACTCAACTTTTCTGATGAAAGCTGTTGTTTGAGTTTAGTTAAGTTTTTGGTGTTTTAACTTGTATTCCCCCCCCCCCCCCCCTAAAACTTGAAGAAAACATGAAAATATAGGGGTATGATCTCACCTTGAGTGATTTCAGTAGATGGATGATGAAGAAAGGAAGTGTTCAACTCAAGAACACTTAGAAGATTGTTTGAAGATTCGAAGTTCTAACACAAATATGATGAAGTTTGTGTAAGAAACCTATGATTTGAGTAGAAATGAGTGAAATAATCATATGGAGGATGATAATACTTAGGAAAAGTAGAAGAAAGCTTGGAGAATAGCCTTGAATCTCGAAATTTAGAGAGAGAAAGTGAGAGAGAATGAAGTTTGTTCTTTGGTGGAAAATGAGAGAAATGTGAGGAGAGAGGGGAGTTTTCCAGCCTTTGATCAAGGATGTGGCTGGAAAATTGATGGAAAGAGTACAATGAAAGGACTAGGTATGGTGGAAGGACAAGGGCTGGTCATGGAGTGGGCATGGGTGGTTGCTTGTGTCATACACTAAAGTAAAATCAACACTCCACCAATAATATCCCACCCACTCTTCTTGGATAAGGATTATACCCCAAAAACGTGATTAATTATGAAGTATGGGGTTCTATATGTTAAAATCATGTAAAACGGGCCTAAAATGAAGTCGTAGTCGAAAACCGGGTGAAAATTGCCAAATTCCGAAATTCAGGGCCGAAGGTGCGAAGGTTCGGCTCCTTAGGAGCATAGAACCGAAGGTTGATGGGGGAACCGAGAGTAGGGTTCGGCTCCTTAGGCTGTGCATCTTGGACCGAAGGTGAAGGCTTGGACCGAAGGTAGTCCTCTCGCACCGAAGGTTACTTTCGGTTCCTTAGTAGTCTCGGTTCTCAGGATGTTCGGTTCTGAGGAGGTTCGGTTCCTAAGAAGGTTTGATTCCTAAGAAGGTTCGATTCCTAAGAAGGTTCGGCTCCTTAAGAGGGTTTTTCGCGTAGACTTCCGTTTTTGAGCGGTTTTCGACTAAATCGAGGGTCGGGATGCCTCGAGTGATTATAAAAAGTTGAGAGAGATTTTGAGAGAGATTTGGGAGAGATTTCACACACTTGGAGAGATTTCTCATTCAGAGAGAGATTTGGGAGAGATTTCCCATACTTGGAGAGATTTCTCATTCAGAGAGAGATTTGGGAGAGATTTCACATACTTGGAGAGATTTCTCATTTAGAGAGAGAGATTTGGGAGAGATTTCACATACTTTGAGAGATTTCTCATTCAGAGAGAGATTTGGGAGAGATTTCCCATACTTGGAGAGATTTCTCATTCAGAGAGAGATTTGGGAGAGATTTCACATACTTGGAGAGATTTGGGAGAGATTTCACATACTTAGAGAGATTTAGGAGAGATTTCACATACTTGGAGAGGTTTCTCATTCAGAGAGAGATTTGGGAGAGATTTCACATACTTGGAGAGATTTGGGAGAGATTTCACATACGTAGAGAGATTTGGGAGAGATTTGAGGTAGAGAGAGATAGAGTGAAAGAGATTGGGAGAAACTTCTTTTGTGACCTTTTTGAGTGTTTGGCTTCATAACACAAGGTTTGTAAATCTCGTTAAGTCTCGTTATGATTGTTATATGCCCCCGAGGGTTAAGGAATAATGTTTTATCGAGTAGTTTCATCACTTGCCCTGATTAGGATTTAGAATTTCCGAACACGTGAAAACTCTAAGTGATACTTTGTATTAAGATTGCGAGTTGTTCAATAAGAAACCTAATGGAAGCCCTAATATACAAGGGTTAGATGAGTTGACCGGTTTGACTCGTTGACTTTAGTTGAGTTTGACTTGGCCAAAATTGACGGTTGTCACATCATCCCCCCGTTAGAAAGAATTTCGTCCCGAAATTAGTGTTTCGACTGAGACTTCAAGAATTTGGAGGAAAGATGGGGGGACTTTTCGTAGTACAAGAAATTGATTATGGTGGGGAACAACCCGCCTGATGTTAAATGATGACCTTGGAATTTCTTATTGTAAATTGAGCTGAGTCGATTTAAAAGGAGTTATTGTTTTGGAATGACAGTGCATTCTACGTGTGCCTTTATGCTCTCCGCTTTATACTTGGTATTACCATTATGAATATTTTATAATGTAATTTGTGAGTACTAGTATTACGAATGCTTCAACAATTTGTGATGAAATTTGCAATATAAGTCCTACCAGATCTTTTATAATCGCTTGGTGTAAACTAGTTGTATATCCTTAAGATTACAAGGGAAGTCGAATGAGTAACTCCGCCTTAAGCCCACAACCAAACAAGGAACAGGAAATGAGGCGGAATCAAACATCTAAGTCCATAGAATCTTAATGATATATGACCATAATGTTTACACTAGCCATCATAGATTCACTAGTAAAAACCTTGCATTTTTATATAGAAGATAAGACTTATTCGGGTTTTGCCGTGTTCTCGAGATTTATGGTTGATATACTTTAATCGATGCTAGTTTTAGTAATAAAAAGAAATTTAAACTTTAAACGTCGATGTTAGAAACATGTACTGATATTTACGGGCGGTTCCGGGGTGGTCTCTCCTGCGATGATCGCAAGCACCCTTCCACCATCACCGTCATCTCTTGCTCTTGGGCAGTCCCTTTTAAAGTGTCCCGTTTCGTCGCACTTGTAACAGGCTGGGCTTACTCCCATGCCAGGGACCTGGTTGATGGGTTGTGCTGGTACCTTACAGAAACGGACAGTGTGACCCTCTCTGTTGCAATTTTTGCAATGCATCTTTCGGCAAGCCCCAGTGTGATGGAAGTTACACTTGTTGCATTTCGGAAGGGTTCCAGCGTATTGTTTTATGGGTGCTGGCGTGGCGAGGGTTGTGGCAGCATGAACAGCAACGATCTGTTGCTTCTTAGTGAAGTCCTGGGCTGGTTGGTCCTTCTTGTTGTCCCATAACTTTCTTTTGTTGTTCCATCCTCTTGCTTGATTAGGGGTGGTTGTCGTAGTGTCATGGCTGGCACGATGGTCGATGAGTTGTTGTGCCAACTCCTTGGCACTGTCGAAGGTAGTTGGTCTTGAGGCTAACACGCTATCTTGAATTTGGGGAGACAATCCCCAGACATATCGTTCCAGCTTTTTGTCTTCCGGGGTGACCATAGCGGGACAAAGGAGTGCTAGATCACAGAATTGGGCGGTATAAGTCGTAAGATCGGAGCCCGTCATCTTAAGATTCCACAGTTCTTGCTCTAGATTTTGCACTTCGCCCCTTGGGCAATATTCCTTCAGCATCATCGTCTTTAAGTCCTCCCAGCTTAACGAGTTAGCCACTGCAAGCGTTAGTGACTTAACGTGGCCTTTCCACCAAGTGAGGGCCCGACCAGAGAAAGTGTAAGCTGCAAATTTGACCTTGCTTGCTTCGGGGCATGCACAAATTTCGAAGACCGTTTCGGTCTTTTCGAACCATTGCATCAATGTAATGACGCCCTCGCTTCCATTGAAAGAATCGGGTTTTGCACTAGTAAAGTCCTTGTACGAACATTCCCTCGTACGTCCTGTACTGTCCTCGTGGTTAGAGTTTATGGCTCCAGATCCAGCACCACCGATACCATTCGTACCAATTTATGACATTGCGGCTACCACGACTGCTGTTACTGCAGCTTGGAACATTGCGGGATCAAACTGTGGAGGTGGTGGCGGAGGTGGTGGTGGTGTTGCGCTTCCTGAAGGTCTGGAATTTTTCTTCGGTGACATAGTTCTGTCATAAGTTTGTAAAGATGAGCAGACGGTAAGTTTCCAATAGCAGTGACAAGTCGGATGTTATTGAACTAGACTTTTCTGTATTATGTTCGACTTAAAAGTATCTTGCATGCAATTTATAATGAATTTCCACATGAATGAATTTAGCAGTAGTGACTCGAATGTGATCTTGTGATTTGTTCCATGCCTGATCTACTCCTAAGATTACTCGACATATACCAGTCGTGTGTAATTAAGGTTTGATAGGCCGTTGAACTTAATGAGTCTGCCCTGAATCCACAACCAAACAAGGAACAGGACCCAAGGCGGACTCACCATTTCTAAGTCGATCGCCTCTTAATTACACATAACCTTGAGGTATACATTAAGTACTTTTAGAGTCATCATAAGCAAATCGTTTGTAATACCTTGTTATGAAATGTGTGGTAAACTCCTAATAAAATAAAATGCATGCCAATTTTTATTGATATACTCTAGTTCATAGAGTTCAGGAAAGTTTGACCTTATAATAGGTCTACGTTTTTGTTAATGTAAGGAAAAACTTTGACGGTGACACGACCCCTTGAATAGTGTAGTCTCTACATTTGAAAGGTCGAATTTATGTATAGGACGAGGCAGTGTTTCAAACGCACGCCAGGAGTTTGAGTCTACAATGATATGTCAGCAGCGTACACATTACTCGTGGCGGGTGATGTTTCGTGGGGCGTAAAAGTCTGCATTGTCTTATCCTCTGCCCTGGCTTCTGCCATTTGATGTTCTGCTTTTACCACGCGTTTTCTCTAACGCTATGTGAAGTTCCTGATACTTCAAATCTCGGATATGGTTGCGGTCACTTCCCTCTGAAGGCTTTGATGTGGTTTCTGATCTGTTCATGGTTTCCATCCAGGTGACGAAGGCGAATTGCGGTGATCTTGGTGGTAGTGCCAACCTCCATGATTTCGGCTGACCGATGCTCGTGTTTGTATGCTCAAGTGAATGATGCAGCGTATTATGACAAGGAGGGCTCTGTCTACTTATCCTCCTCTGTTGAGGTTGCAGAAGCCTCATCCATGTCATGGGGAAGGTGTCAATCTTGTTCCTAACTTCGTCTCTGTAGATCTACAGCTTATCGAGGTGTCAGAGCATGGAAGCCTCGTCGGGGTGTGGCGACTAGAGGGTGTATTGTAGACCTCGGGCTCTTCGTCAGAGTCTTCTCCTATTTCTTCTTTGTGTTTGCCTTCTTTTTGGTTTCGCTTCCTCCGGATCTTCATCTGAATTGTCTTTGGGTCTTACTCTATTATTTCCTCAAGGTCCTCTCTGGGGCTTTCTTCATTCTAACCACCATCTTCCTGGTTAGGAGAATAGGGGTCTCCTGGTAGTTGAGCTCTTGCCATGTTGCTTGTGCGAGAATAGGGGTAGAAGAGATAATTAATAGGCGTCTAATCCTATAATTACTTATAGGGGGTGATCCTTATCAGTCATGTCTATGATCACATAGTGCATACCAGTTATACATAATCTGAGTTGGAATAGACCTTTGAATAAATGACTCTACTCTAAGTCCACAACCAAACAAGGAACAGGAAGTAGAGCAATAGTCATAGATTCTGAGTCTATAATATCTTTAATTATGTATAACCTTAGCGTATGCACTCAGTCATTATAGACCTACTAATAGGGGTCTTTAGTTTTCACATAAGTTGGTTATAGTAGCACAAAATACTCCTATAGTGTTTTAAATGTTTGACTTATGTTCTTAATGTTTCTTGGTAGGTAGAGTTGGTAAGTTTTCAGACTTGTTGCAACAACACAACCATTCCCGGGCATATGCTAATCACTTCTGGGTTAGACATAGTTGATCAGGCTATGTCATTCCCAGACCTGACTATACATCCCCAAGCCTACTTGTGTCATTCAACAATCATTACTTTTGTTTTGTCCTAGTATGATGCTGACCTTAGTATGTATGCATGTATGTATACTTTTAACACGAAACTATTTATTTCTAAAAGTATAGTCTTTTGAAAATGTTTAATCAGAGACTTTAGTCCCAATGCATTTATAGTTTGTATATCTTATGTGGTTTGATATACTTAGTTCACTATAAACAATGCTCTGATACCAATCTGTCACACCCCCAAACGAAGGATGGCGGAAACATCCGGGGGTGGAGGACTTCATGTATAGTATCACAACAACGAGTATAATAGTGCTCAAAGTAAATACAACCATCATAAATATAATTAAAAAGGTTACACCATAGTACATGTTTACATGTTTCAAAATCAATTACATTATGATGACAAAATAAACTATTTGACGATTAAACGTCCCATCCTCAAAGTGCTGATGTTTTCCTGTTTCACTGATTTCCTGAGAATACAAGTAGTTTTAAAAAGTGTCAACAATTAAGTTGGTCAGTTCATAAGAGTTTTCTTTGAGGAAGAAACCGTTTTCCTTGTAAAAGCGATAGAGTATGATTTCCAGAAAATCCAATATTTTCTTAGTTAAGTGTGAAATGAATGCTCCTATGTTATGCGATAATGAACCCTAGAAAGAACCATAGATTCCTTCTATAATCACTCAGCGTATATAAGTTGTATAAAATTTAAGTTAAATAAACCATTGAATATAATGGGTCTGCCCTAAGTCCACAACCAAACAAGGAACAAGAGATAAGGCGGGCCCACCAATTCTAAGTCGATTTCAATTCAATTTTATATAACTCTAACATGTACACTTAGCAATTATAGCTGAAAACTAACAATTCTAACGATATGTAGTTTTAATATCATAAAACCATTTTGTGTAAACTTGGTACTTTGTATTTGTACCCTTTTTTGTATGAAAATCTGGTACTTTGTAATTGTACCCTTTTTGTATGAATCCGGTACTTTGTATTTATACCCCTCTTTGTATGAAAATCCGGTACTTTGTATTTGTACCCCTTTTTGTATGAGAACCTGGTACTTTGTATTTGTACCCCTTTTTGTATGAATCCGGTACTTTGTATTTGTACCCCTTTTTGTATGAAAACCTGGTACTTTGTATTTTTACCCTTTTTGTATGAATCCGGTACTTTGTATTTATACCCCTCTTTGTATGAAAATCCGGTACTTTGTATTTGTACCCCTTTTTGTACAAAAACCTTTTGTAATGAGTTCGTAATGTAAATGAACATAAACTATACCTATTATAATTTATTAAAATGTTTGTAATGTGTATGCAACCTAACTATACCTATTATAGTTTAGCATGTTTGCTTGTGGTGTATAAGAACCCTTTTCTATGTAAGTCGAATGTATAGCAAAATATAACTATGTTTAGCATGCCTTGTTTTGTACTAATGGTAATGGTGGAGGATTCTTACAATTCAGCGAGTATTTTCTGTTATATAATTATACCACAACAAGAAACACATGTAAAATATGAAATCCTCAAAGATCAACACTTTGCTCAACAAGTTACAAAGTGTGATGAAAGTTATAAGCTGTTATCTAGATTTTTGACCTTTCTACACTATTTTAGAAAAATCATAGAAAAATCATACGAAGTCGAAAACTGAATCCGTAAATTCTGAGAGTTCACAAAATGTGTCTAGTTTATTCATAATTTTTATTATGATTTTTAGAAGTTTTTAACTTGTGTTAAAATGTTCATATTCACAGACTGGTCCGAATTCTTTTCTGAAATGATAGGCAGTTTTGTAAAAATCACCATAAATCGTAGAAAACTCGTATGGAGATGTACAAGTAGACATTTTAAAGGTATGAACCTAAAATATTTGCATATTAAACAGTTTTGAAGGATATTAAGTTTAAGATGGTCAAAACAGTCCGTGAATAAGACTCAACTTTTCTGATGAAAGCTGTTGTTTGAGTTTAGTTAAGTTTTTGGTGTTTTAACTTGTATTCCCCCCCCCCCCCCCCTAAAACTTGAAGAAAACATGAAAATATAGGGGTATGATCTCACCTTGAGTGATTTCAGTAGATGGATGATGAAGAAAGGAAGTGTTCAACTCAAGAACACTTAGAAGATTGTTTGAAGATTCGAATTTCTAACACAAATATGATGAAGTTTGTGTAAGAAACCTATGATTTGAGTAGAAATGAGTGAAATAATCATATGGAGGATGATAATACTTACCAAAAGTAGAAGAAAGTTTGGAGAATAGCCTTGAATCTCGAAATTTAGAGAGAGAATGAAGTTTGTTCTTTGGTGGAAAATGAGAAATGTGAGGAGAGAGGGGAGTTTTCCAGCATTTGATCAAGGATGTGGCTGGAAAAATGATGGAAAGAGTACAATGAAAGGACTAGGTATGGTGGAAGGACAAGGGCTGGTCATGGAGTGGACATGGGTGGTTGCTTGTGTCATACACTAAAGTAAAGTCAACACTCCACCAATAATATCCCACCCACTCTTCTTGGATAAGGATTATACCCCAAAAACGTGATTAATTATGAAGTATGGGGTTCTATATGTTAAAATATGATTTTGGGTGAAAATCCCGCGTTAAAATCATGTAAAACGGGCCTAAAATGAAGTCGTAGTCGAAAACCGGGTGAAAATTGCCAAATTCCGAAATTCAGGGGCGAAGGTGCGAAGGTTCGGCTCCTTAGGAGCATAGAACCGAAGGTAGATGGGGGAACCGAGAGTAGGGTTCGGCTCCTTAGGCTGTGCCTCTCGGACCGAAGGTGAAGGCTTGGACCGAAGGTAGTCCTCTCGGACCGAAGGTGGCCTCTCGGACCGAAGGTTACTTTCGGTTCCTTAGTAGTCTCGGTTCTCAGGAGGTTCGGTTCTTAGGAGGTTCGGTTCCTAAGAAGGTTCGGCTCCTTAAGAGGGTTTTTCGCGTAGACTTCCGTTTTTGAGCGGTTTTCGACTAAATCGAGGGTCGGGATGCCCCGAGTGATTATAAAAAGTTGAGAGAGATTTTGAGAGAGATTTGGGAGAGATTTCCCATACTTGGAGAGATTTCTCATTCAGAGAGAGATTTGGGAGAGATTTCCCATACTTGGAGAGATTTCTCATTCAGAGAGAGATTTGGGAGAGATTTCCCATACTTGGAGAGATTTCTCATTCAGAGAGAGATTTGGGAGAGATTTCACATATTTGGAGAGATTTCTCATTCAGAGAGAGATTTGGGAGAGATTTCACATACTTAGAGAGATTTCTCATTCAGAGAGAGATTTGGGAGAGATTTCCCATACTTGGAGAGATTTCTCATTCAGAGAGAGATTTGGGAGAGATTTCACATACTTGGAGAGATTTGGGAGAGATTTCACATACTTAGAGAGATTTGGGAGAGATTTCACATACTTGGAAAGGTTTTTCATTCAGAGAGAGATTTGGGAGAGATTTCACATACTTGGAGAGATTTAGGAGTGATTTCACATACTTAGAGAGATTTGGGAGAGATTTGAGGTAGAGAGAGATAGAGTGAAAGAGATTGGGAGAGACTTCTTTTGTGACCTTTTTGAGTGTTTGGCTTCGTAACGCAAGGTTTGTAAATCTCGTTAAGTCTCGTTATGATTGTTATATGCCCCCGAGGGTTAAGGAATAATGTTTTATCGAGTAGTTTCATCACTTGCCCTAATTCGGGTTTAGAATTTCCGAACACGTGAAAACTCTAAGTGATACTTTGTATTAAGATTGCGAGTTGTTCAATAAGAAACATAATGGAAACCCTAGTATACAAGGGTTAGATGAGTTGATCGGTTTGACTCGTTGACTTTAGTTGACTTTGACTTGGCCAAAATTGACGGTTGTCACAGTATGAGGTACTCCAAAGCCTTTAAGCCATCCTTTTAGACATTACAGGGCATTTTAAGTCATAAAAATGAAATCTTGGATCTTGGTTTGTCCCCATGCAAGCGTTATGGTGTAGGAAAGGTTTGAGTAAGTTAGGCTTTTAGTGTTGGGCTTCTTGTAGCCATGCAAAGGCATAAACTTTGCAACTTTATGGCCTTAAGGGTCTTATTAAGACTAGATCTGAAATTTGGACGTAAGGTCTTAAGGCATTAAGACCTTATTATGAGTTTTGCTATAGGGCGCGCACGCGAGGTGTAATTCCCAGTACTCTGTGCGCACTACTCCTCAACCGCGATCCGTTCCCATATTGGTTGAGTATGCGGGGCGTACTAGTTGGTAAGTAGGGCGTACGACCCAGTCCAGCTTTTGGTTATTTTGGGCCTTGAATCGTTAGGCTTTGCTTGTTGGGCTTGGACCATAGATTTTCATGGTATTGGGCCACTTTTGAATTTGGGCTCATATTGGACTTTGGATGATCTTTGGGATTGAGCCTAGGATTTTGTTTGGGCTTAAATGAAAAGGATAAGTTGGCCCTTTTACCTCAGATATTGGACAGATGAAGTAG
The DNA here is from genome assembly GCF_052849685.1 of Lactuca virosa. Lineage (NCBI taxonomy): Eukaryota > Viridiplantae > Streptophyta > Magnoliopsida > Asterales > Asteraceae > Lactuca > Lactuca virosa. The sequence goes on from NC_136430.1 coordinate 190,262,184, forward strand.
AGTTTCAGTTGTGGGTTATGTCCCATATTAATCGGGGATTTATGTTTTAGTCAAAGCGGGGATTTTTTCGGTCCAGTAGCCTGAGCATTTATCTGGTTTTTTCAACAGTTGAGGTGAGTTTCTTCACTTGATCCATGGGTAGAAGGAACCAATGCCGGCTCATTGCTTTGTTGTATAGAATGCTTGATGCCTTGTGATAATTATATGATAGACCAGGATCTGGCCCCTGGAATTTGTATGAAAGACCAGGATATAGCCCCTAACAGTTATATGAAAGTCCAGGATCTGACCCCTGGCACTTGTATGCAAGACCGGGATTTGGCCTCGACACTAAAGGGAAAGGCCATGGTTTGGCCCATGGAAGGAAATGATTATATGACTATGATTTGGCCCATATTATTTATCTTCTTTTATGTGTGGTATGTGATACTTTGGGGGAACTCACTAAGTTTATGCTTATAGTTTATGTTTATGGTTTAAGGTACTTCCATTTCAAAAAGGAAGGGCCCAACATGATGGCACAACATCCTCCCCTTATGATTTCCGCACTCGATATATTTGTATTATGATGTTTTGAATACTATAATGATTGATGGTTTTTTGTACGATCAATGAATGAAATTAATAGTTTTTAAATGAAAAATTTTAGTACTGTTTTTGGTTCGTTACAAGTTGGTATTAGAGCCTTGGTTTTAGGCACTCATGCATACTTTCGGGTGTGTCAGAACTCAAACTGAGGAAATGATAGTGTTCTTAATAAAAATGAGGTTAAACTTTTAAAAGGATTTCTATTAAGAAGAAGGGGTGCGATTAGCCAAGCTCAAGTAAGTGGTTCCTAAATTACCCATACCTATGTAATATGATTAGTATGCTTTATATGAGAATTACATGCTATATTAGGGCTAAGGATACCTTCAGGAATCATACGATAGAATTTCCTGATTTGCTTGATTCCTTATAGCCTAGTGGAACTTGATGCTATGTATTACTTGGAATACATATCGGCTCAGTTAATTGTTAAGTGTATGCTTTCAAAGTTTTATACGATTAAGATTGTATAACCCTAGAATGATCGATTGGCCTAATTTCATGTTCCTTGTTTGGTTGTCAACTTAGGGTATAATCATCATTTGACAGTCTATGTGATCCTATTTTGTGTATAACTTGCATGGAAAGGGCAACTAATGGTGTTGATTGACATTCTTGGTATTACGAGTGGTGGGAGTTGAGAATTCCTAGGAGAGTCTAGGATATGTATGATGTATAGCATAGGATTAGTTTATGGTTTTAGTGGGTGACTTAGAGGAATCATGACTGAGCTTGAGGAAGGTACAGGTAGGTGTGAAAGGTAGTATTGATCCCATACTACTAGAAGCACATGACTTGTACTTGAGACGAGTGCAGACCTGGAAACTCTAAGGATGCCTGTGTAGAGGAATTCCATCGAGTCCTTTGCTGTTTTTTTATATGTTGTGTTTAAGTTTGGAGGATGGTGATGATTACTCAAGGAGGTTCAGGTTCGCGTTCTGGTTCAGGCTCGGGTTCAGGTGTTGAGCCAATTGATGAGCGTCTATGCGAGTTTGTTTCGACTAAGGTTACTTGTGGTATCTTGGATGCTACCCTTGTGTTGTTCGGTACCATCAAGGAGGGGATTGTGGAGTCGATGGATGAGACGCTCAGGTATTTTCGAGCCGAGATTGTTACGGGCTAGGTTGGAGCTCGATCTCCCTCATTTCGGGAGTTCAAGACTTGTGGAGCTCCTGAGTTCTTTGGGGTTAAGGACCCCATCGCTATCCGTCGTTGGATCGATGAGGGGGCAAAGCTGGGATTTGCATCCTGCCTACTGAAGCACAGAGTACGAGACTGGTGGGAGGAGGTTACCCTAGCTATAGGGTCAACGACGGTGGTAGTGATGACTTAGCAGGATTTTGTTCTGAGATTCCTAAGCGAGTTTGCACCAACTATTGAGGTGCAACCGCTAGCGAGGGAGTTCCCAGAACATCGCCAGACTATTGAGACCGTGGCGGGGATTATTGCCAAATTCAGGGAGAGAGCTTTGTTGGTCCCATAGTATGCTGCGGATGAGGAGATGAGGAAGACGAGATATCATGATATGATACCCTGAATGATATGATCGAGAAGGCCCACGAGCAGGAGATTGAGTTGGAGCTCCGATCGAAGCGGAAGCTGGAGTAGTTACAGACAACGTTGCGCAAGGCTAAGAGACCCAAGACCTCCGATGCTCACACTAGAGGCCAAAAGGGTCGGGCTGTTGCGGCAAGCCCCACAGTGGGGATTGCTGAGTAGCGGGTTCAGGTTGTTTTAGTTGTCGCCAGTCAGGCCACGTGAGCAGAGATTTCCCCAAGACGGCTATGATTTTCTTCCATTGCAATCAGACCAACCATAAAAAGGCCGATTGTCCGAGATTTTCCGGGGGAGTAGTGGCGGCGCCTGCGCCAACCACCTTGAGGATTACTGATGACCGCCAGGTCAAGGCGAAGGCTCCTGTGGTGAAGAGCAGAGCATTTCAGCTGACGACCGATGAGGCCAATGCAACGTCGGATGTGGATACTCGTATGTGTCTTATCTTTATCTCTTATTTCCTTCGTTGTTTATGCTTATGATTATTTTGATCTTGTATAGGGACCTTTTTCGTCAATGGTTTGACTGCTCATGTTCTGTTTTATTCGGGGGCTACCCGATCATTTGTATCTCGTGCACTTAGCTAGAAGTTTTGCGATGCTCCCGAGACTTTTGATTTACTACCAGAAAAACATCATTTTACGACGCGCAATGTGTGTCGTAAAACGCTCAGACGACGTGCAAACACGTGTCAAGGAAGGCCCTGTCATAACAAGAGACAACACGCTTTTGCGCGTCGTCTATTTACGATGCGCAATTACGACACACATTTATGACGCGCGTTTACGACACGCATTGGATGTCAAGGAAGACCCTGTCATAAAGGAAGAAGACACGCATTTACGTGTCGTAACCTTACGACGCACGTTTATGATACGCATTGCGTATCATTAAAGCCCCTGTCATAAATGAAGATGACACGCATTTGCGTGTCATAAACTTCAGCAAGCATTTACGATATACATTTATGACGCGTCTTTTTTACGATACTCATTTACGCATAACACAAAAATACATACAAATATATACCAAAACAATCAACTTCATCCAATAACATCATATCAAAAAACTGTAATACATTGGTAATAAGGGGATCTGATTGTACATTGTTATTAAGAGGTTTTCCTTAACTATATAACCTAATACTACATTGCTATTAAGGAACACCTTCTTGTTTCTACTTCTTATTGTTATGCTTCTATTTCCACATGATACCTATTTTCATCATCAACACATTAGTAAGTGGTATTTTCTGCACCTGCAAATGATGCATCAAGTCACAAGAAAGATTCATGTGATGGAGATGTGATATAAAAAGATAAAGCCAAATCACTACCTTACTTTAAGTTAGTTCTTGACCAAATCAGTACCTTACTTCAAGATGTTTTGTTTTGGGTTAACCAAAACTTCTTCTTCTCAAACAGATCCTACAAAATGGAATTTAGGTTCTCAAAATTCAGACAAAACATATGAGAATGAAAAGAAAAAGAGAATAAAGAGTGAGAAAAGAATAAAATAAACGGTTACCGCTTTAGTTGCATTGTAGTAGATAACCCTGCCTTGACCTACTTTTCATTACTGAAAGTGCATTATTTTAGTCTCAGTAAAACATTTCAAGCATAGATTAAAATAATCAAAGACATCAAATGAATAAACATGCCTTATGTAAGTGAATATACATTTATTAAGAGCTTCTTCTGTCTGATCGCCTTTCTTGTCCACCAACACACCACCCAAAGATGGTGCATATTGGTTCAGTTGCTGCTCCGGGTACACATGTGGTTGGTTTGTCATGTTTACCACCCTTTTTGCCAACTTGATCACCTGTAACAAATTAAAAAAATTAATAAAAATTAACATATGAAAAAAGAAAAGAAAAAAAGAAGAAGGATAAAACAAAACCTTCAATAGTAATGCAGTCCAAACCATCTGTACGTGCAACACGAGTTGCAACATCCAATTCTCTACAAATTACTGTTCTAGCAAACGCCTGGAAAAAAAACTTGATATTGTCTAATATTATTATCATATCATGAAAAACAGAAAAGGAAACATCGCAAACTGCTAACTTGAGAGAATTCCTGCTCATAATTAGGAGAATATTTTAATTTCTTGAGAAAAGGAATCACATCAGAAGTTTTTGGATAAGTGACATGCGGAGCTTTGACACGATTAAGCGGTATAAATGTAACTCTACCACCTTTCTCTTAATTAAGGTGTCAAATTACTTGTGTTGAAATGTCATCATTTTCGACCACCACATGAAATAAGTTGCATAGAAAAAAATACAAGTTTATATATAAGCAAGAAATTTTAGAAAGACAAGTGTCAAAAGACTTTGTGAAAACCTGTTTCCAGCAGTACGTAACTTCAACAGATGTGAATAAATTTTCATCACATTCAAGCAACTCGATAAAGTGAACCAAACACTCCAGTAATGCTGTACTCTCTGCAGGTTCTTCTAACTGTACTAATTCCCCTCCTTATATCCTGTTATGTGTAAGATAAAAATAATAATATAAGCTTACATTTAAACCTTCATGAATATGACAACATTCAAATCTTCTAGAAGCAAAGATACATTCAATAATGATAAGTACAAATATATTAAGTACTAACATACTTCCGGAGTAGCATGATCCAAGGCTTTTTCTGCTTTCACAACTTCTGATTTAAGACACTCGATTTCAGCTGTAAGTTCACTTTCTGTTCCCCATAAAGCCCTAAAAAGGTTTAAAAAATCAGCATCTGATACATTTAAAATGAAATAATCCAATCAAAAAAAAGATATACTTTCGCTTGGACCAAAATGTGGTGGTCTAGCATGAGGTGGAATACCAGGTACACCGAACTGCTGTGACTGGCGTCCCTGATGATACAAGTGATAAGTAAACAAGTTATCTCTTATGTTGTGGGGTGAGTAGATGTTGAAATTATAAAAGAGTAACATACCATTTCATTTTGAAGATTCCCCTAAGATCCCATTTTCATTTATTGAAAGCATCAATTCCAAATGCATAGCCTGCATTTTGGGAGCATGTTGTTTTAAATAAGAGTTGACCAAATCTGCAGGGATGTTTCCAGTCAAAAACAGGTAAAGGAATATGTATATATATATCATGGATTTCAAAACTCACTTGATATTTACTCGCTTCAAGATCTGCAAACACTTCAAATGGAATGTTGGGTCATTTTCACTGTTACATAAATTATGTTTTGTAGAATTACTTGTGCAAATGAATAAGTTAGCACATGAAATTTGTGAATTTTTGGGCTAGTCTGCAATCTTGTATTAAACTGCACTTTTGTGCTTTGAATTAAGTTAAGCCCTTGGTAACGATTAAAATAGACTTCCATACCTGATTATAGGACTTTACCTCATGGCATTTGGAGTCTTTATGAATTTATTATGAATTTTCGAAGTTGATTGATGCAAACAGTAGGCTGCATGGACCAGTCTGCAAAGATTGGTACTTATACCCTTAAAGGAATTGGAATTAGGAAAAGTGGTCCGAAGTTCAGTGAAACTAGATACACTAACCTTTCCAGAAAACTAGACTTCATGATTTTTGGACAATCTGATGGCCTTGTATGATTTTTATAAGATAGGGACAGATTGCATTAACGTGCTGAAACATTTAATGACAACATCAAACAAAATGGGATAAACAACTCCCTTAAACTAAGAATCGGGATAGGAAAACAAAGAAAAAATGTAGTAGACATTCATACCTTTCCACAGTGAAAGCCCCATAAAAATATCACCAACTCCAAGATTAGACCACATTTTTTTAAGATAGTATCCTGCATAAGTTAACAAAAACCATTTCATATAAAGCTTTCCGAATGGCAATTTCAAATTTATGGTTATTGTTGGGTTTTGAGCATTCTAACACTCCTAAGGTACATGCAACCCTAAATAGCTTGGATCTATGTTTTCTCTATTATACATGCAAATATGAACTTTCCAAGGTATTCATCCTAACTAGCATAATAACACTGATTCAAATGAATATCTCAAGTTAGAATTACATACCTCTTTGATATAGAATGTATTCATGAAGCTTGAGTGCCTAGTGCCCCAAGTGTGACACCTCAAATGGTTCACACAACATCAAATGCACATGGAATGACTTGAGAGAAATTGGAACACTTCATAAAATCGGCTAGCCCTTATTCCTCACACATAGTCGCCGATTTCTTGAGCCATGGGATTCTTTTATATGGTGGCTATTAGGGTTACACCATGTAACTCATAACTTTACCCATTCCTTATGCTCCATGGATTTTAACCTCCATGGAGTATCCATGGGTCACCCCATGGACTTAGTCCAACATAAGGAATCTTGGATCACAAGCCCACATATAAAAGAATGAATGATTTACACAATCAACCCATATATTTAATTAGTCTCCTTTTGATCACTTAATTAATTCTTGATCAATACTAATTAAATAACCTTATTAATATATTAGAACTTATAATATATTAATAAACCTTAAGTGTTATTTCTCTCATTTTAGTCTATCCAAATGCATGATGCCATGCAACCCAAATGGACCATGCCGGGTCGGGTCAAGTCTTACCAATTATAGTTATGGACTTAGACATTAATCCAACAGTCTCCCACTTGGATAAGTCTAAAACTATTATTGCATACGACTTCAAGAACCGACTGGCAATCGTAGCTCTCAAAAGCTTCTGTCGAACTCTGACCTTGCCGATGATCTCTGACCTTTGTCAATGACTTGTCCATTAGATAAGGGATCATATATTCCTCCATTCTAGATATCATATGGACTGAGACATGGATTATAATCATTCTCTCTGTCCATTTGTTGTTTCCCGATTTGCGATTTATGACGACTGACTAATTGAACAAATCAAATCAGTCCAGGCCCGGCCGAGCACTTACATTTGTCATCGCCAAATCATCGAGGGGCCCACAGATATCGCTTTTATCCCAAAGGTAAAAGGAATGGATAAACTTCGACACATATGGCTTGTTCTACTACTTGTTGAATCATACACAAAGGCACGTTTTATAACATCGAGTTACCAATGCGTTTTCGTGCAATCAATGTATAACCAACTCATAGTAACAACTCATATCTCTAGGTTTGAAGAATATAAGATATTATCGTCTCATGATCACTCGTGATAAAATCCATGAAGTGATTCCAATGAGCGCGGGTTGAATCTAATACTCAGAACTTATGAGCACTCATGAGTGTTGTAGCACCACCTTGTCCCACATCTTAGACCTCTACAAGCCCAACCCATGACAGTCTTGATTCATATCTACTTCCAACATATGACTGACTATGGATGGTTTGAATAACTTAATCATTCAGGAAGAATGACCTAGTTATTCTGGAAGTCAAAACATGCGAAGTGAAACACAATAATAATCGAATCCAATATGGTCTCAGAACTTATGAATATAAATAAAACACCTTTTATTTATCACCATATGATTACACATTATTCATTGTATACTGTTTCAAACTATCAACTTTATACTTCAATTAAAACAATAGTTGTCCCATGCTCCAAGCATGTACACTATGTTTTCTAAACACTAGTCATGTTATACACCAAGTATGCATACTATGTTTGTCTATGATCTTTACTTTGTGAAATAGATCAATTGAACATAACTTCAATGATTCTCTTTTCATAGTCCCAAATCCTTACTGCAAATGCAAGAATTCCAAATTCATGCCATTTACTGAAATCTGTTAGATTCTAAACTTATATGCATTGATCCTCTTGTAATGATTATTCACAAAGTCACAAGGACTTGACAACAAACATTACAGAGCATTCCAAGGAGATCAACTCCTTGGAAACATCCTTCTTGCATTAAGTTTCCTAATCTTACACAGATTGAATAATTTCTAACTTTGAAACATTTCCATATTCCATTTTGACTATCACTTCTGAACAAGAGTTGCCTCCTTACAGATTATGTCAATATGGTCCTTCCAGAATTAACACTATACTTCCAACTGTCCTTGAGCAACCAATCTTTGGTAAACCTTAGATTGTCCTCGACAATTGCTTAATCCTTTTAGTCATATCCAGTTCTAGACCTTTTCCCTTCTTAATGCCCCAGACATTTGGAAAATTTTACAAAGGATGAATATAGCACATGTAATCGATCCTATATCCGAAGCATATGGGACACGATTCATGATGTCTCACATAAAGACTAAACCAGTCTTTTGCTATAATATTTCCATTTCAATTTGCCAAGTTCTCATAATTCAGATTATGAAAAGGGATGCCGTAATCATAATCGAATTTTAGAACGCAAATAATGGACCCATATATAGAATTTCCTTATGTTGAGCCATTCCAACATGAAATTCATATATATATATATCCTTGACTAAATACGATTTAAAACCTCAATCTAAACTTTTAGATTTGAGATGAACTATAATTTCCTCTCCCTTAATTATAGCAAAACAACTTTTTCCCTATTGAAACCTTTTGTTTTCTATAAATAACATTGCTAACTTGCAACCTTTATGATAATTATCATGCTCCCACTAACACGATGATTATTAGCATAACACTTATGCTCCCACTAGCTTTGACATGTACTCAGAAATCAGCTGAACTTCTAGAAAAACAATACTTTATTGACTTTCTTACCAAAGTTCAGATTTCTGATACTAGATTGCTTTGATAAAACTTTATCAAAATCATACACCTTGCCTTAGATAGCACACTTGTGTGTCTAAAAAATTTTAAGAACTATGAAAAGGGATGCCGTAATCATAGTCTCAATTGTTTAGACCTTTGCCACTTCTCACAAGTCCATGTTAGTGTGCCGGTTAACCACACATGCTCCACTAACGACTTTGAGAATGCAAATATCACAATTGCTATCTAGCTAAAATCTACTTAGTGAAAGTGTTTCCACACCATTATTTTCATGAATCGGAGAGAAACCTTATGACACTTAGATTTAATGGTGTATGTGTTCTTATCCATGTGAATTATCAAAACCATAGTCACAAGACAAGGTTAGTGACAAATCCAAACTGATATGGATTGAACTTGTGCAATCTTCACTTCTTGCCACCTGGCAGTATAGGGCCTGCCATTGCTTCCAAGTTGTTATACAACCAATTGAGAACTTCCAGAACTCCTATGCAAAGACAACTTTAACTGGAATGGGCACAGAATATGTCAACACGATAGGTTATAAACCTCAAGTCGTGTGCTAGTGAAGAACCTCAAGTTTTGATTCTTGATCAGTTCTTGAGACTTTCAAGACCTTTTAAGACTCCCACTGTCCTCTTTACATATAAGACTCTCTTGTCAAATATTCAAGAGATAGTGTGGATTCTAATCAAGACAAACACTTCACACAATTGGCGTTAGTTGGTCTTTGTTTTATCCAAAACATCAGAACTTACCAATTTCAAATGTACAAGAGTAGAAACCTTTTACTCTTACATTTGACAAGTGTTTTTAAACCTTCTTTAAGACATGTCACTCAAGTTACAATCTTGGAGTATGACTCTAAGAATTGTTTTGGAATGAAATATGACTCATCTTCTTGATTTAACCACTTCAACAATTCATAACTCCTCTTCTTAGCTACCAGAATGCACTTAGAGGATGAATTGTGATAAGGTATCTTAATCATTAAGATGATTATATAACATGATACTAAAGTACTCTCCCATCTTTTCAGATTTGAGAAACTTTTATCCTTCTGCCTAATTTGATTCTTCTCATTCGTTCCGCCATACACTAAAATTTTTTCCAATGCTTCAGAATTATACTTATGCCTGTAAGTATAACCATATTTACTAAACTTTAGTAAATCATGACGAATAGTCTTATCGATCTTTTGTGGTGGACTTAATCAGTGCACAAGAATGTGTACTCGATCCCTTAGTCCGTTACTTGACTCACACATCCATGTGAACAAGTAGTTAGTCTTAATTTTTCCAATGCTTGAAGGTTCTCATTCATCATGCTCTACAAATTGCATGATTCCAAGTTTCGGTCCAATTGAAACTTGGGTGATGAGAATCTTTTCTTATTTGGTAAATTTAGACACTACCACAAATGAAAGAATCAAATTCATATTTCCACTCTTGCTCTTAATGGAATCTTATAAGCAACACAGTTTTTTCACAAATGCCATTGTAAGGATATTTTAAAATAAATAAAATCAAAAGATTTACCTTTTATTTTTAAAACTTTGCGGAAAAACTCATCCTTACAATCCATATGAAAACTTGTTGTTATCTATTCCTAAGCAAAATATCCTAACTCCTAAGAAGTAGCTCAAGAATCCGATCTTCAAACTATGTGATAGAAATCCATCTACGCGATCATATTCAACATATTCTTTCTTTAAGTTTCTTCACTTTTTCTTTAATTCTTAAAACATCACCATGTGACCCAGTCACATCATGTATCAAGAATCTCATAATAGAAACTTAGCAGAGTTAGATAGTGGACCTTACCTGAAGTAGAGTCAAACTTATTGACTTTAACATCCTTAGGTAAATTTGGCAGCTTCGCAACCAATGCCCCTTTCTTTGGCAATGGACCCTTGATAATGGGACTATCTCAGACTTAGCCTTTCTCTTTACCATTTGGTCAACCGAGTTGACTATGGTCGATCCCTTTCCATTGGGAAGAGAGAGCTTTACTGGATATGCAATGTCATCATTGTCAATGTCCATAAAGTTTTAGGAAGTTGATCTTAGCAAATAGATAAGATCATTAAGGGTCTTGTCATAGTCTGTTTCATAGGAGTCCCAAAGGAACTCACTATGTGACTTAGAAAGTGATTGATCATCAGCTTCCTCTAGACTTTGACACTCAACTCTCCCGGCTTGTCAATATGTGACTTCATCTCTAAGATGTGATTACATCTAGACCTTGCCTTGCCATTAGGGCTTGAGTGACCTTGAACTTGTGAGTTAGGGAGAATAATTGGAGGAGGTGGAGGAAGTAAATTTCCAAGAGATTTGGGAAGATCATAGATATCTGAGCTAGACATCTTTTGGGAGATATTCAAGATAGTTGATTCAAAGTCCTTAATATAACACCCAATATGAAATATTAAGGCTAGGACCCAACAAACTATTTCATAACTTGGAAGAGGGATGCCGTAATCCAAGCTATAAAATATTTGAAGGTAGGTAAATGACGATTTACCAATTTCCACCATGAAAAACGAAATATAATTAAGTTTTAATTGGATTTGAAACTCCTAGATCTTTTGAGATTCATTGAACTGTTCAATGGCATGTTTCAATCTCGGGTGTGCCCTTCAGGTTTTGTGACTGGGATGCCGAGGATCACAAAACAAGGTGTGAAGTAACTATGCAAATATACTTGGTACCCTTAATATTTACCCCTCAATCGATGTGCCGGTTACCCACACGAGCTCCACCGATACTATGATTAAATATTAAGTTACCCTTTGCCTACCTTGTTAAATCCAGGTTAGTGTGCCGGTTAACCACACGAGCTCCACTAACGGTTTATACAAAGTGCAAAGTGTAATTTCATGGATTAGCACCTTATTCATATTTTTCCTAAGTAACTAAGATTGGGAATTTAAAAATGTTTAGTTACTTAGTATTTATCATTAATACTTTTAATGAAGGGAGAATTATAGTCCTTGTCCTACCCGTTCGGCTAACGACCCTCCACCAGTCAAGGAAGCGGTGGGTGAGAGTGAACACCCATTAAACTGCCATTTTATAGGCAGTAACCTTATACCCCCCTTATAGACCGGCTTCGTGAATGAGGACTACTAACGGTAAGTCTGACTTTCTCTTATACATATATATATATATATATATATATATATATATATATATATATATATATATATATATATATATATATATATATATATATATTATTAACTTATAATATTATAAAGTATAAGGGTTGAATTTTAACTTTTAAAATTCTAAGGGCTTAACTTGGAATTAAAGTATTCATAAGAGAAAACTATTCAAATTCCAAAACTTGAGGGCAAGTTTTGAAACTATTCAAAACTAATTAATTCCATAACTTATGTGTTTAAAGTAGTTTTAATTAAAAAACTCATCAAGTTCCATAACTTGAGGACAAGTTATGGAAGACTTTAAACTAATGAAAGAATGTAACTTTTCTTTATTTTTGTAACTTATGGAACTAATTAAGGTTACACATTTTATTACTTAATGAAGTGACTATTGAACCTCCATAACTTGAGGACAAGTTATGGAGTCATAAAACCATTCAATGAAGACAAGACTCTTCATTTTGTAACATTTGCCAACTTTTATGAGTTTTAAGAAACTTTAATGTGACTTTTCATGTAACTTGAGGACAAGTTACACAAACACATTTTAGAATCATCTCTTAGATTAAAATGGATTGAAAACAACAATTTCTAATAATTTTTCTATTAATCTAAGCAACTCATAAGAACAAGATAATTTAATCAAACTTTTTCATGTAATTAGACTAACCATTAAACTAATACAAAACATGAATCTATTGACAATTATCTTTGAAATTGGATTAGAATGAACATTACCACATCAAAAACAGGTTTATAGGTTCAAAAACAGCTTATGGTAATGTTCCTAGTCCATTTCTAGCCAAAAAACTCGAAGATATGCTGACAGGGGCTCCTACACGTCGAGTGTATGAACCTACTCGACGAGTAGGATGATTTTCTTCATGGACTCGGCGAGTTCATCAGTGGACTCGGCGAGTCCAGTCCCCAGAATGCCCGAAATTCGACTTTTTCAGCAATTTGCATCAAGTATAATTGAAAACAAGCCTAGTCTCTGATACCACTGTTGGGTTTTGAGCATTCTAACACTCCTAAGGTACATGCAACCCTAAATAGCTTGGATCTATGTTTTCTCTATTATACATTCAAATATGAACTTTCCAAGGTATTCATCCTAACTAGCATAATAACACTGATTCAAATGAATATCTCAAGTTAGAATTACATACCTCTTTGATATAGAATGTCTTCATGAAGCTTGAGTGCCTAGTGCCCCAAGTGTGACACCTCAAATGGTTCAAACAACATCAAATGCACATGGAATGACTTGAGAGAAATTGGAACACTTCATAAAATCGGCTAGCCCTTATTCCTCACACATAGTCACCGATTTCTTGAGCCATGGGATTCTTTTATATGGTGGCTATTAGGGTTACACCATGTAACTCATAACTTTACCCATTCCTTATGCTCCATGGATTTTAACCTCCATGGAGTATCCATGGGTCACCCCATGGACTTAGTACAACATAAGGAATCTTGGATCACAAGGCCACATATAAAAGAATGAATGATTTACACAATCAACCCATATATTTAATTAGTCTCCTTTTGATCACTTAATTAATTCCAAATTAATTCTTGATCAATACTAATTAAATAACCTTATTAATATATTAGAACTTATAATATATTAATAAACCTTAAGTGTTATTTCTCTCATTTTAGTCTATCCAAATGCATGATGCCATGCAACCCAAATGGACCATGCCGGGTCGGGTCAAGTCTTACCAATTATAATTATGGACTTAGGCATTAATCCAACAGTTATTCCATCCAAAATTCTCAACCTAACACCATTGCCATTTCTATGGCATGAATTACCATTCTGCCCTTCTCTTCTTCCTCATTTTCTGCTGCATTTTCAGAAAGAAAATAAAAAAATGTGTGGTAAAGAGGGTGAAAATCAGGGTACTTAAGTGCTACAGCAAATGATGCAAGAAAAATCACACTCTAACAGAATACGAATTGAGAGTCATTCCATTCCATCAAAATCCTTTAAAAATAATGTTTGTTGGGATTTCGTAATTACTATGGGAGAGTAGAGGGAATCCAATTACATTCTTCATGCCCACCACATAGTGTTCTACATTCTTCAATTCCATCCTGAAACCAACATATTACATATACAAATCAAATTAAACATAAATATTTACTACAATGTTGCTTAGGGAGAAATGAAAATAGGATAATCATACTATAATAAACAAATCAAACACTCACAGCTGTAGCAGTAGTTGTCAAGGACTTCAACCCTGCAGTACATGCATGGGCCTCAGGCAAAGTTGAGAAGTCATTAGCTGCTAATCTTTGTTTCACATCCATGTACAACCATTTCAACCACTCCCCCACAAAGCTAAAGGCATAAGCAGAAGCCAACAAAGGGAAGAGTCTACATTGCTTTGTTTTATAATCAATCACCCGAACAAAAAAAAACGAACCCAACATCTTCAATCATTTAGATTTTAGACCCCTTTGTTGTGACAGGAAAATCATTTTATATAATCTTTTATAAAATGAAAGATTTTAAATAACATGTGTCTCGGGCCCACCATCACGTGACCCAAACTGTCTGCGAACAACACTATATCAACCAATGATGAATGATGATGTACAAGCAAAGCTTAAACTGATCATGAAACTAGACACTGCATCTCCACGTTTAGGCCCTTTCACTTCAGGGGTAACCCTTCAAGAAGTCAACCCACCAACAGCCTCCGATCAACCCTACCTTCCATCAGTCACCGGTGTATTATCCGCACCTGTAGAAGCAAATTCCAATGTCATTGCAACAAATTAGAGTCAACGGCTGCCCGAACCACCCGAACTGCCCGAACTCTCACAGTTGCAAGAAATGGTGCCGAAACTGTATCCTGAAACACAAAACATGGTGGATGAGAAGATTCAGTTAGAAATTGGTGGTTTTTCACCTGATTGAACTAACATGTAGAGAAGATTGGGTGTGCAATGGATTCCAATATTGAACTAACTTACTGATTATAATAATATATATTATGGTTCAAACATTTAGTCAAACACCTGGTGTGCATAAAAAAATCAGGTACTTATATCATAAAATATTAATAATTCCATGAAAATATATGAGAGAGGGTAAAAAGGCACAAAAAATCGTCCAAAAAGAAGGACCAGTGGGACATGAAACAGGTAACTATGGTTGAAAAAAGAAGAATTACCTTTGAAATATGCCTACTATGTAGATTAAATGCACTCCTTTAATTTTGAAGTCTCCAGAATCGACGTGACGTCAGGATGACCTGAAGCAACCAGGCAACTATCATCCTACATGACAGAGGCGTGCAGAAGCAAGCAAGATGGCAGCATCGTGAGAAACGACACCGCCAACAAGGAGAACCCACAGAAGGGAAGTGACGAGAAAAAGGTATTGTATACTTCTTGTGCTTGCTTGCTGTTGTATAAGATAAAATTGAGATTGATAGAAGAACATAAAAAATTGGGATGAAAGAAGAAAGAAAACATACCTTAATCCATGTGAGGTGGGTTGAATCTGAACTCGTCAGACGTTGTAGAGACAACTCATGTAGTAATGCCCTAAATCACCTACTCTCTAAGAGTAAGAAAATTAGTGCGATTCTGATGGGAACCTTAGATTTATGTTGATTCTTCGATTGACATTTACTGGTCGTGATTGAGAAGATGAAAGATAGAAAGAAGGTAGAAAAGAACAAGGCGGGTTTTCAAAATATTGGGGATTTCATTTTGCCCCGTATCTAGTAAACGTGTGTTTCATCAAAATTATAAAGCGACACTTATAGAGGACGCGCATTTAAGATACAGCGCCCTCCTTGTTTTTAATTTTTTTTCTTATGACACTAATTTAAGGGCACGCAATAATGCGTGACCTAAATCCTTAAATTTTTTGAAGAGATGACACTTTTTTAATGTCACTCTCTTTTGCGTAACATAAATCAATGAGTGTCGTGGTTTGCGCGTCGTAAAAAGGGTCTTTTTCTTATAGTGATTCCCCACTAGAGGTTGAGATTATGGATGACCGTACTGTGAGTGCTTCAAGGGTTTTCCGTAGGTGCGTCATGAATCTGTTTATTGAGAGATTCTCCATTGACTTGGTGCTGATTCCCTTGAGAGGATTGAAGGTTATCATCGGGATGGATGATGGGCCCCAATGGGGCGATGATTGATTGCGAGCGGCAGTTGGTGAGAGTTCGAACAGGTTATTCCTAGCGAGAGAGCTTTACATGGGCGAACTCTTTGTTCAGCTGCGAGGGCCAGGAGATATCTGCAACATGGATGTTCTGGGTTCATAGCTTTAGTTGCAGATACTCGAGTTGAGGACACGATAGAATTGAGTGGGGTGCACATTTTCCGAGATTTCCCTAATGTGTTTCCCGAGGATTTACCAGGAGTGCCTCCCGGGAGGCAGATTGAGTTTCGGATTAATCTAGTACCTGGTACGGCTACGATAGCCAAGGCACCGTATCGCCTGGCGCCACCTGAGATGCAGGAGCTGTCTACGCAGCTTCAGGAGCTGCTAGATAAGGTTTTTATTCGTCCGATTAGCTCTCCGTGGGGAGCACCGATTCTGTTTATGAAAAAGAAGGATGCTTCACTCAGAATGTGCATTGATTATCTGGAGTTGACTAAGCTAACGGTGAAGAACTGTTACCCACTCTCGAGGATTGACGATTTGTTCTACCAGCTTCAGGGTGCATCTTTGTTTTCCAAGATTGATTTTTGATCGGGGTACCATCAGACGAAGGTCAGGGAGGATGATGTGCAGAAGACAACCTTCAGGACTCGTTATGGTCTTTACGAGTTCATGGTGATGTCATTCGGGCTCACCAATGCACCAACATCGTTCATGGATCTCATGAACTAGGTCTATAGGCCGATGATGGATCGGTTTGTGATTGTATTCATTGATGATATTTTGGTCTACTCCAAGACCAAGGAGTAGCATGAGGAACATTTGCGAGAGGTGTTCGAGACCCTGAGGAGAGAGAGAGAGAGAGAGAGAGAGAGAGAGAGAGAGAGACTTTATGCCAAGTTCTCCAAGTGTGAGTTCTGGTTGCGGGAGGTGAAATTTTTTGGGCACATCATTAACTAGAAGGGTATATTGGTCGACCCGGCCAAGATCGAGGTCGTGATGCGATGGGAGGTTTCGAGGACCACATCTGAGATTCGCAGTTTTTTTGGTATCGCAAGGTATTATCGGAGATTTATCCAAGATTTTTCCAAGATTATAGTGCTTCTGACCCGTTTGAGAAAGAAGAATGTGACTTTTCAGTGGGGGACTGATCAATAGTTGGCTTTCGAGACTCTGAGGAAGAAATTGTGTGAGCCCCGATTCTCGCGCTTCTTGCGGGTTTGGATGATTTCGTGGTTTATTGTGACACCTCTATTTCAGGTTCGAGAGCGATTCTTATGCAAAGGCATCATGTGAGTGCTTACGCTTCGAGGCAGCTTAAGCCTCATGAGGTGAACTACCCTACACATGATTTGGAGTTGGGGGTCGTGGTTTTTGCCCTCAAGATTTGGAGACACTATTTGTATGGGGTTCGGTGTACTGTCTACACCAAGCATAAGAGTTTGAGGTATTTGATGGACCAGCCTAATATGAATATGCATGGTCGGAGATGGTTCGATGTGGTATAGGATTATGATTGTGAGATCCTATACCACCCTGGGAAGGCCAATATGGTGGCCGATGCCTTGAGCCGCAAGGCCATGTGTTATTATATCACATATATCTGCTTGATGATGATTGTCACCTTGCCTTTGATGGATTTGATCAAGAAGGATCAGGTGGAGGGATTGAAAAAGGAAAATTAGAAGACCGAGCGGATCAGGGGACAAGTTCCCTTATTTGTTAGCGACACGGGGTTATTGACTCAGTGTGGTAGAGTTTGGGTTCCGGCATCAGGTGGGGTAAGACAGACAGTTTTAGAGGAGTCGCATAAGTCAAAGTTTTCTATTCAGCCGGGGGCCACGAAGATGTACAGGGATATGAGGTTGAGTTATTGGTGGCCCTATATGAACATGGAAATAGCTTGGTTTGTGGAGCAGTGCTTGACTTGCATGAAAGTCAAGGTCGAGCATCAGAGACACCACGACAAGATGCAACCCTTACCCATTCCCATGTGGAAGTGGGAAGAGATTTCCATGGATTTCATCACAAAATTGCCAAGGATGGCACGTGGTGTTGACTTTATATGGGTCATTGTTGATAGATTGACCAAGAGTACGCATTTCATAATGATTGCCGAGAGCATATCCACATAGAATTTAGCTGAAATCTATGTCCGAGAGTTGGTAGTTCGGAACGAGGTGCCAATTTCGGTGATTTCGGACCAGGATGTGTGTTTCACCTCAAGATTTTGGTGGAAGTTTCATGAGGAGTTAGGTACTCATTTGTATTTTATTACAACGTACCACCCTCAAACCGATGGAAGAGCGAGCGTACGATTCAGATACTCGAGGATATGCTCCAGGCTTGTGTGTTGGATTTTTTAGGGAGTTGGGATACTTACCTTCTGTTAGGATGAAAACCCTAATTGTGATTTGATGAACAAGATGCGGAAAATAAGAACAAACACAATAAAGAAGATGATGGGTTTTGAGCATTCTAACACTTCCTAAGTGTACATGCAACCCTAATAACCTTGGATCTATGTTTGTCAAATAATCATGCAAAGTTGAATTCCAAGGTTATATTCCTATCTAGCATACAAGGGGAACATTTTTAACTTGAATGAAAGATAGAATAACTTACCTTGTTGTTGATTATGATCCTTGAAACCTTGTGAGCCTAGCACCCCAAGTGTGATGCCTCAAATGCTTCACACAACACCAAATGCAAAGGAGTAAACTTTGAGAGAATCTTACACTTGCAAAATCGGCTCTAGCCCTCTTGTTTCTTATGTGTAGCCTATTTTGGTGGAGAATGGGTTTGTTATATAGTGTTGACACATCTAGGGTTACACCATGTAAACCCTAATGTGTCATGACTCTTCATTTCCATGACCCATGGGTTTGTAACTCCCATGGAGCATCCATGGAGCATCCTATGGGTGGAACCCAACTTGATAATCCATGGAGCCTCTTAGCCCACTATATAATATATGGAAGATTTACATAATCTACCCATATATTTAATTAGTTATCTTTTGATCACTTAATTAATTCTAAATTAATTCTTGATCAAACTAATTAAATAATATTATTAATATATTAGAACTTATAATATATTAATAAACCATAAGTGTTATTTCTCTCATTTTAGTTTATCCAATTGCATGGTGCCATGCAACCCAAATGGACCATGCCGGGTCGGGTCAAGTACATACCAGAAATAGTTATGGACTTAGACACCTTATCCAACAGAAGATATGTCGAATAATTACTCGATTTATTCAAAACATGAGGAATAAATTACACTTTCAGAATAGACTAAAGAATCTAACTCTACATAAGAAACCTCACAACATGGCGGCTATATTTTGCCTCACTCTTAACCCTAATTATGAATAATACATGACTATTTATAGGGAAAAGACAAGTCTTGGGCTTTTAACCTACACTTCATCAAAGGGGCCCATTGCCATAATCCATGGAGTACTTTGAAACCCTACAATCCCCCCCCCCCCCAAAGTATGTAATGGATGACAATGCTTCAACTTCCAAAACAAGCATCTAGCTAATAAGAAATGATCTCGCAACGAGGAATATTTGAAGCAATCCATGAATCTTGATTCTTCAATAGTCTTCAAAAACGGGTTCTACGATATATAAACCAAGCACTGAAGTAATGTTTTAAATTTCATTTTCTAATGTAATCCCAAAGATCTTCAATAAAGCCAAACCCGCCATAAAAACCCATTTCATAATTAAGAAACCAAATCACTTCTTGTCGTTGAAGAACTCCCCCTCCAAGTCACAATGATCTTCAAATAAGGTAATGATATAAGCCACCAAAAATTATCATGTAACAACCCAAATTTTAAGATTCGTAATGCCACTTGATCGAGAAAATACAAGAATTCGGAGATCTATCAAGGCCTTAGAAGAGCTCGACGAAGAACTGCTACTGTAAAGGCTACTTCTCTGTAAAAGCTTTAGAAGAGCTCGATGAAGAACTGCTACTGTAAAAGCTACCTTCACAATTCTACCACAAGTTTTATAAAAAATCTTCAAATTTGAAAAGTCACAAATCCAATTTCGAATGACCATACCAAATTCTTCCCCGACTTATAATAAAAAATGTGATTATAAAGCCTGCAAATGGTCATGAGAATGATCTTGAATGGATAAAAATTACTACGCTCCCCCGCGACAAAATAATATAAAGGATGAAGTATAAAATCCGAAATAGTTGAAAAAATTTGACGTTATCACGAAAAATGAATTTTCCGAACCTCCAAGACTTGATGGAATCCTTAATTTTTTGTTCACGAAAAAATATGTGCGATAAAAAATCCAAAACTGTTCACCAGCCCTCAAATTTGCAAACTTTTCGAAAAACGGGCTGAAACTGTCACTTTGCTGAAATTCTGGGACTGAAAATGCAACTCTACATCAATTTCCCTTTTAATTGTAACTATTTTTGGAATTGGTCCAAAACTACCAAGCTGTGAAATTAACAGGGACCAAAAGTGTCAATTCGCTAAAGTTATAGGGACCAAAAATGTAACATTGTTATTTTCTTCCCCAATATATCCACGAATGAATGAACACAACGACTTTATACGAATCCAAGAAATCAACAACCATTTACACTTTCGTTCCAAGAATAAGATGCGAACCCAAGCACATTCGTAGTTGATTCGCAAACGAACTCAGTGCTCAAAACGAATCTAGTCTCGTCAATTTCCAATTGCAAGAGGAGTACGAATCTTGACCCAATTCCAACTGCGAATCCACTCCATTCGCAGTTCCAATTACACAAAGTCAACCACGATTCCTTGACCTTTCGCTCAATCGATAATAGCCCAAAGCGAATCTCCAGAAAAACCGAATCCAAGCACATTCGTTGCGAGTCACAGTCAACGATTGTTCGTGGAAAAAGGAAAGCGAGCCCGGATAAACAAGCTCCGATCCCTAGATCGTTCACAGCTAAGAATTTCGTTCATAGTTCACCCTGATTCTCAGTCAATTTTAACTTTTCGTTTTTGATTATTGTTCTTCCCAGTTGAGATTCGATTCGTTCGCAGGAGAAACATTCACAAAATCTCAATTTTGACTTTCAACTTTGACATCCAATTGTGAATCCAATAATGTTAGCAACGAAACCGTTCGACCCAAATCAACCATTTGAAGTGCCTGTGAATCATTGTGACCACTGAATGCGAGCATTACAAGCTCCAAATATACCAATATCAAACAATTAAGTCGGAAATCGGTCTTAATTTTGACTATCGAGAGGATATGAGTGCGAACCCAGAATCCTAATCACGATTCCATTCGCCCTGAACATCTCACTTCCTATTTCGAATCCAATTTCATTATACTTGACAAACAGTAATTTCATTCCCGTTGAATCGATTTCAGATCAAAGATATTTTCAGCCAAAAAAGCAAATGTTCTTCATCAGTTCATCAGAAAGTAATAATCTATCTAAGAAAAAAATTCGATTGAAGAACAAAAACCAATAAACTAAAGAAAATATTTGATTAAGGATCGACAACATGAGAACCATAATTCATAAGAAGAATCAATTATCAAAAAAAATAATTTATGATGAAGAAACTCGATAACCTTGAATTAGTGAAGCACGCACATGAAGACGGAACACATATAGTAAATCAATAAAATGAATGTGGGCTTGATATAATTGGATCAGTGAACAGTGATGAGCAACAAATCAATGGGCTTGATTAAAAGAAATTTTACAGATCGATTATCAAACAATTTAATCAGATCCAATTAGAAAATACGGACAACACAGGAATCAGAATAAATTACCCAGATGAACAGTAGAAGAACACCATAAATCTTCATGAACAATAACTTGAACAGAAATTTGATTCCAAAACACCAAAACACCAATAATCTTCAATAATATGTGCATAAAATCATCAAATCAAGAATCGATTCTTCAAAAATCAATAGATCTTCAAAGACTTGCTCTGATACCACTTGTTAGGATGAAAACCCTAATTGTGATTTGATGAAAAGATGCGGAAAATAAGAACAAACACAATAAAGAAGATATGTCAAATGATCACTCGATTTATTCAAAACATGAGGAATAAATTACACTTTCAGAATACACTAAAGAATCTAACTATACATAAGAAACCTTACAACGTGGAGGCTACATTTTGCCTCACTCTTAACCCTAATTATGAATAATACATGACTATTTATAGGGAAAAGACAAGTCTTAGGCTTTTAACGTACACTTCATCAAAGGGGCCCAATACTATAATCCATGGAGTACTTTGAAACCCTACAGCTTCCACTCGCCGAGTTCTCCTACAATAACAGTTATCATGCAAGTATTGACCGAACACCATTTAAGATGTTGAATGGAAGAAGGTGTAGGACCTCGGTTTGCTGGGGGGAGGTTGGGTATTGAGTCATGGGAAGTACAGAGGTTGTACTCAGGACTATTGAGTTTTTTCAACAAGTGCGCGACAGGTTGTGAGTCGCGCAAAACCAGTAGAAGAGTTATGCAGATCGGCGACGTTCGGACCTTGAATTTCAGGTAGGAGACTTGGTACTTCTAAAGGTCTCACCTTGGAAAGGTTTCATCCAATTTTGGAAGCGGAGCAGGCTAGACCCCCGATTCATTAAACCTTTCAGGATTTTAGCCCGGGTGGGCAACGTTTCAT
This sequence comes from Lactuca virosa, assembly GCF_052849685.1. Taxonomy (NCBI): domain Eukaryota; kingdom Viridiplantae; phylum Streptophyta; class Magnoliopsida; order Asterales; family Asteraceae; genus Lactuca; species Lactuca virosa. Next base: position 190,284,997 of record NC_136430.1, read on the forward strand.
ACCGGCTGGATTTGCCTGATGAGATCAGCTAAATCCATAACACCTTCCATGTGTCTCAGCTTCCGAAGTGAGTGGCCTATGAGTCTGCAATTGTTCCTCTGGATGATATTCTGGTTGATGACCGTCTTAATTGAATTATATGGAGAGACCGGTGGCGATCCTAGAATGGAAGATGAAGGCTCTGCGTAACAAAGAAGTGTCATTGGTCAAGGTCCAGTGGCAACATCGGAAGCGTTCCGAATGGACGGAGGGTTCTAAATGGTCAAGGTCCAGTGGCAACATCGGAAGGGTTCCGAGGCGGAAATGCGAGAGCACCAACCTGATTTGTTCGCGGAAGCAGGCTTCGAGGACGAAGTCTAGTTCAAGTGGGGGAGAGTTGTATCATCTAATTTTCCAGGTATTTTCTTTTGACGCTTGAGTTATCAATTGTTTGCAAGATGGGTCCCCGATGGCAATTTCATGATTTTTGCATACATGGTTTAGACCAAAACCCTAATATTTAGGGTTTGTGCACTATTTAAGCCCATTATAGCCCCAAGACCTTTCCTTTTCTCAGCCTCAATCCCAAGATCGACCATTCTTGCAAACCCTAGCCTATTTTGAGCATTTTGAGATTTTGGAGTGAGTTGTGAGATTTTTTATTTATAAAGAAGGATCATCGAGCAGTAGGCTTTTCTCTCAAGACTTTAGATCCAACATCTTCTCTTTATTTTGTACCATTTGGAGGTATAAAGCTCCAACCTTGGCTTATTTTTTTCTATATCTTGGTTAAGCTTAGATTTTCTCCTCTTTTGTCCCAAACTCCACGTCTTTGTGAGTATGAGGTACTTCAAAGCCTTTAAGCTGTCCTTTTAGACATTTCAGGGCATTTTAAGTCATAAATATGCAAGCTTGGATCTTGGTTTATCCCCATGCAAGAGTTATGGTGTAGGAAAGGTTTGAGTAAGTTAGGTTTTTAGTGTTGGGCTTCTTATGGCCATGCAAAGACATAAACTTTGCAGCTTTATGGCCTTAGGGGTCTTATTAAGATTAGGTCTAAAATTTGGACATAGGGTCTTAAGGCATTATGACCTTATTACGAGTTTTGCTTTAGGGCGTGTACGCGAGGTGTAATTACCAGTACACTGCGTGTACTACACCTCAGTCGCGATCCGTTCTCGTATTGGTCGAGTATGCGGGCGTACCAGTTGGTATGCAGGGAGTACGACCCAGTCCAACTTTTGTTCATTTTGGGCCTTGAATCGTTGGTCACCATAAACTTTCATGGTATTAGGCCATTTATGAATTTGGGCCCATGTTGGACTTTGGAAGATCTTTGGGATTGGGCCGAGGATTTTGTTTGGGCTTAAATGAAAAGGATTTGTTGGCCTTTTACCTTTGATATTGGACAAATAAATTAGAGTTTCAGCTATGGGTTATGTCCCATTTATTAATCGGGGCTTTATTTATTTAGTCAGAGCGAGTATATTTCCGGTCCAGCAACCCATGCATTTATCAGGTTTTTTCAGCAGTTGAGGTGAGTTTCCTCACTAGATCCATGGGTCGAAGGCACCAATGTCGACCCATTGCTTGTTGTGTAGAATTCTTGATGCCTTCTGATAATTATATGATTGACCAGGATCTGACCCCTGAAATTTGTATGAAAGACCAATATCTGGCCACTGGCAATTATATGAAAGACTAGGATCCAGCCCCTGGCACTTGTCTGTAAGACCGGGACTTGGCTCTCGACACTGAATTGAAAGACCATGGTTTGGCTCATGGCAGGAAATGATTATATGACTATGATTTGACCCATATCATTTATCTTCTTTTATGTGTGGTATGTGGTACTTTGGGGGAACTCACTAAGCTTTATGCTTACAGTTTCATTTACTTCCAGTTCAAAAGGGAAGGGCACAGCGTGATGGCACAACATCATCCCCTTATGATTTCCGCACTTGGTATATTTGTATTGATGTGTTGAATACTGTAAATTGATGGTTTTTTGTACAATTAATGAATGAAAATAATAGTTTTTAAATGAAAAATTTTAGTACTACTTTTTGGGTCGTTACACTCCAATGGAATCTTCTATCTTGATCTGTTCAGGATATTGTAAATATATGCGTAAAGATATAAAACTTTTAACATTCATTTTGTCTATCTCTATATATTTTACATTCCAAGAATGTATCTTGTCCTTTCTAAGTTTTTCATTTTAGAAACACATTTTGAGTCAAGGTGAAAAGGCGTAGCATGGTCAAAATGTAATTTCTCATTCATACAAGATTATGAATGTCACTATGCTCCTACTAGTTCTTAGTAAACACATATGTTCTATTCATTTTGATATAAAAGCGTACCTTATGGTTTCATATTAAAATGATGTTAACAACATTGAGATGTTTGCTTTATATCCACAAGTCGTTGCCAAGTTTTACACATTTTGTTAGGATAACATGGATCAAGAAAACCTCCATGATAATCTATATATATATATATATATATATATATATATATATATATATATATATATATATATATATATATATATATATATATATATATATATCTTCTAGTATATGTCTATTTAGAAAAACGGTCTTTCTTGAAATCTATTTGCTATATCTCATATTGAGAATATGAATTTATAGTAAATACTATCCTCGTTGATTTAATCATAGCTACTTGTGAAAAAGGTTTGATCATAGTCAATGTCATGAGTATGATTAGAACCATAGTCAATGGAACGAGTATGAGAAAATCTTTTTATAACAAGTCTTGCTTTAAATTGTATCATTATCCATGTAATGTATTATTCCTAAACGAATCAGTTACTCCTTCTAGCTTTGCTATAGAGATGAAGTTCAATAAAGACCATACTTTATTATTATACATGCATTATATCTCATGTACATGACTCTAAGTCATTAATCATATTTGAGATCTAACATAGCATCTTGGTATTTGATGGATTTTCCAGACACCATCAATAAAAGCTCTCCAATGAGAGATTCCTCATTTTTCAAGTCATAGATGATTTCTACCACTAATGCAAACAATTTATGTTTGTGTATAACCATTATTTAAGTTTAACAATCCCTTGTTAAAACTAGTGCCAACTATTACCACATCAAGTAATGGTTCTTGAGGTGCTTCAAGTTCCATGTACCTCCCACTTGCTTTGCCATTAGAAGCCCGCTTACTAAGAATCCAACTATAAAAGGAATAAGAAAACTTGTTCTTGGTGGGTTTGCATATAACAATCTAAGCTAAATTTAGAGTATTATATACAAATATGTATTTACTAGATCTTGGGTTTAGAAGCTTTAGTCCAACATAGACTTTAAAACCACAAACATTTGCATATTATAGGGATGGCGCCTTTCTAAACAAAATCTTATAAAGAAAATGTTTTATCTACTTAATAGTTGGTATTTTTACTCAAGGTACAATTGATAGTGTTATAGGTCTTATCCCAAGGAAATAAAAAGAGGGCATTTCTACCGCTTAGAATGTAAATCATACAAAGTAAGATTTAATTCATCTTTTATTATCTTTAAGGCTTTAGATAGTTTTTACTGGTTGGTATCTCAACTTTATATTTGAAACCTTTAACCAAGATTTCATAATTATGCTTTACCATGTAAAATATAATTATAACTACTATAGTTGTTAATAAAGTTGATTTGGTATCTTATGCCTAATCTTAAACATTTATTAGAAAGGAAGCCATACATCACAATGTATAGTCCCTTAATAATTTATTTTCTCTACTACTTAGTGATATTATCATTAGGAATCTTTTATAGATAAATAAGATTTACATATGTCAAATAAATTATATTATTTGCCTTCAACGATCCCTCTCTTGAAGCTGAAATATGTGAATTTCATTAATATAATAAATATAACAATGTCAAAGATAAGTTTGATTTAAAACAAGTTTAAGTCAAAAGTATTTTGCATATACAACTTGTTATTTATAAAACATTGATATTTACTTTATAGTTCTTATTAAGAGATATAGTCTCATAAAAAGAATTTTAATCATTGTCGAATATGAAGGTGATCGTTATGAAAAACAATTAAAGCAAATAACCAATCATCCATAAATTAACTGAGACATAAATTTAGACAAGCTAAATTAAAACATACATTGTTCCAAAACAAACATTGTTTTATATTACAAGTACATTATGTTCCTAACATAATTAATAAACTAAGCTTCCAGAATGCAGTTCCAACTTGATTGTGCTAAGCGGGTTAATCTTCTGTAAATATATGCAAGCCATCTACAAATATTAGATTAACCTTTAAGTACCAACTAACTAAGTGTTATATGAAAATTATTAGTTCTATCTAGTAGATACCTTAAGTACTAGTCTCTCCCAGACTTTCTTTCCATATTAAGGGAGTAGATCCTCTTCCAGTGTCCGATTTTTCCACAAAAGAAACAAGATCCATTTATGTGGGCCTTATTGGATTTCTTGGGCTTAAATGTGTCCAATCCATAAAACATGGGCCTCTTAGATCACACAAGGTGACTCTTTTAGCCTTTCACTATTTCAGATGTTTGAACTAGTTTAAAACAAAATGTCACTGTATTTATTGAAATATTGCTTAACCTGTTATATCATCAAATATATATCTAAATTATTCAATATTTCTTGGAAGTCAGGAATAACTATTCCTAGTTTGATGTTAGAAACATCTTTAGCATCACCGTGATGCCTTTACCAGGTGTTATGTGCAACTCAGTTGCTCAAAGCAAATAGTTTAGGACTAGGACTTTTAAGAGTATACAATTTCATATCTCTCATGAGATTGTCTCTTAAGACATGAACCCATTCATTGAAGTTGTATCTATTGAATGTTATTGTTTCATTAAGTCAAAAAATGACAAATCATGGTAATGATAATAGATTATTTTTCCATAAAATTTTAACAAAATTTATATAGTATTTTCAATATTTAAACTCTTTAATAATTAATACCCTTTTAGTTTCCAATAACATTGATTATGAAAGTCTAGGATCCAAGTTGTAGAAAAATAAATGGTTAGGTGACCTTTATCCCATTTATATGAATCCAACCCAGTAGATATCGATTATCATTTATATCTTACTATATAATTCCTAGATTATGGGATCCCTAATAAAAAAAATTAAGTAGACATGTTTGATCTCATCTATGCCTCCGAACTCTTTTGCTTATGTGACCTTTATCACAAAAGATTTCCAATCAAATCATCCAATTTGAAAAACATGTGTAATCGGCCTATAACTTGGTTATAGAAATCGCGAAGACACCTCGGCCATCAAAGATAACACTAAGCGGTTAGGTGACCTATATCCCACTAATGCATACAAGAGATGTGCGAGTGTTTTTCGAGATAAATTGCATAGATTTGAGTTTTGAAAGGGTCTTTTATATGTTTTATAATTCTAGTTTAAAAAAAACATATGATATCATGATAATTGCATGCATCCAATTAATCATGGTATCGATTTTCCAAAAAAATCATATTTAAGGTTCAAATATAAAATCCGGTTTTATATATATTGACGCAGTTTAGTTTAACGATAATATCCAATAGTAAGTTTGAGTTTGAGCCATATAGAACCTTATTTATTACTTAATAAAACTTCCTTTTATTATTAATATATTGGAGTTTGAAAATGTTATAAAATCACCATTTTATACTTATAATTTTACAATTTCAAAATTTGTCGTGAGTAACGTTTTAATAAAATCGGTGTTTACTTTAAAGTTCTAACCTGTGTCATCTAATGTTCTCATTTTGAAAATTGAAAACCAAACTCTATGTGATGTTTATTTTGTCCAAAATATAATTTGAGTTTGTGAAAATCTAATTTATCAACCCCACAAAATATTTGTATAAAAATAAACAACACAAGCAAACATTATAGTGTAAAACAAGCCAATTTCTAGTGACACTTTTATGAGCCAACATAAAAGTGTCAATTTCTTTCCTAAGGTACCAAATGGACCAAAATCTTCAAGTTGTTTTTCATGTTTACTTCAAGCTCTCACTTGCATTGACAATCTACTTTGTTGTAATTTTATAAAACTTTTATAAAAATTACGAACTTTTATCAAAATTCTATAAAACTGTGGGCATCATCTTGATCTTCAAAAAAATGGCCTCCATATTCATCATGTTACATATTTTATAAAACAAATCCAGTCTAAAACTAATCTATTACATAAATATAACAAGAATTAAAACTAGCTACTTTTATTACATACTTTATGAATAAAAGAATATTACAAACCATTTTAATAAATCAACCAACAACAATAACACAAAGATCGATGGCTTGTTTATACATTCAAAAATACATATAAACATAAAACAACCTTTGTTTTTCTAAGACAAGTTTAAGTGATAAAAAATGCATGTAAGTTTTTGTCACATAAAATAACAATTAAAAAAGTTGTCAAAGAAAATATGTATGAACTTATTTTTATACAAAAACAAGTTATCCGTATTCTCCAAAAACTAAGATTTCAAAAAATCAAAAAAATCTAACCAAGCTTGCAAGATGTCTATGATACCAATTGTTGGGATTTTATTCAAAAGTTAGTTTCAAAAACATAAGATTTAGCAACGGAAGACTTAGAAATTTCGAATAACATAAAACAAGTTTATACCCACAAAGGATCTTCTTGCAAAGTTTGAAAAGAAAACAAGCACCAAAGAAGAAGATGAATAAATAACAAGCTTTGTAGTTCTTTGGGTCCTATAGGCTTGGAAGTTGATGGAGAATGTGCAAACCTTTGAGACACCAATAAGAACTCAAATTGATTTAAAATGCTAGTCTTATAAAACTCTTAAAACTCTTAAGCTTTAAGTTCATAACCAAAGTATGAACTTAAATAGAGAAAAATGCTAGTGCTCTTCCAAGTGTAAAAGAAAAAACAAGATAGAGTGAGTATGCCAAGCATACTCACGGTTTTGGCTAGTAAAAAAATAAAAAATGAAAGCCTTTCATGCACTCTCTTAAAGCTAAAACAATACGCATGAGTCCTTAACCATTTAAACACTAATGTCATAAAAGGAACTTGTACCCTATGCCTTTAAGAACTAGCCATGCTTTTGATTAAACAAATCAAAAGGTCATGCTTCTTTTATTATTTCTTATAAAGATATAAAAGAAGACAACATTTTATAATTTTGTAAACTTCTTTTATAAAATATAAACTTTGGCTTTTGGCTAAAAGACAAAAGTCTTTCTAGTCCAAAATATTGTACATGACGTAATTAATCATACGATATGATATCCTATTTTACTTGCTAATGAAAAATTAATTTCTAATAAATAATCAATTAATTATAAGAGTTTATTGAATATTTATTAAAATCAATCTTTAATAAATAATCAATTTTATCAAGTTGTTGTTAGTGTGACCCATTAGTATCACATGTTAATTAGAAATATCACTTTAATTGGATTCTTGAACATATTAGATCTTTCATGCCTTGCTCATTGGTGGTCAGATGTGGTAAAGAAGACTCAGGCGTTGAAGATTCTGCCCGCTGATACTCACTGTTATCATATATATTGTTTTTTCATCGGTTTCTTTGCGGTTTTCTCTATTCTTGGATCAACTTCTAATGGAATACTTGTGTGTAAATATTTTGTCGTAACACGATTAGTGATGTCGTATCTTTGACAATGACGTCAAATTGTTAGGCATGTCTACCCCTCCTTCCATCCTAACCCTACCCCACCCCCACCCACTCCCACCCTACTTCACCCTTCACTCACCCCAACCTAAGAGTGTTTGTGGTGCGGTTAGAACCAAAACTGCAAACCACACCGCATATGAGGTTTCAATGTTTGGGAAACCAAAAACCACACTGCGAAACCTCAAATCGCATTACATGGTGCAGTTTCGTGCAGACGGTCTGCACGGTTTACATACAGTTTGTGAGTTTTAATAGGTTGATCAAATTTATAACTTTTGGTGGTAATCATTCAATTTAAACTCTTTAAATTTTATTAATTATATTACATATACTTTAAAAGGCTAACTACAAATAATTTTTTAAACAAAGAAAGTCATAGAATCTATGGCATGTGGTTTAACTTTTGAGTTTCGAGAATATGAAAATGTTGCTAATAAGTGTTTTTGCCTTGTAAGATTTAGAAATACCAAAATCTTACTAATTTGTTCTGGCGTGTGGTTTAGAAATTGGACATTATGGTCTTTTAAGTCTTTACAACATTTAGTCACGATGGTGAAATGTAGACTATGGTCTTTTAAGTGTGTACATTATTTAATCTCCACGATGAAAAAAACATGGACGGTATGTTTGTAGTTTGGACGTTTGGGAGGTTTGGTATATATATATATATATATATATATATATATATATATATATATATATATATATATATATATATATATATATATATATATATATATATATATATATATATATATATATTGCCAAATACCTTTATTGATGCAGTGCGGTGCGGGTTTGAACCATAATTTTGTAATTATATACCGCAAACCGCACCACATAGTGCGATTTGACCAAAATTACGAACTGTAAATCGTACCACGAAATTCTAAACTGCATTATGCGATGTGGTGTGGTGCAATGCGGGTAGTTTTTGCGGTGTTATACATACACCTACCCCTACCTTAGTGTTACTTATTCGGCCATGATTATTGTGCGAGTGGGCGATCTGATGATCTTTGTTTTAACGGTAGGTGGTGAATTTGCTTCACGGTGGGTAATGATGGTGTGGTTGGTTGTAGGGTTATATTAGTTGGGTCGGTTTTAGATTTGCTTAGCAAGGGACTACCTGTTCATTGGTGGTCACATGTGGCAATGAAGATTCAGGAGTTGAAGATTTTGCTCGCTGCTATCAGATATTTTCTTCTTTTCTCCGGTTTCTTTGCAGTGTTCTCTATTCCTGGATCAACTTCTAATGGAATACTTGTATGTAAATATTTTTCCGTAAAACGATTAGTGATGTCGTATCTTCGGCAATGATGTCAATTTGTTAGGCATGTCAAACCTAACCAACAAAGAATGAGACTATCGAACCACATGCAAACGTCCTAAAGTTGATGCATTTTTTGCGTAAACCACACTGACTAGTACGAACAAATATTTAAAAATGTGTTTTTAATTACTAAAACAAAATATGAAAATAAATTGCATAAAAAAACCGTATAAAACATATTTACTATGATTTAAGATTAAAAGACGATTTTATGTTCGCAGTGATTCACCTAATTATGTATTTAATCAATCGATGTTGTTATCTAAAATATGTTATGTTTAAGATGATACTAACAATAACTAAAAAATATTTTCCCTTTGCTTTTACCAATTTGTCTAATCAAAATAAGCACTTTAAATTAAATTAGTGTTCCTAACTTAACAAAAGAAGTTCTTCAAAATTGAAATAACTAGTCAAAACTAGGTATTCACATCTCAAAAATCGTTAGAAAGCACCAAAAATTTGTTAAGAATGGCTATGGTTAGAGTGCAGAGTAAAGGGTTATATTTATAGGGCCAACAACATCATGATAGGATTCGGCCAAAAAAACAAAGTTGTGCTTTGAAAAACATGGTCCATGTAACTAAGAAAACGCGCCCCGAATCAATTAAATGAAGTAAGACGTTGTTTCTAGAAAAATTCTTCAAAACACGACCTGTGCTTTTGGAAACATGCTCGTGTATTGGTTTCGAAGTAAATATGATGTCAAAATCCCATCCTTTCCTTCCCGTAAAGAAAATACAAACCGTGCTTTGGGAAGCACGATTGTGTTTTGGTTACGAAGTCTTCAAATAATATTTTAATGCCTTTTAAATCCCCAGAGTACATCAAATGCAAAGCATGACCCATTCTCTCAAAAGAATGAAAATGTAACTCAATTTTTCGGTGTTTCGGCCTTTAGAAGGATATTTCAAGCCGCTTTCATCCATTAAATAAATTTTGTACATTATTTTGGACATATATAAGTCCACTAGGTAAATATATGTACATTTAGTTATAGGAATAGAGTGTTTAACGCTCCACTCTCTCTCATCTCTCTAGAATCGGCCATGCATGGGTAGGCATGGTCTTGGTTGCTTGTTTTAACTTATTCTTACACACCATATTGCTTACAAGTCATGCTTTTCATTTATTGAAGGTATGATGTTCTATACATGTGTATAAGTATATAAACAAGAGTAGAGTTTTCAAAACTTTACTTCTTCCTCTTTTTGGTTAAAACCGGAGAGCTTCACACCATCCCCTCTTTATCCTCACTTGCAAAGTGTTATGAAGAAATAAAGTGCTTAGTTGCTTTTATTTTTAAGACTAATGTTATATCAGTTCGTTAAGGCCTAAGAAGCACTAATTACAAGAGAATACTAGCATCTTTGATGGCTTAAATGTGTTGGATGGATACACATAAAGATCCTCTACTTGGACTCTTTGTCATCTTCATCAACTTCTACCTCTTGAGGAATTAAAGTGTACAAAGATTGCTAGTCTTTTCATTTTATGGTTGATTTGATCTTTCTATAAATGCAAATGGATACTTGGTGAGTTAAAATGGTTTTAAGTTTATTATAGTTATAAAGCTTCTGTTTGTTGTTTTTAGCATTTTTAGAAACAAATTTTGAATAAAACCCAACAACAACATCTATTATGCATCATGAAAAACTACAAATTTATCATACTTGTAAGAAAGACGAAAGGATTTAACCAACTATCGTGAAAGCTACCAAAAATGAAACAATCTCGAGCGTCTACTTGGTGCATGGGCCGATGACACACAATATAAAAAACATGTGCATGCAGCACACTATTGATCAACTTGTCTTCTTTCAATTTTTTGTATCCTCGATCTGACTATGTTTTTGTGGTAGGCCGGTGGGGTTCGTGTATAATGTACCTTATGTATTATTCGAACAGTTTAATGAAAACAAATTACGGATAAAAACCCAACACATGCACCAAGAATATGTTTTACCATTTTGGTCCCCTAACAATTTCGTAAACTAATTTAAACATACTGAACATTGGAAACCCTCTTCCAACTCTATATTTACTGCTATTATAAGCGTTCGAGCTATAAAAATGTACACGCGAAAAGAAGGAAACTATTTTTTCCGCATATTTCACTTTATAACTCTATTTCTAACATTTGAAGTTTTATACAAATCCGCATGATTAATTATTGCTTAGTTTTAATATATATTATTTTTTTTACCCCATTAAGAATCATTAGAAGTATATTTAAGACTCACACATTACCTAGATACCCACAATGTAACAACGTAACTTTTAAAACACTATTATATATCAATAAAAATGGGATTTTACAAAAACTTTCTAATTTTTATTAGAGTTTACAACTTTCGTTATTAAAAACTAATACAAAAAACGGTAGTAAAAGATAAAATGATTCTACAACCTTCTTTGTTTCCTTTGGTCATATTCATTGTACATGTTCTTCTCTTCCATTACTATATCTAAGTACATATAACAAACTATGTAAGTTGGAAGACTCATGAGTTACATGGGTTTTAACTCAAACTTTGAATCATTTTTAAATAGTACCATTTTTTCTATACATAATGACTATACATGCAAGTCCTAGCATACAAGGACCTATCACATACGTGATACCACAATCACTGGCCCGCATGCAACTAGCCGCTTTATTGTGGGATACCACAACCTCTGGCCGACACATAGCCAATTGTTTTAGTTTCATAATATAGGATATTGTAACCCTTAGTCAACACATAGCCAATTACTTTAGTGTGGGATACTACAATCCTTGGCCGTCACATAGCCATCATCTTTAGTTTCACAATAGAGGATGCCACAATCCTTAGTCAATACATAGCCAACTGCTTTAGTATGGGTTACCACAATCCTTGGTCGACACGTAGCTAACTGCTTAAATATGGCAACATCACCCAAATCAAGTCAATCTAAACCTTTCACAAATGCTCTTTGTAGAGCTTCAGTTTCCAATTCAATCATTTACTTTATTCTATCTTTGATTATGTTGGCATTTGACGCCTTTTTCTGCAATAGCATACCTTAAAGCTTTCGACACAAATACATAGAATTGATTTTTCCCCCAAACAGTTCTCTATAGAGCTAACAACAATAATTCATATGTAGTATCTTTCCAATCTCATTAAACACCCAATTACATGGATGATGAGCTTAACCAAAGCTTTCACCGCCCAATCGTATATAAGGCGCTTTTCCCATAACCAAGCTTTGTCACACCTAGTGAGGTATTTACACGTTCCACATATAATCAATTATTTTCACATAAAGTTTTTCACGTAAATAGGCTAAGTCACATCTAGTGACTATTCACATTTTTTCATATAAAATCATTTACTTTTCTATATACCCTAGGAATCCATATGTATGTTGGAAATGGTGCCTAAGGTCAATAACTAGTTGGTAATATTTCTAAATAATAATAGGATCCTTCTGGGTAGGAATCATAACAGAAATAACTAAAACAAAATGGAGAAAATAATTTGTTATTTTATTAAGTAATTAATAAATTAATTAGAAATTATTTTGGTAATTAACTAAAAGGATTTAATTAATTAATGAGCTTGAATATTAATTAATCCAAGAGATTAATTGGAATATTCCAGAAGCTCTTGGATTGGGATAAGGAGAACACAATTAACACAACTACTAACCATAATGATATTTATCAAATCTTTAAAATCTACTAGCGAAAGTGTTTCCTCATAATCATTCTCATGAATTAGAGCGAAACCTTTTGCCACCTAGATTTTATGGTGTATATATTCCTATCCATGTAAATTTATCATTTCCAACCTACACTCATAAGATAAGGTTTAGGACAAAACCAAACTCAAATTTAGTTTTCCTTCCATTGACTGAACTTCGCTTCCTTTTAATTTATTGTCATCTGGTAGTACAAGGGCCTATCAGTGCTTCCGTGTTGTTAAGCAACTCACCCATATTGATCAATGTACTTTCACTAACAAAAGTGCTTTGCCTTAGTAGTCATATCAGAACCATAGAACTCATAAGCATTTCCAATTCAGTTGGAAGGTGCACAGAAACAAGAATGTGTCAACTTAACACAATATGTCATCAACCTCAGGTCGTGCGTTAGTGATAACTAAAAGGTTTATTCTCGATTTATTCCTGAAACTCTTCAAGATCAACAAGACTCCCACTGACTTCTTGACATAAAAGCTTTTTTTTCTCAAGAAACATTCATTGACGAACTAAAAACAAATATTCAAAAGTTAGTGTCGATTCCCGACATAAAACACTTCATGAATTTGTCCTAGTTTATCCTTTATTTTAACCAAAAACATCACAACTTCCAATTCCAAATGTTCTAGAGTAAGAAACATTATTACTCCACATTTCATGAGGTGTTATAAACCTACTTAGTATGAAATAAGCTTCAAGATACGATTTTTAGTAACTAGAGCATGGCTCTAATACTTGATTCCAAACGAAGTATGATTTATCTCTTGATTTGATCCATTTCCACAATATTCGATTCCTCTTCGTAGTCATACAATTGCACCAAGATGTTCTTCGAGGATCAATTGTGATATAGTTCCATAATCATTAAGATGATCATAAAACATGATGCTAAAGTACTCTCCTTTCCTTTCAGATTGGAGAAAATTTTATCATCCTGCCTAATAGATTCTTCATATTCGTTCTGCTACTCTTTGAAACTTCTCAACGCATCGGAATTGTGCTTAATCTTATAAACACAACCATATTTACTGAAACATTGGTAAATCATGACGAATAAAGTTATCATCTTTTGTGGTGGATCTGAATAGTCCATATGAACATGTACTAGATCCATTAGTCATTCACTTTGAATCACATAAATATATGATCAACGAATTAGTCATAATCTTCCAACGATCAAGATTCTCATACATCACACAATTCAAATTACATGACTCCAAGTTTCTATCCAATTGAAACTTGGTTGATGGGGATTCTTTATCATTTAGTCAATTATGACATTTCCACAAGCGATGTACAACAAGAATCAAATCCACATTTAACATTGCTAATGATAGAAATGTAACCAACACTTTCATAAATGCCATTTTAAGGAAATATAAAGTAAACCAACTAAATAAACCAAAAATTCACTTTTATTAATAATAAACGAAAATTTTGGAACTTGTCCTTACAATGCATAAAACGAATACTATGTTTCTAGGCATTTCCTAAGCAATCTTATTAAATTATCCTAACTCCTAAGTAGCAGCTCCTAATTAAGATCGTCGAACCATGTGACCGAAATCCATCTCTCATGATCAGAATAGCTCACTCTTCTTAAGCTTTCTTCTTTCTCTTAGATTCTGAAATACCATGAAAATGTGATCATCACATCATGCATTAAGATTCTATAAATAGGAACTTGTTAAGATAATGGAGTTAGATAATGGATGTACCTGAAGTAGAGTCACACAACTTGACTTTAGCATCTCTAAGATCTTTCAGGTAGTTTGGACAGCTTTGCAACCAATGTCCCTTCAATTTGCAATAAAAACATATGGACTTTTTAGGGTTAGCACATGGAACTATCTCAGAACTAGCCTTTTTCTTTACCATACGATTAAACAGTTTGACCTTGGCCGATCCCTTTCCATTGGGAAGAGAAATGTTTTTTGGATCACCATTGTCACCTTTGTCAATGTCCATGGAAACTTTGGAGTTTGATCATTCAAACACTTTTGCTTCACTTGTGTTCTTAAGCATTTATGCTTCAGCAACAATCAACATATGTGTCAGATCAATTAGGTTCACGTCGAGGTCACTTATATATAAGTTCTCGATGAACTGACTATATCCCTTAGGAAGTGAAAGGAGAACCCAATCAATGGCTTGCTCCCTTGATAATACGACACCCATTCTATCCAATTTGTCAACGTACGATTTCATTTCCAGAACATGCGTACACACAGAATTTTCATCTCGATGCCTGCACGCCAATATGGATTGAGTAGTTTTGTATCTTTCAACTCGTGACATGGGGAGAGTTATTGGAGGAGGAGGAGGAAGAGTTGGAGAAGCATGATGTCCATTTACACCACTGCTCGAAGAAGGGAACATACTTTCACCTTCATCAGAATGTGGAAGATCATCTTCACATGGTAGAGGAAAAACATTTCCAAAAGAATTAGGAAGACCATTGTTGTCTTGACTTGACATCTACAAATGGAGAAAAGAGAATTCAAGTTTTAATCCTTAATTATTAATCCATAAATTTAAACTAAGGCTAGGATCCATATTTTTGATTCGAACATTGAAGAGGGATGTCGTAATCAAATTCAAATCTATTTTAGGTAGGTAAGGCCTTTACCAGTTTCAATCTTATGAAACTCCTAGATCTTTTGAGATTCATTAAATCTAATCAATGGCATGGTTAATCTCAGATTATGCTCTCACTTTTGTGACTGTGATGCCGATGATCACAAACGAGAAGTGAATAACCATGCAAATTAGCTTGGTACTCTCGATGTCATTTATCATCTCGTTTTAATGTGTCGGATAGCAACACACACTCCATTAATCAATGATAATTTTCGAGACACCCATTACCACCCTTTATTAGTCCCCCATTAGTGTGTCGGTTAACCACACACGCTCCACTAATGACTTATAAAGTGTAATGTCCAATTTCATGGATTAGTATACAAATTCACATTTTTCCTAAAGTAACTAAGATTGAGAATTTTAACAAAAGGTTTAGTTACTTTATAATTCATTATACTTATTAATGAGAATTAATTTCGTCCTATCAAACCCGTTCGGCTAACGACTCTCCACTAATCAAGGAAGTGGTGGGTGAGAGTGGACACCCATTCAAATACCATTTTATAGGAAGTTTCCTTATACTCCCTTTATAGACTAGCGTTGTGAATGAGGCGTACTAGCGGTTTGACTAACTATTCTTATACATATAATATATATTAAACTTTAAATTATATACATAGTTTAAGGTGTATCTTAAAACATTTTAAAATAGCAATGGTTTAATCTTTTAATAAATTACACTTTTAATTTTATTAAATTTAAACCATTTATGGATTTATTAAATATCTTGTAATTAATCGATTAATCAAATCAATTATAAGAACCATAAGGATGTATTTTAAACTTTTCAAAATACTAGGGTTTATATTTTAAGTTTCGAAAATTAATTAATAAATAAATTAATTTTAATTTTAAAAAATCAACCAATCATGAATTCAAGATAAGGATATCCAATTACTTAAATATCTATTCAATTTTATTTAATTAAAACATTATTTAAGGTAATTATCCTAATCAATTCATGAGATAAGCAAAAAATCCGATTTTAATGTATTTGGCCGTCCACCACGTCGTGGTAAGCAATTACCACATCATGGTCAAACAAAATCGCAGGTCACCACGCCGTGGTGGAAGTCACCACGTTGTGGTGGTGGAACAGAATGACGATTTTGTTTCCTTCTCCTTGTTCAAGTTCAAAAATATACATTCAATTGTTATATATAGAATCTACGCTCTGATACCACTGATGGGTTTTACATGCACTAACGTAGATAAATCCTTAACACTTAAGGGTACATGCAACCTAAGGATCTATGTCATAACTCTATTTAAGTAATATTCTATTTAACAACAAAAAACATATAAAACCTAGGCTAATTTCGAATTTAACAAAAAACAAAATTAGTGTTTATTTACTTTTTAGTTATTGTAGTAAACAACTAAACAAAACCTTCTTGAAAGACTCTTGGAAGCAAGCACCACAAGTGTCGTGCCTCTAATGATTTACACTCAAACCCTAGCAACCAAGGAGCTTAAAGAGAGAGAGAGAGAAGAAGAGATGCAAAAATCAGAATTCCTCTTAGGAATGAAGGCATGGATGAAATTCAACCCCAAAGGGGGTTTATGCAAGTATCTCCAAGATAACCCTAATCCCTTAACTTCCTCCCTAAGGCATCCAAGGCACCCTTAATTCCCAAGGAAACCCTAGAAAACATTCTAGAATACGTCCCCCACGTAGGGAGGTTCTAGAATTGCTCAATGTTCAACTATTGAACATTGTCATCTTTAGTCCTCCTACTTTTAATTAATCCAATTAATCCCAAAATTAATTTCAATTAATTTCTGATTAATTATTAATTAAATAATACTATTTCCAATTAATATATTATTCTCATAATATATTAACAAACTATTTATTTTGATTTCTAATTAATTTATTAACCAATATAATAAATTAATCAATCAGTCTCTCTCTCTAAAAGTTATCCAATTCAATTTCTAAGTTTGAGGGAAACTCAAAAGGACTGTGCTACTATCAATTTAAGTATATACCAATTATATTTATGGGCTTAGAAACCTAATCCAACAACGGTTTCCTAGGAATAAATGAGGTTTTAAAGACTTCAACATAATGTTGGTGAGCTCACAGGTTTGAGTGTTATATCTTTCAAAATACTTTTTATGCATAACTTTATTAAGTTATAAAACTATTTTGATTTATATTGGTAACGTATCTTCTAATAGTATTTTAACTATTTCTAGATACTAAACTTTTAACGCATTACTTTTTATCACATACTATCATTCTCTTTAAGTTTTCTCCTATCAAATGGAGTATAATATAATCTTATTTGTAGTATTATTATCTTATAGACAAATTACGTTATATTTTATATTTCAGAAGTATGGTTGTTGGATACTTCATCATCTTTTATCTTAGAAGTATGATCGTATAAAGCAATACTTCTATTGAGAGTGATTATATCTTTATTCCAGAAGTATGCCCCTTGGATACTTCTATTAGAGTATTATATCTTTTATTCCTGAAGTATGCCTATTGGATACTTCTATTGGAAGGATTATATATGTTATTCCTGAGGTATGCTCCTTGGATACTTCTATTAGAGTGATTATATATTTTATACCAGAAGTATGCCCCTTGGATACTTCTATTAGAGTGATTATATCTTTTATTCCATAAGTATGCCCATTGGATACTTCTATTAGAGTGATTATATCTTTTATTTTAAAGCTAAACGAGATACTATGGCAGAGTAACAACTAGGTACGGTGCCTTATCCTAAATTTTGCTAGTGCTACGTTTGGGTATAATGTTGCTCTAGAGTTTCGGCCAGAGTAACGGCAACATATACTATATATCACTATTTATACGGGCATAGTGACGACAACATATGGTTATTGATACTTATACAGGCAGAGTAACGACATCGTATACTAAATATCACTATTTATATGGGCAAAATTGACGTACTTATGGATATTTATACGGGCAGAGTATCAACGACATATAAATATCGCTTACAAAAGGGCCATCATAATGACTATGTGTAAGGTTATCTAGGAACTTGGCCAGCTTAATGACTAGTCATAATAACATTACTTAAAACTAGACAGAGTAACTACCGGGTATAATATTTATCGTAAAATTTTGGCAGGATAACGATAGAGTGTAATATCTAATATTTTGAGTGAGCAAAGTAGTTATACAAAATATATTATTTGAAAATAATATTTAGTACGCAACGATGTAACGATTTGTAAAATAACATGTACCCCTTGTACTTTTTAAAACGATGGAAAAGGGGGTCGTGAACTCACCCTCGTAGCGTGCTTTAATAGTTGTTGGAAAATAGTCAGAAGCTCGGAATTTATCAGGCTCGAGAAGAATGGGGAAATTCCAAAAATAAAATTAAAATATAAATTTTAAAATGAAAATAAATTAAAAGTAACATGGGAGTAGAATCACAATTAGGGATGGCAATGGGTACGAGTATACTGGGTTTCGTGTTCCCCATCCCCATACCCGAATCCCCATCCCCATCCCCATACTCGACCCCATCCCCATCGGGGATTAAAAATCTATCCCCATCCCCATCCCCAATGGGTATCGGGGATCCCCAATGGGTAATCGGAGATTTTTCTCAGTTACAAAGTTTTGAACTTTTATGAAAAATAACTCATAATTATATATTAACCAACAAAACAAAAACTAACAGAACTAATATAAAACACTATAATCACTGAATGTCTTCAAACACGAACAATAACATTCAAGGTTACAAATAAAATCATTTTTTGCAAAAAAAGACATAAAAATTCTTCCCAAAACTATACGTTTGATTGTTAAAAAACCTTACTTTGTCTACTGAAAATTTGCTTATGCATTATTAAAAATAAAAACATAAGTAATACTATATATATATATATATATATATATATATATATATCGGGTATCCATCGGGGCCGGTTTCGGGTACGGGTATGGGTACCCGACAGGTAGAACCATCCCCATCCCCATCCCCGCTTTTTATATTCGGGTAATACCCATCCCCGTCCCCGTCTCCGGTCAACTTGGGGATTTACCCGGTCAACTCGGGTTAGGGTTTCGGGTACCCATCGGGTACGGGTTTTTTTGCCATCTCTAATCACAATTCATGTGATTGTGTGAGACACAACAAAAGGCGGTGGCCTTTTTATAGACTTAAAAAAAAACGAAAAAAAAGGCGCTTCGAGCATTTAAGGTGTGCGTCGCGCGCTTGTGACGTGTCCCACTTTTCTGCTGCCACGTGTACGTATCTGGCTGGTCTGCATATCTTAAAGTGTACTAAGATTTTACTTTTGGTGACTTTATCCAAAAATCAACTATTCTCTTCTTAGTTTTTGACGGTCTTAGTTTTTAACTATGCGGCTGATTGTTATATCTTATAAAATTCATATCTCCTTCATATTAACTCGGTTTTTTATGAAATTTATATTTTCGGGATCAGGAAGACAAGTACCTTCAAAATATATAATAAAAAATATATGCTTTGGCGCACTAATTTTTACGACTTACGAATGATTTGGTTAATTTTTCCTATTTTTCTTAATTCGAAAATTTAAATTTTATTATATGTTGATATATATATATATTATATATATATATATATATATATATATATATATATATATATATATAACGTATGAAGTCTATTATATTTGACGTTGGTCACTTTTCGTAAATAACGATCGCTGCCAAAAGTCGCAGTTGTTACAATACCCTCCATGCCTACAAGGAGTGGTGATAATGTTGGTGGTATAGGACTATATTTTAATTTGATTAAACTGTGATTCACTTACCCCAACCTGAAATATTTTGTTATTGTATACATGCATGGGGCTAGTCAAAGTGGTGGTTTCAAATTTGTGCATGTAGATATATCATATCTCAATGTAGTAATATTAGTTTGATGATGTAATGAAGATGTATTTTGTGTACATTTTTTGTATGAAATGTAAGTTTATTTATTAGGAATTCATTTTCTTAATGAATATCATGACCATCTTTTGAGATATATTTTGTCATATATAGTTTATATAACTACTTAGGAATACCTACTCTCTTTATTTTTACACTTGTCAAATATAAATAAAATTAAGACGCGTCGTCTCATCCACTTACCACAAATTAATTATTAATCCCAACTACTTCTGATAAGTAATTAATAATTATAAATGCATTCTTTGTTCCTATTTCAGCAGATCTCATCTAACACCACAATTCGTTGCATTGTGTGTTCCTATACATACATATGCACACACACATTCTTTCTTCCTATACACACATACACACACAATATATATATATATATATATATATATATATATATATATATATATATATAAATCTCTCGTGTGCTTCAAGATCTAGAGTATGTTTTATCATATATATGACCTGTAAATTAAGTTTGCTATGAAGATCGAAGACACATCAAAGAGATAGTGATATGAAGATCGAGTCAACAAGTATTCGGATAGACCTACTAAAGGGATACAAATGTGAAACTACCACTAAGACTGGATGTGGTGTCAGAATTGGTCTCGTGTACCAATTTGTAAAGTTTGATAAAGAAACGACATCACATCGATTTTGGTGTGGTGGTTAAGTATGGATCTTTACAAACCATTTTTAGTTTTTTAAATGTCATAATTTTTACATATATAGCCCCTCAACTCACTAAACTGGCCTTCGCTAACACCTACCCTCCAAATGTTATGATATATATTTATGTACAAGGAGTAGTGATGGTGGTGGTATAGGACTATAGACTCTTTTAATTTGATTGAACTGTTACTCACTTACCCCATCCTAAAATATTATGTTATTGTATACATCCATGGGGCTAGTCAAGGTGGTGTGGTTTCAAATTTGTGTATGTAGATATATCATATGTCGAACTAGTAATTTTAGTTTGATGATGTAATGAAGATGTATTTTGTGTACCTTTTTGTATGAAATGTAATTTTATTTATCATGATTTCTTTTTCTTAATGAATATCATGACCATCTTGGGAGATATATTTTCTCCATCAGTCGTTGTTATGTCGATTGGAAATATATTAAAGTTTTGGGTCTTAAATGTTTAAAACAAAACTTAGGAGTGCTTATTTAAATGGACTTATTAACTTATTTTCTTTTAAAAAATCCAATAAGTTAAGAAAGTGTTTGGGTACATCAAAAGTCATTTTCAAATGACCTTTTTCCAGCGAGAAAAAGTGAGTTTCAAAAAGTCACATATTTCTTCACGAAAATGTTAATTATAATTAATGATATTTTAATTCCTTCCAAATCCCAAAATAAAAGGGATTCAAATTTTCCCAAAATTTCAATTCCCTCCATATATATATTCCACGTTTAAAAGCTCATATATTGGCTTATTAGCCTTTTAAACATAAAATTACCTTTATACCCCTTCAACTTATTGACTTTTTAGCTTTTCCTACCACAAAAAGTCAGGAATACTTGGATTCTCCAAGAAGTCAATAAAGAGTTTCAAAAGCACTCCCAAACAGAATTATCATCGGAGGTTTTCCAAAAAAAAAGGTTCTAAATTATCATCTACAGTCTTCCAACAAAGCTTCGACATTAAATTCGAATCAGGTTTGTCATTAGCTCATATCCTTCTAACCATGATAAATCTACAGAATATTGATTTAGACTTGTAATTAGTTCACTAGTTAGTAACCCTATAAAATCCAATGCATCTCATTTATGCATACAAATTACTTTGTCAATTTAGATACTACATGTTATATTAATACACCTCATTCGTTCTTCACTATATTAATTAATTGTCCGTTTTTGCAAATTGATTTAGGCTAACGTCATGATCTTGGATAAGTCATGGATGCATTCAGATAGAACCAAACAACCATATGCAGATGGAGTTACTTCTTTTTTGAGTTATGTTGTTGACTACGTGAACAAGAGGGAATGGGTAAAAAAGGACAGAAAAATTCCAATTCCATGTCCATGTGTCTCCTGTTTATACCGCATCTCTCATAAAGTCAACAAGGTAGATTATCATCTATACCTTAAGAAATTGATCCAAACTACACCATATGGACCACGCATGGTGAAAAATATGAGTTAGGACGTAGTAGGTCTGCTGATGATGACAATAATAATGAATTTTTTAATTTTAAATTGGGAATCCCAACAGATGCTCCCGATATAATAGAAATGGTTGAAGGAGCTGAAAAGAATTTATCAGACAATCCAGAGAAGTTCAAATTACTACTGGAGGATGTTGAGAAGCCCCCTTACAAAGGATGTCATAAGTATACAAAGTCTTATGTATTGGTTCATCTTCTGAACTTGAACTGTAAGTACGGGACATCAGATAAGTTCTATAAAGAGTTACTATGTAACATCTCGACTTCCAGGTATAAATTTTACAGCTTTATATTCAGATTTAAAGGCCTACTCGACGACTTGGATGCCCCAACTCGTCATGTAGAATCAGATATGGCCGCGTGAATTAAGGGACCGACTCGACGAGTTGGAGCCGGAATGTGAAACCCTAATTTCCAGGGTTTTGCACCCTATCTAAAGGCTCATTCGCCACCCTCTTCCTCTCTTATCGCCTCCCTTGACCTCAGAAAACCCTAATCGTGTATTACTCCCCATTTTGTGTGTGTAAGAGCTTGGAAGGTGGTTTTAGTGCAAGGAACTTGAAGACTCAAGAGCTTGGATCAAGGAGAAGCTTGTAGATCCAGTACCTACTCCATTTTGGCTTCCATTTGAAGGTAACAAGTTGTTACCTTGATCATTCTAGTGTTAGATCTCCTCATTTAAGGGTTTAAAGCCATTTCTATCATATTTATGGGTCATTTCTGGTATTGAGCATGATCCGCAGTTGTAACTATAGATCTGGACTCCTCTAAGCCCTCATAGTCATAAAGTTAGCGAATTTATCATGCTTTGACCCTTCTCTTTGGCTTAAACCTCTCCCTTAGCTTGGTTTTGGCATTTAAGGCCTTGCATGCACGTAAAGTTTGCAACTTTACGTGGTAACCATGCCCTAGGAGGCTAGATCTACAAGTTGGAGCCTTGGTCTTATTTAAAAGCGTCTGAATAGAAAAAAGATTAAAGGGACTCAAAGAGTTGCATGGTCAACTCGACGAGTCAGATGAAGATTACATGTTTTTGGTTCTGCATGGACTCGGCGAGTCAGTGAGATGACTCGACGAGTTGGTTAGGGTTTTCCCGACATTCTGGACACTGCATGGACTCGACAAGTTGTCTGGAAACTCGACGACTTGACTAGGGTTTTCACGACTTCTTGAGTTCTGAAGGAACTCGACGAGCCAGTGAGTTACACTCGACGAGTTGGGTCAACATGGACTGTTGACCTTGACCGTTGACTTTGAATTTGACTAAGGGTTGACCAGTTGGACTTTTGAGGGTACTTTGGTAATTTGGGAATTTATGGAAGTGAATCATTCGTGGTTATAGGTGTTGGTGTTCGGAGCCGTGTTCTGGGAGTTTGATATTTCAGTTCCGATCGACATTGTGAGGTGAGTTTTCCTCACTATACTCAAGGGTCTAAGGCACCAAGGTCGACCCTTTGGATTGTTATCCTGTGTTGTTACTGCTAGGATCTGTTAGATCGGTATCCTAGTAGATAGGATGTTTCTATGTGATTATGATATGTTAGATCGATATCCTAGTAGATAGGATGTTTCTATGTGATTATGATCTGTTAGATCGGTATCCTGGTAGATAGGATGTTACTATGCTTAGTGATCTGTAGATCGGTTTAACTGTCTATAGATTGTTATGTGGTTATTTGATATGTGTGCACATGTTTGATTGGTGTTTGAGGCATCTGCTTGAGCATGAGCCAACAGACCTGGGCATTCCAACCCGATGGTTGTGGGCCGAAAGTATTCCATCTCGAGGATGATTGGACTCTTAGTATGTGGTCATTCCAACCCGATGGTTGTGGGCCAAGGGTATACCATCCCGAGGATGATTGGACCCATAATATGTTGGCATTCCAACCCGATAGACATGCACACAAAAACCGGTTTGGGCTATAGGATCTGATCCGATCCGAAAACCGGATTTGGTCAAAACCGGTTTTGACCGAACCGGATCGGATTGAACCGGCCACCGGATTGAAACCGGATCGAGACTTCGGATAGCGAATCGGATTAGACCCTCGGATCGAGAACCGGATTTTGACCGAACCGGATCCAAAACCGGTTTGAAACCGGATTTTTTTGTTACCGTTAAAAAACGGGAAAATTTGAATTTTTTTTTTTTTTTTTTTTTTAAAACTAGCCGTTAGAACTTAAAAAAAACGGCTACTTTGACTTTTTTTGACTTTTTGGCACTTCTAAACACCTATATATACCTTTCATTTGCTACATTTCAATTTTACACAAAAAATTACTACTTATTTTCATAATACTCAAAAAAATGAGCTCGAGAAATTCAACCGCGGGTCAAGATTCGGATGCAACGGTGGTTAAAATCATACCAACCACTCGGAGTAAAGAAGTGTGGGAACATTACGATTTGTGTTTGTTGTCGAACGGGAAGGAAAAAGCGAGATGCAAGAAGTGCGGAATGTTTTTGGGAAAAGATGGCAATAGCACGTTAAGGAGTCATACAACAAAAACTTGTCCGGCTGTAAAAGGTCAAAGCGATCCAAGTCAACCAAATATTACTCCCGACGGGTCGATCTTCATTTACAACAATGATGACCTTCGTGAAAGCTTTTGCAAGTTCTTGATTCAAGAGGGCTATCCTTTCAACCACTTCGACAACCCACGATTAACAAGGATTTTGCGGGAAAAAATGCAACCGCAATACCGGCAAGTAAGTCGCACTTCTCTTAGACGTGATGCTTTAAAGTATTGGGATATAGCCAAAAAAGATATGCAATTGGGATTTTTAAATATAAAAACCGGTGTTTCTTTAACCTGTGACGTTTGGTCCTCCGCCGGTAGTTGTCCCAAAAGCTATCTTTGTGTCACGGCACATTGGATAGATCCCTCTACTTGGGTAATGAACAAACGAGTTATTGCTTTTGAACTTTTTGCGCATCCTCACACGGGGGCAAGATTATTTGCAATTTTAGTAAGCGTTATAGAGACTTATAATTTACGCGACAAAATCTTCTCTATTTCGTTTGACAATGCAAGTAACAATACCGCCGCGGCAAAAAGATTAATTGCAAAATATAAACCTATTTTGGATGGCTCGTTTTTTCATACTAGATGTGTTTGTCACATTATTAATCTTGCGGTACAAGATGGTTTAAAAATGATAGATTCGACGATTGAAAAATTCAAAACTGTGTTAACTAGAGTTTTTGGAAAAAATAAAGCTACAATGGAAAAATATCGAAAGTTTGCCATTTCCATTAACGTAACTCCATATAGTCCTCATTGGGATTGTGACACTAGATGGAGTTCAACATGCATGATGTTTGAAAGTTTGACACGTCAAAGAATCGCTTTGCAATTATTTTACGACACAATTTCAAAAGGAAAAAACCCGGTTTCGGATTATGATTGGGATTTGATGGAAGAGTTTGTGGAAATGTTAAAAGTTTTTAAACAATCAACCACTTTTCTATCGGGTGTGTATTACCCTACAAGTCCGTTGTTACTAAATGAATTATGGTTGATGTCCGCACAATTGGAACGTTTTGAACAAAGAAGTGAAATATTTGTTTTGGTTACGAGACCAATGAGACAAAAACTAGTCAAATATTTCAAAGAAATGCCACCACTTTTTACTTGCGCCGCGGCATTAAACCCATGTATCAATGTTACGGGTGTAGAGGCTTTGATTACCAAAATTGCTATGTCTTTAAATTTGCACAAAGATAACTCAAACTACATCCGTAACCAAATAAACATTTTTAATGATACTTTTACTAATTTGTTTGACATTTACGCTACAAAATATGGCAATATGTCAAACACTTTTGCAAGTGTAACCGACTCTACTAGCGGTGCATCGGGTAGTGGTGGGGGTCGAACGGATTTTCATATCGACCTCTATAACTACCTTTTGGAGGAGCAAAACAAAAGAGCACGCACATTAACGCCTAGTAGCGAACTTGGAATTTATATGGGTTCAAACTTTTTAAAATTCATGAGTGCACCACAATTTAAAAATTTGGATCTTTTGGCTTGGTGGAGAGAAAAGGAAGCACAATTTCCTATTCTCTCCGTCATGGCCCGTGATTTACTAACCGTCCAAGCTTCCACGGTAGCTTCGGAATCCGCTTTTTCTTTTAGTGGAAGAGTTTTATCAAAGTTGAGGACGAATCTTACCCCGGTTGCGGTAGAGGTTTGCGTTTGCTTGAAGGATTACTTGGATTCTGTGGAACGTATACAACACTTGGCATCACTAGAAGGCCCACTATCACAAAATGTTGAACCGGAGATCATGGATGAAGAATATGCACAAGGCTTATCAACACCTCCGGAAGACGAAGACGATGACGATGAAGTCGAAGATGAAGACGTGGATGAAGAATATGGCATTGATGAGACCCCTAGTTACTTGCGTGGCGGTTGAAGAATAATTAAATGAAGGCGACACGAAGTGGAAGACCACAAAAACTATTTCCATTTGGCTAAATGTTATAACGCCACTTTATTATTATTATTATTTAACTAGTTTAAAAACTCTTTCTAATTCGATGTTTGATGTATGTTTTAACTATTTTAATGTACCCATGTTGCATTTTGTGTTATATTTGAAGTCCAAAAAATGTGTATTTAAAAAAAAAATAGAGAAAATCGGATCGGATCCGGATCGGATTACACCGAATCGGATGCGGGGCTCGGAAAACCGGTCAAATCCGGTCAAAACCGGTTTGAAACCGGTTCGGATTAAAGGCTGAATCGGATTGGGCGTGACATAATCAAACCGGATCGGATCCGGATCCGGATCGGATCGGATCGGGTCTTTGTGCATGTCTACAACCCGATGGTTGAGGGCCTGGGGCATTCCAACCCGATGGTTGATTGGGCTCATAGTATGTTGTTATTGTATATGTGTTATATGTTGTGCGGGTATTTTGGGGGGAACTCACTAAGCTTCGGGCTTACAATTGTTGATTTTGTTTCAGGTACTTCAGATGATCGCGACAAGGCGAAGGCGTAATCGTGCACCTCTTCATGTTTTTATGATTTGGTTTCTTGGATACTCTGTCATGAATCTATTTTGAAAACAATTTGTAATAATTAATTGGTTTTGAATGATTTAAAAAGTTTTACATTGGCGTGAATTTTAAGGATGTTACATACTACCTTTCATAAAGAGTATGTTACCTGAAGATAATGAAATGGTTAAAAGTACCTATGAGGCCGAGAAAACACTAAAGGCAATGGGTTCATGATATAAGAAGATACATTCTTGTATCAACGATTGCATTTTATAAAGGAATAACTATTCGGATTTGAATAAATGTTCCATTTGTGAGGAATTAAGATGGAAGGTGGACAAGCACTCAAAAAAAGTGTACTATAGTATTATAACTTAAGTATTCTGGTACTTCCCCATCGTTCCACACTTTCAATGACTCTTTAAACTAAAGAGCATTGCAAAGGATCTAATATGGTACAAGCCTGGTTCTGGTAGGAAAGATGACGGTATACTACATCACCCGACGGACACACCAACATGGTGTAACATAGACGACAGATTCCCTGAAATTGCTCTTGATGCAAGAAATCTATGACTTGGTATTTCAGCTGATGGGGTTGACATAAATAGTGGAAAAAACATGCAAATGTTTAGCTCGTTTAAACTGTCATTTATAACCTTCCACCGTGGCTGCTTATGAAAAGGAAGTTCATGATGTTATCATTACTAATATTCGGTTCCCCATGTAATGATATTTATTTTTATTTAGAACTTTTGATTAACGGTCTTCAAGTATTATTCGAAAAGGGAGTTGAAACATATTATGCATACACATAAGAGAAGTTTACTCTACATGTAGTTGTTTTATGGACCATAAACGATTACCCTGCTCTGGGTGTACTATGTGGGTGCCACTACAGCGGATACAAAGGTTGTGTAGTGTGTCGGAAAAATACTAATTTTATTAGACTTCCGACATCAAAGAAACATAGTTATGTCGTTCATAGGCGTTATCTTCCATATGACCATCCATTCAGACATGAAAATATTGGTTTCAATGGAAAAAGGGAGTTGGAATATGCCCCATAGCCTATGAGTGGGGAACAGATATACAACGAAGTGAAATCTATACAAAATAAACGTGGGAAGGCCACTTTAACTTCTAAAGGAACATGTGGGAAGTGTAAGAAGAAAAAGAAAACTTCAAAATAAGATTGATCGAATTAAGGTGGGAACAAGGAAGAGTACTGGAAGAAATGCAACATTTGGTATAAACACCTTAAGTATTGGCGGTTTCACTCCATCCCAAACTGTATAGATTTCATGCATGTTGAAAAGAACATAGATGAGAGTCTTACCGATACAATGCTAGACTTGCCTAATAAGACCAAAGACAGATTGAAAGCTCGCAAAGATCTCAAAAGCTTGGGTTTAAAACCATAGTTGTATCAAAAGCAATAGAAGGTGACCAGTTACTCATGCCTGCATCAAGATGTACATTAACCTCAGAAGAAAGGGACATGTTTTTGCAAACACTTAAAGACGTAAGGGTTCCACAAGGCTACTGTTCAACATTTTCCACTTTGGTGAGTGAAAAGGAGCATAAGCTTATTGGACATAAATCGCATGACTATCACATGCTAATGCAACAATTTTTGTCAATTGCAATACTATTGATAATGTAGAAATCAACAAGAGATGCAATTATCATATTGTGTTTTTTTAATTATATTTTTCGAAAAGAAATAATAGTGGCAAAGCTCGATGTCTTGGAAGTAGATCTGCATGTCACATTGTGCTTGCTAGAGAAACCCATACCTCCATCTATTTATTTTTTTGATATTATGGTTCACTTAGTCGTTCACCTTACTAGAGAAGTAAGAATATGTGGTCCAGTATGCTTCCAATGGATGTATCCATTTGAAAGATATATGAAGGTAATAAAAGGACATGTTCGAAACAAAAACAAACCAGAAGGATGCATTGCTCAAGAGAATGTTGTAGAGGAGACAATTGAGTTCTAAAGTCAGTACCACAAGAACATGCAAATTGTTGGTATTCCACAAGATAAGCATAACACAATTGATAATGATGCGTACGCACTATTAGCTGCATATACGTCTAAAGTTTGTCCAGAACTCTTCATCAAAACACATTTCTTTGTACTACAAAATACACCAGAAGTGTATCTGCATATCGAGTAAGTATATTACTAATTATATATTAATTATTTGTTTGATTAGTTATGCATTTATTTATAAAAATCCAGACTAAGAGGTTAATTCATTAATGCATTATAAAATTCGTCACTTAATATGTATACATGTAAAAGTATGTTAATTAGTTAAAGACTTAGACTAGATAAATATATAATACATTAAGACCATATCTAAAATATATGGATGGCTCTAATAAATACATCAACACAATGATGTATAATGTAACATATTCTAACTCTACTGTTCATCAATGTCCCCATAGGCGACACAAGATACATCTAAAAAATAAACATCCCATGAAAAGAAAAACATTGATGTAGAAAGAGCACGATGAAGCTTTCGGTCATTGGTTAAAAGAGGAGGTTAAATAATGATCCACGTTAATTTTATTTTTTTCCCTGTCATTCATCAATTGCTTGAACAAAACACTAAGTGATCAATATGCCCCCTGATGCTTATCCTTTTAATGGTATTTAGGTAGAGCAATAGATGGCGATCGACATAGATAGCATTTCAGAGGACATAAGGTGGGTTTCTCATGGCCCACAACACGTCGTAATGAAATATGATCTATATCACATCAGTGGCTACTTATTTCGTATAAAATTCCGTGAAGGTATAGTTAACAAAAATAGTGGCTTTTGCGTAGAATCGACTGACACACACATATCCAGAAAATAATATGTAACATATGGAAACACCTTTTATTATGGTGTTCTACAAGATATATGGGTTCTAAATTATCATACAAGAAAAATTCCTATTTTCAAATGTGATTGGGTTCATAATAAAAAAGCGTTTAAAAAAGATCATTTGGGGTACTCCTTAGTAGAACTTGATATGTTAGGACATAAGGACGATCCGTTCATACTTGTCTCACAAGCACAACATGTATTCTATGTGAGTGATCCGGAAGATAATAAAAAGTCAATTGTGATCAGGACACCTCCAAAAAGTTATAGAGATGCATATGAAACCGATGATGACAAATACAATACAATAGTTTTACGACACAAAAACAAATATATAATGCCCTCTGTAGATAAACTTGATATGGCTGCTGAATCCCGCAATGATTACTTTTGATCAGACTATATGGGTATAAAAATACGTAAGGGCACAAAAATACGTAACAACAAAAAGAAGCTGTGAAGATACACTAGTTGCAGGACAAAACCTGATACTATTCTTTTATCTTTTATAAATATTTTTAGGTTAGTTTTTTTTTGTTAAGTTTCAGTATATATACCCAGTATACCGGGGGTCTATTGTTGTATATCCAATATTTTTTATTAATAATTGATTTGATATTTTTTTGTCTTTTGTTAAGATTTACCTATGTTAAAATATTAGCTTGACAAATTCTTCCTAGCTAGTACGATCATTTCTTTTCCTTCCTATGTATGTGGAGTTGATCATATTTATTTATAACATTAGGTGCATGGTAAGAACAATATAAATTGAATGTGATGAATAATTTGAATAACCACAAAATATTTAGACTATCCTTTTCCAGAATCCAATCCAACCCAATTATTTATTAAAAAACTAATTCTCTCTTTTCCACATCCATAACTCAATTAAACCAAACCTTTTATTATCGTTAGCAATCCAACGTAATCCAATTTTATATTAAAAAATATATAGACAAAACTATATCAATATTGGTATCATTCTTTTTAGAGAAAAATTAGTCATTGATTTTGGTATACTTTATTTAATTTTGTACTTAAAATAAAATACAGTTATTAATAAAATTAAATTTAATTAGAAAAATTATTTTAACCCCACTAGTGAATGATGGACATGTGGGTGTATTTGATTCTAAAAAGTGACGAGCCTTTGTGAGCATGGATCGTTCCTCAGGCCTAGATCACCTAAACTCATTTAGTTTTATATATTTTTAATTAAAAAGTGGTGAGTCCTCTTTCAAATCACCCTAATGGGGTAGTTTTACAGCAAGACTGATATTTTACAATTTGTAGTAAAAAATTATGATATTATGTCCAATGTTTTTAAAACTGGTTCGAACCAGGAACCGGGATGAAAGCGGTTCAACCAACAACCAGTTTTATGTTAATTTTTAGACCAGATCAAAACAAACTGTTTGTTAAATAATCAGGCTGAACCGGTGTAATAGATATGTTAAAAAAACAGTTGAACATGTTTATTTTACTTGGATAGTTTGGACCGGTTTACTAGACTTGGATAGTTGGATTTCACTTAGTTCATTAAAGTATATATCAAATAAAAAACTGGTTATAATAGATGAAATTTGACCACCATTTTCGGCCGTTAGACGACTTGTCACGGGTTTTTTCATGTTAGAACCTTCAATATAAGATTTAACCACTTAAAATGAAACTTCAACACCATATGTCTGGTTTAATAATCGATATAAGGTAAAGACACATATAAACCGAGAAGACCCAATTTTCAAAAACCGATGTCATAGTGTAGTTTTGTACTAGTGTAAGAATTTGGGGATCCTTCTAAGGTTTCATCTGTATTTAGCCTTATGTTTCAAGATGTAATCGATTTAGGGTTTTTTAAACATATAAAAAAACAAAGATAATGGAAAAAGGAGAAGTGGTAGTAGCGGTGGGAGGTAATGGGAGAAAGCGCCAACCAGTTATAGGGAGGAGACTAAGTTTCTAATGAGACAATGCGCTTTACAAACATTTGATGCGAGGTTGAGGCAATGTTGAAGAGAAGTGGAGTTTTTCGGTGAAAGGAAAGGAAGGAGGAGAATGTGGTATTCTCTCTGATTACTCAAGTTGGTCCAGTACTGTGTGTCTGCTTAAGTCTAAGGTTTCAAAGTGTTTGTTGTGGTTCTCGATAGACAGACAGACAGACAGACAAGTAGATATATAAAGAGAGAGATACAGATAGATATTTTGATTGTTAGATAAACGGAGAGGGGAAATATATTTCGCTGGAGGTGGGAGTAGGGTAGGCATGGGGGACGTTGAGGGGGGGGGGGGGCCAAATTGGGCAGTTGCATAGGACCCAATTTTTTTATTATATATTTTTATTTAAAAATAAAATCTTATAATGACGATAAGGGCCTTTTTTTCTGGCTCGTCCTGGGCCTTTGAGGATATTTAATTCCTCAGGACCGGCCTGGGGGCAGTCGTGAGTTTCTTTTTATATTTATAATTTTATATAGATAAAATATTATAATAAAAAAACAAAATAATAATTTCACGTTGGGTATGGACTAAAGTCCGAAACCATACAAAAATAGCAATACAAGTAATAAAATTACCAAAAAAAAGTCTGAAATTTGACCACCAATGTAAATCTAAATTTTTTCAGATCAAATCTACAACTTTTTGACAAATATAGGCACCGTTTTCGCAATTTTCTCATATTCTTATTATTATTTGGTGGAGTGGATGGAGGACTATAACTATATCCATCTACCAATATCCCTACCACAAGACATTTATAATTTAAAAATTAATTAATAATAAACAGTCGATATCTACCGAATATTAGATTTATTTTCCTTTTTATCCTTTCTTTTCTCTTTAAAATTCAAAAAGTCATTACTAGGTTTCTTCCACGGTTTAACAATTTATTAAAAATGACATGGGTTGTTCGATGTGGGCGGGTTGAGTTTGATCGACGGGACTAAACATTTTTAAGGTTAGGAAAAAGATTCGGACTTTTAATATTCTAAATTAAAATAAAATGAATTTTAGAGCCGTGTGTGTGTGTTTTACACCTATATATAATAAGTGTTTGGTTTAGAACTCAGAACCAATACTCCCAAAAATGGGGAACTATGGGTCTTGCTTTACCTCAAAAGAAACCGAAGCCTTTCCAGTTGAAACGAGGTTCAAGCTTCCTTCTCCATTGCCTTCTTGGCCACAAGGTAGTGTTCCTTATTTTTCATCTATAGTTGTTGGTCCAAAAGACTTAATTTCAAGTATACTTACTAAATTACGTATAAACACGAAGTTTAACCATGTCTTTAATTTCAAGTACCCCATCGTGGATTCGTATAATTTTCTCCATTTAATATATTTTCGGGTACATGATTTATCTATCAGGTGAAAGTTTTGCAAGTGGTACAATTGATCTTGGAGGATTAGAAGTTTGTCAAGTTACATCTTTCAAGAGAATATGGTCAACTTCTCAGATTGGATCTAATGACACTGATGTCACAGTCTTTGAGCCATCACCACTTCCAGATGGGTTCTCCTTGCTTGGTTGCTACTGTCAATCCAATGACACCCCACTTTTTGGTTGGATTCTCGCCGGAAAAGATGTCTCCGGCGGAACCCTTGTTAATCCGGTCGACTATACCCTCGTTTGGAGCAGTAATGATTCATGTTACATTTGGCTGCCAACACCACCGGAGGGTTATAAGTCAGTTGGGTATGCTATTACTACCTCACCGGAAAAACCCTCCTTAGATAAAATCCGTTGTGTTCGTGCTGATCTAACTGAAGAACCTGAAACTGATGCATTGTTATGGGGTTCGGATGGTGTCAGTGTGTATGGATTAAGGCCAAAAGTTAGAGGGCGACAAGCGCAAGGGGTATCGGTAGGTACATTCATAATTGTGAAAGATGGAGACGATTCGAGTTTATTGTCTCTTTCTTGCTTGAAGAACAATAATTTCGATAAGTCAACTTCTTTTTTGCCAAATGTAGCACAAATTAATGCCCTTGTTCAAGAATACTCTCCAAGATTCTTTTTTCACCCTAAAGAAACCTACTTGCCTGCTTCAACAACATGGTATTTCACCAATGGTGTTCAATTGTACCACACCGGAGAGGAATCAAACCCAATTCCGGTCGAATCCACTGGCTCTAATCTTCCGCAAGGTGGTTCAAACGATGGCACATACTGGCTCGACCTCCCTGTTGATGAAACTGAGAGAGAAAGAGTCAAGAAAGGTGATTTGCAAAACGGTGAGGCTTATATTCATGTCAAACCAATGCTTGGAGCCACGTTTACTGATCTAGCCATTTGGCTTTTCTACCCTTTTAATGGTCCTTCCACTGCAAAGTTTGGTTTAGTTGATATTCCTCTAGGAAGGATTGGTGAGCATATAGGAGATTGGGAGCATGTGACCCTTCGGATTAGCAACTTCGATGGACTTTTGTATCGTGTTTATTTTGCTCAACATAGTGGAGGAACATGGGTCGACACCCCATCACTCGAGTTCTTGGATATGAGTAATAGATTTGCAGCTTATCCTTCGTTGAATGGCCATGCAACGTACCCTACTCCAGGGGTTGTAATGCAAGGAACTGATGTGATCGGGATCAGAAATGATGCTGCAAAAAGTGATAAGTTTTTGGACGTAAAGGACAAGTATTTGGTAATGGCAGCTGAGTACACCAGTGACGTAATCGAGCCACCATGGGTGAACTACGCGAGGAAATGGGGTCCAAAAATAACGTATGAGATTGGGACTGAGATCGAAAAATTGGAGAATTCATTGACCGGAATTGTGGGATCGGCGATCGGGAGTTTGCTGGATATTATTCCGACCGAATTTTCCAGCGAGGATGGACCTACCGGTCCTAAAATGAAGCCTGAATGGGACGGGGATGAACGGTGATTAAAACTCTTAGTCAACTAATTTCATTGTTTTTCTTTTAAATTCATTTTTATTGATCACACGCATATTTCCATTTCTTTTTTAGTTTGTATGTAATATTGTATACTTCCAATTTTCATAATTGGAATTACATAAGTTTACTCCTATGATTTGTTTGTAAGACACTAATAATATGACTAGATGACATGCGTCCATAATCATTTGAACCCTACATAGTTCAATATATTCTATATCCACCATTAAATACATGATATGCAACTTATTTTTAATACACAAAACTCATTAAATTAACGTCTATTTATTCATAGTCACCATTTTATAACTCCACTCCATGTCATACTTATTAAATCCTAGTCATTATCTGACCATCAAATTCACCTTGTATCCCACTTGCATTATATGCCCTAAATAGAAACTTGGGCATCCACGAATCCGGTTTTAACTTGTTGCAATTTTCTTTCAGGCAATAAGTTATCGGCGGATAATATCCGTTTGACAAAAGAGTATTATACAGTTAGCTATGCAATATTTGTCATTAAGTTGTCGAAAATAGTCTTATAATAAAATAAAAAAATTTGTCAGAGTAGTGACCGATTTTGTGACGGATATTTCGCCACTATAAAAAAAAATTCCATTAGTTAATAACCATGATAAAAAAAAATTAAAAAAAAAAAAAAACTGTTACTAGTTTGTTGCCAAGATGCATTGCTATTTTAAACATCATTGGTGTCCTTTAATAACATGGCTGTTATCTTTGTACGCATTATCGTTAGTAATGAATTTCCGTTGCTAATACTATAGCTATTTAGTTCTCCTGTTACTTTGTACACAGTGGAACTTGCTAATTCTCCTGTTATTTTGTTGTTATGATTGATGAATTTTAATCGAAATTTTAACATCATGAGAGATGGAAACACTATGAGAAATTTGAGTATTAGCGATTCTAGCCCATAGGTAATGTGATGCGTATGGGGGCGTTGAGGAGGGGGCAAAGTGGGCAGCTGCACATGGCCAATTTTATTCATTATATATTTTTATTTAAAAAATAAAATTATAATAAAGATAAGGGTTATTTTTTTCTTGTTCATCATGAACCTTCGAGAATATTTAATTTTTCAGGACCGGTCCTGGTGATGCTGAAGCTATGTACCAACAAAATATGACATATAGTTCTTTGCAAGTTTGACTATGTTGCAACTTTAGCGATTAATGATTTATTTGCGACAAGAGCAATTTTATTTTTAAACAACTTAATTATTTTATAAAACAAAAAGAACCAACATTAGCAAAGAGCTAGTGTTATAACATTTATTTGTTTATTTGTCACTACTAGAAAAAGATGTATCAGCTACGGATTGGCGACGGATTTTGGTGATCGAAAGAACCCTTGTTGCTAACGGCGATGGATTAGCGAGGGATTCAGCGACGGATTAGCGACGCCATAATTGATCATGGAACCTCTCGATTCCGTCGCTAATCCATCGATGATGTCTGTCGTTAATCCGTCGCTGATGAGTTATTTAACTACGAAATAACTGGTCAAGAAAGCTCATAAAACCAATGGATTTCGTCGCATTTCCGTCGTTGATTGTAAGTTATGTTGGATAAGGTGTCTAAGTCCATAACTACATTTGGTATGTACTTGACCCGGTTTAGCATGGTCCATTTGGGTTGCATGACATCGGAACAATTTGGATAGACTTTTGTGAGAAGAGGATATTTATGGTTTATTAATATATTATAAGTTCTAATATATTAATATGACATCATATTATTTAATTAGTATTGATCAAGAATTAGTTTGGAATTAATTTTGTGATCAAAAGAGACTAATTAAATAAATGAGGATTGATTTGGTAAATCATTCATTCATGTATAGTGGGCTAATGATTCATAGTTTTTCATGATGGGCTAAACCAATGTGGTTACCCATGGATACTCCATGGAGTTTAAGACCCATGGATCATGAGGAATATGGAAAGGCATGAGTTACATGGTGTAACCCTAATGAGCACACTATATAAAGAAGCCTCATCCTTGTAAAATCGACACTTATGAGATACTAGTGAGGGCTAGCCGATTTTGGTGCATATCAATCTTCTCTCAAGTTATTCCAAGTTGTTGGTGGTGTTGTGTGAAACATTTGAGGCATCACATTTGGGGTGATAGGCTCAGAAGGTCTTAAGGAATCCAAGATACAAGAAATGTATGTCATTCTACTAGTTTTTATATTACATATACCCCAATCATATGCTAGTTAGGAGGAAACCTTGGAAAAATGAAAGTTTGCATTTATAATAGAGAAAACATAGATCCAAGGTTATTAGGGTTGCATGCACACCACAGGAGTGTTAGAATGCTCAAAACCCATTGGTGGTATCAGAGACTAGGTTTTTTTTCAATTATACTTGATGCAAATTGTTAAAAAATCGATATTCTGATCATTGTTCAGTGAACTCGCCGAGTCCATGGGGGACTCGACGAGTCCATATGAAAACTAATCCTACTCGTCGAGTAGGTTCATGTACTCGGCGAGTAGGAGGCCCTGAGTGCAGAATTTCGAGTTTTATTACTGGAATTGGACTAGGATCATTACCCTAAACTGTTTTTAGATTGTTAAACCTGTTTTTGATGTGGTAATGATTGTGCTTATCCAATTTCAATGTTAATTGTCAAAGTTTCAAGTTTTATATTAAGTTCATATGATTCTTGAAAACTGTTGATATGTATTATGCATCCTTATGAGTTGTGTTAGATCATAGAAATTATTTGACATGCTTGTTAGTTTAATTGGTGATCTAAATGCTTTTTAATGGACTCCATAACTTATCCTCAAGTTATGGAATTCCAAGAGTCTTTTCCATTAAAATCATTAAAACTCATAAGTTATAGAAATGAAAGGTTTTGAATAGTTTCAAAACTAGCCCTCAATTTTTGGAATTTGTAAAGTCATTTTAGAAAACTTTAATTCCAAACCCTAAAATTTTAAAAGTTTAAAATTCAACCCTTATACTTTATAGTATTATAAGTTATATATATATATATATATATATATATATATATATATATATATATATATATATATATATCTATATATATATATATATATATATATATATATATATATATATATATATATATATATATATATATATATATATATAAGATCAAGTCGTTCTTACCGTTAGTAGGCCTCATTCATGAAGCTGGTCTATAAGGGGGGGGGGGGTATAATGTTGTTGCCTATAAAATGGCACCTTAATGGGTGTTCACTCTCACCCACCGCTTCCTTGACTGGTGAAGGGTCGTTAGCCGAACGGGTAGGACAAAGAGTATAATTCTCATTAAAAGTATAATGATAAATACAATGTAACTAAACCTTTTATAAATTCCTAGTGTTAGTTACTTTAGGAAAATGTGAAATTGATGCTAACCCATGAAATTACACTTTACACCTTGCTAAAGTCGTTAGTGGAGCGTGTGTGGTTAACCGACACACTAACTTGGACTTAACGATGGTGGCAAAGGGTGGCTTAAGGTTTATCATAGATCGGTGGAGCGTGTGTGGTTAACCGGCACATCGATTAGGTGTTAAAATTAAGAGCACCAAGTTAATTTGCATGGTTATTCATACCTTGTTTGTGATCCTCGATATCCCAGTCACAAACTTGAAGGGCATAATCGAGATTTAAAAATGCAATTGAATTGTTCAATGAATGTCAAAAGATCTAGGAGTTTCAATCCAATTAAATCCTAATAATCTATTTCGTTTTTCATGGTGGAAATTAGTAAATCGTCATTTACCTACCTTTAAATATTTTGTAGCTTGGATTACGGCATCCCTCTTCCATGTTACAAAATATTGTGTTGGGTCATAGCCTTAATATTTCATTTGGGTGTCTTATTAAGGACTCTTTATCTAATCTAAACTTGTTTTTCTTCTTTTTCAGATGTCTTCCAACAATGCTTCTGGCTCAAACCCTTCTGGCTCCTTCTCTCTCATTAACCTTTGTGGGAGAGTCATCTTTGATGGTTCCAACTTCAATGATTGGATTAGGAACATCAGGATTGTCACTCGTTATGAGGACAAGGAATATGTCCTAGACAAGGAGCTATAGGAAATCGATGAGTCTTCTGCTACTCCAGAGGAAATTGCTGAGTACACTAGCCATGAGAAGGATGCCAATAAGGTATGTTGTATCATGTTGGCTACCATGACATCAGAACTCCAGAAATCGTACTAAGATTTCTACCCTTATGAGATGCACCAGGACCTGATGGAAAGATACCATCAGAGTGCTCGTCAAGAGAGGTATGAAATCATCTCTTCCATGATAAAAACCAAGATGAAGGATGGTGAACCCATCACGGGCCACTTGCAGAAGATACAACGGTTTATGGACCGATTGCTAAAGTTGAATGTGAACTTCCCTGAGGAGCTAGCTATTGATATGATACTACACTCCTTACCTCCGTGTTATGATCAGTTCCGTATGACCTATCATATGAACAAGGAGGAGGTCACACTTAGCAAACTTCAAGGACTTTTGAGGACAGCCGAAACTGGTCTCAAAGGTAAATCAGTTGTATCTATTCCTACCACAGCCCCTGTTCTGGCAATCGGGCAAGGTAAAGGGAAGAAGAGGAAACCCCTTCGAAGGGTACCAAGGGAAAGTCTCTTGATGGCTCCTCTTCGAGTGGAACCAAAGTAGGTTCTGCTACTCCCTCTTCCAACCCGAAGAATGCACAATGCTTTTACTTTCAGGAGAAAGGGCACTGGAAGCGAAGCCGCCCCAAGTACTTGCAGGATGTTAAGGATGGGAAAGTGAAACCCACCCATACAGGTATTTACACTATATTGTCTAATAACTCACCACATACTAATTTATGGGTCCTTGATACACGATGTAGAATTCACATTTGTTCTGATTTGCAGGGCCTAAAAAGAAGTGAGGTCGTGGAGCACGGGAAGATAAACTTGATCATGGGGAATGGGAAAGCTTCACCTGTCACCAAGATTGGAATTTATTCTTTATTGCTTAGTAGTGGGTTAATATTAGATTTGAATAAATGTTGTTACTCGTCTGAAATGGCGAGAAATATTATTTCCTTTCATGGTTTGTACAAACAAGGTTTTACTCTTTCATTTGATAATGAATGTGGTGGTCTTAATGCTTTTTATAATGGTGTTCTTTATTTTAAAGCATTACCTTGCGATGGTGTATATGAAACTATGTCGGTTATAGACAACTTAGGAAATAATGTTTTGCATATTGATTCTTCCACTAGTTTGGATAAGGCATCCTTGTGGCATTGTCGTCTTGGACATGTCAACAAGAAGCGCACAGGCCAACTCCAAAAGGCTGGAGTCTTGGAGTCGTTTGACTTAAGGTCAGATGATAGTTGCAAATCTTGTTTACTTGGAAAAATGACTAAGTCACCCTTCACTGGTACCTGTACTAGGGGTGAGGGTTTGTTGGATCTCATACACACCGATGTGTGTGGGCCCTTCAGAACCGCCACAAGGGATGCTAACCGCTTCTATGTGACTTTTACTGATGATTACAGTAGGTATGGCTATATCTACTTAATCTAGCATAAGTCAGAAACCTTTGAGAAATTCAAAGGGTTTAAACAGGAAGTGGAGAATCAGTTGGGCAGGAAGATAAAGATGCTCCGATCCGATCGAGGTGGTGAGTATCTTAGTATCGAGTTCCTTGACTATCTTAAGGA
Source organism: Lactuca virosa (assembly GCF_052849685.1). NCBI lineage: Eukaryota > Viridiplantae > Streptophyta > Magnoliopsida > Asterales > Asteraceae > Lactuca > Lactuca virosa. The sequence continues at coordinate 190,326,052 of NC_136430.1, forward strand.
ATGTGGAATTGTTTCACAATTGACACCTACTAGGACACCACAGCTTAATGGTGTGGCTGAGAGGCGCAATCGAACCTTGTTAGAAATGGTTCATTCCATGATGAGTCGAGCTTCGTTACCAATCTCATTCTGGGGGTATGCCTTAGAGACTGCCGCCCATATCGTTAATCTAGTCCCTACCAAGAATGTTGCCAAAACACCTCACGAGATGTGGACTGGGAAAGTTCCCACTTTAGACCACATCAACATTTGGGGTTGCGAGGTTTTCGTGAGGCGCGAGATTCACGACAAGCTCGAACCTCGAAGTGAGCGGTGTATTTTCATCGGCTACCCACATAAATCTTTTGGTTATCTCTTCTACAGACCGAGTGACAATGTTGTCTTCGTGGCGAGGAGAAGAGTCTTTCGTGAGAGAGAATTCATAAGCCAAGGAAACAGTGGGAGGCAAATTGACCTTGAAGAGCTTCAAGAATCAAGCGGTGAAGGAACCTCAAACACTAGCAATCAAGCTGAGGAGGAAACTCATGTTGGGCCGATTGATGAGCCCGTACCTCTGAGGCGTTCCACAAGAGTTAGTAGCACACCTGATGTTTATTATGGTTTCCATATTACTACATAAGGTGATGCATTTATCAGTGATAGTACACTAATAAATTTGGATGAACCTAAGAACTTTAAGGAAGCCATGGCAGGCCCTGAGTCTGCCAAATGGAAGGAGGTTATGGACAGCGAGATACAGTGCATGTATGACAATCAAGTTTGGAACTTGGTTGATAATGTACCAGGTCGTAAGATAGTCGGGTGGAAATGGATCTTCAAGAAGAAGACCGACATGGATGGGAATGTACACACTTATAAGGCGCGACTGGTTGTGAATGGCTTTACTCAGACTCCGGGAGTTGACTATGATGAGACCTTCTCACCAGTAGCGAAGATTAAGTCTATTAGGGTTATGCTAGCCATTTCTGCATTTCATGATTATGAAATATGACAGATGAATGTCAAAACTGCTTTCCTTAACGGAAAGTTGGATGAGGATGTTTACATGAGTCAGCTAGAGGGTTTTGTCAATGCAAAGTACCCTAATAGAGTGTGTAATCTTGAGAAATCCATTTATGGATTGAAACAAGCATCTCGTAGATGGAATCTTTGTTTGAATGAGAAAGTCAAAGAGTTTGGCTTTTCGAGAAGCAAGGATGAGTCTTGTGTATATGTCAAGGCTAGTGGGAGCATAGTTAGCTTTCTGGTATTATATGTGGATGTCATAATACTCATAGGAAATGACATCACAACCCTGCAAAAGGTTAAGTCCTGGCTTGGGAAATGTTTCTCTATGAAGGACCTTGGAGAAGCTGCCTATATCCTAGAAATAAGGATATTGAGAGACAGGAGTAAGAGACTAATTGGATTTAGTCAAAGTACCTACTTGGATAAGGTGTTGAAAAGATTCAGCATGCAGGGTTCCAAGAAAGGGGACTTACCGATCCATAGTAACACCAAACTGAGTAAGACTCAGAGCCCGAGTACAGAGGCTGAGATAGCTGAGATGAGTCGAGTACCATATGCTTCTGCTGTAGGCTAGAACATGTATGCTATGACTTGTACTCGCGCTGATGTGGCTTTTTCTTTGAGCATGGTCAGCAGATATCAAGGGAATCCTGGCAACGCTCACTGGCCTGCGGTAAAGAACATTCTCAAGTACCTGCGGAGGACTAAGGACTGGGTCCTTACCCTTGGTGGGAGTGATGACTTGAGAGTAGTGGGGCATAGTGATGCTAGCTTTCAGACTGATAGGGATAATTTCCGGTCTCAGTAGGGCTGGGTCTTTACCCTAAATGGAGGAGCAGTTACTTGGAAAATTTGCAAGCAGGAGACAGTAGCTGATTCAACTTGCGAATCAGAGTACATAGCAGCAAGCGAGGCGGTGAAGGAGGCAATATGGCTGAAGAACTTCATTAGAGACCTTGGAGTTGTACCAGCTATTAAGGAGCCTATGGAGTCTTTCTTTGATGACGAGAGTGCAGTTGCCTTAGCCAAGGAACCAAGGGATCACGGCAGATCCAGTCACATCGACAGAAAATACCACTTCATTAGACATCAGATCGAAGAAGGACACCTCGTGGCAAAGAGGGTATCATCAGATGAGAACCCAGTAGATCCCCTCACGAAGGGACTGTCTAGGGTTAAGCATTTGCAACATGTGAGGCGCATTGGGCTGAAGGATGATATTAGTTTTAGTAATTAGATAGCTTTCGAAACTTGTAATAGTTGAAATGTAATTGACATTTGATGTTTAAATAAAAGGTGTTTTTATTTACTAGTATGGTACTGTCTTGTGTCAATCATTTACTATTGTTTCATTTTGCATGTTTTGACTTCCAGAATAATTATATTATGGTATATCATATTATTCAAACTATCCACAGTCGATCATACTTTGGAAGTAGGTATTGAAATAAGACTGTCATGAATCGGGTTTGTAGATTTGTCTGAATTGTATTAGACATAGCAATTATTGCTGCAACATTTATGAGTGATCATAAGTTCTGAGTATTGGTATCAACCCACGCTCACTTGTATCACTTCATGGAATTTATCTCGAGTGATCGTGAGACGGTAATATCATATAAGTCTTCAAACCAAGAGATATGAGTTGTTGACTATGAGTTGGTTGTACGTTGATAGTACCAAAACGCATCAGTAACTTGATGTTATAAAACGTGCTGGTGTGTACAATTTGATGATTAGTTAGTACAAGCATATGACTCGAAGTTTATCTGTTCCTTTTAGTCCTTGGAGGATTAAAATCAATATCTTGGACCCCTCGATAATTTTGTTTTGACCCATGTATCGGGCCCGACCAGAACTGAATTGATGTGTTCGATTAAGTTCTATGTCAAACAAATCGGAAATCGGGAAACAAACTGCTGGGCAATGAGTACAACGTTGTTCCATGTATTTGTCCGGCTGATATCTTGAGAACAGAGGATTAAATGATAACTTATCTAAAATGGCACAACTTAGTTCCGCGAGACTTTGAAAGAGCTAAGATTGTTTGTCGGATCCAGAAGTCGTACTTGCAAATATAGTTATTAGACTTATCCAAGTGAGAGACTGTTGGATAAGGTGTCTAAGTCCATAACTATATTTTGTATGTACTTGACCCGGTTTAGCATGGTCTATTTGGGTTGCATGGCATCAGAACAATTTGGATAGACTTTTGTGAGAAGAGGATATTTATGGTTTATTAATATATTATAAGTTCTAATATATTAATATGAAATCATATTATTTAATTAGTATTGATCAAGAATTAGTTTGGAATTAATTTTGTGATCAAAAGAGACTAATTAAATAAATGAGGATTGATTTGGTAAATCATTCATTCTTGTATAGTGGGCTAATGATCCATAGTTTTTCATGATGGGCTAAACCCATGTGGTTACCCATGGATACTCCATGGAGTTTAAGACCCATGGATCATGAGGAATATGGAAAGGCATGAGTTACATGGTGTAACCCTAATGAGCACACTATATAAAGAAGCCTCGTCCTTGTAAAATCGGCACTTATGAGATACTAGTGAGGGCTAGCCGATTTTGGTGCATATCAATCTTCTCTCAAGTTATTCCAAGTTGTTGGTGGTGTTGTGTGAAGCACTTAGGGCATCACATTTGGGGTGCTAGGCTTACAAGGTCTTAAGGAATCCAAGCTACAAGAAAGGTATGTTATTCTACTAGTTTTATATTACATATACCCCAATCATATGCTAGTTAGGATGAAACCTTGGAAAAATGAAAGTTTGCATGTATAATAGAGAAAACATAGATCCAAGGTTATTAGGGTTGCATGCACACCATAGGAGTGTTAGAATGCTCAAAACCCATCAAGTTAGACTATTAGTTTTTCTTTTCTAAATGTATAACGAGAATTTACAAAATAAATTTAATGTATATAATAAACTAAAATTAAAATTCAACTACTAAATTAAACATTAATATTTGACCAGCAAAATAAAGATTAACATTCAATTTCAAAGTATTCAAAGTATCAAAACCAAATCACATTCAAAGTGTTTAAATTAAATCATAGAAATCAAGTGTCAAAGTCTATATCGATATCAAAGTATTAAAACCAAGTTCAAAAATCAAGTGTAAAAGTCTAACTAGTTGGGTAGGTTATGTCCTTGGGTGAATCCTCTGAATGTTGTTATAAATCTTAACAATTTCTTTTTTTTGGCCGTATTTTCTTTCTGCCATAAGCTCATCCTTTATCTGCTCACAAATACGATCAACAATAACCTACAAAGCAAACAATTAGTAGCAACGTACTTTTAATAAGCTTATCCTTCATCCTTTAAAAACTAATTTCATTTTAGAAGGTAAACAAACCATTCATTGATAATAGCATTATAACTTATAAGAGGCCTTACTTTGGTTTTCCATCTCTAGTGAATGATTTAGAGTTTATACCACATAATGTATGATCCAACTTTCGACTTTGATTTTGAAAATAAAAGGGTGAAATCACCATTTAAAGCATCAGAAGCCAACATGTTCTCTACATCATCCTGCCATTTGATTCAAATAGTTACAATTTATAAACAAAATATATAAACACAACTAAAATCCAATATATTATTCATTATGATGAATGCCAACCATTGAATAATGATGAATATTAACCATGAAAAATATGTTAATCATATCATTATTCATTATGATGAAAGCCAACCATGAAAAGAGTAAGAACCATTTGTAGGTGAATACATGGAGATAAAAAGGTCAATAGTTCCACCGAGACAAATACCATCTAAAAAGGGGGAATGGTCAAATGTCAATGTACCATCTAAAAAAGTGTGAGTTTTAATAATAAAAACAAAAATGCAACAAGTAAAAATTGGTGAAACAACAAAGAAAGACTAGACTAGAGTTTTAATAATATATAAATTGCAGACTTGATATAAGTTTGCATCATTACCAAAATGCTTGAGGCGTGAGTTATATAGTCACGTACTTCTGTAGGATTAGGTGTCTAAGCTCATAACTATATTTGATATGTACTTGACCCGGTTGTAGCATGGTCCTTTTGGGTTGCCTTCACCAGATCAATTTGACTGGATGATTAATGGAGAAAGAGGTTATTATGGTTTATTAATATATTATATGAATAATATATTAAAAGAGAAATGATATTGGTCAATTAATATTGGTCAAGAATTAATTTTGTGGTCAAAAGATATTAATTGAACTTAGGGGACTGGAATTACAATTATAAGATAATTGGATTTTGGGTTGAGGTCCCTTTAGGAAGGGATGGACGAAATCAAGGGGGAAGCCCACATTGATTTCGTCCAAGGCCTTGTTATGGAAGGTTCATTTGGACAGCTTAAGGCCTAAGCAATCCAATTAGGGTTTTGACTGAACCCTAGCAGCTCACCTATATAAAGGACCCTAGGGCTTCACTAATCGGCTACTACTTTGAACCCTAGAGATCTAGAGCTGATTTTGAGCCTCCTTTCCCTCTCTCCAAGATCATCCAACTTTCTTTGGTGTTTGTGATCTATTAGAGGTATTACACTTGTGATAATAAAGCTCTCAAAGGTTGAAGATTCTTGCTACAATTGAACCGTAATCATCTAAACTTGTTTTCGATGATTTGCATGTACAATTAGAGAAACCTATATCCAAAGCTTTAGGGTTTGCATGTGCACCATAGGATTGATGTAATGCTCAAAACCCATCAGTGGTATCAGAGCCCGAGCTTATTTCTATTGTATTTGATACCTTGTTTGATCATTCATTGCTTGAAAATCGAAATTTCTGCCTTCTGACTGGTGAACTCGTCGAGTCACTTGATGAACTCGACGAGTCAGATGAACTCGACGAGTCCAGATAGTGACTCGGCGAGTCGGAGAGTCAGAGTGCAGATCTTTCGGGATTTTGGCCTATTTTGGTTTGGGATAATTACCAAACACGTTTTTGATTAATAAAATACGAATTTTATTAAATTGATATGATTATCCTCATCCAAATAGAAGATAATTGCAAATTAATTAGATAATTATTGCCTTATATGATAACTTTAATTATTTGAATTATTTGATTGAATTATCTTGCCATGAAATTGAATTAGGTCAAATTTAGATAATCACTAATTAATTGTTTAATTAAATTATTTGTAATTTGATCTAGAAAGTTTTGAAAAGTTTTAAAACTTGCCCTCAAGTTTTGGAATTTGAATTTTTGATTAAAAGTTTAATTTTGAAATACTTAAATTCTAAACTTTAGAGTTTTACAAGTTTAAAATTCAACCCTTATACTATTATAATATTATAAGATTAATAATATATATATATATATATATATATATATATATATATATATATATATATATATATATATTGAAAGGACCCCTTTCTATACTTTCATATTTCTGAAAGACCCAAACTTTCATACTTGACAATATAGTTATTCCAAAACATGCTACATGCATATTTATAAAATAATATTTTTAAATTGATAAAGTCATTACAAAAGATTGGATACAAACCGACTATGTTTTAAGATTTTACATAACTACCCAGGATATTGTAATTTTATACAAACATAAACTGAAGTACAAAAGTACTATTACAAACTATTCTAAGTCTTCCAACTATACTGGGTGCTTATTGCCTGCATTATCTTTAAACATTGGGAGGGGTAAGCGATAACGCTTAGTGAGTTCAATAATAGATACAATATAACGTTATGCCATATATATACCAATATGGCAGAAGCAAATAGGAGCAAGGAAACATAAATGCATAATGTGATAAGCTTTCCCTAACAATTATTGATTTGATTCAAAGATATACAATCATTGAGACATAACAATTTCCATACTTGATATACATCAATAACGCCTTGGCCCAAATGGCACAGAAGACATACAACTTCGGATTAACCTTTTGGTAGATTTCAGGCTTATAGCCCTGTCTAACCCTTTTTGCCAATACCATAGAATAGAAATCATTCTCTTACGGAGACATGTTCTACATGGCTAGAGGCTACATACCAGTACCAATATGAATCTAAGTCATTTCACAGATCATATGGTCAAAGGTATTTCTTTTGCTATTAAAAAGAATAACGAATAAAAATAGCACGAAAAATACTCAGGAATATCATTTTGCTAGAATATCCAGGCTTTCAGCCTTATCTTAGTATACTACCGAAGCCAAAGTGATGCCTATGTCATACACTTCATGGTCAACGGTTCATACCAATACCCAAGTGATGCCTATGTCATACACTTCAAGTCAGAGGTACAACCTTGCTATAAAAATAACAGAAACAACTCTAGATGATAACATGGAAAAGCACATAGCACATATAACACATAACATACAATTGTTCATATATATTAAACTCACCTTGAATTAACCGGGGGTCAAAATAATAATTTGTGCAGCATTTCGGCTCTAAATATGACTTTCGTCGTTGAAAACCGGGCCCTGCGAGGGTTGGGCTTCAAAACCGAAAAGATAAATTTTCCGGGTCTTCGGGCACTTCAGGGCGTGTTTCGGGCGTTGGAAATAATCTCGGGGCTTCGGGGGATATCAAAATAATGAAAATATAGAAAGGGGGGGGGGATGAAAATGGTCATTTTCCCATTTTCCCTGGGTAATCTCGCAAGGCTCCTATTTATAGGAGGGGAAATCCGAAGGTCGGCCGAGAAGGGACACGTGGCAGGGAGGGGTTCGGACACGCGACATCAGGAGGCGAAGGCACGCATGCGAGGCTCGGACCAGCTGGCATCGGACAGGTGGCTTCTACACGCGTCAGACCTGCGAGACCTCGGTTCGGACGGCTGGAAGCTTCTTAGTAGACCGAGCTTCGGTCCAATGGGGAAAGAGGGTGACGACTTCGGACCAATCAGCGGGTGCCACGCGAGGCTGCGGTCCAATCAGAAGACGCCACGTGGATCGAACACTATTCATGCGAAAATTATCGAAAAATGTGCCCAATCTTGTAAAATCCATAACTTTCTCATACGGGCTCCGTTTTTGTAGTTCTTTATACGCACACGTAGAGAAAATTACGCTCTACAACTTTCGTTTAGACTTCGTCAGAAAATTTTAACTTTATTTTTATATTATTATTTTTAACAGACCGGGACTGGTAAATCCATTAAAAATTAATAACGTCTTCATCTGAGGTCCGTTTTCGTCAGACTTTTTACCGTTGTACTACTAATGACGAGACCTTCGATTCTCGTTTAGGTTGTGTCGGCTAAAAATCACTCGATCTAAAATTCGAGTTTTTAGGTGTTTACTGCTAAGCTGAAACTTGTAAAAATCATAACTTCCTCATACGAAGTCAGATTTTGGCCTTCTTTTTATCAAAATTCTCGGTTTAACGAATACTACGACTTTCATTTAGATCACTAAGGCTAAAAAGTAGTTTATCAAAAACTCACTTTTTACGTCATTCGGCACCGTGCCGGTTTTATCGCGGATCTTCGATTGGTCATAACTTCTTCGTTATAACTCAGATTTCGATTAGGTTTTCGCCTACATGTTTCTAACGAGATTATTTACAACTTTCAATAATAAAATTTTACTTATTTCAAATTTTATATTTTCGCTAAATTTCATTATTTAGCTTTTAATTGAAATCTCATAAGTCTTCCAATATTTTATAAGTGATTCTAAAATTTTACTATCTGTTAGAACCCAACACTCAATTTCACATATTTTTCAAATTACATAACACGATTTCAAAACGTGTATGTTACAAATACCTCCTCCTTTTGAGGATTTCGTCCCCGAAATCACAACGATTTAGACAAATGAGGATATTTCGCTCTTATCTCATTCTTATTTTCCCTAAGTATAATTTGAATCTTATCAGTGGTGTCTTGAATCATTTCAGGACCACCAAGGATTTTCTATCCTAGATTATGCCAACATAAAGGTGTTCACAGTTACTACCAAACTCTAAGACATATACACGAAGCATATCTTCTACTGTTTGGATTGTTCTCTCCATCTATCCATCTGTCTGGGGATGATAAGCTGTGTTGGGAGCAACTCGAGATCCCAATTCACTTTTCATACTCGCCCAAAAGTGAGAAGTGAAGCGAGTGTCACGATCGAAAATAATCTTTAGTGGCACACCATGTCTCGCCACAATTTCGTCTAAGTAAACTTGTGCGTATTTCTCCATTAGAACCGTTGTACGTATGGCGAGAAAATATGCACTCTTAATCAGCCGGTCGATAATTATCCAAAGGCTATCAATCACAGTTTTCTTCTCCTCTTACAAGGTATTAACTGTATAAGCCGGATAAGTAGAATATCCCTTCGATATAAATTTACGAGTTTTTAAGAAAGAAACTTATTATTTTCACCGTAGACATAAATAGAATCTTCCCTTTCGATAGGGATGCATATCATCTCTTCATAGCACAAGAGTTCTGCGTAGTTCTTTGACAATCGATTCATGTAGAGAATAATATCAAAGATAGGAATTAGGTTAGCAGGAAGATTATAACTTTCAATTCCTATGACACTATCTCTATAGACTTTATCAGCAAGTAATGATATATTTCCTATGTTATCTATATGAAATGATTGGACAATTGCATAACATGCAATTTGAAAAGAATGTGCGAATTTATAAGGCACGAAAGAATCTGAGGCATCACAATCAAATAAGATGTGAGCAGATCTAAAGTTTACGAGAAATTACTAGTCACAACATTCGAGTCCTATCTTACTTCCTCTGTGGTAATCTAAAATATACGATATTTAACTTTTAGTTTGCCAAACGATTGTCAAACTCTTCAAATTTCTTAATTACTAGCGGTGCTCCAACCTGCACCCGCTCATCATTCTCTATTGGGCATTCGATCCTAATCTTTGAGTTAAAACTCAATTCTCATTGCAGACTCCTGCTCCTTCTTGGTTTATAGACTAAACCCAAGATAAGGCCTTTACTTTTTCTATAACAACAACTCGTATGGTCTTATTCTAATGACCTTTGATTTTATAATGCACAAGACACATAACGAACCAAATTTTTGTATTAGAATCAGATCGAATAAATCAAGCTGATGGAATAAAAAAAAATGAAAAGAGTTTGATCAACACGTGGATGCTTTGGAACAGAAATAATAGCACCACGTATCTCTAATTCGTGCTTTCGGACATACACATCTTTTAGCTTTTGGCACCTCCTCCTTTTTAGTTTGAGTACTCTTTGATTGTTGAACGGAAACTTGACTCCCCGCCATTTCACTAGTAAGAGTAGGGCGGAAACATTTCTTGTGGCCAGTAACACCACATAGCAAGTCACATCTCTGGCTAATGATTGCTCAATCCTTTAATGAAGATCGTTATATATCTATCGACTACCTCGACCATTTACTTCTTCAGTATTCCTACTGAAGTTTCGTCACTATACAAGACATGGTTCTCTGAACCAATCAACTCCTTTCGCGGATTTATACTAATCGGACTCCACTCTTTATGACATTAAGATTTGAACGATAATTATCTTCTTAGCCATTACCGAAACGAAGGTAACGACACACATGAATAAAACGGAATCATTTACTAGCTTCTTGGTAACCTTGTGACTTTACCTGATCCAAGTATGAGTCCTGTGCTTCCAATAGTATAGGCCTCTACTACTATTCACACCTACTCATACTCGTCCCAAGTATTGTCTCGCAGTTCCCATTCACCATTCAAAAGTTTTCACAAAGCAACTTTTCTCACCTGAGTGTGTTCAAACAAGTACATACAATAATTTCTCCTATACTCAACTAGGGTTTTCGCATTTCTATCAAACATATATTGGATTACTTATACTCGCCTTCTAAAATTCTTCTCATGCATATGCTCGATTTAATATATCCTAATACTTTTCCATAGGTCGATAGAAATTTTACTTCCATTTCTTCATATAAATTCTTTCTCGGGTAGTGTCTACTCTACAAGACACACTATACCAAAATTTACTCTAGCAATGTAAAGACAAATATTTTCCAACTACTTACATCATCTTCTAACTCATGCAAACCATCATGCATATTTGTTGGTTTCATTATCCTTCCATGACATCGTCATTCCTGTATCTGAGTAAGTCTTCTTCTCATGGTTGTATCTTTTAAGTCTACTTCATAGGAGTCTATCCTAAGAAGTCTGCATTATAGCTGCATCTCAGCAAGCTCTACTAGCTTCAACTTGGTTCTATATCATTCCTAACTACAAAATTTCTTCTCATACAATAATATGAGTGTATATCTTCTTCAACTAAGTATTCTACCTTACTCTAACAAGTAAGCCACTCAGCCTTTTCACAACCAAATAACCTATTTCACTATCCCAATCTTGTATGTTAAAGTCGGCTTAACACACAATGGAACTTCCATAAGGATGTGATAGAAGTCAATCATCACTCAGTATTATTAAATACTAAGTCTGAGCATCTTGTATAGAGTTACTACTCGAACTACATACTTCATCACAAAGTCTTGGCCTAATAAGTCTAAAAACTTCATTAGCCTTTCCTTTGATCTTCAATTAATTCTTCTAAATCTTGGACTACATTAATTTCAATACTGTTGAAGTATTTATCACCATCCTCGGTTCTTTCGACTCTATAAACTATCACTGCTTTAATCTGGAGAGCGGTGGAACAACTTCATCGGTTATGCAAAAACATTTATGTCATCTAAATGTATTTTAAACGCACATCTTTCTTCCAAAGATGTTATTATATTATCTTACATATTTTAAATGTATAATACCACTCTATTGGTATTAATACACTATTTACGATTTCACTTCATATTTATTATTGTACGATATCCCGCAATCGTTTATTTATAAACTTATCGATGTCAACTATCATAAGTGTCTTTATCACTTCGAAAAGTTTCATGTAAATTCTATTACGAAAATTCATAGAATTCTGAACATAAAATTTTCTAAACCAAGGTCGGCAACAGAGCTTAAACTTTTCTCAAATAATAGCAATATAGGTATGAAACCTAAAGCATGCTATATTTACTTATCATTTAGCACTTAATAGAATATAAGGCATATCTCCTCTTAATATTCTAGTGCTTACCCCATTAGGTATTCAACCTAAAGTATACTAGATACATATTGTATCATCACTTAACAATTCATGTCTAAACCTAGAAATTCTCAAAATTCCAGTTTACATAAACTAATTCTCTAAAATTCTTGGAGTAAGTTAATATCTTAGAATACTAGGGTTTATCACTACCCAATAGCCCACTTAAGTGTTTCCTATGGTTTGTATCCATATATTTACAATGATTCAGTTCATATATTGAACTTCCAATAGTTTGAGTCTAAATACTAATCCATGAAATTTAGTTTACTTAAACCACTGCTCTGATACCATGATTGAAAGGACCCCTTTCTATACTTTCATATTTTTGAAAGACCCAAACTTTCATACTTGACAATATAGTTATTTCAAAACATGCTACATGCATATTTATAAAATAATATTTTTACATTGATAAAGTCATTACAAAAGATTGGATACAAACCGACTATGTTTTAAGATTTTACATAACAACCCAGGATATTGTAATTTTATACAAACATAAACTGAAGTACAAAAGTACTATTACAAACTATTCTAAGTCTTCCAACTATACTTGGTGCTTATTGCCTGCATTATGTTTAAACATTGGGAGGGGTAAGCGATAACGCTTAGTGAGTTCAATAATAGATACAATATAACGTTATGCCATATATATACCAATATGGCAGAAGCAAATAGGAGCAAGGAACAACAAAGACATAATGTGATAAGCTTTCCCTAACAATTATTGATTTGATTCAAAGATATACAATCATTGAGACATAACAATTTCCATACTTGATATACATCAATAACGCTTTGGCCCAAATGGCACAGAAGACATACAACTTCAGATTAACCTTTTGGTAGATTTCAGGCTTATAGCCCTGTCTAACCCTTTCTGCCAATACCATAAAATAGAAATTATTCTCTTACGAAGACATGTTCTACATGGCCAGAGGCTACATACTAGTACCAATATGAATGTAAGTCCTTTCACTGATCATATGGTCAAAGGTATTTCTTTTGCTATTAAAACGAATAACGAATAAAAATAGCACGAAAAATACTCAGGAATATCATTTTGCTAGAATATCCAGGCTTTCATCCTTATCTTAGTATACTACCGAAGCCAAAGTGATGCCTATGTCATACACTTCATGGTCAACGGTTCATACCAATACCCAAGTGATGCCTATGTCATACACTTCAAGTCAGAGGTACAACCTTGCTATAAAAATAACATAAACAACAACTCGAGATGATAACATGGAAAAGCACATAACACATATAACACATAACATATAATTGTTCCTATATATTAAACTCACCTTGAATTAATCGGGGGTCAAAATAATAATTTGTGCAACATTTCGGCTCTAAATATGACTTTCGTCGTTGAAAATCGGGCCCTGCGAGGGTTGGGCTTTAAAACCGAAAAGATAAATTTTCCGGGTCTCCGGGCAGCTCGGGGCGTGTTTCGGGCGTTGGAAATAATCCCGGGGCTTCGGGGGATATCAAAATAATGAAAATATAGAAAAGCGGGGTGAAAATGGTCATTTTCACCTTTTCCCCGGGTAATCTCGCAAGGCTCCTATTTATAGGAGGGGAAATCCGAAGGTCGGCCGAGAAGGGACACGCGGCAGTGAGGGGTTCAGACACACGACATCAGGAGGCGAAGGCACGCATGCGAGGCTCGGACCAGCTGGCATCGGACATGTGGCTTCTACACGCGTCGGACCTGCGAGACCTCGGTTCGGACGGCTAGAGGCTTCTTGGTGGACCGAGCTTCGGTCCAATGGGGAAAGACGGTGATGACTTCGGACCAATCAGCGGGTGCCACGCGAGGCTGCGGTCCAATCAAAAGACGCCACGTGGATCGAACACTATTCATGCGAAAATTATTGAAAAATGTGCTCAATCTTGTAAAATCCATAACTTTCTCATACGGGCTCCGTTTTTGTCGTTCTTTATATGCACGCGTAGAGAAAATTATGCTCTACAACTTTCGTTTAGACTTCGTCAGAAAATTTTGAATTTATTTTTATATTATTATTTTTAACAGACCGGGACTGGTAAATCCGTTAAAAATTCATAACTTCTTCATCCGGCGTCCGTTTTCGTCAGACTTTTTACCGTTGTACTACTAATGACGAGACCTTCGATTCTCGTTTAGGTTGTGTCGGTTAAAAATCACTCGATCTAAAATTCGAGTTTTTAGCCGTTTACTACTAAGCTGAAACTTGTAAAAATCATAACTTCCTCATACGAAGTCAGATTTTGGCCTTCTTTTTGTCAAAATTCTCGGTTTAACGAATACTACGACTTTCATTTAGATTACTAAGGCTAAAAAGTAGTTTATCAAAAACACACTTTTTACGTCATTCGGCACCGTGCCGGTTTTATCGCGGATCTTCGATTGGTCATAACTTCTTCGTTATAACTCGGATTTCGATGAGGTTTTCGCCTACATGTTTCTAACGAGATTATTTACAACTTTCAATAATAAAATTTTACTTATTTCAAATTTTATATTTTCGCTAAATTTCATTATTTAGCTTTTAATTGGAATCTCATAAGTCTTCCAATATTTTATAAGTGATTCTAAAGATAGTTTTACTTTATTTCTAGTAAAAACTATCTATTAGAACCCAACACTCAATTTCACATATTTTTCAAATTACATAACACGATTTCAAAACGTGTATGTTATATATATATATATATATATATATATATATATATATATATATATATATATGTATAAGATTAAGCTAGTCTTACCGTTAGTAGGCCACATTCACGAAGCCGATCTATTAGGGGGTATAAGGTTGCTGCCTATAGAATGATAGTTTAATGGGCGTCCACTGTCACCCACCGCTTCCTTGATTGGTGGAGGGTCGTTAGCCGAACTGGTAGGATAGGGAAACTAATTCCTCATTAAAATTATAATGATTAAATAAAGTAACTAAATGCTTTTATAAAATTCCCAATCTTAGTTGCTTTAGGAAAAATATGAAATGATGCTATTCGATGAAATTACACTTAGCACCCTGTCAAGTCGTTAGTTGAGCGTGCGGGGATAACCAACACACTAATATGGACTAGAAATGTTGGCAAAGGGTGGCTCAATGTTTATCGTAGATCAATGGAGCGTGTGTGGTTAACCGGCACATTGATTAGGTGGTAAATGACATAGAGAGCACCAAGTACATTTGCATGGTTATTCACACATTGTTTGTGATCCTCGGTATCCCAGTCACAAACATGAAGGGCATATGGAGATTTAAACATGCCATTGAAAAGTTCAGTGAATCTCAAATGATCTAGGAGTTTCAATACATTTAAAACTTAACTCTTTTTTCATGGTGGAAATTAGTGAATCGTCATTCACTTAACTTCAAATTATTTGCGATTTAGATTATGGCATCCCTCTTTTAAATTGTAAATAATGTTGTTGGATCCTAGCCCTAATTTCTCATTTGGGTGTTTAATTAGGGATTCTTATCTAATCTAAACTTTGTGTCTTTTCTATTTCAGATGTCTACTTCAAACAACAACACTTCAGGCTCGACCCCTTCCGGCTCATTCTTACTCATGAACTTGTGTGGGAGGGTGATATTCGATGGGTCCAACTTCAATGATTGGATCCGCAAAATTCGAATGGTCACCCATTACGAGGATAATGAGTATGTTCTCGACAAGGAGCTGAAAGAAGTCAATGTCAACACTGCTACTCCCGAAGAGATCGCTACCTACGAGGCTCATGAGAGAGATGCTACGAAAGTTCATTGCATCATGCTCGCGACAGTGACCGCTGAAGTCCAAAAGTCCTACGAGGACTACTACCCCTACGAGTTGCATCAAGATTTGATGTATAGGTACCATCAAAGCGCGAGGAAGGAAAGGTGGGAGATCATCGCTGCGATGATCACTACCAAGATGAAGGATGGAGAGTCCATCACGGCCCACCTGCAGAAAATGCAGAGGTATGTGGACCGCTTTCTGAAGTTAAATGTTAACTTCGATGAGGAGCTGGCCATAGATATCATTCTACACACCTTACCTCCTTGTTACAACCAGTTTCGCATGACCTACCACATGAACAAGGAGGAGGTCACTCTAAGAAAGCTTCAAGGCCTGCTAAGGCCTGCTGAGAGTAGTCTGAAAGACAAATCCGTTGCATCATCTCCTACTACCGCCCCTGTCTTGGCTATTGGGCAAGGAAAGAGAAAGAAGAGGAAGGATCCTTCTAAGAGCCACAAGGGAAGTCCCATGATGGTACCTATTTAAGTGGAACCAAAGCTGGTCCTGCTGCTCCTTCTTCAAACCCAAAAGAAGCAGAGTGCTACTACTGCCATGAGAAAGGGCATTGGAAACGAAGTTGCCCGAAGTACTTGCAAGATATCAAGTATGGGAAGATAAAGCCATCCTTCGCATGTATTTATACTATTCATTCTAACAACTCATCACATGCTATGTCTTGGGTCCTCGATACAGGATGTGGTTTTCACATTTGTTCTGATTTGAAGGGTCTAAGAAGAAGTAGGGATGTGGAGCATGGGAAAATAAACTTGATCATGGGGAATAGGAAAGCGTCGCCTGTCACCAAGATTGGAGTTTACTCTTTAGTGCTTAGTAGTGTGTTAGGTTTAGATTTGAATAATTGCTGTTACTCGTCAGAAATGACACGAAACATTATTTCTTTTCATGGTTTGTATAAACAAGGTTTTAGATTTTCGTTTGATAATGAAAAGTGTTATATTAATTCTTTCTTTAATGGTTCTTTCTATTTTGAAGCATTGCCTTGTAATGGTATATATGAAACTGTGATGGTTGTAGACAACATAGGAAATGATGTGTTTCATATCGATTCTTCCAATAGTTTGGACAAAGCATGCATGTGGCATTGTCGTCTTTGACATGTCAACAAGAAGTGCATAGCCCAACTCCAAAAAGATGGAGTGTTGGAGTCATTTGACCTTAGGGACGATGACGTGTGCGAGTATTGTTTGCTTGGAAAGATGACCAAGTTACCCTTCACTGAAACTTGTGAAAGGGGTGAGGGTTTATTGGATCTCATACACACCGATGTGTGTGGGCCCTTTAGATCCACCACAAGGGATGCAACTCGCTTCTATATGACTTTTACCGAAGATTATAAAAGATATGGGTATATCTACTTAATCAAGCACAAGTCAGAAACCTTTGAAAAGTTCAAAGAGTTTAAGCAAGAAGTGGAGAATCAGCTGGGCATGAAAATTAAGATGCTCTAATCCGATCGAGGTGGTGAGTACCTTAGTCTTGAATTCCACGACTACCTCAAGGAATGCGGAATTGTTTCGCAATTGACGCCACCTAGGACACCGCAGTTGAACGATGTGGCTGAGAGGCGCAATCGAACCTTGTTGGACATGGTTCGTTCCATGATGAGTCGTGCTTTATTACCTATCTCATTTTGGGGGTATGCCTTAGAGACTCCCGCCCATATCCTTAATCTAGTCCCTACTAAGAAGGTTTCCAAAACACCTCACGAGATGTGGACAGGGAAAGCTCCCTCGTTGGCACATATCAAGGTTTGGGGTTGTGTTAGGTGCATTTCATGCACCCATTTTGTAGTTTTACTCCATAAAAGTGCATTGCATTTAGGTTTAAACTCATGCATTTTGCATATTTTTCGGGATTTTTCATGATGCAATTCCATTCACACACTTTTGTGATATTTCAGGGACTTTTGAAGGTAGGATCTTATTTGAGGTGATGAATAAGAGTTTTGGATGAAGTTTCGGGACTTGTGGAGCATCGAGGAGGAAGATATCAAATAAATGAAGATTTTGGCTTTTCAGAGGTTTACACGGCCGTATAAATGTTTACACGGGCCGTGTAAACGAAGTCTCTCGATCATTGTACTTTGAAAGCCTGGCCAATTTTTGCAGTGTACTTTTTGCATTTACACGGCCATGTAAATGTTTACACGGCCGTGTAAATGTGGTCACGAGTTTAAAATAGTTTTTCTTCTTTCTAAAAAGTGCAACCGGTTCCAGAGAAAAGGGGGTCGATTTTGTGAGTTCTAGAGGCGATTTTGGGGAGCATTTTGAAGACAATTGTTGCTTGAAAACACTTGGATTTTATTTGGATTTCAATTTGTAAGACTTTAATTTCAATTTCTAGGTTTGTGCTTTGTTCTAGTCATGAGTGGCTAGAAACCTAACTCTCCAACTTCATGTATTGACAATTATGTGTGTGAATTCAATCATTTGACTTGGTGTTTGTTTTAAATTCTATCTAATGAATTTGATTTTGTTTTAATTGAATGTTTGATTTCAATTCTAGTTCTTTTTGGCCAATTGAGTTAGGGTTGATTCATTCAAGTTATTTAATATGCAAAATCCGTAATTGTTCACACATTCTTACACTTCCAATCTTATGAGGAGTATTGAATGTTGTTGGTAAGATTCACACAAAGCATAATGCAACCTTTCCACCTATTCTAAGAACTTGTTTAGATTAGGTTATTTAGATTAGAATTAGTTAAAGATCTTATTCTAATTAATTAAAATGGTGAATGTGAATTGCTAGAGCTTATTAGCATTTCTAATACCAACTTAGATGGAATTAAACAAATATCATTTCATACTTTGAATCACATTGCTAATTAGTCTTGCATAGAGTTGGAGCACTTACAAATCTTGAGTTTATTTTACTTAATCAATTGCTTACTTATTACTTCAGTCCTTTATTTGAATCGTTGCATCTAAACCCCCCTCTTTTGTGATCCCATTTGTACCTTACGCAAAAAGGGTATAAGCACTTATCTCGTGTATCTGAGGATTGATCCTACTTACCTTGTATTACATTTTTAGTACAAAGTAGTAGTGTTTAAGGAGTTATTTTTACCCCTTTATTTGTTGGCTTTGACACGTCCAACAAATTGGCACCATTGCCGGGGAGGGGCATCCATCCATGCATAGATCCCGTTGCATGTAGGTTGTATGTAATTTAGTACATATTACATTATTTTTCTTTTTCATTTTTCTGCATAGAAAATTTTTCAAAAACCAAAAGATTTTCTTTTTATTCTATTTTTATTATTCTTTGTATTTTGCATCTAAATTTTTGCATTGCACTAATTTAAAAAAAAAATTGATCCAATCCCAAGTAACCGAATATTCTCAAAACAGTTGAGCTGATAAGTGAGTCGTATGCCTTGAGATTAGACTTGCTCTTTTTATTGAAAATTTCAAAGCAAGCTAATCACACACAAACACACCTCCCGAAGCTACTTGTGCAAAACAGAAAGTGAGAAGAATGTCAACATTGGAGCATAACAGCAGGTATGAGTCAATTCTTTGGGACACATGACTGGTCTTATGAGTAGTAAATGCCCAATTGAACTCAAAATGCCAAATTCAAAAATTCATAAATAGAATACAAAATTTCAATGTCCCGAGCCTTCCAGCGCTCTAAAAGATCCTTTCTACTCATTCCTTTTATATACCCTACCTGGGGACATATTTCCAACTATACCTACGGGTCTTTGCATGTTAACTTCAGTCCCCCGAAAAATGTCTAGAAGCCCTCACGGTAATAGAACGTGAGTTGTCCCACAATAGAAAAGTCAAGGATGAAAAT
This sequence comes from Lactuca virosa, assembly GCF_052849685.1. NCBI lineage: Eukaryota > Viridiplantae > Streptophyta > Magnoliopsida > Asterales > Asteraceae > Lactuca > Lactuca virosa. The sequence continues at coordinate 190,345,800 of NC_136430.1, forward strand.
ATAAAGAAATAGGCCTAGCAAATAAATTTATAAGAGTGTTATATGTTATCTTTGTTTTTTTTTGTATATAAAAAAAATATTAAAAAAAAAAAAAATAATAAATAAATAAATAAAAATTATTATTAAGTTAATTTATGACCTTTGGGAATCGAACAAGTAAACTCTAAGGGGTGTTCTACACCTAATCGCCTAAAGCTAAATTGTTTGGGACTGATTGGGTTGAAAGTTCGCTACACGGGGTCCATAGAAAGTCATGAACTTAATAATAACAAATAAAGCTAATCTGTGGCCTTTGAGATTCGGGCAAGTAAACCCGAAGGATCTCTTTAAATCTAGCACACTAAGGTCATTTGATGTGGATGTGTTGGTTGGAAGCCCGTTACACGGATTTCAAAGAAAGCCATGAGATTTATTTGTAGAAAAATGTAATTAGGAAGTTTGTATATATTGGTGTTTATAGTTGAATTGAATAATATGTTTAGGAAAAATGCTTGGCTGCCAAAAGTTTCCTTTGGACTTGGATTTGAACTTATGACATTGGGACTGAATGTTAATTACTTTGACTGGTGTAAGTAGTTTGAAGTTTGTAACCAATCTAGGTAAATACTAGGGAATTTTTAGAAGAGATTTTTTAGAAAACGATTGTTGTTAGGCAACAAATAGCTGGAGTCCGTCATTGTCATATTTTGTAAAACAAAGATGATTGAGCATGTTTTGTCACATATAATTTCACGAAAGTAGGACCATAATTTGCTCCATGAAATGACTTGATGATATTGAGAGGGAACAAGTGTTGTGATCTTTGACTCTGTTGAGTTGCATTAGGCAGTGGCTAAAGTCTTATTTCTATTGTTATATAATTTGAGACTAAAACCATGTTGACTCAAGGCACGACAGGTACATTCTCAATTATGGGACAAAAACAGGGTTAATTGGGTTGGATTCTTTTTCATGTTTGTTTTGATTTCTTTCATTAAGTTTCAAAAAGTTTTGACTTTGATTTTCTTTTCTTCTCCTTTATTTTAGTTTCTCTGGTTTAAATTTATCTTGTTATTTCTTGATGACAAGAAAGGTTCAAGCTTGGGGAGATTTATTAGGTGCATTTCATGCACCCATTTTGTAGTTTTACTCCATAAAAGTGCATTGCATTTTGTTTTAAACTCATGCATTTTGCATATTTTTCGGGATTTTTGATGATGCAATTCCATTCACACACTTTTGTGATATTTCAGGGACTTTTGAAGGTAGGATCTTAGTTGAGGTGATGAATAAGAGATTTGGATGAAGTTTCAGGACTTGTGGAGCATCGAGGAAGAAGATAACAAAGAAAAGAAGATTTTGGCTTTTCAGAGGTTTACACAGCCGTGTAAATGTTTACACGGGTTGTGTAAACGAAGTCTCTCGAGCATTGTACTTTGAAAGCCTAGCCAATTTTCGCAGTGTACTTTTTGCATTTACACGGCCGTGTAAACGTGGTCACGGGTTTAAAACAATTTTTCTTCTTTCTAAAAAGTGCAACCGGTTCTAGAGAAAAGGGGGTCGATTTTGTGAGTTCTAGAGGCGATTTTGGGGAGCATTTTGAAGACAATTGTTGCTTGAAAACACTTGGATTTCATTTGGATTTCAATTTGTAAGACTTTAGTTTCAATTTCTAGGTTTGTGCTTTGTTCTAGTCATGAGTGACTAGAAACCTAATTCTCCAACTTCATGTATTGACAATTATGTGTGTGAATTCAATCATTTGACTTGGTGTTTGTTTTAAATGCAATCTAGTGAATTTGATTTTGTTTTAATTGAAGGTTTGATTTTAATTCTAGTTCTTTTTGGCCAATTGAGTTAGGGTTGATTCATTCAAGTTATCTAATATGCAAAATCCGTAATTGTTTTGTCATATAGAACAAGTAACAAACACTAGACTGAACTTTCTTAAAATAATTCTGGTGTAAATCAAATTCACACATTATTACACTTCCAAGCTTATGAGGAGTATTGAATGTTTTTGGTAAAATTCACACAAAGCATAATGCAATCTTTCCACCTATTCTAGGAACTTGTTTAGATTAGGTTAGTTAGATTAGAATTAATTAAAGAGCTTATTTTAATTAATTAAAATGGTGGATGTGAATTGCTAGAGATTATTAGTATTTCTAATACCAAATTAGATGGAATTAAACAAATATCATTTCATACTTTGAATCACAATGCTAATTAGTCTTGCATAGAGTTGGAGTCTGCAAAATGGAAAGAGTTAGTGTTCCACCTGTGTTATATGGTTTTCATATAACAAGTGAGGGTGATACGTTTATTAGTGATACTACACTAGTAAATTTTGATGAACCTAACAGCTACAAGGAAGCCATGGCAGGCCCGGAGTCTGCAAAATGGAAAGAGGTTATGGACAGCGAGATTCAGTCCATGTATGACAATCAAGTTTGGAACTTGTTTGACAATGTATCAGGTCGTAAGATGGTTGGGTGCAGATGGATCTTCAAGAAGAAGACCGACATGGATGGGAAACTATACTCTTATATGGCACTATTGGTTGCGAAGGGCTTTACTCAAACTCCCGGAGTTGACTATGATGAGACCTTCTTACCAGTAGCGAAGATAATGTCTAAAAGGGTTATGCTAGCCATAGCTTCGTTTCATGATTATGAAATATGGCAGATGGATGTCAAAACTGCTTTCCTTAATGGGAAGTTGGCTGAAGATGTTTACATGAGTCAGCCAGAGGGTTTTGTCGATGCAAAACATCCTAATAGAGTGTGTAAGCTTGAGAAATCCATTTATGGATTGAAACAAGCGTCTCACAGATGGAATCTTTGTTTCGATGAGAAAGTCAAAGTGTTTGGTTTCTCAAGAAGCGAGGATGAGTCCTGTGTATATGTCAAAGCCAGTGGGAGTATAGTTAGCTTTCTCGTTTTGTATGTCGACGACATACTGCTCATAGGAAACGACATCCCAACCCTGCATGAGGTTAAGTCCTGGCTTGGGAAGTGCTTCGCTATGAAGGACCTCGGACAAGCTGCTTATATTCTAGGGATAAGGATAGCAAGAAACAGGAGTAAAAGACTAATAGCGTTTAGTCAAAGTACTTACTTGGATAAAGTACTAAAGTGTTTTAGTATGGAAAATTCCAAGAAAGGGGAGTTACCAATACAAAGCAATACCAAGTTAAGTAAGACTCAAAGCCCGAGTACTGAAGCTGAGATAGCAGAGATGTGTCGAGTACCTTACGATTCCGCATTTGGCTTGATCATGTATGCTATGAATTGTACTCGCCCTGATGTGGCCTTTGCTTTGAGCATGGTCAGCAGATATCAAGGGAACCATGTTAGAGCACATTGGACCGCAGTCAAGAATATTCTTAAGTACCTTCGGAGGACTAAGAAATGGTTTCTTATCCTCGGTGGGAGTGATAACTTAAGGGTGCGAGGGTATAGTGATGCCAGTTTTTAGACCGACCGAGACAACTTCCACTCTTAGTCGAGTTAGGTCTTTACCCTGAATGGAGGATCAGTGACTTAGAAAAGTTCCAAGCAGCAGACCCTAGCTGATTCAACGTGTGAATCAGAGTACATAGTAGCAAGCGAAGCATCAAAGGAGGCAATGTAGTTGAAGAACTTCATCGGAGACCTTGGAGTTGTGCCAACCATAAAGGAGTCTGTGGAAATTTTCTGTGATAACGAAGGTGCGGTTGCCTTTACCAAGGAACCAAGGGATCATGGCAGATCTAGACATATCGACAGGAAATATCACTTCATTAGACATCGTGTAGAAGAGGGACTCCTCGCAGTAAAGAGGGTATCGTCAGAGGATAACCCAGCAAATCCCCTTACGAAGGTACTGAGTACGGTTAAGCACTTGCAGCACACTAGGAGCATTGGGCTGATAGACAATATTAGTTTTAGTGATTACATAGCTTTAGAAACTTGTAATAGATAAATTGTAACTAACATTTGATGATTAAATAAAGGAGTATTATTTATGAGTAATGTTACTGTCTTGTGTTAATTATTTACTATTGTTTCACTTTGCATGTTTTGACTTCCTAAATAATAAGATTATTTAAACTGTCCACAATCGATCATACTTTAGATGTAGGTATGAAAGAAGACTGTCATGAATTGGCTTGTAGATTGTCTAAGTGTTTAGAGATAGCAAAGGTTTGGTGCAACATTCATGAGTGCTCTTGAAATAAGATTTGAGGATTGGATTAGACCCGCGCTCACTTGAATCACTTCATGGAATTAATCGCAAGTGATTGTGAGATGATAATATCATATAGTCTTTAAACCTAGATATATGGTTTATTGTTTGCAAGTTGGTTGTGCATTGATCATGCGTAAACGCATCAGTAACTTGATGTTATAAAACACATTGTTGTGTATGATTTGATGAGTAAATAGTAAATCCATATAAGTCGAAGTTTTTCTGTCCCTTCTATCCTACGAGGGTAAAAGCGATATCTTGGTCCCCTCGATGATTTGGTTTGACTTATGTGCCGGGCCCGGTCAGGATTGAATTGATGTGTTCAATTAAGTTCTATGTCAGACGAATCAGAGATCGAGAAACAAACTGTTGGACAATAAGTATGACTATGTTCCATGTGATTGTCCACATGATATCTTGACAACGGAGGACTATACGATCCCTTATCTAAAGAACGTGTCAGAGTTCCACAACGGCTTTTGAGAGCTACGATTGCTAATCGGATTTTAAAGTCGTACTTGCATCTATGGTTATTAGACTTATCCAAGTGGGAGACTGTTGGATTAGGTGTCTAAGCCCATAACTATATTTGGTATGTACTTGACCCAGTTGTTGCATGGTCCATTTTGGGTTTCCTTCACCAGAGCAACTTGACTGGATGATTAATGGAGAAAGAGGTTATTATGGTTTATGAATATATTATATGAATAATATATTAAAAGAGAAATCATATTGGTTAATTAATATTGGTCAAGAATTAATTAAGAATTAATTTTGTCGTCAAAAGATATTAATTAAATATAGGGGACTGGAATTGCAATTATAAGATAATTGGATTTTGGGTTGAGGACCCTTTTGGAAGGGATGGACGAAATCAAGGGGGAAGCCCACATTGATTTCTTCCAAGGCCTTGTTCTGGAAGGTTCCTTTGGATTGCTTAAGGCCTAAGCAATCCAATTAGGGTTTTGACTGAAACCCTAACAGCTCACCTATATAAAGGACCCTAGGGATTCACAAATCGGCTACCACTTTGAACCCTAGAGATCTAGAGCCGATTTTGATCCTCCTTTCCCTCTCTCCAATTTCATCCAACTTGCTTTGGTGTTTGTGATCAATTAGAGGTATTACACCTGTGATACCAATGCTCTCAAATGTTGAATATTCTTGCTACAATTGAAAGGTAATCATCCAAACTTGTTTTAGTTATTATTTTGGATTTTTGTATGCTAGCATTAGGGTTTACAAGCTTTCGATGATTTTCATGTACAATTACAGAAACCTAGATCCAAAGCTTTAGGGTTTGCGTGTGCACCATAGAATTGATGTAATGCTCAAAACCCATCAACTTCATCTTGCCAAAGTTCATCAGGGTGGTTTTGTTACTGAGTATAATTAACTCTCTGTTTAAAAAAAACTGATTATTAACCCAATTGTAGATAACTGCTTAAATTATTACAATTGAAGCAATAAAGATCACAGACCTTACAAATTGGTTATGAAGAGCTCTCACATGTTGTCTTGATGATTCAACCCTACGTGAAACCTGTATTGTCCATACTGCAATAACTGCATTAAAGGTGAATCAAATATATATGTAAAATGACTAAAGTTACTAAATTAACAGGAGCTTTTGTGAGCAAATAAAGAAACTTTTTCAAGCAAAGAGAAATACATAATACATATACAAAAGGAAAGTTGCATAGATGTGCGTTTCATACTTCTGTAAAAAAACCATGCTTTAAAGTAGTATAAGTGCAAACATTGATATTACATATTTGTACTATCATCTTACTCATATTAGGAAGGCAATATAACTTTAAGAGTTATTATATAATTGACTGGAGTAAAACAAAAAGATATGCTTATACCAATAACATAGTATACAACGTGGAGAATCTTAGTTTTTTAGAATGGGAAAGCTCCAGAAAAGTCCTAAAATTTTGGACCAGTTTATGATTTAGTCCTAAATTAAATTTCTTTAATGAAAAAGGACAAAAAATCGACTATTGTATTCACTTTTATCCATTTTTACCATTTCAGCAGGTTACCTGCTGAGGTGGCTTGCCAATTGGACTGCTGGGCTGACGTGGCATCTGAGGGGGCATGCCTTTCATTTACAAAGTAAAAAAATTGGATTTTTTGGGGAAAAGACGGTAAGGGGAATCGAACCTTCACTACCCACTCACAAACCACGCCTTACCATGTGAACTTGAAACATTTATTGATATTGTTTCTTTAACGTATTTATAAAGTCTTAAGAAATTATTTTTAAATGGCCTGCAATATTCCCCTCTAACCTTTCTTCTTCCCTCAGTCTTTCTCCAACATCCGATTCTTTAATCTCAACTCTGTAGTCAACTCCAACGCCAAATCTGGCAACCACCACTACATCTTCATCGTCGAAAGAGGCATCGATGGCATCGATAGAGGCGGAGAAAGAATGCAAATGTCGTCATTTTAGCATAACTTGAACTGAATCGCTCATCATTAACAACCCAGACTTAATAGCAGCATTACGAACCCTCTTTCCCTCTCTACCCCGAAAACCAGTCTCACTCTCATTAACCCTCACCTTAGAAATAAGATTTACAGATTCAAGTGTTGAAATTCTAGGTTTGAATCACTTAATTTGTTGCTTTGTGATGCATATGTGATTGTTTGAACGATGGAGGAGGTTATTTGTTGGATGTCTCTCTCAAGGTTGTAAATGAATTAGGGTTTTAAGTGGGTTAGATTAGAGATGATAGAGGGAGGACACCAGATTCAATGTGTCGTTGATGGGGCCATAGGGGTAATAAGATTTATAAATATATTTGAAGAAATAATGTCAACAGGTGCGTCTTGACTTGGTGGTTAGTGCTTTTTCTTTCGTATTCAACGTCGCGAGTTCGATCCTCGCTGAAGCCTTTTGTTCCAATGTGCCTAGATTTTTCAGTTAAACATAAGAAGCTGACGTGGCATGCAAAGTCAGCTGCCACATCAGCATTTATTGCCAAGTCGGATGCCAACTCACCAATTACCGGGTCAATAGGTAAAAAAAAGGGTCAAACTGATTATATTAGTCAGTACTCTGTCCTTTTTCGTTAACAACAATTAATTTGGGACTAAATCATAAACTGGGCCAAAACTTTGGGAGTTTTTCGGAAATTTCCCTTCTAGAATATACGAATTTATTAAATCACCTAGAACCTCAGAGTTTAGTAATCACATACATTAGAATTCCAAAATATTGAAAAACTAATAAAAAAATTACCTCAAGTCTCAAAATTTAGAATGTCGGAACTTTGAACTCGGATTTACTTGTTCTGGAAATAGTTCTGGACATCTGCTTCAGCAATCATTCAATCAATTCATCTTTTATACCCAAAGACTAAGGCAGAACCAAGAAATCAAAAAGACGGAAAACAGAATATAGTAATTCCCTTTTCTTACCTCTGGTTCAGAAGTTGAGCAATCATTTACCGGTTTCAATCGAATTACCATTTATACTCCATGAATAAGGCGAAAAAATTTGGAGGTGGTGTGGCTTCTTGCTTGTTCTGTGTGGGATTTTTGAAACTCGTTTCTCCGTTCTAGGGTTTAGACAAAATGCAAAAGTCATTGCCACAAATGGATATTTACAGACGACATGCGTCGCCTCCACAACATAATTTTCTTGTAGTGGGGCTGGTGACGACAGAAATCGGCGATGTTGCGGTGGGGGTGGGCAGAATCGGCGACATTGGAAGTACTGGTGGCGGGATGAAATTTTGGAAAGAGAATGGAGGACTGAAATTAGGGTAAGATGTTTTTAGAGAAGTTGAGAGGGAGGCGTTGGAGGGAATGAAAATATTTCGAGGGAACTCAAAAAAATGCGAAAATATGGGAGGGAAATGGAAATCAGCGACGGCTCCATTGATATTTACCTAGTAGTATTTAGGGTTTATGGAGCTTTGTAATTTCCGTCGTTGATCCCTTGCAAATCCGTCGCTTATTAGCTACGGATATTTTCCGTCACTGATACCTCATTTTCTAGTAGTGTGTATTGTGTATATATTCTCATAATATAGGGGTCCTTTGTGTATAAGTTTTATACTGATTGTATTATATAAAGGCATGGAATATAATAGAAACCCTAATGAGTATTTTCACTATCAAACATGATATAAAGCTACGTATCTCCTCACCCCTGCTAACACATACACTCTCTCCTCTTCTTTTTTCGACGTCACCTTCTGGCCAGTCGTTGATCTCCTCCACGCAACAACCGGGCTTTTGTTTCTTCAGCTGCAACTCACACCGACTTGTTTTATTGGTTGTGTCGATCCGCACATGCATGTTGTCGCCCCCCTCCTATACATCCCTCTCCGCTGCAATCGGTCTCCATTAAGGGTTTATAGTATCGTATACTTTGTTACAATCTGTCGGTAAGTGCTATAATATTTGTCTCGATTTTTTCTCACTTGTGTTTTGATTTTCCGGAATTATGTCCATTCCTACCACCTTCTCATCCGTCGTTCCCACTGATCAACAACTTATATATGCGCTTACAAATGTTTACAATCAATTCGGCTTCAAGCTAACCATGAGCAGGTCCAAGGACAAGTTATGGTGCATGATTTTTCAGGATATTTGCAAAGGTGCTAAGGTTATTGGTCATATTAATGGCAAATCAAAACCCACTAGTGTAGATGATGAAGATTGGAAATCCACTGATTCCCAGGTTAACTCTTGGTTTTATTCCCCTTATGACACGAATCTACTACAAATAATTTTAAATGACAATTTCACTACCAAGGATTTATGGGACATGCATCGGTCTCCTTTATCAGGGTCCCTATCTTTCGATTTTCTCTGCAACAATTGAAATCCTTTTTTGTGGACATGCATTGGTCCCTGAAACTCCTTAGAAACCAATGGATTTAGCTTCTGTTTTCCAAGCCATGTCGGTTCAACCGCCTCTAGACAACCAGTTTTACATGGACATGGGTGGAGCTCTAACATGTCTTTTAACCATGGTATAATGTCTTCCCTTACACCGTGTAATTATAAGTCTACTATGGTTGTTAACAATATTCTTATTACGGTTACTTACATTGGTCATTTATCGCTCCTTTCTGCTAAATCTAATTTTGTCTTAAATAATATTCTCGTTTCAAATCGTATGGTCAAAAATTTAGTTTATGCCTGTAATTTATTCATGATAAATGTCTCCATAACATTTGACCCGTTTGATTTTCCATAAAGGGTCTTAATTTGGGAAAGCTTCTTTAGCGTTGCAACAGTGTTGGTTATCTTTACCCATTACTCCGCCTTCAACTCCCCGCTCTCTACTCAGACCCTTGTTCTGGTGTCTTGGTCATCCCGACTCATCTGTTTTAAATTTTTTGTATTCTCGTAATTTATTTTCTAGCTCGTCAAATAAATTACCAATTTATCATGCTTGTCAAACTGGAAAAACATTGTTGTTTACCTTTTTCTTTATCTTCTACAAAAATTTCTCGTGTGTTTAAACTTATTCACTTTGACTTATGAACAGCACATGTTACAAGTACGAGTGGTTTTAAATATTACATCTTATTTCTTAATGAATTTTCTCATTTCTTGTGGGTGTTTCTGCTACATGCTAAATCCAAAGTTTACTCTGTTTTTTTCAATTTTCATATTTATGTCAAAAACCAATTCAAAACTAACATTTAGTCTCTTCAGTGTGATAATAGACGTGAAATCAACAAGCATCATCTCCTCTTTTATCTTCAATCTAATGGAATTATTATTTGTTTCTCTAGTCCATATACATCTCTACAAAATGGAAAAGTCACACGATCCATTCACGCAATTAATAATGGCATGCGTAATTTCCTCTTTCAAGACTCATTACCCATTAAAATTTATCTTGAATCTCTACTCACTTCCGTTCACACCCTCAATTTGCTCCTACTACGAATTAGTCATACACAAGACCATTTGAAGTTTTATTTGTATTCTTTCCTAGTTATGATCACCTCAATGTTTTTAAGTGCCTCTGCTACCCAAACATTACCTCAAACACCTCACATAAGCTCGTTCCTCGCTCCTTGTTATGTATATATTTAGGCCCTAATCCTGATCACAAAAGTCAGAAGTTTCTTTATCTCATCACCCAGCATGTAATTATCTTCCGACATGTTGTCTTAGATGAATATCATTTCCCATATTCTGATTTTCACTCTCATATATCTTCCTCTGATTATGATTATCATGTGTCTCCACATGAAATCAATCCTTCTCTCATTCATCCCTCCTTAACTGTCACTACATCTACTAATGTCTCTACCCCTCCTCACTCCCCTCCTTGTTGTGCTTTAGGCTCTACTTCTTCTTGATGTTTTCCTTCGAGTCATTCTTTTTCTCCTCACGTCCTAGGATTACTGGTCATCCTATGGTTAGTCGTTCCATAACTAGTTACTTAAAACCCTACAATCTTATGAACCTCTCTGCCACCACTGACGTCTCTCCTATTCCCATATCCATGCTTCAAGACATACATGATCCTAATTATAAACTTTCCATGGATGTTGAGATGTATTCTACCAATTCCAACCACACTTGGAATGTGTTTCCTTATCCCTTTTGCCAATATAGTTGGCTGTCGTTGGCTATATCGCTACAAGTTTGACCCTCACGGAAAACTCGATCAATACAAATGACTTCTTCTTGCGCAGGGTTTCTCTTAATGACTGAGATTGGAATTTGATGACCAGCGCACACCCAAGTGTATCTGATCCCCTAATCCTTCACTTGATTCACACGAACATGTGAACAAGGAATTAATCTTAATTTTCCAAAGATCGAAAAAATTCTCATTCATCATACAATACAAGTTGCATGATTCCCAGTTTCTATCCAACTGAAACTTGGGTGATGAGAATCTTTCCTTATTTGGTAAATTATGACATTACCACAAACGAAAGAATCAAATCCATTTTCCAATATTGCTATCAATGGAATCATATAAACAATAATTTTCTCAAATTCCATTGTAAGGATACTTAAAATAAATAAAATCAAAAAATTTCATTTTATTTTAAAATTGCGGAAAAACTTATCCTTACAATGAAAATACATATGAAAATTATGTTATTATGCATTCCTAAGGAATCTGTCATAACTCTTAAGCAGCAGCTCAAAATTCTGATCATCCAAACATGCATTGAAATCCATCTATTCACGATTAGAATCAGCTTACTCTTCCTTTAAGCTTCCTCTCTTTTCTTTGATTCTTAAAACATCAAAATGCGACCTAGTCACATCATGTAATAAGAATCTCCAAATAGGAATTTAATAGAGTTAGATAGTGGACTTACCTGAAGTAGAGCCATACATTCTGACTTTACAATCCTTATGATTCTTCAGGTAAATAGGGCAGCTTCGAAACCAATGTCCCTTCCTTTGGCAATAGAAACATATGGACTCTTTGGGAATTGTACACGGAACTATCTCAGACTTAGCCTTTCTCTTTACCATTTGGTCAACCGAGTTGACTATGGCCGATCCCTTTCCATTGGGAAGAGAAAGCTTTTCTGGATTTGCAATGTCACCATTGTCAATGTCCATTGAAGTTTGGGAAGTAGATCTTCCAATCAAATTTGATTTACCAGTGCTCCAAATCATTGCTGATTCAGCAACAACAAGCAAATAGGTAAGATCATTAAGGGTCATGTCATGGTCTGTCATATAGTAGTCCCAAAGGAACTCACTATGTGACTTAGGAATTGATTGAATAACCTAGTCAACAACTAACTTCCTCAAGACTTTGACACCCAACTCTCCCGACCTCTCTATATATGACTTCATCTCCAAGATGTGAGCACACACAAACTTTGCTTGCCAATAGGGCTTGAGTGACCTTGAACTTGTGAGTTAGGGAGAATAATTGGAGGAGCTGGAGGAAGAGAAGTATGATTTCCATGATCCATTCGCGGGACATCATCTTCATTACGAAAGTTTGTCCTAAGAGATTTGGGAAGATCATAGTTGTCTGAACCAGACATCTACAAAGGTAGAAATTCAAGTTAGTTGATTTAAGTCCTTAATATAACATCCAATATGTAATATTAAGGCTAGGACCCAACACAATATTTTATAACTTGGAAGAGGGATGCCGTAATGCAAGCTATAAAATATTTGAAGGTAGGTAAATGACGAGTTACCAATTTCCACCACGAAAAATGAAAAAGAATTTTTGGTCTTAAGTGAATTGAAACTCCTAGATCCTTTGAGATTCATTGAAATTTTCAATGGCATGTTTAAATCTCAGTTGTGCCCTCTCAAGTTTGTGACAGGGATGCCGATGATCACAAACAAGGTGTGAATAACCATGCAAATTAACTTGGTACCCTTAATCTTTATCACCTAATCAATGTGCTAGTTACCCGCATGCGCTCCACCGATCTATGATAAACATTAAGTCACCCTTTGCCACTCTTACTAGTCCATGTTAGTGTGCTGGTTACCCACACACGCTCTACCAACGACTTGGTAAGGTACAAAGTGTAATTTAATGGGTTAACACCAAATTCACATTTTCCTAAAGTAACTAAGATTGGGAATTTAATAAGGTTTAGTTACTTTATATTTATCATTATACTTTTAATGAAAGGAGAATTAGAGTCCTGTCCTACCCGTTCGGCTAACGACCCTCCACCAGTGAAGGAACCGGTGGGTGAGAGTGGACACCCATTAAACTGTCATTTTATAGGCAGTAACTTTATACCTCCCTTATAGTCCGGCTTCGTGAATGAGGCCTACTAATGGTAAGACTGACTTACTCTTATACATATATATAAATATTAAACCTATAATATTATAATAGTATAAGGGTTGAATTTTAACTTTTAAAATTCTAAGGGTTTAACTTGGAATTAAAGTATTCATGGGGGGGGGGGGGGAACTTTACAAATTCCAAAACTTGAGGGCAAGTTTTGAAAAATTCAAAAAACTTTTGGAATCCATAACAGATGAGTTGAATATAGGTTTTAAAGACTTTAATGAAGAGACTCTTGAACATCCATAATTTGAGGACAAGTTATGAAGTTCATAAAACTATTTATGAGAAAATGACTCTTCAAGTTGTGTAACCTATGGCTTTAATGAAGATTTAACACAAAAAACTTTTGGTTTTCCATAACTTGAGGACAAGTTATGGAATCCATTAAAGGACATTTAGATCATCTAATAAACAAACAAACATATCAAGAAAAACTACGATCTAGATTAAAGTCATATGAACAAGAAAATTCAAATCAAACAATTTTCATGTAATTAGCATAACCATTAAACTAATACAAAACATGAATCTATTGACAATTATCTTTTGAATTTGATTAGAATGATCATTACCACATCAAAAACTGGTTTATAAGTTCAAAAACAGCTTAGGTAATGTTCCCAGTCCAATTCCAGCCTTAAAAGTCGAAAATCTGCACTCTGGGCCTCCTACTCGTCGAGTGTATGAACCTACTCGACGAGTAGGATGAATTTCTTCATGGACTCGGCGAGTCCACGACCCAGACAGCCAGAAAATCGATTTTTTCAGCAATTGCATCAAGTATAATTGAAAACCAAGCCTTGGCTCTGATACTACTGATGGGTTTTGGTACAATACAACATCCTATGGTGTACATACAACCCTAAATACCTTGGATATATGTTTTCACTAATTATACATGCAAATGGTTTCCAAGGCATTAAACCTATAACTAACATGCAATTGTCATATACCATACACGATACTAGTTAGGGTAACATAACTTTTATGTAGCTTGAAGTCTTGATGTATTTGGCCTTAAGAGCTTAGCCCCAATAGTGTGGAAGCCTCAAATGAAGTCACAACACGTCATGGACAAAGGTAGGACTTGAGAGAGAAACTCCATGCACCCTAAAACCTTCATGAACTCCAAGAACATGCACATACATAAGGGGGTGGCAGATTTAGGTCATGATACATGTATTTATATGTGTGGTATTTCAAGAGTCATGGATATAACTCAAATCCATACCCATGGGTTTTATGATCCATGGTTCATGTGGCCCAACTCTTTATGTATTCATACATAAACTTGGTCTAACATGGATCATAAGCCCAACACATATAAATATAACTAATTACCATAATTAGTCCCCATAGTCTTAATTAGTCTCTTTTGATCACTAGATTAATTCCAAATTAATTCTTGATCAATACTAACTAAAACATATGATTTCATATTAATATATTAGAGCTTATAATATATTAATAAATCATATATTACCTTCTCTCAAAAGTCCATCCTAACAAATTGTCCTGATGATATGGGCTTAGACATCTAATCCAACAAATATGACCTCCTGTAATCCTTGTAGCACTCCGACGGAAACCAAACCAAAAAGCTCCCCCTTCTAGGAAATCGGTTAGCGACCTGAATATTTATGAAAGTCTTGTTGGAGCCTTAAAATATCTGACATTCACCCATCCAAATATTTCTTATGTTGTTCAACAACTTTGTCTCTTCATGCATGACCCTCGTGAACCGTATTTTCATGCTCTAAAATGTATCATATGTTATCTCAAGGGAACTCTTAATCATGACCTTTTCCTCGTTTGTCTCATGACGATCGTTTTTTTCGTATTCTGATGTTGATTGCGCTTGGTATCCTCAAAAACACCGGTTTACCTCTAGGTTTTATGTCTATCTTTGTGATAATCCCATCTCTTGGTCCTCCAAACATCAACACGCTGTGTCTAAGTCTAGTGTAAAAGTGGAGTATAGGGGATAGCTAATGTTTTTATTGGAGCTACTTAGCTTCACAATCTTCTTCTTCAACTCTCTTTCCCCTTAACTCAAACTACCATTGTATTATGTGACAATGTGAGTGATATATACCTAACTTCTAATCTAGTTTATCACCAAAGAACCAAACATTGGGAAATAGACTTACATGTTGTTAGGGAATGTATTTGCATTGGTCAGGATCATGTTTTGCATGTTCCATCCGCTCACCAGGTTGTTGAATGTCAATCCTATAATTTTCTTTTAAAGAAATAACCAAATTCCAACTTACCTAATGTATTATTCGCAAACCCCGTTTTCCACCAAATTGGTTTTAGTTCTAAAAGCGTCCAATCTATTTTTAATCTGAATCGGTATAAGGAAAAAATCAAGAACCAAAGAGAAAAACATGAATCTAATTCCTATAGAAAGCATATTGACTTTCCAATTTGAAAGCTTCTTTTAAAATCTATGAACTTATTTACCAACCTTGAAGCCTGGCCATGTTCCACCCAACCAGGATACCAACGTATGTAAAAGGAAATTTGTTGGGAGAGCACCTTATAGTTTTGCATACTACTTTGATTCCTCGAAATCCACCCCCACCCCCATACAAATTAGAATTGTTAATGTTCAACCTCTGACTAGAAACAAAGTAGAAACCATTCAAAGACGCCACATAACCCTAGTCAACTAGATTCCCTCCGAGAGGTCTGTCTCTACTTCAACTAATATTAAACATATCCCTCCGCGAGGTATGTCACGGTCTTGACCACTTCCCTCCAAAAGATCTTTCATGTCCTTACATCCTTCTAGTTTAACTAGATTCCCTCTGAAAGGTCAATCTCTAGTTGGTATGCACATATTACATAGTATATATAATACGTAAGTTCATGAGAACTCACCTGATTGGAAGACAATAAGGTAATCCACAACTCAAGCTAGAGGCATCAAGTATTCCCCAAAAACTACGCAGTAGTTAACCCAAATTCAATAATTAAGGAAAACACATAATTCACATTTCCTTATCAATTCTTGGTCTAGTAAAAGATAATCTAGGTGTAAAAGACCATTTTCCCCCTCTAAGATCTAATCTAGACATAGTTGACCAAAAGTCAAATTTGGCCAAAAAAAAGTCAACATCAACAGGTAACGTGTCATAACCTAGCTGCTCGTCACCTTGTGGACACGTCTCGAAAAAACAGTCACGAGACACTCTAGAAAACCATGTTGCAACCAATACTTGGGCGCGTCGTGGTTCCTTTGCCAAAACATTAACTCATTAAGCACTTAACCCTTTCAGATTAAGGCTCATAACTTCAGATCTAATTCTTCTCAGTGACTTAATGGATAAAGTTCCCAACTATATCCATTCCAAGTGCTAAATCTAACCAAATCTAAAACACTAACAATATTTAGTCAATCAAAGTCCATAATTCTTTTCATGGTTAAATAAGAACACAAAAAAATGCATTTTTATTCTTCTTAAAGTCCAGAGACATCATCACTACCAACTAAAGTTCTAGGGTTACTCAAACTCCAAGAACATTAGGTTTAAATTACCCAAAAATTGCCAAAACTCAGGAAAAGCTTATATCAATGCACCAATTGAATAAGGCGGAGGTCTAGAAGACTTAAAATGCATAACCATATTGATTGAAGGAGTTTACTTGAGCTGGAAATGGAAACTAACACCATCTTCAACACTAATGTGCTCTTTTGATCATCAGCAACACCAAAAACTCATCAAAACATGGAGAGGAGCTAGGGTTTCGTTTGTGCTAGAAGGAGGCTGAAGAAATGAGAAAACCCTAATCCTTACATTCCTTAAATAGGGAATAAAGCCTAACAGCTAGGGTTTTTGGAGGTAGTAGTCGTTGCACTAAAGACAGGCACCCAACTGTACTGCTAATTAAACACACAACCATGACGTAACACCCTAGATTCTGTGTCGCGATATAAGATTTTTTTTTCCAAAATCCTTATTGTTAAAACCCCAAAGTATTTAGCTGATCAATCCAGAAAACGGATGTTACATCTTCCTATTGACTATTACATGAAAATATTTAGATTTTCCATCACCCTCATATCCCCTAGTTTATCTTTGTCTTTTGAATTACATCAAAGATATCTAACATGTCAAGATCCTACATCTTGTGAGCAACATCTGAACATTACAAAATTGTAGTATAGATCAAACTAAAAAGGTATGGAACAATCTATAATGATTGTTATGCAGAAATCCATGTCGACTTAGGTATTTAGTAGGCACCTGCATGGCAAAGCTTCCTTTTCATTCTGCTCTACTTGCTTCTCCTATGAGATTTTATAAAAAATGAGTCTTGTCTCATGAGCATGACAGGTCGGATCAAATCGATATGGCAAGAATCAAATAATCAAAATCAAGCATGTTCCTTAGTGTTGTAAGAGTCCAAATTATATGATCTTAGTATAGAAGAGATCAATGTAAGGGTTACATTGATGCTAAGTTCCACACTAACAAAGACGATTCCGTCTGCAGTCAAAACCCATTCTTTTTGTAAATGGTGAAGTTTTAGCTTGGAAGAGTACCAAGCAGTATACCATAGTGGATTTGAGAATTAACATAGAGTATATATTGAAAACAATTAGAATGCAGAGGAAGCTTTGTGACTAAAAGATACTCACTAAGTGACATCATTGTTGAAATTGAATCATTGATGGTCCTTTTGAAGGTTCTTGAGATTTTAAAGGTGAACCTATCTTCAGTGAGGATCCCAATTCACATAAGCTCACATGGAAAATACTCAGTAAGTAACATCATATTTGATAGTTGTTTAAATGTGAAGACTATTGGATTGGGTGTCTAAGTTCATAACTATTTCTTGGATGTACTTGACCCGATTAGCATGGTCCATTTGGGTTGCATGGCATTGCAACACTTGGATAGACTAAATGAGAGAAAGGACACTAAAGGATTATTAATATATTATAAGTTCTAATATATTAATAATATTATTTAATTAGTATTGATCAAAGAATTAATTTGGAATTAGTTAAGTGATCAAAAAGAGACTAATTAAATATATGGGGTTGATTGTTTAAATAATCTATTCTTGTATAGTGGGCTAATGATCCATGGTTTGTATGTATTGGGTTAAAACCCATAAGGTGCTCCATGGATAATCCATGGAGGTTATAAACCCATGGATCATGGAATATGAAAATCCATGACAATTAGGGTTTACATGGTGTAACCCTAATTGTACCACAACTATATAAAGAACCCCATGCAAGCAAAATCGGTACTACTTGTACAAGAAAGAGGGCAAGCCGATTTTGAGGTGCTAGTGAACTTCTCTCAAGTTTATTCCAAGTGTTGTAGTGTTGTGTGAGACATTTGAGGCATCACACTTGAGGTGCTAGGCTCACAAGGTTCTCAAGGAATCCAAACTACAAAAGGTATGTTCTTCTTACTATCTTTTATGTTTAAAAGTTCCCCATGTATGCTAGATAGGTCATGAACCTTGGAAAAATCAATTTTGCATGTATGATAGTATAACATAGATCTAAGGTTTCTAGGGTTGCATGTACACCTTAGGAGTGTTAGAATGCTCAAAACCCAACAAAGACATCATAGTCAACAGATTCATATCGAAAGAACATATTGTCAATCCATTCGCCAAGTCAATATCACTACGGAAGTATGATAGTAAGACTTGTTTATAAGTCATTTGATTTGGAAATGATTTGGCTTGAGCAATCCTAGGATACAGTTTGTTTAAAATTTGAGAACTTAAACAGTATAAGTCTTTATCTGATTTGGCTATTATTAAGTGGAGATCTTAATATCTGATGGATATCAGTCATTTCATTAGCTTACTACTGTGTTCTCCTTTTGCATGTTTTCAACCCACTTCCCGATATTAATTTGCTCATACTTCGTAATCGCTCATACTTTTGGGAGCAAGTACAACAATTAAGACTATCATGAGCATTATTGGATTCTACATAGAGATTGGATATAGCATAGAGATTGTGCTAACGCTCATTATTATTTAAAATGGAGATTTAAGTATTGAAACAACCCGCACTTAAATACTACATCATGGATCTAGTCACGAGTAATTCTAAGATGATAATATCTATTATTCTTCAAACGAATATGCATATGGTGTTTTTCTTACAAAATTTGTTGTGCATTGGTCTACTCCAATGATATCCCTAACTTGTGTTCATAACGGGTATGTCCACATATGATATGACTAGTAGACAAACGATATGTAGTTAAATTTTAGTTGCTCTTTCTCTTAGCAGGGGAAGCAATATAAATTGGCCCCTCAATAACATCCCCATCTTGCACATGTCACAATATTGTACGCTTTGGTCTTCGGGCAAAAAAACTTCCTAGGGGTCACCTATCCCTGAATTGCTCTCACCTGGGCACACTTAACTGCAGGGTTATTATGGCATCTGCTGCCCTCATGGCTTTAAAATGTGTTGTGATAACGAAGGTATCAACACCCCTCATAAGAATTGCTTAGTTCTCCTTCCCAGTCGATGTGGGATCAGGTGCAACCCACCTTTACCCCCCCCCCATTGTAGGGTTTAACCTCCCTAAAAAACACATCGACCAGTGTCGTAGCTATTATACCATTTGTAACATCCTGCTCTTGCACGTATCACAATATTATCCACTTTGGGCTTCCGGCACGAAAACTTCCCAATGGGTCACCCATCCCTGAATTGCTCTCGCCTGGACACGCTTGACTACAGAGTTCTTATGGGATTTACTTCCCTCGCGGCTTTAAAACATGTTGTGATAGGGAAGGTATCAACACCCCTCATAAGGAATGCTTAGTTCTCCTTCCCAACCGACGTGGGATCAGGTGCAACCCACCTTTCGCAACCTTCTCATTTATGAGTCAGACGCACTAAATTATGGTACGAATCCTTTTTATATGGTTTTTATAATGGGGGAGGGGTTGAAGGTGGGTTGCGCCTGATCCTGCATCGGCTTGGAAGGAGAACGAAGCATGAGAAAACCTTAATTTTTCCGGGTTTGAGCCTTATTTAAGGGATGTGATGGATAGGGTTTTTACACCCTCAATGTCAATCACCTCCCTTGAACCCTCATAAAATCACTAGCCTCCATTGTTGAAGATCTTGAGCTTTTATTGGTGTTATTTGTGTTTTGAAGGAGAATGAAGCACATTTGGTGTATAAATCTAGCATATAAGCCTCATCATCATCTTATATATATATATATATATATATATATATATCATATTCTGGACCTTTTTAAGTGTTCAAGATCCAAGCTTTAATTGGCCTATGTTTCTAGATCTAGGTGTGTCCCTCTTCTTTAAGTATGAGCTAGGTGGAATAGTAGGATTACATAAAGTTGGCAACTTTATGGGTCCTTCAGGTCCCTAGATGAACATAGGGTTCATATTTGAAGTTTGCTAGTGTATTAAGCCCCATCCATGAGATTCTTTCTAGGGTTCATATTTGAAGTGCATTGGGCATGCATAACTGAAAAGCATCGACCTTTAGATGGTATAGGACGTTAGCAAGCCTTCTAGAAAGAATGAGTGGATGGCTTAATGGATTAAGAGATGAATCCATTAAGTTGAGGAAGCCTAGTTTAACAATGTGGCAGTCTGCTCATCATGACATGGCGATGGGGTTTCTCGACTGTTTTGGATGGACTCTGTCATGATATGGGGGCATAACTATCACGATGTCACAATAGGATTGATCGTGACCAAGATGGATCATGACCAGGATTTGGATTGAGCATGTGTTGTTCTCCACCACGTAACCATGGATTGATCATGACGTGGAAGCCTGCTAAAGTCAGTGTTGACCGTTGACTTTTTGACCCTGTTGACTTTTGGCCAAATTGTTAGTTTTGGAGTGTAGACTAAGGTGTGACCTTATGTGATTCGATATGTGGGTTGTAGCACCTATTATGTGGCGTTGAGCTTAGACTTGTCTGACTTCATGAGAGAGGTGAGTCTTCTCGCTATAATATGTAGGATGATAGCTGTCTTTGTGAGTCTTGTTGGATAAGCTGTATAAGTCCATAACTATTTCTGGTATGTACTTGACCCGACCCGACATGGTCCATTTGGGTTGCATGGCACCATGCAATTGGATAAACTAAAATGAGAGAAATAACACTTATGGTTATTAATATATTATAAGTTCTAATATATTAATAATATTATTTAATTAGTTTGATCAAGAATTAATTTAGAATTAATTAAGTGATCAAAAAATAACTAATTAAATATATGGGTAGATTATGTAAATCTTCCATATCTTATATAGTGGGCTAAGAGGCTCCATGGATTATCAAGTTGGGTTCCACCCATAGGATGCTCCATGGAGGCTCCATGGGAGTTACCAACCCATGGGTCATGGAAATGAAGAGTCATGCCACATTAGAGTTTACATGGTGTAACCCTAGATGTGACACACTATATAAGCAACATGTTCTCCACCAAAATCGGCGACACTAAGAAACAAGAGGGCTAGAGCCGATTTTGCAAGTGTAAGATTCTCTCAAAGTTTACTCCATTGAATTTGGTGTTGTGTGAAGCATTTGAGGCGTCACACTTGGGGTGCTAGGCTCACAAGGTTTCAAGGATCATAATCAACAACAAGGTAAGTTATTCTATCTTTCATTCAAGTTAAAAATGTTCCCCATGTATGCTAGATAGGAATATAACCTTGGAATTCAACTTTCCATGATTATTAGACAAACATAGATCCAAGGTTATTAGGGTTGCATGTACACTTAGGAAGTGTTAGAATGCTCAAAACCCATCAGTGGTATCAGAGCCAGGTTTGTTTGTTGTTTTTTTTTGTGCAAACTGCTTGAAAAAAACCATTTTTCTGTTTTCTGCTCGTATGAAAGTTTGCACATTTGTTGCTGGAAATGGACTAGAAACATTACCCTAAACTGTTTTGATGTTTTAAAACTTGTTTTAGATGGTGTAATGTTTATGCTAATCCATTTACAATGGCAATTATGAAAATTACAAGTTTTTTTTAAGTGTAATTTTTGATTCTTGAAAGTGTTCATATTCATGTTCTTGAACTTATGAAGATTAGATGATCATAGGAATTGTTTGTAACCTTCATGGTAGTTTAATTCATGATCATAATGTGTTTTAATGGAGTCCATAACTTGTTCTCAAGTTATGGAAAACCAAAAGTCTCACTTTTATTAAAGCCATTAAAAGAACACAAGAGTTATAAAAATGAAGAGTCTTCATTTTTATTACTCAATTAATTCATAAGTTACAAGAAATGAAAAGTTTTTGAAGTTTACAAAACTCGCCCTCAAGTTTTGGAACAAGTAAAGTCTTGATTAAAACTTTAGTTCCAACCCTTAGAATTTTAAAAGTTAAAATTCAACCCTTATACTTTATAATATTATAAGTTACTAATATATATATATGTATAAGATCAAGTCGTCTTACCGCTAGTACGCCTCATTCACGAAGCCGGTCTATAAGGGGGGTATAAGGTTGTTGCCTATAAAATGGCAACTTAATGGGTGTCCACTCTCACCCACCGCTTCCTTGATCGGTGGAGGGTCGTTAGCCGAACGGGTAAGACAAGGACTTATAAATTCTCATTAAAAGTATGATGAATATTATAAAGTAACTAAATGCTTTTATTAAATTCCCAATCTTAGTTACTTTAGGAAAATGTGAATAAGGTGCTAATCCATGAAATTACACTTTACACTTTGTTTAAGTCGTTGGTGGAGCGTGTGTGGTTAACCGGCACACTAACTTGGACTTAACAAGGTAGGTAAAGGGTGACTTAAGGTTTACCATAGCATCGGTGGAGCGTGTGTGGTTTACCGGCACATCGATTGAGTGATAAACTTTGAGGGTACCAAGTGATTTGCATGGTTACTTCACACCTCGTTTTGTGATCCTCGGTATCCCAGTCACAAAACTTGGAGGGCACACTCGAGATTGAAACATGCCTTTGAAAAGTTAATTGAATCTCAAAAGAATCTAGGAATTTCTAAGAACCAATTAAAAACCTAATACTTATATTTCGTTTTTCATGGTGGAAATTGGTGAATCGTCATTCACCTACCTTTCAAATATGTTATAGCTTGGATTACGGCATACCTCTTCTAAGTTATAATATATTGTGATTGGATCCTAGCCTAAATATTACATTTGGGTGTTTTATTAAGGACTCTCTTAATATCTAAACTAATCTTGTCCTCTTCTTTCAGATGTCTTCAAACAATGCTGCTTCTGGCTCTAATCCTAATAGCTCCTTTACCCTTATGAACTTGTGTGGGAAAGTCACTTTTGATGGATCCAACTTCAATGAATGGATCAGAAACATCAGGATGATTACCTGCTACGAGGACAAAGAATATGTCCTTGACAAGGAGCTTAAGGAGATTGATGAGACCACTGCAACTCCCCAGGAGATCGCTGACTTCCGGGCACATGAAAGGGATGCTACAAAAGTGGCATGCATCATGTTGGCCACCATGACAGCGGAACTCCAAAAGTCCTATGAGGACTTCTACCCTTTTGAAATGCACCAAGATCTGATGGAAAGATACCATCAAAGTGCACGACAAGAGAGGTATGAAATCATATGCTCTATCATAACAACCATGATGAAGGACGGGGAATCCGTCATGAGCCACATGCAGAAAATGCAAAGGTATGTGGATCGGTTGCTGAAGCTTAATGTGAACTTCCCTGAGGAGCTTGCAATAGATATCATTTTGCACTCCTTACCATCGTGCTATGATCAATTCCGCATGACATATCACATGAATAAGGAAGAGGTCACACTCAGCAAACTTCAGGGACTCCTCAAGACCGCAGAAACAGGTCTTAAGGGTAAGTCGGTTGTTAACACTCCTACTCCAAACTCCGCCCCGGTTTTGACAATCGGGAAAGGTCGAGGGAAGAAGAGGAAGAGCTCTTCGAAGGGTACCAAGGCTAGGACCCTTGATGGCTCTTCTTCAAGTGGAACCAAGAAAGGTTTCGTCACTCCTTCTTCTGACCCTAAAGAGGCTGAATGCTTCTATTGCCATGAAAAGTCACATTGGAAGCGGAACTGCCCAAAGTACCAACAAGATGTGAAGGATGGGAAAGTTAAACCCAACCATGCAGGTATTTACACTATCTTATCTAATAACTCACCCCATTCTAACTCTTGGGTCCTTGATACCGGTTGTGGTATTCATATATGTTCTGATTTGCAGGGACTAAGAAGAAGTGAGAATGTGGAGCATGGAAGAATAAACTTAATCATGGGGAATAGGAAAGCTTTACCTGTCATCAAGATTGGAGTTTATACTTTATCGCTAAGTAGTGGGTTTAGTTTAGATTTGAATAAGTGTTGTTATTCGCCAGAAATGGCAAGAAACATTATTTCCTTTCATGCATTGTATAAACAAGGTTTCACCTTTTCATTTGATAATGAAGTTGGTTCGATTAATGCTTTCTTTAATAATGTTCTTTATTTTAAAGCATTACCTTGTGATGGCGTGTATGAAACTGTATCTGTGGTTGATAACTTAGGAAATAATGTATTGTGTATTGATTCTGTTAATAATAATAACTTGGATAAAGCATCATTATGGCATTGTCGTCTTGGACATATAAGCAAGAAACGCATAGGCCAACTCCAAAAGGATAGAGTATTGGAGTCATTTGACCTAAAGTCAGATGATAGTTGCGAATCATGCTTACTTGGAAAAATGACAAAGTCACCCTTCACAGGTTCTTGTGAGAGGGGTGAAGGTTTGTTGGATCTTATACACACGGATGTGTGTGGACCCTTCAAACATGCCACAAGGGATGCTAATCGTTATTATTTGACTTTTACTGATGATTACAGTAGATATGGATATGTCTACTTAATCAAGCATAAGTCAGAGACTTTTGAAAGGTTTAAAGAATTTAAACAGGAAGTCGAGAATCAATTGGGCAGGAACATTAAGATGCTTCGATCCAATCGAGGTGGTGAGTATCTTAGTTCAGAGTTCCTTGACTATCTTAGGGAATGTGGGATTGTCTCACAATTGACACCTCCCAGGACACCGCAATTGAACAGTGTAGCTGAGAGGCGTAATCAAACCTTGTTGGATATGGTTCTTTCCATGATGAGTCAAGCTTCGCTACCAATCTCATTTTGGGGGTATGCCTTAGAGACTGCCGCCCATATCCTTAATCTAGTCCCTACAAAGAAAGTTGCCAAAACTCCTCATGAGATGTGGACTGGTAAAGTACCCAAACTAGACCACATCAAAATTTGGGGTTGCGAGGCTTTCATGAGACGCGAGACTCATGATAAGCTCGAACCTCGAAGCGAGAGGTGTATTTTCATCGGCTACCCACAACAATCCTTTGGTTACCTCTTCTACAGACCTAGTGAAAATGTGGTCTTTGTAGCTAAGAGGGCTGTTTTTCGAGAGAGAGAGAGAGAGAGAGAGTTCATAAGCCAAGGAGACAGCGGGAGGCAAGTTGACCTTGAAGAAATTCAAGAGTCAAGTGGTGAAGGAACTTCAAACCCTAACACTCAACTTGAGGAGGAAACTCCTTTTGAGCCAATTGACAAGTCTGTACCTCTGAGGCGTTCCACAAGGGTTAGGAATGCACCTGAGCATTACTATGGATTCCATATTACTGCGGAAGGTGATACACTTATCAATGATGAGACACTGATAGGTCTGGATGAACCTAACAGTTACGCGGAAGCCATGGCAGGCCCTGAGTCAGCCAAGTGGAAAGAGGCAATGGACAGCGAGATACAGTCCATGTATGACAATCAAGTTTGGAACTTGGTTGAGAATGTACCAGGTCGTAAGACTGTAGGGTGCAAATGGATCTTCAAGAAGAAGACCGACATGGATGGTAATGTACACACTTATAAGGCACGATTGGTTGCAAAGGGTTTCTCATAAACTCCGGGAGTTGATTATGATGAGACCTTTTCTCCAGTGGCCAAGATTAAGTCTATTAGGGTTCTGTTAGCCATAGCCGCATTTCATGACTATGAAATATGGCAAATGGATGTCAAAACCGCTTTCCTTAATGGAAAGTTGGCTGAGGATGTTTACATGAGTCAGCCAGAGGGTTTTGTCAATACAGAGTACCCTAATAGAGTGTGTAAGCTTGAGAAATCCATTTATGGGTTAAAGCAAGCACCTCGCAGATGGAATCTTTGCTTTGATGAGAAAGTCAAAGAATTTGGCTTTTCTAGGAGTGAAGATGAATCTTGTGTATATGTCAAGGCTAGTGGGAGTATAGTTAGTTTTTTGGTATTGTATGTGGATGACATACTACACATAGGAAATGACATCCCAACTCTGCAGGAAGTTAAGTCCTGGCTTGGGAAGTGTTTCTCTATGAAGGACCTAGGAGAAGCTGCCTATATTCTAGGGATAAGGATCTTGAGAGACCGGAGTAAAAGACTAATTGGACTTAGTCAGAGTACCTACTTGGATAAGGTGCTGAAGAGATTCGGCATGCAGGACTCCAAGAAAGGAGAGTTACCCATCCAGAGTAACGCCAGATTGAGTAAGACACAAAGCCCTAGTACTGAGGCTGAGATAGCAGAAATGAGTCGAATACCTTATGCTTCGGCTGTAGGATCGATCATGTATGCTATGACGTGTACTCGACCTGATGTAGCCTTTGCCTTGAGCATGGTTAGCAGGTATCAGGGGAACCCTGGCAAGGCACACTGGACTGCGGTAAAGAATATCCTCAAGTACCTACGGAGGACTAAGGACTGGGTCCTTACCCTCGGTGGGAGTGAAGACTTGAGAGTTGTAGGGTATAGTGATGCTAGCTTTCAGACTGATAGGGATAATTTCCTCTCTCAGTCAGGCTGGGTCTTTACCTTAAACGGAGGAGCAATTTCTTGGAAGAGTTCCAAGCAAGAGACAGTGGCTGATTCAACTTGCGAATCAGAGTATATAGCAGCTAGCGAGGCAGAAAAGGAGGCGATATGGCTGAAGAACTTCATTGGAGACCTTGGAGTTGTACCAGCTATTAAAGAGCCAATGTAAATTTTCTGTGATAGTGAAAGTGCAGTTGCCTTAGCCAAGGAACCAAGGGATCACGGGAGATCCAGACACATCGACATAAAATACCATTTCATCAGACATCGAATAGAAGAAGGACTCCTCGTGGAAAAGAGGGTATCATCGGATGAGAATCCAGCAGATCCCCTCACGAAGGGACTGACTCGGGTTAAGCATCTCCAGCATGCTCAGAGCATAGGGCTGAAGGATGATATTAGATTTAGTAGTTAGATAACCTTGAAATTTGTAAAGTGTAATTGACATTAGATGATGAATAAAAGGAGTTTTATTTATGAGTAAAGTGTTGTTATCTCTTGTCGATCGTTTACTATATTTCTTTTGCATGTTTTGACTTCCAGAATAATTATGTTTGGTATATCATATTATTCGAACCTCCACAGTCGGTCATATGTCGGAAGTAGGTATGAATCAAGACTGTCATGATTGGTTGTAGAGGTCTAAGTTGTTGGACATGGCTACAACACTCATGAGTGCTCATAAGTTCTGAGCATTGGACTCAACTCACGCTCACTGGAATCACTTCATGGAATTTATCTCGAGTGATCGTGAGACGGTAATATCATATAAGTCTTCAAACCTAGAGATATGATTTGTTACTTATAAGTTGGTTATGCATTGATTGTACGAAAACGCATTGGTAACTCGATGTTATAAAACGTGCTCTTGTGTATAATTCAATGAGTGGTAGAACAAACATATGAGTCGAAGTTTATCTGTTCCTTCTTAGATTAGAAGCTGATATCTGGGCCCCTCGATGATTTTGTTTTGACCTATGTACCGGGCCCGGTCAGAACTAAGTTGATGTGTTCAATTAAGTTCTTTGTCAAACAAATCGGAAATCGGGAAACAAATTGTTGGACAATAAGTAAGACATTGTTCCATGTATTTGTCCGGCTGATATCTAGAACAGAGGATTATATGATCACTTATCTTAAATGGCGTATCATCATCTTCTCAGTTCCGAGCGACCTTGAAAGAGCTACGATTGTCGATCGGTTCCTGAAGTATTGAAGTTATAGTTATTAGACTTATCCAAGTGGGAGACTATTGGATAAGGTGTATAAGTCCATAACTATTTCTGGTATGTGCTTGACCCGACCCGGCATGGTCCATTTGGGTTGCATGACACCATGCAATTGGATAAACTAAAATGAGAGAAATAACACTTATGGTTTATTAATATATTATAAGTTCTAATATATTAATAATATTATTTAATTAGTTTGATCAAGAATTAATTTAGAATTAATTAAGTGATCAAAAGATAACTAATTAAATATATGGGTAGATTATGTAAATCTTCCATATCTTATATAGTGGGCTAAGAGGCTCCATGGATTATCAAGTTGGGTTCCACCCATAGGATGCTCCATGGAGGCTCCATGGGAGTTACAAACCCATGGGTCATGGAAATGAAGAGTCATGCCACATTAGGGTTTACATGGTGTAACCCTAGATGTGACACACTATATAAGCAACATGTTCTCCACCAAAATCGGCGACACTAAGAAACAAGAGGGCTAGAGCCGATTTTGCAAGTGTAAGATTCTCTCAAAGTTTACTCCTTTGAATTTGGTGTTGTGTGAAGCATTTGAGGCATCACACTTGGGGTGCTAGGCTCACAAGGTTTCAAGGATCATAATCAACAACAAGGTAAGTTATTCTATCTTTCATTCAAGTTAAAAATGTTCCCCATGTATGCTAGATAGGAATATAACCTTGGAATTCAACTTTCCATGATTATTAGACAAACATAGATCCATGGTTATTAGGGTTGCATGTACACTTAGGAAGTGTTAGAATGCGCAAAACCCATCAAGTCTTGCATTATATGCTGGGGGAGGCCCGTTTGTATGTTGAGCGGAGCCCGTTATATGGGTGGGGCCCGATATATGGGCTGGGCCTAATGTTATGTATGATATGTGGTCTTTTAGGGAACTCACTAAGCCTTGTGCTCACATGAAACATCCCAAAAATGCGGTCCAAAAATTTTATTTTTAAAACCATTATCAACACATAAACCTCATCACCATAGTATAAAAATCATAAACCATGTATCATGTATCTCAAAACACCATGTCAAATAATGTTATCAAAACATATGATAAAAACATCAGAGTAATCTCCCATGCGAAAAGGCTGTGGTGTGTGCCATGTTATCAACCCGAGCCCTTCCCTTTGCTAGGTGAAGTACCTGAAACCAAAACTGAAACCGTAAGCACGAAGCTTAGTGAGCTCCCCCAAACTACCACATACCATACACATAACATATGACATAATCACATAACTTTGGGACTACTCCCAACTGCATCGGGACGAATCCCGGCATCGGCTTACCCGACATCGGGCTCCTGCCCGGCATCAGGCTCACCCTGGCATCCGACCGCATCGGGCATCGGGCTCACCCCGGCATCGGGCTTGCCCCGACGTCGGGCTTACCCCGACACATATAAAACATAACATATATCATAAATACATAACATAATCACATGATCTACATCGGGCTTGCCCCGACATCAGACCAAAGCTCGAAACATATAATCATAACATATAAACTAGCATACATCGGGCTTGCCCCGGAACATATAATGCGTGGCATACTAACTAGCATACATCGGGCTTACCCCGGCATCGGGCTTACCCCGGAACACATAACATATAACATGCATGAATCACAAAGACATCAAGCATACATAACTACTTCTCGGGACCTCCCCAACATCAGACCGAAGCCCGGAAACAAACAAACTGCATCGGGCTAACCCCGACATCGGATCGAAATCCGGAACCAATATTATCTAAACGTGCCGGCATTGTGGCCATAGACCCGTTCCTACTGGAGGAAAACTCACCTCTCAATCTGGCTGCTGAAAAACTCGTGCACAGTAACTCCGTCTGCTGCTCCAACTACTCTCCGGCAATTATGACCAAATAAACACTTAGTCAAAAACCGAGGACTCCTCTATGCGTAAAATGACTATTTTACCCCTTTGATATAATTTGGGCCATGACCTATGCCCACTCCTTTGTAGTCCTTACTAGGGCCCATTAAGTTCCCAAATAACCCAATTTTCTAAATTGGGCCCAACTCTTCAAATGAGCTTTCCTTTTAAGCCCAAACCAATTCTTGGGCCCTTAACAGACTTCTAAAGGCCCATCACGGCCCAACTACTACTATGTCCAAAGATTGGCCCAAACCGAGGCCCAATAACATAAAGCCTACTAACTGAGCGTACGCTGAGCCTACCCTTCTGTACGCTGCGCGTACTGCTTGAATGGATTGTATGCTACGCGTACTCTCCTGTTAAGCCACCTTTTCTAAAACGACTTAATCCCTTAAGACAGAACGTCCAAACTACAGATCTGAGCCCCATGCTTCGTCCTAGTCCTTAAAGTTGGTCACTTGGTGGCTTGTAATCCACCAAATGAGCCCAACACTAAAAAATGACAATGAACTTCCAAAGAAAAGGCTAGATCTCTTGCATGGCTTCATAAAAGCCTCAAAGCTTGGAACTTTACAGCTAAAGGGACTCATTGAGCTTCAAGGGTGGCAACCCTAAGCTCAAAATCGAAGTTGCATGATCAAGATCCAATCTTTGGACCTAAAATGGTCCAAATCTTCCAAAATCCTAGATCTAGACTTTGAGGAGGAAAGTTTGGAGCTTTATACCTCCTCTTGATGCCAAATGATGAGCTTGATCCAGATCATTGAGCTCAAGGTACTCAAGGGCTTCTTCTCCAACCTCTCCTTTTTTCTTCCAAGTCTTTCTTCACCAAAAATGTGTTCAAGAAGGTCAAATACACACACAAAAGAGTATCAACGAGTTAGGGCTTCTCTGAGGGTGGTGAACAGGTGAGGAGGCCAAGAGGGGAGGCTATAATGGGGTATTTATAGGTCCTTAACCCTAAAAATAGGGTTTAGCATCTGCTCGCATACGCTGGGCGTACCTCTTGGTACGTTGGGTGTACCTCTTGGTATGCTGGGCGTACGCACCCGTGTCCGTTGAATCCAATGAGCACTACGCCCCGCGTACGCCATATTACACCCGACGTATGGCTTATGGGCAGCCCATCTTCTCGGCCCATTATCTAAGTCCACTCCAAATGAGTCCAAGTCCAAGTGTTAATACAAAAAAAATTTATTAACATATTAATTAATTAATACCTCGAGGAACGGGTGTTACAATTCACCCCCACTTGAATCAGATTTCGTCCTTGAAGTCTGTTGCTGCTGCTGAATCCCGAAACAGCTCCGGGTAGTGCTCCCTTATCTCCACCTCGGGCTCCCATGTCCACTCAAAACCCTTCCTGTGCTGCCACTGGACCTTCACTAGCTAGACTCGCTTGTTCCTCAACTCCTTTGACTTGCAATCCAGAATCACCACTGGTCTCTCTATGTAATTCAGGCTGTCATCAACCTGAATGTCCTCCAAAGGTACAACCGCTGACTCATCTACTAGGCACTTCCGTAACTGAGAGACATGGAAAGTGATGTGGATTTGGCTGAGATTGGCTGGAAGATCCAATCGGTATGCCACTTTGCCCACCCGGGCTATGACCTTGAAGGGGCCGATGTACCTGGGCCCAGCTTGCCCCATCTTCGAACCGAATAACATCCTTCCAGGGTGACACTTTCAGGAGGACAATGTCGCCCACCTAGAACTCCAACACTGAATGCCGTCTGTCATCGTAACTCTTCTGCCGACTCTGAGCAGTCTGGAGCCTGCTGGATCCGCTCCGTGGTCTTGAGTACTACCTCCGTACTCCCCATGACTCTCTGACCTACCTCACCCCAGCAGATTGGGGTCCTACACTTCCTCCCGTAGAGCATCTCGAAGGGAGGCCGGTCTATAGTGGAGTGGTAACTATTGTTATATGAAAATTCCGCTAGCGGAAGATACGTATCCCAACTACCACCAAAATCTAACACGCATGCTCGACGCATGTCCTCAAGAGTCTGAATCGTCCTCTCGCTCTGCCTGTCCGTCTGGGGGTGGAAAGTTGAAGTGGAGACGAGTACCCATCTCGTTGTGAAATCGCTTCCAAAACCTGGAAGTAAAACGGACATCTTGATATGACACCACCGAGACAGGCACTCCATGACGTGCCACTACCTCTCACATATAAATCTCGGCTAGCTTCTCGGCCGAGATACTCTCCTGGATCGGTATGAAATGGGCACTCTTGGTCAACCGATCCACTATGACCCATATCGAATCGACCCCACGTGCGGTCCTGGAAAGCTTAGTGATAAAATCCATAGTAATGTCCTCCCACTTCCACACGGGGATGTCCAAATGTTGCATCTTGCCATGCAGTCTTTGGTGCTCCGCCTTGACCTTCCTATAGGTCAGGTACCTCTCTACGTACCAAGCAACGTCCCGCTTCATGCAGGGCCACCAGTAATCAGGTCGAAGATCTCTGTAGATCTTCGTCGCCCCTGGATGGATGGAGAACCTAGACTTGTGGGCCTCATCCATCAATATCTGCTGTACTTCGCCTCAGTACGGTACCCAGACCCTCCCATGCAGGGTCAACAATCCGCGGCTGTCATAGTCAAATGAGGCTACCTAGCCTACGATTTGTTCGCACTTCCGGCGCTCCTCCTTCAGGCCCTCGACCTACGCCTCTCGGATCTGCTCCAGTAATGGTGTAATCACTGTCATCCTCAGACAGATGTCTCGGATCGGGGCTGCTACCGCCTTGCGGCTCAGGGCGTCTGCCACTACATTGGCCTTGCTCAGGTGGTAAAGGATCTCACTGTCATAGTCCTTTACCACGTCTAACCATCGACGCTACCTCATGTTCAGATTCGGTTGATCCATGAGATACCTCAGAATCTTGTGGTCCGTGTAAATGGTACACTGGACCCCGTAGAGGTAATGCCGCCAAATATTGAGGGCGAACACCACAACCCCTAGCTCTAAATCATGCGTCGGATAGTTAGCCTCGTGAGGCTTTAGCTGTCATCTACTCCCTCTGGCAGGGTGAGAATCCACGCCTCACACAATCGCTGCCTGAGTGTCTCAAAGATTGTCTGCTGCTCAGGACCCCAGCGAAACACCACCGAATTCTTAGTCAGTCGGATCAACGGAACTGCTATCTTGGAAAAGTCGTAGATAAATCTCCTGTAGTACCCTGCTAGACCCTGAAAGCTCCGAATCTCAGTTGGAGACCTTGGAGTCTCACACTGCGTCACGGCCTCTATCTTGGTCAGATCTACCAAAATACCCTTCTGATTGACAAGGTGCCCAAAGAACTACACCTCGCGCAACCAGAACACACACTTGGAGAACTTCGCATAAAGTCTTTCCCTCCTCAGTGTCTCTAGTACCTCTCTGAAGCGCTCCTCGTGCTGCTCTTGCATCTTGGAGTAAACCAAGATGTCATCAATGAACACTATTACAGACCGATCCAACATCGGTCTGCACACGCGGTTCATGAGATCGATGAACGCGGCTGGGGCATTGGTGAGCCCAAACGACATCACCACAAACTCATTGTGACCATAGCGGGTCCTAAAAGCGGTCTTTTGCACATCGTCTTCTCTGACTCGCATCTGGTGATATCCAGACCGTAGATCAATCTTGGAGAACCAAGATGCTCCCTGAAGCTGGTCAAACAAATTATCTATCCTAGGGAGTGGATAACGGTTCTTCACCGTTACCTTGTTCAGCTCCCGGTAATCTATGCACATGCGATGTGACCCGTCCCTCTTCTTTACAAACAGGATCGGGGCTCCCCATGGCGAACTGCTCGGCCTAATAAAACCCTTGTCCAACAGCTCTTGCAGCTGTGTAGACAACTTCTACATCTCCAGAGGAGCCAAATGATATGGTGCCTTGGCCATAGGTGCCGTACCAGGGACCAGTTCAATCTGAAACTCTACTTGTCTCTCAGGAGGTATTCCAGGAAAATCCTCCGGGAATACATCCGGATACTCTCTCACTACTGGTACATCATCCACTGTCGCCTTACCCTTATCCCATGGATCCATGACATAGGCGACGTATCCTGCACAACCCTACTGAAACTAGCGCGTCGCTCTCGCTGCTGAACAGAGAATCGGTCCGCGCTACGGTCTCTCGCCTTGAATCACTAACTCTCCCCCAGTAGGAGCGCGGACTCTAAACAACTGCTGCTCACAATCTATCACTACCCCATTGGGGCTCAACCAATCCATACCCACTATAACCTTATTCCTTCGCAGGGGAATAGGAACCAAATCCACTAAAAACTGTTGATCAAACAACTGAAGTGTACATCCGCTGTGAACCCTTGTGACCCTGACGGTCCTATCATCTGCTATCTCTACATCCAGTGGACAACTCAGCTCCCGTGGAGCTCCTACAAACCGCTTGCTGAGCGCGAGCGACACAAAATATCGCTTGGCACCCGAATCGAATAGTACTAAGGCTGATATATCGTTCACTAGGAACGATCCTAGAACAAAACAAGAAATCATGTGTAATAGACAATATCAATAAAGAGATAAAGGAAAGATACATAACCATCACCACGTCAGGAGCTTTCCGTGCCTCCTCTGCAGTGAGTTGAAAAGCCCTGCTCCGCGCCGGGGGTGCCTCAGCCCGGCCCTGACGGCCATCTGTAATCCTCAATGTGGCAGGAGAAGGTGCCACCACCTTCCCTGCTGCTGCTAAACTCGGGCACTGTGACCGCTTGTGTCCCCTCTGATTGCACTGAAAGCAAATCAGATCTGATGCTGTCGTGGTGGTAGTAGTGGCTGTGCAATCTCGGCTCATATGACCCGTTCAGCCGCACTTGTAGCAGCCCGAACTCCCCGCCTTGCACGTCCCCTCGTGCATCCTGCCGCATTTGCCACAACGGCCGTGGCTCTGCTGGCTCCGTGATCAGTGGTCTGCTACCTTGGGATTTTTTCCCGAACCCCCTGACTGAACTCCCTCTGGTTTCCTCTTCCTTTCCATCTCTAAATCCAACTCCCTTTCTCGAGCCCTGTCAATCATGTCCTCCAGCGTCTTACAGCTAGATCGGCTCACAAACTGTCTAATATCACTCCTCAACATCTCATGGTACCTAGCCTTCTTGATCTCCTCGTCCGCCACATACTGCGGAACAAGGAGGGCTCTCTCCTTAAATTTGGCGGTAATCTCCACCACTGTCTCCGTCGTCTGCTGGAGATCCTGGAACTCCCTAGCAAGCTGCTGCACCTCAATAACCGGTGCGAACTCAACTCTGAATCTGGTCGTGAAATCACTCCAGGTCATCGCATCCAAAACTGCATCATCTGCTATAACTCTCCCAACCTCCTCCCACCAGTTATGTGCCATGTCCTTCAGAAGACAGGACGCAAGCCTAACCTTGTCCCCCTCGGGACATCTGCTGGTGCGGAATGCGTTGGCGACATCTGCCAACCATCTGGTACTAGCAATGGGGTCCAGTGCCCCATGGTAATCAGGAGCTCCACATGCTCTGAACTCCGTGAAGGTGAGCGTGCGCGACCCCATCATGGCCGCCGCCTCAGTGCGGAAAGCGCTCAGCTTCTCATCCAGAAGCTCTAAAATACCCTCCGTGACTGAACCGAAAATCACAGGGGTCTGCTCAAGTATGATGCAAGTGATCTCTGAGGAGAGAAACTCTCTAGTATGCTCATCTAGCTGCTCGGCTCTAGATCCTGAGCCCGATCCTTCTCCGGCACCTGAACTGCCAACTGGTGGTCTAGGGTGTAAAACCACCATTCTAAAAAACACATCATAACAATGTTAGAATACTACTCATAGCTAGAGGGATCACATACACTACAAGTTCCCTGGTCTTATCTCAGCCTTCCTTGATTCGAGTACAGATCCTCTGCTTTCAGTAGTACGGGCCCATACTACCTTCCATATCTATCCGTACTTTCCTCAAGGACTGCCTTGACTCCACTAAGTCCCTTCCACTACTACTGCTGATCTCATGCTAAACTCATCCTAGGCTTTCCCTAGGGTAATCACCCACCCCCTCTCCGCCATCAGCTACATAAGAAGTCCCTGCTTTCTTCCCCTAACTAGCTCGCGAATACTATTACATATTACTCAGACTAGATAATTCTTCGAACGAGAGGTCCTACCCTACAACGGTTGGACTTAAACAAGAGCTACGAAATAGAGTTAGACCTAACGTTCTAAAATTATTTAGTCCTTGTAATATGTAACTTAACATATTCGTTTATTAGTTAGTGAAAGACAACTAGAACGTCTAAAAGCACAAAGCAAGTAGCATTCGGGCATTGAGTACACATAATCAAGCATATACTACTCTGGCTATCATACTGACTAATCTGTTCTAGCATGCAGTTCTGAATAAGCTGGTACACATATAATAGACACATAAGGCATCCTTCCTATATCCTTAGCCCTATTCTAGCATGCTGTTCTAATAAAGCTGATAAACATAACATAAACTTGTATGGGTAATTTGGGAGTACTTACTTGAGCTCGACTGATTGCATGCACCACACCCTTTTCTCTCTTTTCGTAGTTCTTTTCTTTCTAAAAAATTCATTTGCTTTTTTTAAAACTCTTTTTGAAAATATTTGTACCATTTTCTTAGTTTGAGTTCAGACACACCCGAAAGTATGTCTGAATCCCTCAAACCAAGACTCTGATGCCAACTTGAAACATCCCAAAAATGCGGTCCAAAAATTTTATTTTTAAAACCATTATCAACACATAAACCTCATCACCATAGTATAAAACTCATAAACCATGTATCATGTATCTCAAAACACCATGTCAAATAATGTAATCAAAACATATGATAAAAACATCAGAGTAATCTCCCAAGCCAAAAGGTTGTGGTGTGTTCCATACTATCAACCCGAGCCCTTCCCTTTGCTAGCTAATGTACCTGAAACCAAAACTGAAATCATAAGCACGAAGCTTAGTGAGCTCCCCCAAACTACCACATACCATACGCATAACATAGCACATAATCCATAACTCTGGGACTACTCCCAACTGCATCGGGACGAATCTCAACATCGGCTTACCCAACATCGGGCTCACCCCGGCATCCGACCGCATCGGGCATCGGGCTCACCCCAACATCGGGCTTGCCCCGGCATCGGGCTTACCCCGGCACATATACAGCATAACATATATCATAAATACATAACATAATCACATGATCTGCATCGGGCTTGCCCCGACATCAGACCGAAGCCCGGAACATATAATCATAACATATAAACTAGCATACATTAGGCTTGCCCCGGAACATATAATGCATGGCATACTAACTAGCATACATCGGGCTTACCCCGGAACACATAACACATAACATATAACATGCATGAATCACAAAGACATCAAGCATACATAACTATTTCTCGGGACCGCCCGGGCATCGGACCAAAGCCCGGAAACATACGAACTGCATCGGGCTAACCCCGACATCGGATCGAAATCCGGAACTAATATTATCTAAACGTGCCGGCATTGTGGCCGTAGAGCCGTTCCTACTGGAGGAAAACTCACCTCTCAATTTGGTTGCTGAAAAACTCGTGCACAGTAACTCCGTCTTCTACTCCTACTCTCCGGCTATTATGACCAAATAAACACTTAGTCAAAAATTGAGGACTCTTCTATGGGTAAAATGACTATTTTACCCCTTTGATCTAATTTGGGCCATGACCTAGGCCCACTCCTTTCTAGTCCTCACTAGGGCCCATTAAGTCCCCAAATGGCCCAATTTTCTAAATTGGGTCGAACTCTTCAAATGGGCTTTCCTTTCAAGCCCAAACCAATTCTTGGGCCCTTAACTGACTTATGAAGGCCCATCACGTCCCAACTACTGCTATGTCTGAAGCTTGGCCCAAACCGAGGCCCAATAACTTAAAGCCCACTGTCTGAGCGTACGATGAACGTACCCTTCTGTACGTTGCGCGTACTGCTTGAATGGCTTGTACGCTGCACGTACTGGCGTGTACGCCCAGCACACTCTCCTGTTAAACCACTTTTTCCAAAACGACTTAATCCCTTAAGACAGAACGTCCAAACTACAGATCTGAGCCCCATGCTTCGTCCTAGTCCTTAAAGTTGGTCACTTGGTGGCTTGCAATCCACCAAATGAGCCCAACACTAAAAAATGACAATGACTTCCAAAGAAAAGGCTAGATCTCTTGCATGGCTTCATAAAAGCCTCAAAGCTTGCAACTTTACGCCTAAAGGGACTCATTGAGCTTCAAGGGTGGCAACCCTAAGCTCAAAATCGAAGTTGCATGATCAAGATCCAATCTTTGGAACTAAAAAGGTCCAAATCTACCAAAACCCTAGATCTAGACTTTGAGGAGGAAAGTTAGGAGCTTTATACCTCCTCTTGATGCCAAATGATGAGCTTGATCCAGATCCTTGAGCTCAAGGTACTCAAGGGCTTCTTCTTCAACCTCTCCTTTCTTCTCCCATGTCTTTCTTCACCAAAAATGAGTTCAAGAAGGTCAAATATACAAACAAAGGAGTATGAACGAGTTAGGGTTTCTCTGAGGGTGGTGGACAGGTACATGCTCGCGTACGTGTACGTTGGGAGGCTATAATGGGGTATTTATAGGTCCTTAACCCTAAAATTAGGGTTTAGTATCTACTCGCATACGTTGGGTGTACCTCTTGGTACGCTGGGAGTACGCACCCGCGTCCCTCAAATCCAATGAGCACTACGCCCCGTGTACGCCATATTATGCCCGACGTACGGCTTATGGGCAGCCCATCTTCCCGGCTCATTTTCTAAGTCCACTCCAAATGAGTCCAAGTCCAAGTGTTAATCCAAAAAAATTATTAACTTATTAATTAATTAATACCTTTTGGAACGGGTGTTACATTACAGTTTGGTGGTTTAACATTTCCGGTACTTCTGGTACCAAAGGAAATGGCCCGACATGATTGCACCGCATCCTCTAGAGTTTATTTCCGCATTATATATTTTAATTTCACTCTGATACTTGGAATATATTTAAGCGTTGATTGTCTCTGATACCAACTTGTAATGTCCCGAAAATACTAATAAAATTTTCATTTTGAATCAACCAAAAACCATATAATCATTTGTTCAAAATCCAACCAATGTTTTAATGTATTCCAAATATCAGAGTAAAATCAAAACACATATTGCGGAAATAAACTCCAGGAGATGCGGTGTGATCATGTCAGGCCATTCCCTCTAGAAATAAAAGTACCTGGTATGTTTAAACCAAAAAACCATAAGCACAAAGCTTAGTGAGTTCCCCAAAATACCACATATCATACATAACATTGGGCCCGACCCACATAGCAGGCCCCACCCATAAAACGGGCCCCATCTATATAACGGGCCATGCCTATATAACAATGCCCATCCATATAACGGGCCTTGTCCATATAACATGCCCTGCCAATATAACGGGCCCACTTATAACATCCCAAAAATACTAAAAAAATCAATTTTAATCCACCAAAAACAATACAATCATTGGTTCAAAAGCCAAACAATGTTTAACTGTAGTGAAATCAAAACAGATAATGTAGAAATAAACTCCAAGTGATGTAGTACAATTACATCGGGCCCTTCCCTTCGGAACCATAAATACCTAAAATGTTAAAAATTATAAAACCGTAAGCACAAAGCTTAGTGCGTTCCCCAAAATACCACATATCATACATAACATCGGGCCCCGCCCACATATTGGGTCCCCACCCATATAACGTGTCTCACCCATATCACGGGCCCCGCCTATATAACGGACCCCACCCATATAACACACCATGCACATATAACTGGCCCCGCCCATATTGTAGGAAATATTCTTTTACCACAAATAAAGGCCCTGATACCAGTTACTGTGTGACAGACATATAAGTTAAAGATATAAGATGCAGACATATATAAAGAATAAGAATTGCGGAATAAATATAAATATGAAAGCTATAAATGACTGAAAGTTATAATAATATAAATGGTTGTATTTAAATGACGTAAAGCTATAAATAACATAAATGATTGTATTTAAATGACGTAAAGCTATAAATAATATAAATGACTGTATTTAAATTATATAAAGCTATAATAAAATATATAACTATATAAATATATAAATATATATTTAGTAGGTTCGTCAATAAGTTGACCGAACGAGTTTAGAACTGGACTGATGGAACGACTGGTCGATAGTAGGACTAATGGAACGACTGGTTGAAAATTGGAATAATGGAACGACTGATCGAAAGTTGGATGAGATCTTAATAGACTTTGTTCCTATTTGTTTAAAGATCAATCCGGTATTTGATAAGTGACAAAAACTTCATCCAAAGCTCAGTTTTATGTAAAACAGGTTGTTTGCATGAAAGTAAAAAATACACAAGTTTATGTATTTGTATTTGAGGTATTTCTTGGTGAAAACATGCTCACGGGTCGTGTAAGATAAGGCACAAGTAACACGGGTCGTGTAGGAGGGTTTTGGAAGGTTTTCTTAATCAAGATCCTGAACACGGGCCGTGTGGCTTTAGGTAAAAGTAACATGGGTCGTGTTCAAGAATATCAAAGGGAAACAGATGAGTACACGGGTTGTGTCTGATTTAGGCATGCTGAACACGGGCCGTGTTCACGCATAACTCAGTTTCAGGATTTTTGTGGTTTGAAGGTAAGGTTTGTTTGTGATGTTTTGGATAAGGTAATGGTGTTTTGGTGTTTTGTGGATGTTTTCTAGGTTGTTTAGAGGTTGGAAGGAGGTTGATATAAGGTGGTGATGGTGGTGAATGTTTTATGAAGATGATGATGAATAGTGATGGGTTTTGTTTTTGATCTTGATGCAGAAGGTTTTGGGGTGTTTCATGGTTGTGTTTTGGTGTTTTGATGTAAGGGAGGTGTTTTAGGATGAATGGTGTGATGAACAAAGGTGGTGAAGATGAAGAACCTTGAGTTTCAAAGAAGAAGATGAAGATGGTTGATGGTGTTCTTCATTTAGCTTGTTGATGATCTTGATGTTCTTCAATTTCTTGTTATTTGATCTTGGTGTTCTTCACTATCTCCAGGGATTAATCATTTTCGTGAAGAAGATGAAGATGGTGATGTTCTTGAGGAGTATTTGGTGATGTTGTAGGAAGTGTTACAAAACAACAAATTAACACACTCACAAATCTTTACATACACACGTATATATATATATATATATATATATATATATATATATATATATATATATATATATATATATATATATATATATATATGGTGAAACAAATATCTTCATCTACTTGAGTTGTATTATAAAAGGAATGGCTGCAAGTTGTATTATGAGTAGTAGCAAAAAACGTGGGTCTTGGGTTTGCTTCTAATTCTTTTATTTTCCTTTTGACTTTTCACACACACACACACACACACACACACACATATATATATATATATATATATATATATATATATATATATATATATGTATATGTATATATATGTATATATATGTGTATATATATATATATATATATATATATATATATATATATATATATTGTTGAAACTGTTCAGTCGCATAGCTAATTTTTCTCGTCTATGCGTTTTCTATCATTCGCGTATTTTTGTATTTCACATTTAAGCAAGAATCCACGCAACCTGAAATAACTGATAATATTTGTTAGATAACATAAAACACAGTTCGTCTTATTTCAGTGATGGTCACATACAAGGTCACATACAAAAACATATTTCAACAATTTCCCCCTATGTGATCATTGCTGAAATAAGAACATGTATGATATAATCACATTGATAGTTTAACTTTTGAAGATTTGAGATAAAAGATTTGTTAATAGATAAGATATATATAAAACTATATTTATTGATTTGAAAGTTTGTGACTTGGTTTAACATATCTTATGTAAAAGATTTTCAGAAATTTGTTTCCGAATCAATGTCTCGGGTTTGGTTATCAAAGGGTAGCCATATATGTATCTAAAGAAATTTCCTAAGATTTTATAGCATTATTAATGATGAAAATTGGTCTAACAGTTCGATTCAGATGAACGCTCATAGGTATAGCTCACACTTCACTTGGGTGTTTGGTTGTTCTGGCAGCAGAACAAAATTAATGGTCACTAAAAAGAGTGATATCTCTCTGTGACGACTCACTAAAAAGACTGGTTTCGACAATACTCAGTGGGTTTCTTCATTCATGCCATTTACGTTCACTCTCTCTCAGTCGGGAAATACATGTAGAGGGGTTTAGGAATTTTCATAGTGCAGTTTGCATCTAAGAATCTTTAGTGATGAAGGCTACAGTATCCCAGGAAATCCATTGTTGTTGCAGCTTGTTCTTTGATGGTATCCTTTTTGTTGATCAATATCGATTTATTTTAAAAAGATATTTTGTTTTAGCATCGAGAATTTGCTACATTTGAGAAAATTGGGTTTTTGAGAGTATCTGTCATGAGGGATTAAGATATCTTCTTTTGTGAAAAATGGTTAAAAACAGATCACGGGATCTTATGATGTTTGTTTTGAAATAACCATTTGTTGAAAATTTTGTTTGAAAATACCTAATGTAGAATATCCTTTTTTTTTGTTTGGTGATTCTTCAGTGAATGATTTGGCTTTCTTTTTGATTTGTCTATATCTTCATTCGTGTTTATGGATTAGAAGTGGATAGATCTTTGTTTCTCCTCTGGTTTTCTTGTAAAGATATGTCGTTGCTTGGAGTTTTTCTGTTTTGAGGTTGTCTTTGATCGATGATTCTTGAAATCCTTTTCGTTTCCTCTTTCTTATTGATGGATCGTGGGTTCGCAAGTCTTCATTTTTGGTTGGCTTTTATCTAGGTAGGGATAGGTGGCTTAAAAGACAGTTTGTCTAGTATGTAAGAAATGAATGTATCGTCCCTGGTCATTTTGATATCTAAGCAAAAATGAGACCGTGACAAGGTATAATTGGGTATACTTTATAAGCAATAGTGACACACCTAAGCTCAAAAGAAATGAATTCCACAGTGATACAGATTGACGAGGCACAAATTCTCACATGGGTTTTTGTTTTCATCTAAACCTCCTAACCTTATGTTCCTTGATTGTTTAAAATCGTCAATAATGAAATAAAATCGAAGGAAATAAAGTTATATCCAATATGAAAAGTAGGAGATTTGAAGCTTCACTCCAATTGAGAATCAATATGACTTAAGTCTTCATCGAGCATAAGCATCTAAAAATTAACTCAAAAGACGATTAATTACAAGGTTCTATAAAAGCTTATTATGGTAAGTCTTTTATTATATTTTTGAAGATTTGTTTATCTGAATGTTTTTGGAAATATTGGTTATTTGAATGTTTTTTGGTATTTTTTGAAAAGAAAGCAATTTTCAATTATTTTTGAATTTTCTTTTTGAAAGAAAGTAAACACACTTTTGTACATACAAAAAGTAAAAGTTTAAGGATGGACGTTATCTGGATTTAACATTCCTAGACGGCCTAGGAAGTATTGAAACTTT
This sequence comes from Lactuca virosa, assembly GCF_052849685.1. Taxonomy (NCBI): domain Eukaryota; kingdom Viridiplantae; phylum Streptophyta; class Magnoliopsida; order Asterales; family Asteraceae; genus Lactuca; species Lactuca virosa. The sequence continues at coordinate 190,389,334 of NC_136430.1, forward strand.
GTTTCATCGAGAACCTTAGTGAAGGCATCGACAATTTGATCTTCGGAGTTGATGAAGTGTAGTTCGATATGACCCTATTGAATGCTGTCTTTGATAAAGTGATATCGAATGTCGATGTGCTTTGTCATGGAATGGTGAACGGGATTGTTAGAAATGGCAATTGCACTGGTCGAGTCACAAAATATGGGAATTTGTGAGATTTTGAAGCCAGAGTCACGCAGTTGAGTTTGCATCCATATGACTTGTGAACAACAGCTGGCGGCAGCGACATATTCAGCTTCTGCTGTTGATATGGATACACAAGTTTGTTTATTTGAAGTCCAACTTACTAGTCTACGTCCTAGGAATTGACAGCTACCATATGTACTCTTCCTATCTAGCTTGCATCCTCCGTAGTCTGAGTCGGTGAAAGCGTTCAGCTGAAAATCGGATTTAGCTGGATACCAAAGGCCATGTTTAGGAGTGCCTTTAAGGTATTTGAAGATGCGTTTCACAACAACTACATGGGATTCCATAGGATTTTCTTGGTATCTGGCACAGACACATGTAGAAAACATGATGTCAGGTCTGCTGGAAATGAGGGATAAGAGTGATCCAATCATTCCACGATATCTTTTCTGGTCAACGGGTTTGCCATTTAAGTCTGCATCAATTTTGTATCCAAAATCCATTGGGGTTTTTGCGGTATTGGATTTGTCCATTGAAAAGCGAGTGAGTAGGTTTTTGACATAATTCTCTTGGTTGATGAAAATGCCATCAGTTGAATGTTTGATTTGAAGTCCAAGAAAAGTAGTCATCTCCCCAATCATGCTCATTTCAAATTTGCTCTTCATTAAATCTGCAAACTTAACACTCAAAGATTCATTAGTAGTACCGAAAATAATGTCATCAACATATATTTGTACGATTAACATATGTTTATGAAATATTTTACGAAAGAGGGTTTGATCGATTGAACCTCTTTTAAAACCTGATTCTTCTAGAAATGTTGACAACGTGGCATACCAGGCTCGGGGTGCTTGTTTCAAGCCATAGAAAGCTTTCTGCAATTTAAAGTTGTGATCTGGAAATTTGGGATCTTCGAAACTTGGTGGTTGTTGGATGTATACTTCACGATCTATCTCTCCGTGTAGGAATGCACATTTAACTTCCATTTGGAATACTTTGAAGTTCTTATGTGCAACATATGCAAGAAAGATGTGAATTGCTTCAATTCTTGCAACTGGAGCATATGTTTCATCGTGGTCGATTCCTTCTTGTTGTGAATATCCTTTGACTACAAGACGTTCCTTGTTTCGACAAATGATTCCTTGATCATCAGTCTTGTTTCTGTATACCCATCTTGAACCTATAACAGTAACATCGGGTGGAGTAGGAACAAGATTCCACACGTCGTTTCTTTCAAATTCTGCTAGCTCTTCTTGCATAGCTTCTACCCAGTCTGGATATTTGATAGCAGAATGTATGGTTTTGGGTTCAGTCATGGATAAGAAGGATCCAAATAAACATTCATTTGTGGATGCGGCACTAGTCTGAATGCCTGAGTTGGGATCTCCGATGATTTGGTCTGTAGGGTGATTTCTGGTCCACTTTATTAAGCGATTCTCTTCCACTATAATAATTGGAGTTTCAGTATCCCATTGTTCTTCTCCGGGTGTTTCATCTTGGAATAGGTTTGAAGGTTCCCCCATAAATGATGCATCGGGATTGTTTTAGCTATTTGGGGATGGGGTGTTCAAAGGAGGATTTGATGTTTGTTCCAAAGAGGAAGTATGTGTTGGTGGTTGCCTTTCGAATTGATCTGTATCATTTTGGTTTTTTTGAGGAATTTCTTCACTGGGTGTTCCTGTAGGGTCAATGGAAGTAGTTAGAAGTTCAGAACTGTAAGCGGTTTTGGTTGTTCAAAAAGTAAATCAAGATCGATTTGAATGTCTATGTCAGGAGAAGGTGTTTGTTGAATTGGATTTCGAAAAATATTATCAATCATTTTAGAACCAAAATGTTTACGATCCAATTTCCCGACATAAAATTCATCAAAATGATCATCAGTACTTTCTTCAATTACTCTGGTACGTTTGTTTAGTACTCGATAAGCAGCTGAGGAAAACGAGTAACTAAGGAAAATTTCTTCGTCCGACCTTGATTCAAATTTTGAAAGGTGATTTTTATTGTTCTTTACGAAGCATCGACAACCAAAAATATGGAAAAATTTGATGTTTGGTTTTCGGTTGTTAATGACTTCATATGGTGTTTTATGAAGATGTTTATGGATTAAGGAACGATTTTGAGTGTAGCAAGTTGTGGCTATTGCTTCTGCCCAGAATTATTGTGGCAGATCAGCGAAGATAAGCATTGATCTTGCAGCTTCACATAGAGTTTTGTTCCTTCTTTCGACAACACCGTTCTGTTGTGGAGTGTATGGGGCTGAGAAGTTATGTTCAATTCCATCGTCTTTGAGAAATGAATCTAAAGTCTTGTTTTTGAACTCTAAACCATTATCACTTCGAATTCTTCGAACAGCTCGTTTGAGCTTCAGTTCGATTTGTTTGATGAAGTTGATCATCTTTTCAGGTGCTTCTGATTTTAGTCTTAAGAAAAAGACCCAAGTAAAGTGCGAGAAACCATCAACGACAACAAGAATGTACTTCTTCCCTTGTATGGTTTGGGTTTTGGCAGGGCCATAAAGGTCTATGTGCAACAATTCTAGTGGCTCGGATGCACTAGATTCTTAGATGCTTTTGTGACGGGATTTGGAAAGTTTTCCCTTTTCACATGTGGCACAAAGAGTTTCATTATCAAGCTTCAGAAGTGGTAGCCCTCGAACACGATCATCGCCGATCAATTTATTGATGTATCCAAAGTTTAGATGGGAAAGGCGGCGGTGCCATAACCAACTAATATATGTTGGGGCTTTAGATAGCAGACATATATCGGGTTTACCATAGATAAGATCCATCTCAAGTGGACACGGTCAGAATCAACTATAACATCTTTGGTTTTGGCGTCCATGATCAAGCTTCGTTGTTTGGTGAATAGAACTTCAAGATTTTTATCACACATTTGAGAAACACTTATGAGGTTGTGTTTCAGGTCATCGATGAAGGCAACTTTCTTTATGGTAAAATTACCATTTGTTATGTTTCCATAACCCTTGATTTTTGTTGTCATGTTGTTGCCGAAGGTAACAACTTGATTGGTTTGTGTAGGTTTGAAGTCATGTAAGTAGTTCCGGTTTCCTGTCATATGCTTGGAGCAGCTACTATCAATAAACCATGTGTAATCATTGGGTTCTCCAGCATTAAGTACCTGCAATCAGACAGAAAGTGTAGGTTCCCAAATCTGAATGGGTCCTGGTTTGTCAGTTGTTATTTTGGATGCTTTCCTTAATGAATTTCTATTAGCATTTAACTTCGCGTTGTTATAAGAGTTTGGTTTATGAGGATGGAATGGTTCAGGTTTCATTTGATTTATCAAGTTTACCCAAAATGTGATTTGTTTTTGAAAACCTGTGGGTTGATAACATCTGTGATTTGGTGAAAGATATCCTAGATGAGAAGGTTTGTTTGAAAAGTTTTCTTCATATCTGGGATGTGATGGGCGATTTTGATAAGCTTTTTGATGATGATGGTTTGAAACTTTCTGATGTGATGGTTTTTAAAAGTTCCTTGAATGATTAAAAGTGATATCTTGAAAGTGGTTTTCAAAAGGTTTTGGTTTTTGTTTGGAAACCTGTTTATGAGATATGATGTAGGGTTGAACTGGTTTCTTTGGTTTGTTTTCAAAAGCTTTTGGCTTGAAAAGTGGGGTTTTGTTGACTTGAATGGATTTTTTGCTTGTTTGTTGTTTCTTGGAGTATTTTTGTCCTGGACTAGTTTTTCCAACAATTGTTGAACTCATTGTAGGAAAAGCAGTTGGTACAGAACTACTACCATCCTCATAAGAGGAATTTTCTCCATTCAAAAAGGTTTTAAGTTTGGTGGTTCCGTCGATATGTTTGATTCGGTGAGTTAAAGAACTAGCAGAGTCTGTTTCAAAATTTACAACTCTTTTGAAAGACTTTTTGGAAACTGTGAAAGCAGTATCATATGGACTACATTTGATAACTGTTTCGTCATCTGAATCTTCCTCATTAACAGATGTGAAAAGATCTGGTAGAGTGGATTCAGAGTTTTCACAATTCTTCATGTTTTCCTGTTTTGCTTGTTCAATTTCAAAGGATTCTCTTCCAATTCCTGGTTTGTAATTCGTATCAATTTTGCAGTTCCTAAGGTATTTGCCTTGGTGAAAATATCATCACTTAGTTTTCTAGCAACTTTGATAGAATCCATATTCCATCTCAGTCTTTTATTCTCGGTTTCAAGAGAATTGATTTGTTTTAAAGCACCAGTCAGCTTTTCATTTATGTCACACCCCCGAACCAGAACGGCGGAAACGTCCGGAGGCGGGTGACGTCAATGTGCAGTATCATAACAATTGAATATAAATGAAACATAGCAAGTCCAAACATCATACATTTAGATAACAAGCTTACATTGTTTTACATCATGTTTTTGTTCTCAAATTACACAAAAGAGAAATTAGTAAGTAAATTCCAAACTACAACAAAAATAATTCTGAGTCCGCGATCCATAACCCTGCTTATTGATTTCCTGATAATACAAGTCGTTTGAAAAGAGTCAACATAAAATATGTTGGTGAGTTCATAAGCATTTTTGTATAAAAATTTGTGATAGTTTAGAAACCTAGAAAATCCAATATTTTCCTGTCAAAATAGTTGTAAGTCTTGTTTCCAATCAAGTATAGTTGCATGTGTGTCTTAGTTGATCGTTTTCGAAATCGTATAAAATCGTTTTCTCCAGAAAATCCTATATTTTCTGATGTACAAAGTAGTAGTCTTAAAACCCTAAGACTTGTGTGGTAAAAATTTTGTTTGAGGTGTCCATACGATAGTTGATTATAACAAAAGGTGTAACTTGCGTAAATTTCTAAATAAAACTGTTATATTCTAAGTGAGTCGTTATAACCATACTAATATGACGGAGCGCCTGTCTAGACGTTCTTCAGGCGTCGGTTTCGTTTAAGACATTTGTCACCCTTGACTGGTCTGTCTAGCTGTAGCGAACAACGAATGTGCAGGGTGTCAACCCCGTATAGATATATACACAAATTCCCGCTCTCCCTCCAAGAGACTCTGATTATAACTCTTTATAGGACTTTAAACGTACACTAATATATATATATATATATATATATATATATATATATATATATATATATATATATACATATATATAGGTACTGTGAAGATGCATCTGACTAGAATACTAACATATATTTAAGCAAATAGTTGAAATCCGTTATTTATTTAATAAATAACAATAGTTGTACTCGTTGACTAGATGCTTCGTTTCGTTACATAAAATTAGTTGTGCTCGTGTACTAGATATTTCGTTTTCCTTTTGTTTGTTTGAAATAATTCACCTTGAATTATATTTATCAAAAATGACCCAATATTATTGATGTTGGCAAAAATGGACCTTCTTTTTATAGATTATCAATTAAGGCCCATATTTGTCAAAAAGTGTCATAAGTGATCCAAAACTACGAGAATTGTTCAAAATTGCCCATTTCTTCCAAAATGCTCATTTTAGACTTATATTTAAGAAAGTGTTCAAAAAGCCCTTATTTATCCAATAATTCCATTTTTGGTCCTTAATAAATCGAAGTGTTTAATAATTACTCAAATTTATTCCATGTTCCAGAAATGATATATATATATATATATATATATATATATATATATATATATGGCCGAAAATGGCCCAAGATATTAATATTTTCATAATTTAACATCTTCAAAATATTAAGTCCAACAACTTTGTTTAAACAATTTCTTGTGGTTCTTGACATAAAGTTTCATGAATCATATTTCATTTAGATGATAGTTTTTGTTTATGACAACACAATATGGGAAAATATAGTCCAAACTCTTGAGATTTAACCAAAATCTCGAGTTTTTGGACTTCTTATAAGGAGTTTCATAAGCTTAAAAACATACATCATAACATACAAGTATAGACAAGCAATAATACTAAGATTTTACAAGACTTTTGACTTGTATCCTCCCCCAAAACAATGAAAATCAAAATAGGGGTATGAAGCTCACCTTGGGTAGGAGAGAGTGTGGTTGAAGAGATGAGGTGAACATTGGAGCCTAGAACACTTGAAGTGTTGGATGAACTTCTTGAGGATTTTTGCTAGCCTAAGGTTATTAACGTATAAATTTATGTGTGAGTAGAAGAATTTCAATAACTAAATGTATGAAACATTTACTAGACATGAATTAACTTACAGAAACTTAGAAGAGAATTGTGAAGAAATGGCTTCTGTAACTTGGTTGAATGCTTGAGAGAGTTCACGGAAGTTTACAGTAAATGAAAATGAGTTTGTGACTTGAAAGTAGGGGTTTACGCTCTATCATATGGGGATAAGGATTGGATGGGATGTTTGCTTTGATTATTGATGGGTAATGCCTTATTACTAAGGGTTAATGCATGTTTTACTGGGATTTGCATTGGGACTTTACGTATTACAGCTCACCATCACCGTAAACACCCTTGAACTGGAAGGGCGTTTAGGGTCTAAATGGACCTTAAACTAAGGTTCACGGTGAAATGGAGGTCCACCAAAGGTGGTTTACGGCCTAAAAGGGTCCACTTATGGAGTTTACGTCCTAAAAGTTACCTAGAATGGTGTTCATGGTCATTCTTTTTCCTTAAATGGTGTTCACGGCCAACCTTTGAGGGTTTAAGGTAGTTCACGGCCAAAGTGGTCTCTTGGAAGTTGTTCACGGTCAAGGTTTGGTGGTTTAAGGGGGTTCACGGTCAAGGTTTGTTCCTAGGGAAGAGTTCATGGTCTTATTGTATAGAAAACTTTAATATGTTTGCCTTATTGTTTGTGTGATTTATATTTTACGTAAGTTCAACATCACACTTAATTTGCATGGCTCATGGGAGTTTTAGGGTAACATAATTCTCAAAAATTTACATTACCATAACATAAGAATAGTATAGTTATAACTACTACATATATGGGACTCCTTGGCTTGGTTTTTGGACTTGAAATTTCTAGTTGTGACATCATCCCCCTGATAGAGGGAATTTCGTCCCGAAATTCTTTAAAAGTTATTCTTACGAACCAGCAAAAAGGTAAGGGTATTTCTGCATCATTTCATCATCGCGTTCCCATGTGAATTCAGGTCCGCGCTTGGCATTCTATCTAACCTTCATAATGGGGATGCAACTTTGTTTCGGGCACTTAACCTCTCTATCCATAATCTCGATAGGCTGCTCAACGAACAGGAGGTTCTCGTTCACTTCAATCTCGTCTAGTGGAACTGTTAGGGTTTCTTCTGATAGGGAATCTCGTCTAGTGGAACTGTTAGGGAATTTCGTCCCGAAATTCTTTAAAAGTTATTCTTACGAACCAGCAAAAAGGTAAGGGTATTTCTGCATCATTTCATCATCGCGTTCCCATGTGAATTCAGGTCCGCGCTTGGCATTCTATCTAACCTTCATAATGGGGATGCAACTTTGTTTCGGGCACTTAACCTCTCTATCCATAATCTCGATAGGCTGCTCAACGAACAGGAGGTTCTCGTTCACTTCAATCTCGTCTAGTGGAACTGTTAGGGTTTCTTCTGATAGACACTTTTTTAGGTTTGACATATGGAATACGGGGTGTACATTACTGAGTTCTAAGGGTAGTTGTAGTTTGTAGGCTACCGGACCGATCCGGGCAAGGATCTCGAATGGTCCGATGTATCAGGCATTCAGCTTCCCTCTCTTTCCAAATCGTATCATTCCTTTCCAAGGGGATACTTTTGATAGCACTCGATCCCCCACCTGGAATTCCAGGGGCTTTCGCCTCTTATCTGCATAGCTCTTTTTTCGGTCCCGCGATGCTTGGAGTCGTGCTCTGATTTGGACTATCTTTTCTGTTGTTTCTCGAATAATCTCAGGTCCAGTAAGTGTGATGTTGTGTCACACCCCGCTAAAGCGGAAACACAGGGCGTGGCAGTACAAAGGGTTTCATCGCAAAAGTTAAAAGACAACACCAACCATAGTATTAAAAATCATTACAAATTCACAATGGGTTTGAACAACTTTTAAAAGAAATTACAATGTAAATTGAAATACAACACATGCGAATGCTCCTAAAAGTGAAGTGTCCCTAAGTGCCACTTACTCGATGATTCCTGAAAAAGCATGTAAAACGAGCGTCAACTATAAAAATAGTTGGTGAGTACTCACAGATAAACAAAATAATACTGGTTCCATGAATTGAAATCAAAGTTTTGATAAAAGTTTCCAATAATAAAAGTATATTGTTAAGATGGGTAAATAAGTTTGTAAAAACAAAGTTCTTTGTCATCATGAGAGATAAGGTATGTTGCCCAAATAAGATGCAACATTCATATTCTCCTGGAAGATAAAGTTCGTTACTCAAACGAGTAAACAAGTTTCATTGCTAAAATGAGCAATCAATTTCGTTGCTACAAGGAGCAAACAATTTCATTGCTAAAACATGTATATAAGTTTTCAGTAATAACAGTTCGTTGTTGTAATGAGAAACAAAGTTCATTGCTATAATTAATAAACAAGTTTATTGCTATAATAAGTAACGAGTTTGTATGTGTATGAGCAAACAATGAGTCTCAACCAAACCTATGACTGAAGCCCTATCAAGATCTATGCTTATCGTTCCATAGATGAATATGGTATCATGCACTCCAGCAATAGGGCGAGTGAGGAGTTGTCAATTCCTAATAGCGCTATCCATAATGACCATTGGCTCAAAGAGTTAATGGTTAGAGATAAGGGAAGGGCCTTAGTACGATAAGTTCTCATGTTCCGTGTTGCATAGACATACATAGAGAGATATAGCAATAAAATAGCAATCATGTTTGATACAAATCAATTTAAATACAACATTCAAATAATAGTTTTTCGGGACATGCTTTTCCACCCCAAAACATAAGAACTGAAAATAGGGGAGTGTGTGAATACTCACACTATGCAAAATATAGTAATCAAGTTTATACGAGTCAATTAAATACAACGAATATAAATAGTTTAGGACATGCTTTTCCACCCCAAAACATTTAAAAACCGAAAATAGGGGAGTGGTGAATACTCACAATGCATTGAGCTGATGCAAATGATGCCTTGAACTACGTTCCACGTGTACCACTACCGATTCCTACAATAATGGTATTCGCTAGTGAGTCTCTAATCGAAATCTAACACTAGTATACTTACTACTACAATAGAATTATGCCAATATTGTGTCAAAATTTAATATTGATAAGTTACAAACATTTTTCTATGAAAATTAAATTTCAAAGAATCAATTGTTATATAACAATTTAAGTGGAAAATTTCCATTATTGAAAAGTTAATATTTAACATTTTAGAGGTGTTCCAATGATTAAATATTCAAAACTAAATCAATTTAGTTCTAAACTTTCCTAAACTTTGCATTTCAGTTTTAATTGATGTCAAACACCTTAAGATAAATTTTCTTGATTTTTTTGATTTGTCTGACTATTTTTCACGATTTTACTTTCTTGAATAACCATAAAATCATGAAAAATACTAAACAGTTAATAAAAATTACCAAACTTCAGATTTTGGTTCTAAATGTACTAAAAGACTTCTAGATAAATTTTCATGGATTATGAATATGTATAACCATTTTTCACATATTTAATTCTCTAAATAGATACAAATTCATGAAAAATAGAAATCAGTTATGAAAATACCCCAAACTTTTTATAACAATGTCATTACACATACTTAAGTTGGGAAAAATATAAAAAGGGGTTTCTAAACTGTTTAACCCAATTTTATGATTTTTATGCATTTATTCTAATAAAAATGGGGATAAATAGAAAACAGTTTCCAAAATTACCCAAACTTTTTGTAACACTTTTATTATACATGTAGAAGCTGCGAACAATATAAAATATATTTTTCAATTAGTCTTTCTATTTTTCTTTGTTTTATCCTCTTAAATAATCATTAATTGGAGAATAATTATTAAACAGTTAAAGTAAATTACCAAAATTTTTGTACACTTCATTTACAGAGTAAATAATCTGGGAAAAATACCAAATGTGGTTTTTATATACTGAAATCCGATTTTGTGTATTTAAGTGTATTTAATCTTAGAAAATAGGCGAAAAATAGTATACAGAAGAGAAAAATCATCAAAAATTTTATGTAGCCTCCTAATGTACTAAAAAGTGTTCTGGTAAATTTTCATGAATTTTGGGTGAACAGAACTATTTTTTCTATTTTTAGGCCATTATAAATACAGAAATCAGGGAAAAATAGGAATGCATTATGAAAAATTCTGAAATTATTTTTCGAAGTCTTATACCTCTGGTAGAAGCTGCGAAAATTGTTATACAGCCTTTTCCAATTGTCTAAAGTGGTTTTATGATTTATTGGGGCTAAACAAAAAGAAAATTCAAAACCATATTAAACAGTAACAAAAGTCATTGAAACTTCATGGGAGATGTTGATTAACTTAAAGAATCATCCAAGAATTTTTCCAGAATTTATTTACTAGTGTAAGTATTTTATATCATTTAACACTCTATTTTCTTATTATTTTCATATAAAAATAAAGAAAATATATATTGAGCTGAAAATTTCCAGAATGCATCTTCATACAATTTAACAACAGTGAAAAATTGTTTTCTTATTTTTGATGTTGAAAACCATGCCTAAAGACTCAATAAAATGTATAGAGAAAACTTGGTTCTTGTGATTTATGTAAAGATTATTGATGTTACTTTGACAATTTTTGCAACATGTTACAAAGACTTTTGAATCAAGATCTTTTTGTTCCTATTAATACATGATATTAAGAGTTTAAAATAATTTTTGAATGATTTGTAGTGATGAATAAGTCCTTTGAACATGCAACACAAAACAAATGTTCATAAGGAAAGTGCTGTTTGAGCAACAGTTTTGTAAAAATTGGTAAAAATCGAAATATTGGAATTTTCCAGTGAGGTCAGATGGGTTTGAAAGCTAACTCAAAATATTATATTGCAGAAAAGGAATCACGAATTTTGGCTAAGAAATGAGTGAGATATGACAGTTTAAAGTTAGGTAAAGAAATCTGGCAGATTGCATGCATGATGATTGGTTAGAAAAGTGGTTTCATCATTTCCTTGAGTAAATCTTTTCAAGTATTTTAAATATAACATGATAAACTCATATTTTAGTCATGTTTCCAGATATCAAAAGATTAAAACTTATCAAAATGTATACATGCATTTATGAACAAAATTTTGTTTCTCAAAAACTCTTAACTTGAGTTTGATGTTTTACTCCTTAAAATCGATTTTTGCACTAAGATCATGAACATGCAACCTTGTTTATCATACATGCATGGTGTTAAAACACATCCATCATGTTGTAAAAACTATTTTAACAAAAAGAAAACAAGTTTGAAGAAGATGAAGAAGGAGAAAGTGTAAGAAAAAGAGCAAAACTTGAAGGAAAAGTGAAGTAGAAATCGATTTTACCTTCAAGAATACCACAAGATGATGAAGATTTCGAGTTTGAGGAGTGTTCTTGGGTTTGTTTTCTGGAAAATTTCTTGGTTCTTAGAGGGAGGAAGAGAGAATGGAGTGGTGTTTGGAGAGAAAAAGTAGAGAGAAGGTAGAGAGAGTTTTCTAGAGAGAGAAAGAAGAGAGATGTGTGTGTGTGTTGGAGAATGAGAGTGTGAGAGAGATATGGGGAGAGAGGGATCCAATTTTAGGGGAGGAGAGGCTCTCTCTCTCTTGTTTCTTTTATAAAAATTCAAATCTTTTATAAAAATATCCAACTTTTTATAAAATGTGCACCTTAACCTAGTTTTTATGCATAAAACTCTTGATTTTTTACTTATAAATCAAGGGTAAATGTTAATAACTAAATCTTTATTTTTCATTGAATTTTATTTCATAATAATTATTATGATAACATAATATTATAAGGTTCATAATTGTTTTTATAGGATTTTTAAGGTTAAAGTTTATAAATATGAGTTTTTAGGGCTTTTAGGGTTTTGGAGTTTAATAAACTTTGAATATCAAAATAAATAGAATATTTGAGACTTTAAATTATCTTATGGTATTATAACTCTTTTATAGTTATAAATAATGTTTGTAATTTATTTTTATCGGTTTATTGGCATTCTATGTAGTGATTCCGAGATTTAAGCGAAATTGAGGAATCAAGTATACTAGTCCTAGTCTTCAAATTTGACTTAAGTTTCTATGAGACTTTGAACTAACTTCTACTTCTAGGTCAAGTGCATGATGTGTGTACATGATTCATGAAATATTGTTCGAGTCAAAGAGTGACCCAAATATGGATAGTCTATACAGTTAAGTATTTATAGAATTCACATATCAATGTGAAATCTAAGTACACTATCCATTGATTCTAATTGTTTCCAAGTTTCTAGTAGGTTATAACTTAGCTTCTAGTTACTAAGTCTAGTATGTGTAGTGCCGATATGTGCAACTAAGTCTAGTTAAACCTAGAACTGACTCGAATTTTGACGGTTGTCACATGTTGGGCGTTTGCCCTTTTGCCAATTGAGTGTCTCCCACCTCAGCCCAGCAGAGGGGCGATCTGCACCTCCGCCCATACAAGGCCTCAAAGGGAGCGACTCTAATGCTCGTGTGGTAGCTGTTGTTATCGGATCCCGGATTGATAGAGTACCTCGTTTTGTGATCTTCATGCATTATTACGTCCCGGAATCCACCGAACCTCGGTGTCCAAATCCGGTCCATAAGATAGTAGGCTCCGTCTTCTTTGAATGCCAGATTCTTTACCATTCCACGCAATGCCTCATTGACGACGTTTTCTGGTTTGAAGGCTTCCTGCTGAGCCTCATTGATTTGTGAGGATAGATGGAAGTGGATGGTCATTGTCAGCGTCTTTACTCGGCGACTCGAGTATTCCTTTCGACTTAAGGCATCGACTACCACGTTAGCCTTGCATGGGTGATACTTGATCTCGCATTCATAGTCGTTTAGAATTTCGACCCATCTCTGATGTCTCATGTTCAATTCCTTTTGATTCAGAATGCGCTGGAGGCTTTTGTGGTCGGTGAAAATGGTGCACTCTGTACCATATAGGTAGTGCCTCCAAATATTTAAGGCGAAGACCACAGCTCCTAGCTCGAGATCGTGGATGGTATAGTTTACTTCATGGGTCTTTAGTTGCCTAGACGCGTAAGCTATCACCTTTCGGTTCTGCATAAGCACACAACCTAACCCTTGATTAGAAGCATCGCAGTATATTACGAAATCTTCCGTTCCCTCTGGCAAAGACAACACTGGAGCGCTGCAGAGGGCTTGTTTCAGGGTTTGGAAAGCAGCTTCTTGTTTACATTCCAATGGAAGGGTACACCTTTCTGGGTGAGAGTGGTGAGAGGCTTAGCGATTTTGGAAAAATTCTGGATGAACCTTCGGTAATAACCAGCAAGGCCTAAAAATTGTCGGATTTCAGTTGGTGTTCTTGGGGTTGCCCATCCCTCAATAGCTTTTATCTTGGTATGGTCCATATGTATTTCCTCTTCACTAACTTGGTTGAATGCTTGAGAGAGTTCAAGGAGGTTTACATTAAATGAAAATGAGTTTGTGACTTGAGAGTAGGGGTTTACGCTCTATCATATGGGGATAAGGATTGGATGGGATGTTTACTTTGATTACTGATGGGTAATGCCTTATTACTAAGGGTTAATGCATGTTTTACTAGGATTTGCATTGGGACTTTATGTTGGATTAATGTCTAAGTCCATAACTATATTTGGTATGTACTTGACCCGACCCGGCATGGTCCATTTGGGTTGCACTTCACCGGCACAATTTATATGGATAGTCTTTTGAGAATAGTATATTTATGATTTATAATAATATATTATAAGTACTAATATATTAATATGGAATCATATTATTTAATTAGTATTGATGAAGAATTAATTTAGAATTAATTAAGTGATCAAAAAGAACTAATTAAATATGGACTCTTATATATATGGAATGGGCCAAGTTCATTTAGGTTGGGCCAAGCTTTCATGGATGGTCCATGGAGCTTTTAACCCATGGATCCTATGTAAATGAAAGGTCATGGGTATTAGGGTTTACATGGATGTAACCCTAATCCTCCATAATATATAAAGGGGTCCTTGGCTCACAAAATTGGCACAAGTGTGTGAAAATAAGAGTGGGCCGATTTTAGTGTGCATACATATTCTCTCAAGTTCTTCCAAGGTGTTTTGGTTATTTATGATTCAATTTGAGGCTTCCACACTATTGGGGCTAAGCTCTTAAAGCTTGAAGACATCAAGCTACATCAAAAGGTATGTCATCTAACTAGAACTTTGTAGTATAGGTGCTTTATAATATGCTAGTTAGGATGAAACCTTGGAATAGTTAATATTTGCATGTATAATAGAGTAAACATAGATCCAAGGTTTATAGGGTTGCATGTACACCATAGGAGTGTTAGAATGCTCAAAACCCAACACTTTATGCATTACAACTCACCATCACCGTAAACACCCTTGAATTGGAAGGGGGTTTACAGTCTAAATGGACCTTAAACAAAGGTTCATAGTCAAATGGAGGTCCACCAAAGGTGGTTTACAGCCTAAAGGGGTCCACTTTAATATGTTTGCCTTATTGTTTGTGTGATTGATACTTTACGTAAATTCAACATCACACTTAATTTGCATGGCTCATAGGAGTTTTAGGGTAACATAATTCTCAAAAATTTATATTACCATAACATAACAATAGTATAGTTATAACTACTACATATATGGGACTCTGTCACACCCCCAAACCAAGGATGGCGGAAACGTCCGGGGGTGGAGGACTTCATGTATAGTATCATAACAACAGTTTTAATAGTGATCAAAGTAAACACAACCAACATAAATATAATTGAAAAAGTTACATCATAGTGTATGTTTACATGTTTCCAAATCAATTACATTATGTTGACAAAAATGAAATGTTTGACGCCTTAACGTCCCATCCTCAAAAGCGCTTGTTTACCTGTTCATTTATTTCATGAGAATACAAGTAGTTTGAAAGAGTGTCAACAATTAAGTTGGTGAGTTCATAAGCTTTTGAAGGTGATGCTAAAATCCTTTTCTTGTAAAAATGATGTTTGTTCAAGAAAGATCCCATATTTTCTTATGTAATGCATTGTAGTCTTAAAAGTCAAGACCGAAGTGTACAAGTATTTTACCATACTTAAAGAAATTTATGCAAGTTTAAATCGACATAAACTCGTTAAATTTAGAAATAAAACCCGTAAATCTTATGTTTTGTTAATACCACATGTAAGTTATTATAACCATACTATGACTCAGACGGCCTCGTAACACGACGTTCTTCAGGCGTCGCAAGTTAAATGACACTTGTCACCCCAGACCTGTCGGTCTAGCTGTTGCATGCAGCTCAGATGTGGGTTTGTCAGACCCAATATAGATCTATACACAACTATCACGTTCTCCCTACAAGAGACTCTGGTTACAATTTACAGGACTTTTGATTTTGTTACATGGATGTAATGCGAAGCGAATGTCTCACAAATTTATTCATTAACGGATTTACGTGAACTGAAAACCTTTGGTAAAGAGTTTGAAATGTAATGAAACCCAAACTATACCTATTATAGTTTATTATAATCGTTTATAATGTAGAAGCATCATAAACTATACTTCCATAGTTTATCAAATGTTTGTATACAATGGATGTAAACTTTGTTTATAACAATAAATTAATTACCATACTTATGAAGGTAAAATCCATTTGTTTTCTGATGTATGTCAATACACCAAGACGAAATGACATATAATGTAAAAACATATATTCACATAATGATACACACCTTGCTCAACAAGTTACAAGGTGCAAATGAAATTGATAGCATTTTTCTAGTATTAACATTTCTATTAATGTTCTTAGAAAATTTATAGAAAAATCATCAAAGGTCCAAATCAGGTAAATTCTGAGAGTTTGGAAAATGAGTCTAGTTTGTTCATAAATTTTATTACGATTTTTAGTGACCTCCAACTTGTGTGAAAAAGTCCTTAATCACCGACTGCTCCGGATTTGTTCTTGAAATGATAGGCAGTTTTGTAAAAATCACCATAAAATGTAGAAAAATGGTATGGAGATGTGCAAGTAGTCATTTTAAAGGTATGAACCTGAACTATTTGCACCTAGTACAGTTTTGAAAACTAAAATGTTTAAGTTGACCAAAACAGTCCGTGAATGGAGTTAAACTTTTCTGATGAAGGCTGTTAAATGAGTTTAGTTGTGTTCTTAGTGTTTTAACTTGTATTCCCCACTTAAAACTTAAGAAAAACATGAAAAGAAAGGGGTATGAACTCACCTTGTGTGATTTCAGTGGGTGGATGTTGAAGAAAGGTAGTGTTCAACTCAAGAACACTTAGAAGGTTGCTTGAAGATTCGAAAAACTAACACAAATATGAAGAAGTTTGTGTGAGTAACCTATGATTTGAGTAGAAGGAGTGAAATAATCATATGGAGGATGATAATACTTACCAAGAGTGGAAGAAAAGTCTGGAGAATACCCTTGAATCTAGAATTTTAGAGAGAGAAAGTGAGAGAGAAAGGAGTTTGTTCTTGGGTGGAGAATGAGAGAAATGAGAGTAACATGAGGAGAGATAAGAGTTTTCAGCCTTTGACCAAGAGTGTGGCTGGTCAAATGATGCGGAAAGTACCATTGAATGACCATGTATGGTGGAAGGAAAAGGGTGGTTAATGGATTGGGCATGGGGGTTGCTTGTGTCATACACTAAAGCAAAGTCAACACTCCACCAATAATATCCCACCCACTCTTCTTAGATAAGGATTATGCCCCAAAACGTGATTAATTATGAAATAAGGGGTTTTATATGTTAAAATATGATTTTGGGTGAAAATCCCGCGTTAAAATCTCGAAAAACGAGCTCAAAACGCTAAAAATATTGGAAACCGGGCAAAAACTGTCAAATTCCGAAGTTCTGGGCCGGAGGTTCGGTCCTAGCCCCTAGAACCGAGCGTAAAAGGAGAAACCGAGAGAGGGGTTCGGCTGTGCAGGGTCGCCTCTCGGACCGAAGTGTGGTCCTCTCGGACCGAAAGTGGAGTCCTCTCGGACCGTAGGTGAGAAGGAGAGCCGAAAGTCAGGTCTCGGTTCAGCAAGGTCAGGTCTCGGTTCAGTCATAATCAGGGGACCGAAATGGACAGAGCCCTCGGTCCATTTCGGTTGAGAGGGTTTCGACTCCTAAGAAGGTTCTGTTCCTAAGAGGTTTCGGTTCCTAAGGAGGTTCGGCTCCTTAAGTCCGTTTTTCGCGTAGACTTCCGTGTTTGGGCTGCTTTCATCAAATTCGAAGGTCGGGATGCCCCGAGTGATTATAAAAAGTTGAGAGAGATTTGGGAGAGATTTGACATACTTGCAGAGATTTGGCATACTTAGAGAGATTTGGGAGAGATTTGACATACTTGGAGAGATTTGGCATACTTAGAGAGGTTTGGGAGAGATTTGACATACTTGGAGAGATTTGGCATACTTAGAGAGATTTGGGAGAGATTTGACATACTTGGAGAGATTTGGCATACTTAGAGAGATTTGGGAGAGATTTGACATACTTGGAGAGATTTGGGAGAGATTTGACATACTTGGAGAGATTTGGGAGAGATTTCTTTTGTGACCTTTTTGAGTGTTTGGCTTTGAAACGCAAGGTCCGCAAACCCCGTTAAGCCATGTTTAAGAGTCTTATACACCTCCGAAGGGTATGTAATAGTGTTTTATCGCTTTGCTACCTCACTTACCCCGATTAGGGTTCAAGAAATCTAAAAATACAACTTTTCAAGTGATGATTTCTTATTAAAATAGTGAGTTGTACAGTAATTACATAAGGTGAACCCTAGTATACAAGTGTTAGTAGAGTTGCCCGGTTTGACTTGTTGACTTTAGTTGACTTTGACTAGACCAGAATTTGATGGTTGTCACATCATCCCCCCGTTAGAAGGAAGTTCGTCCAGAAATTTGCTTTTTGACTGGGACTTCAAGAATTTGGGAAGAGATGCAGGTACTTTTGTTTCATCTGATCCTCGCGTTCCCAGGTGAATTCGGGTCCTCGCTTAGCGTTCCATCGGACCTTTACAATGGGAATACAACTTTGCTTTGTTCTTTTGATCTCTCGATCCATGATTTCTACCGGTTCTTCCACGAAGTGGAGACTCTCGTTGATTTCAATTTCGTCGAGTGGTATCACGAGGGTCTCGTCGGATAGACATTTCTTTAAGTTCGATACATGGAAGGTAGGATGTATGTTATTAAGTTCCTGTCGCAAACGTTGTTTATATGCTACCGGGCCAATCCTGGCAAGGATTTCGAATGGTCCGATGTATCTAGGGTTCAGCTTTCCTCGCTTGTCGAAGCATATTAAACCTTTCTAAGGTGAGACCTTTAATAGCACACGATCCCCAACCTGGAATTCCAAAGGCGATCGTCTGTTATCCGCGTAACTTTTCTGTCTGTCTCTAGAAGCTTTTAATCGTTCTCGGATTTGAACAATCTTCTCTGTAGTTTCTCTTATTATCTCCGGGCCAGTGAGGGTGCTATTAGGGACTTATCCCTTAGCTAGTTGCGTGTCACCCACTTCAGCCCAGCACAGAGGTGACCTGCACTTGCGGCCATAGAGGGCTTCAAATGGTGCAACCTTGATGCTAGTGTGATAACTGTTATTGTACGAGAATTCGACAAGTGGTAAATGGGTATCCCAAGCTTTACCAAAGTCTATTACACACGCTCTAAGCATGTCTTCTAGCGTCTGAATAGTCCTCTCACTTTGCCCGTCGGTTTGTGGGTGATAGGCTGTACTCATGTCCAGCCTAGTTCCCAAGGACTTCTGAAGTGATTGCCAAAATCGCGAGGTAAATCGACTATCTCTTTGATGTACGTCCTAGTCAGTTTCTCCATCTTGTCGGTTTCTTTTATCGGTAGGAAGTGCGCCGATTTGGTCAATCTTTCTACGACTACCCATATGGTATCGAGCCCGCCCGTGGTCTTGGGCAGCTTGGTTATGAAGTCAATGGTTATTCGTTCCCACTTCCACTCAGGTATATCAGGCTGTTGTAGAAGTCCTGAGGGTTTCTGATATTCTACTTTGACCTTGGCGCAAGTCAAACATTTGCCTACATAGGTAGCAATTTCGGCTTTCATGTTTGGCCACCAGTACAACCTCTTGAGATCCAAATACATCTTATCTAAACCTGGGTGGATGGAGTATCGAGTCTTGTGTGCTTCGTTCATGATGATGTCTCGAAAACCACCGAATTTCGGTGTCCAGATTCGGTTCATGAGGTAACGAACTCCGTCGTCCTTGACTTCTAGGTTTTTATCCATTCCTCTTAATGCCTCAGCCGTCACATTTTTCGGTTGCAAGGCCTCCAGTTGAGCCTCTTTGATTTGTGTGGACAGGTGTGAGTGGATTGTCATCGTTAATGACTTTACTCGTGTCCCGAGTATTCCTTTCGACTTAAGGCATCTACTAATACGTTTTCCTTACCTGGGTGATAACGAATTTCACACTCGTAGTCGTTCAGTAGTTCTACCCATCGTCTTTGCCTCATGTTGAGCTCCTTTTGGTTGAGAATGTGCTGAAGGCTCTTGTGATCGGTAAAGACAGTACACTTTGTTCCGTAAAGGTAGTGCCTCCAGATCTTTAGGGCAAACACTACTGCTCCCAATTCGAGGTCATACGTGGCGTAGTTGACCTTGTGTGTTTTCAATTGCCTCGATGTGTAGGCAATGACCTTTCCTCGCTGCATTAATACACACCCAAGCCCCTGGTTTGATGCATCGTAGTAGACTACAAAGTCTTCGGTTCCCTCTGGCGGAGATAGGATTGGTGCGCTGCACAGGGCTTGTTTTAACGTTTGGAAGGCAGCTTCTTGTTTATCTTCCCATTTAAACATCACACCTTTTTGAGTCAAGGTGGTGAGCGGCTTAGCGATCTTGGAGAAGTTTTGGATGAATCTTCGGTAGTATCCAGCAAGCCCCAAGAATTGTCGGATTTCTGTTGGTGTTGTAGGTGCTGACCAGTTCTCGATTGCCTTGATTTTGGAGGGGTCCACATATATCCCTCTCTCACTGACCACGTGACCAAGGAAATCCACTTCTCGGGTCCAGAATTCGCACTTAGAGAATTTAGCATAAAGCTTCTCAGCTCTCAATGTCTCTAACACTTGTCGCAGGTGTTGGCAGTGCTCTCCCTTATTTCGTGAGTAGACCAAAATGTCGTCGATGAATACGATCACGAACTTGTCTAAGTAGGGCCGACAAACTCGATTCATCAGGTCCATGAATACCGCAGGTGCGTTGGTTAACCCGAAGGGCATCACTACAAACTCGTAGTGCCCATAGCGAGTTCTGAAAGCTGTCTTGGGGATATCTTCTTCTTGAACTCGTAGCTGATGGTAACCCGACCTCAGATCGATTTTTGAAAAGTAGCTTGCTCCTTGAAGTTGGTCGCAGAGGTCTTCGATTCGGGGTAGAGGGTATCGGTTTTTGATGGTAAGCTTATTTAACTCGCGGTAGTCGATGCACATGCGAAAAGATCCGTCCTTCTTCTTTACAAACAGGACCGGTGCTCCCCAAGGTGAAAAGCTCGGCCTGATGAACCCTTTGCTTAACAGCTCGTTCAATTCACTGGACAATTCTTGCATTTCTGCCGGCGCTAGGCAGTATGGGGCTTTGGCTACTGGGGTAGCTCCGGGGACCAAGTCGATTCGGAATTCGACTTGCCGTGCGAGGGGTATGCCTGAAAGGTCATCAGGGAATACGTCGGGAAAGTTGCACACTTCTGGAATGTCTTTGATATCCTTCATCTCTTGTTTCTTATCTACTATGTGGGCTAAGAAGGCGTGGTATTCCTTTCGGAGATAATTTTGAGCCTTGACACAAGAGATGATTTGTAAGTTTGCACTGGGTTTATCACCGTAAACGAGAAGGGTTTCGCCACTTGGCAGATTGAGGCGAACGGCCCTTTTCGTAACATAGAATGTTGGCACGATGAGAACTTAAGCAATCCATGCCGATGATTATGTCGAAACTTTTTATTGTTACCGGCATTAGGTCGATTTTAAATGAATGATTATCTAGAGTGAGGGTACACCCTGAGTATATATCGCTAGCGCCCTCTGCCTTTCCGTTTGCCATTTCTACGACGTATGTGTCTTTTAGTAATTGGGGATCGTGTTTAAGTAAATGTTTGAATAGATGGCTCACAAAACTCCTCTCTGCTCCACTATCGAAGAGTATGCATGCATATGAGTTATTGAGAAGAAACGTACCAGTAACCACCGTGGGGTCCTTGATTGCTTCTCCATGTCCTATAGCCTGGACCCTCCCCACGCCACCAGCATTAGGGGTTTGTGCTTTTGGGCAGTTTCTTTTGAAGTGTCCTGTCTCCCCGCAGCTGTAACAGGCTTGACTTGCCCCCGTATTGACTTGAGTGATTGGTTGGGCTGGCGTCCTACAGAAGCGAGCAGTATGCCCCTTCTTGTTGCAATTTTTGCAGTGCATTTCCTGACAAGCATCGGTGTGGTGGAAATTACACTTGTTGCACTTGGGAAGGTTTCCAACATATTGCCTCGGTGGTGCTGGAGTAGCAGGAGTAGTGGCAGCACGAACAGCAACTGTCTGTTGCTTTTTGGAGGAGTCTGGCACCGACTGCTTCTTTTTGTTGTTCCAGAATTTTCTTTTATCGGTCCCCCCTTTAGCTTGATCATGGGTGGTGGTAACAATACCGTGGCTGGCTCTATGATCGATGAGTTGTTGTTCCAATTCCTTGGCACTGTCGAAAGTAGTGGGCTTTGAGGCCAGCACACTATCTTGAATCTGGGATGATAGCCCCTAGAGGTATCGTTCCACCTTCTTCTCTTCTGGAGTGACCATTGCTGGGAGAGGAGTGCGAGGTCATTGAATCGGGTAGTATACGTTTTAAGATCTGTGCCCGACATCTTGAGGTTCCAGAGTTCTTCTTCATGTTTTTGCACTACGCCCCTCGGGCAATATTCCTTTAGCATTAAAGCTTTCAAGTCCTCCCAGCTGATAGAGTTAGCCACTGCAGGAGTAAGTGACTTAACTCGGCCATTCCACAAAGTGAGAGCTTTACCGGTGAAAGTGAATGCTGCATACTTGACTTTGCTTGCTTCGGGACAAGCACAGATTTCGAAAACTGCTTCGGTCCTCTCGAACCATTGCATTAGTGTGACCACTCCCCCGCTTCCATTGAAAAAATCAGGTTTGCCATTCGTGAAGTCTTTGTAAGAACACTCTTTTGTACGCCCCGTACTGTCCCCATGGTTAGAGTGCGTAGCACCCGATCCAGAACCACCAGCACCGTTCGTCCCTATCAGCGACATTGCAGCCGCCACGGCTGCTGTTACTGCAGCCTGGAACATCACGGAGTCAAATTGTGGAGGTGGCGGCGACGGAGGTGGTGCTGTGCTGCCGGAAGGTCTGGGTCTTTTCCTTGGCGGCATAGTTCTGTCAAAAGTTATAAAGACGAAAAATCGGTAAGTCTTCAATTGTAAGTCGGAGTTTATTGAATTTGATTATTTGTTATATGACCCGACTTAAAACATTCAGAAATGATTTATGAAGAAAGTTCTTGCGTTCGAACTCCCCGAATTTAGTAGTGACCCAAATGTAATTTTGTAATCTTTGGTCATGCCTGGTCCTTTCCTATGATCACTTGATGCACACCAGTTATTTGTGATTATGGTCCAATAGGCCGTTGAACTTAATGAGTCTATCTTAGGCCTACAACCAAACAAGGAACAGGACCTAAGGCGGACTCACCTTTTCTAAGTCGATCGTCTCACAATTACAACTAACGAGGAGGTGTACATTAAGAATCTCAGAAACACCGAAAGTAAATTGTTTGCACTGTCATGCTATGAGATTTATTATAAACTCGCAATGAAATAAAATACATGCCAATTTCATTGATATAATTTGATACATATTGTTTAGGAGAATTTGACCTTTAAGCAGGTCTACATCAACGTAACGGAAAATTTTAGCATAACATAGCCCCTTGAGTAGTGTAATCACTTAATCGCAGGGTTAGCTTACATGCAAAAAGAGTAGCACCAACGCATACTCATAAACCTACTCTACAAGGACGTGCGAGTAGAATGAGTTCTACTCACGGTGATCGGCCCCTGGTGGTGCTTGGGACGAGGTTGATGCACCCTGGAGTTCAGCCAATCGTCGCTCGACTGCAATCACTCTTTCCTTGAGTGCCAAGTATTTTTCTTGATACTCCCTTGCTTCTGCTCGAGCAGCGAGAAGGTCCTTGATGAGTTGGTCCCTGAAGTAGGATTCTCTCTCGAGGTCTCTGGTGCGGGTAGTAGTAGCTTGCACTCAGCTCCCAAATTTGGTCCGTCGTCGCTCTACCGCGATCATCGATGTTTGTTATTTGTTGAGTCATGACTGGAAGCGCTCTGTCAGCCGGTCCCCCGTGGCTGAGGTCGTAGTAACCTCGTTGATCACCAAATGGTGATCGTTGTCGTTGCTGACGGCTCCATCGCTCGATCACTGTTGCCCAACGGGGTTCGGGCCCGTTGTAGCCAAAGCGGTTCGCAGGCACCCTGGCGATGTAAGGAGGGTTGATGACTTCCTACTCTGGCTCTTCTTCTTCTTCTTCGTCCCCCATTTCTTCTTCCTCCTCGGGTTCCTCTTCTTCCCCAACCTCTTTGGGGTCTTCCTCATCCTCTTTGGGATCTTCCTCAGGATCTTCCTCGACCATCTCCACGGGTTCTGCCTCGATCCATCCAGCGTTTCCCTCATTAGGGAAGTAAGGGTCTCCAGGTAGATGGAATCCCGCCATGTTGTCTGTACGAGAATAGGGGTGTAAGAGATATGAAATGAATCTAAAATGTCGAGTTATAAATTTACAAAATACTCCTATAGTATTTTTAAATGTTATGTCCACTACGACTATCCCCCAATATATGCAAGTCACTTCTCGGACAGATATAGTTGATCAGGCTATATCCATCCCAGACTTGACCACATATCCCAAGGCATAATCGTAACATACAACTCCTCCTCTTTTACTTTATGTTTTTCCTAGCTATGACACTATGCGAGTATGTATGTATGTACTTATACTTTTAACAAGAAACCGTTTACTTTCTAAAAGTATAGTCATTTGAAAATGTTCAATCAAAGAATTTCAGTCCCAAATGTGTTTATAGTTTGTATATCTTATGTGGTTCGATATACTTAGTTCACTATAAACATTGCTCTAATACCACTCTGTCACACCCCCAAACCAAGGATGGCGGAAACGTCCGGGGGTGGAGGACTTCATGTATAGTATCATAACAACAGTTTTAATAGTGATCAAAGGAAACACAACCAACATAAATATAATTGAAAAAGATACATCATAGTGTATGTTTACATGTTTCCAAATCAATTACATTATGTTGACAAAAATGAAATGTTTGACGCCTTAACGTCCCATCCTCAAAAGCGCTTGTTTACCTGTTCATTTATTCCTGAGAATACAAGTAGTTTGAAAGAGTGTCAACAATTAAGTTGGTGAGTTCATAAGCTTTTGAAGGTGATGCTAAAATCCTTTTCTTGTAAAAATGATGTTTGTTCAAGAAAGATCCCATATTTTCTTATGTAATGCATTGTATTCTTAAAAGTCAAGACCGAAGTGTACAAGTATTTTACCATACTTAAAGAAATTTATGCAAGTTTAAATCGACATAAACTCGTTAAATTTAGAAATAAAACCCGTAAATCTTATGTTTTGTTAATACCACATGTGAGTTATTATAACCATACTATGACTCAGACGGCCTTGTAACACGACGTTCTTCAGGCGTCGCAAGTTAAATGACACTTGTCACCCCAGACCTGCCGGTCTAGCTGTTGCATGCAGCTCAGGTGTGGGTTTGTCAGACCCAATATAGATCTATACACAACTATCACGTTCTTCCTACAAGAGACTCTGGTTACAATTTACAGGACTTTTGATTTTGTTACATGGATGTAACGCGAAGCGAATGTCTCACAAATTTATTCATTAACAGATTTATGTGAACTGAAAACCTTTGGTAAGGAGTTTGAAATGTAATGAAACATAAACTATACCTATTATAGTTTATTATAATCGTTTATAATGTAAAAGCATCATAAACTATACTTCCATAGTTTATCAAATGTTTGTATACAATGGATGTAAACTTTGTTTATAACAATAAACTAATTACCATACTTGTGAAGGTAAAATCCATTTGTTTTCTGATGTATGTCAATACACCAAGACGAAATGACATATAATGTAAAAACATATATTCACATAATGATACACACCTTGCTCAACAAGTTACAAGGTGCAAATGAAATTGATAGCATTTTTCTAGTACTAACATTTCTATTACTGTTCTTAGAAAATTTATACAAAAATCATCAAAGGTCCAAATCAGAATCTGTAAATTCTGAGAGTTTGGAAAATGAGTCTAGTTTGTTCATAAATTTTATTATGATTTTTAGTGACCTCCAACTTGTGTGAAAAAGTCCATAATCACCGACTGGTCCGGATTTGTTCTTGAAATGATAGGCAGTATTGTAAAAATCACCATAAAATGTAGAAAAATGGTATGGAGATGTGCAAGTAGTCATTTTAAAGGTATGAACCTGAACTATTTGCACCTAGTACAGTTTTGAAAACTAAAATGTTTAAGTTGACCAAAACAGTCCTTGAATGGAGTTAAACTTTTCTGATGAAGGCTGTTAAATGAGTTTAGTTGTGTTCTTAGTGTTTTAACTTGTATTCCCCCCCTTAAAACTTAAGAAAAACATGAAAAGATAGGGGTATGAACTCACCTTGTGTGATTTCAGTGGGTGGATGTTGAAGAAAGGTAGTGTTCAACTCAAGAACACTTAGAAGGTTGCTTGAAGATTCGAAAAACTAACACAAATATGAAGAAGTTTGTGTGAGTAACCTATGATTTGAGTAGAAGGAGTGAAATAATCATATGGAGGATGATAATACTTACCAAAAGTGGAAGATAAGTCTGGAGAATACCCTTGAATCTCGAATTTTAGAGAGAGAAAGTGAGAGAGAAAGGAGTTTGTTCTTGGGTGGAGAATGAGAGAAATGAGAGTAACATGAGGAGAGATAATAGTTTTCAGCCTTTGACCAAGAGAGTGGCTGGTCAAATGATGGGGAAAGTACCATTGAATGACCAGGTATGGTGGAAGGACAAGGGTGGTTAATGGAGTGGGCATGGGTGTTGCTTGTGTCATACACTAAAGCAAAGTCAACACTCCACCAATAATATCCCACCCACTCTTCTTGGATAAGGATTATGCCCCAAAACGTGATTAATTATGAAATAAGGGGTTTTATATGTTAAAATATGATTTTGGGTGAAAATCCCGCGTTAAAATCTCGAAAAACGAGCTCAAAACGCTAAAAATATTGGAAACCGGGCAAAAACTGTCAAATTCCGAAGTTCTGGGCCGGAGGTTCGGTCCTAGCCCCTAGAACCGAGAGTAGAAGGAGAAACCGGGAGAGGGTTTCGGCTGTGCAGGGTCGCCTCTCGGACCGAAGTGTAGTCCTCTCGGACCGAAAGTGGAGCCCTCTCGGACCGAAGGTGAGAAGGAGAGCCGAAAGTCGGGTCTCGGTTCAGCTAGGTCAGGTCTCGGTTCAGTCATGATCAGGGGACCGAAATGGACAGAGCCCTCGGTCCATTTCGGTTGAGAGGGTTTCGGCTCCTAAAAAGGTTCTATTCCTAAGAGGTTTCGGTTCCTGAGGAGGTTCGGCTCCTTATGTCCGTTTTTCGCGTAGACTTCCGTTTTTGGGCTGCTTTCGTCAAATTCGAAGGTCGGATGCCCCGAGTAATTATAAAAAGTTGAGAGAGATTTTGAGAGAGATTTGGGAGAGATTTGACACACTTGGAGAGATTTGGCATACTTAGAGAGATTTGGGAGAGATTTGACATACTTAGAGAGATTTGGCATACTTAGAGAGATTTGGGAGAGATTTGACATACTTGGAGAGATTTGGCATACTTAGAGAGGTTTGGGAGAGATTTGACATACTTGGAGAGATTTGGCATACTTAGAGAGATTTGGGAGAGATTTGACATACTTGGAGAGATTTGGCATACTTAGAGAGATTTGGGAGAGATTTGACATACTTGGAGAGATTTGGGAGAGATTTGACATACTTGGAGAGATTTGGGAGAGATTTCTTTTTTGACCTTTTTGAGTGTTTGGCTTTGAAACGCAAGGTCCGCAAACCCCGTTAAGCCATGTTTAAGAGTCTTCCACACCTCCGAAGGGTATGTAATAGTGTTTTATCGCTTTGCTACCTCACTTACCCCGATTAGGGTTCAAGAAATCTAAAAATACAACTTTTCAAGTGATGATTTCTTATTAAAATAGTGAGTTGTATAGTAATTACATAAAGTGAACCCTAGTATACAAGTGTTAGTAGAGTTGACCGGTTTGACTTGTTGACTTTAGTTGACTTTGAGTAGACCAGAATTTGACGGTTGTCACAGACTCCTTTGGCTTGGCTTTTGGATTTGAAATTTATAGTTGTGACAATTTAAAATATTGTATTTTTCAGTTGATTCTTGAAAGTCTTGTTTCAACTGAAGGATTTCCATTTCTAAAACATCGTTTATTTCAGAAGAAATGACTGACTGATTTTTTGTTCCTAATCCTTTTTCTGTATTAGGGTCTGATTTAATTGTTCCAAGACGTGATTATAATCTTCTGATTTTCTTTCAACGTCTCTTTCCAATTTGCTTTTTGTTCTTGTTGATTCTCCATATTTGAGTTGCAAGGTTTGTAACTCAGATTTGCAAATATCAAAATTGGCCATTGTGTCATGATATGTTTTGAGATCAGCTTCCAGACTTTTCTCAATCTTGGTTATGTGGGACTCAAAAATTGTTTTGGAAAAACCAAGTTCAGAGATCATAGACCATACCTGTTCGATGACGTTGGGATCTCTTGAAGGTATATCAACACCATCTACGAAGCAGAAGTTTGATTGTGCTGGTTCATTGTCAGCTTCATTGTCAGAAGTTGCCCAGTATTCCATTGTTGGTTCATGGATTGCCATTAATGCTCTTTGCTGTTCTTGGTTTTCCAGTTTCTTCAATTCGTCGACTCTTTGAGCATAGTATGCTGAGTCTTTGATTTTGGTTTTTTTGGCTCGGCATTCTCTAGCATAGTGAGTTGTTCCTTTGCAGTTGTGACCAATGATAACTTCTTCATCACTGTCATCCTTTTGACTCTTAATCAGAAGTCTTTCAGTGCTTGAGTTTGGGTATGTTTGGAAGGTTGAGAATGGTTTTGTTGGAATCCAAAATTTTGGTTGTTTTGAAAACCATTGTTTTGATTGTTGTAACCTTGATTTTGGAAACCTCTATTTTGATTCTGAAAACTGTTGCTTGGATTATTATTTTGACATGAGTTGGGATTGTTTTGAAATCCCTGGTTTTGAAAACCTTGGTTTGAGTTGTTATGGAAGGAAGGTATTTGAGAATTTTGTCCAATGTAAGGTCTAGGTTGAAAACCTGAGTTGTTTTGTCCAAAAGATGGTCTATTTTGAAAGTTTGGTCTAAAATTTGATTGACCATTATTTCGGAGAAATCTCTGGAGATTTGTGTTTGCAACCAACGCACACAGTTGTTGATAGTTTGCTTCATCATTCGAATTAGACTGGAAGGCTTGGTTTTGAAAAGATGTAGTCTCATTAAAATTGTTGATGTTTTGATCGTTGAAAGGTGTTTGGTTTTGCGAAGATGTGGACACAAGAGCAAGTGGTCCTCCAAAAGCTGTAGTGGTTGGTGGTTCAATCGAGGATTCATATGATTGAAGTTCTCCATACAGATTGTACAAAGTTTCAGTATGAATTGTTGAAAATATATTATTTGATTACCACAAATAAAGGCTCGGATACCAGTTACTGTGTGACAGATATATAAGTTAAACATATAAGATGCAGATATATATAAAGAAAAAGAATTGCGGAATAAATATAAATATGAAAGCTATAAATGACTGAAAGCTATAATAACATAAATGACTGTATTTAAATGACGTAAAGCTATAAATAATATAAATGACTGTATTTAAATGACGTAAAGTTATAAATAATATAAATGACTGTATTTAAATTATATAAAGCTATAATAAAGTATATAACTATATAAATATATATTAAGTAGGTTCGTCAATAAGTTGACTGAACGAGTTTAGAACTGGACTGATGGAACGACCAGTCGATAGTAGGACTAATGGAACGATTGGTCGAAAGTTGGACTAATGGAACGACTGGTCGAAAGTTGGACGAGATCTTAATAGACTTTGTTCCTATTTGTTCAAAGATCAATCCGGTATTTGATAAGAGACAAAAAGTTCATCCAAAGCTCAGTTTTATGTAAAACATGTTGTTTTCATGAAAGTACAAAATACACAAGTTTATGTATTTGTATTTGAGGTATTTCTTGGTAAAAACATGCACACAGGTCGTGTAAGATAAGGCACAAGTAACACGGGTCATGTAGGAGGGTTTTGGAAGGTTTTCTTGATCAAGATCCTGAACACCGGTCGTGTTGATTTAGGCAAAAGTAACACGGGTCGTGTTCAAGGATATCAAAGGGAAACAAATGAGTACACGGGCCGGGTCTGATTTAGGAATGCTGAACACGGGCCATGTTCACGCAGAACTCAGTTTTGGGATTTTTTGTGGTTTGAAGGTAAGGTTTGTTTGTGATGTTTTGGCTAAGGTAATGGTGTTTTGGTGTTTTGAGGATGTTTTCTAGGTTGTTTAGAGGTTGGAAGGAGGTTGATATAAGGTGGTGAAAGTTTTATGAAGATGATGATGAATAGTGATGGGTTTTGTTGTTGATCTTGATGTAGAAGGTTTTGGGGTGTTTCATGGTTGTGTTTTGGTGTTCTGATGTAAGGGAGGTGTTTTAGTGGTGAATGGTGTGATGAACAAAAGTGGTGAAGATGAAGAACCTTGAGTTTCAATGAAGAAGATGAAGATGGTTGATGGTGTTCTTCATTTAGCTTGTTGATGATCTTAGTGTTCTTCACTTTCTTGTTGTTTGATCTTGGTGTTCTTCACTTTCTCCACGAATTAATCTTGTTCTTGAAGAAGATGAAGATGGTGATGTTCTTGGGGAGTATTTGGTGATGTTGTACGAAGTGTTACAAAACAACAAATGAAAACACACACAAATCTTTACATACACACGTGTGTATATATATATATATATATATATATATATATATATATATATATATGGTGAAACAAATATCTTCATCTACTTGAGTTGTATTATAAAAGGAATGGCTGCAAGTTGTAGTAGGAGTAGTAGCAAAAAAAAGTGGGTATTGGGTTTGCTTCTAATTCTTTGACTTTTCCTTTTGACTTTTCACACACACACACACACACACACACATATATATATATATATATATATATCATATATGTATGTGTGTGTGTGTATATATATATATATATATATATATATATATATTGTTGAAACTGTTCAGTCGCACAGCTAATTTTTCTCGTCAATGCGTTTTCTGTCATTCACGTATTTTTGTATTTCACATTTATGCACGAATCCACACAACCTGAAATAATTGATAATATTTGTTAGATAACATAAAAACAGCTCGTCTTATTTCAGTGATGTTCACATACAAGGTCACATACAAAAACATTTTTCAACACATATAACAGGCCCTATCTATATAAATGGCCCCACCCATATAACGGGCCCTACCCAACATACAAACTGACCCATCCAACATACAATGCAAAAGTCATAAAGACAGCTAGTATCTGACATACTATAGTGATAAGACTTACCTCTCTCATGAAGTCACTCATGAAGTCAGACATGTCTCAGCTCAGTGTCACAAAACAGGTGCTACAACCCACCTATCGAATCACACAAGGTCACACCTTAGTGTACACTCTAGAACTAGCAATTTAACCAAAAGTTAACAAGGTCAAAAAGTCAAGAGTCAATGCTGACTTCAACATGTTTCCACTTCGTGATTAATCCATGGTCACGTCGTGGAGAACTGTAGAAGTGAGTAATCGAGACATGGAATCAAAATCAGAGTAAACAAGTAATGAACACCGAATGTAAATATGATCTGGTTTCAGCTCTATTACTTTCAATGAACACAGAGTACAAATTGATAGTCAATGAGTGGAAATCTCTCTACCACTCTTAACTAAACTCTAAGTCCAGCTCCTATTTATAGGAATACTGAAAGTACAAAAAATACTAAGGCTAAACATGACGCTTTGTACAAAAGATGCCTTAGCAAATACATAAGAAACTAACGAAACATCTATTACATAGACTTCGACATATTACAATATATTTTACTCTTCAATCTCCCCCTTTGTAATCGTGTCGAACTTCTCAGTTTGTGAGAATCTGTGTAGCAAAATGCATCATCCTTCTAAACTCCGAATACCAAGTTATAACTTTCTTCAGCTCAGCTTTATCCCCTTCATTATTCTTCTTGCAATTGTTCATACAAACAATGAAGTTCGTATATTGCAAAGTTGTATATCTTTCAATCTCTGAAGTTTGGAATAAAAACCTTTTAGCTTTCCCTTTCGTATCTTTTCCCGAAAACACTAACCCCATGGTTTTCAAACATATTTCACCATCTGCATACTTTTTCAATTCAGCTTGAGACTTCGAAACTTCCATAGCTACATCCACTTCTTTTCCCAAGGCTGTTGATAACTCCACATCCGTTAATGCTAGACAATCATAATAACTGTCTATGAAAATTTTGATGTGACCCAATCCCAGTCTCAAAATTTCATTGTCATTTCCTTGGAGTTGAGAAGCATCCATATCTTTCAAAATTAGGGCAACTTGAATCAAATCACTAAGATTCATTAAGGGAAAATCAGCAACTGAAAAATCACACAAAACATTATTTGCTCTCACAACATGATAACGAAAGTTATGTATCATGTTTTCAAACATCACTTCCTTTGTAATGCTTATCACCCTTTTTATCTTCACACGTGACCATACTTCCTCTTGTTCCTTTCCCACAACTGCATGAAATCTGATTTTCATATGAAGACAATCATCTTCATTTGGAAACTTTTCGATGATTTTATATTGAGCAGTGATGAACATCATTTCATTGATCGGAAAATCAAGTTGATTCATATCGGAATTTTCGATAGAATAACTCTTTCGTGGCTTCTTTTCGAATGCATACTTTTGTTGTATGACACCCTGGCTTCGATATTCTCGTACTGTGAAGTTTGTTTGGATCTCCCTTATTCATATGCTTTGGATCATTTTTCCGTTGCCTCAGAATACTTGTTATTTGTCTCTCCATTTCAGCCTCTACCCCAGCCTTTCTCTCCATTTCCTTTGGTTTTGACTCACTTCCCCCTTCACCAGCTGAACCAATTACAATGCCTTTCGTAATTGGAATTGTAGTAACAATAGTCGAACTTACTGGCTCAGCATTCGACACAGTTGGTTTTGGTTTTGATGTCGGAATTTGGGTTGTGAAGACCTTGCCAACTACCTTCACTTCTTCACTTGCAACACCAGATGCACTTTCTCCTTTACCAACCTTCATTCTTTCTCCCCCTTCCACCCCTGTAATAACATGTGGGGCATTCGTTGGTAAGAGATTGGTGATTCGAGATAATGGGGCCAATTGTTTATGAAGAATGGCTTCGAATAGTGTAGACTTTTGAGACAAAAATTCTGGCGTAATCAGAGGAGATGATCCAGACTTCGAAATTAAAGCTTTTAACTCAGTCAACAGAGTGGTGATTTGAGCTAAGCTTGTACTTTCTTGAGTAGACATTTGAGTAATTTGAGGACTCAACGCTTCATACAACGTGACAAACTTGTTACCACATCAGCAATGATGTCTATTTTCTGATTGAGAGATGCATAATCTTGTTGTACCACATCAATCTCTTTTCCATATCATCTCGAAGTTCTTGAAGCTTAAAATTCACATCTTCCCGAACCTGCTTAACATCTTTAACGAACAACACATGACGTTCTTTGGCCATTCGTTTAAAATCTTTGACTTCTTCATTAAACGTCGAAGATTGAGACTTGACACGTAACTCATTATTCTTGTCATTCTGATCCACCTTCTCAAGAATTCGAGATTCCGATTCTTGAATCAAACCAGAAAGTTTGTTAAATAGCCTAGTTTCGTGAGCTTTGAGCATCACATCAATTTCAAGACAAGACACAGAATGTCTTCCCCCTGCATTGGCTTGAGACTAAATTATCGAATTAAGCTTCCTGTTCAATATCTTGAACTGTTTTCCAGACATCAACATGTGATCTAGTATATCTTCTTCCTCAGAATCAAAATGTAATTCTTCAAACGTTCCTCCGAAACCTCCTCCATCTGTTTCATCATCAGATTGTGGTTTTGGTGGGTCAGTGGATTGAGATGAGAACAAAGAAGTGAAAGGATGATTGATAACATGATCAAAGGTGGGTGAATTTGTGGGTTGAGTAATAGGAATGATAAATAGGGGTAAAGAAACTAAAGTTTCAATTGAAGAGGTTTCAGGAATACCTTGAGATGAAACTGGAATGCCTTTTTTCAAATCTCCTTTACCCATAATGACATTTACATGCGTATCAGATACGTGTGTAGTGATGTCTAAGGTTCAAACCTCCTCATTAAATGACTTGGTTAACGAATCCTCGGGTGGTGTGACATGAGTCTTCTCTGGAATGGAAACTTTCTTTGAAAGATCAATTTCGGGTGTTTCAGGAACCTCTTCAGTGTCTTCTGAAGATGATTCTGGAAGTACCAATTTCATCTTCTTTATCTTCTTGGAAATATGTTTCGCCACATCTTCAGCTCTTCGTTTCTTTGATGAAGGAGAAACATGAGCGGGAATCTCACGAACTTTAACCCCTTTCCAATTCAATTGAGCTTTGCGAATAAGTTGAGATTGATCTTCTGAGGAAGTTTATGACTTATGAGACATTTTCTTTAATCGCTTGAATACCCCAGATTCGAAGAGATTAATTTCTTCGAAGATTCAGCAACACCATTTTCCACAGACTTTTCACCTTTCTTTGACTCCGTCTCTTTATCAGCAGTCTTTTTTGGAGATTTAGATTTAACTTTCTTTGGACTTTTCTTATCAACACCTTCTTTAACCACCTTCTTGGTTTTCTGCGATTTCTTGGATGAACCAGTTTTGTCTTGGGACAACAAAACACCAGTAATAACAGAAGGATTGATTTGTTTCAAATATGCAACTAGAACAGAATTCGATGGATCAATCTTCTTTAGCATCCCATCAGGAATCCTTGCAACATTTTGAAACACTATAGAATCATCTTCCACAGACTTTGGAAAATGATATGTCAAGAATTCAGTCGTTGGTTCATCAGCTGGAACTGAGATCCCTTCCTTATCGTAGACATATTGAAGTATTAAGCTCCAGTACCGAGCACAAGAAATCCCCTGTACCACATTCGTGTTGTCAACACTTTTGATGAACTCCTTCCACATTTGAGTAGCATAGTCCACATTTAAATCATAATAGATTCCTGCAACCATTGCGTATACTTCCATTCTCCCTTTGTCAAGACCTACACTTTGTCCAGTCAAGCAACGAAGGTATATGCCAAACAGAAAATTCCAAATACAAGGAAGACCAGATTTATTTAAATCACTGATCTTGGTGAGTGGTGGCTGATGACCCATCTCATTAAACATGTGCATAACTTGAGCATTGGTAGGCTTAAAGAATGGAGGCGAGTTAGGGATTACCAGAATCTTAGTGAATATCTTCTTCGTGAGTCGGAACTTCTTTTCATTCACAAGATTGAAAGTGATAACATCCATGGCTTTGCTGTAAGAAGCAGTGGAACCAGCCATGGATAGCTATATCATCGGAACAACAAAATAATTGAACATAGCAGTAGCAAGCCCAGAATGTTGTAGAGCAACAATCAACATCTGCAATTCTTCAGGGTACAACGAAACATTACCCTCAACCTGGTAATTAGTGCTTTGGATCTTCATGATTGGTTGAGAACCAACTTCTTCAGAGTTTGTGGTTTGAGTGGTAGCCATTAAGAACTTTGAAAGCTTTGATGAACAGAAGAAAATTAGGGCTTTTTGTTCATCTGAGTTTCTTTAGAATGCGTAAAATATAAAGGAATGTTTAATTTCCTTTATATATGTATCCCTAATTGAATTCCAAACGACTTCAGTAAAGTATAAGCCACGTCTTTTCTTGACACTCGTTCCACTAGCCGTTGTAATTGGTATGTCAGATAAAGTACCTTGAAAATCGGGCCATGTTGCCAAACCGTTACATCAGACTGTTCGTGAGTATCATGAAAACAGTACCAAAAACCTTCGGCATTGAGGTTGGGCTCTTTAGTTTGTGGGTTTAAAAACGAATTCATATGCCAAAGTTGTGAAATCTTCAGCCTGAGTTGGTAATACTCAGAACCTCAAGGATTTCGTGAGTGCAGTGTGCCAATAAAATAAGATAAGAAGAAATTTTAACGAAAATTTTGGATCTGTGATGTCGAAAAATACAATTTCGACATAAAAGCAATTAAATCTCGGGCAAAGATTACTTCGTTAATTATCAAGAGAGATAATCAACTGCTTGTGTGGTTTCCCGTGAATTACAATCGAATACTAGTAGAGAAGTATCGAAGGGCCTCTTTTTGACAAGCTTTTTGGGTGGTTTAAGATTTCATTACATGTCAACACTTAACATAAATGTGAGTAATTGTAACAGAAATTACATGTATGACCAGTGTAGTCAGGGGCATGTATGCTTTGCAAAAAATATAGAAAGTAACTTCGAAAGCTAATAAAAGTCACACGAAAATCATATTCAAGGAAAAAAATTTGTGTTGGATCCTGTTGGGTAACAAACATCGTGGGATTCGAATATTTGATCAAGATCACTCAAAAGAATTAAATATGATTTGGAGTTTCGAAAGTTGTTACAGAAACGATTGTTTCGTTAAAATCTGGAACGTAGTTCCCCGTTAATTCCTTAAATGAGTTCGATATTTTGGGTTTCACTTTCATCACGGTCTCATGATTGTAGATCATTAACACAGAAGTTTGATATGTCTAAATCCTGATTGGTTTGACCAGTGATCTCTTGGACATATGTCATATTGTGTGTTCGTGTAAGAAAGTTTTGATGAAAAAGATTGGTTTTTCGAAACATTATGTACCTCTGTTATTTTTGTACCAAGCAGTAAACTCTTAACTCCAATGAGAAGAGTCAGGTAGCTCATGGACTAATGTGAATACAGCCTGATTGGGAAGAAATTTCCGTGATGAAAACTTCATTAAGGCTTCAAAACACACATTGAGTCAAAAGAGGTTTTGGTCGACATGCTGCAGCATGCTTCTAGGGACAATCTAACTAGTTCAAAGTTTTCGAAAAAAAAATACTTGAACCTAGAACTGCAAGCATAAACCAATCATGATCATCATGGAAATCTACAACAAAACAAAAACTAGAAAAATAATATGAGATCAAATAAAAAAAAATATTTTTGTTATTTTTGATTTTTCGAAAAAGAAAAGACTCAACAAAAGTAAAATCTTTTTGGTATTTTTAATTTTTCGAAAATTTAAAGACAAAACAAAAATAAACTCTTTTTGGATTTTGGATTTTTCGAAAGAAATAAAGACAAAACAAGAATAAAATATTTTTGCATTTTTGATTTTTCGAAAATTTAAAGACAAAACACAAATAAAATCTTTTTGGATTTTTGATTTTTCGTAAGAAATAAAGACAAAACAAAAGAACGAAAATATTTTTGTGTTTTCAAATTTTTCGAAAAATAAAACTAACGAAAATTGTAAAGGAAAGATTGTACCAAACTAACTAAAATTTGCATATCCAGATTCACGAAAACGAAGCGTGTCGAAGCGCTTAATATGAACAGTAACCTCTGAATGCTTAATACTATCAGCCTCTGAATACATCTTTCTGCCTCTGAATCAACACTTTTTCATCATCAATTTGTCATTCTTGCAAATTTCGTCCTGGAACAGAACTTGCATTTATCATTCCCAAACCTGTCAAAATTCGTACAAACGATTTTTCATCCAATGGTTTTGTAAAAATATCAGCAAGCTGTCAGTTGTTTTTACAAAATGTAATTCAATATTGCCGTCTTCGACATGATCTTTTATAAAATGATAACAAAGAGCAATGTGCTTGGTTTTCGAATGTTGCACAGGGTTGTGACAAATGTGTATTGTACTTTGTGAATCACAATACAACGGAATTTTCTTCATCTTGATTTCATAATCACGCAGTTGACTTTGAATCCAAATGATTTGTGAAGTGCAAGCTGCAACAACAACATATTCAGCTTCTGCTGTGGAAATCGAAACACATGTTTACTTTTTCGATTGCCAGCTCACTAACTTCCCATCTAGTAATTGACAACCACCACTTGTGTTTTTCTTATCAAGATTACAACCTCCTAAATCAGCATCTGAGAAGGCTTGTATGAAGAATCCTGTTTTCGAAGGATACCACAATCCTAACAAAATTGAGCCTTTGAGATAACGAAAAATATTCTTGACTGCAGTGAGATGTGGTTCTCGAGGATTTGACTGATACCTAGCACAGTTACAAACATAAACATAACAACAGGTCGACTTGCCGTGAGGTAAAGTAACGAACCTATCATGCTTCTGTATAAAGTAAGATCAACAGCAGGTGTATCTAACGAAGGTGTTAGTCTTGTTCCGACCGCCATTGGTACTCTTAACTTCGTGCTATTTGGCATTCCAAACTTTTCGAGCAAATTCTTCGTATATTTTTCTTGATTTATGAAAATGCCTTCTTTGCTCTGATGAATATTTACTCCGAGAAAATTGCTAATTTTTCCCATCATACTCATTTCGAACTGGCTTTTCATAAAATTCTCAAATTCACTAGACAGAGCAGGGTCAGTTGAGCCAAAAATAATATAATCAACATAAATTTGAACAAGCATAAGATGATTCCCAACTTTCTTTCGAAATAATGTGGGATCAACTGATCCTTGTTTAAATTTTGACTGTTTTAAGAAATTGGTAAGAGTTGCATACCATGCTCTTGGTGCTTGTTTTAACCCATACACAGCTTTATCTAAGACATAAACATGATTAGGAAATTCGTCACTTACGAAAGCTGGAGGTTGTTCGACATAAACTGTTACTTCAAGTTCTCTATTGAGAAATGCACATTTGACATCCATTTGATACACATCGAAGTCCTTGTGTACTGCATAGGCTAAAAATATTCGAACAGCCTCAAGTCTTGCGACTGGGGCAAAGGTTTCCTCATAGTCGATACCTTCTTGTTGCAAATACCCTTTTACGACAAGCCTAGCTTTATTTCGAACAATATTACCATCTTTGTCGGTTTTATTTTTAAAAATCCATTTTAATCCGACAATCGATACATCTTTTGGCTTAGGAATTAACCTCCAAACTTTGTTTCTTTCCAATTCAGCCAATTCAGATTTCATAGAGTGTCCCATTGCATCCTTAACTAACTTAGGTTCAATTTTCGAGATAAAAACATTAAACATGCAAAACTCTTGATGAGCATTAAGTACCTCATTCTTTGCACGAATCTATGCTCTCGTTAAAACTCCATCTTGTGGATTTCCAATCACTTGCTCTTGTGGATGATTCTTCGTCCATTTTTCTAACGGTGGATATGCTGGATCAAAATCTAACGGTGCATCTTCAAACATTTCGTCATTTTCAGATCCTACAATAGAAACATTGTCATTAGAATCATGAAAAATTTCATTATGATCATTATTCGACATTATTAGATTATTTTGCTCCCCCTCAACATGATGCTCCCCCTTAACATCATTATCCATTCTCCTTTTCTCCCCCTCTAAAGGATGCTCCCCCTCCACATTAGAAGACGAATCCAAGTGCTCCCCCTCTACATGTGCATCTTGCATTCTTTCGCCATCAGGATGATTTTCAGAGGTTAATGTCGAATCATCAGAATGTTTTGAAACTTCAGGAATTTGATTATCTAAAGCATGAACTTCGGCATCAACAGCCCTATCAGGAACACTAAAAATTAAATCATAGTCAAAATCGGATGAAGTAAAATTGTCAGATCCATCATTTGATTCATTAATAATCGGTTTTTGATCAAAATGTTTTTCAACTCTTTTAACATAATAATCATCAAAAGTGAGATTAAACGTTTCTTCTACTTTTCTCGTTCGTTTATTCAACACTCTATAAGCAACCGAATTATGAGAATAACCCAAGAATATTCCTTCATCAGCCTTAGACTGAAATTTCGAAAGATTATCCTTAAGGTTCATTATAAAACACCTGCACCCAAAAACATGAAAGAATTTGACATTAGGCTTTCGGTTATTAATTATTTCATAAGGAATAATGTTGAAACGATGATGAATGAAAGATCGATTTTGAGTAAAACAAGCTGTCGAAACTGCTTCAGCCCACATATATTGAGGAAGATTCGCATATGTAAGCATCGTTCTTGCCGCTTCGCAAAGTGAACGATTTCATCTTTCAACCACACCATTTTGCTGTGGTGTATATGGTGACGAGAAATTATGCGAAATTCCTTTATCCATTAAGAATGAATCAAGAACAATATTCTTAAATTCAGT
This sequence comes from Lactuca virosa, assembly GCF_052849685.1. NCBI lineage: Eukaryota > Viridiplantae > Streptophyta > Magnoliopsida > Asterales > Asteraceae > Lactuca > Lactuca virosa. The sequence continues at coordinate 190,429,211 of NC_136430.1, forward strand.
TCCATTATCACTCTTGATCCTTCACACACTCTTCTTTAATCTTTTCTCTATTTTCTTGATAAAATCGATCATTGTTTGAGTTACTTCAGATTTTAACCTGAGAAAATAAACCCAAGTGAATCGAGAAAAATCATCAACAATGACTAAAATGTACTATTTCTTGTTGAGTGTTTCAACAGTTAATGGTCCACATAAGTCAATATGAAGAAGTTCCAATGGTTCAACAATGTTTGAGTCAATGGTAATTGGGTGTCCTTGACGATGTTGTTTTCCTTGTTCGCAAGCTGCACAAAAAGTATCATTGTCAAACTTTAAAACAGGTAAACCTCGAACATGATCATTTATGACCAATTTATTTAAATTTTGAAAATTCAAATGAGAAAGGCTTCTATGCCATAGCCAGCTAACATCTGATGAAGCTTTCGAAAGTAGGCATACTGAAGGTTTTCCAACGATTGGTTTGATATCAAGAGTAAACATATCACCATAACGTTTGGATTTGAGCAACACTTCTTTTGTTTCGATATTTGAAATAACACTCCCCTCTTCATTAAACACCACTTGATTGCCAGTGCCCACAACAAGTTGTGAAACACTTATCAAGTTATGCTGAAGACCTTCAACATAAGCAACACGATTTACGGTAAACTGTCCATTCGTGACTTTACCATAACCTTTCACCTGACATTTATGATTGTTTCCAAACTTTACTATTCTTGCATGCTGTATACTTCAAAAATCACGCAAATTCTCCTTCTTTCCAGTCATGTGAAGAGAACAACCACTATCAATATACCATTTATCATCATATTGCTCGTCACACAAAACTTGCAATTAATGAAGAATTTAGGTACCCAAGGCTGTTTGGGTCCTTGGAAATTAGTTTTAAAAACAAAGTGAAATGAAGAACCTAAAACCCAACCACGAACTTTTGATTTGAAACTATCAATTAAGTCCACATCATCAGATAAAGGAACATAAACATAAGTTTTCGATGGTTTAGGATTGTCACTGACTTTCGCCTTTGGCTTCTCAGTTGTTTTCTCAGCTGTCTTAACCTTCGAAATTGGTTTCCAAGCTTTTACAGAAACATTTGATTCTTTCGAAGATGAACTTTCATTTGAAGAATGATTCACATACTTCTCATAAGCTTCTCGAATTTGTTGTTGGGAAAATTTTCTAGATTGAAACATTCTTCCTTTTCCTTCAAGCCAATGGTTGAAATTCTTCTCATTAGACATACCCTTAGTGTACGAAACTTTCAATTTTTGTTTCCCAGAAGGATTTGGAAAATTTGGATTATATGGAATAAAATCAACATTTGATTTAGGATGCAATTCTTCAACATGTCGACTTTTAACCTTGTTTTCAAATTTTGAGGTTTGAGAAAATCGGTTTCGAAAATTCTTTGAATGATTTGGTAAAGATGTTGATTTTAAGTCTGAATTTGAAGAAAATCTTTGTTGTGAATTAGAAGAAAATCGATTTGTGAAATTTTGATTTTGAAATTTCTGTGATGAATGATTGACATTTGTTGAAAATGATGTTTTAGCTTGTGGTTTAGCTTTTGAAAATTTAGTTTGCAGAATGGATTCAGACAACGATTTATTAATTTGAGCGGGATTTTTCTGATTGTCTGTATGTGATGAAGACATAGTCTTAACAAAATTAGACTTTTTCTTTTCAAATGTTTTCTTTGTCAAACTGTTTTGTTTCTTTCGAGACTCAACAGTTTGCCAGAAAATTTTCTTTCGAGCTTGTCTCTTTGAAATTTCATTATCTTTCGAAAAATTTGTCAATTTGATCTTTAAATTCTTGTGAATTAATTTTGACACCTTGTTCATTTTTCACAACACTTTGTTTTAAAATTTCTTTCTCAACCTTTTCACTTTCAACCCATTTTCGTTGACGTTTTTGTCTTTGAAAATTGTATGTATTCTTTGTGAGGTTATTTTCGATAGTGCATTGATTCGAAAAGAATCCTTCATCAGATGTAAGTTTGTTATCATCTTCGACCAATTTCTTAAACTCTGGTTTGATGTTTTCGACATTTCCTGTTGTTACAAACAGTTGGTTTGGAAAAACAATATCATCTGTGCATTTGAAATTAGGATACACCACTGAATTAGTTTCGAGATAATGAGCACCCTTTTCATTCATCACTTTGTCGAAGTTTTCAGTATCACCATACACCTGATCACCAACAATTCGTGGAATTGCTGTTTCTTTCGAACCTTTGTTTGATGACATGGGTTTGTGTGAAACTTCATCATCATTTTCATCATCACTGCTGTCTGTTTGACTATCTCTGACACTCACATGGTCGAAATCACAAACTTTTGAAGTTGAGGGTTTGTCAGTGTCAATCTTAACCAACGAATCCTTACATTTTTCTTTTCCTTTAGACTTAGATGCAACATTAACGATAGACAACTGAGAACAATCAACATCCTCAATATCACTAATTTTGCTAATATTATCAGACTTATCTTCGATATCAGCAAAATTAGATTGAGAATCAGATGTCGAATTCTCAGTCCTTTTCAAAATTTTAATTTGTTCAGTTTTGGTCAAGGTATCATTCACAATATCAACTAATTCATTTGCATCAAGATATTCATCAATTTTAAAAATCCCATAAGCATATCGATCATCAGGAATTTGATCAAATTCAGCCATAAGCATATCGATCATCAGGAATTTGATCAAATTCAGCAATTTTTTCTTGCAATCATAAGAAATATTATCAACCTTCTCTCTTTCATAAGCTAGAAAAGGTAATAACTTCCTATGTTGTTCCTTGCTTATATCAGAAGAATGATGCAAAGCAGTTAGTTTTCCATAAAGTCTTTTTGCAGAGTTACAATATATGTTTCGTTGAGCAAGCAACAATTTTACTTCACTACTCAACGAATCCCTATCACACATCATGTTTGTAATCTGTAACTCTAAACATTCTATTTTTATTTTCTTAGAGTCTAACTGCTTCTGTACCTCTATCCATTGAGAAGTTGATTTCTTTGCCTCGTTACTAGCAGAGACAACAATATTATCGAAATAAGCAACAAAATCATCAAAAGCAATTATCTCAGAATCATATGCTTCCAAAGGAATGTTAAAAGATTGAAGAATAGAACGTACCTTAGTTGTTATCGGTGATTTATCCCCTGATTTGGTCATGAAACATCGACCAGTTACCATTTCGTCCTTATCATCTTCAAACTTTGTGAACATAGCACCATGCGTAGGATTACGCATTTCCTCATCATCCGAACCAGATGACCAAATCTGATAGGGGACTTCATCCTCTCCTTCTCCTTGTACAACCAAATATAACCCCTTCGCCTTTGCACGAACCTCTTCCAATCTCTCATAATAATATGCTCCGTCCTTCACTTTGTTCTTCTTTTCTTATTTCTTACGAATCATGCAATCTATCGCTAAATGATTTGCTCCTTTGGAGTAATGACAATCTATTCCGGAATCTCCTTTGAGCTTCTTCTCAACTTTGGATTCGTCAGACTTTGATTCATTTTTCTCAAACTTCTTCTTCTCATCACTAACTGGTTTGTTGACGAAACTTCCTTTAGCATCATCTTGCAGTAATGACAATCTATTCCGAATGTGTATTGATTACAGAGAACTGAACAAGTTGACGATCAAGAATCGATATCCTCTTCCTCTAATTGATGACTTGTTCGATCAGTTACAGGGCGCTTCATACTTCTCCAAGATCGATCTCCGGTCAGGATACCATCAACTGAGACTTCCGAAGGAGACATTCATAAAACAGCATTTAGAACCCGTTATCGACATTTTGAGTTCTTAGTCATGCCTTTTGGACTAACGAACGCGCCAGCTGTTTTTATGGATTTGATGAACAAAGTCTGTAGATCGTACCTAGACAAGTTTGTAATCGTATTTATCGATGACATACTTGTTTACTCGCAAACCAAAGAAGATCATGAGAGACATCTGAAGCTAATGTTGGAGCTATTGAAGGAGCAGAAATTGTATGCCAAGTTCACTAAGTGTGGCCTAGACATCTGAAGCTAATGCTGTCTAATCGAGTTTTCCTACAATAACAGTTACCACACGAGTATCCAATGTGCTCTGTATGAAGCATTGTATGGACGCAAGTGTCGTTCTCCTTTGTGTTGGACAGAAATCGGAGATAGGCAATTGTCTAGACTCAACCTTATCCAAGAAACAACGGATAAGATTGCCATCATTAAGAATAGGGTTAAAGCTGCCAGAGATCGTCAGAAAAGTTATGCAGACAATCGTCAGAAACCTTTAGAATTCCAAGTCGGAGACAAGGTACTTCTAAAGGTGTCGCCTTCGAAAGGGCTTGTATGATTTGGTAAGAAAGGAAAACTAAGCCCAAGATATGTTGGACCCTTTGAGATCATTGAAAGGATCGGTCCGGTGGCATATAAACTCCAATTACCCCAAGAGTTAAGCGCCATTCACGACACATTCCACGTCTCCAATCTTAAGAAATGTTTAGCCGATGAAGCATTGATAGTACCTCTGGAGGAAATCAAGATCAGTGATAAGCTGAATTTCGTTGAGGAGCCGATAGAAATCCTTAACAGAGAGGTGAAACAACTCAAGCGGAGTAAGATTCCGATTGTGAAAGTTCGATGGAACTCAAAACGCAGGCCGGAGTACACCTGGGAGCGTGAGTACCTCATGAAGGAAAAGTATCCACAACTTTTTCCATACGATGGCAAGCGATGACATATAATGAATTTCGGGACAAAATTTTTTTTGAGTGGGGGATAATGTGACGACTGTCAAATTCAGGTCATTCTCGGACTCGTTCAACTTTTTATAAACTATATATGCACATCATTCCATGACCTAGTAGTATAAATTAGGTCAAAATCTTGTATAAACTAGGATCCAACTAAAATCTAGGACTAATATACTTTACTCTTACGATTCTAGTAAGTTGTCTAGCTACTGTAGGAAATGCCAATACCTGAATTAGAACGATCTCCAAACATTTGTTACAATTGAAAAAGAGTATAAAACCCTAAAAATAAATTAAAATCTTCTAATTTCATTTTAATATGATGGTAAATATCTAACAAAGTTCCAAAAGCCCTAAAGAGCCCAAAAATCAAAATTTATAAACTTTAAAACCTAAAAACTCTATAAGATTTGTTATGAACCTCATTATATCAAATTAAATAATTAAGTTATGAGATATTATCAAAGACATAAAAATTTAATTATCAAACATTAATAATAATTTATTAGTTAAAAACAAAGATTTTTAATAAATCAAGAATTAAATAAAGAAGCCTTTTTATAAAAATTAGGAGGGGTTTTATAAAAATTTAAGGGGAAATTATATAAATTTGAATTAGGAGAGAGAAGAACTCTCTTATACTTATAAAATTCGTCCACCCTCTCTCTCATACTCTCTTTTCCCTAAAACTTCAATCATTAAATCTATTCTTACACTTCACATCCCTCTCTACACTCTCTCACACTCCACCAATTACCACACTTAAACTCTCTCATTTTCTCTCAAAACCCATGAAATTCTCTAGCCAAGAACACCTCTCAACCTTCAAATCTTCATCTTCTAGGGTTGTTATTCAAGGTAATCACAAAAATCCTTCATTTTCCCTCACTTTTCTTTCTTGTTTTAAAGGTTTTCTTGCACTTCTCAATCTTCTACACCATTTTTTTATGAACATTCATGAACATATCCATGAATTTCTAGTTTGATTATGATGGTGGTAGGGTTTCACCCAAGAACAACAAGCATGTTGTTTAATGGTGAAATCTAAGGACCAAAACCTATGTCAAACCCTAAAATACGGATTTTTACAAGTTTTAAAGGTTCATCTACCTTGTGCATTCAAGTTTTTCCTTTGAAAACATCACTATGAACAAAATATGTCCATGCATGGTCTTCAAACCGTGATACATGTGATAAACACCAAGCTAAAGAGCTTGATGATCAAAGTACATTGTTAATAGTGCATGTAAATGATTTTATTTATAAAAAAAATCTAAAAATCCTTTTCTGTTCAAAACAAAATTTCCTTAGAATCCCAGTAAGATAATATGAGGATTTGAAAAATCCCAAGAGTTTTTATGATTTCCTTGATTTATTAAAATTGTTACAAGAAAACAAGGCCATAAATCATATAAAATACTTTCTGAGGTCTATAAATCCTAGGTAAACTCGTGGATGACCCCTATGGTAAATAATGACCTATCATTCAGTTTCAACGATTTTTGTTACTGTTTAGTATGGTTTTAAATTTTTCTTTTTGTTTAATCCCAATAAATCATAAAACCACTTTATAGAATTTGAAAAGGGTATCTAATAATTTTCGCAGCTCCTACCTTATGTGGAAGACTCAGAAAAATATTTTCAGAATTTTTGATAATGCATTCCTATTTTTCCCCGATTTTTTATTTAAAATGGACTAAAAACAGGAAAAATAGTTCTACTCATAAAAATTTTGATGATTTTTCTTTTCTGAACGCTATTTTTCTTCTATTTTCCCAAGATTAAATACACTTAAATCCATTTTTTATTAGAATAAATGCACAAAAATCATAAAATTGGGTTAAACAGTTTAGAAATCATTTTTTATATTTTTCTCAGCTTACGAATGTTTAATAACAGTAATACAAAAAGTTTGGGTAATTTTGGAAATTGTTTTCTATTTATTTCAATTTTTATTAGAATAAATGCACAAAAATCATAAAATTGGGTTAAACAGTTGAGAAATCCAATTTTATATTTTTCTCAGCTTAAGAATGTTTAATAACAGTAATACAAAAAGTTTGGGTGATTTTGGAAACTGTTTTCTATTTATTTCAATTTTTATTAGAATAAATGCACAAAACTCATAAAAATGGGTTAAACAGTTTAGAAGACCATTTTTATATTTTGCCCAGCTTAAGTATGTCTAATGGCAGTATTATAAAAAGTTTGGGAATTTGTATCATTTGGATGCTATTTTTTCACGAATTTATATTGTTATGAAGGCTTAAAAACTTGGAAAAATAGTTAATCACATCAAAAATTCAAGGGAAAATTTCTGGAAGACCTCTACTATATTTAAAATGAAAATGCAGAGTTTGAGAATTTTTGGAAACTGTTTGATAATATTTTGGATTTTTAGGAGCTTAAAACACCTTTAAATGTGTGTAAATACCCTCAATTAATTTTACAAAAATCTGGAAAATTAATATCCAAAATTGTCTTAATCACATAAGTTATAAAATTTCACCATTTAAGAAAAATTGTAACCAATTAATATAAAACCAATATTAGAACAAAAAAAATGGCATTTCTCTATATGTAGAATTTAGTATATTAGCATTAGATTTCGACATAGAAACTCACTAGCGTGCGTTTGATGTCGTAGGATCCCGGTAGTAAGGCGTTGGTGTATTCCAAGGCACCACTTGTACCTACTTGAAACATTGTGAGTATTTACAACTCCCCTACTTTCGGTTTTTACATTTTGGGGTGGAAAAGCATGTCCAAAAATTGTTTATTGTTCGTTGTATTTTAATTTGACTTTTATTAAACTTGGTTGCTACATTTTGCTATGTATATGTATGCTATTGTTAATTCATGAGGCTTTATCGCATTTAAGTCCCTGGAATCAGTACACACAACTCATTAACTCATTTGAGCCCATGGTTATTATGGATAGCGCTATTAGGAGGTAGACAACTCCTCACTCGCACAATTCGCTTGAGTGCATTTGACCATATTTCCCTATAGCGATAGACATAGAAGAGGGCACCTTCGGTCATTAGGCTTGGGTTGTGAACTGATGATATAATCATTATGCACATACGAACCTTGTATCTCGTTTTAGCAACAAACTTTATTTCTCATGATGGCAACAAACTTATTTACTCATCTTAGCAATGTACTTTTTATGGAAACTTCTATCAAAACTTTTATTATGTTTCATGAAACTATATTTTTGTAAACCTGTGAACTCACCCACTATTTTTATAGTTGACACTCGTTTTACATGCTTTTTCAGGAAATAATTAGTAAGTGGTCGAAAGATTCATCATCATAAGTATGCTACATCAAGTGGGAAAATGCTTTTGTGTTTCTAGTTTTTGAAAAAATGATGTTTATTTTGAGACCTATGTTGGATGTGTTTTCTTTAAATATGTATTGTAAACTATAAATGTTTTTATGATGGTGATGTATCTTTAACTTTTGCTATGAAACCGTTACCGCTGTCATGCTTCGTGTTTCCGCTTTAGCGGGGTGTGACAAGTAATCACTATGGAATCATCCACTAAATACTTGCACAACTAAGAGATATGAAAGGTGTTGTGGATTTGAATATGCTCGGTAAGAAGATCCAACTGACACGCAAGCCTACCCACCCGGGCGACAAGCCTGAAAATACCAATGAATCTAGAGCCCAACTTGCCCCACTTCCTAAATTGGATAACACTCTTCCAAGGCGAAACCTTTAGAAGCACAAAATGTATGACCTAAAACTTCAGATTTGAACGTTGCCGATCTTCATAACTCTTTTATAGAATCTGTGTGAACTGCGGCCGACCGCGCACATGCTGTATGAATTCTGTAGTATTGAGTACTACTTCATTACTCCCTATAACTTGATGTCCTAACTCGCCCCAACAAGCAGGGGTCCGGAACTTCTCCCATACACCATCTCAAAGGGAGGTCGATCAATACTGGCATGTTAACTGTTGTTGTAGGAGAACTCGGCCAATGGAAGATAAGTTTCCCAACTTCCACCAAAATATAGCACATACGCCCTGAGCATATCCTCTAGCGTTTGAATAGGCTGCTTGCTCTGTCCATAGGTATGGGGGTGGTATGATGTGCTGAAATGCAGTATAGTACCCAAATTAGCCCTGTCGAAAATACCCGTTATCCGAATTACCCGCCCGATTTTTTCGGATATCGGGTTATTCGGGTCGGGTTAATCGGGTATTGGGTTAACTTTTTCTGGTATTTGGGTAACCCGATTTTTTTTTGGGTCGGCTAAAGGGTAAGTTTTTTGGGTTTCGGGTATACCCGATTACCCGAAATATATTTAACAAATAATGGCCCAAATAATATCCTTTATAGTTTATCCGTCCCATTCTATTTTCTCTGCATAAAAAAACCCTCGTCCGCTCTACTTCGTTCGTCAGTCATCAATCGTCACCGATCAATCAACTTCATCTAGTCGTCGCCGCCTCCTCGCCGGTCATCAGGTGGTCACGGATTTGGACTTCAAAGGTTAGTGAAAACATTCCTCAAGCATTCTGTGTGCATGCGTTTGGGATTCATTCTTGAATATGCTTGAATTGCTGATATCCTGTTGTCTGCTAACCTGCCTTTTTGCACGATTGAATCTCCACCCAATCGTCCCTTTTAGTTTTTGTAAATATATCTTTTGTACAGTGGGAGGGATGGGGGTTCCTTTTGGAAAATATGGAAGTTGATTTTTGGGGGTGATATTCTTTAGTCTTTGTTAAAATAAGAACCCTGAAAAAAGATAATACCAAATTTACCCCTATCAACCAATAAATTAAATTGCATACCTGCATAATTGCTGGAAGAGGAACATTTAAACCTGGGAAATCAGTTGCTTTAATGACAATAGCCTGTTAATTAGAATACGTTGACAAAATTAGAATTTGATAAGATTTTAATTACAACATTTTACTTGTGTTCATATACATAATGCAATTAGAACTAGAGCTTTTACAATACTTGGTAGACATAATTTAGCATCATGGAGCCTTTTTTCCAATTCAACATCCTCAAAATTATCAACCTGCAAACATATAAATATTGAGTGAATTAAAACAATTTATCATGCATAGAAACGAACAGATATGTAATATATAAAATATCTTATAATGTGGAAAACCTTTACAAAATAAGGCCCTCTGATATTGTATTGACTTTCTGTTTTAAGTTCAACCAATCCTACTATCCTAGTAAAATGGTGTTGCATAAATGCATATCTAATCCTTTATGGCTTTATAGTCATTCTTAGTATTTAGAATTTAAAAAAAAATTAAAAAATCTCACCTTTTCAAAATCTGCTTCACGAGAAAAACATAATTATTGATTGTTTATTTATATTCAAAATAATGGAAAGAGACATAAATATTACCTTTTTATTCAATTCGCATATTATCATAGGTAACTCTTCTAGATATTTATTTATTCACTACACAACTTTATTATGTAGATTGCATGTTCATGATAATTCACATTCCAATTTATTTATTCACTACACAATTTACAATTTACAACTTTATTATGTAGAAAGCAGTTTTTCTGTTTTTTTGTTATGTTTATCATTTTTTCATGTTTTTTTTTCCTGATTTTTATTTTTTTTAACAATTTTTATGTAGATTGCTTTGATTCTTGATCCGAAGAACAAAGTAAAGTATTTGGTTATACTACTTGAGGATCGTTATGGAGAAAAGGGGGTGGAGGCCAAAAAGAAATATATCACGGATTCTATGTATGAATTATATAATGATTATATTAGAATCACTACAAGAAAAACAGCCTTTAATGACACGCAATTGACGACACGCACTGATTTATGTTACGCAATAGAGAGTGACCTCAAAATAGTGTCATCTCTAAAAAATTTTTAAGGATTTACGTCACGCATTATTGCGTGCCCTTAAATTAGTGTCTCAAGAAAAAAAGTAAAAAACACGGAGGGCACTTTATCTTAAATGTGCGTCATCTGTAACTGTCGCTTTATAATTTTAATGAAACGCGCTTTTTAGTAGATAAATTGGGGAAAACGAAATCCCCAAAATTTTGAAAACCCGCCTTGTTCTTTCCCGCCTTCTTTCTATATTTCATCTTTGCAATCAATTCTCCCCTCTCCCTCTTTCTCTCTCGTCTCCGATCCGCTTCTCTGCTACTTCTAACCTTACTTGTTAATCGTCTCATCAGATCTCTGCTCTAGTGTCACTCTGAAGATCAAGAATTTCAAGCCCTAGTGTCACTCTGAGACAGACAAAAAGAGAAGAAACATGAAGAATGCACCTATCGTTGTTACGACTTATGAAAATTAGTATTTGTGTCATTCTTTTGAATCTGATGCTTATTTTACTCGATTTTTGTTAGATGTAAGGCAATCGTTTCAGAATGTTTGATTGCTAAGGATTTTATTTTTGATCTTATAGGATTTTATCGAGTATATCATGCTGGAATAGGAAAAGCTGTAAGCTTGACTTTATAAATCTGGATACTAGAAGCGATCAAGGAAATTTCCTGCAATAAGAGTGAGCACGTTCCATTGTCGGTGTTGTTGAAGCATCAATCGGCGAATCAAAAGGATGATAGGCCGGAGATTGCTTGTGGTCAGGATAATGAATCTAAGAAAAGGGAAGACTTCGCATTGATCAAAACTGAATGCCAACGTGTGTTGGGAGATGGTGTTACCACTTATTCTGTCTTCAAGGCCGACCTTACCTTGTTTATAACTAAGCTAGGGTTTAGGACCCCGATTCACTTAACCCAAGATCTTTCAGCAAATCTCGATTCTTCTAGCTCTTCTAAGCACCAACCACCGGCACGCTTGATAATATAATATGAAGAAAACGAGGCAACTAAGGAGATGGACATACAGTTTTGGAAAGATTCAAGTAAGAAATCTTGGTATTAGTCTTAACAAAACTCACAGTTCTTTTCTCTCACTCCGCTCCTCCTTACATAATTCTTTCTGAAAATCTAATTGTGAATTTTTTATTTAATTTTTGAATCGTTCCTTCTAATCACTAGTTCTATTCTCCTGAAAATTAAAGGGCTTTGTCATCTGCTGAAGTTTCAATAGGGCAGTCGAATAGATTGTTTCTAATCTATGCAAATTTAGAATTTCGATGCTATTTGGGCCACTGTTTAGAGTTGTTTTTTAGGAGGTGTTCTTTTGTAGCTTATTTTAAGAGCTTTGGATGGCTGGGCTGTTGATGTTTTTCTGATGTATGTGTTGTAAGATTTGGAAAGCTCATTGTTATGTCGAGTTTGTCTTTATCTGGTTTGTTTGGTTGCTGTTTACTTCAGTTGTAGGTTCATTACAATTGTTTCAGCATGTTCATAATATATTGTTTATGGGGGAGTTTAGTCAACTATCTTCAGATCTGTTATAGCTAATTGTGTTTTACTGTGTGCTATCAATTTGCTATCAATTAATGATACTTATGAGATGGGATCACAATATAATAGCTTTTCAAGTTTGCTTATTTATGAGACTTGTGTAAATCTAATTGGTAGAAAAATCTTATCGGAAGAGCAAGTTATTGTAGTAGTTGATGGATTTCTTGTAATGCTCCCACCTAACTTCGCTTTTGCTAGTATGTGATGGTCATAATCGGTCTGCATGAGCTATATATACTAAGGAGAACCTTTTGAACAATGTTTTGTGTGCTCTTCCTACCAATCTGAATCGTGATGAATGGGTAGCAGCCTTGCCTAGGGCTATGGTGGCTGGTTTTGTGAAAACAAATTTCTAGATCTCTCAAAGGATATGTTACACTTGTAACTTGTTTACTGAAGATCATACTGAAGATCATCATGCCGTTTTGTTTTTAACCTCTTATTATAAGAGTGTGAAAGGAAGTGATTGATTCTGTCCATTTAGATCTACAAAGATCTTTGAACTATTGATACTTGCTACTTTTTAGAAAATCTAACATAAAATCTTGGAGATCTCTTCCAATCTGTTATATAATAATCAACTGATGAACAACTTTGCTATTCCATGCAGATGGAGTTATATCAATTGCCACTACCAGTAAGTATCATTCTTCTTGGATTGCATTTGTCGATTTTAAATTTAAACCGTGCATTTGAGTGAGATTTACTTGCTTTTTCCAGAAGGTTAGTTGTTTCATATCAACAATACAAAGTCCCAATAATCTTTTATTCTTTTTGGCTAGATCACCTAATATTTTTCTTTTTGTGCTCTGCTAGTATGTGCAGATGCTCATTATGAAGATTCCTGTAAGTATCAGTTCAAACTTATTATGATTTTCTTGAAAACATTGATGTAACCATTATTCATTTTTCAATCTGAATGACTCTACTTTGTATTTTATTTATTTGTTTTTGTTTTATCAGAAGGTTGGAATTGAACTGATTGTAGACAAGGGAGAATTTCCTGAGCACCAATGTGCAAATGTTATTGTGGCAAATGAGTGCATTGATTTACCTTCAGAAACAAATGTTGAATGCCTCAAGTCAGGCCTTGTGGATTATGTTCTCAAGCATGGGAATAAAAAAGATAGTATATGCCGTTCTTGCTTTACAATCGAGTAAGTTGTAAGTGGATAAGATCTAGTTAAGGTAACTGTGTTATTTAGATCACCTGATTATTATTGACCACACATTTTCATCTTGTTGCATTAATGCTTTTTTTGTTAGGTATCACTTGAAAGTAGTAAGTGGGGAGGTCTACAAAAGTTATAGGAATACTGAAACAACAATAGAACCTGTGAGAACCTTTTGAACCTTGTGTTCTTTTTTGATAAGAAATTGAAATAATGTGATCTAATGTATTTTGATTTGTTTCTATTGTATTAAAAACAACCATATAGTGGGTATACGGTTGATGAAATTAATCCATTTGACCTGATGCAAGGTTAGAGGAGTATCTTTGATCCTTTCCCTGAAGCTGTTGACCTTAAACAGGGGTCCAATTCCATCAATGCTAGTATGGATGAATCAGATGGCTGGATTTCCTAGTCAAAGACATCATGGTCAACCTTTTTCTAGGTCTCCAATGGAGGTATTTGCTGATATTGAAGGAAGGGAAAGACTGGTATCTGAGGTTTGTGTTCCTTAATTTTCATGTAAGGGTAAAAAGGTCATTTAAAAAGTACAAATCTCACTTTCATATTTTATACTTTGAAAATCTACTAAAGTACCTGATAATAGTGCTCTACACTTGACCAAGTAACATAATCACCACTTTTATCAGGCATTCAATTGAGGAAGTAGCTGATCGGTGTCATTCCCCTGAAGATGTATGTATTTATTTTTTTCGTCTTCAACATTTCTATTTTGTTAATCCCATTTTGGCTCTGTTTTTTTTATCGAGTGCTGTTAAAAAATATATTTTATAAAATGAAAATGCACTTAAAGAATGAAAACAACATATAAATGAGCACAAACTCCCTCGATCAGAACCTTTTGAAGAAAAAGATACAGTGAATCTAATGTTGTCTTTTATGCTAGTAATTATATGGTTACCATTTTTTTGTTATTGTTGAGTAACTAACTTGAAGAGGAAATATTGACAACGATGAAGACACTTCAACAAATGGGTGCCTCATTCTTTATTCTTGATCTTAGAGATAATCTTGGTGGATTAGTGCAGCTAAACTTGCATAAATCTAATCAATTTTTGTTTGTAAATCATCTGATTGTATTGTTAATGGAATTTCTTCTTTTAGGAGGGGATTGAAATCGCTAAACTGTTTTTAAATGAAGGGGAGATTGTAATATATACTGTTGGACGAGAAAGTCAGAATGCAAAAAGTATAGTAGCTGAAACAGTGCCTCTTATTACCGCTCCTATCATTGTAAGTTTTACCTTCTTTAATAACATTATTTATAAATTTGGAGCTATGGGTAACTAATTCTTGATTTATGTTCTTTTATAGCAGGTTTTGGTGAACAAAAACATTGCTAGTGCAAGTGAAATAGTGAGGACTAATATAACCATATTATGTGTTCAATTTTTTTTCATTAGAGTAGTGATAAGAGTCTAATCAGTGATAGTTTGAATAGGTTGCTATTGCACTTCATGACAACTGTAGAGCCATTCTTGTTGGTGAAAAGACCTATGGAAAGGTCTGTTTAACATCGTTATCAATTAAAAAAATGAAATGTTATTGTGGGTTCTTTTTATTCATTAATCAATGTGGATAACTTTCTTGATTATTACTGTAGGGTTTGATTCAGTCTATCTGAAGAACAAATGAAGCACTTTTGGGGCCAAATTTCTGGCCAGAGTTTTGACTCAAGGCTACAGACTCTCTTTGTATGATGTACTAAGGGTTATGGTTTCTGCTTCAAAAATTGAGCAAGAGGTATGATTGTTCTATCATACTTTGATATCTAGTTGCCATGTAAGTTTAAATACCCCATTGCTCATGTATGCTTCTATGGCATTGTAGACTCAACAATACACAAGAGATGTAGATGCAAACAGAGAACAACATGAACATTATAACATCCTTCCTTTGTATGTTGTTGGATATAAACCAACAATCACAAGGCTTCCCGAGGTTGTATTCAGATAGACATAAATCTCATTTTCTATTATATATATACACACACACAAAGATGTATACATCCTTCTTATTTATTTCACTCTTCACATGTCATTATATTCATAGGTGGCTGCAATCACATCCAAAATAGTGGACACTGCCTGTCATATTACAATTTGATCTTGTAACACAATTATACCCTCCAGCCCATGAAAATTTCAACAAACTAATATCACATCCTTTGAAACTTTTAATCATACCCTTATCTAGTTCAAGTATAGTAATTGATGACACTTCATACTTGAAATTGTTGGATAAGGTGTCTAAGTCCATAACTATTTCTGCTATGTACTTGACCCGGTTAGCATGGTTCATTTGGGTTGCATGGCATTGCAATACTTGGATAGACCTAAATGAGAGAAAGGACACTTAAGGATTATTAATATATTATAAGTTTTAATATATTAATAATATTATTTAATTAGTATTGATCAATGAATTAATTTGGAATTAATTAAGTGATCAAAAGGAGACTAATTAAATATATAGGGTTGATTGTGTAAATCATCTATTCTTGTATAGTGGGCTAATGATCCATGGTTTGTATGGATTGGGTTAAAACCCATAAGGTGCTCCATTGATAGTCCATGGAGGTTACAAACCCATGGATCAAGGAATATGGAAAGCCATGACAATTAGGGTTTACATGGTGTAACCCTACTTGTGCCAGAACTATATAAAGAACCCTATACAAGCAAAATTGGGCACTACTTGTACAAGTGAGAGGGCAATCCGATTTTGAGTCTAAGTGAACTTCTCTCAAGGTTATTCCAAGTGTTGTAGTGTTGTGTGAGACATTTGAGGCATCACACTTGAGGTGCTAGGCTCACAAGGTTTTTAAGGAATCCAAACTACAAAAGGTATATTCTTCTTCTAGCATTTATGTTTAAAAGTTCCCCATGCTATGCTAGATAGGGTAAGAACCTTGGAAAATCAATTTTGCATGTATCTTAGTAAAAACATAGATCCAAGGTTTCTAGGGTTGCATGTACACCTTAGGAGTGTTAGAATGCTCAAAATCCTTCAGAAATGATGGGTAAATTTTAGTTTTTATTGATAAAAAGGTAAAGTTTTTAACTGCTACCAAAAAGAATTTACCACTTGGATCCACTTCTTTCAGCTTCTCTTTAATGTGAAATTACATTTGTATATCTTCAGTTTTATCTAGAAGGATGGGTGATTAAAATTAAATGGGATGTTAGTAATAAATTCTAGTCACCAGGTACAATTTCATAAGCCTTTTCCATCTTTTTTATTTTTTTTATTTTTATTTTTCTCACAAAAATTTGTATATGGAAAAGTTAAGAGGCGTTATAATTCTTACTCAACTCCTTGACCCTTGTATCATTTACCTATATAATTGCAGCTATCCCTGTGGCTCAGACCTTTGTTCTTTCAACTTCTGGAATAAAAAACTCAGTGGAAGCAAATCAGTAAGATATTTTTATTTTGTTTTTGTTTTTTTTAATATTATCTTTACTGATCCTCACCCATAAGTCCCAAGAGCCTTCTAATATTTGGTTATAATTTGTGAAACGTACATAAGGGATCTCACAAACTATATGACAGCTTATCTTAGTGATATATATGGTAAAAAAGACATCAAGAGCATCTCTCAACCTCTTTAACTATATAGAAGTACATATGGTAACTGACCCATCCTCAAACATGTGACAACTAATTCACAAATTTATTGAGTTTTTGGCATTTGTAATGCAGGCAAGAAACCTAATGATGATTTTTTTTTATTCAGTGATTTGCTTGTTATCGATAGCTTCTATTACCAATCCTGTTAGTTTTGACAACCTCTTGAAACAAATAAGGTCACCCTCTTTTATAGATAAATCATTGACTTCATGTTTTAAGTGTATATATGTATTCAGTTATTTTATTTTTGATATGTTTGATGTTCAGGCCTTTTGGCACACTCAGTCTGTTGTATGGCTTAATGTGTGAAGTTGTTAAAGACCTTATTACCAAAGATTTAGAAGATGAGCCATGGAGTTGGGTTGCACGTGATATTTTACTAGAAACATTGACAACCCTTCTAACAGTAATGATTGGATGAAATTGATTGTTTTGGTATAGGTTTTATAGTTAGGGAAAACCTCTTAATAACAATGTATTACAATTTTTTGACATAATGTTATTAGAAATTGATTGTTTTGTTATATATTTGTTTACATATTTTTGTATTATGCGTAAATGAGTATCGTAAAGACACGTCGTAAATGCATATCGATTTTGCCACAACTATATAAAGAACCCTATACAAGCAAAATCGGGCACTACTTGTACAAGTGAGCGGGCAATTCGATTTTGAGTCTAAGTGAACTTATCTCTAGGTTATTCCAAGTGTTGTAGTGTTTTGTGAGACATTTGAGGCATCACACTTGAGGTGCTAGGCTCACAAGGTTCTCAAGGAATCCAAACTACAAAAGGTATGTTCTTCTTCTAGCATTTATGTTTAAAAGTTCCCCATGCTATGCTAGATAGGTTAAGAACATTGGAAAATCAATTTTGCATGTATCTTAGTAAAACATAGATCCAAGGTTTCTAGGGTTGCATGTACACCTTAGGAGTGTTAGAATGCTCAAAATCATTCAGAAATGATGGGTAAATTTTAGTTTTTATTGATAAAAAGGTAAAGTTTTTAACTGCTACCAAAAAAAATTTACCACTTGGATCAACTTCTTTCAGCTTCTCTTTAATGTGAAATTACATTTGTATATCTTTAGTTTTAAACACATAGGTTACATAAAATGAAAAGTCTCTCATTTTATTAATTCATTAACTCATAAGTTATGAAAGGTGAAAAGTTTTGAAAGTTACAAAACTTGCCCTCAAAAGTTTTGGAACATGTAAAGTCATTTTAAAAACTTTAGTTCCAACCCCTATAAGGTCTATAAGGGGGGTATAAGGTTGTTGCCTATAAAATGGCAGCTTAATGGGTCTCCACTCTCACCCACCGCTTCGTTGATCGGTGGAGGGTCGTTAGCCGAACGGGTAAGACAAGGACTTTAAATCTTCATTAAAAGTATGATGAAAAATAAAGTAACTAAATGTTTTATAAATTCCCAATCTTAGTTACTTTAGGAAAATGTGAATAAGGTGCTAACCCATGAAATTACACTTTGCACTTTGATTAAGTCATTAGTGGAGCGTGTGTGGTTAACCGGCACACTAACCTAGACTTAACAAGGTAGGCAAAGGGTAACTTAATGTTTATCATAGAATCGACGGAGCGCGTGTGGTTAACCGGCACATCGATTGAGGGGTAAATATTAAGGGTACCAAGTAATTTGCATGGTTACTTCACACCTTGTTTTGTGATCCTCGGCATCCCAGTCACAAAACCTGAAGGGGACACTCGAGATTGAAACATGCCATTGAAAAGTTCAATGAATCTCAAAGAATCTAGGAGTTTCAAAACCAATTAAAACCTAATAATTTATTTCGTTTTTCACGGTGGAAATTGGTGAATCGTCATTCACCTACCTTCAAATATTTTATAGCTTGGATTACGGCATCCCTCTTATAAGTTATAAAATATTGTGTTGGGTTCTAGCATTAATATTACATTTGTGTGTCTTATTAAGGACTATCTTTATATCTAATCTAAACTTGTTTTTCCTTCTTTTTAGATGTCTTCCAACAATGCTTCTTCTGGCTCAAACCCTACCGGCTCCTTTTCTCTCATGAATCTTTATGGGAGAGTCATCTTTGATGGATCCAACTTTATGGATTCGATCAGGAACATCAGGATGGTCACTCGGTATGAGGACATAGAATATGTCCTCGACAAGGAGCTTAAAGAACTTGACTCGTCTGCTACTCCTGAGGAGATCGCTGAATATCAGGCACATGAAAGAGATGCTACCAAAGTGGCATATATCATGTTGGCCACTATGACAACTGAGCTCCAAAAGTCCTATCAGGACTACTATCCTTTTGAGATGCACCAGGATTTGATGGACCGCTACCATCAGAGTGCACGTCAAGAGCGATATGAAATTATCTCCTCCACGATAACAACCAGGATGAAGGATGGTGAACCCATCACGGGCCACATGTAGAAAATGCAATGGTATGTGGACCATTTGTTGAACAGAATGTGAACTTCCAAGAGGAGTTGGCAATTGATATCATTTTGCACTTTTTACCTTCGTGTTATGATGAATTCCGCATGACATACCACATGAACAAGGAGGAAGTTACAATCAGCAAACTTCAAGGACTTTTGAAGACCGTGGGAAGTGGTCTTAAAGGTAAGTCGGTTGTTACTACTCCTACCGCAGCCCCTGTCTTGGCAATCGGGCAAGGCAAAGGAAGGAAGATGAAGAGCCCTTCGAAGGTTACCAAGGGAAAGTCCCTAGATCGCTCCTCTTCAAGTGGAACCAAGAAAGGTTTCGTCACTCCTTCTGATAATCCTAAAGAGGCTGAATGCTTCTATTGCCATGAAAAATCGCACTGGAAGCGAAACTGCCCAAAGTACCAGCAAGATGTTAAGGATGGGAAAGTACAACCCAACCATGCAGGTATATACACTATATTGTCTAATAACTCACCCTATTCTAATTCGTGGGTCCTTGATACAGGTTGTGGTATTCACATATGTTGTGATTTGCAGGGACTAAGAAGAAGTGAGAATGTGGAGCATGGGAAGATAAACTTGATCATGAGAAATAGGAAAGTTACACCTGTCACCAAAATTGGAGTTTATTCTTTGTTGCTAAGTAGTGGGTTAACATTAGATTTGAATAAATATTGTTATTCACCTGAAATGGCAAGAAATATTATTTTCTTTCATGGTTTGTACAAACATGGTTTTACCTTTTCATTTGATAATGATAGTGGTGGTATTAATGCTTTCTTTAATAATCTTATTTATTTTAAAGCATTACCTTGTGATGGTGTGTATGAAACTGTGTCGGTTGTAGATAACCTAGGAAATAATGTATTGTGTATCGATTCTTCCACTAGCTTGGATAAAGCATCATTATGGCATTGTCGTCTTGGACATGTAAGCAAGAAACGCATACGCCAACTCCAAAAGGATGGAGTCTTGGAGTCATTTGACCTAAAACTAGATGATAGTTGTGAATCTTGTTTGCTTGGGAAAATGACAAAGTCACCCTTCACTGGTACTTGTGCTAGGGGTGAGGGTTTGTTGGACCTCATACATACTGATGTGTGTGGACCCTTCAGAACCGCCACAAGAGATGGTAACCGCTTCTATGTGACTTTTACTGATGATTTTAGTAGATATGGATATGTCTACTTAATCAAGCATAAGTCAGAGACCTTTGAAAGATTCAAAGAGTTCAAACAGGAAGTGGAGAATCAGTTGGGCAATTAAGATGCTTCGATCTGATCGAGGTAGTGAGTATCTTAGTACAGAGTTCCTTGACTATCTTAAGGAATGTGGGATTATCTCACAAATGACACCTCCCAGGACACCACAGCTTAATGGTGTGGCTGAGAGGCGCATTCGAACCTTGTTGGATATGGTTCGTTCCATGATGAGTCGAGCTTCGCTACCAATCTCATTCTGGGGGTATGCCTTAGAGACTGCCGCCCATATCCTTAATCTAGTCCCTACAAAGAAGGTTTCCAAAACACCTCATGAGATGTGGACCGGAAAAGTTCCCAATCTAGACCACATCAAGAATTGGGGTTGCGACGCTTTTGTGAGGCGTGAGTCTCACGATAAGCTCGGACCTCGAAGTGAGAGGTGTATTTTCATCGGCTACCAACCGAGATCCTTTGGTAACCTCTTCTACAGACCTAGTGATAATGTGGTCTTTGTAGCAAGGAGAGGAGTCTTTCGAGAGAGAGAATTCATGGGCCAAGGAAACAGTGGGAGGAAAATTGACCTTGAAGAAATTCAAGAGTCAAGTGGTGAAGGAATCTCAAACCCTAGCAATCAACCTGAGGAGGAAACTCCTGTTGATCCGACAGAAGAGTCTGTACCTCTGAGGCGTTCCACGAGAGTTAGGAATGCACCTGAGCATTACTATGGTTTCCATATTACTGCGGAAGGTGATACACTTATCAGTGATAGCACACTGGTGAGTCTGGGTGAACCTAAAAGCTACACGGAAGCCATGGTAGGCCCTGAGCCTGCTAAATGGAAAGAGGCTATGGACAGCGAGATACAATCCATGTATGACAATCAAGTTTGGAACTTGGTTGACAATGTACCAGGTCGTAAGACAGTCGGGTGCAAATGGATCTTCAAGTAGAAGACCGACATGGATGGTAATGTACACACTTATAAGGCGCGACTGGTTGCAAATGGCTTTTCTCAACCTCTGGGAGTTGATTATGATGAGACCTTTTCACCAGTAGCGAAGATTAAGTCTATTAGGGTTATGATAGCCATTGCTGCATTTCATGATTATGAAATATGGCAAATGGATGTCAAAACTGCTTTCCTTAATGGAAAGTTGGCTGAGGATGTTTACATGAGTCAGCCAGAGGGTTTTGTCAGTACAGAGTACCCTAATAGAGTGTGTAAGCTTGAAATAATCCATCTATGGATTAAAGCAAGCACCTCGCAGATGGAATCTTTGTTTCGATGAGAAAGTCAAAGAGTTTGGTTTTTCGAGTAGTGAAGATGAATCTTGTGTATATGTCAAGGCTAGTGGGAGTATAGTTAGGTTTTTGGTATTGTATGTGGATGACATACTACTCATCGGAAATGACATCCCAACTCTACAGGAAGTGAAGTCCTGGCTTGGGAAGTGTTTCGCTATGAAGGACGTTGGTGAAGCTGCCTATATCCTAGGGATAAGGATTTTGAGAGACAGGAGTAAAAGACTAATTGGACTTAGTCAGAGTACCTACTTGGATAAGGTGCTGAATAGGTTCAGCATGCAAAATTCAAAGACAGGAGAGTTACCGATCCAGAGTAACGCCAGACTGAGAAAGACTCAGAGCCCGAGTACAGAGGCTGAGATAGCTGAGATGAGTCGAGTACCTTATGCTTCTGCTGTAGGCTCGATCATGTATGCTATGACTTGTACTCGTCTTGATGTGGCTTTTGCGTTGAGCATGGTCAGCAGATATCAGGGGAACCCTGGCAAGGCTCACTGAACTGCGGTAAAGAACATTCTCAAGTACATGCGGAGGACTAAGGACTGGGTCCTTACCCTCGGTGGGAGTGATGAATTGAGAGTATTAGGGTATAGTGATGCTAGCTTCCAGACTGATAGGGTAATTTCCGCTCTCAGTCAGGCTGGGTCTTTACCTTAAACGGATGAGCAATTTCTTGGAAAAGTTCCAAACAGGAGACAGTGGCTGATTCAACTTGCGAATCAGAGTATATAGCAGCAAGCGAGACAGCAAAGGAGGTCATATGGCTAAAGAACTTCATTGGAGACCTTGGGGTTGTACCAGCTATAAAGGAGCCTATAGAGATTTTATGTGATAGTGAAAGTGCAGTTGCCTTAGCCAAGGAACCAAGGGATCACGGGAGATCCAGACATATCGACAAAAAATACCATTTCATCAGACATCGAATAGAAGAAGGACTCCTCGTGGCAAAGAGGGTATCATTGGATGAGAACCCAACAGATCCTCTCACAAAGGGACTGAGTAGGGTTAAGCATCTCCAGCATGCGAGGCGCATAGGGCTGAAGGATGATATTAGTTTAAGTAGTTAGATAGCTTTGAAATGTGTAAAGTGTAATTGACATTTGATGATGAATAAAATTTGTGTTTATTTATAAGTAAAGTGTTGCTATCTTTTGTCAATCGTTTACTATCGTTTCATTTTGCATGTTTTGACTTCCAGAATAATTATGTTATGTTATTTCATATTATTCAAATTCTCCATAGTCGGTCATATGTAGAAAGTAGATATGAATCAAGACTGTCATGAGTTCGCTTGTAGATGTCCAAGATACTGGACGTAGCAAAGTGTTGCTTCAACACTCATGAGTGCTCTTAAGTTCTAAGTACTGGATTCAACCCATGCTCGCTGGTATAACTTCATGGAATTTATCTCGAGTGATCGCGAGACGGTAATATCAGATAAGTCTTCAAACCTAGAGATATGACTTGTTGCCTATGAGTTGGTTATACATTGATTGTACGAAAACGCATTGGTAACTCGATGTTATAAAACGTGCCTTTGTGCATGATTCAACAAGTAGTAGAACAAGCATATGAGTCGAAGTTTATATGTTCCTTCTTGGATTAGAACCGATATCGGGGCCCCTCGATGATTTTGTGTTGACCCATGTAACGGGCCCGGTCAGAACTAAGTTGATGTGTTCAATTAAGTTCTATGTCAAACAAATCGGAAATCGAGAAACAAACTGCTGGACAATAAGTAAGACATTGTTTGATGTATTTGTCCGGCTGATATCTAGAACAGAGGATTATATGATCACTTATCTTAAATGGCGTATCATCATCATCTCAGTTCCGTGAGACCTTGAAAGAGCTACGATTGCTGATCGGTTCCTGAAGTCATATTTGCAGTTATAGTTATTAGACTTATCCAAGTGGGAGACTGTTGGATAAGGTGTCTAAGTCCATAACTATTTCTGGTATGTACTTGACCCGGTTAGCATGATCCATTTGGGTTGCATGGCATTGCAATACTTGGATAGACCAAAATGAGAGAAATGACACTTAAGGATTATTAATATATTATAAGTTCTAATATATTAATAATATTATTTAATTAGTATTGATCAAAGAATTAATTTGGAATTAATTAAGTGATCAAAAGGAGACTAATTAAATATATAGGGTTGATTGTGTAAATCATCTATTCTTGTATAGTGGGCTAATGATCCATGGTTTGTATGGATTGGGTTAAAACCCATAAGGTGCTCCATGGATAGTCCATGGAGGTTACAAACCCATGATCAAGGAATATGGAAAGCCATGACAATTAGGGTTTATATGGTGTAACCCTACATGTGCCACAACTATATAAAGAACCCTATACAAGCAAAATCGGGCACTACTTGTACAAGTGAGCGGGCAATTCGATTTTGAGTCTAAGTGAACTTATCTCTAGGTTATTCCAAGTGTTGTAGTGTTTTGTGAGACATTTGAGGCATCACACTTGAGGTGCTAGGCTCACAAGGTTCTCAAGGAATCCAAACTACAAAAGGTATGTTCTTCTTCTAGCATTTATGTTTAAAAGTTCCCCATGCTATGCTAGATAGGTTAAGAACATTGGAAAATCAATTTTGCATGTATCTTAGTAAAACATAGATCCAAGGTTTCTAGGGTTGCATGTACACCTTAGGAGTGTTAGAATGCTCAAAATCCTTCAGAAATGATGGGTAAATTTTAGTTTTTATTGATAAAAAGGTAAAGTTTTTAACTGCTACCAAAAAGAATTTACCACTTGGATCCACTTCTTTCAGCTTCTCTTTAATGTGAAATTACATTTGTATATCTTCAGTTTTATCTAGAAGGATGGGTGATTAAAATTAAATGGGATGTTAGTACTAAATTCTAGTCACCAGGTACAATTTCATAAGCCTTTTCCATCTTTTTTATTTTTTTTATTTTTATTTTTCTCACAAAAATTTGTATATGGAAAAGTTAAGAGGCGTTATAATTCTTACTCAACTCCTTGACCCTTATATCATTTACCTATATAATTGCAGCTATCCCTGTGGCTCAGACCTTTGTTCTTTCAACTTCTGGAATAAAAAACTCAGTGGAAGCAAATCAGTAAGATATTTTTATTTTGTTTTTGTTTTTTTTAATATTATCTTTACTGATCCTCACCCATAAGTCCCAAGAGCCTTCTAATATTTGGTTATAATTTGTGAAACGTACATAAGGGATCTCACAAACTATATGACAGCTTATCTTAGTGATATATATGGTAAGAAAGACATCAAGAGCATCTCTCAACCTCTTTAACTATATAGAAGTACATATGGTAACTGACCCATCCTCAAACATGTGACAACTAATTCACAAATTTATTGAGTTTTTGGCATTTGTAATGCAGGCAAGAAACCTAATGATGATTTTTTTTTATTCAGTGATTTGCTTGTTATCGATAGCTTCTATTACCAATCCTGTTAGTTTTGACAACCTCTTGAAACAAATAAGGTCACCCTCTTTTATAGATAAATCATTGACTTCATGTTTTAAGTGTATATATGTATTCAGTTATTTTATTTTTGATATGTTTGATGTTCAGGCCTTTTGGCACACTCAGTCTGTTGTATGGCTTAATGTGTGAAGTTGTTAAAGACCTTATTACCAAAGATTTAGAAGATGAGCCATGGAGTTGGGTTGCACGTGATATTTTACTAGAAACATTGACAACCCTTCTAACAGTAATGATTGGATGAAATTGATTGTTTTGGTATAGGTTTTATAGTTAGGGAAAACCTCTTAATAACAATGTATTACAATTTTTTGACATAATGTTATTAGAAATTGATTGTTTTGTTATATATTTGTTTACATATTTTTGTATTATGCGTAAATGAGTATCGTAAAGACACGTCGTAAATGCATATCGATTTTGCCACAACTATATAAAGAACCCTATACAAGCAAAATCGGGCACTACTTGTACAAGTGAGCGGGCAATTCGATTTTGAGTCTAAGTGAACTTATCTCTAGGTTATTCCAAGTGTTGTAGTGTTTTGTGAGACATTTGAGGCATCACACTTGAGGTGCTAGGCTCACAAGGTTCTCAAGGAATCCAAACTACAAAAGGTATGTTCTTCTTCTAGCATTTATGTTTAAAAGTTCCCCATGCTATGCTAGATAGGTTAAGAACATTGGAAAATCAATTTTGCATGTATCTTAGTAAAACATAGATCCAAGGTTTCTAGGGTTGCATGTACACCTTAGGAGTGTTAGAATGCTCAAAATCATTCAGAAATGATGGGTAAATTTTAGTTTTTATTGATAAAAAGGTAAAGTTTTTAACTGCTACCAAAAAAAATTTACCACTTGGATCAACTTCTTTCAGCTTCTCTTTAATGTGAAATTACATTTGTATATCTTTAGTTTTAAACACATAGGTTACATAAAATGAAAAGTCTCTCATTTTATTAATTCATTAACTCATAAGTTATGAAAGGTGAAAAGTTTTGAAAGTTACAAAACTTGCCCTCAAAAGTTTTGGAACATGTAAAGTCATTTTAAAAACTTTAGTTCCAACCCCTATAAGGTCTATAAGGGGGGTATAAGGTTGTTGCCTATAAAATGGCAGCTTAATGGGTCTCCACTCTCACCCACCGCTTCGTTGATCGGTGGAGGGTCGTTAGCCGAACGGGTAAGACAAGGACTTTAAATCTTCATTAAAAGTATGATGAAAAATAAAGTAACTAAATGTTTTATAAATTCCCAATCTTAGTTACTTTAGGAAAATGTGAATAAGGTGCTAACCCATGAAATTACACTTTGCACTTTGATTAAGTCATTAGTGGAGCGTGTGTGGTTAACCGGCACACTAACCTAGACTTAACAAGGTAGGCAAAGGGTAACTTAATGTTTATCATAGAATCGACGGAGCGCGTGTGGTTAACCGGCACATCGATTGAGGGGTAAATATTAAGGGTACCAAGTAATTTGCATGGTTACTTCACACCTTGTTTTGTGATCCTCGGCATCCCAGTCACAAAACCTGAAGGGGACACTCGAGATTGAAACATGCCATTGAAAAGTTCAATGAATCTCAAAGAATCTAGGAGTTTCAAAACCAATTAAAACCTAATAATTTATTTCGTTTTTCACGGTGGAAATTGGTGAATCGTCATTCACCTACCTTCAAATATTTTATAGCTTGGATTACAGCATCCCTCTTATAAGTTATAAAATATTGTGTTGGGTTCTAGCATTAATATTACATTTGTGTGTCTTATTAAGGACTATCTTTATATCTAATCTAAACTTGTTTTTCCTTCTTTTTAGATGTCTTCCAACAATGCTTCTTCTGGCTCAAACCCTACCGGCTCCTTTTCTCTCATGAATCTTTATGGGAGAGTCATCTTTGATGGATCCAACTTTATGGATTCGATCAGGAACATCAGGATGGTCACTCGGTATGAGGACATAGAATATGTCCTCGACAAGGAGCTTAAAGAACTTGACTCGTCTGCTACTCCTGAGGAGATCGCTGAATATCAGGCACATGAAAGAGATGCTACCAAAGTGGCATATATCATGTTGGCCACTATGACAACTGAGCTCCAAAAGTCCTATCAGGACTACTATCCTTTTGAGATGCACCAGGATTTGATGGACCGCTACCATCAGAGTGCACGTCAAGAGCGATATGAAATTATCTCCTCCACGATAACAACCAGGATGAAGGATGGTGAACCCATCACGGGCCACATGTAGAAAATGCAATGGTATCTGGACCATTTGTTGAACAAAATGTGAACTTCCAAGAGGAGTTGGCAATTGATATCATTTTGCACTTTTTACCTTCGTGTTATGATGAATTCCGCATGACATACCACATGAACAAGGAGGAAGTTACAATCAGCAAACTTCAAGGACTTTTGAAGACCGTGGGAAGTGGTCTTAAAGGTAAGTCGGTTGTTACTACTCCTACCGCAGCCCCTGTCTTGGCAATCGGGCAAGGCAAAGGAAGGAAGATGAAGAGCCCTTCGAAGGTTACCAAGGGAAAGTCCCTAGATCGCTCCTCTTCAAGTGGAACCAAGAAAGGTTTCGTCACTCCTTCTGATAATCCTAAAGAGGCTGAATGCTTCTATTGCCATGAAAAATCGCACTGGAAGCGAAACTGCCCAAAGTACCAGCAAGATGTTAAGGATGGGAAAGTACAACCCAACCATGCAGGTATATACACTATATTGTCTAATAACTCACCCTATTCTAATTCGTGGGTCCTTGATACAGGTTGTGGTATTCACATATGTTGTGATTTGCAGGGACTAAGAAGAAGTGAGAATGTGGAGCATGGGAAGATAAACTTGATCATGAGAAATAGGAAAGTTACACCTGTCACCAAAATTGGAGTTTATTCTTTGTTGCTAAGTAGTGGGTTAACATTAGATTTGAATAAATATTGTTATTCACCTGAAATGGCAAGAAATATTATTTTCTTTCATGGTTTGTACAAACATGGTTTTACCTTTTCATTTGATAATGATAGTGGTGGTATTAATGCTTTCTTTAATAATCTTATTTATTTTAAAGCATTACCTTGTGATGGTGTGTATGAAACTGTGTCGGTTGTAGATAACCTAGGAAATAATGTATTGTGTATCGATTCTTCCACTAGCTTGGATAAAGCATCATTATGGCATTGTCGTCTTGGACATGTAAACGCATACGCATTGTGTGTCATAACTGTGCGTCGTAAATGCGTGTCATAAATGCGCGTCGTAAATGCGCATCGTAAATAGACAACGCGCAAAAGCGTGTCGTCTCTAGTTATGACAGGGCCTTCATTGACACACATTTGCGCGTCGTCTGAGCGTTTTACGACACGCATTGCGCGTCGTAAAAGGCTATTTTTCTAGTAGTGAATTCATTCTCCAAGTTCTACTTCAAGTACTGCCGAGTCTACTACTTCATCATCGATATTAGGGAAACGCCAACACCCGGATTTTATGGCACCTAACCCCCCATTGAGATAATAAACTAAGAGAAAAGATGAAGACGAACATAGTTGAATCAATTGGGGAGTTAGAAAAGTATTTGCAAGAAAGGGTTGAAGACGACTTAGAAATGTTTAATATTCTAGATTGGTGGAAAGTGAATAGTCCAAGATTCCCGATTCTATCATTGATGGCAATAGATGTGTTCGCCATTCCCATTTCAACGGTGGCTTCAGAATCCATTTTTTGCACAAGTGGAAGGGTTTTGGATCCGTTTAGGACTTCTTTGACTCCTAAGATTGTTGAAAGTTTAATTTGTACACAAGATTGGATTCTGGGTAGCATAAGTGACACAATCGATTATGAAAAAGATTGGGAAGAAAATCAACAAATCGGAAAAGGTAATTGTTTATCATTTATTATTTTAATGATTGTATATTTAATATCTTTTCGTTTTAATACTAACAATATTTGACTTTTTTATATAGATTTGAGCAAGATGAAGTAGTGAAGGTTCAAGAAGAACGTGAATATTTATGAATGTCTTTTGGAACTTGACATGTTATTATTTTCATAATATGTAATGGTTTTCTATGTTTTCTAGATTTAAGACGTGAGTTTTTTTGGTAAATGCAAAATACATGCATATACATTGTTCTGATGTTATCAAGTAATTTAAATGGTTGACTTTGGTTGTTATTATTTCATCAAAATGCATCTGTGTATACTTTTCTAGTATCTTTCGATTTTGGCTTATTTCTAGTGTTTTAATTTACAAATCTTCCATCTAAAACAATGAGTAATAAATCTAATCTATATATTAAACTCTTTTTTGATTCTATTATAAGATTCAACTTTTAAACTATGTTTTTAAGTATTTGTTTTGTTAACATCTTATTAGACTAGGTTAAATTGTTAAAGTCTTGATATCTCAATGTTCAAATTTTGAGCACGACATATTACCCGAATTACCCGAACCCGACCCACTACCCGAATTACCCGAATTTAATTTGGGTCGGGTAACGGGTATTTTTCTTAACATGAAAAACCCGAATTACCCGAAACCCGAAAAATTTACCCGATAATGACCCAAATCTTGGAGGGGAAACAAAAATAGCAATCATAGATCACCAAAACTGGAACCTCGTCATGAGTGATTACCTCTCTGTTGTAGATGTCAGCCAACTTCTACGCGGAAATGCTCTCTGAAATAGGGATGAAATGAGCACTCTTGGTTAATCTATCGATAATGACCCATACTGAATCAACTCCACGTGCCGTCCTTGGAAACTTCGTGATAAAATTCATAGTGATCTCCTCCTATTTCCACGTGGGAATGGGTAACGACTTCAACTTGTTGTGGAGGCTCTGATGGGTTTTGAGCATAACATACAAAAAACATATGTCTGCATGCAACCCTAATTCTTGGATCTATGTTTTCTCTAATTGAACATACAACTTTTGAACATCAAACAAAAAAACCTATAAGGTATATGCTATTTTCAAAATCTATAAAATAGGGTTAAGAAAACATACCTTGATTGTTATATAGCAATAACAATTGAAAACCGAGTAATCTTGAACTTCGAGAGCAAGCGTCACAAGTGTCACATCTCTAGTAGATCACACCCAAACTAAGCAAGAGGGTGAGAGAGGAGAGAGGAGGAGAGGCTCTTAGAAATTCAGTTATCCTTCTGGGATTTAGATAGCCGAAAATCTCAAGCCCTATGGGTCTATTTATAGTGCAGACAGGATACATTGGATAGCCCTAATTTGAATAAAATATTATTAATTCAAATTGGTAATTATCCACCTCCTTAATTATCTACATAGGATAATATAGAAACCCTAATTATCCTTAGGAAAACCGTCAATTCCTTCTTTGGAAGGTTTTGGAACCTCTTGCTGAACTATTGAACAATTGCACTTTAGTCCCTGCACTTTCAATTAATTCTTTTAATCCCGAAATTAATTCCAATTAATTTCTGATTAAATATTAATTAAATAATATGATTTCTAATTAATATATTATTTTCATAATACGTTAATAAATCATTTATTTCAATTTATTATTCAAATAATAAATTCAACCTCTCTCCAAAAGTCATCATGTCTAGTTGCTAGTTATGAGGGCAACCCAAAAGGACCGTGCTACTATCAGTTCAAGTATATACAAATTATAGTTATGAGCTTAGAAACCTAGTCCAACAGTCTCCCACTTGGATAAGTATAATAACAATAGTTGCCAGTATAACTTCAAAAATTGATTAACAAATTATAGCTCTCAAAGCCGCTGTCGAACTCTGACCTAGTCAGTTATGTGTCCTAAGATAAGTGATCATATAATCCATCATTCTGCAAGATATCATGTGGACAAACGACAAGGAAAAAAATTAATATCTTTTTCCAATACTTTGTTTCCCGATTTTTGATTTGTAATGACAAATAACTACTAATCGAACACACCAATTTTAGTCCTGGTTGGGCCCGACACTATAAGTCAAAAGCAAATCATCGAGGGGCCCAAGATATCGCTTTTCCCGTTAGGGCAAAAGAAACATATAAAATTTGACTTATATGCTTGCACTATTTACTCATCAAATCATGCACAACAATATGTTTTATAACATCAAGTTACTGATGCGTTTATGTATCATCAATGCACAACCAACTTGTAAACAACAACTCATATATCTCCGTTTAAAGATTATAAGATATTATCGTCTTAGAATTTCTTGTGATAAATTCCATGAAGTAATTCTCTGAGCGTGGTTTAATCTAATACTTAAATCCCCATTTCAAAAGTACTCATGAATATTGTAGCAAACTTTTGCTATGTCTAAACCCTTAGACAATCGACAGTCCGATTCAAGACAGTCTTGATTCACTACTTACTTCCAAAAGTATGAATGATTGTGGATGTTTGAATAATCCAATTATTTGGGAAGTAAAACATGCAAAATGAAACAAAATAATAAACAATGGACAAATGAAAGTAAACAATACTCATAAATAATTCTCTATTATTTAATCATCAAAAGTCAATTTCATTTACTTTGTTACAAGTTTCTAAATATCTATCTAACTACTAAAACTAATATCATCTTTCAGGCCAATGCTCCTTGCATGCTGAACGTGCTTAATCCTACTCAGACCCTTTGTGAGAGGATCTCCATGATTCTCTTCTGATGATACCCTCTTTACGATGAGGTGTACTTCTACTACTCTATGCCTTATAAAATGGTATTTTCTATCGATATCTCTCGATCTGCCATGATCTCTTGGTTCCTTTGTCAAGAAAACCGCTCCTTCATTCTCAGAGGAAATCTCCATTGGCTCCTTTATGTGACATCCCCATCAAACTTCCTCCTTTCGCCAACCTCAACCTTGCTAGCGGCTCTTCCCTTGATCATTTCCTTAACAGACTTGGCAACCAGATAGCTGCCTCCAGAGTAGGTGCCTGGTGGACTGGCACAACGTACTCCCATGGAAGTGCCTTTGCATACTTATCAACTTTCGTCAGCTCGTCTGGAACGATGCGCAAAGAAAACTCCATTTTGTCAGTGAAGGAATTGGTGTATTCATCAATGGACATGTTTACTTTCTTCAATGTCAGGAATTGGTTCTCTAGTTCGAGCAGATTTTTGGCTGAGCAGTACTTGCGCTTGAAGTGTACCAAAAATTCTACCCAAGTCAGCTGCAGTGGCTCATTGGGGCTTAGGGTCTTCCCCAGAGTGTTCCACCAGCGAACAGCGCCACCTCTGAACTGACGCACTGTAATTGTGTGAAGATGTGATGAATTAAGTATGTAACAAATCAGAGTAACAAAAACGTAATAAGAACACACGATGTAAATATGATATGGTTTCAGCTTTATTACGCTTTCAATTCTTACAGAGAGAAAGTAGACAAGTTCGTACAAAGACTCTTATCTAACTCTAAGTAATTTCCCTATTTATAGGAAACATGAAAGCATACAAAAAATTACAAGGACTAAACTTCTACGTTTCGTTACAAAATGCCTTGTAAAAATAACTTTAAGTCTTCGACATATTACAACAGGTCTTCGACCCTTACATTCTCCCCCTTTGTAATAATGTCGACCTTCTTCAGTTCGCAAGGATCTGTATGGCATACAACATCACTCTTCGAATTTCCGTGTACCAAGAAATAATCTTCTTCAACTCTTGCTTGTCTCGTAGAGTATTTTTTTTGCAGTTATTCATACGAACAAAAAAGTTTGTATACTGAGACGTAGTGTATCTCTCTACTTCGCATGCCTGAAATAAATATCTCTTGGCCTTCCAATGAGGTGTATCTCTCTACTTCGCATGCCTGAAATAAAAATCTCTTAAAATAAAAAAGTACAAGGACTAAACTTCTACGTTTCGTTACAAAATGCCTTGTAAAATAACTTTAAGTCTTCGACATATTACAACAGGTCTTCGACCCTTACAATGTGGTCTGTAGTTTGCCTTTGCAACCACATGTTATGAAAGCCAATTCCATCTCCGATATCCAGTCCATGACTCCAATTGGATCCTCCTTCCCCGTGAAAGTTGATGGCCTGCAAGTTGTAAAGTCCTTATACTTGCATTCGTTCCTTTCGACTCCTTCATCATGGTTGTTCCTCCTGATCACTGCGGGTCCACTTGACTGACAGTGCGACTGTAATTTCCTTCCTCTGACTGTCCGTCATTCAGTTCTGGTTTCTCAACAGGCATCGAAGGTTCATTTTTTTTATTCAGCAACAGTTGTCTCATCCCTTCCCTTTGTTCAGCCATCATTTCCTGAATCATGGCTTGAACTCCGGCCATAGTGATTGTCTCAGGTGCAGCTTCTACGATTGGCACTTGCTCAATCCCTTAGGGTTGAGGTCGCTGATTCCTGTTTCCATTTTCATCTCCAGCTCCACTTCGTGTTCTTGCCATTTTAATCTGTACACCAAATTAGGTGAATTTAGATCTTTACTCACGATAGACGTTTGAATTCTCCTTATCACTCTGAAACGTTACATGCTACTTCTAATATCGTAATCGAACGCTTAGAATCTTGAACACATAAGGTTTCCAGATCCAGTTGGTAACAGACCATGTATCCGAACAAATAATAGCATACAAGGCAAACATAAAGCATTTAGCACGTAAAAGCATTTTTGGCATCTTTCCTAAAATAAACTAGTGCTCGTGTCTAAAATATGGAAGACACTCATCTCATGATTATCGCTTAGCATTCTAAGTTTAAGTCTAGAAATCCTACAAATTCCTAGTTCACTTAAACTAATGCTCTGATACCAACTGTGACATCCCCATTTTTAACGGCCAGAAAAGACCAATTTCGTTTATGCTTTTTTAATAAAATCAGAGTAATCTTCAAAGAAAAGTGTTGCGGAATTTGTTCCCAAAACATAATATGATAAAAGTTATCAAAGCATTTCTTAAATAAATGTATTATCATTATATTACAAAACTCGGGATGTCATCATCGATACAGAATAAAAGCATAAACATAATTTCATGGCCACAAAACAAAAATTGGCCTCAAACATCATAGGCGTTACAACATTCTAATCAATTTCTACAAATCCATAATCTCTCGTCAGATCGTACAACTATGCTTTTGCCACTACCTGTAATACAAGAAATTGAGTGGGTCAGGCTGGGGAGCCTGATGAGCATATAGGGTTTTCAACCCACAATAATAAGTTCATTAGTTATTTTCATCAAATCATTAACCCGATTACCCCTTCCCGTTATCCTCACTTTACGTCCCTAAAGCATCTATTCTAAGGGACCTAGCCTAAGGATTTTTCTTCAGGGTGACAACACTGCTTAGGGTATTCCTCAGCAATACATGTCAATAAGGCAACGATGGGGGGGGGGGGGGATGGAGTACATCTTCAAAAACACCTACAGGTTGCGAGCCTGCTAGCGTTCCACTGGACTGCCTAGAAAAGTCCATGGTCGTCATCTATACTCCGCTAGATGACTGGATCATCTTTAAACATCGTAAACATCGAAGCCTCTCATCATTTTATCACACATCATCTATTTTATCTACCCATGTTCTACGCAGCATATTTGTAGATATAAAATACATACACAGTCCAGATCTGAAAAACAAAGTTTACATCTTTCGTCCAGCATATCTTTCAAAGCATAAAATACTTATACAGTCTAGAACTAAAAAAAATAATGTTTGCATCTTTCATCCAGCATAATTTTCACAGCATAAAATACATATACGGTCTAGATCTGAAGAAAAAGTTCAGATCTGAAGGAAAGAAGTTCAGATCTTTCATCCAACATAGATCTCAAAGTATACAGTTTAGATCTGAAGAAAACGTTTAGATCTGAGATGAGAAAGTGTAGATCTGAAAGAAAAATTTTCAGATCTAAAAGAAAGAAGTATAGATCTTTCATCCAGCAAACATCTCAGGTAAATAGATAACATATATATACACATAGCACATAATTTATATAAAATACTTCATACCTATGTGTAAGATGAAAGTGACTATACACTCACTTTATGAAGAGTGATTCGGACAACACTTCGCTCCTTAAAATAATCTTCTTTGACGAAACCGAGAAGTTTGCTTGAAAACCGGGCTCTGCACGGGCAGAGTTTCAAACCGAAAAACTCTTTTTCTCGGAGACTCCGGGCTCTCCGAGGCTTCCTTCGGATGTTAGGTGTTTTTCTAGGATTTAGGGGGTTTAGGGGGCTAGACAGAGAAAGTAGTGAGAGAAGGATACAAGGAAATGAGTGAGAAATGAGGCTGGCTTCGTTGCCTTTTTATAGCCTGCGAGGCCTTGGTACGTTGGGCGTACCACAGACCTACATTGGGCGTAATGGCTCGTTCATACAACACGTGTTGGAGTCTCGGTGGTGCATCGTGGCTAATTTCGAACCGCTGAAGAAGTCAAAACGTTGAGCGTACCTTCGGTGTATGCGGGGCGCACTTGGTACGCAAGGCGTCTGAAGTCTACGCGGAGCGTAGCCTCGCATGCAGCTTCGCAATTTGCACCTCCGACTTCTAAAATTCATAACTCTCGCATACGATCTCCTCTTTGGACGTTCTTTATCTCCACGCGTGGGCGGGACCATACTCTACGACTTTCATTTAGACTTTGTCGGCTAATTCTCGACCGATTTTAATTTTCGAACATCGGGATGTGCACTGCTGATCCGAAACTTAGAAAAATCGTATCTTCCTCATACGATGTCAGATTTGGGTGTTGTTTTTATGCATGCTCTCGGTTTAACGAACACTACGACTTTCATTCAGATCGCTAGGGCTAAAAAGTCCTCTATCGTAAATTCACTATTTACGTCATGCAGTGTCGTGCCGGTTTTGTCGCGAAGCTTCGACATGCCATAACTTCTTCGTTATAACTCGGATTTCGGCATTCTTTATATCTCCGGAATCCTTGTCGTGACCACTACAACTTTCTTCATAGATATCAGGTTTATATAACATTTTATTTTTGATGCTTATTTTTATCCTTTATTTATTATATTATGGTAAACAAGTAATAAGCACACAAAAGCACATAATTCACATAATATTCAAGTAATTCATCTTTATTACTTTAAAACGAGTGACAATGGTGGACCTAGACTATTACATTATCATTAGTGCTTAGCCCAGAAACACGGGCATTACAATTATCTCCCCCTTAGGATGATTCCGTCCCGGAATCATGCATCAGCAAACAAATGCGGATAGCGACTCATCATGTCACTCTCCGTTTCCCAGGTGATATTTGGCCCATTCTAATGTTTCCATCGCACAAGCACTAAGTCGACCATCTTGCGTCCTAACTTCTTCGTCTTACGGTCAACAATCGCCTCAGGCTCTTCGATTAGCCTCTTATTCTCATCCATTCTTAACTCTGAAATTGGAATTATGTCGGGAACTTCTCTCGTGAACTTCCTCAAATAACACACATGGAATGTGTTATGGATACCATCTAGTTCTTCTGGAAGTTCCAGCTTGTAAGCTTGGTTCCCAATCCTCTGAAGAACTTTGAATGGTCCAATAAACCTTGGACTTAACTTTCC
This sequence comes from Lactuca virosa, assembly GCF_052849685.1. Lineage (NCBI taxonomy): Eukaryota > Viridiplantae > Streptophyta > Magnoliopsida > Asterales > Asteraceae > Lactuca > Lactuca virosa. Next base: position 190,466,194 of record NC_136430.1, read on the forward strand.
TCTTTTTCCCAAATCTTATCAGTCCCTTCCACGGTGAGACTTTATGCAAAGCTGAATCTCCAACTTGGAACGTCACCGGTCGTCTCTTCTTGTCAGCATAGCTCTTTTGAGGATCCTGAGCTGCTAACATCCTTTCTCTAATCACCTTCAATTTTTCAACAGTCTGATGGACTATTTCGGGGCCCATAAACTGCTTTTCTCCAGCTTCAAGCTAACAAGACGGCGTACGACACTTTTTTCCATACAAAGCTTGATAAGGTGCCATCTTGATGCTCGAATGGTAACTATTGTTGTAGGAAAATTCTGCCAGAGGTAAATGTTCATCCCAGTTACCTTGAAATTCCAGGGTACATGCCCTCAACATATCTTCAAGTGTTTGAATCGTCCTTTCGCTCTGACCATCGGTCTGCAGATGGTAAGCTGTACTTAAACACAACTTTGTACCCAATTCCTCTTGTAGACTCCTCCAAAACGTTGACGTGAAACGAGTATCATGATCTGATACAAATCGTTAAAGGTACACTATGAAGTTTTACTACTTCCTTCACATAAGCATTTGCAAGCTTATCCATAGACCACCTCTCATTGGCTGCTATGAAGTGTGCACTCTTAGTGAACCGGTCAACGACCACCCAAATCATGGCGTGACTGTTCTTTGTTCTGGGCAGTTTAGTGACAAAATCCATGGTAATGTCTTCCCATTTAACCATGGGTACAGGTAAAGGTTCTAAAATCCGAAACGTTTTCTGGTGTTGTGCCTTAACTCTCGCATATCTCACACACTCGGCCACATACTTCGCAACATCGAGCTTCATCGTCGGCCACCGGTAGTAGGGTTTCAGATCCCTATACATTTTTGTGCTGCCGGGATGAATCGAGTACATGGTCTTGTGAGCTTCTTCCATTAGAAGATCTCTTACTCCTCCCGTCCTAGGTACCCAAATCCTATCTTGGAATACCTTCAATCCTTGATTATTCTTACCAAACACCAACGTTTTGCCCAAACGCTCTTCCTTTCGGTCGTTTTTCTCTGAAGCTTCTTCCTGAACTTTCTTGATGCTTTCCACAATCGTTGAGACAACTTAAATTCTTAACGCTCTTGGCCTTCTCCTTTCAAGAATCACTTTTCGGCCCAAAGCATCAGCTACAACATTTTCTTTACCAGGATGGTAGAGTATCTCACAGTCGTAATCCTTAAGCAACTCTAGCCAGCGTCGTTGTCTCATGTTCAACTCCTTTTGATCAAAGAGATACTGAAGACTCTTATGATCAGTGAAAAGCTTGCACTTCGTGCTGTAAAGATAATGCCTCCATATCTTTAGAGCAAATACTACCGCTGCCAACTCCAGATCATGAGTGGGGTAGTTCTTTTCGTGTTCTTTCAATTGTCTCGATGCGTATGCTATCACCTTATCCCTTTGGGTCAGAACACAACCTAACCCAACTCCAGATGCATCACTATAAACTGCAAAGTCTTCAACTCCGTCGGGTAGAGAAAGAATCGGTGCTTCACATAATTCTTCTTTAGCTTCTCGAATGCTTCCTCGTGCTTCTCACTCAGAGTATAAGTAGCTCCTTTATGGGTCAAAGCTATCAATGGAGCTGCTATCGAAGAAAAGCCTTGGATAAACATTCGGTAATATCCAGCTAATCCCAAAAATCTTTGAATCTCGGTGGGACTTTTCGGTCATTCCCACTACATCACGGCTTCAATCTTTGTTGGATCGACCATTATTCCTTCTTGGTTGACCACATGACCTAAGAATTGGACTTCCCGAATCCAAAAATCACATTTGTAGAACTTTTCATATAGCTTTTCCTTCTTCAAAACTTCTAGCACCTCTCGTAGATGCTTGCCATGCTCCTGCTCGCTTTTTGAGTAAATCGGAATGTCATCTATGAACACTATCATGGATTTATCGAGGAATGGTTTACAAACCCTATTCATCAAATCCATGAATGTTGTTGGAGCATTGGTTAATCCAAACGACATAACCAAGAACTCATAGTGTCCGTATCTTGTTCTGAACGTGGTTTTCTCAATATCTTTTTCTCGCACCTTCAGCTGATGATATCCTGATCTAAATCGATCTTGGAGAAATAGCTCGAACCTTGCAACTGATGGAACATGTCATCAATCCTCGGCAATGGATACTTGTTCTTCACAGTTGCCTTATTCAGCTCTCTGTAATCTATGCACATTCGCATGCTTCCAACTTTCTTTTTCACGAATAACACCGGAGCTCCCCAGGGTGATGAACTAGGTCTAATGAAACTGTTGTCCAACAACTCCTGAAGTTGCGTCATAAGCTCCTTCATCTCAGTCGGCGCTAATTGGTATAGTGCTTTTTCTATTAGTTTTGTTCCTGGTAACAAGTCTATTTGGAACTCCACTTGTCTATCAGGGGGCAATCCAGGAAGATCTTCGGGAAAGACTTCTGGATAGTCACACACCACTGGTATATTTTGCATCTCCTTCTTCTCTTTCTTAGCATCGATCACAAATGCCAAGTATGATGTGCATCCTTTGGACAAACATTTTCTGGCTTTTATTAGGGAAATGATTCCAGAATTCACTCTACGTTTGTCTTCGTAGACCACAAATGACTCTTTCCCAGGCAGGTTCACTCTTACTATCTTCTTCTTGCACAGTATCTCGACATCATTGGTGCTAAGCCAATCCATTCCCAGTAAGATATTAAAACCATTTAGCTCAATAGGCAACAACTCCTCGTGGAATTCATTTCCATTCAAGTCGATGACGATATTCCTAATGCAATTGCTAACAGGTATGAATTTGCCACTAGTACCTTCTACAACTAGAGCATCATCAAGATTTTCTATAGACAATGCTAGTCTTCCACCAAATTTATGTGATATAAAGGAGTTATTTGCTCCAGAATCAAACAATATATTGACAGGCAATCCATTTACAAGAAAGGTACCTGAAGCGACGTCCATTGCCTCTTTCGCGGCTTCCAGGGTCATCTGGAAAGCTCTGGCTTTTGGCTTCGGTGGGACATTGGGCCTTGCCACCTCCTTCTTCTTCGGGCAATCCTTAGAGATGTGCCCTTGTTCATTGCATCCATAGCACACCTTCTTGTTGGATGTGCACTCGTTGGCCTAATGCCATGTCCTTCCATATTTGTAGCAAGTCACCTCCTCGCTACATTTCCCTGAGTGTTTCTTTTTACACTTTTCGCACCACTTTGCCTCGTTTCCTCCTCCTCCAGATTTATTTGACCCAGACATGTTCTTCTTGTTAGATTTTGACGACCCATCAAACTTCCTCTTTTCGCCAACCTCAACGTTGTCGACGGCTCTTCCCTTGATCATTTCCTCAACAGACTTGGCAGCCAGATAGCTGCCTCCAGAGTAGGTGCCTGGCGGACTGGCACAGCGTACTCCCATGGAAGTCCCTTTGCATACTTATCAACTTTCGTCAGCTCGTCTGGAACGACGCGCAAAGCAAACTCCATTTTATCAGTGAAGGCATTGGTGTATTCATCAATGGACATGTTTTCCTTCTTCAATGTCAGGAATTGGTTCTCTAGCTCGAGCAGATTTTGGGCTGAGCAGTACTTCCACTTGAACTGTACCAAAAATTCTGCCCAATTCAGCTGCAGTGGCTCATTGGGGCTTAGGGTCTTCCCCAGAGTGTTCCACCAGCGAACAGCGCCACCTCTGAACTGACGCACTCCAAATGTGGTCTGTAGTTTGCCTTTGCAACCACATGTTATGAAAGCCAATTCCATCTCCGATATCCAGTCCATGACTCCAATTGGATCGTCCTTCCCCGTGAAAGTTGATGGCTTGCAAGTAGTAAAGTCCTTATACTTGCATTCGTTCCTCTCGACTCCTACATCATGGTAGTTCCTCCTGATCACTGGGGGTTCCACTTGACTGACAGTGCAGCTGTAATTTCCTTCCTCTGACTGTCCGTCATTCAGTTCTGGTTGCTCAACAGGCATCGAAGGTTCATTTTTGTTATTCAGGAATAGTTGTCTCATCTCTTCCCTTTGTTCAGCCATCATTTCCCGAATCATGGCTTGTACTCCGGCCATAGTGACTGTCCTCAGGTGCAGCTTCTATGATTGACACTTGCTTAATCCCTTGGGCTTGAGGTCGCTGATTCCTGTTTCCATTTGTATCTCCAGCTCCACTTCGTGTTCTTGCCATTTTGATCTGTACACTAAATTAGGTGAATTTAGATCTTTACTCACGATAGACGTTTAAATTCTCCTTATCACTCCGAAACGTTACATGCTAGTTCTAATATCGTAATCGAACGCTTTGAATCCTGAACACATAAGGTTTCCAGATCCGGTTGGTAACAGACCATGGATCCGAACAAATTATAGCATACAAGGCTAACATAAAGCATTTAGCACGTAAAACCATTTTAGGCATCTTTCCTAAAACAAACTAGTGCTCATGTCTAAAATATGGAAGACACTCATCTCACGATCATCGCTTAGCATTCTAAGTTTAAGTCTAGAAATCCTACAAATTCCTAGTTCGCTTAAACTAATGCTCTGATACTAACTATGACATCCCCATTTTTCACGGCCAGAAAAGATCAATTTCGTTCATCCTTTTTTAATAAAATCAGAGTAATCTTCAAAGAAAAGTGCGGCGGAATTTGTTCCCAAAACATAATATGATAAAAGTTATCAAAGCATTTCTTGAAGACATGTATTATCATTATATTACAAAAGTCGGGATGTCATCATCGATACAGAACAAAAGCATAAACATAACTTCATGGCCACAAAACAAAAATTGGCCTCAAACATCATAGGCCTTATAACATTCTAATCAATTTCTACAAATCCATAATCTCTCGTCAGATCATACAACTATGCTTTTGCCACTACCTGTAATACAAGAAATTGAGTGGGTCAGGCTGGGGAGCCTGGTGAGCATATAGGGTTTTCAACCCACAATAATAAGTTCATTAGTTATTTTCATCAAATCATTAACAACACTGCTTAGGGACCTAGCCTAAGGATTTTTCTTCGAGATGACAACACTGCTTAGGGGATTCCCGTTATCCTCACTTTACGTCCCTAAAGCATCTATTCTAAGGGATCTAGCCTAAGGATTTTTCTTCGGGATGACAACACTGCTTAGGGGATTCCTCAGCAATACATGTCAATAAGGCAACAATGGTGGGGGGCGGGGGGATGGAGTACATCTTCAAAAACACATACAGGTTGCGAGCCTGCTAGCGTTCCACTGGACTGCCTAGAAAAGTCTATGGTCGGTATCTATACTCCGCTAGATGACTGCATCATCTTTAAACATCGTAAACATCAAAGCCTCTCATCATTTTATCACACATCATCTATTTTATCTACCCATTTTCTACCCAACATATTTGTAGATATAAAATACATACACAGTCCAGATCTAAAAAACAAAGTTTACATCTTTCATCCAGCATATCTTCAAAGCATAAAATACTTACACAGTCTAGATCTAAAAAAAATAATGTTTGCATCCTTCATCCAGCATAATTTTCACAGCATAAAATACATATACGGTCTAAATCTGAAGAAAAAGTTCAGATCTTTCATCCAACATAGATCTCAAAGTATACAATTTAGATCTGAACAAAAAGTTTAGAACTGAGATGAGAAAGTGTAGATCTGAAAGAAAAAGTTTCAGATCTAAAAGAAAGAAGTATAGATCTTTCATCCAGCAAACATCTCAGGTAAATAGATAACATATATATACACACATAACACATAATTAATATAAAATACGTCATATCTATGTGTAAGATGAAAGTGACAATACACTCACTTGATGAAGAGTGATTCGGACAACACTTTGCTCCTTAAAATAATCTTCTTTGACGAAACCGGGAAGTTTTCTTGAAAACCGGGCTCTGCACGGGCAGAGTTTCAAACCGAAAACTCTATTTCTTGGAGACTCCGGGCTCTCCGAGGCTTCCTTCGGGGGCTAGGTGTTTTTCTAGGCGTTAGGGGGGTTTAGGGGGCTAGAGAGAGAAATTAGTGAGAGAAAGATATGAGGAAATGAGTGAGAAATGAGGCTGGCTTCGCTGCCTTTTTATAGCCTGCGAGGCCTCGGTACGCTGGGCGTAATGGCTCGTTCGTACAACACGTGTCGGAGTCTCGGTGGTGCATCGTGGCTAATTTCGGACCACAGGAGAAGTCAAAATGCTAAGCGTACCTTCGGTGCTATAAAAAGGCAGCGAAGCCAGCCTCATTTCTCACTCATTTCCTCATATCTTTCTCTCACTAATTTCTCTCTCTAGCCCCCTAAACCCCCCTAACGCCTAGAAAAACACCTAGCCCCCGAAGGAAGCCTCGGAGTGCCCGGAGTCTCCAAGAAATAGAGTTTTCGGTTTGAAACTCTGCCCGTGCAGAGCCCGGTTTTCAAGAAAACTTCCCGGTTTCGTCAAAGAAGATTATTTTAAGGAGCAAAGTGTTGTCCGAATCACTCTTCATCAAGTGAGTGTATTGTCACTTTCATCTTACACATAGATATGACGTATTTTATATTAATTATGTGTTATGTGTATATATATGTTATCTATTTACCTGAGATGTTTGCTGGATGAAAGATCTATACTTCTTTCTTTTAGATCTGAAACTTTTTCTTTCAGATCTACACCTTCGGTGTACGCGAGGCGTCCGCAGTCTTCGCGGGGCGTAGCCTCGCATCCAGCTTCGCAATTTGCACGTGTAGGCGGGACCGTACTCTACGAGCTCCGTTTTCGATGTTCTTTATATCCACGTGTAGGCGGGACCGTACTCTACGACGTTCGTTTAGACTTTGTCGGCTAGTCCTCGACCGATTTTAATATTCGAACCTCGGGCTGTGCACTGCTGATCCGAAACTTAGAAAAATCGTAACTTCCTCATACGAAGTCAGATTTGGGCGTTCTTTTTATGCACACTCTTGGTGTAACGAACACTACGATTTTCATTCAGATCGCTAGGGCTAAAAAGTCCTCTATCGTAAATTCACTAATTACGTCACGCAGTGTCGTCCGGTTCTGTCACGAAGCTTCGACAGGCCATAACTTCTTCGTTATAACTCGGATTTCGGCGTTCTTTAGATCTCCAGAATCCTTGACACGACCACTACAACTTTCTTCATAGCTATCGGGTTTATCTAACATTTTATTTTTGATGCTTATTTTTATCCTTTATTTATTATATTATGGTAAACAAGTAATAAGCACACAAAAGCACATAATTCACATAATATTCAAGTAATTCATTTTTATTACTTTAAAACGAGTTACAATGGTTGACCTAGACTATTACATCAGCATTAGTGCTTAGCCCAGAAATACGGGCGTTACACTTTATGGCTAACACAACTCCAAGATCTCTGATGAAGTTCTTCAACCATATAGCCTCCTTCGATGCTTTGCTAGCAGCTATGTACTCTGATTCACATGTAGAATCAGCCACGGTCTCCTGTTTGGAATTTTTCCAAGTCACTGCTCCTTCATTAAGGGTAAACACCCAACCAAATTGAGAATGGAAGTTATCTCCATCTGTCTGAAAAGTGGCATCACTATACCCAGTTACTCTCAAGTCATCACTTCCACCAAGCACAAGGACCCAATCCTTAGTCCTTCGCAGACACTTAAGAATATTCGTGACTACTATCCAATGAGCTCTACCTAGATTTCCCTGATATCGACTAACCATGATCAAAGAAAAAGCCACACCAGGGCGAGTACATGTCATAGTATACATTATCGATCCAACGGTGGAAGCATATGGAACTCGACTCATTTCTGCTATCTCTGTATCAGTACTCGGAGTTTCAGTCTTACTTAGTTTGGTATTCTTCTGGATAGGCAACTCTCCTTTCTTGGAATTCTCCATGCTAAAGTTTTTTAATACTTTATCCCAATATGTACCTTCACTAAGTCCAATTAGTCTCTTTCTCCTATTTCTCAAAATCTGCATCCCTAGAATATAGGCAGCCTCTCCCAGATCCTTCATATCAAAAAACTTTCTAAGCCAATACTTAACTTCTTTCAAAGTTGAAATGTCATTTCCTATCATATGTATGTCATCAACATACAATACCAGGAAGGTTACTATACTCCCACTAGCTTTGACATATACACAAGATTCATCATCACTTCTAGAGAAACCAAACTCTTTAACTTTCTCGTCAAAGCAAAGATTCCATCTGCGTGAAGCTTGTTTCAATACATATATTGATTTCTCAACCTTACACACTCTATTGGGGTACTTAGTATCCACAAAACCATCTAGTTGATTCATGTAAACATCCTTATCCAACTTCCCATTAAGGAAAGCGGTTTTGACATCCATCTACCAAATTTCATAGTCGTGAAATGCAACTATGGCTAGCATTTCCCTAACAAATTTAATCTTAGCTACTGGTGAGAAGGTCACATCATAGTCAACCCCTGGGGTTTGAGTAAAGCCCTTCGCAACCAGTCGAGCTTTGAAAGTGTGTACCTTTCCATCCATGTCGTTCTTCTTCTTGAAGATCCATTTGCACCTAACCGTCTTACGACTTGGTACATTGTCAACCAAATTCCAAACTTGGTTGTCATACATGGACTTGATCTCACTGTCCATTTCTGTTTCCACTTGGCAGACTCAAGGCCCGCCATTGATTCCTTGTAGTTAGAACCTTCCTTGTCCACATCTCGTAAGGTGTTTTGGCAACCTTCTTTGTTGGGACAAGATTAAGAATGTAGGTGACAGTCTCTAAGGCATACCTCTAGAATGAGATTGGAAGTGAAGCTCGACTTATCATGGAACGAACCATGTCTAACAAGGTTCGATTACGCCTCTCAGCCACCCCCATTAAGTTGTGGTGTCCTAGGAGGTGTCAATTGTGAAACTATTCCACATTCCTTGAGGTAGTCGTGGAATTCGATACTAAGATACTCACCACCTCTATCGGATCTGAGCATGTTAATCTTCCTTCGCAATTGATTCTCGACTTCTTGTTTGAACTCTTTGAACTTTTCAAAGGTTTCTGACTTATGCTTGATTAAGTAGATATAGGCATATATACTATAATCATCAGTAAAAGTCACATAGAACCGATTTGCATCCCTTGTCGTGGATCCGAAGGGCCCACACACATCTGTATGTATGAGATCCAACAATCCTTCACCTCTTTCACAAGAACCGGTGAAAGGTGATTTTGTCATCTTTCCAAGTAAACAAGATTCATACGTATCATCTGACCTCAAGTCAAATGATTCCAACACTCCATCCTTTTGGAGTCGGGCGATGAGTTTCTTGTTGACATGTCCAAGAAGAATCAATTTGTAAAACACTATTACCTAAATTGTCTACAACCATCATAGTTTCATACACGTCATCACAAGGTAAAGCATCAAAATAAAATACACCATTTTTAAAAGCAGAAGTAGATATATTCTCAATATTGAAAGAATATCTAAAACCTTATCTATATAAAGCATGAAATGAAATGATGTTTCGTGTCATCTCTGACGAGTAGCAACAATTATTCAAATCTAAGCATAACCCACTACTAAGCACTAAGTTATAAACTCCAATCTTGGTAACAAGTGACAATCTCCTATTGCCCATGATCAAGTTCATTTTCCCATGCTCCACGTCCTCATTTTTTCTTAGCCCCTGCAAATCAGAACAAATTTGAAAAACCACATCCTGTATCAAGGACCCAAGAATGAGAATATGATGAATTTTTGATGAGATGGTGTAAATACCTATTATGGTTGGCTTCACCTTGCCATCCTTTATGTCTTGCAAGTACTTAGGGCAGCTTCGTTTCCAATGCCCTTTCTCATGGCAGTAAAAGCAAGTAGCCTCTTTAGGATCAGTGGCGGGAGGAGCGTCATAACTGTCCTTTCCTGGTCCATTGCTTGGGGACCCATCTTGGGACTTTCCCTTCCAATTCTGTTTAGGAGGACCCTTCCTCTTCTTCCCTTTTCCTTACCCAATGGCCAAGACAGGAGCAGCAGAAGGGGTGGAGGCAATACCTTTTTCCCTTCATTCCTACTTCAGCAGTTCGCAGGAGGTTCTGAAGTTGAGCCAATGTGGTCTCTTAGTTGTTCAGATGATAAGTTAGGATGAATTGATCATAAAAACTAGTCAATGAGTGCAAGACTATATCAAGAGCCAAATCCTCATCAAAGTTCACATTTACTTCAGCAAGTGCTCCACGTGTCGTTGCATTCTTTGCACGTGGCTACTGACGGACTCTCCATCTTTCATCTCACTAGTGATGAGGGGATTTACTACCTCATACTTTTCTTGACGAGCTCGTTGGTGGTACTTTTACACCAAGTCCTTGATCATCTCGTTTCGCTAGTAATCCTCGTAGAACCTTTAGAGCTCCGGAGTCATAGTAGCCACCATGATGCATGCCACTTTAGTTGCATCATTGTAATGTTTCCTATACTCAGCCAGTACTGCGGCAGTAGCTTGGGTTTCATCAATCTCGAGAAGTTCCTTTTCGATCACATACTCCTTGTCCTTAAAACGTAGAGCCATCTTGATTTTACGCATCCAATCATTATAATTGGTGCCATCAAAGGTAACTCTCGAGCAGATGTTCAGAAGCGAGAAGTTGTTTGTAACACCCCGTTTCCAAGACAAGATCTAAAAGCTGAAGATGTGTTTTAAGTATTATTTTATTCTGATATATGTATATATTTAAATAAAGAGTTTAGTGAAAAGTGTGTAATTGGCATTATAATTTGCTTTGGAGGTCTAAAGAATGCTTTCAGTATTCGTAGTGGAAAGAATATTTTATCATAAGGCTAAAAGATAATCAATTGGACTCGTTATGTAGTTTGTGGACTTATATTGAAAATATTTTGTAGAGGAGGGACTATTTGGGTAAATTTGAATTTAATTTGAAGGAAAAAGAGAAGGAAGGGTTGAATATGTCATAATTGAGGTTTTGGGGTTAAAAGGGAAATTTATGGATTGGCTTTGCAAATAATCTCGAAAGCTAAGGGACGTTTGATAAAATGTTGGACTTAAATTGAAGGAATTATGGAATGACAAGGGCTGAATGGTAACTTAGGGATTGGTTTCGAAAAGACTAGGGATGGGAGGGGCTGGAAGTGTCAAATCCTCATGAAGTTTGTACGGGATACGGGTATTAAACTCGCCACCTTATTACACCATGCGAACCCTAACCCTAAAAAGAGAGACAGCCGCCAGCTCCTTCTTCACCTCCGGTCGCTGCCACCTTCACCACCCTTGTCACTCCAGCCGCCACCCTTTTTCGTGGTTCCGATCAGACGATTCCGGCGATCATGTCGTTTCCCAGCTCAACCGCCGTATCTTCCTTTTTCTTGGTTAGATTTTTCATTATCTGAATGTTGCTTGCTTTCTGCTTTGTGGGACTCTTAGTTATGTGAGCTAGCTATTAAGTGAAGATGATAAGTAATATATGGCACAAGCTAGATAATCTCAGAGTGATAGATTTGACCCTATTGCATGTAGGATGGGTCTTTTACTCGAAGGATTATCTACCCTCTTGTTTGAGTCCAACCATTCTAGGGATGGGTCTTTTACTCGAAGGATTATCTGATCTCCGTTGCATGTGGCTATATTCATGAGGTAGCTAGTTGACATTACTGGGAATCCTTCAGCAGCTGAGGACTAGTGAGTTCGGGAACCTAGGAAATCTTGGGATATGTTTCATGGGTTAGCAATGAGGTTTAGTGAGACTTGGATGTATTAGTTTGAGGAAGTGACTTGGAGGATTCGGGAGGATTGCTCAGGAAAGTATGGATAGGTGTGGAAGGTAGTATTGGGCCCGTACTACTGAAAGCAAAGGATCCATACTCGAATCGGTGAGAGTCTTGGAGAATCTGAGAAGCTTCAGGGAGGAGTTTGTGACCCGGTTTGGGGACAGAGGATGTTCCAACTGTTGCAGCTCAGCCATTGGCAAGCGAGCCAGTGAGCGTGATAGGGTGTCAGACCCTGGAGGATATGACTTCTAAATCTGAGGATGCGAGATAAAATTGGAGCACTTTGAGAAGAGAGGGTCGTGCCAGGTGCATATAGTGGAGGGTCCCGGGGAGAGACCCAATACTTCTGATCATCGGGTGAAAGGCCAGCAGGGCCAGAGTCAGTGCAACATGTGCGGCACTACCATTGCCAATTGCCTATGGAAGAACTTTGGAGTTCAAGGCACTACCGTTGCCAATTGCCTATGGAAGAACTTTGGAGTTCAAGGCACTACCGTTGCTAGGAAAGGACTGGTAGTATGAAGATGATGGTGTCAGTTGCGGGTGTCAGGTGCATAAGTGGTTGGTCATTGGATATTCAAGAGAATTGTATTCTCGCATGGGCTGTGTTCGGTTAAGGTTCAGTGGTGCTGCAAGATTGGAAGTGGGAACGAGGATTCGTCAGCCAGAGTGAAGATCAAGGCCTCCAGTTGTCAACATGGAAGATGGATTGAGGTGTCAGGCTGGACCAGATTTCAAGAGTATTCTCAAGATTTTAGAGGATGGGCGATCTTAGGGTTTAACCAGTAATTGATTGCTAGCATTGATAAGTGCAGGTTGTCATCAATGGATTATTAGAAAGCAAGAAGGATTGGGAATCCTTCAATTCTCGCATGCCGCAAAGACTTAATCGAATCTAAGTGGGGGAGAATCAATCAAGTATTCAGGAGCAGTAGTGGGTGTGAGACTAGGATGAGTTTCGCATCCCCGTCGGGGAGGAAGGCGGTCGAGTGGCCATCTGGATTGAGGATTGGGTGAGTTGGGAGTTTAGAAAACGTTCCAGCTTTTGGTTCGTGCTTTTCCTTGGCATCAGATAGCAGGTTTTGGGAACCAGGTTAGAACTCCAGTTAGGACTCAAATTCATTTGAGTGTTAGGTCGAGTGTGTGTTTGACCCGGTTTGGGCAGTGTTGTACGACTATGCGGGTAGCCGTAGCATTCACTAGCAGTCAGTTAGCATGGAAAGTGTCGTAAGACTGCGGTAGTAGCCGTAGCATTCACTAGCGATCAAAAAGTGATAGAATGTTGTAAGTCTGCGGGTGTAGCCGTAGCATTCATGAGGTTGACAGATAGTGATAGAGTGTTGTGAGACTACGGGTGTAGCTGTAGCATTTATTAGGTTGGTAGATGGCATGAGCGTTATTAGATCGTGGAAGGAAAAATAGTACCCACCAGTTCGGGTGTAGTGGTGAGGATATGGAAATCCACGGATTGGATTTCGGAATTACCCAGATGGATTACATCTAGTTGAGCCAGTGATAAGACTATAGGAGAACCACTATAGTATGAGATTAAGGAAGCAATGGACTGCTTAAGGTCGTTTGTGTTAGATTAGTGTCTAAGCCCGTAACTATATTTGGTATGTACTTGACCCGGTTATGCATGGTCCTTTTTGGGTTGCCTTCACCAAAGCAACATGACAAGGTAATTTAAGGAAAGAGAGACGATATTATGGTTTATTAATATATTATAAGAATAATATATTAAAGGAGAAATCATATTTATTTAATTAGTATTAGTCATAAATTAATTTGGTGACTAAAAGATATTAATTAAATAAAGGGGCATAAACTGTCAAATGTGTGATAGTTGAGTTTTGGGCTGGGAAACCTAATGGACTAAGGGGGGAACGAAATTATGATGAGGGATCATCATATTTTCGTCCAAGGGCCCTATTCCAGAAGGTTCCTTGGGCTACTTGGTGGCTAAGGTATCCATTAGGGTTTAGACTGAAACCCTGGCAGCCTATAGTATAAATAGAGACCCTAGCATGCAATTTTCGGCCACTGATTCCCAAGAGAAATTCTAGGGTCGATTTTAGTATTGTCTCTCCTCTCTCATAATTGCCTTCTTGCGTGTGTGGTGTTTGTGATCCATTAGAGGAATTATAATTGTGATTCTAAGCTCAAGAGAAGAAGATTCAAGCTACTATTTGAAGAGGTAAACACCTAGATCTAATGTTATATGTTAATTATCATATTATGTATGCTAGATTAGGGTGTGCAAGTCTTGGATTCATTGCATGTACAATAGAGAAACATAGATCCAAACATTAGGGTTTGTATGAGCACATAGGATTGTTCTTATGTATAAAACCCATCAGTGGTATCAGAGACTGGTTGGTTTCTGTTGTATGTGATGCTATAACTGTTTACATGCTAAAAATCGTTTTTCTGGCTTCTGGTCGATTGGACTCGGCGAGTCACTTCATGGACTCGGCGAGTCCATGAGTGACTCGGCGAGTTGGATCGTCTGACAGAGGCAATATCGGGATTCCTTGCTGTTTTTGCTATGGAATAGTTGCCTAATCTGTGTTTACTGATAAAATTCGAATTTTAATGATTTTGTGAGACTATCCTTGCGAAAAACAAAAGATATTTACCAATTGATTAGATAATAAATTCCTTATATGATTAAATTATCTTGCAAGAAATTGAATTTGGTCAAATATAGATAATCACTAAATTAATTGTTTGATTTATATTATTTGTTATTTGATCCCTTGTGTTTTAAAAATTTCAAAACTTGCCCTCAAGTTTTGAAATTTAATTTTTTGATTGAGAAGTTTAATTTTGAAAAATTTTAAATTTCAACCTTTAGAATTTTACAAGTTTAAAATTCAATCTTATACTTTATCTATTACAAGATTAATATATATATATATATATATATATATATATATATATATATATATATATATATATATATATATATATATATATATATATATATGTATACGAATAAGCTAGTCTTATCGCTAGTAGGCCTCATTCACGAAGCCAGTCTATAAGGTTGGTATAAGGTTGCTGCCTATAAAATGGCGCTTAATGGATGTACACTCACATCCACTGCTTGCTTGACTGGTGGAGGGTCGTTAGCCGAACGGATAGGATAGGGCACTTAATTCCTCATTATAAGTATAATGAATATTGCAAAGTAAATACAATGTTTTCAAATTCCCAATCTTAGTTACTTTAGGGTAAAATGTGAAAATGATGTCATTCCATGGAATTACACTTTGTACCCCTGTCAAACGTTAGTGGAGCGTGCGTGGCTAACCGGCACACTAATTTGGGATTGACATTGGTGACAAAGGGTAGCTCGATGTTTATCATAGATCAATGGAGCGTGCGTGGCTAACTGGCACATTGATTAGGTGATAGAGACATTGGGTGCACCATGTTGATTCGCATGGTTATTCACAACTTGTTTGCGATCCTCGGCATCCCAGTCGCAAATTTGAAGTGCATATTGAGATTTAAAGATGCTATTGATATGTTCAATGAATCTCAAAAGAAATCTAGGAATTTTCAAATACATTTAAAACTTAATCTCTTTTCGTTTTTCATAGTGAAAATTAGTGAATCGTCATTCACTTACCTTCAAATTATTTACTTTTAGATTACGGCATCCCTTTTCTAAGTTGTAATTAATGTTGTTGGATCCTAGCCCTAATTTCTCATTTGGGTGTTTAATTGGGGATTCATTTCTAATCAAACTTTGTTCCTTTCTATTTCAGATGTCAAACGCAAACGCAAACAACAACACTTCTGGGTCGTTCTCGTTGATGAACCTGTATCAAAAGGTGACATTTGATTGGTCGAACTTCAACGAGTGGATGAGATACATTCTCATGATAACTCGCTACGAGGACAAAGAATATGTCCTCGACGAGAAACTAGAAAAGATCAACCCAGAAGAAGCTACTCCTGAAGAGATGGCCGCCTTTGAGGCCCACGAGCATGATGCGACGAAAGTTCATTGCATCATGTTGGCCACCATGAACCTCGAACTCCAAAAGTCCTATGAGGACATGTATCCATATGAGATGCATCAAGATTTTCTGGACAGGTACCACCAGAGCGCGAGGCAAGAGCGCTATGAGATCATTACCAACATGATCACCGCTAGGAAGGGGAGTGGAGAATCCCTAACTGCTCATTTGCAAAGAATGCAAAGGTATGTTGATCGTCTTCTCAAACTTAATGTTAAGTTTGATGAGGATTTGGCTATCGACATCATCCTCCACTCCTTGCCTTCCTGCTACAACCAGTTCAGAATGACCTACCACATGAATAAGGAAGAGGTCACCCTAAGTAAACTTCAAGGGCTCCTGAGGACAGCTGAGAGCAACCTCAAGGACAAATCTATTGCATCATCCTCTACTGTAGCTGCTCCTGTGTTGGCAATTGGCCAAGGAAAGGGAAAGAAGAGGAAGGATCCTTCTAAGAGCCATCAAAAGGGTAAGACCCAAGATGGTTCTTCTTCTAGTGGGACCAAAGCAGGTTCTGTTAAACCGTCTTCTGATCCCAAGGAAGCAGAGTGCTTCTATTGCCACCAGAAGGGCCACTGGAAACGAAGCTGCCCTAAATATCTGCAGGATATTAAGGATGGGAAGATAAATCCCACCTTTGCAGGTATGTACTTAATTAAATCTAATAACTCATCACTTGCTACTTCATGAGTCCTTGATACTGGATGTGGTTACCACATTTGTTATGATTTGCAGGGGCTAAGAGAAAGTAGGGAAGTGGAGCATGGAAGGATAAACTTGATCATGGGAAACAAGAAGTCTTCACCAGTCACCAAGATCGGAGTTTATTCCTTAGTTTTGAGTAATGGGTTAGGGCTAGATTTAAATAATTGTTGCTATTCGCCAGATATGGCAAGGAACATCATTTCTTTTCATGGATTGTTTAGACAAGGTTTCAGATATTCGTTTGATAATAGTAATGGTTCTATTAATGCTTATTTGAATAGTGTCTTTTATTTCAATGCATTACCTTGTAATGGGATTTATGAATCTGTGTTAATTATAGATAATTTAGGAAATGATGTTTTGAATATTGATTCGTCCACAAGTTTGGATAAAGCATGCTTGTGGCATTGTCGCCTTGGCCATGTTAACAAGAAACGCATAGCCCAACTCCAAAAGGATGGAGTCTTGGAGTCATTCGACCTTAGGGACGATGACGTGTGTGAGTCTTGTTTACTTGGGAAGATGACCAAGTCACCCTTTACTGGCACATGTGAAAGGGGTCAGGGTGTATTGGATCTCATACATACAGATGTATGTGGACCCTTTAGATCCACCACAAGGGACGCTTGTCGCTTCTACGTGACTTTTACAGACGATTATAGCAGACATGGATATATCTACTTAATTAAGCAAAAGTCAGAAACCTTTGAAAAGTTCAAAGAGTTCAAGAATGAAGTGGAGAATCAGCTGGGCAGGAAAATCAAGATGCTTCGATCTGATCGAGGAGGAGAGTACCTAAGTCTTGAGTTTCACGACTATCTAAAAGAATGCGGAATAGTTTCGCAATTGACGCCTCCTAGAATGCCATAATTGAATGGTGTGGATGAGAGACGTAATCGAACCTTGTTGGACATGGTTCGTTCTATGATGAGTCGTGCTTCGTTACCAATTTCATTATGGGGGTATGCCTTAGAGACTGCCGCCCATATCCTTAACCTAGTTCCCACCAAGAAGGTTGCCAAGACACCTCATGAGATGTGGACAGGGAAAGCTCCCTCGTTAGCACATGTCAAGGTTTGGGGTTGTGAAGCTTTCGTAAGACGAGAGACTCACGACAAGCTAGAACCTCGTAGTGAGAAGTGTTATTTCATCGGCTATCCACAGAAGTCTTTTGGCTATCTCTTCTATAGACCAAGTGACAATGTTGTCTTTGTTGCTAGGAGAGGAGTTTTCAGAGAGAGAGAGAGAGAGAACTCATAAGTTAAGGAGAGAGTGGGAGTCAGATTGACCTTGAAGAGCTTCAAGAGTCAGGAGATGAAGGAACCTCTAACACTGGCGCTCAACCTGAGGAGGAAACTCCTGTTGAACCGATTGACCAGTCCTTACCTTTTAGACGTTCCAATAGAATTAGTGTTCCACCCCAGTTTTATGGTTTCCATATTACTACTGACGGGGATACGTTTATTAGTGATAGTACACTAGCAAATCTGGACGAACCTAATATCTATAAGGAAGCCATGGCAGGCCCAGAGTCTGCTAAATGGAAAGAGGCAATGGACAACGAGATTCAGTCCATGTATGACAACCAAGTTTGGAATTTGGTTGATAATGTACCAGGTCGTAAGACAGTCGGGTGCAAGTGGATCTTCAAGAAGAAGACAGACATGGATGGGAAAGTGCACACTTATAAAGCGCGATTGGTCGCGAAGGGCTTTACTCAAACTCCTGGAGTTGACTATGATGAGACCTTCTCACTAGTTGCTAAGATAAAGTCTATTAGGGTAATGCTCGCAATAGCTGCGTTTCATGATTATGAAATTTGGAAGACGGACGTAAAAACCGCTTTCCTAAATGGGAAGTTGGCTGA
This sequence comes from Lactuca virosa, assembly GCF_052849685.1. Taxonomy (NCBI): domain Eukaryota; kingdom Viridiplantae; phylum Streptophyta; class Magnoliopsida; order Asterales; family Asteraceae; genus Lactuca; species Lactuca virosa. The sequence goes on from NC_136430.1 coordinate 190,484,534, forward strand.
GGATGTTTACATGAATCAGCCAGAGGGTTTTGTCGATGCGAAGCATCCCAATAGGGTGTACAAGCTTGAAAAATCCATTTATGAATTAAAGCAAGCATCTCGTAGATGGAATCTTTGTTTTGACGAGAAGGTCAAAGAGCTTGGCTTTCTGCGAAGCGAAGATGAGTCATGTGTGTATGTCAAGGCCAGTGGGAGTATAGTGAGCTTCCTCGTATTGTATGTCGATGACATACTGCTCATAGGAAACGACATCCCAACCTTGCAGGAGGTCAAGTCCTGGCTTGGGAAGTGTTTCGCTATGAAGGACCTCGGAGAGGCTTCGTATATTCTGGGAATAAGGATAGTGAGAGACAGAAGTAAGAGACTGATAGGACTCAGTCCGGATACATACTTGGAAAAGGTACTAAAACGTTTTAGTATGGAAAATTCCAAGAAAGGGGAGTTACCAATTCAATGCAATACCAAACTGAGTAAGATTCAGAGCCCGAGTGCAGAGGCAGAGATAGCTGATATGAGCCGAGTACCTTACGCTTCTGCAGTTGGCTCGATTATGTACGCTATGACCTGTACTCGCCCTGATGTGGACTTCGCTTTAAGCATGGTTAGCAGATATCAAGGGAACCCTGGTAGAGCCCATTGGATTGCTGTGAAGAATATTCTTAAGTACCTACGAAGGACCAAGGAATGGTTTCTAGTCCTCGGTGGGAGTGATGACTTAAGGGTGCGAGGGTACAGTGACGCTAGTTTTCAGACGGATCGGGATAATTATCGATCGCAGTCAGGCTGGGTCTTTACCCTGAACGGAGGAGCAGTGACTTGGAAAAGTTCCAAGCAAGAGACTGTAGCTGATTCAACGTGCGAATCAGAGTACATTGCGGCAATCGAAGCGTCAAAGGAGGATATATGGTTGAAGAACTTCATAGGAGACCTTGGAGTAATGTCATCCATAAAGGAGCCCATGGAAATTTTCTGTGATAATGAAGGAGCGGTTGCCTTGACCAAGGAACCAAGGGATCATGGCAGACCTCGACATATCGACAGGAAATAGCATTTTATTAGACATCGGGTAGAAGAGGGACTCCTCGTTGTAAAGAGGGTATCGTCAAAAGATAACCCAGCAGATCCACTTACGAAGGGACTGAGTTGGGTTAAGCATTTGAAGCACGCTAGGAGCATTGGGCTAAAGGACGATATTAGTTTAGATTAGATAGATAGGAAATTTGTAATGGATAATTTTGTATTCAACATTTTGATGATTAAATAAAGGTGTGTTATTTATAAGAAAGTTACTATCTTATGTTGATTATTTATCTGTTATTTCAATTTTGCATGTTTTGACTTCCTGAATAATAAGATTGTTCGAACAGTCCACAATCGCTCATATGTTGGAAGTAGATATGAAAGAAGATTGTCATAAATTTGTTTGTAGATTGTCTAAAAGGTTTTAGACATAGAAAAGGTTTGCTACAAAGTTTATTAGTGCGTATGAAATATGTTTTGAGCATTGGAATAAACCCGCACTTGCTAGTATCGATTCATGAAAGTTATCACAAGTGATCGCAAGATGATAATATCATATAATCTTTAAACCTAGAGATACGGTTATTGTTTGCTAGATGATTATGCATTGATAATACGAAAACGCATCAATAACTTGATGTTATAAAACGTATTATTGTATGTAACTTAGCTAGTAGATAATAAAAGCATATAAGTCGAAGTTTTCTGTTCCTTTTATTCTAAGAGTATAAAAGCGATATCTTGGCCACTTGATGATTTGGTTTGACTTATATGTCGGGCCCGGTCAGGATGAGGTTGATGTGTTCAACTGAATTCTATGTCGAACAAATCAAAGATCGACAAACAAATGCTGGACAATAAGTATTGTCGGCATCATATCTAGAACAGAGGATTATACGATCCTTTATCTGAAGGACAGGACTTTTTGATCAGAGTTGACAAAAAGCGTATAAGAGCTATGATTGCTAACCGGATCCTGAAGTCGTATGTGAGATATAGTTACTAGACTTATCCAAGTGGGAGACTATTGGATTAGTGTCTAAGCCCGTAACTATATTTGGTATGTAGTTGACCCGGTTATGCATGGTCCTTTTGGGTTGCCTTCACCAAAGCAACTTGACAAGGTAATTTAAGGAAAGAGAGACGATATTATGGTTTATTAATATATTATAAGAATAATATATTAAAGGAGAAATCATATTTATTTAATTAGTATTAGTCATAATTTAATTTGGAATTAATTTGGTGACTAAAAGAGATTAATTAAATAAAGAGGCATAAACTGTCAAATGTGTGATAGTTGAGTTTTGGGCTGGGAAACCTAATGGACTAAGGGGGGAACGAAATTATAATGAGGGGTCATCATATTTTCGTCCAAGGGCCCTATTCCAGAAGGTTCCTTGGGCTACTTGGTGGCTAAGGTATCCATTAGGGTTTAGACTGAAACCCTAGCAGCCTATAGTATAAATAGAGACCCTAGCATGCAATTTTCGGCCACTGGTTCCCAAGAGAAACCCTAGGGCCGATTTTAGTATTGTCTATCCTCTCTCATAATTGCCTTCTTGCTTGTGTGGTGTTTGTGATCCATTAGAGGAATTACAATTGTGATTCTAACACTATTTGAAGAGGTAAACATCTAGATCTGATGTTACATGTTAATTATCATATTATGTATGCTAGATTAGGGTTTAGTCTTGGATTCATTGCATGTACAATAGAGAAACCTAGATCCAAGCATTAGGGTTTGTATGAGCACATAGGATTGTTCTTATGCATAAAACCCATCAGTTTGTGATATAAGGCTACCATTTGTCATGTAGCAATCACTTTTAGCCTTGGATTTAATGACGTTTGGATTCGACGCATGGACCGATTGGTTGGAGACCCGGAAGGTCTCGGTATGCTTTGAAAAGCAGCCATGCGGCAGCACGCTGTTTCAGGCAGTTTCAGTGTTTGGGCAGTGTTAGTACTTGCGTTTAGGTTGCAAGTACGGACAGAATAACAGATTTATTGGGTGATGCTAAGTGACTTGCAGGGATAATTGGGTTTATAATCCTTTTTTATAGTGGGAACCTCGAGTTATCAAAATTTGAGTAGTCAATTAAGGGATAAGTGGAGTGGTTTCAACAATAATGATTCAATATGAGCGGTCTGTCAGGGAGTCAAACCACCTCGGGACTACAGAATTCAGACAGAGTAGATGTGATCATGTTGTAAGGAAATCGTTCATATTCGGGTTTTACAACCCTGCGAGGAATGATTTAGATTGCCTTGGGAAGGCTGGGGATTATACTCGGGATTGCGGCCATGTCGTTCAACTTGTTGGCGTGCCAAGAGTGGTAAAGAATGATTTCGAGGACCAAATCTAATTTAAGTGGGGGAGAGTTTTAACACCCCGTTTCCAAGAAAAGATCTAAAAGCTGAAGATGTGTTTTAAGTATTATTTTATTATGATATATGTATATATTTAAATAAAGAGTTTAGTGAAAAGTGTGTAATTAGAATTATAATTTGTTTTGGAGGTCTAAAGAATGCTTTCGGGATTCGTAGTGGAAATAATATTTGATCATAAGGCTAAAAGATAATCAATTGGACTCGTTATGTAGTTTGTGGACTTATATTGAAAATATTTTGTAGAGGAGGGACTATTTGGGTAAATTGGGATTTAATTTGAAAGAAAAATAGAAGGAAGGGCTGAATATGGCATAATTGATGTTTTGGGGGTTAAAAGGGAAATTTATGGATTGGCTTTGCAAATAATCTCGAAAGCTAAGGGGCGTTTGATAAAATGTTGGACTTAAATTGAAGGAATTATGGAATGACAAGGGTTGAATAGTAACTTAGGGATTGATTTCAAAAAGATTAGGGATGGGAGGGGTTGGAAGTGTCAAATCCTCATGAAGTTTGTGTTGGATTAGTGTCTAAGTCCATAAGTATATTTCGTATGTACTTGACCCGGTTGTAGCATGGTCCTTTTGGGTTGCCTTCACACTGGTGACTAGACAGGATGACTGTTGAGGAGAGAGGCTGATTTATTGTTAAGAATAATAAATCAGGGTATAAATATGATTTGTTAATATATTATATGAATAATATATTAATTTGGAATCATATTATTAATTAATATTTAATCAGAAATTAATTAGGAATTAATTTTGGGATTAAAGGAATTAATTAAAAGTGCAGGGGCTGTTTTGTAATTATTTGATAGTTGAGACTTTGGGCTATTGGGTCACCTTTATTAAGGGTTTAACGAAAATCCTAGAAGGATCTAGGAGTTTTCATCCAAGGGCTTAAGGAAAGGAGTCCATGGACTTGCTTAGGCCCTAAGCTAAGGGATTAGGGTTTCCACCTTGAAACCCTAGCTAGCCTCAAGTATAAATAGCACCCTAAGGCACTAGAATTCGACCACCCCTTGGGAAAACCCTACTAGAGCCGAATTTTGGAGCTTAGTACCCTTCCTCCTCTCTCTCATATTCATCCTCTCACTCAAAGTGTGTTTGTGAGCCATTAGAGGTACTACACTTGTGGTACTTGCTTTCAAGAGCTAAGGAAACTCAAGGAACTAGTTGTTATTACTACATAACAACAAAAGGTATGTATTCTATTCTCCTATGTCAATTTCGAAAATAGTAGATGCATGCTAGGGTTCTTTTGTGTTCATAAAGTTGTATATCTAATAGTGAAAACATAGATCCGAATCTAGGGTTGCATGCACACATAGGATTGTTTGTATAAAACCCATCAGCGGTATCAGAGCCTTTGGTTTTTGTTTTCAATTAGTTTTATACAAAAGTATGAATTTGACATATTAGGGTTTATGGCCAATAAACCCTAGAGGCATGATTTTCGAAATTAGGGTTCATAAACCCTAAATTTCAAAATTTTATAGGGTTTCCTAAACCCTTTCCTTAGCCTCCAAGATTTTGAATTCTAGGGTTATCCAACCCTAGGATTTCGAAATTGCCTCTTCCCCAACATAAGATTCCTAAATTTTAGGGATTTGGATAATGTCATATCTTGTAATTATCCATTTAATTGTTTAATAGATAATTAAAGATCTTTTGAATTATCCCATCCCAAATTTTCGAATTTTAGGGGATAAAGGGATTAGGTTAAACTAATTGTTTAATTTAATAGATAATCCTCCAAGATTTAATAATTTAAATTAATTGTTTAATTTGAGGTAATTATTAAATCAAAGTTTTGATATTTAAGATTTTAAAATTAAAAGGTTTTAATTTCGAAAATTTTAAATATGATTAAAACCCTAGTTTTGTTTTTGGAAAAGTTCAAATTACACCCTTATGGTTTTATTAAATTAATTAAGTGTATAATTAAAAGAGAGTTAATAAATCCATAGTGATATGGTTTACATTTAATTAAATTAAAAGTGTAATTTATTAAATTTGACCACATAGTATTTTAAAAGTGTAAAATACACCCTTATACTATGTATAACATTAAAAGTCTAATATTATATATGTATAACTTAAATGCTAGTCTTACCGTTAATAGGCCTCATTCACGAAGCCGATCTATAAGGGGGGGGGGGGGGGTATAAGGTTATGGCCTATAAAATGGCAGTTTAATGGGTGTCCACTTTCACCCACCGCTTCCTTGATTGGTGGAGAGTCGTTAGCCGAGCGGGTAAGATAGGGCAAACCCTTTCCATTATAAGTATAATGAATTATAAAGTAACTAAATTTTTTTTACAAAATTCCCAATCTTAGTTACTTTAGGAAAAAGTGAAATCGATGCAATTCCATGGAATTACACTTTGTACCCTTGTCGAGACAATTAGTGGAGCGTGTGTGGTTAACCGGCACACTAAGTTGGGTTTGGCATTGGTAGCGAAGGGTGACTCGATGTTTATCATAGATCGATGGAGCGTGTGTGGTTAACCGGCACGTCGATTAGGTGACTGTAACATTGAGGGCACCACGTACATTCACATGGTTATTCACACCTTATTTGCGATCCTCGGCATCCTAGTCACAAATGAAGGGCATTATCGAGATTAAACATGACATTGAAGAGTTCAATGAAAACTTAAACCTTCAATTTTCGTTTTTCATGGTGCAAATTGGTAAATCGTCATTTACCTACCTTCAAATGTTCTGCGAGTTGGATTACAGCATCCCTCTTCCAAATTTGTAGGATATTGTGTTGGGTCCTAGCCTTAATATCTCATTTGGGTGTTTTATTAAGGACTCAATCGACTAAACTTGAATTTTCTCCCGTTTTGTAGATGTCAAAGTCTAACAACTATGATCTTCCTGAATCCGTTGGAAAAAGTTTTCCACGTGAAGATGATGTTCCACGATTGTATTGTGGAAATGAAATCATGCTTCATTTCCTGCACCTCCTCCAATAATTCTCCCTGACCCACGTGTTCGAAGACTTGAAAAGTTCAAGGTCACTCAAGCCCTATTGGCAAAAGACACGAAAATGGAAAGTCTATATGTGCTCATGTCTTGGATATGAGGTTACATATTGATAGATTAGGATTGTTGGGTGTCGATGTTTAAAGGAAGTTGGATGTTGACTTGGTTCTTCAGTCGCTTCCCGAATCATATGGTAAGTTCGTTAGAGAGTACTATATGATGGACCACGACATGACCCTTATTGATTTGACTTATTTGCTTATTGCTGCTGAATCAGAAAATGATTTGGCGCACTGGTCAGCAAATTTGTCTGGTAAATCAATATCCCAACCTTCTATGGGCAATGGCGACATTGGAAGTCCAGAAACGTTTTCTCAACGCAAAAGAAAGGCTGAGTCTAAGATAGTCATGTGTACCATTCCAGAAGAGTCCATATGGTTCTACTGCCAAGAGAAGGGGGATTGGTCATAAAGCTGCCCTGACTACCTGAGAGATCAAAGAGATGGGAGAGTCAAGATGTATGACTCTACTTCAGGTAAAATCCACTATCTAACTCTATTAAGTTCGTTTTAGATTCTTAATACATAATGTGATAAGATTACATTTGGTGTTTTGTAGGGTCAAAGAAAAAGGAAGCTTAGAAAGAAAGAAGTGAGTTGAATCTGGTCATGAAGAAATTGATTTCGATCGCATGATTCAAGGATCAGACTTTTAAGCTACTACTTTAGAGTTAGGATAAATTGCTAAGTAATATTTACATAGTTTTCATTTGTAATCACATTCTAAGGACAATATTTTTCCGCAATAAAATAAATTTTGATCTATCTTATTCATGTTTCCTTGCGATGGATTTTATGAAAATTGGTGTTTGAATGGTTCTATTGTTAGCAAGTTGTGTTATTTGTTTCTCTAAGCTTTTCAGGCTAGCTTGGGTTGTTTCTTGGAAAGTTTGGGTAGATGTGGAAATGCTTTTCATAATCTCCTCTAAGGACATGCTTGGCGTTTCAAGTTGTTGAGGAGGTGGAGGATATGGATGTTGGAATTGTGGAGTTGGTTGGTATTGGTCATTTATCCAAATGGATGATATCTTGGACATTTGAATCAAAACCTTCATAGAATGGCTTCAACCGATGTCCATTAACCTTGAAAAGCTTCCCCGTGTCAACATTTTTTAATTTTCACATCTCCATTGGGACTCTTTTCTTGTATTTGACTTTCTTTTTATGGGAAAACCATAACGAACTTAGACCTTTGATAATAACAAGCATCCAACCATATTCTTTATTGTACTTGTTTAGTAAGGTGACCAACTCTTCCATATTCAACATAGTGGTCGAGTTGGTGACCGGTTGGGTGTCTTCCTTCTCGGGATATGTATCAATTAAAAGGTCCGACAGATTTATCGTTTTTAGCTCTTGTGGTTCGTCTACCACTGGAGTTAGTTTCTCAATGGTGGTGGGTGGCCCAACCTCTCTTTTGTTAACACCCAACACTTCCTCTATAGTTTCATTGACATCTTTCTCAATTTCTTCTTCCTCCTTGATAGCCTCTTCCATTTCTACGCGTTCTTCCTCTTCTCCATATAGCACTCTTGGGCCATCAAAACTTTTCCCATCTTTCAAAGGAATGGCACATGGGCTCTCTTCAGATGGTAGTTTGTCTTGATCTTCCATTATACTTATTGTTTGAGCAAGTTGTGTTATTTGTTTCTCTAAGCTTTTGAGGCTAGCTTGGGTTGTTTCTTGGAAAGTTTGGGTAGATGTGGAAATAATTTTCATAATCTCCTCTAAGGACATGCTTGGTGTTTCAAGTTGTTGAGGAGGTGGAGGATATGGATGTTGGAACTGTGGAGTTGGTTGGTATTGGTCATTTCTCCAAGCTTGGTATGGGCTTTGGTACCGGTTGTATCCCCAAGCTTGGTTGTTGTCCCACCATTGATCATTTTGAGGTTGATCATAACTCCATTGGTTTTACCAGTAGTAGCTTCCCCTTTCTTGCACTTCTTCCCATTCTCCTTGTAAATATGGACACATATCGGAATGATTTCCATTTTGGGCGTAATTATCGCAAAGAAGAGGCGAGGGTTGCACACTTTGGTCACTTTCAATCATCATAACTAACTGAACTAGCTCATAAAGTTTATCTTCAACGCAAGGAGTGTTCATTTCCGAAGCATAATTTTTTCAATTTTTGATTTTTAAACTAGAGTACCTGCACAATGAGATCTAGGCATAGAGAAACAAACTGATTAAATATAAACCAATCCCCGGCAACGGCGCCAAAAATTTGGTGGTTGTCGAGGCCAACAAAAATAATAACCCTAAATATTACACACTAAAATAGTGTATAGTGGTAAAGGGGTCGAATCCACGGAGATTGGTTCAATTTATAACTCTACGAAAAATCTCTTCGTAAAAATACTTGTAAAATGACAATAAATTAAAAATTGGGGGTTTGGTCTTTTGAAGTACTTGGAATAAACTAGAATTAAACTAAGATTTAAATAAACAATTTCAACAAAAATAAGAGTTTGATGTAAAATCAATAAGAGAAGGATGGTTGACTTAAGGTTCCTCACTTTGACTTTTGATGAACATATCATTCGAATCCAATGGTGCAATACTTGATTTAAATCCTTAATTTGGCTATAGTAATCCAAGAAGCTTGAGATTACCTAGACTTTTCTTAGTTGTTAAAATGGTTAGAGATGCTCATAACAATTTCCTTAGTCAAAGTCACAATTTGCATTAAGCATGTAATTAGTGAAAGTCAACTAGCATTAAGAACCAAAAAGTCACCAAATCCAACAGGGGTCAAATGCTTTCACCACCATGTCGGAGGAAATGTTTTTATGATTGTGTGAAGCAAAAACAAAACAAAAATCATTTGTTGCTTGCTAATTTGAGGATCCTTTACTTAATCAAGAAATTAGCCAACTAATCACCACAAACACATTTAAACTCATGAACTAAAACATACAAGTAGTGATAAGATGTTAAAACACAAAACATTCTCATAAAGATTTAAGAACATGTTCATGGATTCTTCAACATTCAACAAAAGTTTAAAGGATTCAACAAAAGTCAACCAAGATTAGTTTAGCCAAGCATGGCTAAACTCAAAGAAATAAAGTTAGAGAAGATTGTACCAAACATTTTACAATAATCAAGAGGTGAAAAGAAGATGTTCTTGAGGTGTTTCTTGGCCTTCAAAAGTGCTCCCAACTCCAGAGAGAAAGTTTCAAAATCGGACATCCAAGATTCTACTAAAGTGGCACACCAACCTTCCCAATATGGAGCTTTAAGCAAAATTCCGAAAATGCCCCAGCAGGAATCCACGCGGGCCGCGTGGAATCTTACGCGGGCCGCGTAAGAGTGACGGAGATTTTGGCCTTCTTCAAGTCTTGGGCCTCCACAGCTTAACCATTGGCCCAGTTTGAGCCCGATCAGTTTCTAGTCCATTTTTCTTCAAGATTTCTTCAATTTGAGCCCAATTTATCTTCTCCAAACCACTCATAGCTCCCGTAGTTTCCCAGTCATCAATTCCCGCATCTTGCAAATCTAAAGTTTAATTTTTCCAAGCCTCCAAATAATTAACAAGCCCACTTCATGCATCATCTCCATCGCCATCAAGCCCAAAATCCTCATTGTCCTCCAAGTCCAATCGCTTCCCAAGAATCCCGCTCTGCTAGTCTCCAAAAAATCTGCAATAATGCTCAAGAAACTAGAAAGTACCCGAATGCGGTCATAAAATAACAAAAAGGAAAATATGCATGGAAATTATCTAAATTGTGAATGAAATATGCTAAAATAAACTATAAAAAGAAGTAAATAAAATGAAACTATCAAATCACCCCAAGCTTAAACCTTGCTTGTCCTCAAGTAAGACAAGACTAAAATGAACTTGGGATGAACTATCCTAAGAAAAATAAAAAGAATGGATAGAACCGCGGCACTTGATCACCGTTAGTCAACATGGTCAGAATTGATCTTGTTGTTATCTCATTACTTTTTCATCCAATGACAGTGGGACCATAAACCACAACTAGGACAACTCCTTTAGGTGAGTAAGGAGGGATGGTCAGTCGCAACCCCAATGGAACATGCATAGAATGAAGAACATCTGTAGTAGGGAGAAAGCAACTGGATGGGCTCGTGAGGAGCTCTTCTTTAAGTGCGCACTCTTATCACAAAAGTTGCGTGATCTCACGTCTATTGGCCACTCTCAAATGTGATTGGGTTTCATCGCTCGGGCACCATTGTAGGAATTATTTCACTTAGTGTTGGCCCAAACCTCCCGTAGTATCCGACTCAACAGTCTCCCTAACATCACCAATTTGGAAAAACAACTCGATCTATGTACAATAAAACAAACCTAAATAAATGAATATCAAACGTCGGGTGACCAAAATCTAGGAAAATTTGTTCAAAAATTGAACCGGTCACCTATCTAAGACAATCGTCAATTGGAACTTGCTTGAGTTTTTTTTTTAAACACATGCTACTTGAAGGTAATGCACTAACATATTGAATTTTTTTTTATCAAGAAGACTCTTTTTTTGACTCAAAATTTGGTTCCCAAGAGTATGTAAGTGGAACGGGGGGGGGGGGGGGGGGGGGTAATAATATAATCTGAATGGTCTAAATGTGAAAATGACCATGTGTGGAGCGTAAAGATGTAAGCTCCTTTTCAAACTTGTGATTTTTCAAAAATAATGAAAATGTCCAAATGTGGACTAAAAGACTCTCTAAAATCTTAAGAAAATCGCAAAAAAAATGGTGATGTAAAGAGACCGGATATGGATTCTACTCGGGGACAAGCACCAGTGCTTCATCCTAATGGTTCAAACATGATCAAGTGTGATCCTCTCAGCGGTAGTGACCGCAAGGCTAAGAACATTCATTGTTATAGTATATCCTACAGTTGTTAGTATTGCATGCATAATTCTTCATGAAACTACCTGGCCATGATCACTTACCCCTTTAAGCTTCCAGCTTCTAATCCTAAGTATGAAGTCCCAAACTGCAGCTAGTGGTCCCGGTTCGATGGGTGATATAACAACAAGATCCTGGACCAATAATGATACAATAACTGTGAACCTGTTCCATGGCATCCAAGGGGATGAGAATAAACAAACAACAAAAATGCATGCATGCTAATGCCCTAAGCTAAATGTTATGCAAAAATAAAAAGTGGAAAAGAAGAAAATAAAATCTTTTTGGAATTTTGTAAAAAATAAAAAATAAAAAAATGAATGCAAATTAGCTTAAACTAATATGATATGCAACCTAACTAAAAAAAATGCATGAAAAATTAAAAGAAAGGGAAATGCCCCACCCCAAGCTTAAGAACAAGCATTATCCTCAATGCTTAAGGTAAGGACAGAAATGACCTAAATCTGGGGATTGGGAGGAGGATAGGGGTTTGTAGAGGAGGAAAAATGGTGAAGAATGGTGGTGGTCTCGCGGCATTCCGACCGGTAGATCTCTGGAAAATCGAGTTTTTGTATGGAGCGCGGGCGGGGCGCGGGCCGCGTGTTGGCCGCGTCTAGTTTTCTCGAAATCCCACTAATTCTTCTGACCTTTCACACGGGCCGCGGGTTGGCCGCATGAAGGCCGCGGGAGCTGAAGCTTGAAAATGGCAAAAAATCGGAAATCTGTGCGGGCCGCGTTGAACCCGCATGCTGGCCGCATGAGCTGAACACAAAAAATTATCTAAGTGATGGAGGATCTGCGCGGGCAAGGCGCGGGCCGCACGATGGCCGCACAAGGTCTTACGCGGGCCGCTTGAATTTTCACGCGGGCCGCTTGACTTCCTGCACTTCAAAATTTGAATTTTTTCTAAAAACTTGATTTTTGGCCAAAATGATTCTCGTAAAGTCCTGGTTTCAAAAACACAACAAAAAGTTTGGACTAAAACATACAAGTAGTGATAAGATGTTAAAACACAAAACATTCCCATAAAGATTTAAGAACATGTTCATGGATTCTTCAACATTCAACAAAAGTTTAAAGGATTCAACAAAAGTCAACCAAGATTAGTTTAGCCAAGCATGGCTAAACTCAAAGAAATAAAGTTAGAGAAGATTGTACCAAACATTTTACAATAATCAAGAGGTGAAAAGAAGATGTTCTTGAGGTGTTTCTTGGCCTTCAAAAGTGCTCCCAACTCCAGAGAGAAAGTTTCAAAATCGGACATCCAAGATTCTACTAAAGTGGCACACCAACCTTCCCAATATGGAGCTTTAAGCAAAATTCCGAAAATGCCCCAGCAGGAATCCACGCGGGCCGCGTGGAATCTTACGCGGGCCGCGTAAGAGTGACGGAGATTTTGGCCTTCTTCAAGTCTTGGGCCTCCACAACTTAACCATTGGCCCAGTTTGAGCCCGATCACTTTCTAGTCCATTTTTCTTCAAGATTTCTTCAATTTGAGCCCAATTTATCTTCTCCAAACCACTCATAGCTCCCGTAGTTTCCCAGTCATCAATTCCCGCATCTTGCAAATCTAAAGTTTAATTTTTCCAAGCCTCCAAATAATTAACAAGCCCACTTCATGCATCATCTCCATCGCCATCAAGCCCAAAATCCTCATTGTCCTCCAAGTCCAATCGCTTCCCAAGAATCCCGCTCTGCTAGTCTCCAAAAAATCTACAATAATGCTCAAGAAACTAGAAAGTACCCGAATGCGGTCATAAAATAACAAAAAGGAAAATATGCATGGAAATTATCTAAATTGTGAATGAAATATGCTAAAATAAACTATAAAAAGAAGTAAATAAAAGGTAGGTTGGGTACCCAGATATGCCTGACAGGGGTAGGTTGGGCACCCCGGTATGCCTAACAGGGGTAGGTTGAGCACCCCGGTATGCTCAGCAAGGTAGGTCGGGTACCCAGATATGCCTGACATGGGGTAGGTCGGGCACCCCGGTATGCCTGACAGTATGTGATTTGTATGGTATGTGGTACGATGGGGGAATTCACTAAGTTTCGTGCTTACGATTTACGGTTTTGGTTTCAGGTACTTCGTTTTCAAAGGAAAGGAGTCGGCTCAATCGCAGCGCATCACAATATGATTTTTCGCACATGAGATCATTGGGATTACCCTATGATATTATTTTATGATAACATGTTTTGATTATTGACACTTTGGTCTTGACATGTGATCTTATTATGGATGTTTTTATACTGTTGGTTTTATAATAACTTAATTAAAAATGAAATTTTAGGTCTTGCATTGTCGGATGTTACATTGTTATTGGATGAGTTGTTATTAGAGGAGGAACCAAAAGCATCGTTGGGAATTGACATCTGAAAAGAAGAAAGACAAGTTTTATGATAGATAGGAGTAATCCTCAATATAACACCCAAATGAAATATTAAGGCTAGGATCCAACTAGATAATTCACAACTTAGAAAAGGGATGTCGTAATCTAATTGTGAAATAAATAATGGTAGGTAAATGACGATTTACCAATTTCACCATGAAAAACAAAATCTGAACGAATTAGGTTTTTAATGAAATTCCTAGATCTTTTGAGATTCATTGAACTATTCGATGGCATGTTTAATCTCGATTATGCTCTTTCATTTGTAACTGGGATACCGAGGATCACAAACAAGATGTGAATAACCATGAAAATTAGATTGGTACTCTCGATGTTATTTATCATCTCATTTTAATGTGTCGGTTAGCCACACGCGCTCCATTAATCAATGATAATTTACGAGACACTCATTGCCACTATTTATTAGTCCATATTAGTGTTCCGGTTAACCACACACGCTCCACTAACAACTTATAAAGTGCAATGTGCAATTTCATGCATTTGCATCAAATTCACATTTTTCCTAAAGTAACTATGATTGGGAATTTAATAAAAGAATTTAGTTACTTTATAATTCATTATACTTATTAATGAGGATTATTTTTCCTATCAAACTCGTTCGGCTAATTACCCTCCACCAATCAAGGAAGCGGTGGGTGAGAGTGGACACCCATTCAACTACCATTTTATAGGCAGTTTCCTTATACCCCACTTATAGATCGGCTTCGTGATTGAGGCATACTAGCGGTTCGAATGACTTGTCTTATACATATAGTATATATTAAACATTTAATTTTACATAGAGTATAAGGTGTATTTTAAACTTTTTCAAAATACTAGGGTTTTATAATCTTTTAAATTTCGAAACTAAAACAATTTAATTAAATTTAAAAGAAATTGATTTAATAATTATCTATTAATTAAACCTTTATAAATTTATTAAACCAATTGACGATTATCCAATTAAATTAATCAAAATAATTTAACCTAATCCTCTCCCCCTAAGTTTCAAAAAAGATGGGAGGGATAATTCAAGTTTTATAATTATCCAATTAATCACATAAAGAGATAATTGCCAAAAATAAGAAAACCCTATCATGAAACCCTAATTTTTCGAAAATACCTATTCTTCGGGAGGAAGGCAAGGATTTCAATCCTGGCCTTATTTCGAAAATCAAGAGGGTTTAGGAAACTCTAATTTCGAAATGTAACATCCGGATTTCCAGGTATTATGTTTGATCATTTGTTTTGAGTAAAAGAGAGGGACTCGACGAGTTGAGGTGTAGACTCGTCGAGTAGGACCGTGTTTGCTGACTGGATTAATGAACGGACTCGATGAGTCGGAAAGGGTGGACTCGACGAGTCCGCGCTGTGGGTTGAAACACTAAATCCCCGGGCTTGTGCCCTATTTAAAGGACCTTATGGCCCTTAATTGCGGCTACCTTCGTCCTTGAGAGTACCAGAGCATCTGTGAGCCTTGTGAGTGAGAAAGGAGGCCATTGTTCACCATTTCTTGTGGATTTTAGCAAGAAGGAAGGAGGAAGGTCAAGCTAGGCGAGTTGGGGAGCTTGAATCTACTTCCATTTGATCAGAGGAAGCTGTTGGAGGTATCAATCTATGCTTATTCTCGTATTTTTGTTGATTTGGTTGAACCTAGGGTTTCTTTATGCCTTACTTACCTTAAATCTGGAATGTGTGAGGTCCGAATGTGAAATGGTTCTTAGATCTGGACCTTAAGGGGTCCAGAGAGTCCCTATCATTATGCTTTATGCCACCCCTTTGGAGTTATGAACCTAGGAAGCCATTTTAGTAGTTATTTCACCAAAAGAAGCATTGGGTGCATTGCATGTGGGTCAAGTTTCGACCTTTACATGGTTATTGGTCTTGGGGAGGTCAGATCTATAGTTTAGAAAAAACAGATCTGAACTCAGAAGGTCATTTGAGAGATGTTATGGGAGCAACTCGCCGAGTCCATAAGTGGGCTCGACGAGTCGAGTCGGGGTTGCCCCGCGATTCGTTGCAGAGCGACCCGGCGAGTGGAGGAGGGACTCGACGTGCCAAGCGAGGCTTAGAAGGATTCAGGGGACCCGCGTGGACTCGCCGAGTCGCCCGAGTGCACTCGACGAGTCTGGTCAAAGTTGACTTCGTTGACTATTAGAGTTTAGTCAATGTTTGGACTTTTGAGCCATTGGAGGGGTAGAATGGTCTTTTACCCTTCTTAGAGAACTTAGAGAGGGTTTAGCCTAGACTTTGAAAGTCGTATTGATTAGAGTAACTATTTTATGTGATTAGGCGGAGGCTAGATCAGTATTTCCGAGTTATCCGAGGTGAGTCTTCTCACTATACTTTACCTTGAGTGGTAAGTAGAGTTATGTGACCGAGTATCTTGTATGCTATGTATGTGAGGTGTTGCACTGCATTATTTCTATGTGAACTAGGCTGTGTGTATTACAGAGTTTACAGAGTTAGGACCGGAAGGTCCACTGAGTTAAGACCAGAGGGTCCACAGAGTTAGGGTCAGTGGGCCCACAGAGTTATAGCCTCGAGTGGCTAATATGTGTTATATGTGGTATTTTGGGGAACTCACTAAGCATTTATGCTTACAGTGTTTCGTGTTATGTGTTTCAGGTACCAGTGAGGATCACGGGAAGGCGTCGGCATGATCAGTACACACTATTGGAGTTTTATACATTTTGATCTTCGGATGTGTTTTTATGGATTTGATATGTGATACATTGAGATTTGAGAATACTTATGAATGAAATTATATCTTTAAAAGTGAAAAACTGTTTTGAAATTTACGTTGTTACAAGATGGTATCAGAGCCTTGGTTTGAGGGATTCGGGTTCACCTTTGGGCATATCTGAACTCAAACTGAGGATTTGAGAGATTTTCAAAATAAAACAAATTTTTTATAAAAGAGTAAAAGGTTTTGAAAAGAGCAGAGCAGAGCGGTGTGTACGATCAGCCAGCGCCCAAACGGTGATTTCCCAAAATACCCTTATACTATGTGTTATGAAATATGATACAATATGATATGCATGCTAGAGTAGGCTAGGTGTTCTTATTAGGACTAGAGTGGCCTGATTTGTGATGCCTTAGCCTAGGGGTTTTGCTGCTAGGAGATGCTTGAGAGTGAGTAGATAGCAGCGAGGAGCTTATGAGAGATCTGCTAGAGAATAGCTTATGCCTAGGGAGATTAGAGTACTTGGGATTTAGGATCCTAAGAGGAGGACTTGGGGTGAATACTGATGCGGTGTGGACAGTAGTATAGGGCCCGTACTACTGAAGACATCGGATCAGTGCGCAGTCCAAGTAAGAATCCTTAGGGTACTAAGGAGCAAGTAGGGTTGAGTTATCGAGTGCGAGTATGCTCGAGCGAGTCCCTGATATTCCTTATATTGTATTTCAGAGACATCATGGTGGGGACAAGCCACAGACCAGAGACCAGCGGTGTGAGTGACGAGGAGCTTCGTCAGATGATCCACGAGGAGGTGGCTGCGGCTATCCGCGCAGAGATTCCAGAGATGTTTGGGTCTATTAAGACCATGTTGATTGAGACTTTTGATGAGAGATACGCAGCAGTTACTGAGACTGTAGCCACTGCAGCTACCGCAGCTGTTGCTGCTGCTAGACCGCAGGGTGGTGATTCGTTGCTGTTCCGGGAGTTCAGCAACACGAAACCACCAGAGTTTGATGGGACGCATGATCCTATTGCTGCGATGAGATGGGTTTCTGACATTGAGGGATGCTTCTATACGTGTTCATGTCCGGAGCATCTGAGAGTTCGGTTCGCGCTGAACCAGCTTCGCTTGGGAGCGAAGGACTGGTTGAAGTTTGTGACAGCGCACTATTCTTCTGCAGAGCTTGCCACGGTGACCTGGGAGAGGTGCACCGCTATGTTTCGTGATGAGTACGTTCCCCCGGTGGAAAGGGAACGGTTGGCCCAGGAGTTCTTGACCCTCAAGCAGGGTACTGAGTCTGTTACTGTGATCACCAGGATGTTCCATGAGAGGGCGATGTTCTGCCCTGAGCACGTGTCTTCCAAGCAGGCACGCATGAGTCGGTATTTGAGCATTTTGAGGAGAGACATCCGCGAGTTCGTGGCGAACTCGTCGTACCGGACGTTTGCCGAGCTTCAGGCGAATGCTCAGAAGAGGGAGATAGAGCTTGAGACTCAGGCTACGGAGGAGGCGGAGTCTCAGGGGAGGGATCGGCGACCGGCACAGTCCCAGCCGGCAGCCAAGCGGGCCAAGCCCGCCGATTCGAGATCAGGGAACCAGAAGGGCCGCACTTGTGACAAGTGCGGCAAGGGTCATGAGGGGATTTGTAGAGCAGGGTCTTGTTACAAGTGTGGCAAGGAGGGGCACATGGCCAAGGATTGCCCCAAGGGGTTTGCAGTCTGTTTCCACTGCAACCAGACCAGACACCGGAAGGCCGAGTGTCCGCAGCTTCGGGGGTCAGCACAGGGAACATCATAGGGATCTGCCCCTGCTATTGTACGAGCTACCGAGAGTCGGCCGGTGAAGGCCGAGGCGCCGAAGGCACGAGGAAGAGCCATCTAGTTGACAGCGGAGGAGGTCCGCACAGCGCCCGATGTCGTGTCTGGTACGTATTCTTTCATGTATTTATTTGATGTTTGAGATATTGTGCGTATATTATGATATGCGTAGGTACTTTTATTGTGAGTTATGTACCTGCCTTGGTGTTATTTGACTCGGGTGCGAGTCGATCTTTTGTATCTTTAGCCTTTAGTCAGCACATCAGTGTCCGCCGAGAGGCGTTGAGTCGACCTTTGCGAGTTTCCATAGCTGATGAGAGAGCGGTTTATGCCACTGATGTGATTCGAGGATGTGTACTCGAGATCATCGGCGTTGAGTTTCCGATTGATTTGGTCCCGATTGCGATGAGAGATGTCTGCGTCATCGTGGGCATGGACTGGTTGAGCAGATTTGGAGCGGTTATCGACTGCGAGCGATAGCTGGTGACCATAAGAGACCCTAGTGGGGGAGTTCTTACGGTGTACGGCGAGGGTACCCGTTTTGGGTCAGCGTTTTTTTCGGCCGCTAGAGCGAGGCAGAGCCTACAGCAGGGCTGTAGTGGGTTTGTAGCTTATGTGATGGATACGAGGTTTGATGCGGAGGGGCCGAGATCGGTCGATGAGGTTCCGATAGTGCGTGAGTTCCCGGATGTTTTCCCCGGGGAGTTACCGGGTGTGCCTCCCGAGAGACAAGTAGAGTTCCGTATCGATTTGGTTCCGGGGGCAGCGCCTATCGCCAAGGCGCCCTATCGCCTTGCGCCACCAGAGATGCAAGAGTTATCCTCACAGCTTCAGGAGCTGTTGGGGAAGGGGTTTATTCGGCCGAGTAGCTCGCCATGGGGAGCGCCGATCCTTTTTGTAAAGAAAAAGGATGGTTCACACCGGATGTGCATCGATTACCGGGAGTTGAACAAGTTAACGGTCAAGAACCGTTACCCCTTACCGAGGATCTATGATTTGTTCGATTAGTTGCAGGGAGCGTCTTGGTTCTCCAAGATCGATCTGAGGTCTGGATATCATCAGATGAGAGTGTGTGATGAGGATATCCAGCAGACGGCGTTCAGGACTCGTTATGGACATTACGAGTTCGTGGTGATTCCTTTCGGGCTCACCAATGCACCGGCGACGTTCATGGATCTCATGAACAGGGTGTGCAGACCGATGTTGGACCGTTCGGTGATAGTGTTCATTGATGATATAATGGTGTATTCGAGATCCAGGGAGCAGCATGAGGAGCATTTAAGAGAGATCCTTGGAGTTCTGAGATCGGAGAGGCTCTATGCCAAATTCTCCAAGTGTGATTACTGGTTACGAGAGGTCCAGTTCCTGGGACATCTCGTTAACCAGAATGGGATATTGGTCGATCCGGCCAAGATTGAGGCGGTGATGAGTTGGGAGGTGTCGGCTATTATAGGTGATTTATTAAAGATTTCTCCAAGATTGTTGTTCCTCTCACTAGGTAGACCCGGAAGGGCGTGGCTTTTAGTTGGGGTCCAGAGCAGCAGGCCTCCTTTGAGACACTTCGCCAGAGATTATGCGAAGCCCCGGTGTTAGCCCTTACGGAGGGGATGGAGGATTTTGTAGTGTATTGTGACGCGTCGATATCGGGATTGGGTGTGGTGCTGATGCAGAGAGGGCATGTGATAGCATACGCATCGAGGCAGCTGAAGCCTCATGAGGCGAGGTATCCTACTCACGATCTGTAGTTGGGGGCTGTGGTGTTCGCCCTCAAGATCTGGCGTCACTATCTGTATGGGGTCCGGTGTACCATATACACGGATCATAAGAGCCTGAAGTATTTGATGGATCAGCCCAACCTGAATATGCGCCAGAGGAGATGGCTGGATGTGGTAAAGGATTATGAGTGTGAGATCCTGTACCACCCGGGCAAGGCTAACGTTGTAGCCGATGCCCTGAGTCGTAGGACGAAGAGTGCCCCGATACGTGATGTTTGTTTGAGGTTGACGGTGATGACTCCGGTGTTGGACACCATTCGAGAGGCTCAGGTTGAGGCCATGAAGCCGGAGAACCGCAAGAGAGAGCGGGTAATCGGGCAGGTGTCTGAGTTCGTTGCCGATAGCCGAGGGCTCATGACCTTTCAGGGTCGAATTTGGGTGCCATTTGAGGGCGGGGCACGTATCATTATGATGGAGGAGGCGCACACATCGAGGTTCTCGATCCATCCCGGGGCCACTAAGATGTATTTGGACCTGAAGAGAGACTATTGGTGGCCCTATATGAAGAGGGATGTTGCGTGGTTCGTGGAGAGGTGCTTGACTTGTCGCAGGGTTAAGGCCGAGCACCAGCATCCGCATGGCAAGTTGCAGCCACTTGAGATTCCCCAGTGGAAGTGGGAACATATTTCCATGGATTTTATCACCAAATTGCCAAGGACTGCGAGAGGTGTCGATGCAATTTGGGTGATCGTTGACCGGCTGACGAAGAGCGCTCATTTCCTTGCTATCAGTGAGAGCTCTTCTGTTGAGAGGCTGGCAGAATTGTATGTGAGAGAGGTGGTATCGCGACATGGAGTACCGATCTCGATCGTGTCGAATCGAGATGTGCGTTTCACTTCCAGGTTCTGGAAGAAATTCCATGAGGAGTTGGGTACGAGGATGCGTTTCAGTACCGCATACCCCCCACAGACGGACGGTTAGAGCGAGCGGACGATTCAGACGCTCGAGGAGATGCTTAGGGCATGTGTGTTGGACTTCAGAGGAAGTTGGGACACGTATCTGCCATTGGCTGAGTTTTCTTATAACAACAGCCATCATTCGAGTATCGGTATGCCTCCCTTTGAGTTGTTGTATGGGAGGAGGTGTCGGACTCCCATCTGTTGGGGAGAGGTCGGACAGCGAGTGTTGGGTAGCATTGAGTTAGTGCTTCAGACGACAGAGCAGATACAACAGGTCGGGCAGAGGTTGTTGACAGCTCAGAGTCGCCAGAAGAGTTATGCGGATAGGCGACGATCCGAGCTTGAGTTTCAGGGGGGAGACTTCGTACTCCTGAAAGTATCTCTTTGGAAAAGAGTGATCCGATTCAGGAAGAGGGGCAAGCTGGGGCCCCAGCACATTGGTCCGTTCAGGGTGACCGCGAGGGTGGGCAGGGTAGCATATCGTTTGGAGCTACCTGCGGAGTTGAGCCAGGTTCATGATACCTTCCACGTGTCTCAGTTGAGGAAGTGTATAGCCGACGAGTCGGCAGTGGTGCCATTGGAGGATATTCAGGTAGATGCGAGCCTGAATTATGTTGAGAGGCCAGTTGCGATCGTGGATCGAAAGATCAAGGTTCTGAGGAACAAGGAGGTACCCCTGGTTCAAGTCCAGTGGCAACATCGGAGAGGGTCCAAGCTGACCTGGGAGCCGGAGTTGGAGATGCGGGAGCAGCATCCAAAGTTGTTTGAGGAGCAAGACTTCGAGGGCGAAGTCTGATTCTAGTGGGGGAGAATTGTAACATCCGGATTTCCAGGTATTATGTTTGATCATTTATTTTGAGTAAAAGAGAGGGACTCGACGAGTTGAGGCGTAGACTCGTCGAGTAGGACCACGTTTGCTGACTGGATTAATGAACAGACTTGACGAGTCTGCGCTGTGGGTTGAAACCCTAAATCCCCGGGCCTGTGCCCTATTTAAAGGACCTTATGGCCCTTAATTGCGGCTACCTTCGCCCTTGAGAGTACCAGAGCATCTGTGAGCCTTGTGAGTGAGAAAGGAGGCCATGGTTCACCATTTCTTGTGGATTTTAGCAAGAAGGAAGGAGGAAGGTCAAGCTAGGCGATTTGGGGAGCTTGAATCTACTTCCATTTGATCAGAGGAAGCTGTTGGAGGTATCAATCTATGCTTATTCTCGTATTTTTGTTGATTTGGTTGAACCTAGGGTTTCTTTATGCCTTACTTAGCTTAAATATGGAATGTGTGAGGTCCCAAGATGAAATGGTTCTTAGATCTGGACCTTAAGGGGTCCAGAGAGTCCCTATCATTATGCTTCATGCCACCCCTTTGGAGTTATGAGCCTAGGAAGTCATTTTAGTAGTTATTTCACCAAAAGAAGCGTTGGGTGCATTGCATGTGGGTCAAGTTTCGACCTTTACATGGTTATTGGTCTTGCGGAGGTCAGATCTATAGTTTAGAAAAAACAGATCTGACCTCAGAAGGTCATTTGAGAGATGTTATGGGAGCAACTCGCCGAGTCCATAAGTGGGCTCGACGAGTCGAGTCGGGGTTTCCCCGCGATTCGTTGCCGAGCGACCCGGCGAGTGGAGGAGGGACTCGACGTGCCAAGCGAGGCTTAGAAGGATTCAGGGGACCCGCGTGGACTCAACGAGTCTGGTCAAAGTTGACTTCGTTAACTATTAGAGTTTAGTCAATGTTTGGACTTTTGAGCCATTGGAGGGGTAGAATGGTCTTTTACCCTTCTTAGAGAACTTAGAGAGGGTTTAGCCTAGACTTTGAAAGTCGTATTGATTAGAGTAACTATTTTATGTGATTAGGCGGAGGCTAGATCAGTATTTCCGAGTTATCCGAGGTGAGTCTTCTCACTATACTTTACCTTGAGTGGTAAGTAGAGTTATGTGACCGAGTATCTTGTATGCTATGTATGTGAGGTGTTGCACTGCATTATTTCTATGTGAACTATGATGTGTGTATTACAGAGTTTAAAGAGTTAGGACCGGAAGGTCCACAGAGTTAGGACCAGAGGGTCCACAGAGTTAGGGCCAGTGGGCCTACAGAGTTATGGCCTCGAGTGGCTAATATGTGTTATATGTGGTATTCTGGAGAACTCACTAAGCATTTATGCTTACAGTGTTTTGTGTTATGTGTTTCAGGTACCAGTGAGGATCGCGGGAAGGTGTCGGCATGATCAGTACACACTATTGGAGTTTTATACATTTTGATATTGGGATGTGTTTTTATGGATTTGATATGTGATACATTGAGATTTGAGAATACTTATGAATGAAATTATATCTTTAAAAGTGAAAAATTGTTTTGAATTTTACGTTGTTACACGAAACTTGTAGGACAAGGGAAAAGGTTAAAACCCTTTTCAAAATTTCGAAACCTAGGGTTAAGAAACCCTAATTTCGAAAAACCCTAAGTCCAAAAGGGTTTAATTACCATAAACTCTAATTGATCAAATTCAAACAATTGCAATAAAATTCAATAGAAAACAAGCCAAGGTTTTGATACCACTGATGGGTTTTGACCATAATATACAAAAAATCTATGTGTGCATGAAACCCTAATTCTTGGATCTATGTTTTCTGTAATTAAACATACAACTTTTGAACATCAAACAGAAAAACCTAAAAGGTAAATACTATTTTCGAAATCTATAAAATAGGTTAAGAAAACATACATTTATTGTTATATAACAATAACAATTGAGAACCTAGTAATCTTGAACTTCGAGAGCAAGTGTCAAAAGTGTCACGCCTCTAGTAGATCACACCCAAGTTGTTCTTTATAGTGCAGACAGGATACACTAGATAATCCTAATTTGAATAAAATATTATTAATTCAAATTGGTGATTATCCACCTCCTTAATTATCTACATAGGATAATCTAGAAACCCTAATTATCCTTAGTAAAACCATCCATGCCTTCTTAGGAAGGTTCTGGAACCTCTTGCTCAACTATTGAACAATTGCACTTTAGTCCCTATACTTTCAATTAATTCTTTTAATCCCGAAATTAATTCCAGTTAATTTGTTATTAAATATTAATTAAATAATATGATTTCTAATTAATATATTATTTTCATAATGCATTAATAAATCATTAATTTCAATTTATTATTCAAATAATAAATTCAACCTCTCTCCAAAAGTCATCATGTCTAGTTGCTAGTTATGAGGGCAACCCAAAAGGACCGTGCTACTATCAATTCAAGTATATACCAGTTATAGTTATGGGCTTAGACACCTAATCCAACAAGCTCTGATGTTTGGCCTTGAAATTCCGGCAAGTCAGACACTGCTCAACATACCACGTTATCTCCCTCTTCATGTAGGGCCACCGGTAGCTCAGTCTCAAATCTATATACATCTTCGTGGCCCTCGGATGGATCGAAAACTTTGATTTGTGTGCGTCCTCCAACAATATATGCCTAACCCCCGACAGTAACCAGAACCCATACCCTACTTCATCGAGTCAATAGACCATGACTATCTCTAAAAAATAATAGAATTTGGCCCCTAATTCTCTCTTCCTTCCAATTCTCCCTCTTTATTCCCTCTATCTGCACTTTCTTGATAAAATCTAACAGTGGAAAAATAATAACCACCCTCAAATACTACTCTCTGATAGGTGTACTCGCTGCCTTGTGACTCAAGCCATTAGTCACGACACTGGCCTTCCCAGGATGATACAGAATCTCACAGTCATAATCCTTCACCACGTCTAACCATCTATGCTACCTCATATTCAGGTTTGGTTAATCCATAAAATATCTCAAGCTCTTGTGGTCTGTATAAATAGTACACCTGACCCATATAAATAATGTCACCAAATCTTGAGGGCAAAACCATAGCCCCTAGCTCCAAATCATAAGTAAGGTAGTTTGCCTCATGAGGCTTCAACTTCCTCAATGTGTATGACCCCTCTGTATAAGTACTACACCCAAACCAAAAATTGATACATCACAGAAAACTATAAAGTCATCTATACCCTCCGGAAGGGTCAAAATCGGAGCCTCGCATAATCTCTACCTGAAGGTCTCAAATGATGCATGTTGCTAAGGCCCCCACAGGAAAATAGTATTCTTCTTCGTCAATCGGGAAAAGGGACAACAATCTTGAAGAAATCCTGAATGAACCTCCAGTAATAACCTGTTAGCCTAAGCAAACTACGAACCTCAGATGGTGACCTCGGAACCTTGGAACCAGAACCATCGAATTTGGAAGAAAAATCAGCATGAGTAGAGGTAGTTTAGTTTACCATTGAAGCATGTGCCAGGATCTCAATAGCATATTTATGTTGAGATAAAAATAGACCACCAACAGCTCGATAGCAGAGATACCCAAGAAATAGTGCAAGTCGCCAAGATCTGTCATAACAAATTCAGAACCAAGAAGCAAAATAATATGACACAGAAGTTGTGAAGATGATCATGTGAGAACAATGTCATCCACATAGAGGAGCAAATAAATAGTATGTTGTCCCTATTTGTAGATAAATAATTAAGAATCACACTTGTTGTTAGTAAGCCCAATGTGAGTAATAAACATAGTAAATCGTTGAAACCAAGAATGTGGAGCCTATTTGAGACCATACAAGGACCGTTGTAGTAAACATACATGATCAGTTCTAGAAGGATCTCGAAAACTTGGTGGCTGTTGCATATAAATTGTCTTATGAAATTCCGCATGAAGAAATGCATTCTTCACATCAAGCTAGTGAATGGGCCACTTATGAGTGGTAGCAATGCTCAAAACTGTGCAAATAGTGTTAAGTTTGACAACGAGGCTAAACGTCTTGTCACAATCAATTCTAGGTCTCTCTATGTTCTAATTGGCAACAAGTTGTTCTTTATAGCGAGCCAATGAACCGTCCGCACTAAGTTTCTTTTTGAACAACCATATGCAATTAATAATATTCGTAACAGGTGGGCGAGGAACATTTATCCATGTATTTTTTTTTGAAATAAGAGCAGAGAATTCCTTATGCATTTCTTTAAGCCAATGAGGATCCTTAAATGTATATGTAACGCCCGCAAATTCGGGCTAGTCAATTTAGAGACGATAAGCGTCAAAAATGACATTTTCATAGAGGATTATTTAGAATAAATAATCTTAACTAAGTTTTAGTATATGTCACAAGGTTTTCGTATATATAAAGAACACTGAAATCCGAGTTATAACGAAGAAGCTATGACCTGTCGAAGTTTCAAGACAAAACCGGCACGACACCGGGAATCGTAAAAAGTGATTTTATGATAGAATACTTTTTAGCCTTAGGTTTCTAAATGAAAGTTGTATAGTACGTCTCCACCTACGCGTGGATATAAAGAACGTCGAAAACGAAGCTCGCATGCAAAAGTTATGGCATTCCGAAGATGCAGTTGTTGAGAGCATAACACGTGGCAGAAACCCTAGCCGCCTTAAGTCACGACGTGAACATGAAGTTCACGACGTGAAACGCGTCAGGGATACTAATCGGGGCTAGAAAACATGTGTTAAAGCTACGAGATGACTCATGGAGGTTCACGACGTGAATGGGCCCAGAACAGCCTATAAATAGCAAGTTCAGCCCTTTCATTCCTTACTCCATTTCTTTTCTCTCTCTCTCTCGTTTGCTGAAGTCGTTCCGCGTCCCAAGCCCGACGATCACGAACCGCCGACCGTTTCTAGTTAAATTCGATCAACTCACGCTACTAAGGTGAGTTCATATTATTTTCATCTTACACATAGATATGAAGTGTTTTATATAAATTATGTGTTATGTGTGCATATTATCTGTATACTTGATATTTATGACGGATGAACCATTTTATAGATGTTTTAATTGATTTAAACTGTATATGTATTTTATATCTACAAATATGTTGGGTAAAACATGGGTATATGAATTAGATGATGTGTGATGAAATAAAAATTGATGAGAGGTCTCGATGTTTAAAATGATCTAGTCACCTAGCAGAGTATAGACATAGTTATTAGTTATTGATCCGGGAGTATGGATCATACATACCAGATCCGTGAGTATGGATCAGGTAGAGAGGTTAGTTTTAGATCCGGGAGTATGGATTAGGTATTTTTGAACAATGTGATCACCAGTTGTAATTTAAGAACCCTGGCAGCTATGGACTTAGTGCCTATTAGATAAACGTTAGCAGCTATGGACTTAGTGCATGTTGTATAAACCCTGGCGATGATGTGACTTCGTGCCTATTTGACATAAATTGTTGAGGAAAGCAGTGTTGTCACCCCGATATTTGTTTATTTGACATAAATTGCTGAGGAAAGCAGTTTTGTCACCCCCGATGTTTGCTTATTTGACATAAATTGTTGAGGAAAGCAGTGTTGTCACCCCGATGGTTGTCTTATTTTATATAAACCCTGGCAGCGATGGACTTCGTGCCTATTCCTTAGGTCAATCCTTAGGAATGAATAAATGAAGGATAGATGAATCTTCGGGTAGATCCTTAAGAATAAAGAAAATAATAGGGATGGGTGATTGGGTTGATTGTTTGATGATTAAATATAATAATTATATCATTGTAGATTGAAAACCCTATGTACTCACCAGGTTTCCCAACCTGACCCACTCAAACTTATTTGTATCACAGGTATCGATACGAAGCTACTTTACACTGAGAGATTAAAGGAGATGTAAATCACTAGTGTAAATGAATGTAAGTTCTATTTATGCTCATGTTTCTGTATTGACGATGACATCCCAAAGTTTTAAAATGAACAAAATACATTTCTGCGGAAATGCTTTGATAACGTATTTATCATGTTTTTCTGGGAACAAATCCGCAACATTTTTTTAAAAGAAGTACTCTGATTTTTGTAAAGCATAAACAAAATCGGTCTTTTTTGGCCTTGAAATTGGGGATGTCATAGTTGGTATCAGAGCATTAGTTTAAGTGAACTAGGAATTTGTAGGAAAATTCTAGACTTAAACTTAGAATGCTAAGCGATGATTGTGAGATGAGTGTCTGTTATATTTTAGACACGAGCACTAGTTTATTTTAGGAAAGATTCCTAAAATGTTTTATGTGCTAAATGTTTTATGTTATAGCTAGAAAGATGCTTTATATGCTATTATCAGTTATGGTCTGTTGCCGACCGGATCTGGAATTCTTATGTGTTCAGATTTCTAAACGTTTAATTACGATATTAGATCTGGCATGTAACTTTTCGAAGTAATAAGGAGATTTATAGGTCTATCGTAAATAATAAAAAAATAACTTTCCTATCTTAAATTCTCGCCTTGGTACACCGAACGTCTACTTGGGTGTACAAAACGTCACGATGAAGACAGAGTAGGAAATATTCGAGGAAGACGACAACCTGAGCCTAAGAATGTGATGGGTCATGCATCGGTCGTTGCGCCTGCACCCGAACTTATCACAATGACAGAAGTTTAGGAAGTGATGCGAACAATGATAGACTGAGAAAATAGATGGCTTACGATAGTGAATGATACCTATCAGAAGATATCGTAAGAGAGGTATCTTGCCTTTAGAATACGTCTAAATAAATAATATGTCTGGTAAAGGAGAAGTACACTTTCGATTGGCAGAAAGAAAGAATTATTAGTACAATCCATAAAGTTATCCCATGGTCTGGAATTTCCATCACCAACCGAGTTGAAACAGAATTGATGATTGAAGATACGCATGGAAGAAGTCCTAGTAGAGTCTAGGGAATTTTTTTAACACATTTGTATGTATTAAATTGTTTTGTGATTTTAGGAGAGAAGAACTTGGGGACTGCGAGACAATACTTGGGACGAGTATGAGTAGGTATGAAAGGTAGTAGATGCATATACTAACGGAAGCACCAGACTCAGACTTGGATCGGGGAACGTCACAAGGTTACCAAGGAGCTAGTAATTGATTCTGTTTTATTCAAGTATGTCGTTACCATCGTTTTGGTAAATGACTAAGAAGATGAATGATATTCCGACCCTAGTGGTCATATCAAATCGAGTCTGACTAAGACAAGTATGTTACATGGCTTAGATAACCAAGATCGATGTAGCATCCGACTTAAGCCAGAAGAGTGAAGTGAAAGATAATGAAAGCGATCAATAGAAGTATCGTGATCGTTGTTAAAGAAAGAAGCTTGTAGTTAGAAGTGCTACATGCTAGAAAGTGATTATATCACATTAGAACATGAAGGAAGGTATATTCCATTCTGGAATTTGACCCTAAAAGACATGAGTCTAAGCGTTACGTCATATGATGAGAGGTCATTAGACCATGACCCATCGGTCTATTATGATAAATGAAGGAAAGAACTTATCTTAAGTCTTTTAAGAAGAATAAGGAGTCTTCAATAAGGATTGATTTTGTAACTCGAAGGTTATAGTTGAAAGTCCAACGCAAGATAGAGAGCGGGTGCAAGATTGAGCACTGCCTGCAGTCAAGAAGTCCAAGAGTTAGATACTCATTCGAAGGAACATAGAAGTTACGGTTATTACATAGGATGAAAACATAATGCATGGAGTCATTATACAAGCCCTTTTTCGTTGATGATTCCGGGACGTAATCATCCTAAGGGTGAGATAATTGTAACGCCTGTAGATTCGGGCTAGTCAATTTAAAGATGATAAGCTTCAAATTAGATAGAGGATTATTTAGAATAAATAATCTTAACTATGTTGTAGTATATGTCACAAGGTTTCCGTACATATAAAGAACGCCGAAATCCGAGTTATAACGAATAAGTTATGACTTGTCGAAGTTTCGCGACAAATCCGGCATGACACCGGGAATCGTAAAACGTGAGTTTATGATAGAATACTTTTTAGCCTTAGGGTTCTAAATGAAAGTTGTAGAGTACGTCTCCACCTACGCGTGGATATAAAGAACGTCGAAAACGGAGCTCGTATGCAAAAGTTATGGCATTCCGAAGATGCAGCTGTTGAGAGCATGACACGTGGCAGAAACCCTAGCCGCCTTAAGTCACGACGTGAACATGAAGTTCACGACGTGAAACGTGTCAGGGACACTAATCGGGGCTAGAAGGCACGTGTTAAAGCTACGAGATGACTTATGGAGGTTCACGACGTGAACCTATCATGTTCACGACGTGAATGGGCCCAGAACAACTTATAAATAGCAAGTTCAGCCCTTTCATTCCTTACACCATTTCTTTTCTATCTCTCTCTCGTTTGCTGAAGTGTAATACCCAAAAATTTCGAACAATTTTAAACTTTCAAAACAAGTCAAGTTCATCGAAACATTACAACTTTGTTTTCAAAATACATTTTTATCAGCGTATTCCCAGAAACATAAACATAATAGGAGGAGCTGTACGATCATGCCTTCGCCTTGCCGCGATCCCCTGATGTACCAGAAACAATAAACTGAAACTGTAAGCCCGAGAGCTTAGTGAGTTACCCCCAAAATACCGATACACCTACAGTCCACATAACCATGTCACACCATGACATATCATAACAAACTGAACAGAACAACATACAATGGGTCCGCAGCTTTACAAGCTGGATTACCCCTGGGCCCTCAGTACGAGTCTGGAATGCCTATCGGGCCCTCAGCTCGTATCTGGAATACCATCGAGCCCTCAGTACGAGTCTGGAATGCCTACCGGGCCCTCAGCTTGTATCTGGAATGCTCCCGAGTCCTCAGTATGAGTCTGGAATGCCTACCGGGCCCTCAGCTCATATCTGGAATGCTCCCGAGTCCTCAGTATGAGTCTAGAATGCCTACCGGGCCCTCAGCTCATATCTGGAATGCTCCCGAGTCCTCAGTATGAGTCTGGAATGCCTACCGGGCCCTCAGCTCATATCTAGCGACAGTCCTTCGCGTAATGCCCCTCCTTGCCACACTTGTGGCATCCACTACCAACTCGACACACACCAGAATGACCCTTGCCACACTTCCCACAAGTTCGGCTCTGCTGACCCCCGGTCCTAGTATAAGCGGTCTTAGACCGCTTCGGCGCCGGCTGAGAATGTGCCGGGGCCTGCCGCTGTTCTCTCAACTGCTGCTCAATCTCCAACTTACGCCATCTGGCGGCCTCCTGCAACTCTAGAAGAGTATCACATCGCTGGGTAGACACAAACTGACGGATATCCGTCTTGAGCATGCTCAGATAACGGGTCATCTGAGCCTGCTCTGAAGCAAACTCCGGGCAAAACATCGCCCTCTCAGTGAACATCCGGGTGATCTCCGTCACCGACTCCCCATCCTGTCTCAAACTCAGAAACTCATGTGCCAATCGCTCCCGCTCAACCCGTGGAATGTAACGGGCGCAAAACATATCCCTGAACTGCTCCCAAGTAACAGCAGCTCTCCGATCATCAGTGTGCGACCCAGTCGCAAGTCTCCACCAGTCCTTGGCCCCAGACCTAAGCAGGTTCAGAGCACACCTAACCTTCTGTTCAGCAGGACACGAGCAGGTGAAGAAACACCCCTCCACGTCTGAAATCCATCTCATAGCCTTGATGGGATCCTGCATCCCATCAAAAGGAGGGGGCTTCGTGTTATCGAAGTCCCTGTACTGAAAACCTCTACCAACTCCTCCTCCTGCCGCTGATACAGCTGATGTAGCTGCTGCGGCGGCTGTCTCTGTAAGGGCTGCATAGCGCTCATCAAAATACTCCACCATGGCGGTCTTAATCGACCCGAACATCTCCAGTAACTGAGCCCGGAACGCAGCAGCAACCTCATAATGTAGGATCTCTCGAATCCTGGCATCCAACTCCTCTGTACCCATTTACACCACCGGCTCGGGTGCTGTCGGCCCCTCCTGGCCCCTGTCTCCTGATCCTGATCCCGAACCGGATCCAGCCACAAAGCGCCTCGTCATCACCATTCTAAAACATACCACAAGATATCAGATAATCCATATAAATAACTGGGAGCCAACTCCCTACTAACCCTAGGGATTGTGACTTACTTGACACGCGTATGGGTCCTGTGCTTTCACTAGTACGGGCCCATACTACCTTCCACACCTACCCATATTTGTCTCAAGCATCATCACAATGCCCTAGCTGAATACACAACATGGTGAGCGCTCAACCCTCACCCTAGAGGAGAGATAATCATCTCATAACTGGCCTCCCGGCCTCACTCCACCCTCCTATCCCTGAAACTTCCACCAACCCTGCAGCACTTGTGTATGCTAGCCATACATAACGCTGGACCCTATAGGCTTTCGAATATCCAATCCTACCCTAAGCTCCCAATCAAACAAGAACAAAACATAAGGCCAAATCAAACATTCTCAGGCTATAAGATCTTAATTATGTACAACTGTGATGCATACACTAAGCAACTACAATAATGATATCAATCTTATATAAAGGAAACCCTAGGCTAGCAGACATCATGTAATCAGGCAATTCTATCATGCAATTTCTAAAGATCCCTAGCCTAGCACTAACATGTTGTTCTAACATATCACATAATCAAATAACTTGTATGGTATTTTGGGGTCTACTTACTGGCTCCGGCTGACCGTACGCCCCGCATCCTCCTTTATTTAATTTGAAAACCTTTTTGAAAAAAATCATTTTGAAAATCCTTTCCTTGATTTGAGACTGGAGTTACACGAGTGTTCCTCCAATTCACTCAAACCAAGGCTCTGATACCAACTTGTAATACCCAAAAATTTCAAACAATTTTAAACTTTCAAAACATGTCAAGTTCATCGAAACATTACAACTTTGTTTTCAAAATACATTTTTATCAAAGTATTCCCATAAACATAAACATAATAGGAGGAGTTGTACGATCATGCCTTCGCCTTGCCGCGATCCCCTGATGTACCTGAAACAATAAACTGAAACTGTAAGCCCGAGAGCTTAGTGAGTTACCCCCAAAATATTGATACACATACAGTCCACATAACCATGTCACACCATGATATATCATAACAAACTGAACAGAACATCATGCAAATGGGTCCGCAGCTTTACAAGCTGGATTACCCCTGGGCCCTCAGTACGAGTCTGGAATGCCTATCGGGCCCTCAGCTCGTATCTGGAATACCATCGAGCCCTCAGTACGAGTCTGGAATGCCTACCGGGCCCTCAGCTCGTATCTGGAATGCTCCCGAGTCCTCAGTATGAGTCTGGAATGCCTACCGGGCCCTCAGCTCATATCTGGAATGCTCCCGAGTCCTCAGTATGAGTCTGGAATGCCTACCGGGCCCTCAGCTCATATCTGGAATACTCTAGGGTTTGTTGGCTACCGCACGGAGCAGTACATCCTCAACCCATCCCACATAACATATCAACATGTAACAGATAATGCACATACAGGAAATCAATCAGTATCACAGGTAGTCCTACAGACCCACCCTCTAGCATATCAAACTAGCATGCATAACCAACTCATGCTCAACATAATACAACTACTAGGATATCATATCCAATGGGCCGGCCTTGGTGCCTTAGACCCCTTAGTATAGTGAGGATAACTCACCTCGCAAATGTCGACTCGGAAGATAAAACCCAACTCTCGAATCACTTGGCACAGGCTCCACCACCTAACACCAAAGCACAATATACTCATAAGTCCTTAACCTTATAAGGTACTTCATAACCCACTAGTCAACCCCTGGTCAAAGTCAAAGTCCTCAGTCAAGGTCAACAGTCCATGTCGACCCCAACTCACCGAGTTCCTTGAAGCACGATCCAACTCGCCGAGTCATCGGGGTGACTCGTCGAGTTGCTTCGATTCTCGTTCAAACTTTAAGGCCACCCGTCGAGTTCCCTCCTTACATCTCGACGGATACACACGCATACATATCCTAGGGAAAACTCATCCGACTCGCCGAGTTGTTCTTCAACTCGTCGAGTCTTATGGTAATCTTCATCGGACTCGCCGAGTTGTTCATCCAACTCGTCGAGTCCACGGCCATCTTCATGTGACTCGCCGAGTCAACCTTGCGACTCGCCGAGTCCATTCAGTCCCTTTTCCATACAGACTTGTTTTGAGCCATGCAGCGGCTCCAAATGACAGATCCAAGCTTCTAGGGCATGCTTATCACGTAAAGTTGCAAACTTTACATGCATGCATGGCTATAAAGGCTCTAAATGCCTATTTTAAGTTCTTAATGAAACTTCATGCTCAAGAGGGACCTTAATCCTGACCAAAACTGAAACTTTATGCTTATAGAATCCAAGGAGGGTCCAGATCTGAAGTTACAACCTCAGATCTAGCCCATAGCTCATCTTTCCAACTTAATATCTCACCAAAAACCCTAAAACTCAACCAATAGAAGAGATTCACAAGGAAAAAGGCGATTTGGTTACCTCCAGAAGATGATAACTGAGATAAGAGTTGATTCCCACACTCTACTTGCTCCAATCTCCTTCTCCTCTAAGCCTTCTCCCTCCAAGGATCCTCTCTTCAAGCTTCAAACACACAATGGGCACACACACACACGTATTAGGGTTTTAAGGGGATCTCAAAGACTGCAAAGAGGCCATAGGAGGCTTATCATTCCTTAAATAGGGTGCAAAACCCCGAGATTTAGGGTTTCATCTGCCAGCTCCTACTCGTCGAGTCCCTTAGTGGACTCGTCGAGTAGGTCACTAAACACGCGTTCCAAACCCGCTGCTACTCGACGAGTAGGGCATTAAACCAATTAACCTTTTATTTAAATCCATACCTGGAATCGGGGCGTTACAATTCTCCCCCACTCGAACTAGACTTCGTCCTCGAAGTCCGCTGCAGTGAACAACTTCGGGTAATGCTCCCGCATTTCGGCCTCCGTCTCCCACGTCCACAAAGACCCCCTTCGATGCTCCCACTGTACTTTCACCAAAGGTATCTCCTTATTCCTCAGAATCTTCATCTTCTTCTCCAAAATGGCCACAGGTCTCTCCACATAGTTCAGGCGCTCATCGACCTGAATATCATTCAACGATACTACTGCCTCCTGGTCCATAATGCACTTTCGCAGCTGCGAAACGTGGAAAGTGTTGTGTATCCGACTAAGCTCCTCCGGCAGCTCTATCCTGTAAGCTACCCTGCCAACCCTGGAAATGATCCTGAACGGCCCAATATATCGGGGACCCAATTTTCCCCTCTTCCTGAAGCAAATCACACCTTTCCAGGGCGAGACCTTCAGGAGTACCATGTCACCCACCTGAAATTCCAACTCAGATCGGCGTCTGTCGGCATAACTCTTCTGCCGACTCTAAGCGGTCTGCAAACGCTGTCTAACCTGTTGGATCTTTTCGGTAGTCTGCAAGACTACCTCCGTACTACCCATCACTCTGTGTCCAACTTCACCCTAACAGACCGGGGTGTGACATCTCCGCCCGTACAACAGCTGAATGGCGGGGCGCCAAGACTAGAATGGTAGCTGTTGTTGTAGGCGAACTCCGCAAGCGGTAGGTGAGAATCCCAACTCCCACCGAAATCAATGACACATGCCCTCAACATGTCCTCGAGGGTCTGAATAGCCCGTTCGCTCTGGTTGTCTATCTGCGGGTGGAATGTTGTGCTGAAGTGCAACCGCGTGCCCAGCTCCTCGTGAAACTTTGTCCAGAAGCGGGAGGTAAACCTGACATCCCGATCGGAGACAATGGAAACAGGAACCCCATGGCGAGACACGATCTGGCGAACGTACAATTCGGCCAATTTCTCGACCGATGAGCTCTCCCGTATAGCCAAGAAGTGGGCACTCTTGGTCAAACGATCCATGATGACCCATATAGCATCAAACCCCTTCGCCGTCCTCGGCAACTTGGTAATAAAATCCATCGTGATATGTTCCCATTTCCACATGGGAATCTCTAGGGGTGGCAGCTTTCCATGCGGCCTCTGTTGCTCGGCCTTGACCATCCTACAGGTCAAGCACCTCTCGACGTACCAAGTGATCTCTCGCTTCATACACGGCCACCAATAGCTCAAACTCAAATCCCGGTACATCTTAGTGGCCCCCGGGTGAATAGAGAAATGAGACTTATGAGCCTCCTCCATAACCGTCTGTCTAACCCCACCAGACATCGGAACCCATACCCGACCGCATCGGGTCAATAGTCCCCGACTATCCTGTACGAACCGGGTATTCTCACCCTTCATCTTCTCCAGCTTCCAACTCTCCGGTCGCATGCCCTCTACCTGGGCATCTCTGATCAAACTCACAAGCGGAGAATCCACCGCTATCCTCATACATACCGCGGGGGTGGAAGACCGAGCCGACTTGCGGCTCAAAGCATCCGCAACCACATTCGCTTTACCAGGGTGGTAAAGGATCTCGCAATCGTAGTCCTTGACTACATCCAGCCACCTGCGCTGCCTCATGATCAGGTTCGGCTGATCCATGATATGTCTCAAGCTCTTGTGATCCGTGTAAATGGTATAGCGGACCCCATAGAGGTAATGTCTCCATATCTTGAGGGCGAACACCACCGCCCCCAGCTCCAAGTCATGCGTAGGGTATCTCGTCTCATGCGGCTTTAGCTACCGCGATGCGTAGGCGATCACTCGTCCTCTCTGCATGAGGACCGCTCCTAAACCTGTGATGGATGCATCATAGAACACTACAAAATCTTCAACTCCTTCCGGGAGTGTCAATACTGGTGCCTCACACAAACGCTGACGGAGGGTCTCAAACGCCCTCTGCTGCTCGGGTCCCCACTGGAAATCCACCCCCTTCCTTGTCAGACGAGTGAGGGGTACTGCAATCTTGGAGAAATCTCGTATGAACCTCCGGTAGTACCCTGCTAAACCCAGAAAACTCCTAATATCTGAGGGAGATTTCGGAATCTCCCACTGCATAACCGCCTCGATTTTGGCCGAATCGACCAAAATCCCCTCCTGGTTAACGAGATGTCCGAGGAACTGGACCTCTCGTAACCAAAACTCACACTTCGAGAACTTGGCGTACAGCCGTTCTCATCTCAGAACTCTCAACAGCTCTCGTAGATGCTCCCCATGCTGCTCTCAGGTCTTGGAATACACCAAGATATCATCTATAAACACTATGACCGAGCGATCAAGCATCGGTCTGCAGACCCGATTCATCAGGTCCATGAATACTGCTGGCGCGTTGGTGAGCCCAAACGGCATCACCACGAACTCGTAATGTCCATAACGAGTTCGGAACGCGGTCTTCTCCACGTCCTCCTCTCTGACCCTGACCTGATGATACCCAGACCTCAAGTCTATCTTGGAAAACCAAGATGTGCCCTACAACTGATCGAGGAGATCATCTATCCTCGGGAGTGGGTAACGGTTCTTCACCGTTAACTTATTCAATTCCCGGTAATCAATACACATCCAGTGCGAACCGTCCTTCTTTCGGACAAAAAGTATCGGCCCTCCCCATGGAGAACTACTAGGTCGAATGAACTGCTTGCCCAGCAGTTCCTGTAGCTGCGATGACAGCTCCTGCATCTCTGGTGGTGCCAATCGGTACGGCGCCTTAGCGATAGGGGCCGCACCTAGTACCAGGTCGATCCTGAACTCGACCTGCCTCTCCGAAGGTATCCCTGGCAACTCCTCCGGAAACACATCTGCGAACTCCCTGACCACCGGTACATCGGAAACCGAAATCCGATCCCTGACTCGCGTATCTACCACATACGCTAGATAACCCGCACACCCGTGCTGAATGTACTGCCGAGCTCTGGCAGCTGAACAAAACCCTGATCCCACTCTGGTGCCCTCGCCATATACAATCAGTTCTCCCCCTCTTGGGGTTCGAACTACCACTCGCTGGCCCTCGCAATCAATCATAGAACCGACCCGACTGAGCCAATCCATGCCCACAATCACGCATACCTCCCCCATGGGGATCGGAATCAAATCTATCGGAAAGGACACCCCAAAAATCTCCAAGTCACACCCTCTATAAACAGAAGAAGCAGAAACCCCGTGCTCGTTGGCGATAGACACTCGCAACGGACACTCTAGCTCGCCCACAGGCGCACTGAACTCCCTGCTAAACGACTGAGATACGAAGGACCGACTCGCCCCCGAGTCAAATAAGACCAAAGCAGGCAAGCAGTTTACTAAAAACGTACCTAATCACAGGTACAACAGATAAGCATACAACAGAGATAGGAAACGAGATAAAAGATAGAAACATACCAGCCACCACATCTGGTGCTGCCCTGGCCTCCTCTGCTGTAAGATGAAATACGCGTCCCTGAGCCTTCGGAGGCTCTGCTCTGCCCTGTCTCCCATCGGTAATCCTCAACGTAGCCGGCGCAGCAGCCTGTGCCAGCTTAGCGGCAAGTAGTGGACAGTTGGCCCTCATGTGACCAACCTGATCGCAGTGATAGCACAACCTCATACCCTGAACTGGGGCGGCCTGGCGACAGTCCTTCGCATAATGCCCCTCCTTGCCACACTTGTGGCATCCACTACCAACTCGACACACACCAGAATGACCCTTGCCACACTTCCCACAAGTGCGGCTCTGCTGACCCCCGGTCCTAGTATAAGCGGTCTAAGCAACTACAATAATGATATCAATCTTATATAAAGGAAACCCTAGGCTAGCAGACATCATGTAATCAGGCAATTCTATCATGCCATTCCTGGAGATCCCTACCCTAGCACTAACATGCTGTTCTAACATATCACATAATCAAATAACTTGTATGGTATTTTGGGGTCTACTTACTGGCTCCGGCTGATCGTACGCCCTGCATCCTCCTTTATTTAATTTGAAAACCTTTTTGAAAAAAATCATTGTGAAAATCCTTTCCTTGATTTGAGACTGGAGTTACACGAGTGTTCCTCCAATTCACTCAAACCAAGGCTCTGATACCAACTTGTAATACCCAAAAATTTCAAACAATTTTAAACTTTCAAAACATGTCAAGTTCATCGAAACATTACAACTTTGTTTTCAAAATACATTTTTATCAGAGTATTCCCAGAAACATAAACATAATAGGAGGAGCTGTACGATCATGCCTTCGCCTTGCCGCGATCCCCTGATATACCTGAAACAATAAACTGAAACTGTAAGCCCGAGAGCTTAGTGAGTTACCCCCAAAATATCGATACACATACAATCCACATAACCATGTCACACCATGATATATCATAACAAACTGAACAGAAGATCATGCAAATGGGTCCGCAGCTTTACAAGCTGGATTACCCCTGGGCCCTCAGTACGAGTCTGGAATGCCTATCGGGCCCTCAGCTCGTATCTGGAATACCATCGAGCCCTCAGTACGAGTCTGGAATACCTACCGGGCCCTCAGCTCGTATCTGGAATGCTCCCGAGTCCTCAGTATGAGTCTGGAATGCCTACCGGGCCCTCAGCTCATATCTGGAATGCTCCCGAGTCCTCAGTATGAGTCTGGAATGCCTACCGGGCCCTCAGCTCATATCTGGAATGCTCCCGAGTCCTCAGTATGAGTCTGGAATGCCTACCGGGCCCTCAAGTCATATTTGGAATAATCTAGGGTTTGTTGGCTACCGCACGGAGCAGTACATCCTCAACCCATCCCACATAACATATCAACATGTAACAGATAATGCACATACAGGAAATCAATCAGTATCACAGGTAGTCCTACAGACCCACCCTCTAGCATATCAAACTAGCATGCATAACCAACTCATACTCAACATAATACAACTACTAGGATATCATATCCAATGGGCCGGCCTTGGTGCCTTAGACCCCTTAGTATAGTGAGGATAACTCACCTCGCAAATGTCGACTCGGAAGATAAAACCCAACTCTCGAATCACTTGGCACAGGCTCCACCACCTAACACCAAAGCACAATATACTCATAAGTCCTTAACCTTATAAGGTACTTCATAACCCACTAGTCAACCCCTGGTCAAAGTCAAAGTCCTTAGTCAAGGTCAACAGTCCATGTTGACCCCAACTCGCCGAGTTCCTTGAAGCACAATCCAACTCGCCGAGTCATCGGGGTGACTCGTCGAGTTGCTTCGATTCTTGTTCAAACTTTAAGGCCACCCGTCGAGTTCCCTCCTTGCATCTCGACGGATACACACGCATACATATCCTAGGGAAAACTCATCCGACTCGCCGAGTTGTTCTTCAACTCGTCGAGTCTTATGGTAATCTTCATCGGACTCGCCGAGTTGTTCATCCAACTCGTCGAGTCCACGGCCATCTTCATGTGACTCGCCGAGTCAACCTTGCGACTCGCCGAGTCCATTCCGTTCCTTTTCCATACACACTTGTTTTGAGCCATGCAGCGGCTCCAAATGACAGATCCAAGCTTCTAGGGCATGCTTATCACGTAAAGTTGCAAACTTTACATGCATGCATGGCTATAAAGGCTCTAAATGCCTATTTTAAGTTCTTAATGAAACTTCATGCTCAAGAGGGACCTTAATCCTGACCAAAACTGAAACTTTATGCTTATAGAATCCAAGGAGGGTCCAGATCTGAAGTTACAACCTTTGATCTAGCCCATAGCTCATCTTTCCAACTTAATATCTCACCAAAAACCCTAAAACTCAACCAATAGAAGAGATTCACAAGGAAAAAGGCGATTTGGTTACCTCCAGAAGATGATAACTGAGATAAGAGTTGATTCCCACACTCTACTTGCTCCAATCTCCTTCTCCTCTAAGCCTTCTCCCTCCAAGGATCCTCTCTTCAAGTTTCAAACACACAATGGGCACCAGTTGTAATTTAAGAACCCTGGCAGCTATGGACTTAGTTACCTATTAGATAAACGTTGGCAGCTATGGACTTAGTGCCTGTTGTATAAACCCTGGCGATGATGTGACTTCGTGCCTATTTGACATAAATTGCTGAGGAAAGCAGTGTTGTCACCCCGATGTTTGTTTATTTGACATAAATTGTTGAGGAAAGCAGTGTTGTCACCCCGATGTTTGCTTATTTGACATAAATTGTTGA
Organism: Lactuca virosa; assembly: GCF_052849685.1. NCBI lineage: Eukaryota > Viridiplantae > Streptophyta > Magnoliopsida > Asterales > Asteraceae > Lactuca > Lactuca virosa. The sequence continues at coordinate 190,525,336 of NC_136430.1, forward strand.
GGAAATCAGTGTTGTCACCCCGATGGTTGTCTTATTTGATATAAACCCTGGCAGTGATGGACTTCGTGCCTATTCCTTAGGTCAATCCTTAGGAATGAATAAATGAAGGATAGATGAATCTTAGGGTAGATCCTTAAGAATAAAAAAGATAATGGGGATGGGTAATTGGGTTGATTGTTTGATGATTAAATATAATAATTATATTATTTTAGATTGAAAACCCTATGTACTCACCAGGTTTCCCAACCTGGCCCACTCAAGCTTATTTATATCACAGGTGTCGATACGAAGCTGCTTTACACTGAGAGATTAAAGGAGATGTAAATCACTAGTGTAAATGAATGTATGTTCTGTTTATGCTTATGTTTCTGTATTGACGATGACACCCCAAAGTTTTAAAATGAACAAAATACATTTCTTCAGAAATGCTTTGATAACGTATTTATCATGTTTAGCTGGGAACAAATTCCGCAACATTTTTTTAAAAGAAGTACTCTGATTTTTAAAAAGCATAAATAAAATCGGTCTTTTCTGGCCTTGAAATTGGGGATGTCACAGTATATAAGTAAGTTTGAGGGATAAGAGAGGAAGTGCCAAAGTGAAGATTGATTTTTAAAGAAGTTTCTTAATGTATCGCTTTCCGCGAGTGAGCATTGGATAATGAGTGGAAGTAGGTGGTGGAGGGTGAGAGGTAGGAGTATGAGGAATAGGATCAACAACACACACACAAAATCATCATCCATGGAAGATTTATCAACAGTCGAAGAGGGTTGTTCGAGAGCAGCGAAAGGAGGTTGGTCAGCGGAAGATGAAGGTTGATCAACGCCGATATGGGAGACTCTCAGAGATGATGGAGTCGAGGAAGAAGGAGACACATAGGGAGTTGAACCAAATTTGTGGGGAAGGTCAATGTTGTCAAGAAACGAGTATGACAGAGCTTGACTAGGTGTCATGGAACCTAAAAGGAAGGTTATTTCATAAAAAACAACATGCCTCAAGATTAAAATTTGTTTGTTATCGAGATTGAGATAATGATATACTTTATGATTTGTGGGATATCCAAGAAAAACGCATGGAGTAGAACGAGGGGATAGTTTAAGAGGGGTGACAATGTGAGGAAAACAAACACACCCAAAAGTACACAAATGATGATAAGTAGGTTTGATGCGATAAAGTTTATGAAATGAAGTATCATTATTAATGGCGATGGATGGAAGAATGTTTAGAAGGTGTCCGGCCATTTGAAGAGCTTCAACCTAATACCCGGGTGGAAGATGAGCATGAAACAAGAGAGTACGCATAATATTGTTAAGGGTATGCAACATGCATTCGGATTTACCATTTCGTTCAGAGGCATGAGGACATGAAAAACGCATTTGAATGTCATTGGTGTCACAAAGTTGATGAAAACGAAAATTGTCATATTTGCCACCATTATCACATTGGAAAGCTTTAATGTCGGTTTTGAATTGGTTTTGAAGAAGAAAAGGATAATGAACAAATTTGGAGTAAACATTGGATTTTGCACGTAGAGGATAAACCCACAAAAAATTTGAAAAATTGATAAGAAAAATAACATAATATTTTATGCCACTAATACTTTCAATTGGAAAGGTCCACACATCGGAATGAATAAGATCAAAAGGAGATGTAGAAGTATAAGTAGACAAACTGAACAGTAATTTAACATGTTTACCAATTTGACAAGATTGACATAAACTATAAATTTTATTATTGTTTGAACAAGAAATAGAACGACTATTAATTAAAATGTTGAAAACTTGATGACCGGGATGTCCAAGACGTAAATGCTAAATGAATGGAGCAATATAGAGGAAAGATTGAGGAGATGAGGATGTGACCGGATAGAGGTCAATGGTGTTGTCATGTCGCATGTGAATTTGGTTGATTTGAAGATCCTTCAAAGAAAAACCAAAATGGTCAAATTCCATAGAAGCCATATTGTCGCAAGTAAAACGTGCACATATATTATGTTTTTAATAATTTGAGGGGTGATCAAGATATTTTTTTAACTTTACTTACATGAATTAAAGAACTATCACCTACCAAAATAGACGAAGAAAAATTATTGCAATTATTTGAAATAGTTTTAAGAATACCTGATTTGAATGGAGATGGGAGGTCGTACCAGTGTCCACGTACCACCCTTCATTGCTCGGAGAATTTAATGTCATCCCGTTAAACATTTCGGGTAGAACTGTGGGTTGATCGTGTGAAAAAGAGGGTTGTTGGGCTTGTTGAACAAATGCTTGAGCTGGTGGGCCTGATGCTAATGGAGGTCCAGATAAATAATGTTGAGATTAGGTTGAGTGTTGTTGAGGCCTAAATTGTTGATGCTGTTGAGGCCTATATTGGGTTTGGGCTACAGATGTTGGGAGAGGCAGCAGGCTTGGCGACACAAATGAGTTGGGTTGTTGGACAGGATACCACCCAGAAGCTTATGTCGCATTTGAAGAAGTTGATTGTTGCTTTTGATTTCCATTGAACCGACACCATTTTGGCGACCTCCATGATTATCGTGGCCTGCACGACTGCCTCAGTCACCCCGATAATTGTTTCCCCGATTATTTTGAGTTTTTTTAGTTCTATTAGTGAGAAGAACTATAGAAGATGATGAATGATTGCAGTGAGTGGGGAAAATATTACGGTGTTGATCTTTGTGGCATTTGTTGTTCTTCCATGATAGGGACTGCTCTAGCCTCCATGAATGAGGGGAAAGGTTTCTAATAATGTATGGTAGTGGCGATGTAGTGAAGCTTTTGAGTCAAGCCACTAAGGTTATATGAGACAAGATTACCTTTCAGTACGAGGGACCCGGGATTATCGAGCATATCGATTATGGTTTTAACTCGGGTACAATAATCATTTAATGAAGAATCACCCATGAGGATGTTACTGTAGTGAATTATGAGCTTTGGTTTGGCATACGAAATTAAAGAACACACAATGAACACGGTGATTTCGGTGTTTAAGAGATGTATTCGAATATGTATGGTGTTACAAAAATGGATCTAGATCTAAATCTACATAAATAGCACACACTTACACACTCAACTTTTACACCTCTCAAACACACCTCTACAAATGGTATGAACCCGCCTTATATAGAGGTGTTTACATGTCTCTCTCTCACTCTCTATCTCATGAGTTAGAAGGCTAATGCACCACATGCAAGTAGGTTTTACAAAAGTCAACACATTATAAAGTCATACATGCATAACTTTGCACCCCAACAGTTACGGAGTTCATTCTCTAGTTACATGGCCTTGTTTTCTTTGTTGGTGTGGAATAGATCTTCTAGGTCTTGCCAAATACCATATGCGGTGGATTTCTTTTTCAATATCATTTGGATAAGAGATTAAGAGAGTGTGGTATATAGCCAAGATTTAACAATGGAATCAACTTAGTTCCATTCTTTTTTATCAATTGCCAGTGTCTTGTCTTTAGGATCGGAAGTGTCAGGGTTGTTGGTGGGGGTTGAAGATGATCATCGACCCCAAAACCAATACAATGGGTTTCAAAGAGCTCCTTCGAAAGATCATAATTCATATGATCAAGGTCCAAAACAAGTGGAACAGCATTCTTAATGTTGATTGTAGAAGAAGGTTTTGATAAATCACCTGACATTATTAAAGAAAAGATTAATACAAACAGAAAGCACGACAACACGAGGGAAAAGAAACTGGGGACGTTGATAGAGGGATTGGCTAAGGTTAGGTTGATACCATGTTAATTCAATAAGTTCCCGTGAAATATATTGCCTTTCATTAAAACATATACTACATACCAAAATACATGAGATGGGCCTTTGGTCAATAATACAAAATAATATGGGCTACACTAATAACAAAAATACAATATACATAGATCTACTAACAATCATGACTAGTAACATATATCTAATTAATGAATAATTGTTTACTGAGGACGGTAATAGGATCTCTAAGGTATGCAAGCGGCCTTGCAAATGTTTAAAGCGTGAAATAAAGTTCAAGGCATTGTTATGAACCATATTATGTTCTTTGAACTCCATGATTGCCACTTCAGATTCTATCGATGGTTATACTAAAGGTTACCTGATCAAATTAATGTGGTTCTACGTCATTCAATATTAGCCCTAATGAACATAACATGTATCAAAAAGGGTTAGATCGAGAATTTAAATCTGAGTTTGGGTCTCAACATTATGCTTCGTCTAATCACCAATTGTGGTACCCTTGATCCTATGTATAGAGATTTTGTTTTCGATTCTTGTGACCGGTAAAAAGAATCCATTCAATAATAAATGTGTGAGCTTCATGTTGAACAGAACAAAACATTAACAATGGCTATTCATTTTGAACAAAACATAATACATTTTACTTATCTGAGAATGATTACTGAATTCGTGAGAATAGTTTCCAACAAAATTCAGTACAAACAATAGCTCAATGGTTTTATCATGCGAATGGTTACTAAATTCACGATAATCATATTAAACAAAATACAATACGAACAATGGTCTTTGTTTGCAACAAAACACAATACGAGGGCTTCAATCATCCACAAATGATTAACAAATTCGTGAGAATCATTTTAAACAAAATACAATACGAACATTGAGTTTTCTTTTAGAATAAAATACAATACAAACATTTTAATCTACGATATGACACTTACTTGTTATGATGTCATGTCTCCCAAAAACTCCAAATTATCTGAATATTCATAATCTATGTGTTGTATCTTCTTCTTAACATTGAAAGAAAAATGAAAGAATAAGTTATTGAATATAAGGCACTGCGTTGGGAACGACAATCATAGATTCACGATTAGTATTTCCTGGGATAAGTGTTCATTTGGTTGTAGCTTTTAGAAAGTGAAAATTAAAAATAAAAAAATATAAAAATATAAAAAATAAAAAAACTCATAATTGATATTTTAGGTGATAACTCTTGAAATTATCCCACGTGTTACTTAACTAAAATATTTTTAAAAAATAATAAAAAAATAAAAAAAATAATAATCTTCTTCTACCCTAATAAATATATCTACCCTAATAAATATAGATAATTTTGCCAAATGTCAACTTCTTATTGATTTTGACACATGCCATTTTTTTTAGAATTTTAGAATTATTTTTTTTCCACTTGTCATTTTTGTATTTTTTTTCATTTTTATTCAATTTTCACCTATTAAATGTCACCTCATAGTAATTAATGTGAATTAATGTATATAGTAAACCTTTCATTTGTGAAATATCAATTTATTATCTTATCTACGCTAATAAATAAAGATAAATTTACCAAATGTCAACTTCTTATTGAATTTGACGCATGCCATTTTTTTTGAGAATTTTAGAATTATTTTTTTCCACTTATCATCATCTACCCTAATAAATAAAGATAATTTTAACAAATATCAACTTCTTATTGAATTTGACACATGTCATTTTTTTAGAATTTTAGAATTATTTTTTTTCCACTTGTCATTTTTGTATTTTTTTCATTTTTATTCAATTTCCACCTATTAAATGTAGGGGTGGCAAATATGTACCATGGAAAACCAACCAACATGTATACCAACCGAACCAATTATGTTGGTAGCAAATATGTTTGGTATCCAACATGTTTGGCTGGTAGTACCGTATCAATTAATTAATAATGGTACAAGGTTTTAAATGTCACGGTATTACCGTACCAACTAAGTTATTTTTCATATATATAAAGTATTGTATATTTAAACTTTAAATGTATTTGACGGTTAAGAGTTCAAGTGCTTTGATATTAGCATTTACCGTCTAGTAGCTTTTAAAGTTTAAACTCATATTAACATATCCAATTTACTCTATTGTTTAGTTTAAACTCATGGTACAAAATTATAAAAAAAAATTGTATCGAATTTCCAATCCAAACATTCAGAAAACTCTTATTTACAAAACCTACATGTATCTTTTAAGTGCACAATAACACATAAATCTTAATTCCTAAAACATCCATACATGTTGGTATATACCATTGCTAACATGTACCAACCGAACTTACTGGTAGCCAATTAAATTGGTATCAACTGTACTTGGTACGGTAGTGGTAACTAAAATTACATACCAATTATAATTGGTACGGTACACGGTTTGGCAAAAAAATACTCAGTACCGTACCAATTCCACCCCTAATTAAATGTCACCTCATAGTAATTAATGTGAATTAATGTATATAGTAAACCTTCCATTTGTGAATTCTTATTTCTATTAATATATTAATGAATTCCATTTATGAATTTATATTAATTCGTTTTATTAGTATAGATTAATTAAAACAAATTACATAGATGGTCATTGTGGTTTACTTTAAAAAATACTTAATTTTTATAGATCCATATTCAGCATGATTATTTAAAACATGATAATAATTTTTTATTAGTATAGATTGAATTACTTATTCATCATTTCATTTATATTTATTTCAAAATTTTATTTTTGAAAATAGTTAATGTCTACACCTTATATTTAACTTTTTTAATCAACTCGTGTAATACACGGGTCACACACCTAGTAATAATAATAAAAAAGGTATCCACACCTAGTAATAATAATAAAAGAGGTATCCACCAAAATAACTAATCATAATTGGGTAATTAACTGATAAAATACAATGGATTGATAATCACGTTTTAAAATCACTCTCTTATAACTTAATACAAAACTCCAACATTACTTACATAAACTTCGTCAACGGTCTTTTCAGTTTTGAATTATGTTTTGGAAATATAATTGGATTAGTTTCACATTCATAAGGTATTGTTTAAATAATCTCCAGATCTCTACGATTTGCAACTTTTTTATTCGGTTTCGTCCACAAAACAATTGTATTTTTTGAAAACGTGTCAATTTAGGTTTAATTTTTACAAATATTTAAAATTTTAATTAAATCAATTAAATAAGGGAATACATTTTTATTTGACAGTTATTTACTAGCAAACAAACCCCATCTACCCCACACATAACATATCAACTACAACCACATGAAGCATCCCCCACAACGTAGCTGACGTTGCCCATGTGGAGGGGCAAATCCTCATGTTCCAATCATAATATGTACAATATATTTCTACGTAACACAATTTTTGTAAAAGTAAACTTTGATTGTCACCATTCAATGCATATCATGTTATGGGGTATGCTCTATAAATTTACGTTTTCTTAGAAAACGAAAAACATATTTTATGTTTACATATGTGCATTGGGTCTATGCCAGAAAATATGGTTTTCTATTTACTATCGAACTCGTTAACTCCACGCAACAATATATGAGTGTGCTAGAAAGCTTGATTGCTTAAAGTAACACAAATCGCATAGCATTTACTCTATTACCAATATGAAAGTACATCAATTAACTAAATTCTAAAAATTGATCATCCATTTTGGTCCAACGCTATAAGAACTATATGATAGGTTCTAAAAAAAATTCAAGTTGGTTCTTAAAACTTTCCTATATTGTCTATTATAAGGTTTACAAAAATAAGATAGTTCATGTGACCTATTACCTTCTAAGTTTACTCGCCCCTGCCTATGTTATTAGGGGGCTGATTTTTCCACATAATTTTTTTTATCCCTCCACTAAATAATTAATATAATGACAATTATGTCCCTCTTTTTAATTCAGAGATATTGAAGAAAGGCAAGAACCACAAAAAAGTCAAAGAACTAATGTATTGACATTTATCCATCGGCTGCATCTTCCAACGAAGAAAATCAAGAACCACAAGTTTAAACATCTACCCTTCTCCAATAGCGTCAACGACTCAACGCCTTCCCAAGTCCTAAAAGACGTTGAATATCATTTTCTAAAAGAGTAAACTACACGAATGGTCCCTATGGTTTAGGGTAATTTTCGTGTTTGGTCCCTAACTTATTTTTTAAACTCGGAAGGTCCCTAATGTTTGTTTTTGTTACGCGCTTGGTCCCTGTCTTACCTAAAAAAACTATTTTGCCATTGATTTTTTTAATTTATTTAAATAAGTACACCCCCAACCTCAACCCCCTCACCTTACCTTACCTACCCCATCATTTTTTCTTATTTAAATAATTGTCTTTTTAGGTAAGACAGAGACCAAGCGTGTAACAAAAACAAACAGTAGGAACTTTCCGAGTTAAAAAAATAAGTTAGGGACCGAACGTGCAAATTACCCCAAACCATAGCGACTATTCGTGTAATTTACTCTTTCTAAAAAATGCTCGATTCTCCAATGTGGATCCTCTTGATCATCTTCATTCAAAAGGTATTACTGTTTAAAATCCTTTTATCCGTGGCAATTCACCATAACCAAAAGTCAGTTCGACTAATTCGCATTGTTTTTCTTCAATTGACAGAAAACTCCGAGAAGTTTATTCCATCGATCGCATGGCACAAATCGGCGATGCGTGTAGAACAGTAGAATTGTTCTATCTAGCAGCTCCCATGGGCGAGAATCAACAATGTCAGTGATATCTTCGAGGAGACCGGAGGAATGGAATCCGACAACCATTTATCAACGTTAGGGAGGCTATACGCCTGGGAGAAGAAGCTTTACGATGAAGTTAAGATATGATAACAGATAACAGATTGTTGAATCATAAAACCTAAAATCTTTTGCGCTTTTTGAGTTATTATCGATGATTTCGACATTTTTTAGGCTGTTAATGAAATTAAGAAGCTTTACGATTGAAAAATCTTCCCAATTAAGCGGTGAAAATGGTAGCAACAAGCATGGAATCGAAGAAGAAGTCAACGATTTGTACTCCAGAAACACAAAGATCTGCAATTCCATCTCGAAACAAATTGAGAAGGTCAGAGACGACGAACTTCAGCCACAGCTCATCGAGTTGCGACATAGGCAAGAATCTTCCAGATAATTGCTTGCTGGCTTGGGAAGGGGTTTTTGCACACAGATTGCTGATAATACAACAAAATGTTTAACCCCAAAATTCCTACCAGCTAAAAGGTTGTTCTTGGTGGCCTGTCAATCAGTTTTCCATGAATCTTTAACACCTCCCGATCGAATAACGAGACAATATACACCAATGTCGATTGAAACCAAACAACTTTGTAACATATGAAAAGCAAACTTTAGTTCAGTTTAACTTGTTCAAGTTCTCATCTTTGTTGGTTTTACCTCTGATTCCATTTTTTTCTCTGCAAATTGCAATCAGGTTTTGGATAGAAGTGGAAGAGGAAATTAAAACGGAGATGAATTTACTTGAATTTTATTTGGGTAATGAGAAGATAAGAGATCATTAAAGGTTGAAGTTGAAGAACTTAGAGTGATACCATAGAAGGAAGCACATAAGTACGGGATTCAATTTCGAATTTGATGAAGGCGAGATGCAGTGGTAATGCGAGTGAAGAGTAATTCTTGGAGAAAATTTCAGGAAGGAGCGCCCTGCATTTTGTTTCAGAAGATCTTTCTCTCTCTTCGATAATTAAAGGAGGGCATAACTGTCCAATGCATTAATTTTTCAGTGGAAAGATAAATAAAGAGATAATTACAAATTTAGCCAAATACACTAATTACCTTACAAATTTAGCCAAAAAAAAAAAAAATCAAACTTGCAATTTTAACCACTGAAATCGCAGATGGAATGACCCATCTGCAATTTTGGCTTTCCATCTGCGAAGGTACAAGCGCCTAAAGGACAGCTGCGATTTTCGGAATGACCCATCTGCGATTTACCCTATTCCACCTGCGATTTTCGGAAGAAAACACTATAAAACCGTATTTTTTTTTCTTCATTTTTCACTCTTCAATTTAGAAAAACTCTCTCTCGGTGATTCCCTGTGACGATTTCTTGAAGAAAATGGACGATTTTTTCAACAATCCCGAAAATATGGTTAGATTTTAACTATTTTTATGTTTTAATTAACATTTATTTAGTATATGTTATTATTATTTTATTATTTATTGTATTAGTTAGTGTAAAAAAAATAAAATTATATTGTTTGTGATTGGGTAATTTTGTTGTATTTGATAGATTTAATATTATTTATTAGTAACCTTCAAGTTTTAATGCTACTTTGTTAGTGGTTGTATGAATGTACAAGTATAGACTGCGTAGAATGTGCATTGGCTAGTTGTACATTTAGTAAAATGGTTAGAATATGTTATTTTTTTAGTTCAAAGTTAAATAAATTGTTACAATAATGTTTACAATATGTTTGGTGAGTGGTTTAAGTTGAGAAATTCATATAGCATGGTTAGAATATGTTATTTGTCGTTTGTATAGTTGTTGTATAACTTGAAAAATTGTATATACTTGTCGTATAAGTGGTCGTATAACTTTAAAAATGGTTATAATAATGTTTACAATATGTTTACAATATTCGTTTGTATTTTTGTCGTATAACTTGAAAATTTGTATATACTTGCTGTTTAAGTTGAAAAATTGTTATAGTATGTCATTGTTTTTCAGTGTAAATATAGAAATTATTGATTAAATGTTGGTTTTTGCATTGTTTATGTTTGTAATTTGAATGTTGGACTATTATTGCATTTAATATTTGGATATTTTAAAATGAAATAGTTGTTTAGTTTTCTAATATGTTGTTGTTTTTTGTGCAGCATGATTCTAATAATTTCAATGCTAAAGCTATTGTGAACTTAAAAGGATCGGGGTGTAACATTTGGGAAGTATTTGAGGTGTTAGATGGTGCTAGACGTGATATTTGGGGAACTACGATTGGCGTCAATGGAAGTCCATCTTTATGACAGTCTCAATAGAGGGGCTTATGAAAAATTCAACTCTGATGGAACCTTTACCAAATTTGAAGCTCGGGTGGCAGATTATTTAGATAAGATTAACTATTGGGCCCGGAGGAACATCCCAAGGATTTCATTGAATATGCAATTCATTTTCGAAACAAATGTTCCCCATCAAAGTAGTCATTTGGGATATTGCGGTGTTTTTGTTTGTATGTTTATGGAACAATTAGTTTCATGCCAACCAATACGTGAACTTATTGACCCAAGGAACGCAGCTTTAGAGTTTCGCCAACGGATGGCAAAAATTTTTGGGGGTCGAGTCTTGGTCCTATGTAGTTGGATTATATATTTGTATATGCAATTAAATGTTGGATTTAATGACCTACTAATAAGTTCAATACTTACAACATAACAACGACACCACCATTTGTTTTAACGTTACAAGTACACTACTCTAAACATAACAACAAATACAACAATTTATTGACGTAACAACTTCAAAACTATCAAAACAATATTAAAAAGCTTATAACTTGTAAACAATAATTGCCAAAAACAACACCCAACTACAAACCAAGGCTATCTTTAACTTCTTATTTTCTGATTGAAAGTGCTTATTACAGTTAGCTACTTTAGCTATTACCATAGATGATTGGTCCTTCTCTTCATCAACCCAACTGATAAACCCGTATTTTGGTCCCTGTAAATTTAAACATTGACAATAAGAATTGTTGCCATATAATCATGAGGGTGTAAATATGAATGAAATTAAGAACATGATACCATATATGGGCAAGCGTAAAATAATCTTCCTGGGTTTTTAGCTGTACCTGAAATCCTAATAATACATTCACCTCCGCAATTACAGTATGCCATTCGCCTTATTTATTCTATCAAATATGACTTACTTTCACAGATAACTTTCATGGAGTGACTTTACACCCATTTATAGAAGAAATTTTATTACAGACAAGTATGTTTGACTATGAAATGAACTAGTTTGACTATGAATTCAAAAAGTTGAACTATGAACTGCATACAAGTACATTGTCTTGTCTTTTTCGGTCAGTGATGTTTGACTATGAAATGAATTGGTTTGACTATGAATTTAAAAAGTTGAACTATGAACTGCAGACAAGTACATTGTCTTGTCTTGTCTTGTCGGTCAGTGATGTTTGACTATGAAATGAACTGGTTTGACTATGAATTTAAAATTTTGAACTATGAACTGCAGACAAGTACATTGTCTTGTCTTGTCGGTCAGTGATGTTTGACTATGAAATGAACTGGTTTGACTATGAAATAAAAAAGTTGAACTATGAAGTATGAACTGTAGAGAAACACCAATTTGTATATAATTATAATTGTATTCGTGTGGTGATTGTAAAACACTTTCATTGCATGTGAAAATAAGTACTTACACCGAAAGAAGCTTTTCTCAGCTACCAATATTCTTGCATAATCTTCAAAGAACAAATCCTAATACCTTCATAGCAATCAAGAAAACATATACCAACCGCTTTCAATTCTGTTTTGTGGCTTTAGGTTGCGTGGTATAACATATTTGTTTTATTAAGTTAATTAATATTTATTGGTAATGTATCTCGTTTACTCTTTACTTATCACTAATATATGTTTGTTTTTTATGCAGATTCGTACCTTCCTTAGGTGCATGATACTTCACAGTGGCTTTAGATGGAAACCATGAACCCCTACTCTTAGCAATTGGTTTGGGAATGTTAGAGTGTGAAGAATCATGGAGATGGTTCATGATGAAGTTAAAAGAGTGTTTAGGTGAGGATACAGAGGTTGGTTTCATAAGCAACCTATGTGATAAAATAGACTTTGATGTTCAGAGTGTCTACCCAAATTCGTATCATGGATATTGTCCTAAAGATATAGCTCGAAAAATACGAGATTCTGTCGGACATAATGATACGGAAGTCGAAACGTTGTTTTGGAAAAGGACCGTTTGGAAGATAAAATGAGAATTAGGGATGACTATATAACAATCGAGAAAAAGAAGTACCCATTGCAGTCCCTGAGTTTAAAAATTAGTTACAAAAATATTGTAACACTATCATGATACACCTTAGGGTGCAAAAGGATCGTTTGTTGTTTTTTTTTTAAATAACATCTTGTAATTGTTATAATCTACAAACTAAATATTATAATATAAAAGCTTCATTAATTGTTATAATCTGCAAACTAAAGTAAAATATGAAAGCATAACAATGTCTTGTAAGATTTAATAAAAAATTACTATACATAATAAGTTAACAAATCTTCATTTCAAGGTTGTTTTATATCAAAATCAGCACCATAGGTTTGTAAGCAACTCGCTGAACCATCAATATTAAATGCCATTTCTGTAGTAGAAATTGCCGTGCGACGTGCTCCACTACCGGACGCCCTTCCAGTACAATTATTTCTCGTGTGTCCTGCTTGACCACATGTAGAACACTCTTTTCTAATTGGACCCTCACCTTGGAATGGAATGCGGTCTTTGTTTCTTGGCCTGCCTGGCTGACGTTTATCCATTATAGGTGGCTTAACAATCATCAAATCATCGGGGATATCCCATTCGGATGGCTTTGGCAAAAGGTTTATTGATTCCTCATACGTTTTCCTCAGTGTTTCGGTAAAGTAAGCATTTAATGCATACCTAGAGCAGTCTTGGTAATTGTTCACTGTTAAACATCTTATGACATGACCACAAGGTATCCCATCAAGTTGTCAATGCCTACATGTACATGTCACTTGTTGGAAATCAACAATCACGTTTTGTGCCCCCTTTTTGACCTCGCATTTCGTATTTGAGATCATGCGAACATCCCACTTACTAAAAAAAAATTTATTTTCTTTTACAATATCATCGGCCCAAGGGATGAGTGTTGTTGTTGCTTCCGCTTAAAAAACAGACAAAATGAAGAAGTTAAGATCAATAACATTTAATAAAACATTAATATTAAAAATTAACTTAATATCTGCAAAGTTACGTCTTTGAAACCACCACTGTTGCATTGTTGCATGAAAAAAATCGATCAACATAAGTATCGGCACCTTACGTGTGTGTCTAGATAATGCATTTATAGACTCCGCACTGTTGGACGACATAAGATTGTATCGGTTCCCTCTAAAATGTTCCCTAGACCAAGTTTCTGGATTTATACTTTTTAAGTACTCCCATACTGGTTCTTTTGTCTTTTTCATAAGTTCCATGGCAACGACAAAAGCATCAACTGTGTACGCCCTACAAGCCTCCCAAAAAATTCATTTAACTGTGTTACTCCTCCCGAATCTAGATACTATGTTGAAATACAAATGGACACCACATATTCCGTGATGAGCGTGAGGAAAAATGTTGGCAACGGATGTCGCTATAGATGGAGATCTATTAGATATAATTGTTAGCTCCTGCATATTGCCTATGCAATCACGTAGTTTTTGAAAAAAAGCATGTCCAAGAATCAGTACACTCATTTCTGCATATACCATATGCAACCGGTAATATTTTGTTTTGTCCGTCCTTAGTAACTGCAAGTAACATGGTACCTTTAAACTCGCCCTTTAGATGGGCTCCATCTACTACAAGGGTCGGTTTACAAAAATTGACAAAAGCGCGTACCTACAATACATTGTATATTTATTCAAATACACCAAAATAAAAATAAAAAAATTAATAAAATATTAAAATACTAACCGAACAACCAAGTGCGACGTACAAAAACTCAAAGCGATCATCATCATCTGTTTTAATATGTGTCACTGTACCCGAATTATGTTTGACCAAATTGTGGAAATAAGCCGGAAGCCTGGTAAAAGAATCCTCTTTCGTACCCCTTAACAACAACAATGCATATTTCTTCGCACACCATGCCTGATGGTATGAGATATTGATATTCAATTGAGCATTCATATCATTAATAATATATTTTCCCCAATAAACTCTACTATAATCTTCAGCCAAAACATCAACAAGATATTCACCCAAAACATATTTGTTTGCTTGTCGATGATTAGGTTGCAAAATTCTTGAGGAACATGTATGTATATCAACATATTTATTCAATTGGAAAAGTCCATCAGAATTTTTAATTGCTTTTGCTGTTAATAACCAAGAACAATTTTTCGAAACACACACAACCTCATACCTTGATTTGGTGGATCTACTTGTCCTCGTCTGAAAACCTTCTCAAAGAGATTTTTTACCAATATCCCGATTTAAAAGTTCTTTGTTCTTAAATATACTCTCACATTCAATCTTTTGAAGATTGATGTCTACCATCTGTGTTGGGATATCTTCATTAATATCAACTGGACATTCTGGTAGAGGGGGCAAACTGTAAAAAAGGTTATCAGGAAACTTACCTTTAACTTCATCACCCAACTCATCTCCATCTGAATTGCTTTCTAAGTCGGTTATATTTAAAGCTACATCAGCAACATCAACATAATCCCCGTAAACATGCGTTTTTCATCTTTTTGACGCATAATTTTTTTTCTTTTTACTTTTATTACTACACGCCTATTCATAACTTTAACTTCTTGTTCAGGAACATCAACACAACGACCGCCCACATCATTAAGATATATACCAACATCATCATCACCAACATACTTGTAATCCTCAGGATCCACATAGTGAATAGGTGAATAAGTAACATTAACATTTTCAGCAACACTGTGAAATTGAGGTACACTAGGAGTATTGAAAGTACTTATCGGATCGTTGCTCCCTTTGTAGCTGCATAAATTACCAACCGGCTGATTTCCACTCTGAGCAGCCTCATTAACCTCATCTCCTTCATCAACCACCACAAACACTTTCACAGCCCTTCCTCCACTACATTTGATTACATTTATCAACATTTTAACATCCATGTCTTCAACTATGGCTATATAATAATTAAATTCAGGATGATGGAAACGAAGACTAACTCTATATTTGTCTAACAAACCAATTTTGCTTCTCATCAAAGATACAAAATCACTATAACTAATATACTCAGAAAATATCAAAGCGAATTCATAAATACCTCCCTGTGGACATACGTATTCCAGATTTGTTTCAATAATTTGTCATCTCCCACCAGTTACAAGACAAGCCAAATATTCAATCATTTTTTTAGAGAGATTTTAAAGAAATTTCCTAAAGAAATAACAAGTAAACTAATAATTTTCTACAAAACTTTATATATAATAATGTTATTTCGTAGTCAAACCCATTGATTTCATAGTCAAAATAAAAAAAAATTAAAAAAAAAACCATAAAATCGCAGATCAAAGAGAGAGGAAATCGCAGATGGACACAGTCCATCTGCGATTTTAGCATGGTAAACCCTATATATATACAAAAAAAAATTTAAAAAAATACCCCACATGTGAATAGGGATGAGATTTAGAACCGGAAAACCGGACCGGAACCGGAATCGGACCGGAACCGGAACCGTTAGAATCGGAATATATAGAACCGGTTCCGGTTCCGGGTTTAAAAATTGGCTTTATCCAGGTTCCGGGTAATCCGGGTTTGGGTCCATCGGGTCCGGGTAAACCGGGTCTAAAAACCGGAACCGGTGTTAGGAACCGGAACCACTTTTAGGGCCGGAACCCGTTTTTGTGAAACGATTAAAAGATGCATATCTCATTCGTTTCAACTTCGATTCACATGCGGTTTTTTCCAAACTGTAGTTTAGAGTTTATACATGATTTTAGACTATAAATTTGCCATTTTTATTTTTATATTCATTGACTTACAGTCCCCCAAAGTCGATATATCAAAGCTGGAAGTTTTTTTAGTTTTTTAGTTTTTTAGTTTTTTTGTATTCTGTGAAAGTTTTAAAACATGCATATCTAATTCGTTTGAAGTCAGATTGACAAATGGGTTTTTCCAACTTGTAGTTTATAGTTTGTACATGAGTTTAGACTATAACTTTGTCATTTTTTTGTTTAATATTCAATTATTTACAGTCCCCCGAAGTCAGGAAATCAAAACTGAAAATTTTCAGCTTTTCAACTATTTGTTTTTGTACTTTGTATTTTGTGAAAATATTAAAACATGCATATCTCATTCATTTAACTCAGATTGACATACGGTTTTTTCCAGATTGTAGTTTAGAGTTTGTAGATGATTTTAAACTATAATTTTGTCAATTTTGGTTTCATATTTAATAAGTTACAGTCCCCCAAAGTCGGATATCAATATGAAAATTTTTCAAAGTTCAACCCACTAAATAGTAAGTAATTATCAAAAAAATCCGGTTTTTCCGGTTCTAAACCCACTTTATCCGGTTCCAACCTACCCACTTTGATGTTTCCGGGTTTTTCGGTTCTAGACCCACTTTACCCGGTACCGTACCCGGAACCGAACCGGAACCGGTTCCTATATACCGGTCCGGTTTCCGGTTCTACAAAATCCCGTTAACCGGTTTCGGGTTTTCCGGGTCCGGGTCCATCCGATCCGGGTTTGGACCCACTTTCATCCCTACCTACGAATGTACAAGTGGCAAAAGCACAGATGTGCTTTAGTCACTTGTACATTCGCAGATGGGATGTGAAAATCGCAGATGGACCATTTCCATCTGCAATTTCGGTGGCCAAATTTGCAATTTCAATTTTTTTTTGCTATTTTCCACAAAGTAATTAGTATATTTGGCTAAATTTGTCATTTTCTCATAAATAAACGTTTTGTGGAAAAATCAGCTCCCATATTATTAATCACGATAGATCCAACCATATTATTAATCGTCACTATATAAAAAATGAGTTCATTAGCATGACATGATCACAGTGGCTACAGGTCCAAATATATTATTAATCATGTGAAAAATAATGAAAAAAGTTGTAATATATATATATATATATATATATATATATATATATATTACATTCGTCTCGTATTAATAGTTAATGTTTTCATTTTGGTTTGTCCCAAAATAACAATCTATTTCTAAAATTAAATATCACTTTTACTAAAATTCTTCTCATTATTAGTTAAACTAACATTAAATTAAATGCAATCACCATGGTATTAAAATACAACAAAAGTGTACAATTGTCATTTCATTTAATAAAATTAGTAGTAATTAATGTTTCATTAATTTGCGTGTAATGATTCAAAATATTTTATACTAGTGACTTTATAAAAAATTCTACTCATTATACTCATTATACTAGTGACTTTATAAAAAATAATTTTTCAAAAATAAGGTTTTGAAATGTTTATTTTTATTTAAGAAACATCAGCGTTTTTTTTAAATGTTGAACATTATATAATCCAAAATGTAATAATTCAAAATATTTATGATTTTTAAAAAAAAACTTTTGATTCAACTTGTTTATAATCCTTAAATTGTTATGATTTAATATATATATATATATATATATATATATATATATATATATATATATATATATATATATATATATTCAAATATTTTATAATGTTTATTATATCTTTTATGATTCAAAATTAAATGATTCAAAATATATAATAATCCACAATTTAAAACTTTGATAATTGTTAAAGTTAAAAACTCGAACCGATATTTAGTTTAAAAAATTAAAATTAAAAATTAAAAAAAATAAAAATAAAATAAAAACAAAAAGAAACCAAAACACTAGAATCTTCAAGTATGTAGTAAAGACGTAGAAAAAATAAAAATATTAAATGAAATTAGAAAAAAAATGAAAAATTAAATAATAACCTAAAAACTGATTATATATATGTTTAAAACAAGTTTTAAAAAATTAAAATAAAACGAAAAAAAACCCTTATAAATGACGTTCCATGAACGTTCGTCGCACGTGATTAAAGAAGCGAGTTCTTATTAATTACCATGGACGTGGGTCGCATTTGAACGTGCCACGCCCAAATATTAGGTTTGAAGTTTGCGAATTTGACGAAATCGGCAGTGGAGAATTCTCCTCGTAGTCCTTACTATTTTATGAGTCTTCATCGAAACCGGACCATATATATATATATATATATATATATATATATATATATATATATATATATATATGTGTGTGTGTGTGTGTGTGTGTGTGTGTGTTGTGTGTTGTGTGTTTGTGTGTTCAAATGTTTTATACAACTATCATGTGGATGAATGGACCAATAGAAATTTAGAAAAAAATATTAATCAGTAAATTAAATAAATAAGGGTACTATAGTAAATTGGCAAATCAAATTAAATATTTTCTATTTTAAATACCTATAAATTAGGAAAGGGATATCTCCAGAAAAGTCCTTATATTTTGGGCAAATTTTTAATAAAGTCCTAAATTTTATTTTTTGAATAAAAAAATCCTCACTTTTTCACCTTTTGAATAGAAAAGCCCAAGAAACCGACTAATTTATTCATTTTAGCCCTTTTTGACCTGTTCAGCAGGTCATCGGACCAAATTGTTAATTTTTCGAAAATAATGGGACTTTTTTGTAGATTTCGTCAAAATTTTTATATAATGTATAAACATATTTTTTACAAATCTATATCTATTTTTACGTTTTTGTGTATTTTTTATGTTTTTATATGTATATATTTACGTATTTTTATGTATTTTAAAAGTATAAACGTATTTTTTTACTTATTTATATGTATTTTTAACGATTTTACATATTTTTTTATGTATTTTTATGTGTTATTTTTTATGTATAATGTATTTATATGTATTTCTATGTATATTTACGTATTTATGTATTTTTTAAAGCTTTTTATATAGATGTTTATGTATTTTAAATGTATAAACGTATTTTTTTTACGTATTTATATCTATTTTTAAGTATTTTACATATTTTTTATGTATTACGTATTTATGTATTTTTTAAGTGTTTTATATAGATGTTTTTGTATAGTTATGTATTTTAAATGTATAGACGTATTGTTTAACGTATTTATATGTATTTTTAAGTATTTTACATATTTTTTGTGTGTTTTTAGGTATTATGTATTTATATATATTTTTGCGTATTTATGTATTTTTTAGTTTTCTTATATAGATGTTTATGTATTAAATGTTTAATTGTATTATTTTTATGTGTTTATATATCTTTTACGTAAAAATAACACAATTAAACATTTAATATACATAAAAAATACATAAACATCTATACAAGAAAACTAAAAAAATACATAAATACGCAAAAATATATATAAATACATAATACATAAAAAAACACATAAAAAAACACAGAAAATATGTAAAAAATATTTAAAAAATACATATAAATACGTAAAAAAATACGTTTATACGTTTAAAATACATAAATATACAAAAATATCGATATAAAAACTTTAAAAAAAATACATAAATACGTAATACATAAAAAATATGTAAAATACTTAAAAATCGATATAAATATGTAAAAAATACGTTCATACACTTAAAATACATAAACATCTATATAAAACGCTTAAAAAAATACATAAATACGTAAAAATATATAAAAATACATATAAATACATATAAATACATAATACATAAAAAATAACACATAAAAATACATTAAAAAATATGTAAAATGGTTAAAAATACATATAAATATGTAAAAATATACGTTTATACATTTAAAATACATAAAAATACGTAAATATATACATATAAAAACATAAAAAATACATAAATACATAAAAACAGATATAGATATGTAAAAAATATGTTTATACATTACATAAAAATTTTGACGAAATTTGCAAAAAAGTCCCATTATTTTCGGAAAATTAACAATTTGGTCGCATGACTTGCTGAACAGGTCAAAAAGGGCTAAAGTGAATAAATTAGCCGGTTTCTTGGGCTTTTCTATTCAAAATGTAAAAAAGTCGGTACTTTTTTATTTAAAAAATAAAATTTAGGATTTTATTAAAAATTTGCCCAAAATATTAGGACTTTTCTGAAGATATCCCATTAGGAAACTAACATTATCTTTAATTTAGTTCCATTATTTAAGGACTGAATGGTATTCACGTCTGTACCTCATTAACCTAACCTTATGCATCTTCATCAACAATCAATCATCAAGAAGCTTTTTTGATTCCATCATTTTGTATCGGTAGCAACGTGTTCTTACTCACAACAGTTCATGCAAACACGGGATAACGTTATCGATTCCTAAACTCCCGTTGATCCAAATCGCAACCAAATCAGAGCATACTTTATCCAAATGGCAGCAGCAAAACTAGTTCCTTTAAATCAAAGCATAATCTATCAAAATCGCAGCCAAATAAGAAACATAATTATGCATCTTATTTAGGTATTTTAATTCAACTTCGGTATACCTGCACTTGACTTCTGATTATCTCGATATCTAGGGTTTTTGTCGTACTTTTGTACAATAATCTGTCAAATTGACCGAAACATAGAAATCATTGAAACTCTTTTTAGCAACCCCATCATCATTTTTCATTCTCCTCACTCTTTTCCTTCTATTGTTTCAGTTTTGGTATCACACAATGTATAGATTTGTCTCTGTGTGTGGATGTATATGTAAAGAACAACAAGTTAAAACTTAGTTTATTTGTCTGTTAGAATTGAAAATTTGGAAGGAGTTGTAGAATCGAGATTGATTAAAGGTATGAAAGTTTCAAAATTATCTACTATTAGCTCATCGACGTATCATAGTTCACAAATTCGACCTAGGACTTTTAAAAACCATATAGTTGCTCACCCGCATTGTCAGTTTTTATGTTGTTAATGTGTTCTTTCTTCCCCCTGGTATTGTTAGCATAGAATTTACATATACCTGCAAAAGTATTCAAAATTTTGGAAATTTAGGTGGAAAACTTTGTCTTATTATGCATTTGAGTTACTAAATTTTAGAATTAATGTCAATCAAAGGATGTAATGTTAAGTGGGTTTGATTGCTTTAGTTTTATCGACTTCTGCTAGTTCTAAAATGGGGTAAGAGACATTTTCTATCCCTAATAAAGTTTAAGCCCTCGTTGTCTTTGATCTATTATATGGTGTCACAACTAGAAAATTTAGGTCAAAACCAAGTCCAAGGGTCTTGTATACGCAAAATGTTTTAGCTATGATACGATTATGATATATAATTGGAGTTCGTGTTACCCTAAGCCCTAATGATTATTGCAAATCAAATAAGAATCACATGATATAGACATAAGGACTTGTGTTTATGTTGCAACCTTGAATGCTTGAACTTCAAGGCTATCATTTCGAGTTTCCTAATCACTAGAAGCATATATACATGTATAAAAATCAACCTTGACCATAAACACCTCTATTGGGCCATAATGGGCCGAAAACACCCTTACTTGGGCCACCCTTGGCCGTAAACCCAAAAGAAACCCACTTTAGGGGCGTAAACACCCTTGGTGTACACATGTTGGGCGAAAACTCAAAGGGAAACTCACTTAGGGGCGTAAACACTCTTGGTGGACCACATATTGGGCGAAAACTCAAAGGGAAAAACCATCGTAGGGCGTAAACACACACATGTGTTTACGCCCATGCTTGAATGTTTTGAGGTGTTTACGGATTAGAATTAAGGAAAAGACAAATTCATTTGACTTTAGGGTGGGATATTTCAACCATTTCCAAGACAATCACGGGTAAACACGTATTAACTATCAAATAACAAGGCTTTATCCTCCAGTAATCTAAGAAAACATCAAGTCACCTTTTCCTTATCTTATATTGGCGAAAACTCTCTTCTTCCATATCACATTTCTCATATTCACTTACTGTGAACTCCTAAATTGCTCTCTGAGAACTCAAGCTTCAAGCTTTATGGATACAAAATTCTTCAAGGCATTTCCTAAATCCTAGTAAGTATTTCAAGTTTGTATAGTGATCCTACACATTATCTTGTTAATTTCCTTCCATTTACACATGACATTATGTGTTAACAACTTTAGGGTATCATAATCTCCACAAGTTCATCAAACACTCCAAGTGTTTAGGATCAATATTTTCCTCTCATCACTTCATCTACACCCTCCAACTACCCAAGGTGAGCTTCATACCCCATTATTTCCAAGTTTTTCATTCTTTTTTTTGGGGGGGGGGGGGCGGGGGGGAGGGGTACAAGTCAAGTCTTGTTTGAAATCTTGAATACTTGCATGAACTTGTATGTTTATATGTCTATGTGTGTTGAAATGTTATTATTTCATACAAATAATCCTTAAACTCGAGATTTTCACAAAGTCTCAAGTTGTTGGAACAAAATTATCTTTGTGTAATTTCACATATTTTGGTGTCATGTTGAAAATGAAATATGTTGCTAAGTGAAAATGGTTTTCTTGTAATGTGGGTTAAAAATCACAAATAATGTCAAAGAAAATGTCAAAGCATTTTTGGTTATAAAAACTTGAAAGATGGTAAACAAGAAAGTTTACACTCAACATGGTAAATTTTTGGAAATATAAATTTTTACCACTACCACTTGTAAGATTGGGGAAATATGATAAATTTCAAGGTTTTATGTAATTTGTGTAAATTGTAACAAGCTCTAGTCACAATAAAAAATGAGTATTTTGGTGCTACAAAATACTTTTAACAAATTTTTGGTGTGTTAAAAACCCACCACAACACTTGAATATTTTACTAAAATATAGTTTTATTAGTAAAATAACTGTAAGAGGTTGCACTATTTTAGAGGTTTAAAACCTAACATATTTTGTTATGCTTACAACACATGGTAAGTTGACAAGTTATTGGTAATTATTTATAGATATTGTTATAAATAATTTTAATATAACCGGTATGCAAAACAGAGTTTTACGACAGGAATATTCGCGTGTCATAATCTGACCATCATAAAGCTTTTATTAATACAAGTGTTAAGTTGTATGTCATAAAGCTGTAAAACGCGTGTCATAAATCCGCAATCATAAATTTACCCTAAGAACATCGTATACATTATCCTATAAACTCGCGTAAGTTTTGTTGAGGCTCTTGTGAGACACTCCTTCATCATACCTACCTAGCGTACACCGTAAGCCCTATAGTTATAACCAGAGTCTCTTGGAGGGAGAGCGAGGTAATTGTGTATAGATCTATACGGGGTTGACACCCCCACACCTGAGCTATTCGCTACAGCTAGACGGGCCAGTCTAGGGTGACAAGTATCTTTTAGAAACCGACGCCTGAAGAACGTCAAGACAGGAGTGTTAGTCATATTAGCATGGTTATAACGGCTCACATAGAGAATATCAAGATTATTTGAATTTACGAAGGATATACACTCTACTAGTTTGATAAAATACACAACTATGTTTCGTCTATTTTGTAAACTAATTTCACTACTTTGGACTTAAGGTTTTAAGACCACAACTCTTTCATATACAGAAAATATAGGATTTTCTGGGAACACACTCTTTTCAAATACAAACAAAGGAAAACAAAGAACATGCATGCAATTATACACGATTTTGGAACGAGACTCACTAACTACTTTTATAGAAAATATTGGATTTTATGGAGTGCTACAACTCATTATAAACAAAGATTTTACAAAGTTCCTTACAAATATGCTTATGAACTCACCAACATTCTATGTTGATGCTTTTCAAAACGAATTGTATTCTCAGGGACTCAGTGAACAGGTACTCGAGCCCCCGGATGTTTCCGCCGTCCTGGTTCGGGGGTGTGA
Source organism: Lactuca virosa (assembly GCF_052849685.1). Taxonomy (NCBI): domain Eukaryota; kingdom Viridiplantae; phylum Streptophyta; class Magnoliopsida; order Asterales; family Asteraceae; genus Lactuca; species Lactuca virosa. The sequence continues at coordinate 190,549,682 of NC_136430.1, forward strand.
CATATGGTATTTGCATTTTTGTTGTAAATTTCCATGTTGGCATGACTTGTAACTCTATTGAAATGTAAGTTAAACTCTCATCTAGCATTTTTTTTGTTTTCCTCTTTTTAGGGTTTTTAGTTTAGGTGCATAAGCATGAGCTTATTTGGTTTTTGAATGATGGGTTTCATTGGATTTTATGATTGTGATTCATTATGTTTAGATTATGTTGATATAGCCTTCATTTTGGGTTTCAATATTGTAGCTGTTGTATCGTTTTTGGGTATTGATTGCGTTCATGTTTTGTTTTAGGACCCACTTATTCAGAATACAACAAAGTTGTCTAGAACATGGAGAACGAGATTGTATTCTAGCAGAATGAGAGTGTATTATAGCAGAATGTATTATGTTATAATATATGTTGCATAATTTTTTAAACAAATTAATTATCAAAAATATCATAAATCGAACAATATTATGTAAGAATAAAATATGAAATATCTTTTTCTAGTTTATGGTTGATATTATGTGTAACACCCGGTTCCTGCTATGTATTTAAATTTAAGTAATTTCATGTTTTGCGCTGAGACTCGGCAGTAGACTTCGAGGACTTCGAGGACGAAGTCTAAAATAAGTGGGGGAGATTTGTAACACCCGGTTCCTGGTACCTATTTCGGATTCAGCAGCAGACTTCGAGGACGAAGTCTAAAATAAGTGGGAAAGATTTGTAACACCCGGTTCCTGGTACGTATTTAAATTTAAGTAATTTCATGTTTTGCGCTGAGACTCGGCGAGTTGGAGGCCCAACTCGTCGAGTAGAATGGATATTGGACACGGTTTTTAAGTAATCTACTCGACGAGTCGGGAGCCCGACTCGACGAGTAGGCCAGTCTGGATGAAACCCTAAATTTAAGGGTTTACACCCTATTTAAACACCTTAATTGGTTCCCTTTACAGCCTCCAACACCCTCAGACCATTCCCACGAAACCCTAAGCCTTTATTGAGTGTTCTTGAGCTTTTTGGTGCCTTTTTGTGTGTATTTGAAGTTGGTGAAGGAGAAGGAAGCTGGGGAGATCAAGAGAGAGCAAGTGGATCCAGAAGTCTTGGCACATTTACTGCTCATTTGAGGTATAAAGCTGCTACCTTGGCTATTCATTACTTAGATCTTGATTTGGGGCTATTTTCTACCTTTTCAAAGCTTTAGTGAAGCTATACTCGGATTTGTGTGTATATTTGGAGTTGTACTTCAGATATGGAACCATTGAGGGTTCCCATGGCATAAAGGTGCCAACTTTGTGGCCATGGGAGACCCATGCATCATATAAACCCCTTTATACGGCTTTTTGAGCCAAATACCCCATGCATGAACGTCAAGTTTGAAGGTTTACGTATAATATGGACCCTAGGAGGTCAGATCTATGGTTTTGATGCATTAAGACCGATTAAAATCGACTGTATAGTTTTGGACAAAGAGGGACTTGTTGAGTCGCTTAGGTGACTTGGCGAGTCGGGTCGCAGTTTACCCCAAACGTCTTCTGTAAATGGTCTTTGATTGAGTTGAAGGAAAACTCAGCCTGTTGGGGTTTGTTATGGACTTGAAGATCAAAGGACTCGACGATTTCAAGGAGGAACACGGCGAGTTCAAGGCAATGTACCAACCACATGAAGAAGGACTCGATGAGTTCAAGGAGAACTCGGCGAGTCATAGACTAAGCATCTTCATATTGATGAAGATGAACTCGACGAGTTCAAGGATGAACTCGACGAGTCAGTTAAAGAAGGTCCCGATGTTGTTGAAGGAGAACTCGTCGAGCTCTTGCTAGACTCGACGAGTAGGGATGGGGTTGTAGCATTTTGTGGATGAGGGAATCGACGAGTTGGTGGACCAACTCGGCGAGTCTAGTCAACCAGATGTTGACTTTGACTAAAGTTGACTTTGACCAAGGTTTTGACCTTGCCTTTGACTTGGAGTCGAGTTGACCCTTGTAGGGGTTATGAGTATGAGATGGTAATGTAGAAAGGATGTTGTGTAGGGATCGAGGAGTCGAGAAGAGTTTATTTCCATACCGAGGACAGTGCAGACGCTACACGACATCGAGGTGAGTTACCTTCCAGTAGAGGTGGGTCTACGACCACAATGCCAGCCCACCAGCAGGGAATGTCTGTAGATGTTTGTCTTGTGATAATTGTCTAGGTTTTTTACTACCTGATGTGTTCTATGTGCCAATATGATATGGTATATGCGATAGTGGTAGTAGGAGGGGAATAGTCCCCTGATACGGTCGTTAGGACCGAATGGTAGGTCAGACACCCCAAATATGTCTGACAGCATGATTATGATATGATATTATATGATAGTGGTTGGGATGAAACAGTCCCCATGGCCGATTGAGATAGACTGGAGGGCAAGCAGGCACCCCAGAACGGCCTGACACGGGTAGGTCAGCACTCCAGAATGGCTTGACATGGGTAGGCCAGCACCCCAGAATGGCTTGACATGGGTAGGTCGGGCACCCTATAATTGTCCGACAGTATGTATGGTTGTATGGTATGTGGTATGATGGGGGGACTCACTAAGCTTTGTGCTTACAGTTTTCAGTTTTGGTTTCAGGTACCTCTTCATCCAAGGGGGAGGAGTCGGCAGGGTAGCAGGGCATCACACACACACACATGATTTCCACATTGAGAACCCTCAGATTGTACTCTAACATTTTACAATTTGATATTATGGTTTTCGAGACTTGTGCTTTTTGACTTAATGTTTGAAATGATTTTAATGATGTTTTCCATGAACTATTTCTAAGTAATATAATTAAACAAAAAATTTTGGGTCTCGATTTTGGGATGTTACAAGTTGGTATCAGAGCCTTGGTTTGAGGGATTCGAATACACCTTCGGGAGTGTCTGGACTCAAATCGAGGCCTTGAAAGATTTTTATAGGAAAATAGTTTTCTAAAATTTAAAATAAGGAGTTTAAGAAAGAACAAGGTTTGTGATGCGTGTGACCGGGTGAGCTCAAGTAAGTTTTCCCCAAGATACCTATACTTGTTATGTTATGTTATATGATATGATTATGAGAAATGCATGCTAGATTAGAGCTAAGGTTCTAGGAAAGATGCCTTATATGCTTGTTGTATGAGCTTATTGAGCTGTATGTTAGGGCTGTATAGTCAGCAGTATGATAGCCTGATTAGATTATGCTTGATTTGGTTACTTAATGCACGAATGCTGCTTGCTTTGTGCTATAGGGGTTCTAGCTTGCTTTAAATAAATAGTAGGCGAATATGTAATAGAATTCACAAGCTAGTTAGGGAAGGATGGTAGGGACCCCTTGTGCAACTGATGGCGGAGAGTAGGTCGAAGAGCGCCCTAGGAAAATCCTAGGATGAGATTAGTTTGGAAAGCAGTGTTGGTAGAAGGGACTTGGTGAAGTTGAAGCAATCCTTGAGGAAAGTACGGATAGATGTGGAAGGTAGTATAGGCCCGTACTACTGGAAGCAGAGGATCCGTACTCGAGTCAAGGAGTGCTGAGATAGAACCAAGGAACTTGGAGAGTGTGTGAGACCTCTCGAGAGTTTGTATGACCCTGACGTTTATGTGCTTTATTTCAGAATGGTGGTTACGCGTCATGGAGCAGGAGGTTCAGGGTTTGGATCAGGATTAGGGTCAGGCTCGGGTGCGGGGTCCGAGCAGGTTGATGATGGGATATGCGAGTTCATCGCGTCAGAGATCACAAGAGGCATCCTTGAGGTAACCCCGGTCATTTTCGAGTCGATCAAGGAGGGGATTATCGAGCTAATGGAGGATCGCCTCAGGATATTCAGGAGTGACTTGGTGTGTAGCCAGTCAAGGACGCGCACACTGTCCTTCAAGGACTTCAGGGGGAGTGGTGTGTCGGACTTTCATGGGGCAAAGGACCCCATTGCTGCCAGGAGATGGATCGCAGACATCGAGTCTGCGCAGCTGAGGAGCTTCTGCCCGGAGGGGTCGAAGGTCCGCTTTGCTGCAGGATGTTTGAGGGACAGAGCGAGGGATTGGTGGGAGTCAGTTGGTGACTCACTGGGAGCCCCAGCCATCGAGGCTATGACTTGGTCGGATTTCGTGACCATGTTCAGGGCTGAGTTTATGCCAGCTGTGGAGCTTTAGCAGCTGGCCAGGGAGTTTCTTGATATGAAACAGACTACTGAGACAGTGGCGGAGATCACCGCCAAGTTCAGGGAGAGCGCCTTGTTGGTACCTCAGTACGCAGGGGAGGAGGAGATGCGGAAGACCCTCTACCATGATATGTTGAGGGCTGATATTCGGGAGCATGTCAGCTATTCAGCCTGCCCGATCCTGGAGTCCAAGATTGCCAGGACGAGGGCGAGAAAGATTGACTTGGAGCACCTCAGGAAGAGGAAGGCTGAGGCAGAGCAGGTTACTGGGGTTTCGGGGAAGAAACCCAAGGGATCCGACACTAGGTCGAAGGGCCAGCCGGGCCAGAGCCGCTGCAGGAAATGCGGCAAGCCGCATGAGGGAGCTTGTAGAGCGGGATCGGCGGGCTGCTACAAGTGCGGCAAGACGGGGCACTTTGGCAGGGATTGTACTGCTCCTGCCCCCACAGTTCAGACATCAGACCTGATTTTCTTCCATTACAATCAGAGGGGCCATAAAAAGGCTAACTGCTCTAGATTGACAGCAGCAGCAGCGGCGCTAGTGGTGGCCCCGACTCCAGCGACAGCACGGGTTGAGGATGGCCGGAAGGTCAAGTCAGAGGCTCCAGTGGTATGGAGCCAAGCGTTTCAGTTGACAGCCGAGGAGGCACGCGCCGCACCCGATGTGGTGACGGGTATGATTTCTTCTCTCTAATCTTTTATCATATGTCGCTTGTGATATTGATATGCTATATTATGTGCTCTGTTAGGATCGTTCCATGTGAGCGGTATTCCAGTTCAGGTGTTGTTTGATTCGGGTGCTACCCGATCGTTTGTCTCTCTTGCGCTTAGCAAGAGGTTCCCTGAGTCTTCGGGCATGTTGGATTGCCCTCTAGAGGTCGAGATTGCGGATGACCGATCAGTGCGAGCATCAGATGTTTTCAGGGATTGTGTTTTGAGGTTGTTCGAGGAGCGCTACTTGGTAGACTTGGTTCCCATATCATTGCGGGGGAACAAGGTTATTATAGGCATGGATTGGTTCAGCCCCAATGGGGCAGTGATCGACTGCGTGCAACAGTTGGTACGGATCAGGACCCCAAGTGGGGGAGAGCTGGTGATTCAGGGTGAGAGGCCACATCGCGGACCAGCTTTATGTTCAGCAGTGAGGGTTAGGCGCTACCTCTAACAGGGTTGCGTAGGGTATGTCGCGTATGTTATGGATACTCGGGAGGCGGGTAACGCGACAGTGAGTGATGTACCATTGGTGCGAGAGTATGTAGATGTATTTCCAGAAGAGCTGCCTGGGATACCTACGGAGAGGCAGGTAGAGTTCAGGATCGACCTAGTTCCCGGTGCGGCTCCGATAGCCAAAGCACCGTATCGGTTGGCTCCTCCTGAGATGCAGTAGTTGTCTACACAGCTGCAGGAACTGTTAAACAAGGGATTTATCAGAACTAGCAGTTCACCCTGGGAGCCCCGATTCTATTTGTGAAGAAGAAGGACGGGTCGCATCGGATGTGTATAGATTACCGGGAGCTGAATAAGGTAATAGTGAAGAACCGTTACCCCCTCCTGAGGATTGATGATCTCTTTGACAAACTTCAGGGAGCATCTTGGTTCTCCAAGATTGATTTGCGTTCAGGTTATCATCAGATGAGGGTCAGAGAGGAGGACGTGCAGAAGACTGCCTTTCGGACGCGATATGGTCACTATGAGTTCGTGGTGATGACTTTCGGGCTCACCAATGCTCCTGCCGCATTCATGGATCTCATGAACCGCGTGTGCAGACCGATATTGGATCGGTCTGTGATAGTTTTCATTGATGACATCCTAGTCTATTCCAAGACGCAGGAGCAACATGAGGAGCACTTGCGAGAGGTGTTGAATACTCTGAGGAGGGAGATATTGTATGCCAAGTTCTCCAAGTGTGAGTTCTGGTTGCGCGAGGTGCAGTTTCTTGGGCACCTTGTCAACCAGAACAGGATTTCGGTCGACCCGGCCAAAGTTGAGGCCGTGATGAGGTGGGAGGTCCCGAGGTCTCCATCTGAGATTCGGAGCTTTCTGGGATTGGCAGGTTATTATCGGAGATTCATTCAGGACTTGTTCAAGATAGTCGTGCCCTTGACCCGGTTGACAAGGAAAGCCGTGGTTTTTCGCTGGGGTCTGAGCAGCAGGCCGCGTTTGAGACATTGAGACAGAGACTGTGCACGACGCCAATCTTAGCCCTGCGAGAGGGCGTGGAGGATTTTGTAGTATATTGTGATGTGTCCATCTCGGGACTGGGCGCGATATTGATGCAGAGGGGGCTTGTTTTCGCCTACACGTCGAGGCAGCTGAAGCCTCATGAGGCAAGCTATCCGACACATGATTTGGAGTTGGGGGCAGTTGTTTTCACCCTCAAGATTTGACGTCATTACCTCTATGGGGTCCGTTGTACGATTTACATGGACCATAAGAGTTTGAGGTACCTTATGGATCAGCCGAATCTGAACATGAGGCAGCGTCGATGGCTTGATATGGTGAAGGATTACGATTGTGAGATCCTCTACCACTCGTGGAAGGCCAATGGCATTGCCGATGCGCTTAGCCGCAAGGCAACGCCGATCAGAGATATTTGCATGAGGATGACCGTAGTAACTCCGTTGTTGGAGCGGATTCGAGAGGCCCAGCAGGAGGCCATGAAGGAGGAACATCGTAAGAGTGAGCGTATTGTGGGTCATGTTTCCTCCTTCGATTATGACAGTCGTGGATTGTTGACTCTACACCGTAGGGTGTGGGTCCCATATCATGGAGGTGTGTGCCAGGTATTGATGGAGGAGGCGCACAAATCCAGGTTTTCTATCCATCCCGGGGCGACGAAGATGTACAGGGATCTTCGTCTTCATTATTGGTGGCCCTGTATGTAGCGGGATGTAGCTTGGTTTGTTGAGAGATGCCTGACCTGCAGAAAAGTAAAGGGCGAGCACCGGAGGCCTCACGACAAGACCCAGCCGTTGGATATCCCATTGTGGAAATGGGAAGATATCACTATGGATTACATCACGAAACTTCCCAGGACCGTGCGGGGAGTGGATTCGATTTGGGTCATCGTGGATCGGTTGACCAAGAGCGCCCATTTCATTCCGATCAGGAGACCATTTCGGCCGAAAAGTTGGCCGACATCAATATCAGAGAGGTAGTGGCTCGGCACGTGGTGCCAGTTTCGGTGATTTCTGACAGGGACGTGCGGTTCACTACCAGATTCTGGAAGAAGTTTCACGACGAGCTGGGAACTCGTTCTTCACTTTAGCACCGCTTTTCACCCGCAGACGGATGGTCAGAGGGAGCGGACCATCCAGACTCAGGAGGATATGCTGCGGGCGTGTGTTTTAGACTTCGGAGGTAGTTGGGATACTTACCTTCCTTTGGCGGAGTTTTCCTATAATAACAGCTATCATGCAAGTATCGACCGTCCTCCTTTCGAGATGTTGTACGGGAGGAAGTGCAGAAGCCCAATATGCTGGGGTGAGGTTGGTCAGAGGGTTATGGGGAGTACCGAAGTGGTACTCAAGACTACAGAGAGGATCCAGCAGGTTCGGAGCAGGCTTCAGACTGCTCAGAATCAGCAGAAAAGTTATGCCGACAAGCGTCGATCGGACCTGGAGTTCCAGGTCGGGGATATGGTACTACTGAAGGTGAGGCCTTGGAAGGGCCTCATTCTGTTCAGGAAGCGGGGTAATTTGGGCCCCAGGTACATTGGACCATTTAGGGTTGTAGCCCGGGTAGGCAAGGTGGCATATAGGCTGGACCTGCCAGCCGAACTAAGTCAGATTTACAGTACTTTTCACGTCTCCCGGCTGCGGAAGTGCGTGGTAGACGATTCCGCAGTGGTTCCTTTAGGTGATATTCAGGTGGATGACATGCTGAACTACAGCGAGCGGCCAGTAGCTATCCTCGACAGGAAGTCGAGGGATCTGAGGAACAAGAGGGTGGAGATGGTGAAAGTGGAATGGCAACACCGCAAGGGCTCGGAATGGACTTAGGAGCCGGAGGACGAGATAAGGGAGCACTACCCCGAGCTTTTTCTAGATTCAGCAGCAGACTTCGAGGACGAAGTCTAAAATAAGTGGGGGAGATTTGTAACACCCGGTTCCTGGTACGCATTTAAATTTAAATAATTTCATGTTTTGCGCTGAGACTCGGCGAGTTGGAGGCCCAACTCGTCGAGTAGACTGGATATTGGACGTGGGTTTTAAGTAATCTACTCGACGAGTCGGGAGCCCGACTCGACGAGGAGGCCAGTCTGGATGAAACCCTAATTTTAAGGGTTTGCACCCTATTTAAACACCTTAAGTGGTTCCCTTTACAGCCTCCAACACCCTCAGACCATTCCCACGAAACCCAAAGCCTTTATTGAGTGTTCTTGAGCTTTTTGGTGCCTTTTTGTGTGTATTTGAAGTTGGTGAAGGAGAAGGAAGTTGGGGAGATCAAGAGAGAGCAAGTGGATCCAGAAGTCTTGGCACATTTCCAGCTCATTTGAGGTATAAAGCTGGTACCTTGGCTATTCATTACTTAGATCTTGATTTGGGGCTATTTTCTACCTTTTCAAAGCTTTAGTGAAGCTATACTCGGATTTGTGTGTATATTTGGAGTTGTATTTCAGATCTGGAACCATTGAGGGTTCCCATGGCATAAAGGTGCCAACTTTGTGGCCATGGGAGACCCATGCATCATATAAACCTCTTTATATGGCTTTTTGAGCCAAATACCCCATGCATGAACGTCAAGTTCGAAGCTTTACGTATAATATGGACCCTAGGAGGTCAGATCTATGGTTTGGATGCATTAAGACCGATTAAAATCGACTGTATAGTTTTGGAAAAAGAGGGACTCGGCGAGTCAGTTAGGTGACTTGGCGAGTCGCGTCGCAGTTTCCCCCAAACGTCTTCTGTAAATGGTCTTTGATTGAGTTGAAGGAAAACTCAGCCTGTTGGGGTTTGTTATGGACTTGAAGATCAAAGGACTCGACGAGTTGAAGGCACTGTCCCAACCACATGAAGCAGGACTCGACGAGTTCAAGGAGAACTCGGCGAGTCATAGACTAAGTATCTTCATAGAGATGAAGATGAACTCGACGAGTTCATGGATGAACTCGGCGAGTCAGTTGAAGAAGGTCCCGATGTTGTTGAAGGAGAACTCGTCGAGCTCTTTCTAGACTCGACGATTAGGGACGGGGTTATAGTATTTTGTGGATGAGGGGACTCGACGAGTTGGTGGACCAACTCGGTGAGTCTAGTCAACTAGATGTTAACTTTGACCAAAGTTGACTTTGACCAATGTTTTGACCTTGACTTTGACTTGGAGTCGAATTGACCCTTGTAGGGGTTATGAGTATGAGATGGTAACATAGAAAGGATGTTGTGTAGGGATTGAGGAGTCGAGAAGAGTTGATTTCCATACCGAGGACAGTGCAGACGTTACACGACATCATGGTGAGTTACCTTCCAGTAGAGGTGGGTCTACGGGCACAATGCCGGCCCACCAGCAGGGAATGTCTGTAGATGATTGTCTTTGTGATAATTGTCTAGGTTCGTTACTACCTGATGTGTTCTATGTGCGAATATGATATGTTATATGCGATAGTGGTAGTAGGAGGGGAATAGTCCCTCGATACGGCCGTTAGGACCGAAGGATAGGTCGGACACCCCAGATATGTCTGACAGCATGGTTATGATATGATATTATGTGATAGTGGTAGGGGGTGAAACAGTCCCTGTGGCCGGTTGAGATAGACCAGAGGGCAGGCAGGCACCCCAGAACGGCCTGACACGGGTAGGTCAGCACCCCATAATGGCTTGACATGGGTAGGTCAGCACCCGAGAATGGCTTGACATCGGTAGGTCGGGGACCCTAGAATTGCCCGACAGTATGTATGATTGTATGGTATGTGGTATGATGGGGGGACTCACTAAGCTTTGTGCTTACAGTTTTCAGTTTTGGTTTCATGTACCTTTTCATCCAAGGGGAAGGTGCCGGCAGGGTAGCAGCGCATCATACACACATGATTTCCGCATTGAGAACCCTGGGATTGTACTCTGACATTTTACTATTTGATATTATGGTTTTCGAGACTTGTGCTCTGTGACTTGATGTTTGAAATGATTTTAATGATGTTTTCCGTGAACTATTTCTAAGTAATATAATTAAACAAAAATTTTGGGTCTCGATTTTGGGATGTTACATTATGCCATTTTGACCGAATATATTATAAGGTTGTTTGAATATATTGTTTTAGAATACATTCAAAAAATTTCAAAAAAATAAAAGAAGATATCCCTTGATTTTCGACAGAATCCCTACAAATCTGATTGTTTCCTTTTATAATTATCCCCTAAAAGACTAAAACACCCTTATAGAAGTTATTTTTAGAAACTGATATAATAGTTAATGGATATTAAGTAAGCTAACCCCTATAAATGACCTCTTTGACAAAAATGACCAAAGTTTTTTTTTTTGTAAAGTAATCACATTCTCCGGAATACATGGTTCCAAAGAGGTCTCCAAAATTTCGGAGTAAGATTTCGGACCATGGTTCCGGAATACATTTTACTTGGTTTTTTTAAGGGTTAGATTACTCAATTTCCCTTTATATAATGTATACCTCATTTCAGATAGACCTCCAAACACTGGAGTATGATTCTGGACCACAGTTATGGATCGTTTTTTATATTTTTTTTATTGTTTTTTGTGTAAATGTGTTTTTTTTTGTAGAAGTTTTGTTTATATAATATCTAAAATGTAACTGGTAATCTTAAAATCAACAAAAACCAAATAAATTTATAAACTAAATGGATTTGTTTGAAGTAAGATTACAATGCTCAAATAATCTTATTCCTTGTACCCCGAAATACTTTCACAATCGTTTATGATATGAGATAGCCCAGGTACCGCTTTGACCGTCTATAGAATACGACTTCCCTGTGATCAATGTTTCTAGGAATCAACACAAAAAACACCCCACAATCCCCTCTACTATCAATCTGTTGTGGTACTTGTGGCGCCTTTTTAAGGATCATGTTGAAACTCTCAAGTGTGATTGAATCACTTGGTTCGGTACCCCAATAGTTGATACCCACTAGCAGTGTATAGATGCGGGCTTGCATACCGATAAACCAATCCTCGGTTTCTGAAAAGTAGACGCTCTTCCAATGAGAAATTGGTATATAGATTGGGATGTAAAGCTATAAAAAATGTTAGAAATAATTAAACATCAAATAACATTATAGTACATACATACTTAGGAAATGTAATCCAAACACAATTCTACCGTATCACAGTCTGCCCAAGCTGGGTAAACGGATCTGTCAGGCATGTCACTCCAGTCAAATTTATCAATGTTGAAAGTTGTCGGTACAACCGTCTGCCGAGCGTCATCATGTCTACGCTCTACCAGCAATGAGATCCACAACATGATGTACTTCCAATTAAAAATATTTGCAGTTAAGTAAGTATTGCTAGTAGAAGCGTAGTATGTAAATAAGCAGGATAATAATGTAACTTAAATCACATTCCAACCACCCTGCGTGACTATCCGCATTTAAGCGCGTCCGAAATTCAATCGTCGGAATAGTGGTCAAAAAGCGGTGAGTGAAAAACACCGAACCATCATGTTGTTTATAAAGAGTGTGTATCGCATGTTCTAAGAGACTGTCCCACGGTGTTGGTTGTTGTCGTACAACACATTTCCCCTTCATTTGTATCCATGGGGACTTATACTATATGGACATAACTTTTGACGCATAGAACGTCGAAGTGTTGGTGGAGGCATTTTGTATTGATCCTAAAGAATATCTTTTACATTTGTCAAATGAATAAATGGAGATGGCTGCTCAGGGCCATCATGCAGCTGATTTTTGGGTGTTCCTGACCCGTGATCATGGTCCCACAAGTCATTGTCATTATACTTTGCAGTACAAAAATCGTCTTCGGGATTGTTATAGATAAATTTTAAAAGCTTAGGTAAAGTAACCTCATGCTCTGCTAAATGCTCAACATGTGACCTCAACTGCTAGCGACATTCATTGAGCTCACTTTTCAATTGACGGTCCATATTTTGCAAGTCAGTAATTATTTTGTCCTTATTAGTTGACGGGTCAACGGCCAGAGGTAGTGGTGGTGACGGGTGAAATGGAACATCTATCTATGCCTTCTTTTGTCGAGGCTCATTGGTAGGGGAGTTTTTAGGTGAAGGTGTTAGTGAAGGTGCCTTATTAACTTCAGTGTCGGGAAATCAGAGCGATCAATCCACGCTGAGCTAACTATCCACCATTCATCCCGCCTCTCAGCTTCAGTCGGCTCCAACTTTTGTACGAGCCTATTATCCCACTAACAAAATTATAAAATTAAAAATAAACATAAATTATAAAAAATAATTAAGTAACCATACGTCATCAATTTGTAAAAACTTGCTGCAGTGAGTCTTTTGTAAAGGCCTCAGTTTTGACCATGCAACAACCCGAGTGATCACATTCTATTGTCGGATACCAATCAAACTGCTCACCAAAAAAGTCTCAAGAATCTATATCTGAATGTCATCAAAAGAAATAAATTGTTAGAATGTTAGAAAACAAAAAAATAAGAAAAAAAATTTCATCATATACTTACTTTAAGTGCGTATAAAAACCCGTTTAGGGTGTAGGTCATTTTTTGAGGTTGTTTTTCTTTCGGTCCATCTGGATGTATATGCTTGTCAACCTTATTGAATTAAGTAACTAATTGTTTGTACAATTGATCCTAAATTATCGTCCCCCATGGATATCTGCCACATAAAAAATAAATTAACAATTAAATTTCTAAAAAATATTAGTAACGATAAGTAATTATAATCAGTCATTATAAAATAGCCGACATTAATACTGGTTGAATTCATCAAGGTTGGATAGAAAAGTGAAATACTCTTTTGTAACAGGCTGTTTAGGCAACCACCCATTGAAACCCTTCTCTAACATGTATAAAATACATACACGAACTGCATCCTCGTCCGAAAACTCATTAAGTAAATGTTTAAAAACCATCATAACATCGTCTAATTTGACCGAGACATTCCTCAGGACCATAGGAAAGGTACGGGAACAGAAGGCGGTGCCAGATGAAGAAATAGGAAAATAGTCACCAAACCAGAAGTCAGTGATAAGACAACATTCGTTCTTCCCGAAAGACAACTCATAACCCCCAATCTCAAAAATCATTTCCTCTACATGGCTTCGAGGGTCCGTGATAACTTTGTGGCAAAGGACATAATGTATAAGCAAAGGGTCCCCATCTACATTAGGAATGTTTAACCACTTCCCAAAACATGTAATCCAGAACATAGTCATGCATTCGAGTCTATCTCTGAAAGCTGCAAGAATTTCCTGCCGATTTTGGGTTTACATGAGAGTGTAATGGATGCATCAAAAACCCTGTAGAGCTGCACAAATAAAAAAGTTGTTATCAGTTAATTTCGAAATGAAAACTGACCAGTATACCGTAATGGTTTCGGCCCAGTTCCTCGTGTTCCGGACCAGTTCCTCGTGTTCCGAAACAGTTCTTCGCATTCTGGAGGCTTCCGGAATGAAATTTTAAGATCCAGAATAGCACATTTCGATGTAAATTAACAAAACCCAGACATCTAAACTATTTTTCAGTTGGTCGTACAACAATGACATCTTTAATTTAAACTCCAGAACGTTTACAGTTCATTCTGGAGGTGTTCTACGCATTCCAGAACAATAATTATAGATGAATAAGCACATTATACAAACAAGAAAACTAGGTTTTTGAAGTGAAGAATGTACCCATAAAATAACGGGGTTGTAGTGGTTTTCTTCCATATCAAAGTCGCATGTCGGAGATCGAAATTAGGGTTAGGGTCGCGTGTCACAATCGAGTCGGAAGGTCAGAGCAAGATTCGGAATGAAGGCGAGGGTTTGAACTTTTTTCAAATCATATTCCAGAATTTGAAATTCAAATTCCTGATCCGGAACATCGACGGATAGTCCGGAATCGCAATTCTGGAGGCACGATAATGGGTCATCCCACCCTTAAATGAGTCTGAAATATGTTCCGGAATTCCCCATTCTAGAATAAGTGGTCATTTAAAAATAACGGGGGTTATTTTAAACCACCCCACCCCCCCCCCCCCCCGCCCCAAAAAAAAATGGTTAGATTACTCAATTTTCCAGTAATTAATGTTAATATAATTATGTAAATTCTAATTAAATGATTGCTCAATATTTGTTTTTCCTAAATTCTCACTGGTCTATTCGTCCACACAATAGTTACCTAGAACAAAATAATCTAACCTTATATATATATATATATATATATATATATATATATATATATGTGTGTGTGTGTTTATATATATATATATATATATATATATATATATATATATATATATACACATGTGTGTGTGTGTTTATATATATATATATATATATATATATATATATATATATATATATATATATATATATATATATACACATGTGTGTGTGTATGTGTGTGTGTTATAAAATCCATCAAATTATTAAGTTAGACAAAACATGTTGATGAATAATTTTCACCCATTGAATAATTTTATTTACCTATTGAGTTACTATTTTGATGATGTATGAATATGATGGTATATAGTATAAATATTCATCAAATGTAAAAAGAAAATCACATCACCTTGATTACAGTCTTCTAAGTGATCAAGAATTCTCTCAAATCTCCTTCTTTTATTTTATAACTAGACGAATATCCGCGCGTTGCGCATAATAAAATTAAAACTTTGGTAATCTTATGTTATTGAAAATATTTATATCATTTATATTAACTATAAAATAATAATTATTACATTTTGTTTATATAAAATTATAATTATTTTGAACAATAGATAAAATAATGCTTATTAAAATCAAATCATTTAACGGTCTCTACTCGTATTTTACGTGTGTATAACATTAGTTATATTTGTCAACTATTTTAACTTACTACTGTTATGATTTATTAATTTTTTTAAAAAAAGAATTGACGGTCTTTGAATTTCATCATGATGATTATTTGAATTATTAACAACTGTTTATAATCTAGCATAATTTAATTTCTAATTTTCTATTATTTTTAACTATTATTATTATAAATTACTTTAAAAACAACTGAATTGAACTTTAGTTATTATAAAATATACTTTTCAGACACCTTTTAGTTATTTTGATTCATCAATTTAGGTTCTTTTATATTTATTATATTTAATTTTTTCCTTTTAACTATGTTAAAAAATATATATTGAATTTTTTTAAACATTATTTGATATTTTACTTTAGGTTTTAAGTTTTACACTAAATTTTTAAGCTTATTTGATATATTAATGTAGGTTATTTATTTAACTATATATTGAAGTTAACAAATTAAGTATATCATTTTGATAAGTCACAAATTCTTCCATTATGATAATGTGTACAACTAAAAACATATTTAAGTTAATAAATTAAGTATATTGTATGGAAATATGAAAAGTTGGATTTCAAATGAATGTGGTGAAAGAAAAAATGTTTCCTTTATAATATAGTATGATATGATATGATGATGTTTTAGTTTAGTTTTGTTAATTTTAGTTTTAATTACGTCGCATTTCTAACACGTTATCAGCACGAAAGCTCTAATCAAGTGGAAATCAGATCTATCATACTCAAGGTATGTATTACTTAATAAAAAAGGTATTAATTATAAGACAATCATTATATTCAAAATAATAATATACAAAGAAAAACTTATTCGTTATTAATGACTAATGATATTTATTTATTTTACCGACCATTATTTATGTATTCTAACTTTTATTTATGCGTACTAAGAGCATCTCCAATGTGAAGTTTTTTATAGCTTATTACTATTTAGTTAAATGGTCAAAATAACTAAACATCATTGGAGTGTATATATTTTTTTGCTTATTTTTATTGACCAATCAATATATATTGAGTGATCAATATAGTTTAAAGGTTTGAACAATCAACCCCTTTCCTTTTAGTAATATTTCATTTTATTCATTTGATTTACTTTTATTTATTTATTTGTCTAAAATTTATAGATAAACAGATATATACTATATAAATATAAATTATAGTAGTATGTAAATCGTTTTTTAGTGAATGAATGTTTATATTAAAATGTGATGCTTAAGAAACCATTACTTAAACGAGGAGGTTTTAGATAAATAATGATAAAATAGTTAAATTAAAAAAAAGTCATAAAAAAGTTAAATCATTTGAAGAAACAATTTAATTAAACGTCAACACAAATAAAATAGTGATGTGACAATACTTTTGAGCTATAATATAAGTTTACCATTGGAGATGCTCTAACATTTACTTTATGCGACTAACTTTTATTAATGCATACTATAATTTAAATTATGCAACTACTTTTTGTTTATGTATACTAATGTTTGTTTATACATATTAATGTTTATTTATAATTTTGATATTCTTCAAAATTTTATTTAAACATTTACTAATATTTATTTATGTTTCTAATTAGTAAAATTATACCAAGTAAAATTATGTATTAATTACAAGTCTTATTAAATGATTTATAAAATACATACATACATACATATATATATATATATATATATATATATATATATATATATATATATATATATATATATATATATATATATATATATATATATATATATATATATATATAGACACACACACAACGACTATATATATGCAACAGTTACAAACGGAAAAGCAACGGGTATATTTTATACTATTAATAACATCAATATCATATTTCTTTCTACCACAAAAAGGAGTAAATTCTCTCACTTTTCAAGGTTATCAGGATCAATATGATTCATCAAGTTGTGATTCCCGCAACTATAATGACTATATTACTTGGCTTCCTAATTTTCAATCTCACACCAGATGTATTTAATCCTCAGTTATTTTATCCTTTCTTAGTCTTGTATGGGATGATTCTTCTCCCGCTTCTATTTTGTGCAATACATATTGAAATATATGGATTTTAAATTTCATCTTGTTATTTTGTTTAAAATTTATAATTACAATATGTCTAGCATTGCAAAGCTCGAGTTTGCAGCACTTAACGTTAGTGGAAAAAACTATGTGTCATGGATGATAGATGTAAAAATGCATCTTGAGTCCACGGGATCTTAAATGCTACATATGAATTTAATGATTTATTAGCACAAGAATAGGCGAAACGACAAGTTTTCCTTCATAAGCATATTGATGAAATGTTGAGATTTGAATATCTTGATATTACTGATCCAAACGTTCACTGGAGTCTTATGAAAGAAAGAATTGATTATCAAAAGGAAGTTATACTTCCAAATTCTAGAGATGAATGGAGCACACTAAGGTTTCAATAGTTCAAGAAAGTGAATAAATGCAACTCGGCTTTGTTAGAATATGTTCATAACTCAAGTAGTGCGGACAAGAAGTTACTGATGAAGATATGTTGGAGAAAACTTACTCCACGTTTCATGCAACAAACATTACCTTGATGCAACAATATCGATTGCAAAAGTTCACAAAATATTCTAAACTGAATGCATGTCTGCTTGTTGTAGAGTAAAACAATGATCTCTTGATGAAAAACCATGAATCTCATCTAACAAGATCAGTAGCTGTAACAGTCCAAAAACCATGATAAAATTTTCATTTTTATAAAAACAATTCCACAATAAATCGGAGATAACAAACATTGTTTTCACATCATATCCCAAAATTCGGAGTATAAAGTCAATATGTCAAAACATAAAACAATAAGAGGATATGTATGACCATGCCTTCGCCTTACCCTGGTCATCAGAAGTACCTAAAAACATTGAAATCAACAACTGTAAGCCAAAGCTTAGTGCATTACCCCAAAATACCACACCCGACAATACATATACAAACATGCATACTGGTTCTACAGTCATCAGACTAAATTACCCTTGGGTCCACAATCATCGGATTGGATTACCCTCGGCCCACAGTCGTCAGACTGGATTGCCCTGGGTTTGTTGGCTTACAACATAGAGCAGTAAAACCTCAACCTCATTGCACTATGTCGACATATGAAAACAATAATCAACAACTAGCAATTATAGGTAATCATTCTTACCTACAAATCTAACAGATCGCTACGATATATCAATATCTTATACACAATGATACATAACAAACTCTAGTGGGTCGGCATTGGTGCCTTCGACCCACGAGTACATTTAGGAAACTCACCTCATAGAACCGGAGAAGCACATCAGTGTTATAGCTCCTTGGAATGACCAATCCATAGAAGCGACCAACACCCAGAACAGAGAAATCCTCAATTAACACCTAATTTCCTCCGAGTGTGATCCAAGGTCAAACTAGTCAAAAGTCAATGGTCAAAGGTCCACACGATCTACGGTCAACTTAGTCAAAGTCAACGTCACGTCGTCACCATTCCTTGGTGACGTCATGAGGATGAAAAGACAAAATAATCATGATTCTAGGAACCTTCATGTCATGACACATCCCATGTCACTTTGTGACTTCTGGTCAGAAATCCAAATCTTCATTAAGTGTTTAATGTCTTCAGACCAAAGCCCATAACCTCATATATAGTTCCTAAATAGCTTCATAATGGATAAAGTTTCCAGTTTTATCCATTAGGATGGTCCAAACAACCAAGATCTAGTCTTTAAGTCTCAAAAGGGGCTAAAAATTCATCTTTCTCAAGTTAATCCATTAATTCTAAGTCTTCAACCCTCATATCTGAATCACCTTGATGTTTAGATGAATAAAGCTTCCAACTTTATCCATAATAAAGTCTTAAACTTTCAAGATCTAAACTTTAATACACCAAAATGACCTAAAAGGGCCAAGATAAGTTGCAAGGATAAAAGGGAAGGAAAAATATCATAACATTCTTATTCCATGATGTCCAAGAAAAATTATTAACTGATCAAAAGATGTTGGCGTTCACTTAATTCCAAGATCACCAATAAAATGGACCAAAAGTGCCAAAACCACAAATGAAGAGATCTAAAGAGCTAAAAAGTAAGATATGAACTTTATACTCAAAATAATCTAGAAATGGAGTGACTTTGATAGATCCTAACTTAAAACAACATTCTTTGCAATGAAAAGAACCTTCTTGATCTTCAAGCTTCATCAAAATATCACCAAGAGCATCCAAAAGAGGATAGATAAGAGAAGGAAGGAGCTCAAATCCTAAATAGGGAGGCTAGGGTTTCTCCCAAGGAGTTCTAGATGTAATGGAGGCCAAGAAAATACCCTAAAACATCAATCCTTACCTTTAAATATGTTAAAAACCCTAAAATCCATGGGCTTGGGCTGCACAACGCTCACCTCGTGACAGCCTGTTTGTCACCTCGTGACATGTAACGCCCGTAGATCCGAGCTAGCCAATTTAGAGACGATAAGCGTCAAAATGACTTTTTGATAGAAGAGTGTTTAGAATAAATAATCTTAACCAAGATGTAGTATATGTTACAAGGTTTCCGTACATATAAAGAACGCTGAAATCCGAGTTATAACGAAGAAGTTATGACCTATCGAAGTTTCGCGACAGATTCGGCACGACGCTGTAGGACGTAAATAGTGAATTTACGATAGAGCAATTTTTAGCCTTAGCGATATAAACGAAAGTTGTATGATACATTAAACCAAGAGCGTGCATAAAAGGAATGTCCAAATATGACTTTGTATGGAGAAGTTATGATTTTTCTAAGTTTCAGCTTAACAGTATGCAACCCAAAACTCGATATTTAGATCGAGTGATTTTTAGCCGAAACAATCTAAATGAGAATCGAACATCTCGTTAATAGTAGTGCAACGGTAAAAAGACAGTCAAAAACGGACGTCAGATGAAGAAGTTATGAATTTATAACAGACTTTTCCTGTCCCGGCCTACTAAAAATATAATATTAAAAATGAAGTCAAAATTAGCCGACAGAGTATAAATGAAAGTTATAGAGCATAATCTCACCTACGCGCGGATATAAAGAACGTCGAAAACGGAGCTTCTCTGCGAAAGATATGAATTTATGAAGTTCGGGGCACGAACTTCAACCTTTGTCAGAACTCACGACATGAACATAGAGTCCAGGACGTGAACTCAGTGATTGACACCTTCAGAGCTTGACAGACTGATGTCGCGACTACGAACCTGATTATGACCAAGTTCACGACGTGAACAAGCCTGGTTCACGATGTGAATAGCGAAATTCAGCCCTATAAATAGAAATCGAAGGCAGCCGGTTTTGGTTGCTAATTTCTCAACCTCTCTCCTACTTTTCTCATCATTAAGCCTACTTTTATCCCCCCTGAAGTGTGACATCCCCATTTTCACGGCCAAAAAAGACCGATTTTGTTTATGCTTTATAAAAATCAGAGTACTTCTTTTAATAAAAATGTTGCGGAATTTGTTCCTAGAAAAACATGATAAATACGTTATCAAATCATTTCCGAAGAAATGTATTTTATTCATTTTCAAAAAATTGGGATGTCATCGTCAATATAGAAACATAAGCATACACAGAACTTACATTCATTTACACCAGTGATCTACATCTCTTTTAAATCTCTCAATGTAAAGTAGCTTCATATCGACACCTGTGATACAAATAAGCTTGAGTGGGTCAGGTTGGGAAACCTACTGAGTACATAGGGTTTTCAACCCACAATAATATAATCATTATGTTTAATCATCAAACAATCAATCAACCCAATTACCCATCCCCATTATCTTATTTACTCTTAAGGATCTACCCTAAGAATCAGCTATTCCTCGTTCATTCATTCCTAAGGATTATCCTACGGAATAGGCACAAAATCCATCGTTGTTAATGACACATCTGTCAAGCACAACTGCTAATATTATCACTTAGGCGCAGCTGCCAAAATTGTGACATTCTTTATGGGGCGCATCTGCCTGTATAGTCCTTTAGGCGCATCTGTCGGGGTTATGAGGTTCTCTATTAGGCGCTTCTGCCGGTAGAGTCCTTTAGGCGCATCTGCCAGGGTTTTATTGACAGTATTGTTTTCGAGAATCCACTCGCGATACAGGTCAATGGGTTTTTAGAGTACACCGGTGAACACATCGTTCACAACACCTACAGGTTTCGAGCCGGCTAGTGTTCCACTGGACTGTCTACAATAGTCCGTGGTTGTCATCCATACTTTGCTAGATGACGGGGCTAACATTTGGAAAAACGCTTCTCACATCGTCCACCTCTCACCCTTACCTCATGGTCTATATTACCTCTCAACTTATCGTCCAACTCATATTTTATCTACCCATGTTTTACCCAACATATTATGTAGATATAAATACATATACAGTTTAAATCATATAAAACTTGTATAAAATCGTTCATCCAGCATAGATAGCAAGTATACAGATAATATGCACACATAGCACGTAGTTTATATAAAATACTTCATATCTATGTGTAAGATGAAAGTAACTATGCACTCACTTGAAAAGGTGGTGACTCGGCACTCGGACAGCAATTCGTTACTCTTAACATAATTTTCCTTTGACAAAACCTACTATCATTACCACTAGACTTTAGTATAATATTCACCGAGACTAATTAATAGTCTTGCTGTTATTACTATTATATAAACATGAAACAATATTTCTCAACCACTATATATAGACAGGGGCTAGACATAAAACACCGGAGGGTAGGACCATTTTGGCATATAGCACTTCTGAAATCCAACAACCCTATGCGGCCCTTTAAACCAGATTCCCCGTACCGCGAGTGGTTAAAAAGATATTATAACGACACTTATATAACTCATAATAATAGCCCAAATACTCATTATAAGGTCCTAATAACATTACTATATTGAAACATAGGCTATACTAAAGATAGGGTAGGCGTAGCTTACTTACATCGGGTTTTGTCGAAAACCGGGCTTTACTGAAGCAGCGTTCCCGAGACGAAAGACTCTTTTCTCGGGGCTTCGGGAGCCTTGAGGCTTCCTTCGGGTGCTAGGGGGTTTACCTAGGCTTAGGGGGGGGGGGGGGTTGGGGGCTTAGAGAGAGAAAGTAGAGAGAGAAAGTGAAGTTGGGAAGGTGTGAAGAATGAGGGAACCCGACACCACTATTTATAGGCTGGAATCCTGCTCTACTCGTCGCGTCAATGGCCAGGTGTCACCATCTAGTGGCTTGCCTTGGGGAGAATGCCTTGGCCCATATTCAGCAACGTCACCCGATTTCGCACAACACCCTACCGACTTCTAAACCCCGTAACCTTCGCATACGAGCTCCGGTTTCGACGTTCTTTATATCCACGCGTAGGTAAAAACAAGATCTATAACTTTCATTTAGACTCCATCAGCTAATTCTCGACCAATCTTAAATTTAACAGTAGGAGGAGATTATACTGTTAAATGTCCGCGTAAAATTCATAACTTCTACATACGGACTCCGTTTTCGTTTGTCTTTTTATCATTGAGTTCCTATTAATGAGATCTTCAACTCTCATTTAGGTCACGTAGGCCAAAAACCGCTCGAACTAAAATTCGAGTTTCAGGCCGTGCACTGCTATGCCAAATCTTAGAAAATTCATAACTTCCTCATACGAAGTCAGATTTGGGCGTTCTTTTTTTGTATGTTCTCGGTTTAACGTATACTACAACTTTTGTTTAGATAACTAAGGCTAAAAAGTCCTCTATCATAAATTCACTATTTACGTCTCCCGGTGCCGTACCGGTTTTGCCGAAAAACTTCGATGGGTCATAACTTCTTCGTTATAACTCGGATTTCGGCGTTCTTTATATGTACGAAACCCTTGAGACATATTCTACAACTTGGTTAAGATTATTTATTTTAAATAATCTTTTGTCAAAAATTCATTTTCGACCCCCGGATCTACGGGTGTTACAATTATCTCCCCCTTAGGATGATTACGTCCCGAAATCATCAACGAAACAGGGCTCACATGATGACTCCATACGTTATCTCATCATCCTAAGTAATAACCATAACTTTGATGTTTCTTCGAACAAGTATCTGACTCTAAGACTTCCTGACTGCAGGCGGTGCCCAATCTCGGACCCGCTCTCTATCTCATGTTAGACTTCCAATCATGATCTTCATGTCACGATCTCGATCTTTATTGGAGACTCCTTCTTTAACAAACTTGAGATAAGTTCCTTCCTTCGATTATCATAATAGACCGATGAGTCATGTTCTAATGAACTCTTATCGTATGATGTATTGCTTGGACTCAGGTCTTTTAGAGTCAAATTCCAGAACAGACTATACCTTCCTTCATGTTCTAATCACATCTTAAAAGGTAGCATTTCTAGCTACAAGCAACTATCGCGATACCTCTACCGATCCCTTTGATTATCTTTTATTTCAATCTTCCGGCTTAATTCAGATGTTACATCAAACTTGGTTCTCTGAACCACGTAACATACTTATCGTAGTCGGACTCAATTCGATATGACCACTAGGGTCGGAATAACAATCATCTTCTTAGTCATTACCGAAACGATGGTAACGACATATTTGAATAAAATGGTATCAATTACTAGCTTCTTGGTAACATTGTGAATTTCCCTGATCCAAGCGTGAGTCCTGTGCTTCCGGTAGTATAGGCCTCTACTACCTTTCACACCTACTCATACTCGTCCCAAGTATTGTCTCGCAGTTCTCCAAATTATTATCACAAAAACAATTTTAACACATACAAATATGTCCAAACAATCATATAATTTTCCCTAGACTCTACTAGGACTTCTTCCATACGTATCTTCAATCATCCATTCTGCTTCAACTCGGTTGTTAGACAATGGGATAACTTCATGGATTATACCAAAAATCTTTCTTTTTGCTAATCGAAAGTGTACTTCTCCTGTACTAGACATATTATTTAATAGACGCATTGTAAAGGCAAGATATCACTCTTACAATATCTTCCGATAGGTATCATTCACTATCGTAAGCCTTCTCATTTCCTCCATTTTCTCAATTCACTACGAGTCTTCACTATGATGTTCTGCACACCAAAGCAGGTGTTCGGTGTATCGAGACGAGAATATAGATAGAGGAAGATTTAGGCATGTATTCCTCCTTATTACTCTGAAAAGTTACATGTCAGTTCTAACACCGTAATTAAACGTTTAGAAATTTGAACACATAAAATTTCCAGATCCGGTCGGCAACAGACCATAGATCCAATCAAACGATAACATCATAAAGCATATAAGGCAGTATAAATCACTTAGCACATAAAAGCAATTTAGTCATCTTCCCTAAATAAGCTAGTGCTTGTGTCTATTCAGGTGTACTTCCTAAAATATATTAGACACACTCCTCACGATCATTGCTTAGCATTCTAAGTTTAAGTCTAGAAATAAATCCTTATTCCTAGTTCGCTTAAACTAATGCTTTGATACCAATTGTGACATCCCCATTGTCACGGCCAGAAAAGACCGATTTTGTTTATGCTTTATAAAAATTAGAGTACTTGTTTTAATAAAAATGTTGCGGAATTTGTTCCCAGAAAAACATGATAAATACGTTATCAAATCATTTCCGAAGAAATGTATTTTATTCATTTTCAAAACATTGGGATGTCATCGTCAATACAGAAACATAAGTATAAACAGAACTTACATTCATTTACACTAGTGATCTACATCTCTTTTAAATCTCTCAGTGTAAAGTAGCTTCATATCGACACCTGTGATACAAATAAGCTTGAGTGGGTCAGGTTGGGAAACCTGGTGAGTATATAGGGTTTTCAACCCACAATAATATAATCATTATGTTTAATCATCAAACAATCAATCAACCCAATTACCCATCCCCATTATCCTATTTACTCTTAAGGATCTACCCTAAGAATCAGCTATTCCTCGTTCATTCATTCCTAAGGATTTTCCTAATGAATCGGCACAAAATCCATCGTTGTTAATGACACATCTGTTAAGCACAGCTGCTAATATTATCACTTAGGCGCAGCTGCCAATATTGTGACATTCTTTATGTGGCGCATCTGCCGGTATAGTCCTTTAGGCGCATCTGCCGGGGTTATGAGGTTCTCTATTAGGCGCTTCTTCCGGTAGAGTCCTTTAGGAGCATCTGCCAGAGATTTATTGACAGTATCGTTTTCGAGAATCCACTCGCGATACATGTCAATGGGTTTTTAGAGTACACCGGTGAACACATCGTTCACAACACATATAGGTTGCGAGCCTGCTAGTGTTCCACTGGACTGTCTAGAATAGTCCGTGGTTGTCATCCATACTCTGCCAGATGATGGGGCCAACATTTGGAAAAAGGCTTCTCACATCCTCCACCTCTCACCCTTACCTCATGGTCTATATTACCTCTCAACTTATCGTCCAACTCATATTTTATCTACCCATGTTTTACCCAACAGATTATGTAGATATAAATACATATACAGTTTAAATCATATAAAACTTGTATAAAATCGTTCATCCAGCATAGATAGCAAGTATACAGATAATATGCACACATAGCACGTAGTTTATATAAAATACTTCATATCTATGTGTAAGATGAAAGTAACTATGCACTCACTTGAAAATGTGGTGCTCGGTACTCGGACAACACTTCGTTACTCTTAACACAATTTTCCTTTGACAAAACCTAGTATCATTACCACTAGAGTTTAGTCTAATATTCACCGAGACTAATTAATAGTCTTGCTATTATTAATATTATATAAACATGAAAAAATATTTCTTAACCACTATATACAGAAAGGGGCCAGACATAAAACACCGGAGGGCAGGACCATTTTGGCATATAGCACTTCTGAAATCCAACAACCTTATGCGGCCCTTTAAACCAGATTCCCCGTACCGCGAGTGGTTAAAAAGATATTATAACGACACTTATATAACTCATAATAATAGCCCAAATACTCATTATAAGGTCCTAATAACATTAATATATTGACAAATAATCTATACTAAAGATAGGGTAGGCGTAGTTCACTTACATCGGGTTTTCTCGAAAACCGGGCTTCGCTGGAGGAGCGTTCCCGAGCCGAAAGGCTCTTTTCTCGGGGCTTGGGGAGCCTCGGGGCTTCCTTCGGGTGCTAGGGGGTTTACCTAGGCTTAGGGGGGGTTTTGGGGGCTTAGAGAGAGAAAGTAGAGAGAGAAAGTGAAATTGGGAAGGTGTGAAGAATGAGGGAACCCGGAATCTGGTGGCTTGCCTTGGGGAGAATGCCTTGACCCATATTCATCCACGTCACCCGATTTCGCACAACACCCTGCCAACATCTAAACCCCGTAACTTTCGCATACGAGCTCTGTTTGCGACATTCTTTATGTTCACGCGTAGGTAAAAACAAGATCTACAACTTTCATTTAGACTCCGTCGGCTAATTACCGACCGATCTTAAATTTAACAGTAGGAGGAGTTTATACTGTTAAATGTCCGCATAAAATTCATAACTTCTACATACGGACTCCGTTTTCGTATGTCTTTTTATCGTTGAGTTCCTATTAATGAGATCTTCAACTCTCATTTAGGTTGCGTACGCCAAAAACCGCTCGAACTAAAATTCGAGTTTCGGGTCGTGCACTGGTACGCCAAATCTTAGAAAATTCATAACTTCCTCATACGAAGTCAGATTTGGGCGTTCTTTTTTTGTATGTTCTCGGTTTAACGTATACTACAACTGTTGTTTAGATCACTAAGGCTAAAAAGTACTCTATCATAAATTCACTATTTACGTCTCCCGGTGTCGTGCCGATTTTGCCGAAAAACTTCGACGAGTCATAACTTCTTCGTTATAACTCGGATTTCGGCGTTCTTTATATGTACGGAACCCTTGAGACATATTCTACAACTTGGTTAAGATTATTTATTCTAAACAATCTTTTGTTGAAAAGCCGTTTTCGACCCCTATTATCTCCAAATTGACTAGCCCGGATATACGAGCGTTACACGAAGTCCCGATATCATCCCCGACACCCGAACCAAGTCCCGAAGCCTTGAAGATCCCGAGAAAAAGAGTTTTCGATCTGAAACTTTGCCCGTGTGGAGCCCGGTTTGTCAAGATATTCCAGTTTCATCGAAGAATATTACTTTATAGAGCCGTAGTGTTGTCCGATCATCGTCTTATCAAGTGAGTGCATAGTACCTTTCATGAACATGATTTTAATACAAGTATTGTTTGAATGTATTAAATATATGTTTTGTGTGAGTTATTTGATGATGTCTGAATTAAGTGTTAAATAACATACCTGATTGTTTATGATAACTTAGGTTAAAGAGTAAACCTAAGGTTTGTTATAATGGTTATGGGGTAATATCCCTTTATGAGTATGAGTGAGATATATACGGAGAATAGAACTTTAAAATATGTCATTGATCCGGAAGCATGGATTAGACATAGTTATTCGTCCCTAGTCCAAGAGTATGGATTAGACTTAGTTAGTTGTCATTAATCCGAGAGTATGGATTAAGACTTAGTCAGTTGTCATTAATCCAGAAGTATGGATTAAGACATAGTCGGTTGTCCTTAGTCCGAGAGTATGGACAGGACATAGAATCTGTCATTAGTCCGGGAGTATGGATTTAGACATAGACCAATTGTCCCTTATCCGAGAGTATGAAATGGGCACAATCATGGACTCGAGAATATGGATTAGATCCGGGAGTAAGAGTTAAAATTTAAGGTCCAAGGGTATGGATAGTCTCGTTGAGAGGATTGACGGGGCGGGGTAAGAGTTGTTTATATATATATAGAGAGAAAATTTTATATTGTGTGAATTCTAAATTATATATATGTTATAACATTGTGGGATTGAAATCCCTATGTACTCACCGGGTTTTCCAAACCTAACCCACTCAATATTTTTGTATCACAGGTATCGATACAAAGACACATTACACTGAGAGATTAAAGAGATGTATATCATTAGTGTAGATGAATGTATGTTGAATTTATGCTTATGTGTCTGTATTGAC
The DNA here is from genome assembly GCF_052849685.1 of Lactuca virosa. NCBI lineage: Eukaryota > Viridiplantae > Streptophyta > Magnoliopsida > Asterales > Asteraceae > Lactuca > Lactuca virosa. The sequence goes on from NC_136430.1 coordinate 190,577,807, forward strand.
TAGGACATCCCAAATGTTTCAAAACGAATAAAATACATCTCTTCAGAGATGCTTGGATAAAGTATTTATCATGTTTTCTGGGAACAAATTCCGCAACAGTTTTCTTTAAAAGATTACTCTGATTTTAAAATAAAGCATAAAAAAATCGGTCTTTTCTGGCCGTGAAATTTGGGGATGTCAAAGTTGGTATCAGAGCATTAGTTTAAGCGAACTAGGAATTTGTAGGATTTCTAGACTTAAACTTAGAATGCTAAGTGAAGATTGTGAGATAAGTGTCTGTTATATTTTAGACACGAGCACTAGTTTATTTTAGGAAAGATGTCTAAAATGCTTCTATGTGCTAAATGTATATGTTTGCCATATATGATATTATTTGTTTGGATCTACGGTCTGTTGCCGACCTGATCTGGAAACCTTATGTGTTTAGGATTCTAAGCGTATGACTACGATATTAGAACTAACATGTAAACGTTTCGGAGTGATATGGATGATTTGAATATCTATCGTGAATGAGGATCTAAATTCACCTTATTCGGTGTATAGATCAAAAATGGCAAGAACTAGAAGCTGAGTTGGGAACGCGAACGAAAACAGGAATCAACCATCTGTAATTGAGCAAGCAGTTGTTGTAGCAGCAACACCTGAGCCAATGACAATGGCTGGTGTACAAGCGATGATTCAAACAATCTTGGATCGTCAAATGGAGGAAACTAAACGTTTGCTTCAGCAAAATCGTGAAGAAATTTCAATGGCGATTGAACAGCCTAAATTGAATGAAGGGCAGTCGGAAGGAGGAAACTTCAGTGGGATTGTTGGTCAAGCCAACCCACCGATTGTTAGGCAAAACAACCAGGATGGAGGAAATGACGGATGTGGATGCAAGTACAAGGACTTCATGGCATCCAAACCAGCGTGTCTATCTGGAAGCCCGACACCAGTGGAAGTTATTGACTGGATCTCCGAGATGGAGGGAATGTTCGAGAGTTGCGAGTGTAACAACAGACAGAAGACCGCTCTCACGATTCCTCTGTTAAAGTCTGGAGTGCTGAGCTGGTGAAGCTACTAGCTGGTTCGATGCCCAAGGGAGAAGCTAGCAAGATGTCTTGGGAAGATTTTGTGGTGCAACTGAAAATGCAACACTGCTCTGAGTAGGATCTTCTGGAAATCAACAATGAGTTCCAGAATCTGAAGATGGGAAGATTGAGCGTCACCGAGTACGCTATTAGTTCTACGGAGAAGATGAAGCTTGTTCCTTACCTAGTTCCAACTGAACTCTCCAAGGTTAACAAGTTTGCCCGTGGATTACAGCGGACTTTGGTCCAATGGTCAAGCAAGCAACTACTTTTAAAGCCGCCATCTGGGCTGCTAAGAACGTCGAGACCCAAATAAGGAAAAAGAATCTGGAGAGGGCCGAAGTGGGCGAGAAAAGAAAGTTTGAAGGATCCTCAAGGTCCGAGGAGAAAAGAAAATTCTCGAAGTCTGATTCGAAGGAGTTCAAAGAAGGAGCACAATGGTGTGATAAGTGAAAGAGGAAGCACATTGGGAGATGCTCTAAAGAGATGACCTGCTTCAAATGCGGGAAGACTGGTCATTACGCCAGTGAATGCACAACCAAAAGAGAAGCCTGCTTTAAGTGTGGTAAAAAAGGACACTTCAAGCAAAACTGCCCAAGAAGAGAAGAGGCTACAAAGCCGAATGTGCTGCCACAACCAAAGGCAAGAGCATTTCAAATGATCCTTGACGAAGCAGATGACAATGCGAGGAATCAAGGATGAAGACTTCATATCAGGATATAGCTAGTATCAAGAAGTGTAGCCTATTAGAGGCATAGTATAGGGTGAACTTGAACCTCTGTGTAATCGTTTCAAGAAATACTATAAACTCTAGTTTTGTTATCTGATGTGTTGGATGATTGTGTGATTTTCTTGTATGGTGACTTGGTTTGACTGCGGGACAATACTTGGGACGAGTATGAGTAGGTGTGAATGGTAGTAGAGGCCTATACTACCCGAAGCACAGGACTCACACTTGGATCAGGGAAATTCACAAGGTTACCAAGAAGCTAGTAATTGATTCCGTTTTATTCAAGTATGTCATTACCATTGTTTCGGTAATAACTACGCATGTGATTGTTATTCTGACCCTAGTGGTCATATCAAATTGAGTCCGACTACGATGAGTTTGTTACGTGGTTCGGAGAACCATGTTCAATGTAGCATCTGACTTAAGCCAGAAGATTGAAATCAAAGCGATCAATAGTATCGCGCTCGTTGTTAAAGAAGTTAGTAGCTAGAAATGCTACATGCTAAAAATGTGATTATATCACATTATAATATGAAGGAAGGGATATTCCATTCTGGAATTTGACTCTAAGAGAATTGAGTCTAAGCGTTGCATCATACAATGAGAGGTCATTAGAACATGACCCATCGGTCCGTTACAATAAATGAAGGAAAGTACTTGTTCTAAGAAGAAGAAGGAGTCCTCAATAAGGATTTATTTTGTAACTCGAAGGTTACGATTGAAAGTCCAACATAGTACGAGGGGCAGGTGCAAGATTGAGCATCGCCTGCGGTCAAGAAGTCCAAGAGTTAGATACTAATTCGAAGAAACATAGAAGTACGATTATTACCTAGGATGAAAAGATTACGTATGGAATCATTATACCAAACCTATTTCGTTGATGATTCCAGGACGTAATCATCCTAAGGGGGAGATAATTGTAACGCCCGTAGATCCGGGCTAGTCAATTTAGAGACGATAAGCGTCAAAAATTACTTTTTGATAGAAGAGCGTTTAGAATAAATAATCTTAACCAAGTTGTAGTATATGTGACAAGGTTTCCGTACATATAAAGAACGCTGAAATCTGAGTTATAACGAAGAAGTTATGACTTGTCGAAGTTTCGCGACAGATTCGGCACGACGCTGTAGGACGTAAATAGTGAATTTACGATATAGCAATTTTTAGCCTTAGCGATCTAAACGAAAGTTATAGAATACATTAAACCGAGAGCGTGCATAAAAGGAACGTCCAAATCTGACTTCGTATGGGGAAGTTATGATTTTTCTAAGTTTCAGCTTAGCAGTATGCAGCCCAAAACTCGATATTTAGATCGAGTGATTTTTAGCCGAAACAATCTAAACGAGAATCGAAGATCTCATTAATAGTAGTGCAACGGTAAAAAGACAGACGAAAACGGATGTCAGATGAAGAAGTTATGAATTTATAACGGACTTTTCCTGTCCCGACCTACTAAAAATATAATATTAAAAATAAAGTCAAAATTAGCCGACAGAGTCTAAATGAAAGTTGTAGAGCATAATCTCGCCTACGTGTGGATATAAAGAACGTCGAAAACGGAGCTCGTATACGAAAGATATGAATTTCTGAAGTTCGGGGCACGAACTTCAACGTGTGTCAGAACTCACGACGTGAACATAGAGTTCACGACGTGGACTCAGTGATTGACACCTTCAGACAGACTGATGCCGCAACTACGCACCTGATGACGACCAAGTTCACGACGTGAACAAGCCTGGTTCACGACGTGAATAGCGAAATTCAGCCCTATAAATAGAAATCGAAGGCAGCCGGTTTTGGTTGCTAATTTCTCAACCTCTCTCCTACTTTTCTCATCATTAAGCCTACGTTTAGCCCCCGAAGTCCCGACATCATCCCCGACACCCGAAGCAAGTCCCGAAGCCTCGATGATCCCGAGAAAAAGAGTTTTCGAGCCGAAACTCTGCCTGCGTGGAGCCCGGTTTGTGAAGATATCCCGATTTCATCGAAGAATATTACTTTATAGAGTCGTAGTGCTGTTCAATCATCATCTTATCAAGTGAGTGCATAGTCCCTTTGATGAACATGATTTTCATACAAGTATTGTTTGAATGTATTAAATATATGTTTTGTGTGAGTTATTTGATGATGTTTGAATTAAGTGTTAAAGAACATACCTGATTGTTTATGATAACTTAGGTTAAAGACTAAACCTAAGGTTTGTTATAATGGTTATGGGGTAGTATCCCTTGATGATTATGTGTGAGATATATACGGAGAGTAGAACTTTAAAATATGTCATTGATCCGGAAGCATGAATTAGACATAGTTATTCGTCCCTAGTCCGAGAGTATGGATTGGACTTAGTTAATTGTCATTAATCCGGGAGTATGGATTAAGACTTAGTCAGTTGTCATTAATCCGAGAGTATGGATTAAGACATAGTTAGTTGTCCTTAGTCCGGGAGTATGGACAGGACATAGAATCTATCATTAGTCCGGGAGTATGGATTTAGACATAGACCAATTGTCCCTTATCCGGGAGTATGGAATGGGCACAATAATGGACTCGAGAATATGGATTAGATCCGGGAGTAAGAGTTAAAATTTAAGGTCCAAGGGTATGGATAGTCTCGTTGAGAGGATTGACGGGGTCGGGTAAGAGTTGGTTATATATATAGAGAGAAAATTTTATATTGTGTGAATTCTGAATTATATATATGTTATAACAATGTGGGATTGAAATCCCTATGTACTCACCAGGTTTTCCAAACCTGACCCACTCAATATTTTTGTATCACAGGTATCGATACAAAGACACATTACACTGAGAGATTAAAGAGATGTATATCATTAGTGTAGATGAATGTAAGTTTGGTTTATGCTTATGTGTCTGTATTGACCAGGACACCCCAAATGTTTCAAAACGAATAAAATACATCTCTTTGGAGATGCTTGGATAAAGTATTTATCATGTTTTCTGTGAACAAATTCTGCAACAGTTTTCTTTAAAAGATTACTCTGATTTTAAAACAAAGCATAAACAAATCGGTCTTTTCTGGTCGTGAAATTTGGGGATGTCAAATGACAGCTCTCACGTCTTGACAACATGCTCGTCACCTCGTGACAGCTCTCACATCGTGACAAATTGCTTGTCACCTCATGACGACGATTTTTCACCCAATTCTAGTCCAACTTCAAACACTCATAACTTGTTTGTTTCAACTCTGTTTTCGGCGATCTTTTTATGCAAGGAAGTTGATATATTTGATATGTTTATGGATTATTTGCAAAGTCAAAAAGGAAGTTGATGGGCCCAATATCAAACTCTTAGATAATAAAATACAAATATCCAACATTTTTTAAAGTAATAAGTTCTTGCATCATGACCTAATGGAAAATAGAAAAGTAACACAAACTTCTTTTTCATTCGTTACTTTATCAGATCTAAAGAAATGAAGTGTATAACTGTCTAAATTTCATTGCAACAGTGAAATTCGATAGTGACAACACTCTAAAAGAAGACAACAATAGTGATGTGACATATCTAATTGGTTCTAGTGTTGCATAAAAGTTAGTCATTGACTTCCAGCTCATCAAAATGAGAAAGTGATTTAAACCTCGAGAATATAGCTGCAACAGTGACGTGATCGGTTATTTTAGTTGTCTATTTGATAAATCAGAAAATGAATGTGTAAAGCCCGTGTTTCTGTCTAAGCATGATTATGATGAAGTAATAGTTAAGAATAAAAATAAGATATAATAAGTTAAGAATAAAAATAAGCGTAAAAAAATAATAGATAGACCCAATATTTGTGAAGAAATTAGTAGTGGTCATGAAAAGGATTCCGAAGATATAAAGAACGCTAAATCTGACTTATAACAAAGTTATGACCTGTCGAAGTTTCACCGCAAAACCGGTACGACGTTGTATGATGTAGAAAGCGAGTTTATGATAAAGTACTTTTTAGCCTTAGCGATCTAAACGAAAGTCGTAGTAGACGTTAAACCGAGAGTGTGCATAAAAAGAACGTCCAAACCTGACTTCGTATGAGGAAGTTATGATTTTTCTAAGATTTGGTGTAGCAGTATGCACGCCGAAATTTGAATTTTAGATTGACCGATTTTTAGCTGACACAACCTGAAAAAGAATCAAAGATCTCCTTAATAGGATCTTAACGATAAAAAGACAGACGAAAACGGATGTCGGATGACAAAGTTATGAATTTTTAACGGACTTTATCTGTGTAGGCCTGTTAAAATATAACTTTAAAAATAAGGTCAAAATTAGTTGACAAATTCTAAACGAAAGTTGTAGAGTACGTCTCCACCTACACGTGGATATAAAGAACATAGAAAACAGAGATCGTATGTGAAAGTTACAGAATTTAGAAGTTGGAATAAGCTGTTGCGAGGGTACATGTGTACGCCCCGCGTACACAACATGAACGCCCCGGGGTCTCGCATGCTTGGCCCAGAAGAGTACCACGTCGCCCCATTTGAACTCCGACACGTGCCCCCTCGTACGCGGAGCGTAGCCCTCATACGCGCAGTATACCTACGAGGAGTGCCCAGCGTACCGAGGACCAGGCCCCATATAAACACCATACGAGGGTTGCCATTAAATCTCACACCTTAACCCTTCTCTCTTTCTCTCTTTATAACTTCTCTCTAAACCTCTCCCAACCTCTAGTCCTTCCCAAGTGCTAAGAGGTGAGTCCCAGAGCGCCAGAAGGCTCCGAGAAAAAGAGCTTTTCGGCTCAGAAGTTATGCCCCCGCAGAGCCCGGTTTCTAGCCAAACCTCTCGGTAAGTGAGTTATTCTTAACCTACTTCAAGTATAGCTTATGTTTAAGTTTAGTATCGTTATTATGAACTTATAAACTATACATATACATATATATATATATATATATATATATATATATATATATATATATATATATATATATATTTGTATATATATATATATATATATATATATATATATATAATATAACATACAAAGTGTTATTATAATATCCTTTAACTACTCGCGGTACGGGGAATCTGGTTTGAAGGGCCGCATAGGGTTGTTGGATTTCAGAAGTGTTATAATGCCAAATTGGTCTTGCGCTCCGGTGTTTCATGTCTGGCCCCGGTCTGTATATAGTGGTTGAAATGTATTGTTTAACACTTATAAAACAATATCGCTCGTAAATAGTTGCAATAAATATTAGACTAAAATCTAGTGGTAATAATACTAGGTTTCGTCGAAGGAAAATACAATTGTTAGAAGTGAAGTGTTGCCCGAATTGGGAATCATCACTTTATAATGCTCTAGTTGTCGACTAGCATTTCCTGTAGACAAACTTGATAATGCTCTAGTTGTAGAAGTTGCCAGTGGCAAATTCATACCTGTTAGCGAGTGCATTAAAACATCGTCATCGACTTAAACGGAAACGAATTCCACGAGGAGCTGTTACCCATTGAGTTGAATGGTTTTGACATCATACTAGGAATGAATTAGCTTAGCGCCAATGATGCCGAGATAGTATGCAAGAAGAAGATAGTAAGAGTAAACCCACCTGGAAAGGATTCATTTATGGTGTACGGGGACAAACGTAGAGTGAATTCTGGAATCATTTCCCTGATGAAAGCCAGAAAATGTCTGTCTAAAGGATGCACATCATACTTGGTATTTGTGATCGATGCAAAGAAGGAGAAGAAGGAGATACAAAGAATACTAGTGGTGTGTGACTATCCAGAAGTCTTTCCCAAAGATCTTCCTGGATTGCTCCCTGATAGACAAGTGGAGTTTCGAATAGACTTGTTGCTAGCATCAACACCAATAGTGAAAGCACCATACTGATTAGCACCGACCGAGATGAATGAGCTTATGATGCAACTTCAGAAATTGTTGGACAATGGTTTTATTAGACCTAGTTCCTCACCTAGGGGAGCTCCAGTGTTATTCGTGAAGAAGAAGGATGGAAGCATGAGGATGTGCATAGACTAAATAGAGCTAAATAAGTCAACGGTGAAAAACAAGTATCCATTGCTAAGGATTGATGACCTATTCGATCAGCTTCAAGGTTCGAGCTATTTGTCGAAGATCGATCTTAGGTCAAGATATCATTAGCTGAAAGTAAGGGAACAAGATATTGAGAAGACCGCATTCAGAACGAGATATGGACACTACGAGTTCTTGGTTATGTCATTTGGTCTAACCAATGCTCCAGCAAAATTCATGATTTGATGATCAAGGTTTGTAAACCATTCCTCGATAAATCCTTGATAGTGTTTATAGATGACATTCTGATTTACTCAAAGAGCCAGCAGGAGCATGGTAAGCGCTTTCGAGAAGTATTAGAAGTTTTGAAAAAGGAGAAGTTGTACGCAAAGTTCTCCAAATGTGATTTTTGGATTCAAGAAGTCCAATTCTTGGGTCATGTGGTTAACCAAGAGGGAATAATGATTGACCCAACAAAGATTGAAGCTGTGATGAAGCGGGAACGACCAAAAAGTCCCACGGAGATTCGAAGCTTTTTGGGATTAGCTGGATATTACCAAAGGTTTATCCAAGGCTTTTCTTTGATAGCTGCTTCATTGACAGCTTTGACCAATAAAGGAGCTACATATACATGGAGCGAGAAGCATGAAGAATCATTTGAGAAACTAAAGAAGAAGTTGTGTGAAGCACCGATTCTTTCTTTACCTGACGGAGTTGAAGACTTCACAGTCTACAACGATGCATATGGAGTTAGTTTAGGTTGTGTCATGACCCAGAGAGATAAAGTGATAGCATATGCATCTCGAAAATTGAAAGAGCACGAGTAGAAATACCCCACTCATGATCTTGAGTTGGCAGCGGTAGTATTTGCATTAAAGATATAGAGGCATTATCTTTATGGCATGAAGTGCAAACTCTTCATTCATCATAAAAGTCTCAAGTATCTCTTTGATCAAAAGGAATTGAATATGAAGCAACGACGCTGCCTAGAGTTACTCAAGGATTACGACTATGAGATACTTTACCACACTGGTAAAGAAAATGTCATAGTTGATGCTCTAAGTCGAAAAGTAAACTTGGAAAGAAAAAGTCCAAGAGGATTAATAATAGAAGTTGTCTCAACGATTGTGGAAAGTATCATGAAAGCTCAGGAAGAAGCTTTAGAGAAAAATGACCGAAAGAAAGAACGTTTAGGCAAAACGTTGGTGTTTGGTACAAACAGTCAAGGTTTGAAGGTATTCCAAGATAGGATTTAGGTACCTAAGATGAGAGGAACAAGGGATCTTCTGATGGAAGAAGCGCACAAGACCATATACTCGATTAATCCCGGTAGCACTAAGATATATAGGGATCTGAAACCTTACTACCGGTGGCCAACGATGAAGCTCGATGTTGCAAAGTATGTGGCAGATTGTGTAACATGTGCGAGAGTTAAGGCACAACATCAGAAACCATATGTGATTTTAGAACCCTTACCTATACCCATGGGTAAATGGGAAGATATCACCATGGATTTTGTAACTAAACTACCCAGAAAGAAGAACGGTCACAACATGATTTGGGTAGTCGTGGATCGTTTCACAAAGAGTGCACACTTCATAGCAGCCAATGAGAGATGGTCTATGGATAAGCTTGCTAATGCTTACATGAAGGAGGTACTAAGACTTCACGGTGTACCATTAACGATTGTATCGGATCGTGACAGTCGTTTCACATCAAGATTTTGGAGGAGTTTAGAGGAGGAAATGGGTATGAAGTTGTGTTTAAGTATAGCCTACCATCCGCAGACTGATGGTCAGAGCAAAAGAACGATTCAAACACTGGAATATATGCTAAGAGAATATACCCTAGAGTTTCAAGGTAACTGGGATGAACACTTACCCGTGGTAGAGTTTTCCTACAACAATAGTTACCATTTGAGCATCAAGATGGCACCTTATCAAGCCTTGTACAGACAGAAGTGTCGTACGTTGTCATGTTGGCTTGAGGCTGGAGAAAAACATTTTATGGGTCCTGAGATATTTGATTAGACTGCTGAAAAGTTGAAAGTGATTAGAGAAAGAATGTTAGCAACTCAAGATCGCCAAAAGAGCTATGTTGACAAGAAGCGATGACCGATGACATCCGAAGTTGGAGATTCGGTGTTGCTCAAGGTCTCACTGTGGAAGGGACTTATACAATTTGGATAGAGAGGAAAGTTGAGTCCAAGGTTTATTGGACCATTCAAGGTTCTTTAGAGGATTAGGAGCCAAGCTTACAAGCTGGAAATACCAGAAAAACTGGATGGTATTCATAACACTTTCCATGTGTGTTATTTGAGGAAGTTCACGAGAAAAGTTCCCGATATAATTCCACTTTTGGATTTAAGGATGGATGAAAATATGAGGCTAATCGAAGAGCATGGGGCAATTTTTGACCGTAAGACAAAGAAGTTGTGACGCATGATGGTCAACTTGGTACTTGTGCAATGGAAACATACGAATGGGTTGAACCTTACATGGGAAGTAGAGAGTGACATGATGAGTCACCATCCACATCTGTTTGCTGATGCATGATTCCGGGACGAAATCATCCTAAGGAAGAGAGAATTGTAACGCCCGTGTTTCTGGCTAAGCATGAGTATGATGATGTAATAGTTAGGGTCAACAATTGTAGCCTACTTTGAAGTAATAAAGAGGAACTATTTGAATATTATGTGAATTATGTGATTTTATGTGCATTATACTTATTTATAAGATATAATAAGTTAAGAATAAAGACAAGCGTCAAAAATAAAATAATAGATAGACCAATATTTATGAAGAAATTTGTAGTGTTCGTGACAAGGATTCCGGAGATATAAAGAACGCCGAAATCCAACTTATAGCGAAGAAGTTATGACATGTCGAAGTTTGGCGACAAAACTGGCACGACGCTGTGTGACGTAAAAAGTGAGTTTACAATAAGGTACTTTTTATCCTTAGAGATCCAAAAAAAAGTCGTAGTATATGTTAAATCAAGAGCGTGTATAAAAAGAATGTCCAAATCTGACTTCGTATAAGGAAGTTATAATTTTTCTATGATTTGGCATAGCGGTATGCAGCCCGAAATTCGAATTTTAGATTGACCGATTTTTAGTCGACACAACCCAAACGAGAAACGAAGATCTCATTAATAGGAGCTCAACGATAAAAAGACAGACAAAAACAGATGGCGGATGACAAAGCTATGTATTTTTAACGAAATTTACCTGTTTAGGCCTGTTAAAATATAACTTTAAAAATAAAGTCAAAAATAGCCGACTGAGTCTAAACGAAAGTTTTAGAGTATGTCTCCACCTACATGTGGATATGAAGAATATCGAAAATGGAGCTCGTATGTGAAAGTTACGGAATTTAGAATTCGGAAGAGGCTGTTGCGAGGGTACATGTCTACGCCCCGCGTACACAACATGAACGCCCCTCGGTCTCGCATGCTTGGCCCAAAAGAGTACCACGTAGCCCCATCCGAACTCCGACACGGGTCCCCTCGTATGCGGAGCATAGCCCTCGTAAGCGCAGCGTACAGGTACGCATAGCATACCTGTGAGGAGTGCCCATCGTACTTAGGACCAGGCCCCCTATAAATACCATGTGAGGGCTGCCATTAAATCTCACACCTTAACCCTTCTCTCTATCTCTCTCTCTCTCTTTATCTCTCACTCTCTCTCTAACTTCTTTCTAAACCTCCCCCAACCTCTAGTACTTCCCCAGTGTTAAGAGGTGAGTCCCGGAGCACCAGAAGGCTCCGAGAAAAAGATTTTTCGGCTCGGAAGTTCTGCCCCCGCAAAGCCCGGTTTCTAGCCAAACATCCCAGGAAGTGAGTTATGCTTACCCTAATTTAAGTATAGCTTATGTTTAAGTTTATTATCATTATTATGAACTTATAAACAATATATATATATATATATATATATATATATATATATATATATATATATATATATATGTATATATATGTTATAAAATATAATATACAAAGTGTCGTTATAATATTTTTTAACTACTCGCAGTACGGGGAATCTGGTTTGGAGGGCCGCATAGGGTTGTTGGATTTCAGAAGTGTTATAATGCCAACATGGTCCAGCCCTTCGGTGTTTAATGTCTAGCCCCTGTCTATACATAGTGGTTGAAAAGTATTGTTTAACACTTATAAAACAATATCGCTCGTAAATAGTCGCAATAAATATTAGACAAACCCTAGGTTTTAGGGTTTGTACCCTATATAAGGATCATTATTTGCCCTTGTGGTCTCCCTTAGCACCTCATCTTCCCAAAGAGAGCTGTTTTCGGCTGTGAACTCCCCTTGAGTGAGAGTAAGAGCTTGGTTTACCAAACTTGAGTGTTGAAGAAGGGATTTAGAAGACAGAACAAAATGGGAAGTTGTAGATTCAGCATCTACATTGTATTGGTCACCATTTTAGGGTAAAAAGTCGTTACCTTGAACTGTTGATTCTTTGATCTCTCCTCCTTCAAGTACATGACCACTTTGGGGAAAATGGAGTCCAAATTTAGATCTGGAAGTATCACAGGGACATAGTTCCAGATCTGGACCTTTTTAGGTCCCCAAAGTCATAAAGTTGCTTCCTTTAAGTACCTTAACCCTTTCCATGCACAAAAACCTTGTAGAGAGCATAATTTCAACCTTCTAGCATTAAGAGGCTTTGCATGCACGTAAAGTTTGCAACTTTATGTGATATCTACACTATGGAAGGTTGGATATGAAGTTTGGGGCTCCTGATCCCACTGGAAAGGACCGAAAACGAGATGGACTAACGGAACTCGCCGAGTCGGTTAATGAACTCGGCGAGTAGGGAAGGGTTTACGGCCAAGGAGTTTACGGTCAAAGGGTTTACGGCCAATGAGTTTACGGTCAAAGGGTTTTTCGCTAGGAGTTTGCGGTTGAGATTTTGAAGCCTCAAACATTAGGGAACTCGACGAGTCACTCGAGTGACTCGGCGAGTTGACGAGTTATGCAAGGAACACGACGAGTGGCTGGTTATCCTCGACGAGTTGAGGTCAACATGGACTGTTGACCTTGACTGTGGACCTTGACTTTGACCAGGGTTGACCCGGAGGGCATTTATGGTAGTTCGAGGTCGTGACAGGTTAATCACTTGATGATTACAGGTAGTTGAGTTGGAGCAGTGCGTCGGGACTTACTGGGTCTTACCCTGTTAGTCCAGTAGCTGGAGTTTCGTCTGCGGGATTACGACAGTGCGAGGTGAGTCTTCTCACCATACCATTGGGTCTAAGGCACCAAGGTCGGCCCATTTTATGATAGTTGGTATACTTGTTGTGTAGAGGTGTGTGGCATATTTATGCAGTGATATGTGGCAGTGATAGCTTTTACAGCTAATGGTAGAGATAGCCTTTGTGGGTAACGGTAGAGATAGCCTTTATGGCTAACGGTAGAGATAGCCTTTATGGCTAATGGTAGAGATATCCTTTACGGCTAACGGTAGAGATAGCCTTTGTGGATAATGGTAGAGATAGCTTTATAGCTAATTGATATGCGATATGTGGTAGAGGTAGCTTTTATAGCTAATTGATATGTGATATGCGATAGATATAGCTTTTATAGCTAGTATGATATGTGTTATGTGGATTGTGTGTGTGGGGTATGCTCTGGAGGACTCACTGAGTCTCGTGCTTACGGTTTATAGTTTTGGTTTTAGGTTTCATCGATTCGAAAAGAAGGGCTCGGAAGGATTGCAGTGCACACACCTATGATTTCTGCAACGAATGATTTTGGGATGAACTCTTATAAATGTTATACTAAATGATGATTTGAAATGCTTGAAATAAATGGTATAATGTTTGATTATATTAAAAATGAAAATTTTACCCTTGATTTTTGGGTCGTTACAAGTTGGTATCAGAGCCTTGGTTTGAGGGATTCGGACATACTTTTGGGTGTGTCTGAACTCAAACTGAGGATCTTTAAAGTTTTCAAAAGAAAAATGTTTTTATGAAAAGTTTTCTAAGACAAGAAAGGGTGTTGTGCATGCAATCAGCCGAGCTCAAGTAAGTTTCCCCAGAATACCCACATATGTTATCTGTTATGATTTGATTATGAATCTGTGTATCGCATTCTAGTCAGCGATAGATTGGCCTGATATGTGATGCTTGTAGCCTTGGGAATATTGGAAGCCATGCTAGAATGAGAATGATTATTGATATTAGTAACTGCTAAGTGTATGCTTTTAAAATTGTATACGGTTAGGATCTTTTAGCCTTAGAATAATTGATTTGGCCTTATTTCATGTTCCTTGTCTGGTTGTGGTCCTAGGGTAGAGTCTATTATTCGACAGTCTATTAGATCCTGTTCTGTGTATAATTCGCATGCATAAGGCAGCCGGCAGTGAGGATGGATGTGGACAGCATGAGTTGTGGTATGAGGTCCGAATGTTTTATGTTAGTTCATGATATCAGAGACTACCCTAGGGTAAGCCTAGGATGAGGTTAGTGATAGGTGTTACTGCTTGCGAATTGTATGTGTAGATAGACAGACTTGTCTAGTGTATGTTGGTTAGATTTACCGTTACCTGAATGCTGCTTGCTTTGTGATTTGTGGGATTCCTAGTGATGTTGATCAAGTATTAAGTGAATACGTTAAGTCACATACAGTACATGTTAAATAATCTAAGAAGGATGGATTTGACCCTATTGCGTAGCTCTTGTCTGAGTCCAACCGTTCTAGGGTTGAATCTTTTACTCGAAGGATTATCTGACCCATGTTGTATGTGACTATATTCATGAGGTAGTTGTTCGACATTGGTGGGAATCTCTCCGTAGCTGAGGGCGGGATGGGGATGGGAACCTAGGAAAGTCTAGTATATGCTCCGGTGAGTTTAGTAGGGCAGTTCGGTGAAGTTGGGAACCTAGGGGGAGCCTAGGAGCTGCTTTGGTAGATATCGTGTTGATGTTTAGCAAACATTTAGTATACCAGTGGAGTAAGTGACTTAGAGGATTCGGGAGGATTGCTGAGGAAAGTATGGATAGGTGTGGAAGGTAGTGTTGGTCCCGTACTACTGAAAGCACAGGATCCATACTCGAATCAGTGAGAGTCTTGGAGAATCTGAGAAGCTTGGGGGAAAAGGAATTCATGTCTATGCTTTGATCGTGAGAATAGCCTCTTTGCATGATGAGGATGAGCATGCATGGGTAGGACCAGGGTTTGGTCCCAGCTCCGGCAATAAGCCAGTTAGTGGAAGGACTGCCAGGATTTTGAGTTCGCCTTGAATCAGGCGGCATGGATTGTGCGATCTATTGCACATTCGGGATTGGAGACAAAGTCTCGGGGATGGTTTGTAGCCCGGTTTAGAGCAGAGATTGCTCCAACTATTGTAGTGTATCCGTGACGATTGAGCTAGTGAGTGGGTCAGGGTGCAAGACCCTGAATGATATGGGTCCCAGAGCCCGAGGAAGGAAGATCGTTTTGGAGTACCTTGAGCAGGAAGGTTTGGGGAATTTGAATTTAGTGGATGGTCTCGAGAAGAGACCCAAGATGTGGGACAAAATTTGAGAGGCCAGCAGGGTCGGATTCAGTGCAGTACATGCGGGGAACCGTACAATAGAGTTTTTCACTCCAGGGGTTGGGTTGCTATTGTTGTAGCATGATTGGTCACGACAGCAGGATTGTCTACAGGAGGCAAGCATGTTACATTTGTTGCGATCAGAAGGGTGACAAGGAGGTCGACCGTTTGATGACCACAAAGGAGCGGTGAGCGCATTCGCTCCGACTATTTTGAGGATCACCAATAGACGAGAGGGTAGAGCCAGAGCCCAGCAGAGAGGGGCCCCACCTTGCAGGGTCAGACAGGGGAGATCGGAACTTGAGCAGGCAAGGGCGCAAAGTATGTACCATTTTGCTTCCCCACCAGTGTTGCCTGTATTTAGTAGCGGTTATTTTCCATCAGCATGAATAGGCATATCGTTGGTTGTTATCTTTGGTTGTGGTTGAGTTATACGCACCTTCAAGAAGAGTTATATGCCATTTGCATACCATAAATTTTGTTGAAATAGTACGGGGCCGTCTCCTGGTATATCGCGGATTTTCCAGTATTCGAGTGTCATTTTGGGTATGGTCTGGGTTGGATCATGGGCTTGTACGAGGGAATCATGTCTAGTTTTCAGTAGCCTTAGTATTTTGTGATTGGAAGAGCTTTAGAAATTGCCGAGGGAAGAAAGAGTTGTTGCTCAGGTTTTGGTTAGACTATCCGTTCGTTGGAATTCGAGACCTGAGCGTGATATCACTTTTAGCGTCTGAAGTCATTGATGTTATTAAGATACAATAAGTGTTAGTTGGTTTTTAGGAGTTGTGTTGTTTTGGTAAGGGTTACTTATGTCGCACTAGTTTGGTAGGAACCGGTCGTCAACAGATCGATTATTGGAACGTAAGGAGGATTGGGAATCCTTTAATTTTCATGTGTCGAGCGGATTTAGTTGAATCTAAGTGGGGAAGAACCGTCCAGGTATCCGGGCCAGAAGCAAGGGTGAAACTAGGATGTGTCTTACATCCCCATCAGGGGAGGGAATGCAGCCTTAGGGGCTGTCGGAATATAGGATGCTGCGGGATGGGAGTTCGGAAAACTCCCCAACATTCAGATTTTGACTACTTGATGTCAGATAGCAGGCTTTAGAGAAGGGAACCAGGATGGGTTCCATTCAGTACTTGAGTTCCGTTTGAGATGATAGACCGCGTGAGTGATCAACGTTGAGATATGTTCAGACTGTGAGATGAGCGATAGGGCCATGGGCAGCGGTTATGTAGTATGGGAAGTGTTGTAAGACTATGGGGGAGCCGTAGCATTCACTAATGGTCAGTCAGGGTGAAAGTGTTGTAAGACTGCGGGGGAGCCGTGGCATTCACTAGCAGTCGAATAGTGTGGAAAGTGTTTTAAGACTGTGGGGGATCCGTGGCATTCACCAGTAGTCGGATAGTGTGGAAAGTGTTGTAAGACCGCGGGGGAGCCGTAGAATTAACTAGCAGCCGGATAGCATGGGAAGTGTTGTAAGACTGCGTGATAGCCATAGCATTCACGGATTCATTAAGGTGATTTAGGCTAGGGCAGGCTAGTTCACAAGGTTGGGGGGGGGGGGGGAACCACAGTCTAGTTAGAATCAGGACCAGAGGTGATTGTTCAAAAAGTTATTCGTAGGCGAGCCAGATGGTTATGGGAATTCGGGTTGGAACTGGTAGAGACTATTGAGTCAAGAGTTTGGATCTTGAGTTGCAGGATCATGTGGATAACTAGTATGTGACGCGGTAGGGTCTAGGCTGGGTATCCTTGGTATTTTATCGCTTAGGAATTTGGTGGTAGGACCCAATGCGAGATTGGAAGTCTTGGAGATAGTTTGGGCATAACAATCTATTGGATTGGTAAAGGAGTTCGGATTCAGGAAGTTGTGGTGCATTTTGCAACTATAGAATCGTGGATCTCGGAATAGGAGTGGAGAATCGATTCGTTTGGAAAGGATTCCGAATCGGAGAATCCACATGTGTTCAATAAAGGATTTTGCTTCAGTGATATGAGATTTTGGAGCATCTATATGCCAAGGTCATCAAACGCGGGATTCCAGGGTAAGGAATATGGTTGGTTTGGTGGCAGTTTTAGACACTATGATGTTTCTCGGGTTGGTCCTATCTGTAATAGGACCACGACATGTTGGAATCAGGGAGCAGCAGGTTAAATGAGACTGGGAATTATGTAAGACTATTGTTATTCAGGTAGCACGCACTTCTATAATGGATTCAGTGACCACAGGTTGTCAGGTTGTGATGATTAGATGTGTCAGAAGAATTGACAGAACCAGGAGTGACGGAATGGCTGGGGCGATTGTTATTAGGCGAGGTCTCCTTCGGAGGTCGCGTGGGGTGAATGTGAGGTTGCTAGTCGGTTCAGCAACCGAACGGGAGACCGATATTCCAAAGGTAGGGGATTGGTATTCGGTTATGGTGGGTGAATTCAGTCAATTAGTAACGCCGAAATAATTAGGATTGGAGAGAAACCCTGGTATGGTTGATTCATATTGCTTTATGGGGCAGTCAAGGAATGATCGGAGTGACAACAGTGTCCCCCGAGATGTCGGGTGTCGGTATTCGTTAAGTTCGGAATGAGGTCACCGATATTGGTAAAAGTTGGATACTCACGCTTCATCATGGTTGAAGTGCCCTCAAGGTCTCACTCTAAGGGAATAATACTGGTACAGTAAGCAGGACGGAAGACTAGGTTTAGTGAGTCGGTCAGGATTTGGCCCTGTTAGGGCAAGGGGTGCATCATGAAAGATTGCGGAGGAAGCAATACCTAGACTTTTACGATAGCAGACTTCGAGGATGAAGTCTAGTTCAAGTGGGGGAGATTTGTAACACCTGTTCCAGGAATTGTTTAATGGATACAAGTTTTTAGGGTTTTGGTGCATGGACTCGGCGAGTTGGGAGCCCAACTCGTCGAGTAGGGGCATTAAATCAAGGACGCAGGATTGGGACCTACTCGGCGAGTCAGAAGGCCCAAATCGACGAGTAGGAGCTGTAAGAGGAAACCCTAGTTTTTAGGGTTTGCACCCTATATAAGGATCATTATCTGCCCTTGTGGTCTCCCTTAGCACCTCATCATCCCAGAGAGAGCTGTTTTCAGCTGTGAACTCCCCTTGAGTGAGAGTAAGAGCTTGGTTTAGCAAACTTGGAGTGTTGAAGAAGGAATTTAGAAGAAGGAACAAGAGGGGAAGCTGTAGACCCGGCATCTACACTGTATTGGTCACCATTTTAAGGTAAAAAGTCTTTACCTTGAACTGTAGATTCTTAGATCTCTCCTCTTTCAAGTACATGACCACTTTGGGGCAAATGGAGTCCAAATTTAGAACTGGAAGTATCACAGGGACATAGTTCCAGATCTGGACCTTTTTAGGTCCCCAAAGTCATAAAGTTGCTTCCTTTAAGTAGCTTAACCCTTTCCATACACAAAAACCTTGTAGAGAGCATAATTTCAACCTTCTAGCATTAAGAGGCTTTACATGCACGTAAAGTTTGCAACTCTACGTGATATCTACAATAAGGAAGGTTGGATCTGAAGTTTGGGGCTTCAGATCCCACTGGAAAGGACCGAAAACGAGATGGACTAATGGAACTCGTCGAGTCGCTTAATGAAATCGGCGAGTCGGGAAGGGTTTACGGCCAAAGAGTTTACGGTCAAAGGGTTTATGACCAAGGAGTTTACGGTCACTCGAGTGACTCGGCGAGTTGACGAGTTATGCAAAGAACTCGACGAGTGGCTGGTTATCCTCGACGACTCGAGGTCAACATGGACTGTTGACCTTGACTGTGGACCTTGACTTTGACCAGGGTTGACCCGGAGGGCATTTATGGTAGTTCGAGGTCGTGACAGGTTAATCACTTGATGATTACAGGTAGTTGAGTTGGAGCAGTGCATCGGGACTTATTGGGTCTTACCCTATTAGTCCAGCAGTGCGAGGTGAGTCTTCTCACCATACCAATGGGTCTAAGGCACCAAGGTCGGCCCATTTTATGATAGTTGGTATACTTGTTGTGTAGAGGTGTGTGGCATATTTATGCAGTGATACGTGGCAGTGATAGCTTTTATAGCTAATGGTAGAGATACCCTTTAGGGCTAACGATAGAGATAGCCTTTACGGCTAACGGTATAGATATCCTTTACGGCTAATGGTAGAGATACCCTTCACGGCTAACGGTAGAGATAGCCTTTGTGGCTAATGGTAGAGATAGCTTTATAGCTAATTGATATGGGATATGTGGTAGAGGTAGCTTTTATAGCTAATTGATATGTGATATGCGGTAGAGATAGCTTTTATAGCTAGTAAGATATGTGTTATATGGATTGTGTGTGTGGTGTATGCTTTGGGGGACTCACTAAGCCTCGTGCTTACGGTTTACAGTTTTGGTTTCAGGTTTCATCGATTGGAAAAGAAAGGCTCGGAAGGATTGCAGCGCACACACCTATGATTTCCGCAACGAATGATTTTGGGATGAACTCTGATAAATGTTATACTATATGATGAATTGAAATGTTTGAAATAAATGGTATCAATGTTTGATTATATTAAAAATGAAAATTTTACCCCTTGATTTTTGGGTCGTTACATAAATTCTTTATGTTATTGCAATAAAGATGCCTTATATGCTATTATTTGCTCGGATCTATGGTTTATTGCCGACCGGATCTGGAAACTTTATGTGTTCAGGATTCTAAACGTTCGACTACGATATTAGAACTAGCATGTAACCTTTCAAAGTGACAATGAGGATTTAAACGTCTATCGTAAATAAAGATCTAAATTCACCTACTTTGGTGTATAGATCGAAATGGAGAGAACCGAAAGCGGAATCGGAAATGCTAATCCTAACGGCAATCAGCAGCCTCAGCCCCAAGTGATAGAGCAAGTACCGGTAGTAGCAACTACACTTGAGCCAATCATGATGGTCGGGGTACAAGAAATGATCCATATGATGTTGGATCGTCAAATGGAAGAGACAAGGTGTTTACTTCAACAGAATGAACTAAATGATGGACAGTCAGAAGATGAGAACTACAGTAGAATCGTTGGTCAAGTTGAACCGCCAATGGTTAGAAGGAATAATCAAGATGAAGGAATCGAAAGGAACGGATGCAAGTACAAAACACATATGCAGTGCGTCAGTTCAGTGGTGGCGTTGTTCGCTGGTGGAACACTCTGGGGAAGACCATGAGCCCCAATGAGCCTCTACAACTAACATGTGCAGAGTTCTTGGTACACTTTAAACGCAAGTTCTACTCGGCCCAAAACCTGCTAGAGCTAGAGAAACTATTCCTGGCATTGAAGAAGCCCAGCATGTCCTTTGATGAATACACTAATGCCTTCACAGACAAGATGAAGTTCTCTTTGCGCATCGTCCCTGAAGAGCTGAAAAAAATCGATAAGTATGCAAAGGGACTACCATGGGAGTACATTGTGCCAGTACGCCAGGCACCTACCTTTGAGGCAGCTATCTGGGCTGCCAAGTCTATTGAGGAGATGATCAAGGGAAGAGCCGCCAGCATGGTTGAAGTTGGCGAAAAGAGGAAATTTGAAGGATCTTCGAGGTCCAACAATAAGAGAAAGTATGGTTCAAGGAAATTTGTAGGATGAGGAGGCGAAGCTAAGTGGTGTGAAAAGTGTAAAAAGAAACACTTCGGGAAATGTAGCGAGGAGGTGACTTGCTATAAGTGTGGAAAGACCAGGTATTACGCCAACGAGTGCACATCCAACAAGAGGGAGTGCTATGGATTTAACGAAGAAGGGCATATTTCGAAACACTTCCCGAAGAAGAAGGAGGCAGCAAGGCCTAACGTTCCACCAAGGTCGAAGGCGAGATCTTTCCAGATGACCCTGGAAGCCACAAAGGATGCACTAGATCTCACTCAAATACCTTTCTTGTAAATGGATTGCCTTGTAATATATTGTTTGATTCTGGAGAAAATTACTCCTTTATATCACAGAAATTTGGTGGAAGACTAGCATTGCCTGTAGATAAACTTGACAATACTCTAGTTGTAGAAGTTAATAGTGGCAAATTCATACCTGTTAGCGAGTGCATTAAAAACATCGTCATCGACGTGAACGGAAATGAATTCAACGAGGAGCTATTACCCATTGAGTTGAAAGGTTTAGTACTAGGAATGGATTTGCTTAGCACTAATGATGTCGAGATACTATGCAAGAAAAATATAGTACGAGTAAATCCACCTGGAAAAGATTCATTTATGGTGTACGGGGACAAACGTAGAGTGAATTCTGAAATCATTTCTCTAATGAAAGCCAGAAAATGTTTGTCTAAAGGATGCACAGCATACTTGGCATTTGTGATCGATGCAAAGAAGGAGAAGAAGGAGATACAAATAATATCAGTGGTGTGTGACTATCCGGAAGTCTTTCGCGAAGATCTTCCTCCATTGCCCCCTGATAGACAAGTGGAGTTTCGAATAGACTTGTTGCCAGGATCAATACCAATAGCGAAAGCACCATACCGATTAGCACCGACAAAGATGAAGGAGCTTATGATGCAACTTCATGAATTGTTGGAAAATGGTTTCATGAGACTTAGTTCATCACCCTGGGGAGCTCTGGTGTTATTCGTGAAGAAGAAGGATGGAAGCATGAGGATGTGCATAGACTACAGAGAACTGAATAAGGTAACGGTGAAAAATAAGTATCCATTGCCAAGGATTGATGACCTATTCGCTCAGCTGCAAGGTTCGAGCTATTTCTCAAAGAACGATCTTAGGTCAGGATATCATCAGCTGAATGTAAGGGAACAAGATATTTAGAAGACCGCATTCAGAACGAGATATGGACACTACGAGTTCTTGGTTATGTCATTTGGACTAACCAATTCTCCAACAACATTCATGGATTTGATGAACAGGGTTTGTAAACCATTCCTCGATAAATATGAGATAGTGTTCATAGATGACGTTCTGATTTACTCAAAGAGCCAGCAGGAGCATGGCAAGCACTTGCGAGAAGTATTAGAAGTTTTGAAAAAGGAGAAGTTGTACGCAAAGTTCTCCAAGTGTGATTTTTGGATTCGAGAAGTCCAATTCTTGGGTCATGTGGTTAACTAAGAGGGAATAATGGTTGACCCAGCAAAGATTGAAGCTCTGATGAAGTGGGAACGACCAAAAAGTACCACAGAGATTCGAAGCTTTCTAGGATTAGCTGGCTATTACCGAAGGTTTATCCAAGGCTTTTCTTCGATAGCTGCTCCATTGACAGCTTTGACCCATAAAGGAGCTATATATACATGGAGTGATAAGCATGAAGAATCATTTGAGAAACTAAAGAAGAAGTTGTATGAAGCACCGATTCTTTCTTTACCTGATGGAGTTGAAGACTTCGCAGTCTATAGCGATGCATCTGGAGTTGTGTTAGGTTTTGTTATTACCCAAAGAGATAAAGTGATAGCATATGCATCTCGACTATTCAAAGAGCACGAGAAGAACTACCCCACTCATGATCTGTAGTTGGCAGCGGTAGTATTTGTATTAAATATATGGAGGCATTATCTTTATGGCACGAAGTGCAAACTCTTCACTGATCAGAAAGGTCTCCAGTATCTCTTTGATCAAAAGGAATTGAATATGAGGCAACGACGCTGGTTATAGTTACTCAAGAATTACGGCTGTGAGATAATTTACCACCGTGGTAAAGCAAATGTCATAACTGATGCTCTAAGTCAAAAAGTAAACTTGGAAAGAAAAAGTCCAAGAGCATTAAGAATAGACGTTGTCTCAACGAGTGTGGAAAGCATCAAGAAAGCTCAGGAATAAGCTTTGGAGAAAAATGATTGAAAGGAAGAACGTTTAGGCAAAAGGTTGGTTTTCGGTACAAACAGTCAAGGATTGAAGGTATTCCAAGATATGATTTGGGTACCTAATATGGGAGGAACAAGGGATCTTCTGATGGAAGAAGCTGACAAGACCATATACCTGATCCATCTCGATAGCACTAAGATGTATAGGGATCTAAAACCTTACTACTGGTGGCCGACGATGAAGCTCCATTTTGCAAAGTATGTTGTAGATTGTGTAACATGTGCGAGAGTTAAGGCACAATATCAGAACAAATATAGAAGTATAGAACCTTTACATGTACCCATGGGTAAATGGGAAGACATCACCATGGATTTTGTGACTAAAGTGCCCAGAACAAAGAATGGTCATGACATGATTTGGGTAGTCGTGGATCGTTTCACAAAGAGTGCACACTTTATAGCAGCCAATGAGATATGGTCTATGAATAAGCATGCTAATGCTTACATGAAGGAGGTAGTAAGACTTCACGGTGTACCGTTAACGATTGTATCAGATCGTGATATTTGTTTCACATCAAGATTTTGGAGGAGTTTACAGGAGGAAATGGGTACGAAATTGTATTTAAGTATAGCCCACCATCCGCAGACTGAAGATCAGAGTGAAAGAACGATTCAAACACTAGAAGATATGCTAAGAGCATGTACCCTTGAATTTCAAGGTAACTGGGATGAACACTTACCCCTGGTAGAGTTTTCCTACAACAATAATTACCATTCGAGCATCAAGATGGCACCTTATCAAGCCTTGTACGGATAGAAGTGTCATACGCCGTCTTGTTGGCTTGAGGCCGGAGAAAAGCATTTTATGGGCCCTGAGATATTCCATCAGACTGCTAAAAAGTTGAAAGTGATTAGAGAAAGAATGTTAGCAGCTCAAGATCGCCAAAAGAGTTATGCTGACAAGAAGAGATGACCGATGACATCCGAAGTTGGAGATTCAGTGTTGCTCAATGTCTCACCGTGGAAGGGACTTATACAATTTGGATAAAGAGGAAAGTTGAGTCCAAGTTTTATTGGACCATTCAAGGTTCTTCAGAGGATTAGGAGCCAAGCTTACAAGCTGGAATTACCAGAATAACTGGATGGTATTCATAACACTTTCCATGTATGTTATTTGAGGAAGTTCATGGGAGAAGTTCCTGGGATAATTCCACTTTCGGATTTAAGGATGGATGAAAATAAGAGGCTAATAAAAGAGCCTAAGGAAATTGTTGACCGTAAGACAAAAGAGTTGCGACGCAAGATGGTGGACTTGGTGCTTCTGCAATGGAAACATACAAATGAGTCGAACCTCACCTGGGAAACAGAGAGTGGCATGATGAGTCGCTATCCACATCTGTTTTCTGATGCATGATTCCAAGTCGGAATCATCCTAAGGAGGAGATAATTGAAACGCCCGTGTTTCTAGCTAAGAATGAGTATGATGATGTAATATTTAGGGTCAACAATTTTAGCCTACTTTAAAGTAATAAAGACGAATTATTTGAATATTATGTGAATTATGTGATTTTATGTGCATTATACTTATTTATAAGATAAAATAAGTTAAGAATAAAAATAAGCATCAAAAATAAAATAATAGATAAACACAATATTTATGAATAAATTTGTAATGATCGTGACAAGGATTCTGGAGATATAAAGAACGCCGAAATCCGACTTATAACGAAGAAGTTATGACCTGTCGAAGTTTCGCGACAAAACCGTCACCGCGCTGTGTGACGTAAAAAGTGAGTTTACGGTAAAGTACTTTTTAGCCTTAGAGATCTAAACGAAAGTCGTAGTATACATTAAACCGAGAGCGTGCATAAAAAGAACGTCAAAATCTGATTTCGTATGAAGAAGTTATGATTTTTCTAAGATTTGGCATACCAATCGAATATCTCGTTAATAGAAAGTTATGAATTTAGCCGACACAGCCTAAACAAGAATCGAATATCTCGTTAATATAAGCTCAACGATAAAAAGAAAGACGAAAACGGACGTCGGATGACAAAGTTATGAATTTTTAAGGGACTTTACCTGTCCAGGTCTGTTAAAATATTACTTTAAAAATAAAGTCAAAATAGCCGACAGAGTCTAAACGAAAGTTTTAGAGTACGTCTCCACCTACGCGTGGATATAAAGAACATCGAATATGGAGTTTATGTGCGAACGTTATAGAATTTGGAAGTTGGAAGAGGCTGTTGTGAGGGTACATGTGTACGCCCCGCGTACACAACATGAACACCCCGCGGTCTTGCATGCTTGGCCCAGAAGAGTACCACATTGCCCCATCCGAACTCCGACACGTGCCCCCTCGTACGCACAGTACAGGTATGCGCAGCGTACCTGCGAGGAGCGCCTAGCGTATCGAGGACCAGGCCCCTATAAATATCCTGTGAGGACTGCAATTAAATCTCACACATTAACCCTTCTCTCTCTCTCTAACTTCTCTCTAAACCTCCCCCAACCTCAAGTGCTTCCCAAGTTCTAAGAGGCAAGTCCCGGAGCACCAGAAGTCTCCGAGAAAAAGATCTTTTCGGCTCGGAAGTTCTGCCCCCGCAGAGCCCGGTTTCTAGCCAAACCTCCCGGTAAGTGAGTTATGCTTACCCTACTTCAAGTATAACTTATGTTTAAGTTTATTATCGCTATTATGAACTTATAAACAATATATATATATATATATATATATATATATATATATATATATATATATATATATATATATTTTATTATTATTATTATTAAATATAATATACAAAAGGTTATTATAATATCTTTTAACTTATCGCAGTACGGGGAATCTGGTTTGAAGGGTCGCAAAGGGTTGTTAGATTTCAGAAGTGCTATAATGCCAACATTTTCCTGCCCTTCGGTGTTTCATGGATGGCCCCTGTCTATACATAGTGGTTGAAAAGTATTGTTTAACACTTATAAAACAATATCGCTCGGAAATAGTCTCAATAAATATTCGACTAAAGTCTAGTGGTAATAATACTAGGTTTCGTCGAAGGAAAATAGAATTGTTAGAAGCGAAGCGCTGCCCGAATTGGGAATCATCACTTTGACAAGTGAGTGCATATTTACTTTCATCTTATACATAGATATGAAGTATTTAATGTAAATTACATGCTATGTGTGCATATTACATGTGTTCTTGATATTTATGTTGGATGAACAGAATATGCATGTTTTATTTGATTTAAACTATATATGTATTTTGTACCTATAATTATGATGGGTAAAGATGGGTAGATGATATAAATGATTAAATAAATGATGAGAGGCCTCGATGTTTACGATGATCCAGTCATCTAGCGGTGTATAGATGACGACCACTGACTATTCTAGACAATATAGTGGAATGCTAGCAGGCTCGCAACCCGTAGGTGTTTATTTGAACTACATGTTCACCGGGTGTACTCCATCCCCCTCATGGTTGCCTTATTTGACGTAAATTGATGAGGAATCACCTAAGCAGTGTTGTCACCCCGATGAAAATCCTTAAGCATGGTCGCTTGAATTAGATGCATTAGGGACGTAAAGTGAGGATAACGGGAACGGGTAATCGGGTTGTTTGATTTAATGAAAGTAATAAAGTTAATTATTGTGGGTTGAAAACCCTAGCTAACCAGGCTCCCAAGCCTGACCCACTCAATTTCTTGTATTACAGGTAGTGACATAAGAGTATAGATGCGATGACCTGATGAGAGATTATGGATTATAGGCCAGTAGAAATAAATAAATGTTGTAATGCCTATGTTGTTTTTGTTTATGCTTTTGATATGTATTGACAATGACATCTTGAGGTTTTCATAAGATGAAATACATTTCTTTGGAAATGCTTTGAAAAAATCTTTATCGTATTTTTGAGAACAAATTCCGCAACATTTTTCTTTAAAAGGATCCTCTCATTTTCAAATAAAGCATAAACAAATCAGTCTTTTCTGACCATAAAAATGGGGATGTCACAGAATGATAGCAACAACTCATAGTTCTTTGACTTGGGATTCCATCAAGAGACAAGGAAACAGCTGTGGAAATGAAGACGGAAATCTAAAAAATATATTAGTCTTGTATACCTGTGATAAATTGATGTATCTTATATGTCTTGGTTAGAGTATGGTCAGAGAATGAGAAAGAGTGTGATAAACCGAGCATATCTCTTGACTACCAACGTATCATAAAAAGAATTAGAAACGGTAATGATGACAGGCTCGTCAGAGACAATTAATTTTGTTATTTCTCTGAAGAAGCATATTTTGAAAATCGTGTTGTAGAAAAAGTTGCATATGTACAACTATCATGTACTTATACATGTTTTGAATACCGTGTTTCAAAGAAAGTGTGTTTCCAGGTGTAAGTGAGCTTTGGGAAGTGTGTCTCTAGCTGTAAATGGATTTATGTGTTGTGCACATCAAAAGGCATGTTTTGAATGTTGTGTACATCGAAGATTTTTTGTGTAAGTTTTTCAAAGTCTTCGACTTCAGAGATAGATGCGAAATATTAGTCAAGGTGTTTGGGAAGATGTGTATGTCAAAAGGAAGGCATGTTTCATATAGAATATTGCTTTGATGTGAAATGTTCAAAATCTAGGGTGACATGGACTTGATATCGAAGTCTTCATCATGCTATCAAAGTCTTCGACATAATATCGAAGTTTTTGACCTGGTATCAAAACCTTCGACACTGATTCCATCATCTACCCATAAACCCTCAACCTCTATCATATGTGTATCTTTCTAACCTCTCTCATATCAAAGTTTTCTCAAAGAACACTCACTCCATCTTATTTTTGTTCTTTGTTCTTTAAAGCCTCAGGAAAACCCTGAAAAATCAAACAGATTTTTGTTTTGTTTGTCTTTTTGTTTGAATCCTCATAAAACTAGAAAAAATTCTGTTTTAGTTTGTTAATGCAGACTTGAGTGTCGAAGTTTGCTCATATATATGGAATATCGAAGTTTGTTCTTCGAGACTTGAGTGTTGAAGTTTGCTTAAAGCTCTTGAGTATCGAAGTTTGTTCTTAGAGACTTGAGTGTTGAAGTTTGTTCCAAGATCTTGAGTGTCGATGTTTGCTCAATGATCTTAAGTGTCGAAGTTTGCTGAAAAGTTTTTAGTATCAAATTTTGTTTACACTTTGATATTTCCCTATTCAAACTTCAATGTTTCAACCATATTCGACTACCTTGGAGATTTATATGGTCGAAGTTCGCTTGAAAGGTTTAATGTCGAAGTTTGCATAAAGAAGTTTAAAGGTCGAAGATACTATCGAAGTTTCTCTTCATTCTTCGAGACTGATATAAAGCTCGGAGTTTGCCTGGAGAAGAATGGTCGAAGTTCAACTCTTAATCATTCAGAAGTTATTGTTCCCATTCATATCTTCAATTGTCTTCATTTTCGACATTCATACCGAACCATTAAGAGGGTCAAATTTTTAGATCTAACAAAATATCCTTCTTTGGAAACTTTTCAGCATTCAGAGATTCTTGCCATGCTTATCTCAAAATTTCAAGGGGGAGAGTTGTTTCTTCAAGGGGAGTTTTGGAAGACATTTTTCAGATTTTGTTGCTCTCTTTTTGAAGTCCCCCAATGTTGATTATTCTCACACTTATAGGGGGAGAATGCCATAGGAGAAAAGCATGTTGCTTATCAGATTCAATATTTAGGTGGAGAATGTCAAGTCAAAAAATATTGAATCTGATGATGTGGCATTTATGATAGAGAAGGATTATGTATAAGCTTCTTTATTAAAGGTTGATAGAGAAGATGATTGAGAAGGTGATAGAGAATGCTAATGGAGAAGCTTCTCTATAGAAGGTCGAGTAGAAGACTTAGCTTCTCTATAAAATGTCATGGATTATACTCTATATCGAAGGTTATGTACCTTCGATATATCTATGCATTTTAGTGTACATTTTTAGGTTGTACTTTGATAGCTTAGTCACACTGTACATTTTGAGTCTATTAAGGGAACTATATATTGTAATGTAGTCTTATGTGTTTGAGAGAGAGAGAGAGGGTTCTTATATATCATATTTGTACACGTGATGTAACAACCCGATATTTCAGGTCAATGTAACGACTAAAAGTCAAATATGGTAATCCATTTGTGGATTAATTAATATAACATCAAGAATGAAATGTTCAAAAGTCTCACTTTGAGTGTACTAAGTGGTAGATATCGTAACAAGGTTTCCAAAAATATAAATAGCACAAAAATCCGAGTTATAACGAAGAAGTTATGACCAATCGAAGATCCGTAACAAAACCGACAAAACATTGTTAAGCGTAAAATACGAAATTCCGATAAAATACTTTTTAGCCTTAGGTATCTAAATGAAAGTCGTAGATATCATTAAACCGTAAACATACATAAAGAGAACACCCAAATCTGACTTCGTATGAAGAAGTTATGATTTTTCGAAGTTTCGGACATAGCAGTAGACAGCTAAAAACTCGAATTAGAGATCGAGCGACTTTTTGCCAACATGACCTAAACGAGAATCGAAGATCTCATCAATGGTATTGCAACGGTAAAAAGTCTGACGAAAACGGACATCGAATGAAGAAGTTATGGATATACATGTTAAACAAATCACATATAATATATATATTTTCGTAAAGGTCATATGTAATTCTTGTCGTAGTAATATAGATAAATTACTTTAATATGAAGAACATATCATGATAAGTCTATCATAATTACATATCAAATGTTCAAAATTATGTTATCTTTTAAATATTGTCTTTTAAATATGTTGTGTAGGATAACCCAACAAAAAAAATAATAGAAAATAAACATAATCAAAATAGAAAAACTACAATCAAATAAATAAGAGCATTGGTTGAATATATAAATAAAGATGTTACATAAACATACATTTAAATCAAAAGAAAAAACTAACATTCGTCAACTTTGCTCAAACAAAAAAAACCTATATCCATTTTATGAATCTTTTTTCTTCATTTAATACCATTCAACCATAGAAACTTGATGACAATTCTTCACTAACCTGCAATCAAAATATTTTTCTTGAAAAAGAAAAATCAGAAAGATATTCCAAGAAAAACATTGATGTTTGGAGAGTCACATTCAAGATTGAGTAATACACACAAATCACATATAAAGATTAAATGAGAAACTGAATATAAAGAAAAAATAGAAAAGCTTCATTTGTTTTGGTTGAAAGAAAAAATCATATTACAATTACCATCGATGCGACATAACCCATTTCTTCAAATCATCATATTTGGATCGTGAATGCTTCAACTATATGAAAACTTTTGAATCACAATATCTTTAAATCCTTCTTACATGTAAGATTTTATATAGCACAAAAGACACAAAAGATTGTCCTTTTTATAGTAAACTTTTCACTAAATGCTAATTAAACATAATATAAGTTATAAAACTTTTGAGTGTTAAATCATAATTAAGAAAACTTTTGAGTTGCATTAGTTAAAAGTTAAAAGAGGGGGTTTCAAATGAATGTGGTTTGAGGATGTTAAAAAAGGAGGTTTCAAATGCATGAGATTCAAGAAAAAATGCTAGCTTTATAAGTATGTATGATATATATATATATATATATATATATATATATATATATATATATATATATATATATATATATATATATATATATAGAGAGAGAGAGAGAGAGAGAGAGATAGGTTCAAATCTTTTTGACAACTATTGTGTTCTTGTATGCACCAATGAGAATTCAGGAAATAATAAATCATTAAATAAATCATTTAAGGGTATTATAGTAATCTTGGCATATTTAATTATGGTAGATAATTAATATATTTATTATCCCTTTAAATATGGGATATCGAAGTCAAACCCTATAGAAAAAACTCTACGCTTGAAAATCAGAATTGCCGTTGATCCCTTCACCCATTTTCCATTCTCTCCGGCTTTCACCCAGATCACCGATCGACTCCGCCACCACCATTGAACGCAGCCACCGATCGACTCCGGCCACCATCGTCATGCCTATATTTCCCTGTTGATTTAATGTCTAAAAGAAGGTTTGATTTTTAGTATACAGAAGGTTTTTTATTCTCAATTTCTTTTAGTTTTTGATGAAAGATTGAATCGATACGCCCACCATCATCATCAAGCCGACCATTTTTTATGTTTTTAAACTCAATTTTCTGATTGTACAGTTGATTTCTATTTCTTCAATCGAATGTATTTTGAATTCTAAATTGATGACCTTCCTACTTTTTTTACTGAAATTGTGTTTTACTTTCTCCTTTTCCCATGATTTCATGAATCTTTCTCCTGCTTTCGGTGCATTTTCTATTGTTGTGAAGGTGTTTGGTGTTTAATACAACTACTTGAAGGTGTTTGACATTATATTTCAAGGTAAAGTTAGGACAATTGGATAGTGCACAGAAGGTGTTCGATAGAATGCATAAGAGATGTTTCAAGCCAAATTCTCGTTAATTAACTAATTCCATATTTAAAACATAGTT
Source organism: Lactuca virosa (assembly GCF_052849685.1). Classification (NCBI taxonomy): domain Eukaryota; kingdom Viridiplantae; phylum Streptophyta; class Magnoliopsida; order Asterales; family Asteraceae; genus Lactuca; species Lactuca virosa. The sequence continues at coordinate 190,609,428 of NC_136430.1, forward strand.
TCTAGTAATCTTAGACATGGATTCTGTCATATTCTATGTATTCTGGCATATTCTATATATTCTATGTATTTTGTCAAAATTTATTCTATGTATTCTATCATATTCTATGTATTATGCCATATTATACGAGAATGTTTTCTGTCATATAACATGTATTCTGTCAGAATTACTAGTAACATGTATTTAATGTAATATTTATTCTGATAGAATAAACAGGCCTTAGCTTCATATAAGAAACTCAATTTAGAATAAAATGTGTGATAGATCATTAAAATTGACTCTTCCCACTCAATCGTTTTCATTCCATAGTTGTTTAGGAAATCGAATGGATGAATGTTTAAGTGTGCATACAAAATAGTTGATTATTTGACATTAAAAAGTAAATTGAGTGGTTACATCTGATTTTATAGTTTTATTCTGATCGAATTTACATACAAAGGTTCAATATCTATCACATTCTATCAGAATGGTTGTATTGTGTACTTAAGAATAAATTACACTTTTTTATTGTCTACCATATTCTATCAGAATTTATAGTTTTATTCTTTTATAATGCACATAATTTAGAATGTTCATGGTGAATGTATAGAACGTTACTCTTACATATTGGATTTCATGATAGTTGTTCTCATAGAATTCTCGATTTTAAGGAAGTTATTCTCAAAGAATGCGTGAAAGGAACATGATGATCAAGTGCTTGAAGGTTGGATGATGGCATGTGAGATGAAAATGAACAATGATCAATGATCTTCACAAAAGTAAGCACTCGCAGAATAATTTACAATTTAATAATAAGACTATATGTTATAGTATATTCTGGTAGAATATTCAGTTAGAATAATCTACAAATTTTGTTTGTTTTGTTATTAGTGAGTGTTTCATTATGATAGAATAGTATATTAAGATTTTTATTTTTTAAGAATGTGATGACAAAAATTTAACTTGCATCATAAAATTTCTTAATCTTAGAAAGATCATTTAATAAAAAAAATGTTGTTATTTCGTTTGAATAATGATATGATCTGATATTCTCGTAGAATATAGCATTCTAAAAAAATGTCATTCTGACAGAATAAATTCGGTTATTATAAAAAATAAGTTAGAATTGATACTGAATTACTTTAAAAAACTCAGATTTTTAAAAATAGGAGAATTAATTATCTCTAAATTTCTGATTTTTCTTTAAATATAACTAATTGTCTAAAATACCCTTATGCTGAAATTTGTGTGATTAAATTGATTATTTTTAATTAGTTAATAAATATAAAACTCATACTTAATATATATATATATATATATATATATATATATATATATATATATATATATATATATGTGTGTGTGTGTGTGTGTGTGTGTGTTAATTGATGTCATTAGTACCATTAACTACCACATAAAACTCTTGATTGATTGTTATTAATTAGGTGAAAGTGAGGAGCTAGGTTGGTTTTAAATGAATATGATCCAATGATATAACATATGGTAAAGCACATTCATTTGGATGACCCATTTTATAAGATTTATAAAGATAAAGATAAAAATATAGACAAAGGCTTTCTATTTTTTAATATTTTAATATAAACATAAACCAACAAAAGAAAAGAAATAGATGTTAAATATTTAAATGAAAACTAATAACATTACTAATAATAATAATAAAGTATTGATGATAAATACATCAATAGTGTGTGCGATTATCTTTTCGAGTTCATATTTTTAAATAAAAAATTTATTAAAATAAAATAAAAAAGAAAAAGAAAAATTTTGTTCAATAAGAGAAAAATAATAAAACATTATCTTACTTTGAACAATTGTTTCAAAGTGAAAAAGCTTTTTTTAAGTGTTTAATCCTTTCGGTCATTTATACCACAAATATTCTTAAGGATGTATTTTTATTTTTGAAAAATTATATCATTTTTTCTTAGTTTTTTTAATAAATAAAAGCATTTTTTTTATGAATTTGCTTTTTACAATCAAGTTTTTTATATATAAAAATTGATGTGTTAAGTAATATACTTGAATAATTAAAAGTATAAAAATAATTATTACTTAATTACTAAATATGTTTTTTTTCATTATCTAAATATTAGAATAGAATTATAAAAGAAAAATTATTTTTAATGATTGTTTTTTACTTACAATAGTTAAGGGTGTCTTTTTATTAAAATGAGATGTCTATTTAACTATGATTTTTAATTATTTAACAACATAATACAAAAATAGTTTCCCTAATCTTTAATTATTTAGCAATAGAATATGAAAATAATTCCCCTAATTTTTAATTAAATGCGATTAATTTATTAAAATATCTTAGTTGATGGATATGCAAGAATATGATTAAGGGTATGTAATGTCATCTATAATTTTTTTATAAAAGAATAATTAACACTTCTTGGTAAAAGTTAAAAGGTATGTAATTGCATACCCTAATGTATACATAAGTCTACCTCTTGGTGTGATGGTTGAATTTACACATTGTTCCTGAGTTCTAATTGAGGAGGGATATAGATGGATATGAAGGGAAGGTGAGGGATGTCGAAGGAAAATCGTGTTCTCATGTTTAATTAATGGAAGGAAAGTTAAGGGAATGAAATAATTTTGGAACCATACTTTCCTTCCAAATTTTTCTCCTAAATTGGGCGGATTCCTGAAGAAAAAAATAGCAACCTAAAACTTTCCTGTCATTTCATTCGAACTTGGGAATATGGGATAAGGAAATTTTCCTTCCCATCCCTTTCTTTCTGTCAATATTTTTCTTCCATTTCCTTTATTAATTTTATTAAGAACTCGGGAATAAATTAAAGATATGCCATGGTTGGTGTCTAATCGAAGGGTTGTACTCATAGAAAGGGTGCGATGGTGGGAAATTAATAAAAGATACAATGGTTCAACAAGTTACATCAATTTCAAAAGGGTTGTGTTTGTTCTCTCAAGAAACTCTCTTGCATATATATTTGAATGGATGTGATCTATCTTTTCACTATGTGTATATTTACACATAAACTTTTCTACAAATTTTTACATGTTTTTTTGGATTTAATCCTAATAAAGTGGTATTAGAGCAAGGTTAGAGATATGAAGGACTGTGCACAACACAACATGATAGCTCAAAAGGGAAGGAGAACGCGAGTTAGAAGAGATATACAAGAAATAAGGAATGCATATGTGTTCTATATATCCTTGTATGTTGTCACAATAAATAAAGTTTATCTTTATTAATTACATGGTTAACAGAATGAACATAAAAAAGGGGGATGATAGTTCAGAAAGAGAAACATGAATAAAAACAAGAAAGATTGGTGACATGAATCTTGGGGTTGTTTCACGATGCTTTACCATTGTTTTTCGTGAGGTCTACGGGGTTTCGACCTTCTGGTTAGTGTGGTTACATGACTATATGGAAGCATGGATAGAAATTTACAAATGGAAGATTCCTTGAAAACATGCATAGTGTGTGTAAGAGATAAAAATTTGGTATCTCTTCTTGAAAGGAAGTTTGAGCCTTATTTTTATGTATACAAAAATGAGGTTTCAATTCATGGTGTTTGAGGCTAAATAAAACAATCTTGGTAAGAATGAGTGTTGGTTGTTTGATGTATGATGCACGATGGTTGCTTCTATTGGTGCATGTTGAAGGTTTGAATGATGTGTGGAATAAAGGGGACTTAAAGAAGATGAATGATATACCCCTACAAGTTGGTGATTGTTGAAAATTACAAATGGACATGATGGTTTGATAAGCCACATGAATTTCGAAGGGTCGTGGAGGTTCTCTTAAGTCAAGCAAACCCTTTAACATGTATATTTGAAAGAATGTAATATGAAATGTTGTTCTTGAAGTGATTAATAAAATCTTAATATTTGTGTTTCGAAGGGTTATAGGGGTTCTCTCAAACAAACCCCTCTAGTTTGGTTTTAAACACTCGCTTGAATTCTACAAGTTTTACCCTTTTAAGGATCTCAACAAGTTCCACAATATCATTTTTACCCATAATCAAACTCATTAATCACAACTTCATTAAATGAAAAGATTTTTTATCAATAAGTATTTCAATTTCTCACATGTTAGATGAATTTGTTTTCCATCTGATTAGGAAGTGAAATATACAAATTGATTTCTAAAAATTTAACCAACATCATTTTTGGTCCCTGTGATTTCTCCAGATCTGAAGTTCAGTCCCTAAGTATCAAAAATTTCATAGATGCTCCATGTGCTTTCAAAACTTTTGATCTTTGGTCCTTAAGCCTCAATTCTTCCGCTTACGACCGATAAGTATTATTCTATTAAAATAATGGAAGAGCAATTTTGTCCTTTCACTTGTGACCTCTTCTTAAATGAGGGAAATCATTATGTAACTATGTCTTCTTCACGTCAACTCTCAAACCCATTCCTCTCCCTAGAAAAAAACTTCATCTTCATCAAACCATTCGAATACAACATACAAAATTGGATTTTAGGGTTTATGTAGAAGAAAACGACAATGGTTCTCTCAATATAGTGTTTGCATGAAAAAAAATCTGAGCTTGAAGTACTTGCAATCGAGATACGATAATATTTATTTTCAAAAAATATGCTTTTGTTTCCTTTGAATGTGTTCATGAAGATATATCATCGTCTTTACTCTGCCTATTTTTTTTTGTTTACAGAAGGATATGACAACTATTTCACATTGAAGATACACTACAGTGGTATCTTCATCGAGTCACCTAAAAGGAAATACATTGATGGTATTGTATCATATATAGATGATGTTGACACTGATTTATTTTCAATCCATGGACTTGATGACATGGTTCGAGAATTAGGGTACAAAACTGAACAGACCCTTTACTACCATTTCTCTATCCCTAAATACCCCATAGACTACGGTTTATTGACTTTAATTAATGACCAAGACGTACTTAATTTGGTTTCGTATGTCCCTAAACATAGGCTTATAAAGGTGTATACTAAAAATGGTCAGACTATAATACCTACTTACTTTAAATCTCCTTCCAAATTTGTTATTGAGGAATTGGAACCTGAGAGTGTCTCACCAGAATTGAATAGAAAAAAAAACCTTGTAGAAGAGAAGTAGGATCATGTAGTAGAAAACTTAATTTAAACCACCCTATCAACTATGTTGTGGACCAGTCACAGGTAATAGATATGGATGAAGGGCATGATCATTCCAAGACTATTCTCCCATATGTAATGTCAAAAGTTATCCAACAAAGTAATATCATTGATGTGAATGAAGGAGTGACCATGGGCCACATAGAAGAAGTGTAGAGGAACCAAGTTGTGAAGCTGGTGGTGGAGTCCAAAGTATAAGAGTTGATGAGTTTGAATCATTTACAGAGGATTAGTCCGTTTTTTCTAAGTATGATGCTGAGTACACTATGACAAATGGTAAAGACACTCAAGTAGGAGTGGATATTCTAGAGGGCATGTTGAGTGATGATAGTGGAGATGCTTTCGATAGTGATAGTGGAGATGGTTCTGATAGTAGTGGAGATGATTCTAATGATAGTAATTACAATTTAGATGAGTCTAACATACAATTTGACTTGGATGTAGACATGAATGAATTCCATAGTGATGTGGATGTAGATGAACATGGAATTTTAAACAAGCCTACCAAAACTGCAGGGAATGACATAGTTAATGAATAGTTGGAAGTTATTCATAGTGATGATTATTAATTTGCAGGATTTCATGAAGATGAAAGGAAGACATTGCTTAAGGATTTGAGTAGGTCAACTACATGCTCACATGGGGAGATTTATTTAAAACCCTTTGGGGTGGGTCAAAGTTTCAAAACAAATAAAGAAGTTAAAAATTACATGCATTCACATGTTGTACAAACAAGGAGGTCCCTTTACTTAGAAAAAAATGATAAAATTAGGATAGGGTAAAGTGTGGTGGTGTTGTGGGGCAATCTACTAAATGTGGTAGGCCATCAACTAGAAGTAAGGTAATGTGCAAGGGCAAAAATGTAATTAACAAAAAAGGAATATGTCCTTGGGTAGTTCAAATCTCAAAGCCCAATGAAGATCATGATTGGATGGTAAAAACAATATAAGATGACCATAAATGTTACAAACGAGAGCAGTTAAAGCTTGCACTTCCAAATATTTAGCAAACATAATTGTTCAACAAATTTAGAGTAACCCTAGAATTCCAATCAAAGCTTTACACGAGGAGTTGTGTAAGAATCTGGAGCTCAGAATTTCATCTCAAAAAGTTGCTAGGGAAAAGAAAATGGTTAAACGTATCATTAGTGGGGACTACCAACTACAACATAGGTATCTAAGGGATTATGTTTTGAAACTGAAAAACAATAATCATGGTATAAAAGTTAGGATAGATGTGTGTCCTGAAGCATGCTTGTTTAGTACCATAAGAAGTTTTAGAAGGATATACGTTTGTCTAGGTGCATTGAAGTTGGGATTCAAATCTGGGTTAAGGGATTTCCTTAGAGTGGATGGTACATTCTTGAAAGGCCCATATCCTAGCCAAGTGCTAACTGTTGTGGGTCTAGACTCAAACAATAGAATCTACCCCATAGCATATGTAGTGGTAGAGGGAGAAACAACTAGTTCTTGGAATTGTTAAGAGAAGACTTGGATTTGGGAGCAAATTAAAAGTTTACTGTCATTTATGATAGACAAAAAGGTATGTATCACTTCATTATTTGTCATGTTTGTGTAGCTTACTTTCTCTTTTATAAATGAAACTGAATACATTTGTATTTGTTAAAGGGATGATACTAGAAATTGCAAAGGTATTCCCCAATACAGAACACAATTTTTGTTTAAGGCATATTCAGGAAAATATGAAGAAACAGTGGAAAGGAAAATAGTTAAGTGATAAGATTTGGGAATGTTGTAGAGCAACAACATTAAATCACTTTAACAATGCAATGGATGGTTTGGAGAAAACTAATGATAAGGCTCATGGTTAGTTATGTTAGTTTCCTGCAGCTACTTGGTCTAAATCTCACTTCAGTGGTATGTCACTAACAAGTTGTTGAGTTTTAAGTATTTGTAATATAAAATGTCTAATTTTCTTTTTCTAATATTTTTTGCACAGGTAGGGCACACACTGATTTCCTGTTGAATAATCTTTGTCAGGTATTCAATGCAAAGATAGATGAAGGTAGGGATAAACCTATCATCACCTGCTTAGAGTATATTAGAGAGTATCTCATGAAGAGATTATGTGTTATGAAAAAGGAAATAGATAAGTCTCAAGGGGGAACTAACTCCTACAACAACTATAATTTAAGAGGACATTAAGACTGAAGCATCAAAGTATGTAGCTAAGTATAATGGGGTAGGAAAGTACATGGCAGGATCAATATATGGTAAATTTAAATGAAAGAAGTTGCACTTGTAGGTTCTGGTAGATTACAGGTTTTCCTTGTAAATATGTTGTTTGTGCTATATGGAACAAAATTGAAAATGGAGAAAATGCCCTTGATGTTGAGGATTGGGTCCATCCTTGCTATAGGTTATCAACGTGGAGAGCCATGTATCTGAACAAAATTGATCTAATAAATGGCCGTTCAATGTGGCCAAAAAGTAATTGCCCATTCACTTCAACTCCACCAAAACATCACACACAGGTTCTTATTTCAACTAGGCAAAGTATCTACTTTAAATTTCAACTTATATCTTTATGTTTTAACTACAATATATGCATATGTGTAGATTGGGAGGCCTAAAAGGAAGAGAATGAGGGGTATTGATGAGCCCAACAGCCAACCCACTGAATTGAGCAGGAAATTTCTTACAGTAACATGTAGGATAAGATTTAAAACCGGACTGGAACCGTTAGAACCAGAATATATAGAATGGATTCTGGTCCCGGGTTTAAAAATGACTTTATCTAGGTTCCATGTAATTCGGGTTTGGGTCCATCGGGTTCGGGTAAACCGGGTTTAAGAACCAAAATAGATGTTAAGAACCAGAACCACTTTTAGGGGCCAAAACCGATTTCTATGAAAATTTTAAAACATGCATATCGCATTCGTTCCAAGTCAGATTGAAATACCGTTTTTTTCAACGTGTAGTTAAGAGTTTGTACATGAGTTTAGACTATAAAATTTTCATTTTTAGTGATGTGAGTTACATTTTATTTACGAACAAAAACGAATCAACGAAAGCAGTAAGAACAGATCTAATTTCATCTTCATAACGGATTTGATAATCTTCAACAATTTTGGGTTTGGAATTCGATTCCATAACGGAATTTGATATGTTTTTATTTGGAACCCAAATTTTCTTCATTGACAACATTTGAAGAATTTTCTTGAGAAACCCAAATTTTCTTGTTTTTGATCTTCTTCTTCATCATCATCTTTTTGGATCTTGAATATTTGAATTCAGGAAGAACCTTATTCTCACAACTTCAACTTGGCAACTTTGAATCAAATCTTTTGGAGTTTGATACATTTGAATTTCTTGGATTTAAGGCTTCCTATATGGCACAATTCCTTCAAACGAATCACAAGAATACAAACAATCATCGATTTGAACTCCAATTGAACAAAAGACTTTCACAACTTCTTGAGAATCACATTGAATTCCCTTATCTTGAATATCAAGTACATCATGAACATGTTGAACTTCTTCAAGAACATCCAGGTAAATTGCAAGCCCATTGAAACCATATGTAGGAACATCACAATGAATTCCACTAATGATTTCATTTTCTTTCTTATTCCTTCTTCTCTCATGATAAGTTGTAACCAAATGACTACGCAAAACTTTATGATTTTCATGATTAACAGGATAACCAATTACTCTCCATATTCATCTTTCACCACAAGAACTGAGTTAATAGTATTTAAGATACCCGGTAACCAAAGAATAGAGAAGTTGTTCAAAATTGTATGAATATGTATGACCTCTTTCCGGTACAAACCATTTTTCACAAATTGCTTCTTCCATTTCAAATCCAAAAACGAAAAGATCACAAGAACTTGAATATTTTCTAGAAAGAGAAAGCGATTTTGAATGAAATTCTAGAGAAAGAAAGTGAAAATCACATGAATTCTAGAGAGGGAAAATCAAATTTAAATGAAGATCAAAGAACAATTCGATTTCTAGAACCAAAAATACTCTAAAAAATGAAGAACTTACAATAATCTATGATTCACCAAATCATGTTGTCATAATGGATCAATTTCTTGAAAAATTCAAGCACCCACTCTGATACCAATTGATGTGAGTTAGATTTGATTTATGAACACAAACGATTCTATGAAAGCAGTAAGAACACAAGATCTAAATACGATATGTTTGGCCCGTGTATTAGTCTGAAATGAGTACAAAGCATCGAGAGTGTTTTATGTTTACAAGTGATCAAAAGTTACTCTCTACTCTATTACTTACCCGATTAATAGGGTACAACAGACTCAGCAAAAAATATAAGGACTAAACATTCTAGCATCGAAACTAATTGTGCCTTGTAAATACATAGAGTTTTGAAACAACTACTTTCAACACTTTACAAAGTCTGACCACTTTCGACTTCTCACTACTCTACATTTAGTTTTATATTCATTAACTGTAACAACCCGAAATTTCTATCTTGTAAAGCCAATCAATTCAATCAAAAGTCAGACTTGTTTTTGTTACCTTTTAGCATTGCTAAGGATTATTCTTGGAGTTTTTAAGCCTCGTACACATAAGACTTAATTTTATGTATAGTGAGTAAGAAATTTATGAGTTTCAAAAGGATCCAAGATCATCCATCAAGGGATGTTTACGGCCCAAGGTAGGTTTACGACCGTAAACCCAAGCTTGGCCGTAAATCCCTTTCTACTAGTATAGATATCCTTCATTATTCTTCATTTCTCACATCTTCAAGTCAAGAAAACTCATTATCTCTCAAGTATCATCAAGAACACTTCCATTTGTATTCAATATTGTAAGTGATTCTTCCATTGTTTCTTGATATCCTTCATGATCTTGTTAAACCCTTTGATTTCATCCATGAATTCAACTCTTTTAGGTTAGATCTTAAAATCATCATCCTTTTCATCAAGAACACCAAGAACACATACTTGTTCTTGGGCCGTAAACACCCTAAAAGCTTCCAAATTGTAAGTATCACTTTTATGATCTTGATGTCTATTAGAATCACTAGACTTACAACCTTGAATCAAGCACCTTGTGCATAATCCTTAGGAGTTCACGGCCGTAAACCCTTCATGTGGTCGTGAACCCTTCATAAATTACAAGTTATGGACGTAAACCCTATTAGATACAAGAATAGGACAACAAACACTTCATAGATACAAGTTAGGGTCGCAAACCCTTCCTAAGATCAAACCCCTATGGCCGTAAACACCCCTATGGCCATAAACTCTTATGGTTTGTCCGTAAACTCCTTTAAATCAATCACTTGTGATTGATACACTCCATTGTGAGTGATTCCTAGTTCCTAGGGATGTTTCCAACACATGATTAGTTGTTATATACACTAATTATATACATATATGTGTTATTATATGCTTATTAGGATCTGTTTGTGCTCACTGGGCATACCTAGCATCCTCTATCGATCTTTCATTCGAATCACTCACTACAGGTGAGTTCATACCCCTATAATCAATCTTTTAAATGTTTTTAAGTGCTTTTAAGGGGGGGGGGAATACAAGTATAACACAATGATATTGTGTTAATCATTTACATGTGAAAACTTCATTCAAAAGGATTTCTTATACTCAAACTTGTTGAAAAACACTTTTAAAGCTTTTATAAAATTATTTTACATCAAATCATATTCGTCTATCTATTTACGTATAAGTATGCTTTAACAGACTTAGGACTATTGCTAGATACCTTGACTCCTGTTCCTTGTTTGGTTGTGGGCTCGGGGTAGGATCGCTAGTCCGAATGTCGGTTAAATCATAGTTATACTTATTAAATAGATATGTGAATATTAAACCCATTTTAAGGATTATACTTAACTTAGTTGCTTGGTAAGTAATTGAGTCTTTTTCTATACATCAATGACAGTCAAACAACAGTACTAGTAAACTATAATAGGTATAGTTTAGAGGATTACTACTTACTATTTCTAGAACAATGAAACTTACAAGAGTCAATTCATACATGAGTCAGTTCAAACATACTATAACTAGAACAAGAAGGAACATACTATAACAAGAACAGAAAGAACATACTATAACTAGAACAGAAGAAACATACTATAAACTAGAACAGAAGGAACATACTATAGTAATACAAGGACAAGATAACATTAATGTGAGCCACTACTTCATGGCCCGGCAATATACTGTTGTGTCACGTTTTGTAACCAGTGTCTCCTGGAGGGAGAGCGTGAGTTTTTGTGTATAGATCTATATGGGATTGACCATCCTACACCTTGCTGCTAGCTATAGTGGGACCTGCAGGTCTACGGGTGATGAATGTCATACCATTTCGATGTCTTTGGAACGTCGTGTTTGATACTAGTCAATCAAGCATGGTTATAACCTCATCACATTTTACCTTAATTAAACAAGTTAGTTTTAAGGTAGTTAGTACATCTGTAGTTACTTATATAATACTACTATACATCTTCATTTTCCCATTACATTCATCTAGTGATCTTCTCATATAAAAGGTAATTTAAACTATTTTCTGATAATAATAGTCATATACTTGGGAAAATACTCATTTTTACAGAAGAACAAACATACAAACCAGTTGGGTCTTGGTAGAAGACTACTTTCCAATTTAGTAGAAAATATAGGATTTTCTAGGAAGTATACAAACATTTACATCAAACACTTACAAAATTTACGTCAAAGACTTATAAACATTGACACTAAAATACTTATGAACTCACCAGCTTAAATGCTGATCTTCTCTTTCAAAATAGCTTGTATTCTCAGGTCACCAGTAGACAGGTACACTGGACCAGGTTTTGAGAAGACGGAGCACATTCAAGACTCGTCTTTTATTTGATATACATATTTTTGGTGTCTTACAAATACATTCAGAACACACATGTATAAACTATATTATTAATGCAATGGATGATGTTGTTTCTTGTTTACTATTGTGCATTGTTATGATACTGAACATGACGTCCTCCGCCCCCGAACGTTTCCGACGTTCTAGGTTTGGGGGTGTGACAGATTGGTATCAGAGCTTTGTTTATAGTGAATTGAGTATATCAACCCATAAAAAATATACAACTATAAACATATCGGGATTAAAATACTCTGACCAAGAGTTTATACTTTTTAAGTAATAAAGTATTTAACTAAAGTATACATACAAGCATTAATACTAGGATCAGTGTCATACTAGAGCAGAACAAAAGTATTACGATTGTTGAACAGCACAAGTAGGCTTGGGGACATATAATCAGATCTGGGAGTGATATAGCCTGATCAACTATATCTTTCCGAGAAGTGATTAGCATGTGCCTAGGAATGGTTGTGGTGTTGCAGCAAGTCTAAAAACTTATCAACACTACTACAACGAAAACTTTAGAACAAAACATAAACTTAAAATACTATAGGAGTATTTTTTGTTACTATAATTACTTATTTGAGAACTAAAAAGTCTTTATTAGTAGGTCAATAGTTGCTGAGTGGATACGCTAAGGTTATATGTGACTAGGGTGTCATAGACTTAAAATCTGTGATCTTTGCTTTACTTCTTGTTCCTTGTTTGGTTGTGGACTTAGAGTTAGGGCCACTTATTCGAAGGCCTATTCTGTTTTGGTTACATATGACTGGTATGCACTACGCAAGTATTGAAGTAACTGGTAAGGATCATCCTATAATTATCTTAAGTAGTACGTCTATTAGCTATTTCTTTTACCCCTATTCTCGCGTAGATAACATGGCTGGATTCCATCTCCCCGGTGACCCGTACTTTCCCCACCAAGGAAATGGTGGATGGCTCGATGCAGAACCAGAAGAGAATTATGCAATTCCTTTAGATGATGAATTTGTAGAAAACTTCCCAAAGGATTCTGACTCTGAGCCAGAAGTCGAGAATCTACCCCTAGTGGCTCCAATCCCAAATGCTAACCCTCGTCTGGCTTTTCAAAGCCCGACGCCTTTGTTGGCTGAGAACTTGGATAGGTGGAGTGACGAACAAGGTCAGAATCACCCCTACCAAGGAGACCGAAGCTTCTACAATCTAGAAGCAGGAGGTTCAGCTGATAGAGCCCTTCCCGTGCTGGTTCGTCGTGTGTCTCGTAACACCGAACAGGGGAGAGCTACCATCGACCGAGTTGTGCAGATTGAGGCTACCACTGGTGTTGACGCCGTTTGTCTTTGCAACTTAGAATACAATCATAACGCGACAAGGGATCGTACCAACTTCTTGCAGAGAGAACTGGCGGCATCCCAAGCCGAAGTTAGGGAGCTGCGAGATCGTCAAATGGTACAGGAAAGGCGTATGTTCGAGTTAGAACGCCAGTTGTCCAAATCCAAAGCAGGATCTAGTAGGAAGTAGATTGTACTCTACTCTCTCTTTTGGGTATAAATTAGGTCTATGTATAGACTCTAGTGTTAATTTCCTACTTATGTTAAGACCTCAAACTTTCAGTCAATTAGGTCTTCGTGCTGTCAAAATTTTCTCATTTCTGGTATGATGTAAGACCTACTTCAAGGTCATTTTTTCCGAACTTGTTACATCTATAATGCCAATGTTATTGACAGCCATCTAATCTCTTGGGAAATATTCATCCAAATGCTTTCGTCATTCTATTGTTAGACCTCTAGTACAATCATACTCTCACTTGGTTGTTGGGCTATGGTGAGTTAGTCCATGGATCACTCTCATTATTCGCACTATTAAATGCTTATCAATATCTTCATCTTTATAAACTTATAGTTGAAAGATGCCTCCACGTCGATCAACGAGACGTAATCCTCCAATAACTCCAACTCAACCACCATTACCTCCTCCACAATTCGATCCTGCAGCGCTCCTAGCTGCGGTGGCTGCGGCTGTTACGGCAGCCTTAGCTCAATTCAGTACTAGTGGTACTAGCGGGAGTGGAACTGCTGTACATTCTACTCAAGGTGATGCTCCCATGCGCTCTAGGGAGCGCTCGTATAAGGACTTTACCAACTGCAAGCCCAGGACCTTTCACGAGACTGGAGGAATCATTTCCCTCTCGCAATGGTTTGAAAAGACGGAGTCGGTCTTCGAGATCTGCTCATGTCCGGAAGGGAGCAAAGTAAAATTTGTTGCCTGCACCTTCGCGGACAGAGCCCTGATATGTTGGAATAGCCATGTCAAGTCACTAACCCTGATAGTGGCTAATGCAATGGGCTAGGAAGCTCCGAATGAGCTTATGATTGAGGAATACTGCCCGAGGGGCGAAGTTCAGAAACTTGAATAGGAACTCTGGAGCCTAACCATGAAGGGCTTCGACATAGTTGCCTACACTGCTAGGTTTAGTGATCTGGTGAAGCTATGTCCAGGAATGATCCCTACCGAGGGAAAGAAGGTCGAGAGGTACATTTGGGGGTTGGTGCTTCCATACCAGGGGAATGTCTTAGCTTCAAACCCCACTACCTTCAACGGTGCCAAGCGATTGGCACAGCGGCTCATCGATCACGGAGTACGCACACCGGCAACGACAACAACCCTCGCCATCCTAGAACCATCCAAAGCCGTTGACAACAAGCGGAAGTTTTGGGACAACAAGAAGAAGAACAACACGGCGCAGAACTCCGCCAAAAAGCAGCAAATCGTGGTTGTTCATGCCGCGATAGCACCTGCTGCCAATGTGCCAGCGAAACAGTATGCTGGGAATTTACCAAAGTGCAACAAGTGCAGCTTCCACCACAACGGACCCTGCCAGGAAATGCAGTGTATAAACTACAACAGGAAAGGGCACACTGCCCATTTCTGCTAATCTCCGGCTAGGCCAATCACCCAAGTCCCCGGCGTTGGTGTGGACCAGGCTTGCTACGGATGTGGCGAGGTTGGTCACTACAAAAGGAACTGTCCGATGGTAGGGAACGTGGGCGGAGTGGGAAGAGTTTTGGTTATAGGCCACGAGGAAGTGGTAGCAGACCCTGTAGTGGTCACTGGTACGTTTCTCCTCGATAACTCTTATGCATGTATATTGTTTGATAGTGGAGCGGAGAGGAGTTTCGTGAACCAGAAATTTGCACAATTACTTAAACAAAAATCACGTGCACTGAAGGAACCGTTCACTGTAGAAATGGCTAACGAAAAAACTGAGAGCACTAGCTGTATATACATAGGATGTACCCTAACTCTAGATAGCCATTCATTTCCAATCGACCTCATGCCTGTCTCAATTAAAATTTTCGACGTCATTATCGGCATGAATTGGTTGAGTCTTCATCATGCTGACATCATGTGTTATGAAAAGGCCGTTTTTCTTAATCTACCGTCTAACGAAACTCTAGTTATCTATGGCAACAAACTAGGCACGAACCTTCGAATTATTTCAAGTATACAATCCCAGAAGTACTTACGAAAGGAATGTCATGCATTCCTTGCTCATATAGTCGATATGAGCCAAGAGACGAAAGACATAAAGAACATCCTAGAAGTACGCGACTTTCCCGACATCTTTCTAGAAGAACTACCAGGATTACCACCTCAACGTCAAGTCGAGTTCAGAATCGACTTAGTTCCAGGGGCTACCCCAGTAGCCAAATCGCCTTATCGTCTAGCACCAGTTGAGATGCAGGAGCTATCCGGTCAACTGAACGAACTGCTCAGCAAGGGCTTTATTAGACCAAGCTTCTCACCCTGAGGAGCGCCGGTCTTGTTCGTAAAGAAGAAGGACGGATCGTTCCGTATGTGCATCGAATACAAAGAACTAAAGTAGCTTACCGTTAAGAATCGTTACCCACTACCTCGCATAGACGACTTGTTCGACCAACTGCAAGGGGGGAATTAGTTTTCAAAGATTGATCTGAGATCCAGGTATCACCAGTTACGAGTATTAGAGGAGGATGTTCCCAAGACAGCCTTCCGAACTTGTTATGGACACTACGCGTTTGTAGTGATGCCATTCGGATTGACCAATGCACCTGCAGTATTCATGGACTTAATGAATAGGGTGTGCCGTCCTTACTTGGATCAGTTCGTTATTGTATTCAACGATGACATACTTATCTACTCTCGAAGTAAGGAGGAGCATAGTCGACATCTACATCAGGTCTTAGAAACGCTGCGATCGGAGAAACTCTACGCGAAGTTCTCTAAATGCGAATTTTGGATTCGAAGAGTCGAATTCTTGGGTTACATGGTTAGTGAAGAAGGAATTCACGTGGACCCTTCCAAAATCAAAGCCATTGAGAATTGGTCAGCACCAAAGACGCCTACTGAAATTCGTTAATTTCTAGGTCTCGCTGGCTACTACCGCAGGTTTATTCAGAACTTCTCGATAATCGCAAAACCGCTTACTACATTGACCCATAAAGGTGTGACCTTTGACTAGGAAGATAAACAGGAGAAGGCGTTCCAAACGCTTAAGTGAGCCTTATGCAGCGCACCGATACTATCCCTCCCAGAAGGGATGGAAGACTTTGTGGTTTATTGTGATGCATCCAACCAAGGGCTTGGTTGTGTTCTTATGCAACGAGGAAAGGTTATCGCCTATGCCTCAAGACAACTTAAGACACACGAAGTCACCACACATGATCTTGAGTTAGGAGCAGTGGTATTTGCTCTGAAGATCTGGAGACACTACCTGTATGGTACAAAAAGCACTATCTTTACAGACCACAAAAGCCTTCAACATATATTCGACTAGAAAGAGCTCAACATGAGACAACGACGGTGGGTAGAGCTACTCAATGACTACGAATGCGAAATTAGTTATCATTCGGGTAAAGCCAACGTAGTAGCTAACGCCCTAAGTCGGAAAGAATAATCTGGTCATAGAGTCAAATCATTGACCATGACTATCCATTCACATCTATTCACACAAATTAAGGAAGCTCAGATAGAAGCCTTGAAGCCTGAAAATGTGACGGGTGAATCCCTTAGAGGGATGGATAAGAACATAGAAGTCAAGGGTGATAGAGCCTTGTGTCTCATGGATCATATCTTGACACCGAAGTTTGGTGGTTTCAGAGACGTGGTCATGACCGATACGCACAATACTCGATATTCCGTCCACCCAGGTTCCGATAAGATGTATATGGATCTCAAAAAGTTATACTGGTGGCCTAACATGAAAGCAGAGATTGCTACATTCGTAAGTAAGTGTCTTACTTGCGCCAAGGTTAAGGTCGAATACCAGAAACCATCAGGTTTACTACAACAACCGGAGATACCTGAATGGAAGTGGGAGCGGATCACCATGGACTTCATAACCAAATTGCCCAATACAACAGGTGGTCTCGATACCATTTGGGTGATCGTAGACATGTTAACCAAGTCCGCACACTTCCTGCCTATCAAAGAAACCGACAAGATGGAGAAACTGACAAGAACATACATTAGGGATATTGTGCGACTGCATGGTGTTCCCATATCCATTATCTCAGGTAGAGATAGTAGATTCACTTCAAGATTCTGGCAGTCGCTACAAAGCTCACTAGGAACTAGGCTGGACATGAGTACAGCCTACCATCCACAAACCGACAGACAAAGTGAGAGGACTATTCAAACTCTGGAAGATATGTTGCGAGCCTGTGTCATAGACTTTGGAAAGGCATGGGATACTCATTTACCCCTTGTCGAGTTCTCCTACAATAACAGTTATCACACAAGCATAAAGGCGGCTCCATTTGAAGCCCTCTATGGCCGAAAGTGCAGATCCCCTCTGTGTTGGGCTGAAGTGGGTGACACCCAGATAGCTAAAGGACGAGTTCCTGACAGCACTCTCACAGATCCGGAAATCATTCGGGAAACGAAAGAGAAGATTGTTCAGATTCGTGAACGATTGAAAGCCTCTAGAGACCGACAGAAAAGCTACGCAGACAAGAGAAGGAAACCTTTGTAATTCCAGGTTGGTGACCATGTTCTATTGAAGGTCTCACCCTGGAAGGGCTTGATATGCTTCGGAAAGCGTGGGAAGCTAAATCCAAGATACATTGGGCCTTTCAAGATTCTCGCTAGAATCGGCCCTGTAGCTTACAAACTCAAACTACCTCACGAACTTAGTAACGTACACCCTACTTTCCACGTTTCGAACCTGAAAAAGTGTCTATCCGACGAGACTCTTGTTATCCCACTCGATGAAATCGAGATCAACGAGAGCCTCAACTTCATGGAAGAACCAGTAGAGATCATGGACCGAGAGGTCAAGCAAACTAAGCAAAGTCGTATCCCGATAGTGAAGGTTCGCTGGAATGCCAAGCGGGGACATGAATTCACTTGGGAACGGGAGGATCAAATGAAACTGAAATATCCCCATCTTTTCCCCTAGTTATCTGTATTTGCTTAAACTCTAATTTCGGGACGAAATTCCATTTAACGGGGGGATGATTTGACAACCCGAAATTTCTATCTTGTAAAGCCAATCAATTCAATCAAAACTCAGACTTGTTTATGTTACCTTTTAGCATTGCTAAGGGTTATTCTTGGAGTTTTTAAGCCTCGTACACATAAGACTTAATTCTATGTATTGTGAGTAAGAAATTTATGAGTTTCAAAAGGATCCAAGATCATCCATCAAGGGATGTTTACGGCCCAAGGTAGGTTTACGGCCGTAAACCCACGCTTGGCCATAAATCCCTTTCTACTAGTATATATATCCTTCATTATTCTTCATTTCTCACATCTTCAAATCAAGAAAACTCATTCTCTCTCTCAAGTATCATCAAGAACACTTCCATTTCTCTTCAATATTGTAAGTGATTCTTCCATTGTTTCTTGATATCCTTCATGATCTTGTTAAACCCTTTGATTTCATCCATGAATTCAACTCTTTTGGGTTAGATCTTAAAATCATCATCCTTTTCATCAAGAACACCAAGAACACATACTAGTTCTTGGGCCGTAAACACCCTAAAAGCTTCCAAATTGTAAGTATCAATTTTATGATCTTGTTATCTATTAGAATCACTAGACTTACAACCTTAATTCAAGCACCTTGTGCATAATCCTTAGGAGTTCACGGCGATAAACACTTCATGTGGCCGTGAACCCTTCATAAATTACAATTTGTGGCCGTAAACCCTATTAGATACAAGAATAGGACCACAAACACTTCATAGATACAAGTTAGGGCCGCAAACCATTCCTAAGATCAAGCCCCTATGGCCGTAAACACCCCTGTGGCCGTAAACTCCCTTAAATCAATCACTTGTGATTCATACACTCCATTATGAGTGATTCCTAGTTCCTAGGGATGTTTCCAATGCATGATTAGTTGTTATATACACTAATTATATATATATATATATATATATATATATATATATATATATATATATATATATATATGTTATTATATGCTTATTAGGATCTGTTTGTGCTCGGTATTTCACTGGGCATACCTAGCATCCTATGTCGATCTTTCATTCGAATCACTCACTACAGGTGACTTCATACCCCTATAATCAATCTTTTAAATGTTCTTAAATGCTTTTAAGGGGGGAATACAAGTATAGCACAATGATATTGTGTTAATCATTTATATGTGACAACTTCATTCAAAAGGATTTCTTATATTCAAACTTGTTGAAAAACACTTTTAAAGCTTTAATAAACTTCTTTTATATCAAATCATATTCATCTATCTATTTACGTATAATTATGCTTTAACAGACTTAGGACTATAGCTAGATACCTTTACTCCTGTTCTTTGTTTGGTTGTGGGCTCGGGGTAGGATCACTAGTCCGAATGTCGGTTAAATCATAGTTATACTTATTAAATAGATATGTGAATATTAAACCCATTTTAAGGATTATACTTAACTTAGTTTCTTGGTAAGTAATTGAGTTTTTTTCTATACATCAATGACAGTCAAACAACAATACTAGTACACTATAATAGGTATAGTTTAGAGGATTACTACTTACTATTTCTAGAACAATGAAACTTACAAGAGTCAGTTCATACATGAGTCAGTTCAAACATACTATAACTAGAACAAGAAGGAACATACTATAACAAGAACAGAAAGAACATACTATAACTAGAATAGAAGAAACATACTATAAAATAGAACAGAAGGAACATACTATACACTAGAACAGAAGGAACATACTATACTAATACAAGAACAAGATAACATTAATGTGAGCCACTACTTCATGGCCCGACAATATACTGTTGTGTCACGTTTTGTAATCAGAGTCTCCTGGAGGGAGAGCGTGAGTTTGTGTATAGATCTATATGGGATTGACCATCCTACACCTTGCTGCTAGCTACAGTGCGACTTGCAGGTCTACGGGTGATGAATGTCATACCATTTCGATGTCTTTGGAACGTCGTGTTTGATACTAGTCAATCAAGCATGGTTATAACCTCATCACATTTTACCTTAATTAAACAAGTTGGTTTTAAGGTAGTTAGTACATCATTAGTTACTTATATAATACTCCTGTACATCTTCATTTTCCCATTTCATTCATATAGTGATCTTCTCACATAAAAGGTAATGTAAACTATTTTCT
Organism: Lactuca virosa; assembly: GCF_052849685.1. Lineage (NCBI taxonomy): Eukaryota > Viridiplantae > Streptophyta > Magnoliopsida > Asterales > Asteraceae > Lactuca > Lactuca virosa. The sequence goes on from NC_136430.1 coordinate 190,630,017, forward strand.
GATAATAATAGTCATATACTTGGGGAAATACTCATTTTTACAGAAGAACAAACATACAAAATAGTTGGGTCTTGGTAGAAGACTACTTTCCAGTTTAGTAGAAAATATAGGATTTTCTAGGAAGTATACAAACATTTACATAAAACACTTACAAACTTTTCATCAAACACTTACAAACATTGACACTAAAATACTTATGAACTCACCAGCTTAAATGCTGATCTACTCGTTCAAAATAACTTGTATTCTCAGGTCACCAGTAGACATGTACATTGGACCAGGTTTTGAGAAGACGGAGCACATTCAAGACTCGTCTTTTATTTTGATATACATATTTTTGGTGTCTTACAAATACATTCAGAACACACATGCATAAACTATATTATTAATGCAATGGATGGTGTTGTTGCTTGTTTACTATTGTGCATTGTTATGATACTGAACATGACGTCCTCCGCCCCCGAACATTTCCGTCGTTCTAGGTTTGGGGGTGTGACATTAACTTACAGTCCCCCAAAATCAAGATATCAAAGCTGGAAGTTTTTAGTTTTTCAACTTTTTGTATTCTATGAAAAATTTTAAACATGTATATCTAATTTGTTTGAAGTCGGATTAACATGCGGTTTCTTTCAACTTGTATTTTAGAGTTTTTACATGAGTTTTGACTATAATTTTATCATTTTTGGTTTATTAATCAATGAATTAGAGTCACCCGAAGTCGGGATATCAAAGCTGAAAATTTTCAACTTTTCAGCTATTTGTTTTTGTACTTTGTATTCTATGAAAATGTTAAAGCATGCATATCTCATTCGTTTAAAGTCGGGTTGACATACGATTTTTTCCGTAGTGTGGTTTAGAGTTTTTTTATGATTTTAGACTATACTTTTGCCAATTTTCGGTTCATATTCAATGAGTTACAGTCCCCCAAACTCAAGATATCAAAGTTGGAAGTTTTTAGTTTTTCAGCTTTTTTGTATTTTGTGAAAATTTTAAAACATGAATATCTAATTTGTTTGAAGTCTGATTGACATGCGGTTTTTTCCAACTTGTATTTTAGAGTTTGTAGATGATTTTATTCTATAATTTTGTCATTTTTGGTTTATATTCAATGAATTACAGCCCCCTAAAGTCTGGATATCAAAGTTAAAAATTTTCAACTTTTCAGCTATTCGTTTTTGTACTTTGTATTTTGTGAAAATGTTAAAACACGCACATCTCACTCGTTTCAAGTCGGATTGACATACGGCTTTTTCTAGGTGTAGTTTAGATTTTGTACATGATTTTAGACTATAATTTCATCAATTTTGGGTTCATATTCAACAACTTACAGTTCCCAGATATATCATTATGAAAATTTTCAAAGTTCAACCCGCTAAGTAGCAAGTAATTACCAAAAAATTCTGGTTTTTTCGTTCCTAAACCCACTTTACCAAGTTCCACCCTACCCACTTTGATGTTTCTGGGTTTTCCAGTTCTAGATCCACTTTACTCGGTATCGTACTTGGAACCGAACCGGAACCAATTCTTATATACTGGACCGGTTTCCGGTCCTACAAAATCCCATTAACCGGTTCTGCGTTTTCCGAATCCGGGTCCATCTGGGCCAGGTTTGGACCCACTTTTATCCCTAGTAACATGTTCAAAGTGTCATAATAAGGGGAACAATGCAAGAACATGTAAAGGGTAGAGACCCATTAGTGAAGTTGGAGCAATGGGGAAGATACATGGAAAGAGGAACACATGGGGAATGGGAAAAGGGATGGAAATGATGCTTAGTAGTTAGTTAGATGTTTGGGTAATTAGGTCTTTTCAAACTTAAATTATGGTTTGGTAGTTTAAATTTGTAATGTTTGTGTAGGTAAGAAATTCCATCATTAAGTATTTGAAACTATATCTTATGTTTAAAACTTGGTATGTAATGGTTTTATCTACAGTTTGCTTATGAATTACATTTCCAAATCATCAAAAATATGCATTTATAACAATGTACCTTTGAAACACATTTCCAAACCATCCCAAAGATACACTTATAATAATGTATATATGGAAGGCACATCAAAACTATTGATTTATAACAAACTACATTCCATTAAAGTTTCATTGACTTAATGTGATGCATAAACCTTCATACAATAAAATGAAACCAATAATCCCCATACGATCACAATCCAAAAACCCCTACACTATTTAGATACTTACAAAAGAACCAACCCCCCCCCCATCCCATTACCATCCAAATCCTACAACCACCTTACTACTTAAAATAAAACCAAAAGAAGAACACCCATGAACAAAGCAACATCAACCAGTTGTTCCATAGTTCTGCACGTGCAATCATAATCCTCTCTTCCAATCGAGTCATAGATCTTATCAAACCTAGAATCACCACCAAAGCCCTAGGACACATTGGAGGTTCAACCCATCTAAGGAACCCACATCTTGTACAATTCAAAAATTGCCTTCCAAGGTTACGATCTGTCCACGAAGTCACCTTCATTGCTTCATTTCTACATCGATAAATGACCATCGTTGTCACTTGCAGAAGTTCTTCTCGAATGGATGCACAGTAGACTGAGAGTAGATAACGGTGGAAGAAGGGTTTTCCAAATGAAGTCAGACATGAATTTGCTTTTAAATAAGAGGCCACAAGTGAAAAGACGAAATTTCCCTTCCATTATATTAATAAAATAATAATTAACGGTCCTAAGCTGATGGAGTGAGGCTTAAGGACCAAAGATCAAAAGTTTTGAAAGCATAGGGACCATTTGTGAAATATTTGATACTTATGGATTGAACTTCAGATCTACGGAAACCGCAAGGACCAAAAATGATGTTTTTTCTAATTAATATTTAATTATTAAATATGTTTTTATTCATTATCTAAATATTAGAAGGGAATTATAAAAGTAAAATTATTTTAATGATTATTTTTTACTACGATAATTAAGGATGTCTTTTTATTAAAACAAGATGACTATTTAGCTATGACTTTTAATTATTTAACAATATAATATGAAAATAGTTTCCTTAATTTTTAATTATATAAAATTACAATATAAAAATAGTTCCCCTAATTTGTAATTCAATACGATTAATTTATTAAAATATCTTAGTTGATGGATATGCAAGAATATGATTAAGGGTATGCAATGTCATCTATAATTTTTTTATATAAGAATAATTAACACTTCTTGATAAAAGTTAAAAGGTATGTAATTGCATACCCTAATGTATACATAAGTCTACTTTTTGGTGTGATGGTTGAATTTACGCCTTGTTTCTGAGTTCTACTTAAGGAAGGATATGGATGGATATGAAGGGAAGGTGAGGGATTTCGAAGGAAAATCATGTTCATGAGTTTAATTAATGGAAGGAGAGTGGTGGGAAGGAAATGATTTTGGAGCCATATTTTCCTTCCAAATATTCCTCCCAAATTAGGCAGATTTCAGAAGAAACACACAGAAACTTCAAATTTTCCTTTCATTTCCTTCAAACTTGGGAACGTGGAATAAGGAAAATTTCCTTTCCATCACTTTCTTTCTGTAAATATTTTCCTTCCCTTTCCTTTATTAATTTTATTAAGAACTCGGGAATAAATTAAAGATATGTGATGGTTGGTGACTAATCAAAGGGTTGTACTCATAGAAAGGGTGTGATGGTGGACAATTAATAAAAGATACAATGGTTCAATAAGCCACATCAATTTCAAAGGGTTGTGTTTGTTCTCTCAAGAAACTCTCTTGCATATATAATGATGTAATCTGTCTTTTTCTCTGTGTGTGTATATATATACATAAACTTTTCTGAAATTTTCTTCATGTGTTTTTGGGTTTAATCCCAATAAAGTGGTATCAGTTCAAGGTTAGAGATATGAAGGACTATGCAAAACACAACATGATAGATCAAAAGGGAAGGAGAACGAGAGCTTGAATAAATATACAAGAAAGAAGGAATGCATATGTGTTCTATCCTTGTATGTTGTCGCAAGAAATAAAATGTATCTTTATTATTCACATGGGTTAATAGAATGGACAAAAAACGGAGGATGATAGTTTAAAAGGAGAAACATGAATAAGAACAAGAAAGATGGGTGACATGATTCTTGGGATTGTTTCACCGTGCATTACCACTATTTTTTCGTGAGGTTTGTGGGGTTTCGACTGTTTGGTTGGTATGCTTACATGACTATATGGAAGCATTGATAGAAATTTATAAATAGAACATTCCTTGAAAACACACATAGTGTGTGTAGGAGATAAAAAATACGGTATCTCTATGTGAAAGGAAGTTTGAGCCTTATTTTGATGTATACAAAAAGGAGGTTTCAATTCATTGTGTTTGAGGCCAACTAAAACAATCTTAGTAAGAATGAGTGTTGGTTATTTGATGTATCATGCATGATAGTTGCTTTTATTGGTTCATGTTGAAGGTTTGAATGATGTGTGGAAGAAAGGGGACTTAAAGACGATGAAGGCTATACCCTACAAGTTGGTGATGGTTGAAAATTACAAATGGACATGATGGTTCGATAAGCCACATGAATTTCAAAGGGTCGTGAGGGGTCTCTTAAGTGAAGGAAATCCTTTAACATGTATATTTGAAAGAATGTAATATGAAATGTTGTTCTTGAAGTGATTAATAAAATCTTAATTTTTGTGTTTCAAAGGGTTGTAGGGGTTCTCTCAAGCAAACCCCTTTGGCTTGGTTTTAAAGACTCGCTTGCATTCTACACGTTTTACCCTTTTAAGGAGTTCAACAAGTTCTGAAATATCATTTGTACCTATAGAATAAAACTCATTAATCACAACTTCATTCAATGACAAGAATGTTTATCCATAAGTATTTCGATTTATCACATGTTAGATGAATTTGTGTTTGAATTGATTAGGAAATGAACGAGATAAATTGACTTCTGAAAATTTAACCAACATGTGTTATTAGAGCCTTGTGGTGACAACCCGAAAACAAATTTTATTCTTGTAAAAGTCAAACATATCATGTAAAGGTCAAACTCATTTCTTTTATTATCTTATGTGGCTAGATTAATGGGTTTTAAGTGTATAAACCTTGTACCAAAGGTGTTGGTTGTTTAGAAAGTGAAAAAAGTTGAACCGAGAACCCATGTGTGACCAAAACGTCGGACTGTAAACCCTCCTTCATGCGAGGTTCACGACCACAAACATGGGCCGCAAACCCTCGGACCGTGAACAAACTTCGGGGAGCATACGAGGTTCACGATCGTGAACCTCCGGTCTTATCCCTTCGGTGAGGTTTTCAACCAATGTGTCCCATCAAATTTGGACCCTATGTAAGGGCTTAACCTTGAACTTCACCTCACTTCTTCATCTCCAGCCGTGAACCCCTCCTTCTCTCTCTAGATGTTCAACCACAAAACACCATTCTCTCTCAACTAGCATCCACTTTCCTTTGAATCTTCTTAGGATATTGTTAGGATCTTCAAGTGTTCATCATTTGTCAAGATCTTTGGGCCGTGAACTCAAGATCTTTGGGCCGTGAACACTTGTATCTTCATCTTTCCACCAAGAACACACACTAGAGTGTGGGCCGTGAACTCCTTTCAGCCTTCCATTTTCGATTCTAACACTTCTTGTGTAAGTATTCCTTACACCATAGATTGTTTTCTTTACATTTTTGAGGTTAGATTCACTAAATGTATACATATATATGTCTTAATATGCTAAATAGGACTCGTTTGTGCTTCGGGACTTCACTCGTGAAACTTATCATCCTATATTAAATCTTTAATCGAATCCCCAACATAAGGTGAGTTCATACCCCAATAATCTACCTTTTTAAATGATTTTAAATGCCTTTTAGGGGGGATACAAGTTGAACACAATCTAATTGTGTTAATATATACATGTGATAACAAATCACATAAAAGGTTTTTCTTATGTTTTTAATTATTGTGTTTATAATAAAATATTACAAAATGTTTCCAAAAAGACTTAAAGTCATGTAAACTCTTTTAAATATTGTTAAACTCTTTGAAAAACTGTTAAAACTTTTTGAAAAACTGTTAAACTCTTCGAAAAACTGTTAAACTCTTTTAAATGTTTTATAAACTCTTTAAAGTGATATTTTGTCAAAATCATATTTATATATGTATATGTATATAGATAAGGCTTAAAGGAATTAGGACTATTAATTTGCTTTACTTCCTTTTACTTGTTTGGATGTGGGCTTAAGGTGGGATTATTTGTCCGAATGTCGTTTCCTTCTTAATTATGTATTGTGTGTGTGAATATATATATATATATATATATATATATATATATATATATATATATATATATATATATATAAGGTCACTCCAGTCGGTATCATTACCTTTGTATCACGCTGAGCAAAGGGGTACATTCATGAGAGATCATACTAAATAGATAGAGCATATAAATTATAATAGGTATAATTTATGAAACAAATGAGAAATCTATTTTTACTAGATAAGTACTCCAGGTTTAAACTACTTTGTTAAGAAAAGGATATAATTCAATCTTTACTTAAACCAGATAAACCAGAAATGCGAGCCACTACTTCACGACATAGCAATATACTTGTTATGTCGCGTTTTGTAACCAGAGTCTCCTGGAGGGAGAGTGGGCATTGTGTGTATAGATCTATATGGGACTGACAATCCCAAATCCCGACTGTTAGCTACAGTCCGGCAGCGAAGCCAAGGGGGTGACAAATGTCACATTAGTTTCGACGCCAGCAGGTCATCGTGTTAAACACTAGTCAATCAGTATGGTTATAACCTTATCACATTTTAACCCTAATTAACCAGCTTAATAATAGGGTAGTTATTACACCAGTAGTTTATTTTTAAGAAATACTACTGTATTAATCATTTTCCACAAACAAAACAGAACGGTTTTATGGCATTAAAACTACTTTTCACAAACGAAACGGAAAACATTCTTCTTATAGTTTTATGGAGAGTTAAAATTATCTTAAACTTTTTTATAAGTACAACAGAACGGTTTTATGGGATTAAAACTACTTTTCACAAACAAAACGGAAAACATTCTTCTTATAATTTTATGGAGATTTAAAATTATGTTAAACTATATTATAAATACGATAATACTTAAACAGAACGGTTTTATGGGATTTAAGACTACTTTTTTGTTGTAAACCAGAAAGTATAGGACTTTCTGGAGCGTATTCAATCATTTTCTTAAAACTAAAGCAACCATAACTAATACTTATGAACTCACCAACTTAAATATTGATACTCTCTTTCAAAATAACTTGTATTCTCAGGAATCCAATAGAAATGTACACTCCTGGAGCTTGTGAGAAGACAGCCTACTACTGCGCTGCGTCTTTTGCCTTTTACTATATCTACTTTTGATGTCGAATATCTAATGTATGAAAACTTATGTAAAAACTTATACATTATTAATGCAATGGTTGTTGTACTTTGATTTCTATAATGCATTTGTTGTGATACTTGACATGAAGTCCTCCGCCCCCGAACGTTTCCGCCGTTCTGGTTTGGGGGTGTGACAGATTGGTATCAGAGCATTGTTTATAGTGAACTCAGTATATCAATTCATAATAGATATACAACTATAAACCCATTGGGATAAAAACACTCTGACCAAGAGTTATACTTTAAAATATATCATTATTTTATAAAAGTATAAGTACATGCAGAATATATATATACTAGAACGAGTATCACAAGAAGAACAAAACAAAAGTATTTGGAGGTTGGACATTACAGTCAAACCTGGACAGTTATGTAACCATATCAGGGATCAGTATAGCCTGATAAACTATAATTATGTGAGATATGACCAACATGTGTTTGAGAGTGATAGTAGTGTTGCAACAAGTCTAAAACTTACCTAGGTACCAGAAGAATTCTAGAACCAAACATAAAGTTTAAAATACTATAGGAGTATTTTATGATGCTATAGCAACAAAACTGAAAACTTATTAACTTCTTATATCAAGAAGTTCTAGAATCAAACATATAATTAAAATACTATAGGAGTATTTTAGGTACCATAAATAACTTTTGTGAAATTTTAAAAGACCTTTTCTGGTAGGCCTATAATTATTAAGTGTGTACGTTAAGGTTATATATAGTTGAGATTTTATAGACTTAGAATAGGTGATTTTCACTCTACTTCCTATTCCTTGTTTGGTTGTGGTTTTAGAGTAGAATCAATTATTCGAAGGTCTATTTGATCTGGATTATATATAATATGTACACACTACGTGATTATAGAATGACCGGAAAGGATCATCTTCGTAAAAATTTAATTTTTATTAGTCTCATAGATTCTTTAGGCATTCCCATTCTCGTACAAACTACTTAGATAGATGTAACCATTCCAACAATCAATAGAAGAGTCAACAAGAATCCAGCAGAGTTTCATTAGGAGGATTCTGAGAAAGAAACAGATAAGGAGTGAAGAAACTATAGAAATCACAAAGTGCTTTTACCTTATTAAGGGCACCGGTGAGAAGTTCGCATGAACTTCCGGGATTCAAACTCTCGATCATGAAATAATGGGGATCAGTGTCAGAATCTGAAGTAAGACTGTTCGGAAATTCAATATACCTACGAAGGAGAAGGACACCATATAGATACCAGGAGAGAACAAATCATTACCGCCGAGAGTAGAATAGAGAACAGAGGAAAACCACGCGTGATTCATGCGAAGTGTTTGAGTGCCTTTTGCGTCACGTTAATAACTAATAAATTGATACAACCTAGTGAGTTAGTGATTACACCACTCACATTAGGTATAAGCTGATCGCCTTTTTCAGTCACGACTAATAATAGTAAATCGGATCACGAAATCTCAATTGAGAGTGATTATTTATAAAAATTCATAAGTCTGTTTTACGTACACTCGGTTTATAACCCTTTCTAAAAACTTACGTCTACCCTTTTACCAGGACTGCATCATAGGGATGTAGGTCGAAACTTTGAGAACCATATATCAAAACGCGAAAAAAATTTATATGTATATATAAATAATTAGAATGAAACTAGAAACAACCATCGTTGCTCACGAGCTCGTTTTCTCATCTTGTAACAGAATCATGCCTCTAAAGAAACGTAACCAACCCACCGGCAAAAACACCAATCCTTCATATAGATTCGGCTATGTTTCAAGCTGCAGTCACAGCAGCTGTAGCAGCTGTCATGGCTCATCTTAATGCTAACAACGCAAATGTTAGTGGAAATTTTATCAACAATCCCGATCACGGTGATAACCAAGTACAGCAACGAGTGCCTGTTTGTAAAGACACTCCAAACCTCAAACCTAATATCCCGAAATGAAGTTCAAGAACGAGAGAGTGAGTTGTTCAACTCAAGGACCTACCGAAAGGCAACAAACTGGGGCAGTCAATATCCCCATCAGCCATGATATCCCAACACCGACCACACCGTACTTAGGAAACCTCCCACACTGCAGCAAGTGAAACTACCATCATTATGGAGTCTGGCGAGTGTCGCATAGCATTAGATGCAACATGAACGGGCTGTTGGATATAGTGTCTAAGTCCATAACTTTATTTGGTATGTACTTGACCCGACTCGGCATGGTCCATTTGGGTTGCATGGCATTGCAATACTTGGATAGACTAAATGAGAGATATGACACTTATGATTATTAATATATTATAAATTCTAATATATTAATAATAGTATTATTTAATTAGTGTTGATCAAGTATTAATTTAGATTTAATTTGATGATCAAAATGTGACTAATTAAATATATAGGGTTGATTATGTCAATCATCTAATCATTTATGGTGGATTAATGATCCATGGTTTATGGAGTTGGGTTATAACCATTTGGAGCTCCATGGATAGTTCATGGGAGTTACAAACCCATGGATCATTAGAAAGGAAGAGTCATGACAATTAAGGGCATTCATGTGTAAACCCTAATTGTGACAACACTATAAAAGGAGCCCTATATTTAGCAAAATCGGCGACTAGTAGTTTCTAAGAGGGCATAACCGATTTTGAGTGTAAGAAGTATTCTCTCAAGTTATTCCAAGTCTTGTGGTGTTGTGTGAAGCATTTGAGGCACAACATTTGGGGTGCTAGGCTCACAAAGTCATCAAGGAATTCAAGCAACAAACAAAGGTATGTACTTCTTCTAATTTTGTATTACATATTCCCCATGATATGCTAGTTAGGAAGTAAGCCTTGGAAAAATCAAATTTGCATGTATATTAGAGAAAAACATAGTTCCAAGGTTTATAGGGTTGCATGTACACCATAGGAGTGTTAGAATACTCAAAACCCATCAGTGGTATTAGAGCCTAGGATTGTTTTCTGTATATTTGATGCAAACTGCTTGAAAAATCGAAAATTTGCTCACTGTTCGACTGGCTCGCCAAGTTCATGGGGAGAACTCGACGAGTCCAAGGCAAAGTTCATCCTACTCGTCGAGTAGGATCATGCACTCGGCAAGTAGGTACGTGCTGGGCAGTTTTCCGAGTTTTGTTGCTGGAAATGGGCTAGAATCATTATCTTAAACTGTTTTGGACTTGTAAAATATGTTTTTCAAAGTGGTAATGATTATGTTAACCCATTTCAAATGACTATTATCAATTTTCAAGTTTCATATGTGTTAATATGATTTCTTGAAATTGTTTGATATGAATATTTGTTCTTATGAGTTTTAGAAGATCATAGGAATTGTGTGTAACCTACATGCTTGTTTAATTCATGATCTTAATGCTAATGATGGTGTCCATAACTTGTCCTCAAGTTATGGATAACCAAAAGTCACTTCTTTAAAAGTTGTCATTAAAGAATAGGAGGTTTCATAAAATGAAGAGTCTTCAACTTTATGAACCATTAAAACTCATAAGTTACAAATTGAAGAGTCTTGAAATAGTTTCAAAAATTGCCCTCAAGTTTTGGAATTTGTAAAGTCTTACACTTTAATACTTTAGTTCCAAATTAAACCTTAGAATTTTAAAAGTTTAAAATCCAACCCTTATACTATTATTATAATTTTAATTATATAGATATGTATAAAAATATGTCAGTCTTACCATTAGTAGGCCTCATTCACGAAGCCGGTCTATAAGGGGGGTATAAGGTTACTGCCTATAAAATGGCGTTTAATGGGTGTCCACTCTCACCCACCGCTTCCTTGACTGGTGGAGGGTCGTTAGCCGAAAAAGGTAGGATAGGACTTTAAATCCTCATTAAAAGTATAATGAAACTATAAAGTAACTATACATTATTAATTCCCAATCTTAGTTACTTTAGGAAAAATGTGAAATAGGTGCTAACCCATGAAATTATACTTTGTACCTTACCAAGTCGTTAGTGGAGCGTGTGTGGTTAACCGGCACACTAACAAGGACTAGTAAGAGTGGAAAAGGGTAACTTGACTTTATTATAGATCGGTGGAGCGTATGTGGTTAACCGGCACATCGATTAGGTAATATAGTTAAGGGTACCAAGTCGATTTGCATGGTTATTTACACCTTGTTTGTGATCCTCGGCATCCCAGTCACAAACTTGAGAGGGCACAATCGAGATTCAAACATGCCATTGAAAAGTTCAATGTATCTCAAAAGGATCTAGGAATTTCAAATCCAAATAAAACCTAATAATAGAATATTTCGTTTTGTGGTGGAAATTGGTAAATCGTCATTTACTTACCTTCAAATATTTTATAGCTTGGATTACGGCATCCCTCTTCCAACTATAAATAGTTTGTTGGATCCTAGCCTTAATATTTCATTTTAGTGACTTATTAAGGACTTTTTATCTAATAAAAACTTATCTTTCTTTCTTTCAGATGTCTTCCAACAATGCTGCTGGCTCAAACCCTACAGGCTCCTTTTCCCTTATGAGCTTGTGTGGGAAAGTCATTTTTGATGGATCCAACTTCAATGAATGGATCAGAAACATCAGGGTGATTACCCGCTATGAGGACAAAGAGTATGTCCTTGACAGGGAGCTTAAGGTTGTTAATGAAGCCACTGCTACTCCTAAAGAGTTCGCGGAGTTCGTTGCACATAAGAAGGATGCTACTAAGGTGTCATGCATCATGATGGCCACCATGACTCCTGAACTTCAAAAATCTTATGAAGATTTCTACCCCTATGAGATGTACCAGGATCTGATGGAAAGGTACCATCAGAGCGCGCGTCAGGAGAGGTATGAAATCATCTCCTCCATGATAACAGCCAGGATGAACGATGGTGAACCCATCACCGGTCATTTACAGAAAATGCAAAGGTTCGTTGACTGGTTGCTAAAGCTCAATGTTGACTTCCCTGAGGACGTGGCGATTGATATCATTCTCCATTCCTTACCTCCAAGTTATGATCAGTTTCGTATGACTTATCATATGAACAAGGAGGAAGTCACACTTAGCAAACTTCAAGGACTCTTAAGGACAGCTGAAAATGGCCTTAAGGGTAAAGCGGTTGTTACTTCTACTCCTACTCCTTCAACAGCCCCTGTTCTGGCAATTGGGCAGGGAAAGGGGAAGAAGAGGAAGACCCTCTCAAAAGGTACCAAGGGAAAGACCCTTGATGGTTCCTCTTCAAGTGGGACAAAGAAAGGTCCCATCACTCCTTCTTCAAACCCAAAGGAAGCACAATGCTTCTATTGCCAGGAAAAGGGGCACTGGAAGCGAAGCTGCCCAAAATACTTGCAAGATGTAAAGGATGGGAAAGTTAAACCCACTCATGCAGGTATTTACACAATATTTTCTAATAACTCATCTAATGCTAATTCTTGGGTGCTTGAACCAGGTTGTGGTATTCACATTTGTACTGATTTGCAGGGCCTAAGAAGTAGTGAAGAAGTAGAACACGGGAAGATAAACTTAGTCATGGGCAACAGGAAAGCATCACCTGTCACCAAGATAGGAGTTTATTCTTTATTGCTTAATAATGGGTTAATGTTAGATTTGAATAAATGTTGTTACTCGCCTGAAATGGCGAGAAATATTATTTCCTTTCATGGCTTGTACAAACAAGGGTTTAAATTTTCATTTGATAATAATAATGGTGCTATTAATGTTTATTACAATGATGTATTTTACTTTAAAGCATTACCTTGTGATGGTGTATATGAAGTTGTGAATGTTGTAGACAATCTAGGAAATAATGTGTTGTATATTGATTCTTCAAATAGCTTGGATAAAGCATCCTTGTGGCATTATCGTCGTGGACATGTCAACAAGAAGCGCATAGGCCAACTCCAAAAGACTGGAGTCTTGGAATCATTTGACCTAAATTCGGATGATAGTTGCGAGTCTTGTTTACTTGGAAAAATGACAAAGTCACCCTTCACAGGTACTTGTGATAGGGGTGAAGGTTTGTTGGACCTCGTACACACAGATGTGTGTGGGCCCTTCAAAGTTGCTACAAGGGATGCTAATCACTATTTTGTGACTTTTACTGATGATTACAGCAGATATGAATATATCTACTTAATCAAGCATAAGTCAGAAACCTTTGAAAAGTTCAAAGAGTTTAAGCAGGAAGTTGAGAATCAATTGGGCAGGAACATCAAGATGCTCTGATCCGATCGGGGAGGAGAGTATCTTAGCATTGAGTTCCTTGACTATCTTAAGGAATGTGGGATTGTCTCACAATTGACACCTCCAAGAACACCACAGCTGAATGGTGTAGCTGAGAGGCGCAATCGAACCTTGTTGGATATGGTTCGTTCCATGATCAGTCGAGCTTCGTTACCAATCTCTTTCTGGGGATATGCCTTAGAGACTGCCGCCCTTATCCTTAATCTAGTCCCTACTAAAAAGGTTGCCAAAACACCTCACGAGATGTGGACTGGGAAATTTTCCAATTTAGACCACATTAAGATTTGGGGTTGTGAAGCTTTCATGAGGCGTGAGACTCATGACAAGCTTGAACCTCGAAGTGAGAGGTGTATTTTCATCGGCTACCCACAGAGATCCTTTGGTTACCTCTTCTACAGACCCAATGATAATGTGGTCTTTGTAGCAAGAAGAGGAGTCTTTCGTGAGAGAGAATTTATAAGCCAAGGGGACAGTGGGAGGCAAAATGACCTTGAAGAGCTTCAAGAGTCAAGCGGTGAAGGAACCTCAAATACTACCGACCAATTTGAGGAGGAAACTCCTGTTGAGCCGATAAATGAGTCTATACCTCCGTGGCATTCCACTAGAGTGAGGAAAACACCTGATTTTTATTATGGTTATCACATCACTACTGAAGGTAATACATTTATCAGTGATAGTACACCGATAGATTTGGATGAACCTAATAATTACAGGGAAGCCATGGCAGGCCCTAAGTCTGCTAAATGGAAGGAGGCTATGGACAGCGAGATTCAGTCCATGTATGACAATCAAGTTTGGAACTTGGTTGACAATGTACCAGGTCGTAAGACAGTTGGGTGCAAATGGATCTTCAAGAAGAAGACCGACATGGATGGGAAGGTACACACTTACAAAGCGCGACTGGTTGCAAAGGGCTTTACTCAAACTCCGGGAGTTGACTATGATGAGACCTTCTCACCAGTAGCGAAGATTAAGTCTATTAGGGTGTTGTTGGCCATAGCTGCATTTCATGGTTATGAAATGTGGCAAATGGATGTCAAAACCGCTTTCCTTAATGGAAAGTTGGCTGAGGATGTTTACATGGCTCAGCTAGAGGGTTTTGTCGATTCAAAATACCCTAATAGAGAATGTAAACTTGAGAAATCCATTTATGGGTTGAAGCAAGCGTCTCGCAGATGGAATCTTTGCTTTGATGAGAAAGACAAAGAGTTTGGCTTTTCGAGGAGTGAGGATGAGTCTTGTGTATATCTTAGGGCTAGTGGGAGCATAGTTAGCTTTTTGGTGTTGTATGTGGATGACATACTACTCATAGGAAATGACATCCCAACCCTGCAGGAGGTGAAGTCCTGGCTTGGGAAGTGTTTCGCTATGAAAGACCTTGGAGAAGCTTCCTATATCCTAGGGATAAGGATATTAAGAGATAGGAGTAAGAGACTAATTGGACTTAGTCAAAGTACCTACTTGGATAAGGTGCTGAAGAGGTTTAGCATGCAAGATTCCAAGAAAGGGGAATTACCTATCCAGAGTAATGCCAAGCTGAGTAAGACTCAGAGTCCGAGTACAGAGGCTGAGATAGCTGAGATGAGTCATATACCATATGTTTCCGCTGTGGGCTCTATCATGTATGCTATGACTTGTACTCGCCCTGATGTGGCCTTTGATTTGAGCATGGTCAGTAGATATCAAGGGAACCCTGGCAAGGCTAACTGGACTGCGGTAAAGAACATCTCAAGTATCTGCGGAGGACTAAGTACTGGGTCCTTACCCTCGGTGGCAGTGATGACTTGAGAGTGGAAGGATATAGCGATGCTAGCTTTCAGACTGATAGGGATAATTTCCGCTCTCAGTCAGGCTGGGTCTTTATCCTAAATGGAGGGGCAATTACTTGGAAAAGTTCCAAGCAGGAGACCGTAGCTGATTCAACTTGTGAATCAGAGTATATAATGGCAAGCGAGGCAGCAAAGGAGGCGATATGGCTAAAGAACTTCATCGGAGACCTTGGAGTTGTACCAGCTATAAAGGAGCCAATGGAAATTTTCTGTGAGAGCGAAAGTGCGGTTGCTTTAGCTAAGGAACCAAGAGATCACGGGAGATCTAGGCACATTGACAGAAAATACCACTTTATCAGACATCGAATAGAAGAAGGACTCCTCGTGACAAAGAGTTTATCATCAGATGAGAACCCAGCAGATCCCCTCACGAAGGGACTGAGTAGGGTTAAGCATTTACAGCATGCGAGGCGCATCGGGCTGAAGGATGATATTAGTTTTAATAATTAGATAGTTTTCTGAAACTTGTAAAGTGTAATTGACATTTGATGATTAAATAAAAGTTGTTATTTATTTATGAGTAAAGTGTTACTATCTTATGTTAATCGTTTACTATTGTTTCAAATTTTGCATGTTTTAACTTCCAGAATAATTGTGTTATTATTCAAACTCTCCACAGTCAGTCATACTTTGGAAGTAGGTATTGATTTAAGACTGTCATGAATTTGGTTTGTATGATTTGTCTAAAGTGTATTAGACATAACAATAGTTGTTGCAACATTCATGAGTGCTCATAAGGCCTGAGTATTGGATTCAACCCACGCTCACTTGCATCACTTCATGGAATTTATCTCGAGTGATCGTGAGATGGTAATATCATATAAATCTTCAAACCTAGAGATATGAGTTGTTGACTATGAGTTGGTTATTCATTGATTCTACGAAAACACATTGGTAACTCGATGTTATAAAACGTGCTTTTGTGCATAATTCAACAAGTAGTCAGTACAAGCATATGAGTCGAAGTTTATCTGTTCCTTCTAGAAATAGAAGCAATATATGGGCCCCTCGATGATTGGGTTTTGACTTATGTACCGGGCCCAGTCAGAACCTAATTGATGTGTTGAATTTCATTTTATGTCGAAACAAATCAGAGATCGAGAAACAAATGTTGGGCAATAAGTAAGACCATGTTCCATGTGTTTGTCCGGCTGATATCTTGACAGCAGAGGATTATATGATCACTTATCTTAAATGGTGTATCTTTATCATCTCAGTTCCGAGAGACTTTGAAAGAGCTACGATTGCTAGTCGGATTCTGAAGTCATATCTGAAAATATAGTTATTAGACTTATCCAAGTGGGAGACTGTTGGATATAGTGTCTAAGTCCATAACTTTATGTGGTATGTACTTGACCCGACCCGGCATGGTCCATTTGGGTTGCATGGCATTGCAATACTTGGATAGACTAAATGAGAGAAATGACACTTATGATTATTAATATATTATAAGTTCTAATATATTAATAATAGTATTATTTAATTAGTGTTGATCAAGTATTAATTTAGATTTAATTTGGTGATCAAAATGTGACTAATTAAATATATAGGGTTGATTATGTCAATCATCTAATCATTTATGGTGGATTAATGATCCATGGTTTATGGAGTTGGGTTATAACCATTTGGAGCTCCATGGATAGTTCATGGGAGTTACAAACCCATGGATCATTAGAAAGGAAGAGTCATGACAATTAAGGGCATTCATGTGTAAACCCTAATTGTGACAACACTATAAAAGGATCCCTATAGTTAGCAAAATCGGCGACTAGTAGTTTCTAAGAGGGCATAACCGATTTTGAGTGTAAGAAGTATTCTCTCAAGTTATTCCAAGTCTTGTGGTGTTGTGTGAAGCACTTGAGGCACAACATTTGGGGTGCTAGGCTCGCAAAGTCATCAAGGAATTCAAGCAACAAACAAAGGTATGTACTTCTTCTAATTTTGTATTACATATTCCCCATGATATGCTAGTTAGGAAGTAAGCCTTGGAAAAATCAAATTTGCATGTATATTAAAGAAAAACATAGTTCCAAGGTTTATAGGGTTGCATGTACACCATAGGAGTGTTAGAATGCTCAAAACCCATCAGGGGCACACCGCCCGCTTCTGTAGGATTCCGGCTGAGTACCTTACTTCAACCACCAATGTTGGAATCAGTCCAATATGCCACCTATGTGGTGAAATAGGACATTTCAAAAGGGATTGTCCAACAGAGAAGAATGACGGGGGAGCGGGAGGAGTTTAACCCCGGAACATGATAAAGCATCAAAGAACCCTGTTATAATTTTGGGACGCTTCCAAACCCCAATAATTAATTCTAATTATAATTACTCTCTCGTTCAAACAAAATCACAGAACTCATATAAAACTAAAAACCCTAGCAAGTAAGCTATGATGGCGTAGTGATTCAGCCTCATTTCTTGTTCCTTATTTGGTTGTGGATTTAGGGCAGAGTCACTCATTCAACTGTCTTTCCAATCTTAATTATATATGACTTGTATACACCGAGCGGTTATAGAGAGACCTAGTAAGGATCATTTCATGAAAGTTCATTATTTCAAATTATCAGAACCCGCGTATTGTTAGTGCTCGTTAATTTCATATCAAAAAGTTCGCGATAGTAATGCCAAGGACAAAACCGAAAGCACTGAAAAAATATGTGCATAAAATAGTACATCGTCCTAATAATCTTTTCTTCCAAATCGCCTTAATATCTATTACGTCTAGAAGTTCCGATATCATCATCCGACATGGTTTGGCTTGGTCCTCACCATGCAAAAATTCCTATGCTGTGTAAAAGAACTTGTCCCTTAAAAAACCGTCGAATGAAATTCTTTCAATCTATAACGGCAAACCTAATACGAACCATTATATCATCTCTCGCTTCAAAACTTCAGAAGTACCCATGCGAAGGGTACCACGCTCTTCTAGCCTACTCAGCAGATAGGAAACTTGAAGCGCAAAGCACCAAAGAAGTCTCAGAAGTCAGTAACCACCCGAAGTATCCCCAATAGATCTCATAGGAAAATTACTTGTACCGCAGGTCAAGTTCGAGAATAGAGACTAAGAACTCATGAGGTTAATCTATCGTTGCTAAGTGTATACGCGAGAGTGGTACATAATTTAGACTCAACAAGATTTAGGATGTGTGATTCCGCCCTATCTCCTGTTCCTTGTCTGGTTGTGGACTTGGGGCAGAGCCACCCATCCGAACGTTTTGTCAATCTAAATTATATACGACTTGTATACACGAGGTGATGGTGGATGAGCCAAGTATGAGTCTTATCATGAACTTCATAGCAAAAGCCCGCAGGCTTACTACAACAACCGGAGATACCTGAGTGGAAGTGGTAACGGATTGCAATGGGCTTCATACTCAAGTTACCCAAGGCAACAGGTGGACTTGATACCATTTTGGGTGATCGTCAACAGATTAACCAAGTCCGCACACTTCCTGCAAATTGAAGGAAACAGGCAAAATAAAGGAGCTAACTAGAACGTGTGTCCGAGAGATTAGTTAGACTACACAGTGTTCCAATATATGTTATCTCCGTTCAAGATAGTAGAATCATCTCCCAGTTTAGTCAGTCACTTCAGAAATCTCTAGGAACTAGGCTAGTCATGAGCATAGCCTACCATCCTTAAACCGACAGACAGAATGAGAGAATGATTTAAGCATTAGAAGTCATGCTGAGAGCATATGTGATCGACTTTGGTAAAGCATGGGATACCGATTTACCAACTAGTCGAGTCCTTTACCATACTAGCATTGAAAGTTGCTCCATTCGAAACCTTCTATGGTCACAAGTGCAGATCCTCTCTACACTGGACTAAAGTAGGTGACACACAACTAGCTAGAGGTCCAATTTCCAGACAGCACCTTCGCTGGTCCGGAAATCATCCGAGAAACTACCGAGAAGAGAGTACGAATCTGGGAGCGACGTAAAGCTTCCAGATTCAGACAGAAGAGCTACGACTTCAATAGGAGAAACCCCTTGGAATTCCAGGTTGGTGACCACGTCATGTGAAGGTCTCACCCTAGAAGGGCATGATACGCTTCGGAAAGCGTGGAATACTAAATCCAAGGTACATAGGACCATTCGAGATTCTTACTAGATTTGATCCAGTAGCTTGTAGACCCCGACTACCTCGAGAATTCAATAACATACACCCTACCTTCCACGTCTTTAACTTGAAAAAGTGTTTTTCCGACAAGACTTTTGCTATCCCACTCTATTAGATCGAGGTAAACGAGAGTCTCACCTTTGTGGAACAACTCGTAGATATCCTATCCAGGGAGGTCGATAGGACTAATCACATCCCTATTCCGATAGTTAGGGTCCGCTTCAGTGCATAGCGAGGACCCAAATTCATTTGGGAGCGTGAGGATCATCAGAAACAAAGTACACACCTCTTTTCCTTTAGTCCATGTGTATACCTTAGACTTAATTTTGGGACGAAATTCCTTTTAACGGGGGGATGATGTGACAACCCGAAAAAAAATTATTCTTGTAAAAGTCAAACATATCATGTAAAGGTCAAACTCATTTCTTTTATTATCTTATGTGGCTAGATTAATGGGTTTTAAGTGTATAAACCTTGTACCAAAGGTGTTGGTTGTTTAGAAAGTGAAACAAGTTGAACCGAAAACCCATGCGTGGCCAAAACTTCGGACTGTAAACCCTCCTTCATGCGAGGTTCGCGACCACAATCATGGGCCGCAAACCCTCGGACCGTGAACAACCTTCGGGCCACATACGAGGTTCACGGCCGTGAACCTCCGGTCTTATCCCTTCGGTGAGGTTTTCAACCAATGTGTCCCATCAAATTTGGACCCTATTTATGGGCTGAACCTTGAACTTCACTTCACTTCTTCATCTCCATCCGTGAACCCCTCCTTCTCTCTCTAGATCTTCAACCACAAAACATCATTCTCTCTCCACTAGCATCCACTTTCCTTTGAATCTTCTTAGGATATTGTTAGGATCTTCAAGTGTTCATCATTTGTCAAGATCTTTGGGCCGTGAACTCAAGATCTTCAAGATCTTTGGTCCGTGAACACTTGTATCTTTATATTTCCACCAAGAACACACACTAGAGTGTGGGCCGTGAACTCCTTTCAGCCTTCCATTTTCGATTCTAACACTTCTTGTGTAAGTATTCCTTACACCATAGATTGTTTTCTTTACACTTTTTAGGTTATATTCACTAAATGTATATATATATGTCTTAATATGCTAAATAGGACTCGTTTGTGCTTCGGGACTTCACTTGTGACACTTAT
Source organism: Lactuca virosa (assembly GCF_052849685.1). NCBI lineage: Eukaryota > Viridiplantae > Streptophyta > Magnoliopsida > Asterales > Asteraceae > Lactuca > Lactuca virosa. The sequence continues at coordinate 190,650,712 of NC_136430.1, forward strand.
CATCCTATATCAAATCTTCAATCGAATCCCCGACATAAGGTGAGTTCATACCCCTATAATCTACCTTTTTAAATGGTTTTAAATGCCTTTTAGGGGGGATACAAGTTGAACAAGATCTAATTGTGTTAATATATACATGTGATAACAAATCACATAAAAGGTTTTCTTATGTTTTTAATTATTGTGTTTATGATAAAAGATTACCAAATGTTTCCAAAAAGACTTAAAGTCATGTAAACTCTTTGAAAAACTGTTAAACTTTTTGAAAAACTGTTAAACTCTTCGAAAAACTGTTAAACTCTTTTAAATGTTTTAAAAACTCTTTAAACTTATATTTTGTCAAAGTCATATTTATATATGTATATGTATATAAATAAGGCTTAAAGGACTTAGGACTAATAATTTGCTTTACTTCCTTTTCCTTGTTTGGATGTGGGCTTAAGGTGGGATTATTTGTCTGAATGTCGTTTCCTTCTTAATTATGTATTGTGTGTGTGTGTGTATATATATATATATATATACATATATATATATATATATATATATATATATATATATATGAATATAAAAGGTCACTCTAGTCGGTATCATTACCTTTGTATCACGCTGAGCAAATGGGTACATTCATGAGAGATCATACTAAATAGATAGAACATATAAATTATAATATGTATAATTTATGAAACAAACGAGAAATCTATTTTTACTAGATAAGTACTCCAGGTTTAAACTATTTTGTTGAGAAAAGGATATAATTCAATCTTTACTTAAACCAGATAAACCAAAAATGTGAGCCACTACTTCACGGCATAACAATATACTTGTTATGTCGCGTTTTGTAACCAGAGTCTCCTGTAGGGAGAGCGGGCATTGTGTTTATAGATCTATATGGGACTGACAATCCCACATCTCAACTGTTAGTTACAGTCCGGCAGGCAAGCCAAGGGGGTGACAAATGTGACATTAGTTTCGACGCCAGCAGGTCGTCGTGTTAAACACTAGTCAATCAGTATGGTCATAACCTTATCACATTTTAACCCTAATTAACCAGTTTAATAATATGGTAGTTATTACACCAGTAGTTTATTTTTAAGAAATACTGCTGTATTAATCATTTTCCACTAACAAAACATAACGGTTTTTTGGGATTAAAACTACTTTTCACAAACAAAATGGAAAACATTCTTCTTATAATTTTATGGAGAGTTAAAATTATGTTAAACTACATTATAAGTACAATAACACTTAAACAGAATGGTTTTATAGGATTAAAACTACTTTTCACAAACAAAACGGAAAACATTCTTCTTATAATTTTATGGAGAGTTAAAATTATGTTAAACTATATTATAAGTACAATAATACTTAAACAGAACGGTTTTATGGAATTTAAAACTACTTTTCAGTTGTAAACCAGAAAGTATAGGACTTTATGGAGCGTATTCAATCATTTTCTTAAAACTAAAGCAACCATAACCAATACTTATGAACTCACCAACTTAAATGTTGATACTTTCTTTCAAAATAACTTGTATTCTCAGGAATCCAGTAGACAGGTACACTCCCGGAGCTTTTGAGAAGACAGCCTAGTACCGTATGAACACTTATGTAAAAACTTATACATTATTAATGCAATGGTTGTTGTACACTTATGTACTTATACATTATTAATGCAATGGTTGTTGTACTTTGATTTCTATAATGCATGTGTTGTGATACTTGACATGACGTCCTCCGCCCCCGAACGTTTCCGTCGTTTCGGTTTGGGGGTGTGACACTTGTCGTTATTATTTCCCGTTTTTTAAACCATTCAAGGATGAAGTTGGAATTCTTGAAAGTTCGTTGCATGAAATTGGAACCAAAAACCAATTAAGCAACCTTAGTTCCTTTTAGGAACATGAAACAACTAGAGGTGGTGATGCTTGCTACGTAGTAGACACGTAAATAGTATTGTGTTCGATTCTTGCACAATAACCATGTTTCAACTTGGTTTTCTTGGTTTAAGTATAGATTTTCTAAAATTGTAATTTGAACTGATTGATCGAAATCACCTCTGTAATGTTCTTCAAATTCTTTGTTAGAAGTGTTTATTTATAGATTTTCTTTATTGTTAAAAAAAGGGTTAATGCCATAAAAACCCTTAATTTTTCAGGGTTTTGTCGGTTTTGCCCAAAGTTGAATGTTATGTCTGTTTTTACCCTCACATTTTCCCAAAAAATGTTCGCTTTTACCCATTCATCTATGATAACAACCGGGTTACCATTATATTAACATCGCAAGAAAACCCTTAAGTTTACATTTTTTTTTACGTTTTTACACTTAAGATTATAACTTTTTTATACTTTTACCCTAAGTACTTATTTTTCATATTATACGTATTCATGCAGAAAAATCGCATTTATATATAAAAAATGTTTAATTAGATATTATATTTACATTTTTTTAATGTTATTTCATTTATATATATATATATATATATATATATATATATATATATATATATATATATGTGTGTGTGTGTGTGTGTGTATGTATGTGTGTGTGTTTGTATGTGTGTGTGTGTTTGTGAGTGTGTGGAGAGGTTTTTTTGCATGGTTATACTACTTAAAACTAAAAAAAATATTTTTAGAATTATGAATACGTATTTTATAGATATAGTTTTTGGAAGTACAAATATATATTTTCATATTTTTAGAAATATTAATATGTATCTATACTTCTAAAAATATATTTATACTTTTAAAAAAAATATAGAAATACAAATTTACACTTCTAAAAATATATGTATATACTTATAAAAACGTAAAAATAAATATTTGTACTTCTAAAATACATATTAATATTTCTAAAAATATATTTCTACTTCTAAAAAACATAAATATATATATATATATATATATATATATATATATATATATATATATATATATATATATATATATAACTGATTAACTTTTTTTGTGTATAAACATGTTATATATATATATATATATATATATATATATATATATATATATATATATATAAATACGTATTTGTAGTTCTAAAAGCATATTATTTTTTTTTTATTTTAAAAGGTTTAACCAGGCAAAAAAACTCATATATATAAATAAATAACATTAAAAAACTATAAATACAATATTTAATTAAACTTTTTTTTGGTGATAAATACGATTTTTCTGCATAAATACATACAATATGAAAAAAAAAAATACTTTAGGTAAAAGTGTAAAGAAATTATAAACTTATTGGTAAAAACGTTAAAATTTATAAACTTACGGGTTTTTATGTAAAGTTAATATAACTGTAACCTGAAAACTTGTTATCATCCGTAAAAGGATAAAACCAAACATTTTTTGAAAAATATAACGGTAAAAACGGACATAAAATGTTATTTTGGGTAAAACTGACAAAACCCTAAAAACATGAGGGTTTTTATGACATTAACTCTAAAAAAAGGGTTTCTTTTTGGAATTTCAAAAGAATTGATTTCAAACCCTTAATCCCGATTAACAAAAGCGAAAAGTATTCTCGATTTCGTTTTGACGTCCTTGTTTAACGACGCCCCATTTTTTGTTCTTCAATTGCAATCAATGGCGTCAAGAGTAGGATTGTTCGTTAAGCCGAAAAATCAGTGGAAGCTAAGGGTGTTCGGTTGAATGGATCGGTTTGATCCGATCCAATTAAATAAATCCAAATTGATTTCGGTTTTCAAAATATGGATCATAATTGTCCAAACTAAATTTAAATCAGATCCGACCCAATCCAATTACAATTCGGTTGAATCAATTTTTATAATTCAGTTTTCAAAAAGTATAACATTTTAAAACGACATATAATTATAATATTATCTAATTTTTACAGAAGAAGCAAAAACAGTTTATTTAGTATTTAATAGATAAAAAACTTTTTGAGAGAAAATGCATATTAATTTTTTTTATTAGGTGTAATCTTTTGAGCTTTTATGAAAAAAATAAATTATAAAATTAATAAATAATTATAGATATATTAAAAATAAATAAATAATAAACTGTTATTCGTTTTTTTTGGACTATTCGGCTTTTATTTTATAAACCAAAAACAATCCGAAATTCAAAATAATAATTCGGTTTTTGTGAAATCCAATTCAAAAATTCAAATCCAAACCAAATAGTCTAATCTAAATTGTCAAATTGAAAACGGCCCAATCTAAATTCTAAAATTCAAATTCGGTTTTTATTTTTATTTAAATAGTAATTCTTCCCGTAAACCTGTTTGGGCATGAGTTGTTCCTCATTTCGCCCAATTTCCTTTTTACTTAAGATGCCACTAAATTGGCCCAAATCGTGATGCATGGCCCAAATGTTTTTTTCATGACCCAGATCTTGTATTACTTGTGCCATTTGACCAACTAATTGGCATTAATTTGATTATTAAATCCATCAAATCTATGACTATTATTTTAAGGGTCCTACTAATTGGACCCATATTTTCTTAGAAGACCCTATCATTATGATTTTTCAGTATAAATATACGTTTTCCTATTCCCATAGTCAAAATTAAATTTCCAAGAAGTCATTCTCATTAATTAAGAGTAATAAACATACAATTAAAAATAAAAGTAAAATGTTAATAAAAAAAAAGGAACCTATTCGTTTTTTTTCCTGTGCTCTTTTTTTCATTTCTTCATATTAATTAAATGTTTTTTTTCCTGTGCTCTTTTTCTCATTTCTTCATATTAATTAAATACTATAAAACGTTAATATATATATATATATATATATATATATATATATATATATATATATATATATATATATATATATATATATATATATATATATTCATCCATCTAAAATCAAGTGTAACACCCGTGTTCCGGGTATTTTTCATTTGTGGCTTTAATCATAAAATTGTTGCATTTTAGTCCATTACGCGGGGCGTAGTTTGCAGCTACATGGGGCCTAGCTAAAGATATAGGACGCGAGCATCCCATGCAGTACACAGGGCGTACCATGCGTACGCTGGGCGTACGGTCACTGAACCCAATCCTTAATTTTTTAGGATTAAAACCCTATTAAAACATTTGATGACCCTCAAGGCCTCTTCATAACCAGCCTCCACTCTCCCTTTTCTAGTCATTCGAAACCCTAGCCACCTTGTGAGATCCTTGAGCTCTTAGAGTGTTACTTTGTGTGTTTTATGCATATTTAAGAAGAAGGAGTCCATTGGTGAGGTGTTAGGAAGCTTGGAGCTTGTGAATCCAGACTTGGTTTTTCATCTAGCATCTCTTGGAGGTATAAAGCTTTAAACTTTATGGCTCATTAGTTTAGATATGGATTTGGGTTATGTTTTGGCATGTTTAGTCCCATGGCTTTGGATCTTGTGAGTATGAGTTACTCTAGAACCTTTGAGCATCATTTCTAGCTATTTCTAAAATTATTTAGTCATAAAAATCGGATCTTGAAGGTTATAGTCCAACCATGCATGATTTATTGGCCCTTTAGTGAAGTTATGAACCTAGGGTTTGGTTTTGTGCCCTATTAAGCCATGCAAAAGCTTAAAGTTGCCAACTCTATCAGTTAAGACCTTCCCAAGAGTTAGATATGTGAATTGGACATTTGGTCTTTAAGCATTAAGAGCTTAATGATGAGTTTTGGGCATAAGGGAGTATGTCAGGTGTACCCTCTTCGTACGCAGGGCGTAACGGGTTCAGCCCGAGTTCTCCTCTTGTTGAAGCCCAGTATGTTGGGTGTAATGGGGTAGTACACATGGCGTATTCACCAAAAGGCCATTAGGGCAATTTTGGGCCTTGGGTCATTATGGTTTTGGGGCATAGTTAGATGGGTCAAGTAGGGGAAGGGTAAAATGCTCTTTTACCTTTAGCATGATATAATATGATTTGGGCCTTTAATTATGGGTATTACCCTAAATAGTAATTAGGGTTGGTTTGACTATGTTCAGTGTGAGGAACCATTGTATCAGCAGCTCGAGTGTGTGATTTCTTTATCATTGGATTGAGGTGAGTCTCTTCACCGTACTCGTGGGTCGAAGACACCAATATCGGCCCACTAGATTATGTTTATATGATGTTAGTTGTTTGTGTGATACTTGCTTGTTTTGTATGTTGGGCAGGGCCCGTTATGCGAGATAGGGAGAGGCCCGTTAAGTTGGATTAAGTTGTTTAAGCCAATAACTAAATTGGTATATTATTGAATTAGAAGCAAAGTCCTTTCTTGGGTTGCCCTCAAAACTAGTAATTGGATAGATTGACTTTTGGAGGAAGAGACTGATTTGTTAATTTATTATATGATTAATAAATTAATTACAAATTGAAATATATGATTTATTAATATATTATATGATTAATATATTGATTGGAAATAATAATAAGTAATTTGGAATTAATCATAAATTAATTGGAATTAATTCCGGATTAACTAAATTAATTAAAAGTGCAGTGACTTTGGTTGTTATTGTTCAAAAGTTGAACAAATGAAGGCTTCCAGAACCTTTCTATAAGGACGGTTTTGGAGGAGCCTGGATAGGGTTTCTAGAAGCTTCCTAGTGATAAACATACTAGATAATTATCTTGAATTTGAAATATTATTATTTAATTCAAGATTATGGTTTCTAGGATTATCCTACATCCTATGAACAAGACTCATTGGGAGCCTTATTTCATCCACCACCTACACTCTCACAAGAGCCGAAATTTTGCTCAAGCCTCCTCTCTCCTCAAGTCTTCTTGCTGGTAGGGTTTTAGGTACAAGCCAACAGAGGTATCATCCTCTTTGGTACTAGCTTTTCAAGGTCTTGAAGAAGGATTCTACTTTGATTATTTGCAACAATAATCAAAAGCTATGTAACCCTAATTTGATATGAATTTTGATTTCATAGCCTCTCTTCTAAGGTTCCTTAATATTCATAGTTAGTTGTTATCAATAGAGAAAGCATATATCCTTTATAGGTTGCATGTGAACTTAAGGGTTTAAGCGTTTTTTCCGCCACATGGAAATTTTTTTATAACCTAGAGAAATCATTAATGGTATCAGATCCTTAGTTTTATATTTGATTGTACACTAAAATGAATTGATCAAAATTAGGTTTTATGGAAATTAAACCCTAAAGGCTTAAATTTCGACTTGGCTAGGGTTTTTGGGAACCCTAGCCACCATCCCCTTATTTTTGAAATGTTATATATATATATATATATATATATATATATATATATATATATATATATGTATATATATATATATAAGGTTTTCTAGTTTCTTTAATTATTATTTAATATGATTTAAAATTTGAATATTTAAAATCGGATAAAGCCTACCCTTTTTCAAAAATTAGAAGGATAAGGGATTATGATTAAATTTGAATTATTTAATTAATTATTTAATTGGTAAATAATTATTTAATCGATGTTTTTAAATTATTTAATTAATTGTTTGTTTGGTAAATAATATGATTTAAATTTATTTAATTAATTGTTTAATTAAGATAAAAGACTAAATCATTATTTAGTTTAAAATTACTTATTATTAATTGTTTAATTCGAAAGATTAATTTTAAACCCTAGTATTTTGAAAAGTTTTAAAATACACCTTATACTATATATGATTAAAAGTTTAATATATTATATGTATAAGACAAGTCGGTCAAATCGCTAGTACGCCTCATTCACGAAGCCATACTATAAGGGAGGTATAAGGAAGTGGCCTATAAAATGACCGTCATTAGGTGTCCATTCTCACCCACCGCTCCCTTGTATGGTGGAGGTTTGTTACCCGAACGGATTTGATAGGACATAAACTCTTAAAAGTACGATGCTATTAAAGTACTAGAACCTTTTGAATGAATCCCAAACTCTAGTTACTTTAGGACAAAAAATGTGAAGTGTATGCTAGTCCATGAAAACGTATGTCACTCTTTATATGTCGTCAGTAGAGTGTGCATGGTTAATTGGCACACTAATTTGGGACTATAAAGTTGAGTGATGGACATATAAAAAATTATCATTATTCATGGAGCGTGTGTGGTTTACCGACATATTAATTTGAGATGATAAATGCCATCGAGGTTGTCAAGCGGGTTTGCATGGTTATTCACATCTTGTTTGTGATCCTCGACATCCCTGTCACAAATTTGAAGAGCATAATCTGATATTAAACATGCCAATGATAAGATTCAATGAATCTCAAACGATCTAGGAGTTTAATGCTAGATTGAAATTGGTAAATTTGTATCACCTACCTTGATAGATTCACAATTAGATTACGACATTCCTCTTATGTATTCTGAATTTTACTTTGGATCCTAGCCTTGAATATTTATTTTGGGTTATAATATTAAGGATTTATATCACTAACTAAAACTGTGTATCTTTATATAGATATATGGAAACAGTGATCTCGCTACTATTCAAGCCGGCTCCTCCAACTTTAATTTCTCCCTACTCTCGATTTTGCCGAAATAGAAGCTCACTGGTCCCAACTACTTGGATTGGATGAGGAATTTAAAGATGGTGTGACACCTCAAATTTCAAGACAAAATTTTCATTTTTAATTCTCCAAATATTACTCATAAATTCAAGTCATCACATAAATTATAAGTTAATATCAAAACATTATCAGAGTATCCTAAAATCCTCAAATCTTCATAAGCCGACAAATGTGTACAATCATGCCTCTGCCTTCCCGAAATCAACAAAAGTACCTGAAACACAGTTAAATCAACACAGTAAGCACGAAGCTTAGTGAGTTCCCCAAAATAACACATACACAAATAATTAACCTTTCATGGCTATCTCTCGATAAGGACCCCCCGGTCATGTGTCTTAGTGAAGACCCTCCGGTCTCACGTCTCGGTATGGACCCTCCAGTCATGTGTCTTAGTGAAGACCCTCCGGTCTAACATCTCGATATGGACCCTCCGGTCATAACTCAATATATGCACAGAATAGTATAACAGCATAAGTCACAAAGACAAATTGCATAATAACACATATCTCAGTATAAGCAAATAAGACCCTCCGGTCAATAACACGAATAAGACCCTCCGGTCGCACATAAATTACCACACATGTAAGTATAGTGAGAAGACTCACCTGAATCGACGAACCCTGAAACACTACGATATGATCACTTATCTGCACTGCTCACACCCGCGAATCCACTAATACCATAACCATATAAAATCTTAATTAATAACCCAAAACACTCAAGTTGGACCCAAGGTCAAACTTAGTCAAAAGTCAACAGTCAACAGAAGTCAAAGTCAACAAGTCAACTTCAGGCTGAGTACGCCCAACGTACTCAGCTTGTACGCATGGCATACTCACCATCCAGAATCGGGACCCCATACGAGTACGCGCATCGTACTCAAAGGTACGCCCGACGTACTCGGTTAAAAGGCACTTTTCCATTAAGTGCTTAATCTCTTAATTCCTTTCATCCAACACTCAGATTTAGTCCTACAACAGCATTCTAAGTCATAAAGTTTCCACCTTTATGACTTTTCAGGTCTAGAAAAGGTCTAAATGCCAAAACCTTAACTTAGTACTCCATTAAGACATCATGACACTTTCATGGAAGGTATAAAAGGATCAAGATCACATTTTTATGGATCCTAAAAGTTCCATAGTGGATAAAGTTTCCAACTTTATCCATTATAATGGTCCAAACGACCAAGATCTAGCCTTTAAGCATCAAATGAGACCAAAAGTGCCTCTTTTTCAACTTAATCCATTAAGTCCAAGTCTCCAACCTTCATATCTGAATTATAATGACGTTTTGATGGATAAAGTTTCCAACTTTATACATAACATGGTCACAAACTTTCAAGATCTAAACTTTATGCACTAAATTGACCAAAAGCTCATAACACCTAAAAGTAGCTAGATCTAACAAATGCATCATCAAAAGTCAAACTTTATACCTCTAGAAGATAGATCAGGGTGAAAAAAGTCCAGATCTACAAGCTCCAAAGCAACCAAGACTTCTCCAAGAAGTTCCTTTTTCTCCAAGGTGCACCATGCATACTCCAAAGCACTCAAAAACACATTCTTTTAGGTCACAAGGCTCAACTAGGGCTAGGGTTTCATGGAAGGGGTGTTCGAGGGGTGGAGGCTGAGAATGGAGTGGGTTTGGGGGAGTTAAGGAGCTTAAATAGGGCTCAAACCACAAAAATAGGGTTTGGGCACTGATTGCGTACGCCCAACGTACTCAGGATTCTCTTAGTACGCCTAGCGTACACCTTTTTCTATGCCCAACGTACTCAGCTTGGCCCAGAACCACCCAAACTTCAAACGGTCATAACTTCTTCATTCTAACTCCGATTTTGACGTTCTTTATATCCACAGAAAGGTAACGAGAAGCCCTACACTTCTATCAACTTTATTTTTCCTGAAACCCACTCGAATTCATATTCAAAATTAATGAAAGGCCCGAACCAACGCCTTTACCGATACCTTTAGGCTCTAAAGCACAAACCAAACTCTTTTATCACACAACCGACCTTACCCACATCCAAAAGGGTCTAAACCTTTCCTCTTAAAAGCCTCAAAACCTTCTCATACCCGAATTTCAGCTCACGAGCCTTAAAGCACAGAACGATCTGAAACAGGATGTTACAATTCTCCCCCACTTAAATTAGAGTTCGCCTTCGAAATCGCTCCTTACTAACACCGAGATCAAAACAACCCGAGTAGCGCAACCGAAAATTCAGAACATAAAACGATCTCCCAAGACAATCGAACCCAAACAGAAACCTCTAACTCGAAGAAGAACGAACCTTTCGCCCCTGCAAAACCACTTTTACCTCTCTGAAACCTGAATTCTATATTGGTCTGACTCCCCGACAGACCGCCCACACTAAAACATCACCATGTTAGTCCCTCATCGAATAACAGACCAAGCAAAACACTTTTATCCCTTATTATCTTGATGCGACTGATGGAACAAGTCGTTGACCATAATCAACTGTGGAACCCTTACGCTCGACATACCAGTCGATCTTGACTGAAACCCAAAAGAAACGGTGGGGTCACCTCGCACCAAAGACCAACCACTGATACTGCTATCAAAACCCATCTAAAGAATGAACCTCAATACATTGCCCTCCGACATTAAAAGAATAACTCGCCGATACGCATGGAGCTGAAACTCTACACTATGTCTGACCTCCCGTCAGACAGAACCATTCCAATACCAAACCCAGGACGATTCAGCTCCGACCCTGAACTGAATGACCATGCCCGACCGGAACTATCCGTTGATATCCGCAACATAAGCCCAAACTATCTCCTAATGCTTAACACCAAATCCGAATACAAGATTGACTCCCGACCTAAAAGTTGAACTGTCAAAGGCTACCCTCGCACATCCGGCAAAACGAATCCACAGCCGTTCACTCCAACAGAGATATCTCAACCAATCACATTGCACACGCAATCACGAAGTTCGCTTTACTCCAAGCGAATATTACAACCGATCTATAGTCATACATTACTTCCGAGCTCTATGGCCTACCACTTAATAATTCCATGCATACTGTGGTCCTCCCCAAGCCAAACGAACCGACCCACCTAGGTCTAATACGTCAAATGGAAACCATAACCACTCAAAATGAAATCCATCTGAAAATCCAAAATCCCCAACCTGCCTATCCTTTAAACCGATAGCTAAACTCAAACACAAAAGCTTGGTCCAACAGCAAAATTGAAACCACTTATATCTAATCCGATACTCAGCTCATGACCCGAGATCCGCGAGTCTACACACTCATATCCAATCTGATACTCAGCTCATGACCTGAGATCTGTGAATCTACACGTGCATTACATCCCAATCCTTCTGTGATAACCGTCAAATTTCGGTCAAGGCAAAGTCAAACTAAGTCAACAAGTCAAACCGGTCAACTCCCTTAACCCTTGTATGTTAGGGTTTACGTTATGTAATAACTGTACAATTCGCTACTTTAATGAGAAAACATCATTTGGAAAATTCGTGTGTTTGATTTTCCTTAGCCTTTACAGTGCTAAACAACATTGGAAATTTAATAAACCCTACTCAAGATTACTTGACGCTAATAGGATCAAAACCCATACACTACGATATAAATTGACGTTAATAGCAACATAGTATAGTACAACGTTATAACTATAATCCAATTAAATTATGATACCATATTAAAATCAAATCAAAGTATAATGCTCTAATTAAATTAAAAGAATCAAACTTGAATGCTATAATTAAACTTCAAATCAAAGTAGATTGTTATAATCAAATAATAACCTATCTTTTATAAAACTCTATTTTTATAAACTTTACATTAAATTTTATAAAACTCTTATATTAATTATGTAAAAGATGCTTGTGTTAGTGGGAAATTATGAAGACCACCAAAAGCAAAAAGATTATTCCCATGGTCTCCCACTCACACCTCCCATCCACTTTCCTTTCCTTTTTCTCCCAACATATTATTCTCTTCACCACTTAAACCTTCTCTATTCTTTCTCTCACTCTCAATCTCGAAATTCATCCAAGAAATACTCATATTCCAGCCAAGAACAATCTATTATACTCCAATCTTCATCCCTCTTGAAGCATTCAACAAGGTATGTTGTTAAAAGTTTCAAATTCATACAAGAAACAAATTAAATCCACCAAACTATCTAAAACTCATTTTATGCATAAACCTGATTTTTCTCAGAATCCCATCAATAAAATAAGAAGTTCTGGAAATTTTCAGAAAATAACTTATTTTTATTGAATTACTATAATTATTGCAATAAAGAAGGGCAATAATTCACATAAAATACTTTTTGCATTCAATAAATTCTGAGAAAATTCTGGGATGACCCATATATTAACTAAACATAATTTATGAAGTTTCATGCATTTATATTACTTTTTACTATTATTTATGGTTTTATTGATTAATTAATAATGAAATATATAAAAAATACTTCTCATAGTCACAAATATCCGAAACTTATACACTGGGCTCTATATCATGTTATAAAACTATGGTTAATTTTACAGAATTTTTGCGAATCATTTATTATTTTTCCTGAATTTTGTTGTTGTTTAATCATTAAAGTATTAAATAAATACTAAAACAGTTCAGAAAAATATAAAAATTTTACAGTAATTAATATTGTATGAAATAATGATTTCCTAATAATTTCATAATTTTTCAATACTGTTTACTATTTAAAACCATTTTCCTAAGTATTTAAGCATGTAAAAATGCATTTTAATGATTATTTCATATAAATAATTGTTAAAATCTGTAAATAATTATAATTGGGCAAGTTATTATTTTAATAAGAAATTATTAAAATATGGCCTAAATTGAAAATATAAATTAATTATGCAAAGTAATTAATTCAATTTAAAATTCATTTAACAAATGAATACTTTAATATTCTAATCAAAATGAATTATTGTTAATTCATCTAATATAAGAATATGTGTCTAATTATTTGAATTAGTACTCTATTCTCGTTTAGCAGTTCCTAAACCAAAACTATTAATTATATTAGGTTCTACGTCATTTTGACCCGAACCGTCTATCGTACGACACACGCATGTCGTTTTGGGACTAATATGAGTAATCTACCCCATATTTTATAATTTTCAATACTTTTGGGGTGTATCATGTGGTTCTAATATGTTCCAACTTCATTTTATTGTTTTATCACAATTGAGACATTGTTGGGACATTTATACGTGAGTCATTAATTGTATAACTATTGTTTGTTTACGCTACATGTACTTGTAGTGCATTACCATTTTTAGTCTAATCTCCATGACTATGCCCGTATTCTTAAGGTACGTTATGGACAATAATAGCGCTATTGGGTTGACCACCCCGCCTTGGGACGCTAAGGTGATTGATCGCACGTGGTTGAGTGTGTTTGATGATTAGATGCTCCATCCTATATATATTTATATATATATATATATATATATATATATACATATGTATATATAGGGTGAGGACTTATTGTTGTTGTTATCATTTGTTAATCAATTTTTGATTTATAAACCGTTATCTCAAATACAATTGTTTGCCGACTTCAAAAGAAAACAAATTTCAAATTATAAATGTTTCAACTTCATAATTTTCTCTAGTAAAATTAGATTACTCACCAACTCTCGTAGTTGACCTGTTTTTACCCATGATGCAGATTTGAAGAATGAAGTTGATGAAAAATAGGTTGTGCCTTAGAAATCCACAAGACTATTTAAATTTGATGTAATAAATGTTGTTCGTATTTGGATTTGTATTTGTATGTTATGGATCTTGTTTGCATACTTAGTACTTAATTGAATCTAATCATATTATAACATAGTTGTCATGAGACTTTGAACAATATATCACGCCTTGATCGATTCCGACAAGGATCGGGATGTGATAGATTGGTATCAGAGCCCTTGACTATAGGGAATTAGGTTAATTGCCTTGACCTAGTCTATAGCCTCTAGGGTCCTCTCGTATGCTAGTTTATAAAATGCACACACAACTGCATGCAATTCACACTTAGAAAAGCCTAGGAATACCTTTGTGTGTTAATTGCTCCCTTAAGTGCATACGTATTACTCCTGACACTTATATGTGTGCATACACTGGTGAATATTCTCCTCTTTCTCTGAAAAATCACACACATATTCAAGTGGTAAAAAAAATGTATATACATATATATTCCTTAAAGCTCATAGGAAATTCAAAGTCATCCACTCTAGTTGGGTAGGATCATAGTAATGGACGCGTAGTAACTGGAAGGGGGAGGTGCCGGTAGCCCGAAAGTCCTGACTAGGCAAGCATTCGTATACATCCCAATCAACCGAGGGACCAGTTTGCTTACCTGGGGACCAAAGGCGAGAGTTCCCAAACCTATAGGCCAAAGCGCGTCATTCACATTACT